>NC_133386.1:16255000-17505000 GCF_047511655.1 Castor canadensis
TTTTTTTTGGTGGTACTGGGGTTTGCCTAACTAGGCAAGCACTCTACTATGAGATACATCCCCAGCCCTTTTTGCTTTAGTTATTTTTCAGCTAGGATCTCACATTTTTGCCCAAGCAGCCTGGACTTTGAGCCTCCTATTTATGCTTCCATCTTAGCTGGGATGACATGTGTGGGCCACCACACGCAGCTTTACTGGTTGACGTGGGGTCTTGATAATGTTTTTGTTCCAGTTGGCCTTAAACTGGGACACTCCTGATCTCTGACTCCTGAGTAGTTGGATTACAGGTGTAAGCCACTGCAGCTGGCCTGCTTGCCGATATATACCAATCTGCAAAAACACCTCCCCCACTTAACATTTCCTCCAGCTTCTTGTCAATCTCCCCCACCACAGGCCACCACTGATCAGGTATTACAATAGATTCATTTCACCTACCCTAGACTTTCTTATAAATGGAATCATGCCACATGTATTCATTTTGTGCCCTTTTATAAGTTTTTAACTATAAACTGTCTTTAAAAGTTAGGATGCCTTTGCGTTCATATAAAAAAATGAATTCATCTAATTAGGTAATTAATCTGTACCTCCCTGAATTAAAAAATTTTTTTTATTCCAAAAACATACACTGCTTATAGCTTTCTGTGCTTCATTACAACAGAGTTCAGTAAAACTATTATTTTCTAATTTAGGGGAGCATTTTACGAGACTTTAAGCCTCATGAAACATTCTATTTTTCTTTTACTATGCATTGTTTTTATTGACACTGTGTAATAGTTGCTCAACGGATATTTGTTGAGTAAATGGGTGTATTTGCCCCGAACTGCTTTTATATACGTCTATGTTAAGTGACTGGGATACTTTAACGTTAGGAATTTAATCACTATACAGTCCCAAAGGGAAATGCGTCTTAGTGCCTCTATTCCACCGCGGGAGGCGGGTGGGGGTGGATGGAAGACCATGACCAGAGGAAACATGGCCAAAATGGCACTTTCCAGCAGGTATCTGAAAATCGTAAAACAGCATAAGTTTACATCTATGGTTATGTTAAAACGATGTCCAAAAAAAAAAAGGAAATAAAATTCCACCATCAGAGCTTCGTTTATCGCCTGCCTACCTTACTCGTGTTGTACCGTGACACGTCCCAGCTGACAAATTCTGAGCATTAGGTTCTAAAAGAGGATTTGTCATAAACGGATGAGTTGACCCTTGACATTCACCTGTAAACTACACACTGACTTCCGAACCTCCGAGGATACTGAGGTAAGCTAGAAAGAGCTCGCGTGCTTTATCACGCCCACTCCCCGACGCGTCCGCCGCCAGGCGCGGGCGCGTACTGCGCAGGCGCACCCAGCCTAGCCACGGCCCCGGATCCCGCGGGGCGCGCGCACGCCGCCCGGCGTCCTCGCTCCCGGGGGCGTCGCCCCGCGTGCGCCTGAGTTGCGGAGGCTGGCCCCGGCACCGGAAGTCACCCTGTTGGATTTGACTTCAAATTCTCCGGGAGTTGGAGCGGCGCCGGGGGGATTTGGTCGGTTGAACCCAGCCGTGGTGGGCCCGGAGCGGCCGGTGGAGGCTCGGCGGGCCCTTCTTGCCGCCCGGAGCCGGCTCGGCCCTTGTCCTCCGCCCAGCGGCGAGCGGCTTCCCGAGGCGCCTCGGCCGCAGTCGGTGAGTGCTCTGGGGACCCTGGCCGGGGCTCGCATCGCCGACTCCGGTGGCTCGGGTGCCGGTAAGTGAGGAATGCCATCCAGGCGGGACTTGTCCGGGCTCCCATCTCTAGGGAGGATGTCCCCTACTTCGAAACCCTTTGACGTCGGCGTTCGGCTTCCGTTCTAGCAGTTTGCTGGTGTGGTACTGAGGACGTTTCTTAGCTAATTGTAGAGCCTGGCGTCGCCTGGGCGGCGGATGGCCCGTGTCGAGTTGTTTGGTCCGTGTGGAAAAGTGTCCCTCGCCGCATTTGTTTCCCGTGGTACACGGTGACAGAGCGGGAGATGAACTTGGGGACAGGTGCCTCAAGCCCTTACTTCATAAACACGTCTCTACTTTCCGCTGCGAAGTGCCCTTTACTAGTCGCCAACTCCCACAGCCCCCTTTGCTCTCGAAAGCACTCGCTTGTGCCTTACGTTGAAGTCAGCCCTTTAGTTACTGCGGAACACGCTCCTGGTGTTTTAGAACGTGTGCAAAAGATCTTTGCCGCCTCGGCACAAGGGCAGTCACCCGGCAGGTGTCAAGACACAGCCGTGCTTTCTTTTTCTGAAGGAGGCGTTTCTGATGTCAGTGGATTCCTAGAGCATTAGGAGAGCTCTGCCGTGTGCTAACACTGGCAGCTTGTGGCCCGTGTCATGCTTAAAAAAAAAAAAGTGCTGGTCAACTTTCAGCATTCCTAGACTACGGAAGGCTATGTAAAGCTCCTTCGTGGCATCTGTTATTCAACAAGTCTTTACGTCTTAAATTTAGTATTAGACAGTCGTCAAGGAATTCTGTGTCCTATTTTGAATCTGGTGCCACAGTTCTGACAAATATTGAGGGTTAGAATCTTGTAGAATTTCCTGTATTAACATTGTTGAATTTCTGTGTACAGTGGGTTTTGTTTTGGGAGTGGGGTTAGCTACCTGACTGGAAAAGATAGTGTATCAAGTCAGTATGGTGTTCAGTGCAGATAACATGCTAGATAGATATTGCTTTTGTTGTTTATGGATAAGGGGTTAGGTGTAGCTTTTAAATTACATTTTAATTGTCCTCACTAATCTGTTTTGTTCAAGATAAACTGAATTATTTACCAAAGACGTGTAGAGTGGACTTTTTTTTTTTTTTTTCTGAGCATGTTTCTTTTTTAGTGCTTTTAAAAATAATGATAAGCCAGGCGCCGTTAGCTCACACCTGTAACCCTAGCTACTCAGGAGGCAGAGATCAGGAAGGTTGTGGTTCTATGCCAGCCCAGGCAAATAGTTCTGAAGATACTCTCTGAAAAAAAACTCATCACACACACACAGAGAGAGAGAGAGAGAGAGAGAACTTTCTTTGTGCTTGAGTGTTTATCATATGATTATAAAGGTAAGGAAAATGTATGCCATGCTTTAATTGATCTTAAGGGGTCATTTATTGTGCTTATTCATATTCATCATAGCAGGCACCCTAGGTGCTTGAGCAACACCTCCAGTCTATTTTGTGCTGGTTATTTTGGTTATGGGGTCTCGCCAACTATTTGCCCTGGCTGACCTGGAACCTCCTTTCTTCCCAGTCTCAGCCCCCCAAGTAACTAGGATTACAAATATGAACCACCAGCACTCAGTTCAGAGTCAAACCGAACTCTGGGATACTTCCCAGAGACGAACATTCTGAAAATTGCTTGCCAGAGTATTGCTACCTTAAAATGTGGTTTACTGAAATGCTCTCGGGAAGATGCATGATTTTTTTTTTTCTTTTGTAGTATTGGGGTTTGAACTCAGGACGTCACACTTGATAGTTGAGCCATGCCTCCAGCCCTTTTCTACTTTGTTATTTTTTGAATAGGGTTTCTTGGGTTGGGTTGTTTTGCACAGAGTCAGACTGTTATCCTCCTACTTATGCCTCCCACATGGCTGGGATTATATGTATGACCCAGCATGCCTGACTTGTTTGTTGAAGTGGGGTCTCAATAACTTTTTGCCTAATCCTGGCCTCTACAAGCTCTGACTCCCAAGTAAGTGGGATTAACAGGCTGGAGCCTCTTTGCCCTGCTCATGATTGGGTTTTATGATCTGTTTTTTTTTTTAGGAAATAATTTTTGGTGGTATTGGGGTTTGAACACTGTGAACCATTCCACCAGCCCTTTTTGTAATTTTTTTTTTTTTCTTTGAGGTAGGGTCTCATGAACTATTTACCTGTTCTGGCTTCAAACTGAGATCCTTCTGCTCTCTGCCTCTGAGTAGCTAGAATTACAGGTGTGAGCTACTGGTGCCTAGCTCAGATAAATATTTTTAAAACATTTTTAGGCTTCCAGCATTGATGCCGATTTTTTTTTTTTTAGTCTGTGCTTTAATAGCCTATGCTTGTTTCCTCTTATTTAGCAATGAAAAAATAAATCTAGAGTAAATAAAGTGTTCACAGACCTCAAGAATGTCAAGATCTAATTCTTTTTTCCTTTTTTTTTTTTTTTGGTGGAACTGGGCCTTGAACTCAGGACTTTGCACTTGCAAAGCAGGCACTCTATTGCTTGAGCCACATCTCCAGTCCATTTTGCTGTGATTGTTTTGGAGATGGGACCTTGAAACTTGATCCTGTTCATCTCTGCCTCCCAAGTAGCTAGGATTGCAGTTGTGAACCACCTGGAGCTCCCAGCTGGAGCTCTAATTCTGTCTTTTCTTTTTCCTTTAGTGTAATTCCTTGTAACAGTCTACTTCTGTCTTCATTTTATCTTCAAAGAAATTCCTTGTAACTCACTTGATGCTCCTTAAATATTTCTTGTATGAATGATCTATAAGCATTGTGGTTTAAAAAAAAAAAAGCAGTATCAGTAAGCATCCTTAAAAAATTAAATGGATGGGGGTGTTCTATTTTAGGTGTGAAATATGGTGGAAATAGAATTTGTTGTTTAGGGAGAGCTTAGGAATCTTAGTACTCAGGTATTTGATCTTTTTCAGATTTTTTTTTTTTTTTTTGGTGGTACTGGGGTTTGAACTCAAGACCTCATGCTTGCTAGGCAGGTGTTGTACACAACACTTGAGCCATGCCCATCTCCACATCTTAAAAACATACCAATTCAGTCTGAAAAGAGACAATTTAACAATGGATTCCTATAGTAGCAAGCACATTTTATATCATACTAAAGACACATTCAACTGTGCAATGCAGTGCTGGTGTTCAGAGCCTAGGTGATAGATGCAGATGCCAATCGACTCTTCATTCTGGTGGTTCCTCAAAAACCAGAATAACTTTTTAAGACTCACAGTACTCACAAACATGTAGAAAAATGTATCCATTTTATTCTTCTTAAAGGAATGCTACAAAATGCCTACTTGTTCTTTTACTGAGGATTGATGACTTTGCCAAATTCCTAATATATTTCAATCCAATTGTCATTTTCATTTTTTTTTTTTTTGGCAGTGCTGCGGTTTGAACTCAGGGCCTCGTGCTTGCTAGGCAGGTGCTCTACTACTTGAGTCACTCTGCCAGCGCAGTTGGGTATTTTTGAGGTAGCGTCTCACTTTTATTTTGCCTTGGCTGGCCTTGAACCTCAATCTTCCCATCTCTGCCTCCTGAGTAGCTGGGATTACAGTATGAGCCACCGGTGCCCAGTGATTCCAAATCTTTTGATCACTTCTTTTTCTGAATCCTAAAGAAGGAAAAAAAAATTTTTGTCTCTTTGTGGAGACACTGCACTCCATTAAATATTAAGCTTTGTATAAACTATGTAAAATTGAGATTTTAGCATTTTATTTAAAAAATTTGAATTAAAATTTCACATTGTATCCTGTTTGGTTTAAATAAATGAACTTCATCAATAGCTAAATCATAAATACTTAAGTCTTGTAAACTAAAAGGTGCTTGTGTTACAATAATGTGAAGTAAAAACTTGCTGAGATAAAGCTACATAGAAATCTCTAATAACCTGTATAACCAAGATTTTTGAATTTTGAGGGAATATCATTTTTATAAGTTATCTATTAATGTTGAGTCAATAGGTACTGTTTCCAGTTCATAGTGATTAAAATTTTGTCTGCTTTTAAAAATAGATTCATTTCTTTAAATATTGCTAGATATTATTCGAGGTGGTTTCTGTCCTCTAGTATAATTTCAGCAATGACAAGGAAAATTGGAAAATTTCATGAACTTGCAGTGCTAACATTCACTTGAGAAGGTGTTTAGGCTTAGAAAGGAATGAGAAAGAATTTTTATCTAACATTTAGTGAACTAAGAGTACTTTGATATTACATCTGTAAGCACATTGTTTCTTTGATAGCCAGGGATTTTTCAGGTCATTTGTTATGTGGCCTCGGATTGATTTTTATATTTCTTTTTGTTAGAAAATGTCAGTTCTTTGTCTTGTTAGGAATTGTATCTGACTGAAAGGGAAGTTCAAAACACAGAACCTTTGAAAAAGACCTAGAGTAACTTCTATGAGTTTTAGGCCATTGAACCATGGCCCTAAAAAGAAAGAAAGAAACATGTGTGTAAGTAACAATGTAGGTTTTTTTTGTTTTGTTTTTGTTTTTGTTTTTTTTAAGTAGAGGAAAGATCTGCAGGAAGTCTACTAAGGAAAAAAGGGAGAGAGAGAAAAGATAGGAGAGGCTTACTATCCAAGCCCATCCTCCAGCATCTGGTCCTATTTATACTCTTTCAGTATTGTTGTCCAAACCAGGTGTCACTCTAGGGCAAGGATGACTTCAGGCAGAAGTAATCAAGTTGGAATCAAGCAGTAATCTCAGCTTGGGAGGGATGAGTTGAGGACCAAGGGATATGAGAGTGTCGAGGGTAAGAAATCTTTGTAGTAAAGATGAAATCCTAGCAGTATCCACTCATTTGAGGCTTATTAAGATCTGTATGCCAAGCACGATTCTGACTGCTGGGGATATGCCAGTTAACAAGAGAGACATGGTCTCTGGCCATGGAACTTTAGTTAAGATTCCAGGGAGTCACTATTTAGGTCATGGGATTTTTTTTTTTACCCCTTTGGACCTCAGCTGTCCATTTTTTAATTACTCATAGACCTTAGTTCATAGTTACATTGCTTCACAACAAATTACTGCATAGCTTAGTGGCTTAAAACGGCAGACATTTATCATCTGACAGTTTCTTTGAGTCATGAATCTGGGCCTGGCTTACTGGGTGTCTCTGATTCAGAGTCTTTTACAAAGTATGATTAAGATGTCAGCCATGGCTGTGGTGATTTCAGGGTTCAATTGAAAGAGGGTTCCAGCTCATTCGCTGGTCGGTGGCAGGATTCAGATCCCTATGGGCTATTGGTGTAAGGACCTCAGTTCCTCACTGATTGTTGCCTGGAGCCTTTGTCAGCTCTTTGCCATGTGAACCTTTGCACAGCGCAGACTATATGCTACCTGGATTCCCTTTGGGTGGACCAGCAAGAGACAGTGAGCAAAATGGAAGTCATGATGTAATCTCATAAGTGAAATTTCACTCTTTTTGCCTATTTGTTACAAGCATACATTCAAGGGGAGATAATTACATAAAGATACAGATACAAAGAGGCACAGGTACAGAGAGCCACCTTAGCGATCCACTGTGATTATCTATGGATATAAGTTTTTTCTTTTGTTGTATTTATTTTTTGTTTTCCCCTACTCTTCATCCAATTTCTGTACTAATAGTTTCTTCCTCACTCCCCAGAGGCTACTAATAAGTTTAACATACATTCTTGGATATATATGTATCCTTAAAAGACAAGTGTTTATATTGCATATGTATATTTTAGTTTAAATAAAATGGTACTGGTATTTAGACACTGTTCTAGTTGATGAGTTTTTCAGCTGGCCCTGTGTTCTGATGATTGTCTGTGTTGCTGTTTGTTGAAGTTGTCATAGGTCCATCTGCCATGTGGTATTCATAGGATGTACCACCTTATTCCCCAGCCAGGCAGAGAAAGACTGACCGCAGCACCTTGATCTCTCAAACCGTTCTGTCACTGTCACCCAAAGACAAGTTCCTTTATGGATCTGTGTCATACTTTATCTGGAATATTTACAAATGAATGAGACTGCTGATTATAGAGTTTATGCCTACATAAAATCCCGAAGTATTGCCAGATTATTCACCAAAATGGCTATGGCAGTTTATGCCCACAAATTGTCTGTGAGGGTTCCCTTTTTCCCAAACCCTTCCAATATTTAGTATTATTGAACTTCCTAATTTTAAAAAATCTGGCAGTTGTAAAAGTAGCTGTTACTAGTGTCTGTACTTGTTTTGTTTTGTTTTGTTTTGTTTTGTTTTGGCAGCATTGGGGTTTGAACTCAGGGCTTCACACTTGCCAGGCAGGCACTCTACCACATGAGCTACTCTACCAGCCCAGTGTTTGTATTTGTTAACCATTTGGGTTTTCCCTTCTGTGAACTGCAGTTTATGCTCTTTACCTACTTTTTGTGTGAAGTACTTTGTCCAATAATGTAAGAAATTACAATGAAATTTTTTTTTTTTAATTTTAAAACTGTAAATCATCTTTGCAATCCTGGGATAACGTCCTCCCCACTGGAGTTTGAATTCAGGACCTTGTGCTTGCTAGGCAGGGACTCTACCAGTTGAGCTATATATCCTCAGTCCTGGATAAACCCTTCTTGATCATGGTGTGTATGTATGTGTGTGGATTGTAGGTTAGCTAATATTTCATTTAAGATTTCTGTGTTCATAAGTGAAATGGACCTTCTATTATCCTTTATCAGTTCCAATGCTGAGTTCATCCAAGCCTCAAAAAAAAGAATTGGTGAGGGGGTTGTGGATGTAACTCAGTGGTAGAGCATTTAGTGTGTGTAAGGCTCTGGGTTCCATCTCTAGCAGCCAAAAGGAAAAAAAAAAAAAAGAACTGATAACCTTTCCCTTGTTTTCTGGACCAACTTTTTTCTCTTCCTTTTTTTTTTTTGGCGGGAGGGGCTTTTGTAAAATTAGCATGTAATAGTTGACAGGGGGATACATTGTGATATTTACAATATATTTTAATTAAGTTCACTTTTCTCAGCCAGGTGTGAGTCTGGTGGCTCACACATACGATCCTAGCTACTCAGGAAGCAGAGATCAGGAGGATCGAGATTCGAAGCCACCCCTTTGCAAATAGTTCATGACACCGTTATCTCAAAAATACCAACAAAAAAAAAGGGCTCGTGGAGTGGCTCAAGTAGTTAAGCACCTGCCTAGCAAGTGTGAAGCCCTGAGTTCAAATGCCAGTACCATTAAAACACTCTCTCTTTTTAAATTTGTATATACTAGTAGTACAAAGGAGTTTCATTGTGATATTTCCATACATACATGTTGGATCAACTTTTCTGTGATTAGAATTCTGTTTAGAAGTTAGGTAAAAGCACAATTTAAAAATCCTCCTGCAACTTTTTAAAGAAGGAGGTCTTTCATTAAAATTTCACTTTTAGAGTCTGGTGCCAGTAGTTCATACCTATAATCCTAGTTACTTGGGGAGACTGAGATTGGGAGGATTTTAGTTTGAGGCCAGCCCAGAAAAACAGTTTATGAGACCCCCATCTCCAAAACAATCAGAGCAAAATGGACTGGTGGTGCAGCTCAAGCAGTAGAGCCACAAGCTTTACAAGACTCAAACCCTGAGTTCAAACCCCAGTCCCAACAACAACAACCAATCACTTTTTAGGCAATAAAAGGAAGAAAAGAAAAAAAATTCATTATTCTTTCATTTCAAATCTAGCTAGTTATTTACTCTTTTTTACTTATTTTCCCGCCTTGGTCATACTCTTACCAAAGATCTGGTTTCAGTTGTTCAAAGATCAGGTTTTGGCTTTATAAATCTTTTCCAGTTTGAAGGGTTTTGGTTTTTTTTTTTTTTGCTTGTTTTTTTCTTTCTCATGCTTTTTTAGCTTCCTAATTTGATGGCTTGCTCAGTTATATTCATTCTTTCTTACAGTGGTGGGATGTGGTAAGTCTCTGCTTTTATATTCAATTCCTCTCTTATCATTTTGGTATTGTGTACTTGCCCCAATCCTGCCAGGGATCCTCAACCGAGGAACTGTTCTTTCCTAAGGATTGTCTTTCTTAATCTAGCCTAACATGAGTGGAAGATGGCAGGAGACCACCATGTTGACTTCTTTTTTTTATCAGCTTCCCAATCTAGCCAGGCTTAGGTTTGCCCTGAACTACTCTGCTGTTGCCATGAAGTGCTGGGCTGGCACTGAAGGCTTTCTGTCCTATGATGGCCAGGGGGCTAGGGTGAGCAAAGATTGCCCAGGGCAGTGAAAGAAAAAAGAGTAGACTAGAAAGCTCACTTGGCTCTATTTCCTTCTGGGCTGCCATGTACCAGTATGATCACATACTGGGACCACCTATCATTTCATTGGTTTTTTTTACAATGTAATGTTGGGCTCTGGGGTTCATCAGTCTTTAGCTGCCTGTGACTCCTCCAGGCACTTGGTTTTCAGAAAGGGGGCTAGAAACTATCTTGGTTTCTTGCCTTACCTTGTACCTGGAAATTGAGCCCGATACTGAGATGAAAGATGCTTGGGTTTGATGCTTCTAACACAATATCTAATACACAATACATGACACGTATTAGTCAGTCCTAATGGTAAAGGATCAATAATTGTAACTTTAGCTGGTTAGAGAATAACAACTACCAAGGACTGAGAGCCTGAGATTATTACTGTGATATTGACATCTCTGCTGCTCCAATGAGGTTGTGACACCCTCTCCCACTAGTCTCTCTCTTTTAAGGAGCACAGTACCCACCCTCTTTCCCTGCCTCCCCAACCCCCCAGGGTTGGAACTCAGGACTTCCTGCTTGCTAGGCAGGCACTCTTACCACTTGAGCCACTCTGTTATCCACCCAACATTCCTTGACTATTAATGTTGCCTCCTATAATCCTCGAATTCTGGACTATTTCCATATGATTACCTTCTTTTTTCTATTTGGCAGAAAATCTTTGTAGTCGTAATGCATAGTGAGTCTAGTTTATATTCCTAGTTGACGTACCATCATCATCCTTGCCCTTACTCACGAGATAAACATCCTTCTTACAATTAAGCTAAAAAAAAAATTGCTTTGGCATTGTTTTTTTCACAGAAACTCACATTCAAGAATAATAGACAAAGGGATGCAGAGCGTAAGAATCTTCTTTCCTATCACGTACAAGCTCTGTTGTATCACTTCATCTTAACCATGATGAAGCAAGGAATGGTATCAGAAGGGGCAGTTTTAGAGACTGCTTCTGGCTATGTTAACCTAGGTGGAGGGGGCCTCTCTATAGAAGGTATCCCTGTTAATCTGTGAGGTATTCCTACTTTTAGATATCGTACTGAAATACAAAAGGAGTAAAAAATAATTTCATTTCCTTCATGCTTTTTCTCCTCAGTTTTGCTGTGACCTTTCAGTATTTCTTCACCTTTTTACTTCTCCAGGTTTAAAACCTCATGCATTTTAAATATTGCTTCCAAACAGGGAGTTCACAGGTAACCCTAGCAATTCTTTCTCCATAGTATTTTAGATTTGCTCTTTTTTATTCTCATACCCACAACCCTGAACCAAATCATTGCCCTCTGAAAAGCATGAAGATCCTTTCAACTTTGACCTTTATTATGTTATGAACAGTTAATATCAATGTCATCATTAACAAAGCTAGCATTTATCAAGAACATAATTGTAACACTTCGTTTTTATCCATAACCACATATCTATATGAATGGCCTACTAAAAACCAAAGATTAGACCAGGTTGTCAGGTATAGAAAGTTTCAGGAAAGAAAAATTTAGCATTTATGAAGACCTTCCTTTTGTCAAGTAGTATGGTCTCACTATGAAGCCCAGGCTAGCCTTGACATCATGATCCTTCTGCTGTAGCCTCCCAGATGCTTAGATTACAAGCCTATACCTTTACACCTGGTGCTAACTACTTTAAGTAATCATTTAGAAATAGCTAATATCCCAGAATTATAGTTCTAGCCAAGATTTTTCTAACTTCAAAATACATATGACTTTTGTTAATTCATACTCCCTCCAAAAAAACATATCTAGCGTTCACCATTGAGCCTGCCCATATTAATAAGACTTGTGTTAAAATGCTGAGACTGGTGGGCAGAGTTCCTGAGTTCTTTAGGTTTCTCTCTCTAGTCTAGACCTCAAGGCTCTATTTGCTGCCCCTGAGGGAGAAGTGGGGGCCTGTGCAGCAGTGGGAACCTGTATAATCCATAGGATGCAAAGCTCCTTGCAGCCAGCAGAAGCTCCCAATACACAAAGAAGGGAAACTTCTTAAAAAAAACAAAACACTAGAGAAAAGTTTAGATCAAAAAGGATTAACCTAGAAGGTAACACACACGCACAGGAAATTAATGTGAGTCAACTCCCTATATAGCTATCCTTATCTCAACCAGCAAAAACACTTGTTCCTTCCTATTATTGCTTATACTCTCTCTTCAACAAAATTAGAGGTAAGGGCAAAATAGTTTCTGCTGGGTATCGAGGAGGTGGGGGGGAGAGGGAGAGGATGGAGTGGGGGCAGGGGGGAGAAATGACCGAAGCATTGTATGCACATATGAATAATAAAACAATAAAAAAAATTTGATTAGCTTTAAAAAAAAAACAAAACAAAAACAGCCCCAAATCAGACAGCTGACCCTTGACTGGTCCCTCCCTGAGCCCACATGCAAGACCTACCTGTGTACTAGAAGACTTCAGCTAGTTTTCTTTTCTCTGAGTGGTGCTGTTGATTGAACAGGGTTCCCTGAGCACATGGGTGAATGTTTGGCTAAAGAGCTATACCCCATAGACCAGTGTTGCAAAAATGCACATCAACCCTGCTACTATCTAGTCCTGCTGAACATTGAGAATACTTCAACTGAGAGACTACGGGTGATTAAAACTTCCAACCAACAACTTGGCCTCAGGTGCACAAATCCCAATGTAGAAACATAAGAAGAATGAAAATTTTAAAAGTCACATGACTCCTCCAAAAGTTAACAATTCTGCCATAACAGACTCTGATGATAGTGAAGTGGATGAAGTTCCAGATAGTGAACTTAAAAGAATGTTATAAAAATGATCAGTGAAATTAAAGAGAACACAAAAAATGCCTGATTGAATTCCAGAAGAACACAAATAGAACAGCTGAATGGAACTGAGTGCCCGTGGCTCATGCCTATAATCCTAGCTACTGGGGAGGCCGAGATCGGGAGGATCTTGTTTGAGGTCACTCCAGGCAAATTGTTCTTGAGACCTAATCTCCAAAATAACCAGAGAAAAATGGATTGGAGGCTTTGTAAGTGTGAAGCCCTGAATTCAAACCCCAGTCCCAACAACAAAAAAAGAGCTGAATTAAATAAGGAAACTATGCAGGATATGAAAGAGCAATTCAGTAATGATACAAAAATCCTAAAAAAAATCAAATTGAAATTCTGGAAATGAAAAGCTTAATAAGTGAAATTAAAAAAAAACTCCATTGAAAGCCTTGCATATATACTGGATCAAGTAGAAAATTGATCCAGATTAAAGAATTAGTCTGGTAGAGATAAGACATATAAAGTCACTATAGACAAATGCCTGGAGATGAAGGTCTCAGTAAAATGCCAGCAGACTTTAGATGAGGAAATATTTATTTTGAACTGAGGAATTCTGGGGGTGAGATACCAGCGAGAACTGCTGTCTGATCTAAGTTTTGACACATGTGAGAATGAAGGTACTTCTGTAGCAAATGGAAATAGCAGATGTATAGAAGTGGAAGTGCCATGTGTGGAATTGTGACGTTCTTGAGGGAATCCCTGAAGGTATACTTTCAAAGTATGTGGTTCTTTATTTCTAAGAGACATGTAATGTGAAAATGTTTCTTTTTTCTTTTTTTTTTAGTTTATAGTTGAGCATGAGTCTTCTTATGATTAGTGAGAATGTAAAATTGGCTCGTGAATATGCATTGCTGGGAAACTACGACTCTGCCATGGTATATTATCAGGGAGTTCTTGACCAAATGAACAAGTACATGTACTCAGTCAAAGATACATACCTCCAGCAGAAGTGGCAACAGGTGAGAACATGACTGCTGTGCGTTTTAATGGCTTAAGTTCTAAGAGGAGAAGATGATCAATTATGTCGGTTTGTATACAGGGGTATTTGAAACCTTATTAGTAACAATCTTCTTTCCTTTCAGCAGTGTTACAAGCTCTACTTGTTCTAATTATTGCAATCTAATAATTTTTGTGTGGGTGGGACTGGGATTTGAACTCGGCTTTGTGCTTTCAAAGCATGCACTCTACTGTTTGAGCATCCCTCCAGTCCATTTTGTTCTGGTTTTTTTTTGGAGATGGGGGGGTTTCTCAAACTACTTGCCCAGGCTGGCCTTGAACCAAGATCCTCCTGTTCTCAGCCTCCCAAGTAGATAGGATTATAGACATGAACCACTGGCACCTGGCTGCAACCTAATAATTTTCTAGAGTAATGTTTTTTGATGTTTAGAAAAATATTTTTATCTAGATTAGTTTACTTAAAATTACAGTTGGCCTTATTTGACCATTGTCAAAACTGCAAATGACATCTGAATCTCACACGTACCATATTCCCTATAGATTGTACCAATGCAGGTTATATTTGGATCCCATTTGAGGAACTTTAGTCACTGAGGACAAGCAGAAACTTTATAGCAATGTTCAACTGTCACAAGAGGAAAGAAATGTCATCGAAGTTAGTTGTCTTTTTGAGCTGATCTTGTAGGTGGAATTTTATTCCCTGCTTTTTAAATATTATACTATATTTGTCTTTGTTATCTTTGAGGTTAAGATCCTTTTGAACTTATCCTCTTTACCTAAATCTGTCTGTCCATATCCTTTACCAGAAAGGAAAAAAACATTTTATTTCATAAGAATCTTAAGTTAGCTGGGCACTGGTGGCTCAGGCCTGTAATTTTAGCTACTTAGGAGGCAAAGATCAGGAGGATAGCAGTTCAAAACCAATCCAAGAGACTCTATGTTGAGAATAACCAACATAAAAAAGGGCTGGTAGAGCAGCTCTGTGTGAGGCCCTGCGTTCAAACCCCAGTACTGCCAAAAAAAAGTCTTAAGTTTGTCACTGAAAGGCTTTTTACACCTTTTGTAGTTAGGCCAAAGACTTTTACTTAAAAAGCTAAAAGTCAGTGTAAGCATTTTCAGAAATGTCACAATGAATTCCCCCCTGTACCACTACTGTATGCTAATAAAATTCTTGGAGAAAAAGAAAACAAAGCTAAAATTTGTGGGCTAGGGTTGTGGTTCAAGTTGTACAGCACCTGCCTAGCAAGCTAAGGACTTGAGTTCTAACCCTAGTAATACCCAAAAGCTAAAGTTTGTGTAGAGCACTTTGAATTAAATCATTTAAGTTTTGGGTTTTTTTTTTTTTTTTGGGCGGCACTGGTGTTTGAACTCAGGGCTTCACACTTGCTATATAGGTCTGTTACTGCTTGAGTCACTCTGCCAGCTCTCATTTAAGTTTTAAAAGCAAGCAGTACCAGCTTAAATTTCATTTCAGTATTTACATATGTGTGTGTGTGTGTGTGTGTGTGTGTGTGTGTGTATGTGTATGTGTATATATATATATATATATATATGGTTTTTTTTAATTGTAAAGTATAGATAACCATTTTTAAGTGTATAGTTTGGTAATATTAAATATATAATATTGTAGCCATTACCACATACAGTGAATTTTGATCATAGTTTTAAATAAGTAAGCTGGTTGTGCTGTTGCACACCTGTAATCCAGTACTCAGGAAGCTGAGAAAGAAGAATCACAAGGTTTTGTTAAATTTTTTATTAGCATAAATTAATTGTACAAAGGGATTTAATTGTAATATTTATAGACATGCTTATAATGTATTTTGATCAAGGATCACAAATTTTGTCTGAAAAAAAAAAGATAGCATAAAAGCCACCAAAAGACAACTCGTAAGTTTTATTTTTAAAGTTACAAGTAACTTTTCATGTGTGTGTATGTGTTTGTGTTTGTTTCTTTGAGACAGGTCTTGCATTGCAGCTGAGACTACTCTCAAACTCTCAATTCTTCAGCTTCAGCCTCCCTACTGCTGAGATTACAGACATTTACTGTCATGTTAACCAAACTTTTTAATGTGTTATGCAGTTTGAATAAGGAATAGTAAGTCAGAGTTGGGCACTGGTAGCTACCCAGGAGGCAGAGATCAGGAGAATTGCAGTTGAAGCCAGCCTGGGAAGATAGCTCAGGAGATTATATCTCAAAAATACTCAATAGAAAACAGAGCCAGTGAAGTGGCTCAAGTGGTAGTGTACCTGCCTAATAAGTGTGAGGCCCTGAGTTAAAACCTTAGTACCCTGCCAAAAAAAAAAAGAAATACTAAGTAACAGTTTAGCCAGAATATTTAAGTCATTTCATTAGAAATAATTTTGCAGTTGAAAACAAAGAATTAGTGAACTATTACTAAAATTTTGACAGAATATGTGGGTGTGGTTTATTGGATATCTGATATTAAATTGGAGGTTTCTAACAACTGTAATAAATGGTCCTAGTTTAAACTTGGTAGTGATTTATTAAAGAAACTTAAAGAGCCATATTCTTCTCTGAAACCAGGTTTGGCAGGAAATAAACGTGGAAGCTAAACATGTTAAGGATATTATGAAAACACTAGAGAGCTTTAAACTAGACAGCACTCCCTTGAAAGCTGCACAGCATGAGCTTCCAGCTTCTGAAGGAGAAGTCTGGTCCTTGCCTGTACCTGTTGAACGAAGGTAAGTGGAGACCTTGTAAGAAACCAAATAGTCCAAGAAGGTCATATGTAGGAAGAGAACTGGATGGCTGAGAAATAGGAATGGGAAGGAAGTTTTTATTGAAATACTCTTTTAGGCTTGGGGCATGACTCAAGTGGAAGAGTGTCTCCCCTCCAAGTGCCAAGCCCTGAGTTCAAATCAATTCCACCAAAAAGAGAAAAAAATAGTTCCTTCTGGTCTTCTGTGTATCATTTATTTTCATAGTAGTAGTTGTAATATCATAATTCATTGTACTTGTTTTGAAGAAAAATCTTAATTGACAATTCCATGTTTACTATGTGCCAAGTACTGTGTTAATTGGTTTATATATATTAGTTAACTCTCAGAACAACCTTAAAAAGTAGATACTAATTTTTTTTAGACCCAATTTTAGTTAGTTTGAGATAGGTTCTTGGTTTTTCCTTGTTCTGTCAAGGGACTGTTTCCTCCTATTTATGCTTCCCATAGTAGCTGGAATGACAGATGTATGCCACCATGCCCAGCTGTTGGTTGAGATGGGGTATTGTGAACTTTTTGTCTGGGCTGGCCTTGAACCTGTATCCTCCAAATCTCTGCCTCCAGAGTAGCTGGAATTACAGGAGTGAGCCACCAGCACCTGGCTTGGTATTTGGTTCTTTATATGGTAAGCATTAATTGAAGATTTACAAACAGTGTTAAATCTTTTCCTTTTCTTTCTGGTTTTTTTTTTTTTTTTTTTACCTTTTGCCATGCCAGGCATGCTAGTAAAGCACTAAGCCATTGAGCTATCTCCCTAGCCCTTTCTGCTTCTTTTTAAGGGTTGCTTGCTACTCTTCTGAGTGGAATGTGACCTTTGTAGTTAACTGTGTTCTCGTTGTTTCCTTTTTTCATTATAAGGTTTCAGTGAATATTTGTGAGTAAAACTTTTTCTGCATTTATTTTAATTTCAGAAGTGTAACTGTTGACTAATGGAATTACTGTGTTTTTGATTTTTGTTTTTCTTGCCCAATAAAGACGTTTTTTTCCCCTATTACTTTCTCTTTTCTTTCCTCCTTCTGGAGAATCATCACTTGGCCCCTGTATTAGTCTGGTTGGGCTGCCATAACAAAATACCATGAACTAATTGGTTTAAAGAATGGCAGTTTATTTCTGGAAAGTTCAACATCAAGGTGCTAATGGATTCAGTACCTGGTGAGGGCTTTTCCTGAGAAACTAGCCACCTTCTCTGCATGCTCACATGACCACAAGCACCGGTGAGTGATGTCTCTGCTGTCTCTTATAAGGACACTGATCCTGTCAGGTCAGGGTTCCACTCTTGTGTCCTTGTTTAACCTCAGTTACTTCCTTACTCCAAGTAGTCATATTCAGATTTGGGACTTATGAATTGAGACCTGAGTACACAAACATTTAGTCTGTAACAACCCTAAAACTCCTATTTCAGTTATTGGTAAACTCTTTCCATTGAATAAATGTGACCAGTGAAAAGTCAGTTGATTGTGCATTTAGTGAAGTACTGGTCACCGTCTTATAAGCAGAGGCTGGGGGATTCTCTCTGGAGGGAAAGTAGGAAGCTAAGCTTGACTAGTATCCCTCCTTGTGACTTCCTGCATTCTTCAGTGTCTTTTTCTATCTAATTTTGCCCAGAATTACTATTAAGTTTGCTTTCACTTTGTTACATCTTTTTATTTCTTCCTGAAGTTTATTTTACTTACTTCCTTAAGTAGATACCTTTCAAAACTTTATTTTTCTATTTTCATTTGTAGTCCTGCTTAAGGGTCATTCTTTTTCATCTGTGATGGCGATTCTAACCTTATCAAACCTAAATTTATAGTCTGATTTAAAGAACAGGTTTAAGACATCCATTATTCTCTTCTAACACTGTATACAAAAAAAGTGAGTACAAGGAGATTCACTGAAGATGAGAAGAAGAGAAAAGCTATTCTAAGAATAGCTTAGAAATAGAAAGTGATACTACATATATATATCATTTAAAATGTCTTTTAAAAATCAGCTGGTATACCTCAAATATCTTCCCATCCTGCAGAATAAAACCCAGAATTTTTATGTGTTTTTCCAGGCCCTAATAAGAGATGGTTATCCCTATAAGAGATGGTTCCCCACTCCTAGATCTCAGTTCTCACTGCTGTCTGCCTCAGCCACTGCATTCCAGCCACTCCTAGATTTTGAAGAAGCCAAGCTCATGAGCGGTTCAGTCCTTTCATTTGCCTTTCCTTCAGCTCCAGTGTTTGATGGTTATTCTCTCATTGTTTTTCTCTCAGAAAGGTCATCTCTCCCTCCTTATGTCCTCATGTCTTTTTAACAGTCATAACCTATAGACATATCCCTGCCTTCTGTGTTTATCAGTATATCTTGTTCAGTGTTAAGACTAATCCTTCTAAAACTAAACCTTTTCAGTGGATTCTTGTTGGCATTGGGCTAAATCCACTAAAGGTTTTAGAAGTATGTCTTGAACAGGTCCAAATCTTCTTCCTACTTACTGAACCACCTTATCTGTTCAGTACCCTCTTTCTTTTTGGTCAAACTGGGGTTTGAACTCAGGATTTCATGCTTGCAAAGCAGGCACTCTACTGTTTATAGCATGCCTCCAGCCTCTTCTCTTTTTTAAATTTAATTTTTTTTTAAGTTTTAGCAAGGATTTATTTTAGTATAACACGATAAAGTATGGACAGTGGGGGAGGGAAAGACGTCTCCTGTTACCAATGCAGGAAATGGGAACAAAGACTCTTAATTTTATTTCTGAATTAGCATACATTAATAATATGAGGGGGTTGCATTATGGCAATTCCATATGTATGTACAGTGTACTTGAACAAGTTCATCCCCTCCCTTATATTCCTATCCTCTCTTTCTCTCTCCTTTTTCAAATAGTGTTTGGTGGGCTTCATTATGCTATATGGAGTGTACTTCCATCCTCTTCACCCTTCGGTATCTTTTCCTTTCTTCCACTGATCCCCCCTCCCCACCTAGACGACAGTCCCCCTTTTATGTTCATGTCCCATTATCATCATCATTATTTTGAGTCTAGGTTCCACAAATGAGCAAGAACATGCTGTATGAGTTTTTGAGCTTGACTTGTCTCACTCAACATGATATCCAGTGCTATTCATTTTTCTGCAAATGACATAATTCCCTTTTCTTTATGACTGAGTAATATTCCATGGCATGTATGTATATATAGGTGTGTGTACCATATTTTCTTTATCCATCAGTTTTGGGCACCTCAGCTGATTCCACACTTCGGCTGTTGTGAAGAGAGCTGCGATAAATATGAGTATACAGTTATCTCTCTTGTATATGGATTGATACGCCTTTGGATATATGCTCAAGAGTGGGGTCATCAGTATTCAGTACCGTTTTTAATGTTCCCATTACCTGTTAGACTCATATCTTTATAATTCTGTAGGGATTGTTTTTTGTTTTAAGACAGGACCTCACTATGCAGCCCTATCTGGCCTCAAACTCATGATTGTCCTGTTTCAAGCTTCCTGAGTGCTAGGATGACAGTCTTGTACACTGTGCTAGGCTGAGCTCATTTTTCTTTCTTCATTGATTTTCTTGTCTACAATTGCATCCTCTTGTCTAGTTCAACTGCTATGTTTCTAGGCCCACCCTATTTTCTGGCTTCATGAGGCCATTGCCATTGCTATATCACTAGTAGACTTGCCTAGTCTTATCTTCTTTATGTTGAAATACACTGTAGAATTTAAGAATAGAATCCCCTTCCTTTTGTTTTTTGTTTTTTGCTTTTTGTGTTTTTTTTTTTTTCCTTTTTAATGGTCCCAAACAAGTCTAGGAGCCTAATAAATATTTAGAGATCTGAATTCTTCCATAGAAATAAAGGTGGAATGAGGTGATTGATACAACCAGAAAGTACCTTCCATAAGTTCTTGTAACTGTCCATAGCAAGTGATTATATCAGTTTTTAAAATGGGAAATTGATTAAAATATGAAAATTATGACACATTCTAAATAAAGTTGCACTGAATTGCATATAGACCAAGGGATAAATGTAAATTCAGCACTGTGTTCTGGTTCTCTGATAATTTCTCTTTTTTCATTTTCCAGAAATCAGACTAATTTTCCCTTCATCTTTAATGTACAACAATGTCCTTTCCAAGTAGAGGTGACCATTAGTTTCCCTTCATTATTTCTAAAATATGTTTTTACTGCATTCCTTTCCTTAAATCATCACAACAGTTATGGTGGGACTGGGGTTTGAACTCAGAACTTCATGCTTACAAAGCAGGTGCTCTACTAATTGAGCCACACCTCCAGTCCATTTGTTCTGGCTATTTTGGAGATAAGGTCTTGTGAACTATTTGCCTGGCTGGCCTTGAACTACTATCCTCCTGACCTAAACCTCCCAAGTAGCTAGGGTTGCAGGGGTAAGTAATTGGTGTCTGGCTTGTGTTCAGTTTTTAGCTTGACTTCTTTAGTCACGCTCTGTGTGTATTCATCCATATTTGGATGAAGTTGATTATGATTTTTATGATCTTGTTTTTGTTTAGACCTTCACCAGGACCTAGAAAACGCCAGTCTCCTCAGTACAGTGACCCTAAACCACATGGTAACCGGCCAAGTACAGCTGTCAGAGCTCACCGTCCATCTGCACAAAATCTTCATAATGACAGAGGGAAAGCTGTTCGTTGTCGTGAGAAGAAAGAACAGAATAAAGGAAGAGAGGAAAAGGTAAATGTTACTGATTTCCGTAAGTGAAAAAGTTATTTCTTAACCTTAAAAATGAAGACAAAAACAGAAAAACAAAACATTGTACAAATTTTATGAAGGTCTAGTCATCAGTTCAGTTTGCCAAAGCCATCATAAAACCCTAGTTATACCATAGCTAGTATGTGATTTTTCCCATTCAACAAATATTTTTGGGTGTTATTTTTAACTTTGTATTTTGATATCATTTCAAATAGCAAAGAAGTCTCTGGAACAGTATAAAGAGCTTCCATATGTTTTATCTCATTTTACCAATTATTGGTCCGGGCATGACTCAAGTGTTAGAGTGCTTACATAAGCACAATAAAATTATCAAAAGTTGTGCGTTTTACATTTATACAGTACTGTTATCTAATCCCCAAGTCTTAATAAAACTTTTCCCATTATCCCAATAAAGTCATTTACAGCTTTCCTGGTGCGTCACTCCAGGTCAGATCCAATGTATCATTGCATTGAGTTGTTATGTCTTTAGTGGCTTCCTTTTTTTTTTTCTGTGTTGCTGGGGATCAAACCTAGAGTCTTTTGCATGCTAGGCAAGCATTCTACCATTGTTTAATCTTTTCTTCAGCCTTCATCTTTTTTGACTTGGTACTTTTGAAGAGAACAGACAGTTATTTTGTAGGATGTTCCTCATTTGGGCTTGTGTGATGATGTTTCCTTGTGGTTAGATTCAGGTTAAGCATTTTTGGCAAAAACACACTGGTGTGATGTTCTCTTCTCTCAGTGTATCATATAAACAGGCACAAATTGTGTTTTCTTTACTGGTGATAAATTTGATCCCTTGGTTAAGGTAGTGTGTGCCAGGTCTCTTCACTATAAGACTACTGTTTCATTTTCCTTCCTCTCTCCCTACTTCTCTCAGGAGGTCTTAGTGGATAATAGTATTTAGAAATCAAGACTTTAATGCCAGTGACATAAGTTTGAGGGCTTATATTGTCTAGTAGTAAGGAGCATATGGGAGTCTAGGAACTTAATTTCTGTCCCCTCTACTTCTAGCTCTTCTCTATTTCCTCCTTTTCCCCTATCCAAGGGGAACACAATTTTACAAGTGTGGCTTATTGTGCCAAAAAAGGAGCGCTCCACACCAGTGTGCAAGGCGGAAACTGAGTCTAACAAAATATATAAAGTCCTTTCCTCCCCAGCCACCCCTATCTTCTCCTTTCAAAAACATCAAATCAGCCCCTCTATTTCAAGTTCTGTCTTCTGATTTTTGACCTAGCTCTGTAATTTCTGCAAGAAAACCTCATCCAGTAACCAGAAAACGATCTCACCTTCTTTGTTGATAAAGACACAGATGTTAATTTAGTCCTTAATTTTGTGAGGTCTGCCTTACTTCCACTCCACCTCCATTTTAGGTTTCACTTGCCAGGATGGTTGGTTCCTTTGTGTTCTCTTACCAGATAGTTCTGCAGTCATACATCCCTGTACTTCAAGCAACAGTATTTCAGTTTTAGTTCCTGAAACAAGAAAGGAAATGGGAAAGTTGGCTAATGAACCTAGTTTTATGGAGTATTCTCAACACTGTAGCTGTTGTCCTAGCCTGTCATCTAAAGCTTGTATTATATACCCTGTAACCATCAATGGTCTGTAGAGTTCAATGTCCTCTACCTTTTGCCTTTTTTTTTTGATGATACTAGGGTTTGAACTCAGGGCCTCACACCTGTAGGCACCATTTGAGCCACTCTGCCCTTTTTTGTGTTGGATATTTTCAAGATATTGTCTCACAAACTATTTTCCCAGATTGGCTTCGAACTGTGATCTTCCTGATCTTTGCCTTTTTGCCTTTTAATAGTAGGGCTTTGTTTGTTTGGCAGTACGGGGGGTTTGAATTCAAAACTTTGCACTTGGTAGGCAGGCACTGTACCATTTCAGCTACAGATCCAGTCCTACCTTTTACATTTTGTATTTCTACTTTTATATCCTGAGAAATGATGTTTAGAATCTAAGGTACTATTGTCAATAAATCCATTATCCAAGAGAAGTTAAACTGATGTGATCTGCTTATTAAGGCATGAAAATATAAAACTTTTAAAAATATAATGTGGTAGAGTGTGGGCTTTGGATTCAGGTAGTCCTGTTTTTAAGTATAAGCTCTGGTATTTCTGGTGGTGTTATCTTAAGTTATTTGGTCTTTCTAAATTTTATTTCCTCGTATAAAAGTGGTCCAGTTGTTTGGTCATGGGGGGTGAGCCTTGCAAATGCTAAGGTCTTGCTTTACCACTGAGCTACACCTCCAGTTAACACCTGACTCTTGTAAGGATAGCTGGGTGCCAGTGGCTCATGCCTGTAATTCTAGCTACTCAGGAGGCAGAGATCAGAATAATAGTGGTTCGAAGCCAGCCCAGGCAGATAGTTCAAGAGACCCTATCCCAAAAAAACCCATCACAAAAAATAGGGGCTTGTGGAGTAGCTCAAGGTGCAGGCCTTGAGTTCAAGCCCCAGCACCACAAAAAAAAAAAAAAAAAAAAAGATTTTTGTGAGGATAAATGAGATAAGGTTCTTCTGGTGTACAGGAAGTACTCAGTAAATGTTTGCTATTATTTTCCTAAACATTCCAAGTAACTTAGAGTTACTTGGATTAAATGGTTTTTTTTACCACTTGCATTTATTGAAAAAAAATTCAGTGGGATATTTTAGAAGTTAATGACTATATTCAAAACATTCTTTAATTTATTCAAATGCCAAAATAGAAGTATTGATAAAAGTAAGACAAAAAGAATTCCCCAAAGAGAAGCTTACAAAAAAAAAAATTACTGTTTACTAATAAAAATAGTTTAGCCTTCAATTTAAAATGTATAGCTTTTCCACCACCCTTAATTCTTTGTAGTTTCAGGGACAGATAGGGGAAGAATGTGTACTAAATAAACATTAAATCAGTAACAATAAGAGGAAGTCTTGCTTTTGTCTTGGCTGAGTGTATTAATTGGCTGTATTAATCAGTTCTCCATTGCTGTGGCAAAATACATAAGATAAACCACCTAAAGGAGTCCCATTCTGTTTAGATTCACAGGAACAAAATACAATTTTTCAGTCAATCAAAAGCTCTTACTTTTTTCCTGATATAGAACAAATCACCTGCTGCAGTTACTGAACCAGAGACAAATAAATTTGATAGTACTGGATATGACAAGGACTTAGTAGAAGCTTTGGAAAGAGACATAATTTCTCAGAATCCCAATGTGCGATGGTAAGTCACAAGGTAACTGGATTTGATGATGCTTTTGGAGTAGAAAATGGAGTGATCATGGGCCTGTATTAAAGATCTGTCCTTGGGAACAGAACCAAAGAGCACACAATGTGAGCAGGACACATAATGAAAACTGCACTTCCGCATGGGTTAACCACTTTTAAAAAAAATTTAATTATATACAAAATGGCAATAAGATCACAGAAATTTCATCTTCTGGGGACAGTAAAAAGTCATTGATTTTTATGCATGCATCTCTAGCTTCTGAGAGAAGTTGCTTTTATTTCCTATTACTTAGAGCAGTGTTCTAAACTTTATTAACATATCTGATCAAAAATCTATAACCTAAAAAGATGAAAACTGAAAAAAAAAAAATCTGTAACCTTCCACAATGTAATTAAAAAGCTCACTTTGCCACAGTTGGAAACAAAGCAGCACTATTACAACCTATCTCTACTTTATGCCCTTTTTATTCTTTATAGTTTAATTAAAAAAAATGGCCTTATTGTTTCCAAATCATGGAACTTAGGGAATGAGCATCATGACAACAGAAATTTAAAATGAAATGGCATAATATACATAGGTCAGGCATCCCTAATCTGAAAATGGACAGTCCAGAGTGCTCTAGGATCCAAAACTTCAGACAAAGGCATGGTTCTCAAAATGTTTTGGATTTTGGAGCATTGCAGATGTTTGGGTTGGGAATTCTCAATTAGTAAACTCTATGCATATTACTGCAAAATCCAAAACATTTTTGGTCCTGAGATTTTACTTAAAAGGTTTCTAGCCTAGTATTCATGACTATAATCTTGGAACTCAGGAGGCTGAGGCAGGAGGGTCACAAGTTCAAGGCCAGCTGGGCAACATAGTGAGACCCTGTCTCAAAATTTAAAAAATGCTTATTTTCTCCTGAGCCAATCTGAAAATCATTATTACCAAGAATTGAAGACAAAAATCATGCTCTTCGTGTGTACTGGATGAGGTGTGATGTGCCTCACCATATTGTATGAGTTACTCATGCCCAGAGAAAGGCTTAGCATTCTCTCAGCAGTGTAGAATCATGTGCTTTCAGTGGTTCTCAACAGTGACTACCTGTGGTTGGGTGTGTACTCTACAGGGTGAGTTGATAAAGTATCTTCTTTTTCAGGGATGACATAGCTGATTTAGTAGAAGCTAAAAAGTTGCTTAAGGAAGCTGTGGTGTTACCAATGTGGATGCCAGAATTCTTTAAGGGGATTAGGAGACCATGGAAAGTAAGTTCATCACTCTTAGGCATCATCAGGGTAAATGGCAATACATTGCTATACTGAGCTAATATTTATCCTTACTGGAGAAAGTGGAGTAAAGAAATTTTAAAATTAAAAAGTGTATATTGGCCAAGCATGGTGGCTCACATTGTAATCCTAGGTACTAGGGAGGTGGAGATCAGGAGAATCAGCAAAAGAGATTCCCCCTCCCCCATCTCAGTCAATAAAAGTGGGTGTGGTAGTACATGCCTGTCATCTGGGCCAGGTGAGAAGCATGAATAGGATTGAAGATCACAGTACAGGCCAGCCTGGGCAGAAAGGCAAGACCTACTGAAAAAATAACTAAAACAAAGAGGGCTGGGACTGTGGCTCAAGTGCCAGAGTACCCGCCTAGGGAAGTGCCAAGTCCTTGAGTTCAGACTCCAGTACTGCCAAAAAACCAAAATATTTTGTGTTATTTTGAATTTTGTTGGGGCAAAAACTATTCCAAGATTCCTAGGGTAAGAAATAAGTATAGTGAGGCCAGGCGTGGTGATAAATGCATGTAATCACATACTACTCAGGAGGCAAAGATTGGGAAGATTGAGTTTAAAGCCAGCCCAGGCATAAAAAGTTGATGAAACCCCATCTCATTCAGTAAGCTGGGAATGGTGGTGTGTGCTTGTAACCCTAGCTACTCTAGAGCTACTCCATAGGTAGGAGGATCATGGTCCTGGCTGACCCCCTGGAGAAAAAGCGAGAGACCTCATCTGAAAAAATAACTACAACAAAAAGGGCTGGCTCATACCTGCCTTGCAAATGTGAGGCCCTGAGTTCAAACCCCAGTACTGCCCCCCCTTCCAGAAAAAAGGAATATGTATAATGTTCAGAAGCATTGCGTCATTATACATATAGCAGATTTAGAGTGTGATCTTGCATTAGTCAGCTTATGGAAAAGTGCTTGGTTTCATTTGCATGTTGCGTAACTTAAAACATATTTTTGGAATTGTTCTTAACAAGTTGAGAATTATCTGCATCTAATGACTACTTTTTTTCCTTTTGGTGGTAGCGGGGTTTGAACTCAGGGCTTTGTGCTTTCTAGGTAGGTGCTCTACCACTTGAGCCACTCCTCCAGCCCTAATGAGTATTTTTTTAAAGTCATATGCTCACAATCCCCAGTACTGCAAAAATAAATAAATAAATAAAATAATAAAGTCATGGACTGATAGAAATAGAAACCATCAAGGAAAACTCTTGGATTTAGAAAATGTACAAATGGGTAACTGTGCTTATTATTTTTTAAAAGTCCTTTAAATATTAAGCAAGATACAAAATTACATTTATATTTTGAGTGAACTATGTTTAAAAAAAATGATTCATCTGAGCAGAAAGAGTGTTAGGAAATACATCAAGATGCCGATGGTTCTTTTTGTTGGGATGCAGATATTGCAAACTACTTTTTGAGTTCCAAATTTTTTTTGGTGATACTGGGTTTTGAACTCGGGGCCTTGTGCTTGCTAGGCAGATGCTCTACCACTTCAGCCATGGCCTCAACTGATTTCCACATTTTTAAATAACATGGTTATCTTCCTTTTGTAATGGAAAAAGTAAATTTGTGATAAAGTATTCTTCAACTTAACTGTTTGTTGTTCATTTCTCTTAATGTTATATCTAAAATTTGGTACTTAGTAGAATTATAATGAATTAGAACAACCTGTTGTCCGGTTCCTTGGAAGGCAGAAGCAGGAAGATGATTCCTTGAGCTCAGTTCAAGGCCAGATGTGGCAACATAAAAAGACCCTTCTTAAAAAAGCAAAACAAAACAAAGGCAGGTAAATCCTTTGTTTATGTTACTATATTTCCAACAGGGAGTATTGATGGTTGGCCCACCTGGTACAGGAAAGACCCTTCTTGCTAAAGCAGTGGCTACAGAATGCAAGACAACATTCTTCAATGTCTCATCGTCAACTCTGACTTCCAAATACAGAGGAGAGTCTGAGAAGCTTGTTCGTCTTCTGTTTGAAATGGTGAATGTTTGAGACAGCTCTGATGATGATTCTTTGCCTCTAAAAGGGAGAAAGTGAGTTGTAACTTTCTCCAGGGAACAGATCAGCTTACAGGATGACATTCTGCCCAGAGAATGATTCCTGTGCTCTTATAGCTAGCAACCTTTATAAAAATGAGTAACTTGAATTTTTCTGTCTCCTTTTCTCCAGAGTAGGTCCACATCTGGTTTCTGGACATGTTCACATTATGGGATCAGCATTACTAAGCTGCTATAATCTGAAATAATTAGGTTTTAAAAACCAATAGGCTTAGTTATGGTATTGTAAATGCAGTATTATAAAAAGCCAAATGATGAGAATCTTTAATTTTTTTGCTTCTTGTTTTGAGTTTATTTTTTCTTTATTCAGCCCACCAAATGTAGGAAAAATGTAATTCTATTTCTGGTCGTGTTTGGATTGAATTCAGCCACCTCTTAGATTGTTAGGCTTAACTGATGACTTCTGTTTTTCCCCCTTAGGAAACAGTGTGACTATATGTATTAGGATAGAATTTAGCTATTTTGTAGTGACAGAGGCATGAATTCTTAATCATAGTGGACAAAACCTTAGATGCCCATACTAATATATCAGATCTTCCTTCCGAAGTTCAAAGTAAAACAAGCAAACTAAAACTTTCACAATTTGGATTATAAAAAGCCAAATGATGAGAATCTTTAATTTTTTTGCTTCTTGTTTTGAGTTTATTTTTTCTTTATTCAGCCCACCAAATGTAGGAAAAATGTAATTCTATTTCTGGTCGTGTTTGGATTGAATTCAGCCACCTCTTAGATTGTTAGGCTTAACTGATGACTTCTGTTTTTCCCCCTTAGGAAACAGTGTGACTATATGTATTAGGATAGAATTTAGCTATTTTGTAGTGACAGAGGCATGAATTCTTAATCATAGTGGACAAAACCTTAGATGCCCATACTAATATATCAGATCTTCCTTCCGAAGTTCAAAGTAAAACAAGCAAACTAAAACTTTCACAATTTGGATTATCTGTTTTCTGAAAAAATTTCCTATTTAAGGTCCCATTTTCTTTCTCCTTCCTCATGGACAGCTCATGAGCCAGGAGAGAAATCTTAATAGCTTCTTAGTGGCTTATCAGTAGTCCATAGGACAATAGGAATCTAATGGAGAATTTGATTATTTTGAGAAAAGAATTTGAGTTAAAAAAAAAGTATATTGCCAATATTCCACAATAACTAGGTATTTCAAAAAACAAAAGTATCTCAATAGAGTGAATTATCAAGTATGGGGTATGTAGAATCAGGTGGCTATTTAACTGTGGGCAAATTCACCCTGCCCCCTTTTCTAGGCCTCAGTTGCTTT
Source organism: Castor canadensis (assembly GCF_047511655.1). Taxonomy (NCBI): domain Eukaryota; kingdom Metazoa; phylum Chordata; class Mammalia; order Rodentia; family Castoridae; genus Castor; species Castor canadensis. Next base: position 16,283,907 of record NC_133386.1, read on the forward strand.
ATGACTGGACATTAACGTACAATCTACCTCTGTAATGTTAGGAGGGTAAAACAAGCTAATATATGCAAAGCCTGTGCCATAAGTGCTTACTGAATATTACCTGTTTCTGTTTAAGTATTACTAGGGGTTAGTGGGTGTGGATCAAGTGATAGGGTACCTATCTAGAAAGTGCAAGGCCCTGAGTCCTGGTACCACAAACAAAAAAGTTATTTGGTACTTTTTTTGTAATTTAAGGGTTTTATATTTAAGAAAACTTTCTCTCCTGTGGGAGGAGGCCTCCTACAAAATTTTAGTGCTAGCTTGCATTATTAATTTTTTTCCCCAACCAAGGGCCTTGACATGCTAAGCCTACACTCTACCTCTAGTCCCAAATTACTTTTTACAGTAAGGTTTATGAAGGCATATTAAAAAGCTTTTTTTTTTTAACCTGCTTCCATGGAGTTGCTTGGGAAAAATCTTAACCATTGGGCTGAAGTGTTAAGAGTGCCTGCCCAGCAAGCGTGGGGCAAACCCTAATACCACCCAAAAAAGAAAAAAACCCTCAACCATTGTTAAATAAATTCCTGTTCAGCTGAAGTATACTACTTTGAGTTGCCCATCTGAGCATTGGCTGAGTCAGAAACCAGTGCCTACAGGTTGGAGTTTCTGCCCTTGTGACCAAGAATTAGGGCCTATATTCAAAGTGAGCTTATTTTTCTTGTTCATCATGAACTCCCTTTCTCAAGCAGTAAAACTGCACTGCCTCTCCTGTATTCTGCTTTTGGCATGCTATAGATGGTGCCTCTTTTAATGTGCCCCCTTCCCAGTAATTCCTCCACGTGAACGTGGAGAAGATCTCCAGGACTTTTCACATGACATAGTAACGAGCACACACAAAAACATAATTGTTTTTAATTTTTGTTGTATTGTTAAGAATGTTTATTTTCAGTTGTCAAAACCCAAATTAAACAGAAAGAATGCTATTCAGAGTCACATAACTGGGAGCTTTTGGGAGTTACTTTTTAGGTTGTTAGTTCCAGCAGGCCACCAATTAAGGCATTCTTAGGAATCTTTCTCTTAGTTCTTTTTACCTCTGAATTTGCTTTGACCTTAGATAGGCCCATGATGTGGCTAAGATAGCTAGCAGAACCTTACCCTTTTTTTAAAATTTAACATTTTTACTAGCATATATTAGTTGTACAGAGGGTTTCATTGTGACACTTCCACATATGGTTACAATATACCTTGGTTAGGTACCTCCACCATCATTCCTCTTCCTTAAAATGATTTCAGCAGGTTTCAGTGCTCTATTTTCATACAAGTATATGAAGTTTATCTACCATATTCACCCTCAGCCCTCTCCATTCACAGTCCCTCCCACAGACTTGTTTTATATTCTGTCATCATCTTTTTTTTTTTTTTTTTTTTTGGTGGGACTGGAGTTTAAACTCAGCTTAACACTTGCAAAGCAGGCACTCTGTTGCTAGAACCACACCTCCAGTCCATTTTGCTCTAGGTATTTTGGAGATTGGGGGGGTGGTCTCAGGAAGTATTCGCCCGGGCTGGCCTCAAACTGCAATCCTCCCAATCTCAACCTCTCAAGCAGTAGGACTACACTTATGCACCCCACAGTGCCTGACTGCCCTTCATTTTTTTAAGTGTATGTTCATTGTTCATAGGGGTTCCCCATGGTGTTTCACCTGTGCCTACATTGTACTTGAATTAGATTAACCCCTTTATTACTCTCCCTTATCCTTTTCCTTCTACCCCACTATTCAGCAGCTTTCAGTGCATCTTGTTATGCCATGTTCTGTCTACATATGTGTATTTATGATCATGTTCGTATTCGTATACATTTATCTTTTGGATCTGTCCTCCACGTGAGAGAAAACATGTGACCTGCAAATGGTATGATCTCATTCTTTTTTTTATGGACTAGGATTTGAACTCAGGCCGTTTAGCCATACCTCCAACCCAATTTCATTCTTCTTTATGAGTGAATAATACTCATAAATACATTGTGTATAAATACCACATCTTCTTAATCCATTCATCAGTTGTAGGGCATATGGACTGTTTTCATAGCTTGGCTATTGAGAATAGTGCTTTAATAAACGTGCGTGTGCAAGTGACTCTTGTATCCTGGCTTACATTCCTTTGAGTACATGCCCAGAAGTGGTATTGCTGGATCATACGGTAGTTCTGTTTTTAGTTTTTTGAGAAATCTCCATAGTGATTTCCATTGCAGTTGTACTAATTTACATTTCCACCAACAGTGTATGAGAGTTCTTATTTTGCTGCATCCTTGCCAATATTTGTTTTTGTCTTTTTTTTTGCACTGGGGCTTGAGCTTAGGGCCTTATGCTTGCTAAGCAGGCACTCCTACTGCTTGAGTGACTCCACCAGCCCTGTTTGTGTTCTTGACAGTAGTCATTCTGAATGGAGTGAGGTGAATTTTTTTTTTTTTTGATGGTACTGGGATTTGAACTTAGGGCCCTGTCCTATTAGGCTGGCACTCTAGCCACACCTCCAGCCTATGAGGTGAAATCTTAATGTAGTTCTGATTTGTATTTCCTTTATGGCCAGAGGAATTGAGCATTTCTTCATGTATTTGCTGGTCATTTGTACTTCTTCCTTTAGAAATTGTTCATTTGCCCATGTCTCCATTGGGTTGTTGATTCTTTGGGAATTTAGTTTTTTGACCTTCCTATAAATTCTGGTTATTAATCCTTTGTCAGATGTATAGCTGTCAAAAGATTTTCTCCCATTCCGTAAGCTGTCTCTTCAGTCTTGTTTCTTTTGCTGTGCAGCAGCTTTTTAATTTGATGCAGTCCTATTTGTCAGTCCTTTCTCTTAATTGCTATTCCCTATACCTATATGTTCCAGTGTTTTCCCTATTCTTTCCTATAGCAGTTTCTAAGTGTCAGGCTTTATATTAGGGTCTTTAATCCATTTTGAATAGTTGTACAGGGTGAAAGACAGGGATCTAGTTTCAGCCTTCTACATGCAGATACCTAGTTTCCCTAGCACCATTTGTTAAAGAAAGAGGCTGTCTTTTCTCCGCCTATTTTAGGGTCCTTTGTTAGGTACCAGATGGCTGGCCTGGCACTAGTGGCTCAAACCTGTAATCCCAGCTATCTGGGAGGCTGAGATTGGGAGAATCACAGTTTGAGATAAGCTCAGACCAATAGTTCACAAAACCCTATCTCCAAAATAACAAGACCAAAATGGACTGAAAGTGTGGCTCAAGAGGTAGAGCACCTGCTTTGCAAGCACTGACCCCTGAATTCAAACCTCTGTCCCACCCAGAAAAAAAGAATCAGATGGCTAGAGCTGCCTGGATTTATGTCTGGGTCTTCTTTTCCATTGGTCTTCATGTCTGTTTTTGAGCCAGTACCATGCTGTTTTTATTGCTATGCCTCTATAGTATAGTAAGGTATTTTGGTACCTGCTGCATTGCTCTTTTTGCTTAGAATTGTTAAGCCTTATTATTAATGTCTTTCATTTCCTAGAGAAATCCTGGCAAAAAAATCTCCTGAGAAATCTCTGCCAAAAGTCCAGTGACTAATACTTGGACTGTTTTGAGTCACATCCCTATTCTTCAAATCACCTGTGGTCAGAGAACTGGAATGATCTGATTGGCTAGGCCTGAATCATCTCTGAGCTCCAACTAGAGTTGGCCTCTTTTGAAGTACTTGATTATTAAAGATCAATGATTTACAAATGAAAAAAGCAGTGTGATTTTATTCACTGAAAATATCTCCACAGTACCTTTCCAGGCCCAGCAAAACCAATTTGGCTAAAGACAGCCCTATACTTCTAAATAGTTAAGATGGTGAATTTTATGTTATGTGAATTTTATCTCATTTTGACATATAAGTTGACTTCTAATTGACTAGTTAGGAGCATTAAAATATACTTATTATTAGTCAAATGTGTAAAAACGGCAATTTAATTAGAATGTCTTTGAGGTACTTTATAATTTTATTTAAGATAATGGTTGTCTTTAACCCAAATTTTTTCTAGAACTTTAGAACTCTTACCGGTATCTATAACTGTTCTACCATAGTTGGAACCAAAAAACTGTCATTTCATCCTTAAATATGTATGCCTGCTTTAGAAGCTATGTTTAGTTACAGTTCTGTCCTTTTCCCCTCAGTATTATATTAGGCAAGAGAGAACAGTCCATATGTGGCAGCCCCTTCAGCCATTTTCTAATTGCTAACCCATAGACTATTTTCAAATGGAAAAACAAAAAATAACTTGGTATTTCATGGTTTTTATTCCTTTAGGCTCGATTTTATTCTCCAGCAACCATATTTATTGATGAGATAGATTCCATTTGCAGTCGCCGAGGGACTTCTGAAGAGCATGAAGCAAGCAGAAGGGTGAAGGCAGAGCTGCTGGTGCAGATGGATGGTAGCTATGTCTATGCATGCACTGACTTGGGCGGATGTTACTAAGTGTCTCCTGCTTCCTTGGGTCAATCTCCACCCCTGGTGCTAGCCTAGTGCTTGCAATCAGTGCTCGTAACTCCAGATGGACTAGAAGCAGCTGGCAAATAGTGCCTAGGACTGAGAACAATAAATTCGGTGCACTTACACTGGTGATGTGTCAGAAATAATGGCCATACACAGGATTTCCTTGAATGTGTATTCTGACTGATCTCTTATTTTTAGCCATGGATTTGAAATAGAAATAAATGCAGATGGCTCTACAAAAGGTTTTGTATTGAAAAAATTTTTAAATTGGTATGTAATTAAGCTGAGCTGGTGGTTTAATTCTATTTTGAATCAAATATTTTGCATACTACAAAAAAACTTATTTTCCTTGGATTATAAATTCACATCTTTACCAGTTAGCTTTCTGAGTCCCCCCCCACACACATCAGGAGTGGTGGTGGTGGTGGTGTTGGGGCTTGAGTACAGGATCTCCTGCAGGCACCCTTACCACCTGAGCCACTCCCTACCCCACCCCCACCCCCCAGTCCAGCTTTTTGTGTCTTCAGTTGGCTTGAAGACTACACTACCTTGTTTTGTTGTGCTGAGTATTTGGCTGAGATTTATTTTGTACAGTCCAGCTTAGTATGTTTTTACTGTCTTCTTACCCTTTTAGGTGTTGGAGGTGCCTCTGAAAATGATGACCCTTCCAAAATGGTTATGGTTCTAGCAGCTACTAATTTTCCCTGGGATATAGATGAGGCTTTAAGACGACGTCTTGAAAAACGAATCTATATTCCTTTACCATCAGGTATCATCATTTCAATCTTGTCTGAAAGCTCCTGTTAACTCTTAGGTAGTTCTGCTTAATTTAAAATGTGGTATTAACCTTCCTTGGAAAGATAAATATAGGCTGTCTTTCCTTGTGTTAATTTAGTTTGGCTATATCTACAGGCTGGAAGCCTTGATGAGTAGGAAATTAAAAGTTTACTGAGGAATCACTTTTGATAATTTAGGCAAATGAATGCTAAGAATTGGAAAACAACTCCTTACACAAAATAGGCTTGAGAAAAAAACATACTGTGTTTATATTGAAGGCTTACATTTTAAAATGTGTTTCTGTTTTAGCAAAAGGCAGGGAAGAGCTATTACGTATAAGTCTGCGTGAGCTGGAACTGGCTGATGATGTTAACCTTGCAAGTATAGCAGAAAACATGGAAGGTTATTCAGGTGCCGACATTACCAATGTATGCAGGTATGTATTAATAAGCTGGGTGTGGTGGCACGTCTATAACCCAGCACACAGGAAACTGAGGCAGGAGGATCATGAGTTCAGTGCCAGAGTGGCTACACAGCCAAGACCTTTTCTCAAAATAAATAAAAAGACAGATGAAGAATAAAGACCTACATTTTGCAGTCTTTCGATCAGGATTGTAAGTTTTGGTTTCAGTTAGTGTTAGCAGCTACTAGTGTCTTTGGGTTATTTTGTATGTGAGTGAAGAGTCTATAATTCATATGAAATCTGCAAGTTCAAAAAACTGATGTTAGCATAATTTGGATAAAAGAGAAAATGAGTAATTGTCTTGAATTTAAAGTTACACTTTAATATAATATAATATAGTTCTTCACTATATTGTTATATAGGAAATGATTGTGAAAAATGATTTAGTGTTACCATGGAGTAACAGTGGTGCAGTTGTGTTTTTAGTGACCATATCCTAAATGTGATGGGAATTAAAAAATGTGATGGTGAGAAGAAAGACTGTCTCCGATGAAGCCAATTCAACTGTTTTGGCATAAACCAAGGCTTTGCTCAGAAGCTTATTAGCACCAGCTTCCTCATCTCTACAGTGAGCACTGCACTCAGGGTTTTGAAGGCCGCAGATGGATAATATGTGCACATAAAGCAGCTAAACTGCTGTTCCTTTGCATACATGGTGACTGCGATTAAGGATGAGACTTGGTAAAAGGGAAGAGGTACTTGAATGTGAAATATTGCTAATAGAGGGAAAAAGAAACTACCTAACTTGCTGATTTTTTTTTTTTTTTTTTGTGGTCCTGGAGATTGCTAAACAAATACCCTACCACTTCAGCTGTCCTTTTGCTTTTTCAGCTAATTTTTCAGAAATGGACTCCTACTCTTTTTGACCAGGGCCAGCCTTTGACTGAGTTCCTCCTACCTCCATTCCATGTCCTTGTACTTGGGATTATAAGCATGCACTGCCATGCCCAGATTGTGGGTTTGTTTATTTTATTTTATTTTTTTGGCAGTACTGGGGCTTGAACTCAGGGCCTCATGCTTGCTAGGCAGACGCTCTACCACTTGAACAACTCTGCCAGCCCCCAGCTGGTGTCTTAAGACAGGGTCTCACTAGCTGTTTTGCCTGGCCTGGCCTCAAATAGGGATTCTCCCATATCTGCCTCTTGTGTCGCTGGGATTATAGGATATACTATCATGCCTGGCCATTTACCTGTCTTTTATGTGGAGAAAATACTTAACTTTCTAGCTAACACATTGTCTTCTGTCTCTGATACTTATTTTTATGCTTTTTTAACACTGAAATACAGTTGCTAGCTTCTTTATTATACCTTTTAATTTTCTTCTTGGACTTTATGTTCACTATTAATTACTTAACAGTTTAAGTAATTAGAATTAGAATCCTTATTTCATCATGGAAGATTTAATTGCTAAAAACTTAAAATAGGCCTCCTAATCCACTGTAAGATCCAGTGCAATATTATACTTTTTTTTTTTTCTCAGTACTGAGGCTTGAACTCAGGGCCTTCACCTTGAGTCACTTCCCTAGCCCTTTTTTGTGATGTATCTTTCGAGATAGGGTCTCTTGAACTATGCCTGGGCTGGCTTCGAACCATGATCCTCCTGATCTCTGCCTCCCAAGTAGCTAAGATTACAGGTGTGAGCCACCAGCACCTGGCTTGTAGTAAGATTTTTATTTTGAGACAGGGTCTCCCTATGTAGCTAGGTTGGTCTTGAACTTGTGATCCTGCTTCCTCAGTTTCCTGAGTGCTGGGATGACAGGCTTGTGCCATCTTGCCTGGCCTATGATAAGATCCTAATTAGAGAATGTTACAGATACATTCATTGAAAAATTATTCAATCTAAATAAATTTTGTGTCTTTTAACTTAAAACCCAGGGATGCATCCTTGATGGCAATGAGAAGGCGCATTGAGGGTCTGACCCCAGAAGAGATCCGGAATCTTTCCAGAGAAGAAATGCACATGCCTACGACGATGGAGGATTTTGAGATGGCTTTGAAGAAGGTTTCTAAGTCAGTGTCTGCAGCAGACATTGAGCGATATGAGAAGTGGATATTTGAATTTGGATCATGTTGACTTCTCACATGCAAACCATGACAAATCTGCCTTAAGTCTTGGAAACAATAATTAAATGTAGCATTTCATTGCACTGAGTGCTATATTTTTTTAAACTTTCATAATGGTAAGATTTTAAAATTTCTTATGATTCTGAATAAAGGCAATTTTTTAAGCTGCAAATTTGTTTTACTTTAGCACTGAAGACAGACATTATAACAAATGTTATCCTTCAGTGGGACAGCCGTCTTATGTATTTTTAAGCACAGCATCTTCTCTCCCACTGTCTGCTGCTATGGTTCTTTCTATGGAAAAGAGTAAGAACTGGCACAAGCTCCTTTGATGGCAGTAGATAATTGAAAAGTACTAAACATTTTTCACACAAGTAGCTAATTAAAGCATACATCAGTCCCAGTGTGCCTTCCTTCCCGCAAGGTATCATGGTAGCTTCTCTCCTTTTTTTTGGGAGAGTTGTGAATTTAAAGAAGGAAAAACAAGTACAGTCTTTCTGAATAACTTTATTCTGTCTACATTAACAGGCCATGCTATGTGCACTTAGGAATGTCTAAGGCTGTACAGTTTACTATAATCTAGTTGAATTCATTCACTCATGATAGTAAACATAAAACTAAAGCTAATGGTATATAAATTTGTTAAATGCCTGGGGGTGTGACTCAATTGGTAGATTGTCTGCCTAGCAAGTACAAGGGCCCTGAGTTCAAACCCCAGTACCATCACCACCCCTCAAATAGTAAAAATTAGGAAATGAAATAAAAGTAAGCGGTATAAAACTGGGGGGTAAGATTTCCATTTATGATTACTTACAAGAAAAAAAACTTGTTTCAGACCAGCCACAGAAGAGAAAAGAGACTCAAAGAGACCAGTACCTTGCTGTGGTCCAAGTCTTACTAGGAATGAAAGTAGCCAGGATAGGAATCTGCTGACTGCTGAGCTATCCTCTATAGATCATGTGGTCTCCTCAATGTTTCTTCTTACTAGAATGTATCACTTACGACTAATGTTAGAACTAGTGTTTTCTAACAACATACAGAACGAAGGGCATAAAGAAAGTACTACTGCTGGTGACTTTAGGATCAAATTATAAATTGCATTCAATCATTTTTCAACAAAAGTGTGAGAACTTGTGAGGCCCAGCTGCATGCCATTGTTTATTCTTTACAGTGTGGAGCTAGGAATAGCACTGTGAAATGTACTAACACAACCAACAAGGCAAAATGAAGTAGCATCCCTTCATTCTCAAACTTAGCATCCTTCCTCTTCATATGTGTTACCTATTTAGCCTAAAGATAACTGTTTTAAAACCCAACCAGTACTGCTTGGATAATGTTTATAAAACAATGTTATAATCAAAAATGGTTTTGTTTTGTTTGCTTTTTTTAAGTAGTTCACAGTGCCCTCAAACTCTTTTTTTGTTTGTTTTTTTTGCTGGCCCTGCACTTGCTAGGCATGACTTCTACCATACCCCCAGTCATGGCCTCAAACTCTTGATCCTCCTGCCTCAGCCTGAGTGCTAAGATTACATTGTGGCCAGCTCAAAAACTGTAATGAAATAGAACAGAAAATACTACATAGTAAAGATACCTTATATGTACTAGGTCACACTGTTAAAATATGTCAACATGAATGATTGTTTAAAAAAAAGTAAAACACTTGTAGGAGCAAATGAATGAAAAGGACAAAAAAACTCTTGTAGGGTAAACGGTGCTACACTTAAAACCACAAGATCAATGGTACACTCTAATTCCATGATAAAGCTAATTGTCTTGTCTGATTTGAGCCTTGGTTTCAGCCAATGTGACTTGAAAGAAGCTATACTACTCTGTACCGATAGGTGATTTTCACCTGAGCAAAGGTTTTATGTAATTGTAACCAAAACATTTTTTTTTTCCTTAAAAAAATTTATTTTAGAGTGAGAACACGTCACTACTGCTTTTAAATCCTGGTGCATTCAAGGTAAGTAGTCTTGGTACAGGACACAATCAAATCATGATACACTTCAGTAATTTTATACTGAGTCACATACTTAATAAAGGCACGTGTACTGAATAAAAAAATAAGTGTTAAATTCTTGAGCTTTTAAATTAGAATTTCATAAAGTGCTTTTTTATAAAATGTTATATATTATAATAATTAAGTGGATATAATTTCCTTAGCAAAGGCACCTTGAAAGGTTATTGGCACTTGCCATTGCCATTCTGTCTCACCTTTCTTTTTTTTTTCCTCTCTTTTTGGTAATTTCAAAATCTCTTCATGTCTTCTCTTCCACATTAATTTTCTTTAACAATTCATTCCCTTTTATGGAATAAGATGAATTTTAACTTGGCACTGTGAAGATCAATTTTCAGGCAGTCTTGGGACTTTGGCAATTTTTCTATGCATAAACTGATTCTGAATGATTTTAAGAAAATTACATTCAGGTGGCAAGTTTGGAGACAATAAATTCAGAATCCATGATTTGAGATGATGTTTTAAATACGTGTTTTATATTAAAGGTTTTCTGGTGTTTTCTTAGCGCCATCTGGATATAAGTTGATGGTTGTCACAGGTATGACATTTACTTTATCCACCTGAAGAATTCCCCTGAAATAAGATAATTATTATCAAAATTAAATATTTCTTTGTCCAACAATAGTTCAGTCTAAGATAGGGTTTCTTCAAGTTTATAGTTATACCCAAGGTTAAATGCTTTTGCCTGGATTGGCCTTAAACCATCAGCCTCCCCAGTAGCTAGGATTATAGGTGTGAGGCATTAGTGGCTGTTTTTATTAATTTCCTTTTTTCTCCCTATGTTTCCTTTTTCTCCCAAATAGACTTGGGAGAGCAGAGCCAGTCATATTCAAAGTTGAATCTCTAAAAGTATTTTGATCACAATAGGTATTCAATAAATATATTCTGAATTTGTCAAAATTGGAAGATATGGTAGAAAAAAAATAGGTATAGGTGTTATTTTACCTCCCACTTGTTTTACCCTAAATTTTATACATTCTACTGTAAAATATAGTAAATATAATTCATGTTTTAATTTAAAATACTAACATTTCAAAAATAAGAAATACCTACTTGTATGTGGAAACTGGGAAAAGCACCTTTAAGATGGTTATGACCCCAGCTGCTCCTAGGATTCCAACCACTATGACGTTCAAAAACATGAAGAACACTGGGACAATACTGCTCCAGAACCTACACAGATCTTTTCTGAACTTTTCCATCCATTGACACATTACCTGAAAAAGGAGTTTTGATTAGGTATGCAAGTTCCATAAACTTTAAATCTCTTTTAACATTTTAGTTTTGGAATGATGAAAATATTCTGCATCTTTAATGTGGTAGTTGTTACACACATGTCAAAACTAACTTATATTTTAGGGGTAGGGGTATATAGCTCAGTGGTAGAATACCTTATAGTTGTGAGGTCCCTAGCACTGTGGCGGGGTGGGGGGGGGGAAGCTGTATATTTTAAACAGGTGCATTTTATTTTAAAATGTACCTTAATGGGAAAAAAGTATAATGAAGTTAGTTGCTATCTTTACATGAAGCCCTGAGTTCAAACCCCTTACCACCAAAAAAAAAAAAAAAAAAAAATTATTATTCGCCAAAAATACAGGCACAAAAATTATTTATACTGTTGTCTACCTACAAATCAAGTGAAAGTAAATGCTAATTGATGAGATTAGTTAGATTTGCCCACTATAAACAAAATGGTCCATAGTCAACTGTTTCAAGTAGATGGAAGACAAGGGATAGGAGAGAAAGACAAACTTAACAGTAGCTTTTAGAGCAGGGCGGGAGGTTCACTGTGTACAAAATGTTTCTGTGTTTCAACAGCAAAAGGACCTAAGGTGGACACTGATGGCATGGTCTATGAAGACAAAGATAGTCTGGGGAGGGAGAGTGGGGATTAGACAGGTGACTGCCAAAATAACCTGGATTTCTCTAGCAATCCCAAATAAATAATTCTGACCTTCATTGAGAACTTCCTCTAGATGGACCATAGGCCCTACTCATTTAAATGAAAATAATTCGGGGTAACAAGGCCTGCCCTTTAAATACCTGGAGATATCAAGATATTCTCTGAACCACATCTTCCTAGTCAGTAGTATAAAGGTCAGGGGTATTATATGAGTACTTAGTAGGTGCCAATGCATGTTTGTATGTAATATCCATCTTATTTAATCCTTATAACACCTTAAGTGCTTTACAGATTAATCATAGTTTAACAGGTTAGAGAAGTTAAGAATTAGCATAAAGTCACACAACTAGTAAAAGACAGTGCAGGTTTTAAACCGAGGCAGTGTGACTTCAAAATATATTCTTAGCCATCTGTGCTAATCACTGTGAGATCCTGAGGGCACATGTATCTGTGTGTGCACATAAAGAGAAGTGGAAATAAAAGAATCTGGAAACTGATGATTCACAATCAAATGAGATTCAGGGCCTTGATACATGATCTCACTATATAATTACTGAGTGGAGCTTATAGAAATAGGAATACCAAAATATATCACATTAAAACCACAACAATAATCATGATTTCCACCTCATTTTAAGTGCTGCTGTCATCTATTTTCTACCATAAATGCTTATAACACCAAATAAAGATAACACCAAATACTTGATTTACCTTGTATGAGGATGGAGGCTCTGCTCTGAGAGGAGTTTCAGGCAATTTTCCAGGTAAAGCATCTTCATCTAAGGTGGTTTCCACATTCCTGATAAGATACTGGCTGGTGGTCTGCAACAAACTAACACTTTCCACTAAGGAGAAAGAACAAAGTTACCAAAATGCTGTAGCATGCTGGTGTCTCAAGGTTACTAAACCAATTAAGTTTAGGATAGTGTATTTCACCATGGGAGGAAAAAAATTAAAATATTTTATTGTTCACTGACTTAAGCACCAGAGAGACAATATACAGAACTATCAAAAGCATCTATAGGGCCATAGATATAGCTCAAGTGATAGAGTGCCCGCCCAGCAAATGCAAGGCCCTGAGTTCAAACTCTAGTACTGCGGAAAAAAAAAAAGTCTACACTCCTAGTTACACAAGTTATGATTTGTCACATGGTCTAAAATTTAATAGCTCTGTTTCAATAGAAAATGGGTACTTCTAAATGAACCTTTAAAATATTTGCATTATATATGTTGTAATGTGTTCCCAGCAAATGAGTAGACAATTACTAGAAAATGTCACTATGTAACCAGTCTTAATCACATTCTACCCAGGCCCTACCTCGGATTGTACTAAGCAAGTGTTCTACCACTGAGCTACACACCAGCTTCTGATGTATTTTTTTAAAGAAGCTTATTTACAAATAGAGTGACTATAATTAAAGATGTATAGCAGGTTTTACAAATAATGTAAAAATTACAAAGCTTATGTACACAAGGGTTCAAACCCCAGTAAGTACTGCAAAAAGAAAAAAAAGAATTTCCTTAATATTTTAAATAATGGTCTTTTAAATTACCTTTTTTGGAGAGGTTGGGAAGGGTAAACAAAATATCACTATCTCGGGAAATAGAATACAGCATGCTTTCTTCCAAAGGAAGGGGATAGTGTGAATGTCTGAGTATTCTCTGGTTCTTAACTAAAATATCAGTTTCAATAACATCCTTTTGTTGAGCCTATGAAAGAAAAAAATAAGTACCTTTTATTTTAAGTAACAGCCCTGCACCATGAAAATTTTAAAGTGAATTTTCCTCCCTAATTTCTATAAAGTGATTGGAGAGAAACACCATTAGGGGGCCTTTCCTTATCACGTCAGAAACAAATAATGAATACATGAATACCCAGCACAAATTGAAGTCTTTACAACTGAATTCCCAGTTAACAAGCATAGTATCTTACTTGTTTTCCATCAATCTCTACTACCTCTTCTTGAATGACAATGAGTTGCAAACTGGAACCAGATGTCATAGGCCACTTGTGAACTAAAATCCGCACACTGATAATTCCAAAATACTCTTTTTCCTCCAAATTTTCATTTTTCACTATAAAAAAAAAGTGATAGCTTTGAACAGAAATTGCCACCAGATCTGTTACTGATTGTTTTGGTGACATTTATATGGAACGAGACAGTTGAAAACCAGTTTAATTGGCTTTCTTCATCCCTGAACTTAACACTTGTTACAGATTTATAAAAACAAAGATCACCTGACAAAGCCTTACAATGCTTACACTCATCTGAAAGAGGGAAATCTGGACGGTGGTCAGATTTTGTATGAAATGCTATTCTGGCAATATCTTTTTCTATACTTTCACACAGGTTGATAATGAGAAGCCAACAGCTAACTACAAAGAGGCCATCAGACAGCCAATCCCATATTTTATCAAAATAAGCACATCCATTCACCTGCAAAATCTAGCAACAGAAGGGACCCAAACCTAAGTTGTGGGTTTTTTTGTTTTGTTTTCACTTTTTTAATCTCCCCAGTAGGTGACTTGTTAATGTTGGAGAAGGCAGAATAGGAAAGAGGATGAGAGAGGCCTGTAATTACTCTCTAGTAATGAAATGGCAACGGGGTAGGATTAGGGCCTAGTCATGTTCCTCTCTAACTAGGAAGCAGCTCCCCCAGTTACAGCTGTTTATGGAACCAATGGCTATTCTATTAAGGTAGAAAGTGCTACAAAAAAAGATAAAAGCAGTTGGGTGTGGTGGTGCATGCCTGTAATTCCCAACACTTGCCAGGCCAAGGCAGAAGAATCAAAGTGTTCCAAGCCAGCCTGGGCTCCACAGTGAGACCCTATCTCAAACCCTTCATGTCCCCCACTGTCCCCCAAAAAAGAAGATATAGTAACACAGAGCAATGAAACTGCCACAAAAAGAGCATTTATTAGTTGTCACTCAAATAATCTGAAGGCTGTTTGTCAAGCGGATGTAATTCTAAACGCAGGCCCAGCTGTTTAAACATTCTGTGCCTTGTCAGGGCTATGTCTTTTGTCTGGAACACCGCAATGTCTAGTTCACTAGCCACTTAGCATTCTAGTAGTTACCTAGCCATTCTCCCCTTCTTTAATGTCCACAAAGCATTCACACAACAGTGTCTGATTTATCTCACTCTGTTTAGGTTCAATTAAACACTGTTGGGGCATCCCCACGAGCTTTCCTGGTAGCACGTTGACTGGTCTTCCTTCAGGCTCTTTGTCTTAGGCTGCTGCTCCTTTAGTGTGCTTAACTCATTATATCCGTTGATGCTTGTAAAATGCCCTTCTCTTGTGGTCCATCTCAGTAGAATTTTGCATATTTTTATACGTTTTGTGGTGCTGGGGCTGCTGGCCACAGGTGGCTGGCCCCTGTGAACCTAGCTACTCTGGAGGCAGAGGTCAGGAGGATCACAGTTCAAAGCCGGCCAGGACAAATAGTTCAAGAGACCCTTATGTGGAAAAAAATCCATCACAAAAAAGGGCTGGTGGAGTGGTTCAAGTAATAAGAGTGCCTGCCTAGCATGTGGGAACCACTGAGTTCAAATCCCAGTACCACAAAAAAAAAAAAAAAAAAAAAAAAAAGGCTTGCTTCCTTTCCATGCATTTGTGCCCTTGTATAACTCCCTCTCTTTAGTCGCTTGTTTCTGACAAAGCATAGCATAAGTGACAGTCGTCATATTCCTTATTTCAAACAATATGACATATTCTAATAAAACATCTGCTTATCTTTAAACAACTCAAGATTTTAAAAGGTTAAAAAAAATGTTCTACTGTCATAAGTGTAGAAGAAACTGAAAAGTAGAAAATCGAAAGAGTAATTTTCTCCTTTTTTTTTACATTTGAGAAACTACCACCCCAAGATTTGGGCTCCTGCTTTCCCAGCTCTATGCACATTTATACACTGATATCAACCTAGCAGACATGAAATTCCATCATTGCCAATGCCAGTCTCATGGGAAAAAAATGTGTATTTCATCAATAATCAATGTAAAGAATGAAGCTTTGAGCACATTAGTGTCATATACAAGTGATATGTATTATTACTTACAAACGGAAAAACAACATTCAATACTAATTTAGTATTACCAAAAACAGAAAAATTTTGGAAATTTTGATTGAGTAGTACTCACCTATCAAAGTCTGACAGCTTACTCGGGTTACACCACTATTTACAGGTAAGTCATTTACATATACCTGTCCACTCTCATAGGTTATGTTAAGAACAACCTTAAAATAAAGCAGCATATACATTAATTCCAATGGTTTGTAAATGATGCAAACTTTTTGTGTGAAAAACACATTATCTTACTAAATTAGATGTGGAGGTGCTTTGGTTTGGATTTGTCCCCCAAGGATTTAAGTGTTGGAGGCTTGGTCCTCAGTGGGGGGAGGTATTGGGCCCAGTGGGAGATCTTTAGTCACTGGGAACATGCTCTCCAAGGAACTTTGGGACCCAGTCTCTCTGGGTTCCTATCTGGCAATGTCATCTCTTGCTTTCCCATGCACTCCTGTCACTGTGGTGCCATCTGCCATGAGGCCTTCACCAGAGCCACACTAACACTCCATAACTATAAGCTAAATAAATGTTTTTTAATAAGATAGGGTGCCTCGGGTATTTCACTGTAATAACAGAAAATGGACTAATACAGTAGATAAAAATCAGTTGCACAACACTTGGCTAAAGGATATATAAAACAATCAAAAGGAAACAAACCTGTTCTTTAGATACTTCCCCATCATCTTCCAGAGTAGTTACATTAATTCTGATGCTGTTCTGTAAAACAAATGTATAAAGTGGACAGCTATGTATTTTACAAATTGAGAAAAACTTAGTTCTTTTTTCCTTTCCCATTATTTTTGTTATACTGTCACCTAAAACAGCACAAAAAACATTTAACTTTTTACAGCCTTTTTATGTTCTTATTTACAATTCCAATTTTTAATAATCTATGCCTTTTCCAATTAATTGTGAAATCTATCACATATTAGCATATAATACAAAATTATAGAGTTTAAGGATTAACCCTTAAGTACCTACCACTAAGTTAAAATCTAGAATGTTACCCATGCCTCAGAGGTACCTGTATGAGGCTGTCAAAGTTCACTCCATCCCCTCAGAAGGAATCTCTAGACTGATTTATTAATCCTTTCCTTCTTTTCTTTAGTTTTACTACTTGTGTGTCTCTCTCTAAACAATATATTGTTTTAGTTTTATTTGTTTCTGAGCTTTATAAAGTAGAACATTTGATTCTCTGGAATTTACTGCTTTTATTGAAAATTACTAACACATGTGACTGTGGTCATTTATTTATAATG
This sequence comes from Castor canadensis, assembly GCF_047511655.1. NCBI lineage: Eukaryota > Metazoa > Chordata > Mammalia > Rodentia > Castoridae > Castor > Castor canadensis. The sequence continues at coordinate 16,300,916 of NC_133386.1, forward strand.
CTGTAAGCATCTCCCCATGATCAGCTTTCATAAACAAACTTGCTCTGACCCTTCCAGGTATCTGCAGCATGATGCTTCTGTAAATTTAAATACTTAAATTTACTGATGGCATGCTTTCTGTAGAGAAGAAAGCACTATTTCAAGATGTGTTCACAAGGCCAGGATGGTGGCTCACGCCTGTAATCCTAGCTACTCAGGAGGCAGAGATCAGGAAGATGGCAATCCGAGGTCGGCCCAAGCAACAAGTTCATGAGACCCCCCCCCCCATCTCAACCAATGGCCGTATGTAGGAGTTGTGCCTGTCATTGCAGCTATATAAGGAAGCACCAACAGGAGGATGGCAGTCCAGGATGGCCTGGGCATAAAGCAAGACCCTCTCTCAAAAAATAATAAGGGCTGGTGGAGTGGCTCAAGTGATAGAGTGCCTGTCTAGCAAGCACGAAGCTCTCAATTCAAACCTCAATACCTCTAAAAAAAAAAATAATCAGCAAGAGGGTTGACGGAGTAGACTCAAGTGGCAGCACACCTGCTAGCAAGTGCTAGGCTCTTTGTTCAACCCCAATACCAGAAAAAAAAAAAAGACTTATTCACCAATGACCACAAGAACTGAAATTTGTTATCTGTTATTCAAATTTTTTCCTAAGTTTTTCATAGATGGACATTATCATCCTAGAGTAAAACACTGCTCTCAAATACTTTTTCCTTGAGGTGGTATTCTTAACTTTGAAAACAGGAGAATTACTCATAAACATAAAATATAAGTATATTCCTTGACACTGGATCTGCAATATTCATATTAATATAAAGTCAAGTGGCACATAATGACATTCAGTCAACAACATACTATAGGTGTGACATGGTCCCCCAACACGACATTGCTGACTGATAGAATAGCCAGCTCAACAATAAAATCACCTAAAACATATTTCTCAAAACATATCCTTAGATGACACTGTCATTTCCAATAACTCTGTCATTTCCAATAAGCAGAGACTAAGACTGACATTTATGAGGCTGGCTAACTCCAGGGACAATTTGTGGAGCAAGATGCATCCCACACAAGGCCCACACTGAACAATACCTTTAGCTGACTTTGGTACACTTCCAGACTAGAAACCCAGGAAGCTTTCCTCCTGGTGATTCCTCAGAACCAGTGGGCTTTCTCCTGGTCCACCTTGATCTAGACAGAACTTGAGTTACAACCAACGAACTCTAAAACAACCCATCCAATAAGCCACAAACTTGGGAGTTTTAAGAGTCCAATGTCCAGTCAGAAGTTCCTCTTACCATACTAAAGAATCTGTCAACTATAGATTACTGTTCTTCTAACAGCCCAGAAATAGCTTCCAATGCTACTTTAAGAAACATTTTTACAGCAGCTGCCTTTCAGTAGTGAATATACACTATATTGTTAATGATTTACTGCACTTACATACATCGCTTGCCTAGTAAAATTGGGTTTATAAAAAGCAAAGCGCAGACATAAGCATACTGTATTTTCCAGGGAATCAAGACCTGTGACATCTTTTTCCAGAGGTCAGTGGGTATAGCACAACACTACAGTGCATGCTTAGCACCCTGGGTTCAACCTCTCAATCTCCAGCACACAAAACAATTCCTATCCTAAGTTCAGAGCCAGGCTACACTTCTTGCCCTGAGAACCTCTGATTGAAATGGAAGTTCATGCTTATGAGCCAAGGTTGTATATGCTTAAAAAGTGGGTGGCAATACTGAAAAGTTTCTCCCCACCCATTTTCAGATCTTCCCTCTAATTATTTCTCTCCTTGGGTGCCCATCTGGGGCACAGCTGGCTTCCTAAACACACGGGAGTTGATACTTGGTTTAAAAATAAATCAGGGAGAACTACATGATCTACATATCTATACAAAAAATTGGTAATGTTACCTGAATATCTACTTGCTGACCAAGCTAATTTAAAGAATGTACTATAAAAACTTTTATTAGGGTTTGGGGTTTAGCTTAGTGGTGTAGCACTTGCTTAGCATGTGCCAGGCCCTGGGTCATTCCCCAGTACTAAAAAACAACAAAAATTAAAGATCCCACTTCTACTATTTTACATTCTGACAAATGCATATATAAAAACAGAAAAATGCTTAGAATACCGTAAGTGTGAGTCACTGGGGGAAGGTAGGGAATATTTTCCTGACTTCAACCAGTTTTCTTACATTTGTATCAGGCTGGATATAAAGGATGAACAGATATGTGATAAAACAAAATATACAATGGTAATTTTTCTTTTTGGCAGTACTTGAGTTTGAACTCAGGGCCTAATGCTTGCTAGGCAGGCACTCTACCGCTTGAGTCACTCTGCCAGCCAAGCAAAATGTACAGGAAAATGTCAGTGATGGTCTAGGAATGCAAACTGTTAAACATGGCACCCACTAATCACATGTGGCCATGCAAATTTAAATCCAATGAAGAACTTAGAATTCAGTTCCTCACTCACACTGACCACATTTCAACTACTGAGTGTCAGTAATCATCTAGTGGCTACAGTAAGGGTGACAGGTATATTAACAATCACTGCAGAAAGTCCTACTGAAGAGCACTTATCTAATCTAGGCAACCACTGGACAATTCTGCCTAATTTTCTGTACATTTGAAACTTTTGAAATACTGAAGAAACTTAGAGCAGTTTTAGCATCCCAGGTATCTATCACAAGTAATGAATTTCTCTTTCTAGTGACTCTGCATTCATTTAACCTATGAAATGCTAAGTTTAGATCTGAACTTTGCAAAAGTTGAATGGTGAATGTGACGAAATCACTAAGAATCATCCCACAGGGCAGTGCATGTAATCTTGCAGTTAAAATGTTTCCTACTGATTCTACAGACAGACACAATTTTCTCCTGGGTTCATTCCTAAATGAATCTTCACAATTGGAGAAGTGCTTGTGCACAGCACTCCTGTTTTTAACCAGATGTAACTGTGTGTACCTAAGTGGTTCTTAGAGCTTGCAATGCTGTGGTTCCCGCAATGCTGTGCCAGAACTGAAAAATGAGAAATGCTTGTAATGCCCTAACTCTAAAAAATAAAGCACTAAAAGTAAAAAGAAGCAGGGTACCGGTGGCTCACGCCTGTAATCCTAGATAATTAGGAGGCAGAGATCACGAGGATTGCGGTTTGAAGCCAGCCCAGGCAAATAGTTTAACAGACCTTATTTCCAAAAAAAAAAACCCATCACAAAAAAGGGCTAGTGGAGTGGCTCAAGGTGTAGGCCAGTACCACCAAAAAAAAAAAAAAAAAAAGTGATATTTATGTTAGTCACTTGTGTAGTGATTAATATTCAAATCGATTAGTAAGTAAGAAAAAAGAAAAAGGTGTACCTCCCTACTTTCTTGTCACTCTGGGCAAAGTCTCATCTGGAAATCTTCAAACTTTCCCCTATCATACAGCTGAAGACAGGCAAATGCTAGGCACAAAGAGCAAGAACAGTATTCAGCTGCCCGTGAATATTACGAGGCAATGGTTCTCGCACTTCCAGCTTCAGAGTCGCCTCTCTGGACTGGTGCAAACACAACGCGGGCCCCGCCCCCAGAGTGGCCAAACCAAGTTCCCAGCAGATGCTGTGGCCCGGCCACTTTGGAGGACCCCTTCTCAACACCCCGCAGAGGACAAGCTGGGAAGTGCCGGGTCTTCGGCCCCTCCCCTCGGGCACGAGAGCCGCAGCCTGGGAAGGTGCTCGCTCCTCCCGCTCGCCCGCCCAGCGGACGCAGGTGGCCTGGAAGCTCTCTAACACGGCAACCTCCACATTTCCCAGCACACAGACCTTGCCTGGCCCCAGTCTGTCTCAGGCTCTAACCCAGGAAGGCGCCATTACAAAAGCCCGGGACGATCGCGCACTTTGGACGGTTAAAGCCCACGCAGGACGAGCGACAGCTTGGACGCGCTAAGACTGTCGAGGTGGTGGCCCGGGGCTCAGCAGGATGTCGGCGCAGGCCCTGGTCTGAGCCTCCCTCTCGCTTTCGGCCTCCCCCTCACGCCGCCGCATTTCCCGAGCGCTTCTCCCCATTCCTCCTTTGGGGGTCCCGGACCCGTGACCCGCGGCCAGCGAGAGATGGGAAGCGCCGGTGGGAACAACCCCGGCCTCCCGAAGGGTTCGAGTCGAGGGACTGCCAGCCGCACCCGCCCTGCCCTGCCGTACCTGCGGGGCTCCGGACGGCGGCGGCTTGGAGGCGCCGGCTGTCAGCCACCCTGCGGCCGGCAGCGCCACGAACAGCAGCAGCCGGAGGGAGAGCGGCGCGGAAGGAACGCCCTCCATCTTCCACAACCCGGCCGCAGACTAGGGCGGGGGAAGGTGGAGCCGCCCGAGGGCCGGACGGACCTTCCGGGGGCGGGGCCGGGGCGGGGCCAGAGGGAGGGTCGAAGGCGCCGGGGAGGGGCGGGGTCTCCCCACTGCGTTGAGGGCTCTGGGAGGGAGGGGCCGAGGTCCCGCCCGCCGGGAGCGGATTGCGCACGCGCGTCGTGAAGCACTAAGGGGCGGAGCCAGGTTGGGAGAAGTACGACCACGTGTTCATACTGGCGTTTTGCATTGGAAAGGAGTTCCCGCTAAAAAGAGGGTAAACTGTTCTGTTGCCCTTACTTCCTATTTAGGGTACACTGTTTATAGGTACATGTAGGTATAAAATGAAAAAAATGGTGATACTTCCGAACACTGTTATACATTAAAGATAAAACGTTCAGCGCTGGAGGTATGCTCAAGCCTTAGAATGCCTGCCTTGCATGCGCGAAGCCCTGAGTTCAAATACAATTACCATCTAAATTAATTAAAACATTTGACATTTAGAGGGGAACTTTTTATTAATTCAGTAGTTCCTGTTTGGCTGCAAGGGGCAGCTTTAAAAAGTACTGTGGTTTCCCTTGGCACCCGAGTTTCTAATTTAATTAGTCTGGTCTGGGGCACCAGTAGTTTTAAAGCTCCCCAGGTGGTGTATTGCGCAGCCAAAGTTGAGGACCAGTCACGCAGTAAAAATGCTGTAAAAGGTCAATCCTCCAAGGCCTCTAGGAGCCTTTGTAGTTAGTTTCCTTCTCTGTGAAAGTATAGACTTTACTACTGATACCAGAAAGTTTATTAAGAGAGTAGTAAACTTTCAGTAGACTGAAAGCTGGTTGTATCTAGAATGAGAACGACAGTATCAGCATTTAGAGCTGGATATTTATTGAGGAATTCTCAGTTCCACATCCATTTGATCACTAGGACTCAGCCTATGACCTGGGTCTTTCCTTTGCTAAATTAAAGCAGTCACCTGTGTGAAATTACCAGTCCCAGACACATCAGATGCCTAAGGTGCAGCTTACTCTGTTTTGTGGGGAGGCTGGGGTAGGGGGAAGGGAGTACTGGGGTTTGAACTCAGGGATTAAGTTTAGGTGAGTGGCAGACTTATAGGCGTCCTGTGATGCTTGCTTGGTGGGCTCCTTTGATCTTAACAGAGGCCTAGTTGGAATGTCCAATAGTAATGTTTTTCTCTTGTAATGAGGGCTTAAAAACTGCTTTTGCTGAGCACTGACTCAGCAAATTTGGGGCCCACAAATTAAAGACAGGAAACAGATGATTGCAACACCTTTTTTCCATAGGAATGGAAGGAATAAATTGACAGTGAGGAAAATTTAACCAGGACTATAAAAGGGAAAAACTTAAAACTTTTGGTGTATCCAGATTGTATGCTGGCCAATTCACTGCTTTTTAATCAAACTGACATTTTCCCCCTTTTTGTCTACATTCTGGAGAGTCCAAGGTTAACTCCATGTACTTTTCAATTAAATTGTTACCGATTTGCTCTGTCTTGGTCCAGGGTCTTCGTCTCACAGTTTCAAAGAATGAAAATCATAGGCAACAAATGTGAGCAAAAGCAGGAAAGTTTATTGAGAGGGAGGGAGAAAGAGCAAAGAGCAGAGCTCCCACAGCCCCACAGTTCTCCCTTAGCTGGGAGGGGTGCCAATAGAGGGTTGCCACTGGCTGGTCTTTGTCTAGTAGTGTTGGGGTACTTTAACTTGCAGCCCACCTAGCCTAAAAATCAGCTATAACTGGCATGACCCTTGGGTAACCTCGTGAATAGGAAGATAGCCTTGAAACAGGGTTGTAAAACATGGTAAACTGTCAGTTAAAAGCTGTAACCTCGGACAGAGCTGTGAGGAATTGCCCATTAGAGCCATGCAAAAGTTTGGGACCGAGATGAAAGGCACCATGCAGAGATAAGCACCCATTCCTGCCTTTCTTTGTCTCCACTTGTAAATAAACTTTCCAAAACAGGACTCCCCTGCTGTTCTTATCTAAACCTTAGGTTTCTATTCCACTACTAGCCCCTAATTTATGGGAGAACACATTCCTTGTAACCTGATAAGTAAACCTCTGGTGTTTCCCCAGTTCCCAATAAATAATATTACCCCACCACCAGGATGTGGGCAAGATCAGAAAATGTGACCCCAGAGGCATGAGGAATTCCTATGTGATGATGATTGATGCTTTAAAGAGTGTAAGACCTGCTTAAACTTTGCTTTCAGGGTCCTTGTTGAAACCTGCTGCTTCAGGTGGATGCTCGGACCCTAGCTAGGTAGAAAATAAACCTCGCCTTGTGACTTCCTTTGTCTCGAGTGTCCTTTGTCCTCTCAGAAGGTGGCCGGCCTCTTACCCTAACAGCTGGAGGTTCCACCAAGATCGGCCCCTCCCTGAGAGAAATAAACGGCCTCCGATACCGAGGTTTAATTGGGAAAGACCGCGGAAGGAGGATTGGCCACCTCCGTTTGGAGGGACCTGGGGTCCCCATCTAAATTTGGTTGGGAATTCTCGTTGAGTGGAGGGAAAGGGTTACAGCCCTGGAGGCTTCACTATTGGAAGTCATGGGAGACGTCCCCAACAGGAACCGCGCCGACGTCCTCAGTGGACGCCGTTTGGGCGGTCTTTGGGTAAGGATCCAGAGTCTGGTGTGAATGGAATTGCGCCTGTGAGAGTAGTCTGATTGACTGGCCAGTACTTGTGTATGTTGGAGAGTCCTGTGCAAATTTGTTTGTCTGCTGGAATTGTCTCTCTTGTTCTTTGCTGTCTCCTCTGTCCCTCTCTCCTGATCATCATGGGACAGGCCCAGGTAACTCCTAAGACCCTTCTTCTGAGTCATTTTTTCAGAAATCCGTGCTAAGGGACACAATTATGGCATGGAAATTAAGAAAGGTAAGTTTGATGCCCTTTGCTCAGTGGAATGGCCAACCTTTAATGTAGGCTGGCCCCCTCAGGGTACCCTCTCCTTGGACACAATTAAGAAGGTCTGCGATGTCATTAATAAATCTGGTCTTCATGGACACTATGTGGCAGACTTTAGTAGAGGACCCCCTTCCTGGTTGCGGCCATTTATCCACGAGGCACCTACAGACCGGCCTGCAATACTGGCCATTTTGGGGAACGCCCCCACTCCTGTTAATTCCCCTAAGAAGCCTATACTGCAGGAAGAACCGACTTCCCATCTGTCCTTGATAGACTTAAATTGTGAGGCAAGCCCCCAGCCATATGCCACTGCCGTGCCACTCCAGCCAGAGGCAGCTGCCCCCCCTGAACCTCCCCATTCATCAGCCTCCCCGTCAGCACCCCCTGCCCCGCTCTCCAGACAGGCGCGGGGACTCAGGCCCCGCAGGCAGCGAGAAGAAATTCTGGAGGAGGAGCCCTCCTCCACTTCCACTGCCCCCCCATCCTCCCGGTGCGGGCCCTGGGTGGTGCTGGTCCCGATGGGGGATGCCTCTATCAGTATTGGCCCTTTTCAAGTAGTGACCTGTACAACTGGAAAGCCCAGAATCCTCCTTTTTCTGAGGATCCTAGAGGCCTAACTGATCTGTTCGAGGTCCATTTTACATACTCACAGTCCTACATGGGATGACTGTCAGCAGCTCCTTAAGACTCTATTCACCACTGAGGAACGGGAGCGGATTCTCACTGAAGACAGAAAGAATGTCCCCGGTGACAACGGACAACCGACTACCCTGCTGAACCTGATTGATGACTGTTTTCCCTTAAACAGACCCAATTGGGACTATGGGAACGCAGAAGGTAGGGAGTGTCTCCAGGTCTACCACCAGACTCTTATGGCAGGCCTCCGGGTGGCAGCTCACCGCCCTACCAATGTGGCTAAGGTAAAGATGATAGTGCAGGGGGAGAATGAAAGCCCGGCCACATTCCTTGAGCACCTTTATGATGCATACAGACAGTATACCCCCCTAGGTCCACTAGCAGAGGTGAATCAGTCAGCTGTGATAATGTCCTTCATAAATCAGGCTGCCCCTGATATTAGGAAGAAACTATATAAGCAGAAAGGACTTGGGGAAATGACTATCCGGGATCTGATGAAAGTAGCCGAAAAAGTTTTTAACACCTGAGAAACCCTGGAAGAGTGAGAGGATAGAATCAGGAAAGAAAATCAGGAACTACAAGAAAGGATTTGGAGGGAGAACAGGGAACACCAGAGTAAGGAAAACAAGAAACAGCAGAAGGAAATGGCTAAAATATTGCTAGCAGGGATCCAAGGTTTGGCTGGACCGGGCTCTGGACTGGCCCCCCCCATCCCCGAAGAGATCAGCCCCGGTTAGGCCAGGGACAGTGTGCCTATTATAAGGAATATGGACACTGGAAGAGAGAATGTCCCAAGCTCCAGTGTCGCTTGAGGCCAAATAGCAGGCCCAACAATGACACCCAGGTCCTGTTAACTGAATTGGACAATGACTAGAGGGGACGGGACTTGGAACCCCTCCCCGAGTCTTGGGTAACCATATATGTGGAGGGAAAGCTGTGAGATGCATGGTGGACACAGGGGCTCAATATTCAGTTCTAAATAAACCTACTGGGCCACTGTCTCAGAAAATTAGTCTAGTGCAAGGAGCCACTGGATCCAAGGCATATCAATGGACTAGCAAGTGTCAGGTGGATTTGGGCCGGCATCAGGTGACCCATTCCTTTTTGGTCATTCCTGAATGCCCTCTTCTGGGACATGATCTGCTAACTAAGGTGAGGGCTCACATTCACTTTGAGCCAGATGGAATCAAAGTGATGGATGGACGAGGACAGCCCCTCCAAGTCTTGACTGTGTCTCTCGAGGATGAACATCGCTTGTTCTCCTTGTGGGACCCTCCCCCTAAACCTATTGAGTGGTCCCCTGAAACGACTTATTGAATTCAGACCTTCCCCCAGGCTTGGGCAGAAATAACAGGTGTGGGGCTGGCGAAACATCGAGCACTGATAATAGTAGAAATCAAGGCTTCAGCTCAGCCCATCCGAGTCCGTCATTATCCCATGTCTTCCGAGGCACAGAAGGGGATTGCCCCTCACATTAACCGTCTCCTGGAGGCCGGAATATTATGGCCCTGCCATTCTGCTTGGAACACTCCACTCCTCCCCGTTAAGAAACCTGGGGGAAAAGACTATAGGCCAGTCCAAGATTTAAGGGAAGTAAATAAGAGGGTTGAGGACATCCACCCCACAGTCCCCAACCCTTATACCTTGCTGAGCCATTTGCCCCCTTCCCATGTTTGGTATACAACTTTGGACTTGAAAGATGCTTTTTTTAGCATAGCCCTGGCACCCAACAGTCAACACATTTTTGCCTTCGAATGGCATGATGAAAATACGGGAACCCCCGGACAGTTAACATGGACTAGACTCCCACAGGGTTTCAAAAACTCCCCTACTCTGTTCAATGAGGCTCTTAATCAGGATCTGGACTCATATCGCCGGAGCCACAGTTCCGTCACACTTTTGCAGTATGTAGATGACTTGCTTCTGGCAGCTGCATCTGAAGTTGAATGCCGGCAAGCCACTGGAGACCTCCTCCAGGAGCTGGGGAAGTTGGGCTATCGGGCCAGTGCAAAGAAGGCTCAAATTTGTAGACAAACAGTCACCTACCTGTGGTATGAACTAAAAGAGGGAACCAGATGGTTAACGAATGCTATGAAAGAAACTATTCTCAGACTCCCCATCCCCACCTCGGATCGTGAAGTCCGTGAGTTCCTAGGGATGGCAGGCTACTGCCAGCTGTGGATATTGGGGTATGCTGAACTGGCAAAACCCTTATATGAGGCAACTAAAGATAAGGCCCCGTGGGTCTGGGGGCCAGATCAATAGAAGGCCTTTGAGGAGCTCAAGACTGCCCTCTTGAGAGCCCCGGCTCTGGCGCTGCCAGACCCTCTAAAGCCCTTCACCCTCTTTGTAGATGAAAGGAGGGGAATAGCGAAAGGGGTACTAACACAGCGCCTAGGGCCCTGGAAGCATCCAGTTGCTTATCTATCTAAAAGGTTGGACCCAGTTGCAGCAGGTTGGCCCCCATGCCTGTGGATCATAGCGGCAGTTGCCCTATTGGTAAAGGATGCAGATAAGCTCACTTTTGGTCAACATCTGAAGGTGGTAACCCCCCATGCAGTAGAGGGGGTCCTAAAGCACCCTCCAGGTAGATGGATGACCAACGCCTGACTGACTCATTACCAAGGGCTCTTGCTGGATGCCCCCCGTATCCTCTTCTCTGAACCAGTCTCTCTGAACCCGGCCACCTTGCTGCCAAATCCGGACCTGGAAGCCCCCCTACATGACTGTCAAGAGATCATAGCTGAAATCTCCGAAGTGCGCCTCGATCTTCAGGACCTTGCCCTACCCAACAGCGAGCTGGTATGGTATACAGATGGGAGTAGCTTCATCTCAGATGGGGTGCATAAGGCGGGGTCAGCGGTGGTGGACCAAGGTGGGAACATAATTTGGAGTGCCCTGTTGCCCCCGGGGACCTCAGCCCAGAAGGCCAAACTGATCGCGCTGGCAGAGGCACTTGAGCAGGCTGAGGGAAAACGAGTGACTGTTTATACTAACAGCTGCTATGCTTCCAGCACCGTCCATGTACATGGCGCCATCTATCGGGAAAGAGGTTTCATTACAGCGGAAGGAAAGGAGCTACATAACCTCCCGGAGATCCAGAGACTACTGACAGTGGTGCAGAAGCCCCAAGCTGTTGCAGTAGTACACGTTCCTGGTCACCAGTCTTCCCAGACTCCGGAAGCTATGGGGAACCGGCAAGCAGATGAAGCAGCCCAAAACGCTGCTTTGGCCTCCACGGCCCTAGCACTGACTTTACCCGTGCCCGAGCTCCCACGCTTGCCACCACGACCCGAGTACACCTCAGAAGACAGACAGTGGATCCAAAGTCACTGATGCCCAGAGTCCAACCAGCAAGGCTGGTATCGTGATAATGAAGGGCGACTGATCCTTCCTGAAAAGTTAGGACTGTTTCTCCTCTCCAATTTACATCGAGCCAACCATTCAGGCAAGAAGAAACTACTCACCTTCCTCAAGTCGGCCCGCCTCCGGTTCCCACACCAAACAGCCCAGATTCAAAGGATTGTGGACCAATGTGCCGGATGCCAGGCTATGAAACCCAGCAAAAAGGGACTCCTACATACAGGTACACGGGTACGGGGGAGGGCGCCGGGACAGAGCTGGGAAGTGGATTTCACTGGGTGAAGCTGGGAAGTTATGGGTATAAGTATTTGTTGGTTCTGATAGACACCTTCTCAGGCTGGGTGGAGGCTTTTCCTACAAAACGAGAGACTGCTCAGGTTGTAGCTAAGGTTTTGCTGGAGGAAATCATACCCAGATATGGCATCCCCGAAACTCTAGGCTCTGGTAATGGTCCGGCTTTCATCAGTAACGTCCTACAAGGGCTGGCCCCGGCAGTGGGGACTAATTGGAAACTGCATTGTGAATATAACCCCCAGAGCTCAGGGCAGGTAGAAAGAATGAATCGGACCCTGAAGGAGACCTTATCTAAATTAGCCATCGAGACTGGCGGAGACTGGGTGGCCCTCCTACCCTATGCCATCTTCCGGGTTCGAAATTCACCATATGTACATGGATTGACACCTTTTGAAATTCTATATGGGGCTCCACCCCCCATTGTTGTCCGAACTCTACCGGACCAAGACCCCAGTATGGCCCCAAATTACTTGGCTAGCTTAAAGGCCCTACAGGAGGTCCAACAAGGGATCTGACCCTTAGTGCACTCCTTGTATGAGACCAAAGATGCATCAAACCCGGAACATGGCACTGTCCCAGGGGATTGGGGATGGGTAAAGAGACACAGAGCCCGCACTTTAGAAGAAAGATGGAAGGGCCCTTACATGGTCATTCTGGTTACTCCCACTGCTCTTAAGGTTGATGGCGTCGGGCCTTGGGTCCATCACTCCCATGTGCGTCAAGCCAGTCAGCAAGAACAGGAAGAGGCTAGAGAGTGGATTGCATGGCGACACCCCAATAATCCATTAAAACTGAAGCTTATCCGGCCCAGGAGACGTACAGAGCAACTCTCTACATGACTCTCAATGCCCCCCTTGCAGTGACCTCCGGACCAGGGCAGACCTCAAGGCCCATTAGCCAGCAAGATGATAAAATTCCTCCTTTGCATTCTAAGCCTTCTGTGTCTATGCTGGGTGGGACCTGCCCAGAACCCTAATCCCCACCAACCCTACCACCTCACCTGGGTGGTCATAGATACATCCACAAGGGAGATTCTCACTCAGACCTCCAAGGTGACCCCTCCCAATGTCTGGTTCCCCGATTTAACTTTTGATCTGACAAAACTGGTGGCCCGTGCAGGGATTCTGAAGGATAACTTTTATGTCTGTCCAGGACACCTAAAAGGTAAAAGTAATAGTAAACAGTGCGGGGGGACATCGAATTATTTTTGCGCTTCCTGGTCCTGTGTGTCCACTGGCAACATCTGGTGGTCACCCCCTGAAAAAACAGACCTAATTACCATGTCTAAGGGCTGTATAACAGAACAAAGAAGCTGCTGGAGGCCCCGCTGTGACCTTGTAAAAATCAAATTTACAGAAAAAGGTAAAGCTGACACTTGATGGATATCAGGCCTCATCTGGGGAATTCGCCACTATGACCCGATGAGGCTCGGGGCCCAAGACCAGGGAGCCCTGTTCACCATCCGGCTCACACAGCAACCAGCCCCTACTCGGGCGACAGGCCCCAATAAAGTACTTAAGCCGACCTATGTGGAGCCACCTCCCTGACCTCACACAAATGCTAGTATTACAACTCCAGGACTGCTAGGAACTGGCACTTCCCTGGGAAGGCCCAGCTCCACAACCGGGTCTTTGGACCCCCTTTGGAATTTGGTAAATGACGCATTCCTAACATTGAACCATACCAGCCCTAATATGACTACCTCCTGCTGGCTGTGCTATGATGTGAGGCCCCCATTCTATGATGCAATAGGGCTAAATGTCATCTACGATATCTCGACTAGTGAAAACCCCACTCAATGTTCCTGGGGAAACCGTAAGAGAGGTCTGACCATACAACAAGTGAGCAGCCAAGGAACCTGCTTAGGGAAGGTGCCAGCGGGAAAACAGGACCTATGTGCTGTTGTAGATAACAACCCCACCTGGGGCGATGGTATTAAGTGGGTAATTCCAAAAGACAATGGATGGTGGATATGCTCACAGTCCGGGCTCACCCCTTGCCTATCGACTAATGTCTTTAACGGCCCCAGTGAATTCTGTGTCCTAGTGACTGTGCTGCCCCGCATCATCTATCATTCTGAGGAGAGCCTATATTCACACTGGAATACAGGAACAGGTGAGAGAAAAAAGAGAGAGCCTATTTCTGTATTAACCATTGCTACCCTACTTAGCCTAGGAGTGGCTGGAGCAGGAACCGGCATAGCTTCCCTGGCTACTCAACATAGCAGGATGTCCTCGCTGCACGCGGCCATAGACGAGGACATAGAGAGAATAGAAGCCTCCATTAGTCACCTAGAAAAATCCCTTACCTCCCTATCTGAGGTAGTGCTTCAGAACAGACAGGGGCTAGATTTATTGTTCCTTCAGCAGGGGGGGAATATGTGCTGCCTTAGGTGAGGAATGTTGTTTCTATGCTGATCATTCGGGAGTAGTTAGGGAGTCTATGTCTAAAGTGAGGGAAGGACTGGAAAAAAGGAAGTCAGAAAGAGAAGCCCAAGAAAGTTGGTTCGAAGCTTGGTTCAATAGGTCCCCCTGGTTTACTACCTTGGTCTCCACCCTGGTGGGTCCCTTGGTTATACTGCTGCTTATCCTAACTTTCGGTCCATGCATTCTGAATAAGCTAGTGACCTTCATAAAAGATCGAGTTAGTACAGTCCAACTCATGGTCCTGAGACAGCAATATGAAGGGCTACCTAGCCCTGAAAATGTTTACGCGTATCATCCAAATGAGCATGATTCCTCATTATGAACATCTAAAGGGGGGAATGTTGGGGTACTTTAACTTGCAGCCCACCTAGCCTAAAAATCAGCTATAACTGGCATGACCCTTGGGTAACCTCGTGAACAGGAAGATAGCCTTGAAACAGGGTTGTAAAACATGGTAAACTGTCAGTTAAAAGCTGTAACCTCGGACAGAGCTGTGAGGAATTGCCCATTAGAGCCATGCAAAAGTTCGGGACTGAGATGAAAGGCACCATGCAGAGATAAGCACCCATTCCTGCCTTTCTTTGTCTCCACTTGTAAATAAACTTTCCAAAACAGGACTCCCCTGCTGTTCTTATCTAAACCTTAGGTTTCTATTCCACTACTAGCCCCTAATTTATGGGAGAACACATTCCTTGTAACCTGATAAGTAAACCTCTGGTGTTTCCCCAGTTCCCAATAAATAATATTACCCCACCACCAGGATGTGGGCAAGATCAGAAAATGTGACCCCAGGGGCATGAGGAATTCCTATGTGATGATGATTGATGCTTTAAAGAGTGTAAGACCTGCTTAAACTTTGCTTTCAGGGTCCTTGTTGAAACCTGCTGCATCAGGTGGATGCTCGGACCCTAGCTAGGTAGAAAATAAACCTCGCCTTGTGACTTCCTTTGTCTCGAGTGTCCTTTGTCCTCTCAGAAGGTGGCCGGCCTCGTACCCTAACAGTAGCTTCTATTGTTATAAGGAAAAATGTTGAAACACAGCTCCTTATCTCAATTGGCTGGCAACCATTCAGGTTGCTTTTTTGGGCCAACAAGGCATTTGCATGCTTTGTGTATGTGTTTCTTGTCCTCTCAGGTCTCCATCACTCGGTAGACAATGGCTAGGATTTGCTGAAGATTTTGGCCTTGTTCCTGTAGATGAGGAAGTGAACCATGTATCATGCAGTCTCCCTGCTTGTTAGTTTTCCATGGAAAATTTGGAAGTCCCTGTTTGTGCCCATTGCTTTTTCACAGAGATCTGGAGAGCCTCCATGCCTGTTGTTTTCTCACAAAGACCTTGTAAGTTCTTATGATTCTAGATTTATTACCAGGGTCCATGCCCTGTGTTTCCTCTACCTCCTAACCTGTTTCAAAACCAGGCAATCTTCTACCCCTTATCTTTTCTCTGACATACAGCCAAGACATACGGATTCAGAGATGTAGCATCAGACACCTGGAGAACCAAGGCCAGTAGCCACTCTACATACTCATTTCGTCATGTAGTCAAGCTGAGTCCCTGAACTCCCCTTTAAAAAACAGATATTTTCTCTTAGAAGTGGAACAGAGCTTTGAGAGGTTGACTCTCCCTGTCCTCATCTGACAAACACTAAGCTTTATTTCCGTTTTCTCAAAAGTCTTGCACTTATTTGTGAAACTGCCATTGAGACCAGAGGATCTGCATTCCAGTCACACAGAGACTGGAATTTTTTGTCTTGGTTTTCTTTCTTTCTTTCTTTCTTTCTTTCTTTCTTTCTTTCTTTCTTTCTTTCTTTCTTTCTTTCTTTCTTTGTGCGGTACTGGGGTTGAACTCAGGGCCTACACCTTGAGCCACTCCACCAGCCCTTTTTTGTGATGGTTTTTTTGAGATAGGGTCTCATGAAC
The DNA here is from genome assembly GCF_047511655.1 of Castor canadensis. NCBI lineage: Eukaryota > Metazoa > Chordata > Mammalia > Rodentia > Castoridae > Castor > Castor canadensis. The sequence goes on from NC_133386.1 coordinate 16,316,771, forward strand.
TATTTACCGAGGCTGGCTTCGAACCACTGTCCTCCTCATCTTTGCTTCCTGCAGAGCTAGGATTGCAGGTTTGAGGCACTGGTGCCTGGCTTTGTTATGTATTTTTGAGATAGGATCTCACAAATTATTTGCCTGGGCTGGCTTTGAACCATCATCCTCCGGATCTCTGCCTCCTGAGTAGCTAGGGTTACAAGTGTGAGCCAGTGAAGACTCCTCCATTTTAGGTACCCTTTGCATAACACCCATCACTCATGGCTGTTAGCTAGACACTTCCACCTTTCAGTTTATTTTTAACTTTTTGAAGCCATCTAAAACATAAAATCCCAAGAAATTCAGGTGTCTCTTATTATTAACAGGATTGCATATTGATTGAGAAGAACTCAGAGACAGGGCTGTTTAGGCAGAATGAGAACCATAACCTTTTTTTGTTATAAAACTTTTGACTTGAAAAAGTAAACAAATCTCATTTTCTCTCTTTGAAGCCCCTTTTCTCTTAGCACCCTTTCCTATGCCTACTTTTTCACTAGTATAAACTATAAAAGGTTTGGTCCAAAGTTCACTAATTCTGATAGTTAACAGATAGACATAAGCGGTGCCCATAAGAGGAAGAAAATCAACTCCACAGATCAAAGTAGACCATCAAGACCAGGCGATGTCCCGGGATGCTTTGAAGTCTGCCACTCACCTAAAGCTTAATCCTTTCTTTCCTCAAGAGTAAATCACACCCCAAACATGGAAATTTTACACAGGTAACTCTTTAACTTTACAAGATAAAGACCCAGACCTAAGTTGGGCACTGGTGGCTCATACCTGTAATCCTAGCTACTCAAGAGGCAGAGATCAGGAGGATCACGGTTCCAAGCCAGCCCAGGCAAATAGTTCGTGAGACCCTATCTCGAAAAAACCCTTCATAAAAATAGGGCCAGTGTAGTGGCTCAAGGTAAAGGCCCTGAGTTCAAGCCCCAGTACTAAAAAAAAAAAAACCAGACCCAAGAGTTGCACCCGAGACATCAGATAGCCCAATATAATAAAATAAAGAGCCAGGCCTAAGAACACATCCTAGGGATCAGATGGAGCTGGGGCTGAGAATTATTCAATGAATATTCCAGCTCCAAATGCTAACATTGTTGTTCTCTAGAAATGACTCACTTTCAGTCTATTGAAAGTGTCCTCCTCGCCTAATAAACTTTACTCTCCTTTTCACTATGTGTTTGCATCTTGCCTGAATTCTTCTTTCATGAGTGCAAGGACTGAGGTAGATAACAGCTCTAAACTTCCCTGTAACAATTCAACTAACTCCTTGCCTGCACAGAGATACTCCATACCATTATTAACTTACAAGTGGCTTCTGCAATGAAGTCCCAACCACATCTGGCTTCTCTCTACATTGGTCTTTTCACTTTTTTTTGGACTTTTCACTTTGTTTCAGACTTCTGGAATTAAAAATGAATCTGGGTCTTCGTGGTAGCCACCAGACCTGTAATCCTACCCACTCAGGAGGTGGAGATCAGGAGGATCATGATTTGAGACCCTTCCAGGCAAAAAGCAGGAGACCTTACCTGAAAAATAACTAAAGCAAAAATAAAAGGGTCTGAGGCGTGGCTCAAGTGATAGAGCACTTGCTAGAAGTGCAAGTTCAAAGCTCCAGTATCACACCCCCCAGAAAATAAATGTGGAGTTCAGAAAACAAGACCTATATAGCTCTGTAGAATGTAATGTATGTGCCTAAGTACATGTGTACATGAAAAGGTAGTAGGTGAAGGTGAAGCCATCTGTGTTTTCCATCAGAGCTCTTCCTGTCATCTGACCATCCATTCTTTCAATGTTTCCAGTTAGGTGTGAACTCCAGGAAGGGAGTAGCCCAATCTTAAAGCACATAGTTGATTAAAGTAGACCTTCAGTGGTGTTGACTGGACAAAGAATGTCTAACTAGTTAACAGTATTTTTTGATACTGGACAATTTTACTATTTTGTATGACATGGTTCTCTTTAGATTACTATTTTGGATATGCATACATAAGTACCATGTAGTTAAAATTATCTGAGGCAGGGGGAAAACCCTTTATACCACAGCTGTAATGAGTTATAACAAAAGTTTAAACATAACATGTTGGAGGGCTCTGCTCACATGTCATTCATGAGAAGACTCAGTTTGGTATACATGACCTTCAACTCACTTGAACTTGATTTTTTTGATCATAAAAGCAATCCAAGTTCAAGTCACCTAACAGTACCAAACTCAGTGTAGCACTATGCACATTTGATGGGGTATTTTTTGTTTGTTTGTTTGTTTTGGTGGCACTGGGGTTTGAATTCAGGGCTTCATGCTTATTAGGCAGGCGTTCTTACCACTTGAGCTGCTCCACCAGTCCTTGATGCTTTCTGCTCTTTGAAGATAATCTTTCATATAATACTTTCATATAAGTATAAATGCAGAAAATACTCTAATAAATTCTGTGAGAAAGAAGTCTTTTTTATCAAAGTGTGTGTCACCATTTTTATTCCCTGCACTGTCTGTAGTTCCAGCTTCTTCAGGATTCTTGTGAAGCCCCTTTACCTGCGAGAATTGCCTGCCAAGCTGTGTATCTTAATTCCTCCCTGCGAGTTAGCATAGGATTGCAGTCACTCCAGAAGATTGTGATCTCTTGATCTGGACCAATCCAGGTTAAGAGGCAGGGTCAATCCTGTCAGGGATGTAAGGAGGGACAGACTGCCTGTCCCTTTTGTGCTTGCCCTGCTTGAGTACTCTTCTGATCAGAAGTAAAGTTTTGCATTGCTGAGATAATTCATTGTCACTGTCTTCAACTGGAACTTTCGTTTGTAACAATTTGGTGCATTGACCGGGAAACCTCCACTTCCATCCCAGAGAGGTGCTCTTAAGCCCCTTCGTTTAGGAGAGGCGCACCCCTCCACCTTGTTGTGGGGGTCTGGCATATCAGGCCACCGGCACTTCTGGACCGGGGACTCATTCCTGGGTCTGGATTCTCTCAGCAACTCAGGGAGAAAGGGCCCAAGCAAGCAAAGCACACCGTGGCCACCAGGCAACTCTGCACAGGCCAAGATAAAAAACGCCAGTAGGTGGCAAAGAATTCCTTGGTGGCCAGAAGTCTTGGGGGTTGTGTGAGAGTGAATGAGACGTGTCTGAGGCATGAAGTGAGTGTGGAGTTCTGATTCGCAGTTCTGTAGGTATCCATGTGACTACATACAGCTTTCCAGCTGACCATATGGTCCTAGTCAGGAGTTCATACCAGCTGGCCTGGTGCTAAGTAGTGCCATCTGCAGAATATCATCCCACAAGGGAATTGGTTGGAGAAGAACAAAGCACGTAGGGTAGTGTATGAGACATCTCCAGGGAATTAGGGAGGTTGAACACCTACCCAGTATTCTCACTAGCCAGATAGACTAGGATGGGGAACATAGAAGTAAAAAGAGCTTAGGAAAGATGGACCCACAAATAAAATCCCTCCAGACCTCCCCTAGGGGCAGATCCCTTAGGACAGATGCTAAAATAGTGGTCCAATAACCCAAGGACCAAAGACAAAAGGAAGCAACAGATAATTAAATATTGCTGTTTCATATGGACCCAGGGACCCACCCTCAAACCAGGAGTCTTTTGGCCAAAATTTGGGACAGATGATGGCTGGGTCATATTCAATTACTGACTGAATATGTTAATGATAAAAGCCCAGAGAGCCAAGAAGAAATTGAATATGCTCTCTGTTGGAGGCAGGGATCTGTTATCCTATTCCCTTTAAAATTGGGGAAAGAACAGAGTGGAGAACAAAACAGAACCAAAGGAAAAGTGTTCCAAAGGGGGGTTTGCCCTGCTTTATAATCCGGGGGCTCCTCAGGCAGATCTCAAAATTGGGATGGAAAGCCCCAATCAGGAGTCCCTGGAGGCTCAACCTAAACCCCCCTCTGAGCCCTCAAATGACTCTCACCCCCACCTCCAGTCCTTTTCAGGTCTTAGAAGGGAGCACCAGCAATGTCAGAGGGATATTCAAAACCTCCCCTTTCCCTCATCACCCAAGGTGCACTCCTAGACCTTTTATCCACTCAGAGAAGTCTCAACTGGAGGTGGAAACTTTGGTTTTGTTGATGCTCTGCTGATTAGCTCTGAAGTCTGAATTTTTAAGAGAATCAAAGTCCCTATTAGAAGATCCACATAAGGTTACTGACCATCTCTACAAATACCTGGACCCACAAATTTACACCTCGTCAGAACTTATGTCCATTTTGAGAATCCTATCCTCTGGAGAGGAGAGAGTTATGATAAGGAGAACTTCCATGGCCATGTGGAAGAGAGAGCACCCACTGGGACCCGGAATTGACCAAGAGGATAGAAAAATTTCCTCTCGAAGATCCTTGGACTAACAATGATCCTGATGACAGGAAAAATGGGACACTTCAGGAAGCTGATCATTAAAGGCATTAGGGAATCTGTTCCATGGTCCCAAAACAGCCAAAGCCTTTGATATGCAGCAGGAAAAAGATGAAGGATCTGCTGACTTCCTTCCTAAACTGAAGGACCAAATGACAAAGTATTCAGGGTTAAATATAGATGATCCCCTGGGACAGGGAATGCTTAAATTCCATTTTGTAATAGTTGGCCAGACATTGCCGAGAAATTGCATAAGATAGAAAACTGGGAAGATAAAAACTTGGATGATTTATTGAGGGAAGCCAAAAAGGTTTATGTGAGATGGGATGAAGAAAAACAAAAGCAAAGGCTAAGATTATGCTGTACACCCTGAGCAGACCACTCAAGGGAAAATCACTTCTCAAAAAGCTAGGTAAAAACCTACCAAAAATCTCAAAAAGGCAGGATTCACAAATCCTAGGGGGAAAGAAAGAAAACAAATGTTATCAGTGTGGGAAACCAGGACCTTTCAAGTGGGAATGCCCTGAGGGGAAGAAAGAAGAGAAGATTATTCCCCTTATGACCTTTGAGTAAGAATAGGGGGGTCAGTGGTTCTTTTATATGGATGGGTGCTATGGAGAACCCTTGATAAATTTAAAAGTAGGACTCAAGCAAAAAGAGAAAACCTCACTATGGCCCCCGGGCCTATCCCTTTCTTTAGATCCTGTCCCTTACTGTTAATTAATTCCCTTTCTGCCCATATCTTCCCAAAGATATGTTCTACCCCAAATGCATACTTAGAATCTGTATAGATGGTCCTTCCTTGTCTTTGAGAAACTTTAGAGACTGATTGAGTGGAAACAACTCAGGTCTGAGCTGACTAGGGTAATCTTCCTGATTCAATAACTCTTAATTTTCCCCATCCACCACTGAATACCCATTGTATCTTTTCCCTTAGATCATTTTAGAGGAATCATCTATATAAACAATTTGAATCCATCCAGAAAGAGAGTCTCTCTGAGGTCTGGCCTAACTGTGATCTGATATTCAATGATATCTAAGCAACAGTGTTCCATGGACTCTTGTGTTTTCCTTCCCAACAGGAACTCAGCTGGATTTAGATAATTCTCTGTAGTCAGAGTCAGATCATCCCTTTCCAGAAGGATAGCCTCGTATTTTAAAATCCTAGAGTCAGTTAACCATCTCCTCACTTTTTGTTGGAGAATGACCCTAACCTGGTAAGGTGTGCTATTAGAGAGCCCCCAAAAGTCAGCTTCCTGCTCTCTTCAGTCAATAGGGCTATGACTGCTAATGCTTGGACACATTCTGGCCCTCCTCGAGTGACAGGATCAAAAACTTTGGATAAATAAGCTACAGGCTGTTTCTTCCCTCCATGTTCCTGGATGAGGAGTCCTAAAGCTGTTCCTTTAGCTACATTAACAAATAGATGGAAGAGCTTCTCCAGGGAGGTTAGGGCCAACACGGGGCAGTGACCAGAGACTGTTCAGGGTCCTCTATCGTCAGAATTTCCTCTGGTTTCCAGATTAAGGGATCAGGCTCTTCTTCTAGGAGTCTGACATGTAATGTTCTGGTTCTAAGAGCATGGGATTCTATCCAAAGCCTACAATACCAGATCTTAAGAATTTTCAAAGCTCCCTATTGGGCAGAGGCAGAGGCATGCCAGTAATCCCTCTATCCTTTCAGGGCTCAGTCTGCATTTTCCTTTACTGACTAGGCGTCCCAAATATCTTACCTCTTCCTCTACAAACTGCAGTTTGGCGTTTGAGACTCTTAGTCCTTGGTGGCCCAGGAAATTTAAAAGACTGACTGTAGCATCAGTCACCTCTTTTTCAGTAAATCTGGACATCAGAAGCTCATCTATATATTATAATAAATTTGTCTGAGGGGGAAGGGGAAATTCTTCCAGTATTCATTCTAAAATTTGGCCAAACAAGTTGTGAGAATCAGTGAAAACTTGTGGAAGAACTGTCCATTGATACTGTTGTTTCCTGCCAGTTTGGGGGTCCTCCCATTCAGTGTCCCTGCAGGTCCAGAATGCATCTTTTAAATCTACCACACTAAACCACTGGTGATCAGGAGGGATTCTGCTAAGGAGAATATAGGGCTTTGGGAGTATAGGGTGTCTGCTGTGAAGTATTTGGTTGCTACCCCTGAGAGCCTGTACCAGCCAATAAGATCCATCCAATTTTCTCACTAGGTAGGCCAGAAGTGCTAAAGGGAGACATGCAAAGTTCCAAAAGGCCATCCTTTAACAGTCCTTCAATTGTGGGTTTTAGACCCAATCCTCCTTCTAGGGGAATGGGATATTGTCTTCTTTGTAATTTTATATCAGGGGTTTTAAGTCAACATGAATTGGGGGGATTTGTAACCCCCCTCTATTTCCATCCTTAGGGATTATTTGGCTCTCAATTTGCAAGGTCGTCAAATTTAAAGAAGTCTTAAAATTTTTTTTTAGCCACTTTTATTTCTATGCCTAATTCAGAATTAAGTCTCTCCCCAAAAGTTTGGTTCCAGAAGAAGACTGACCTATGTTGCCCTATCTCAGAATTTCACCTGGGTGTGCTGCAAAAGCAGAACATTGAATTCTTCTCCCTTTACTCCAGAAATTGTTACTAGTTACAGTAGATCTAACCAATTGGGTTGAGGCTTTGCCTCTATTAAGTGCTACTGCAAGTGGAGTAGTCAAAGTACTTTTGGATAACATAATTCCTTGATTTGGACTTGTTGAAAATATAGATTCAGAAAAGGGAGCCACTTCACAGGCAACATAATTAAGGAATTAACAAAGGCATTAGGCCTGGCACAAAAACAGACGTGAAGACCAGTGGAACAGAATAGAGGATCCAGATATGAAGCCACACAACTATAAGCAACTTATCTTTGACAAAGGAGCTAAAAATATACGATGGAGAAATAGCAGCCTTTTCAACAAAAACTGCTGGGAAAACTGGTTAGCAGTCTGCAAAAAACTGAAACTAGATCCATGTATATCACCCTATACCAAGATTAACTCAAAATGGATCAAGGATCTTAATATCAGACCCCAAACTCTTAAGTTGATACAAGAAAGAGTAGGAAATACTCTGGAGTTAGTAGGTATAGGTAAGAACTTTCTCAATGAAACCCCAGCAGCACAGCAACTAAGAGATAGCATAGATAAATGGGACCTCATAAAACTAAAAAGCTTCGTTCATCAAAAGAGATGGTCTCTAAACTGAAGAGAACACCCACAGAGTGGGAGAAAATATTTGCCAATTATACATCAGACAAAGGACTGATAACCAGAATATACAGGGAACTTAAAAAACTAAATTCTCCCAAAACTAATGAACCAATAAAGAAATGGGCAAGTGAACTAAACAGAACTTTCTCAAAAGAAGAAATTCAAATGGCCAGAAAACACATGAAAAAATGCTCACCATCTCTAGCAATAAAGGAAATGCAAATTAAAACCACACTAAGATTCCACCTCACCCCTGTTAGAATAGCCATCATCAGCAACACCACCAACAACAGGTGTTGGCGAGGATGCGGGGAAAAAGGAACCCTCTTACACTGTTGGTGGGAATGTAGACTAGTACAACCACTCTGGAAAAAAATTTGGAGGCTACTTAAAAAGCTAGACATCGATCTACCATTTGATCCAGCAATACCACTCTTGGGGATATACCCAAAAGACTGTTACTCCAGAGGCACCTGCACATCCATGTTTATCGCGGCACTATTCACAATAGCCAAGTTATGGAAACAGCCAAGATGCCCCAGCACTGACGAATGGATTAAGAAAATGTGGTATCTATACACAATGGAATTTTATGCAGCCATGAAGAAGAACGAAATGTTATCATTCGCTGGTAAATGGATGGAATTGGAGAACATCATTCTGAGTGAGGTTAGCCTGGCTCAAAAGACCAAAAATCGTATGTTCTCCCTCATATGTGGACATTAGATCAAGGGCAAACACAACAAGGGGATTGGACTATGAGCACATGATAAAAGCGAGAGCACACAAGGGAGGGATGAGGATAGGTAAGACACCTAAAAAACTAGCTAGCATTTGTTGCCCTTAATGCAGAGAAACTAAAGCAGATACCTTAAAGCAACTGAGGCCAATAGGAAAAGGGACCAGGAACTAGAGAAAAGGTTAGATTAAAAAGAATTAACCTAGAAGGTAACACCCATGCACAGGAAATCAATGTGAGTCAATGCCCTGTATAGCTATCCTTATCTCAACCAGCAAAACCCCTTGTTCCTTTCTATTATTGCTTATACTCTCTCTACAACAAAATTAGAGATAAGGGCAAAATAGTTTCTGCTGGGTATTGAGGGGGGGAGCGGGAGGGGGCGGAGTGGGTGGTAAGGGAGGGGGTGGGGGCAGGGGGGAGAAATAAACCAAGCCTTGTATGCACATATGAATAATAAAAGAAAAATGAAAAAAAAAAAAAAAACAAAGGCATTAGGCCTCAAATGGCAGTATCACACCCCATGGCGTCCCTCCTCTTCAGGGAGAGTTGAAAGGATGAACCAGACCTTAAAAAGACAATTAACCAAATTAGTTCTTGAGACCAGGCTACCCTGGACTAAGTGCCTACCCCTTGCCTTGCTCAGGATCAGAACAGTTCCCAAGAAGATATAGGAGTTTCTCCTTATGAAATGTTATATGAGTTACCTTACTTAGGCTGGCCCTCTGGCCTCCCTTCTTTTGAAACCAAAGACAAGTTCCTCTGAAACTATGTACTTTGTCTCCTTCAGTCTTGTCATCCCTTAGGCAGTAAGGATTGTTGGCTCAAGCCCCACCACTCAAGTTCACAGCATATCCACACCAGCCCAGAGATTACATCTTGGTCAGAACCTGGAGCTGAGAGCAGTTTGAGCCATCATGGGAGGGACCATAGCAGGTGCTACTCACTACTGAGACAGCAGTGTGCACCGCTGAAAAAGGATGGACCCACTACACTTGAGTAAAGTGAACACCCCGGGAAGAACACTGGACCATGTCCTCAAAACCTGGTGGTACAAAAGTAACTTTAAAAAGACTCCAGTGGGAGTGTTGTTTCCTCATCATTTAGGGAATTGCATAACTACTAGCAGTGTTCCTCAGGCTTCATCTCCCATAACGGTCAAGTTTGATGAATGTCTTGCAATGCCCCGTGGTAATCTTAAAAACCAACATTATATCCAGGACTTGGAAATACATATGTGTATATGGCCCTCTTCCCCTATTTCCCATCTAGATAATCTCACTGGCCACTATGTCGATTCTCCATGTGCTAGTTGGGGTGATGTGGGGTGGATAACAGACCAGAAAGGGAATGTTGCACAGGCAGCTCCATGGTATTCCAGCTATATAGGTCATCCTTTTTGGAAACAAATACTGCCAAAAATGCAAATCCATAGGGCCATGTCCCCTCCCAACTGTCAGTATCTTCAATGCAACCCTCTTATATTGATAATCAATGACTGTTCCTCTATGTCTACCAAGACATCTATCTTCAGAAAATATTGGGCTAGGAGCTCATTACGCAGATAAAAACCCAATAGGTACATTTCTTTTAGAATTGTTTCAAGAACCTATTACCACAACACCATCTCCCAAATGTCACCATAATTGTATAGGAATAACTACAGTACAAGTTAAGGACCTGAGGCAAACTATAGCTATTGAGACAGGTTATGGGGAGACAAATGCCTGGCTGGAATGGATCAAATATTCTGTCCACACTTTAAACAAGAGTGACTATTATGCATGTGTGGCAGGAAGACTGGAACCCCGTCATCCTTTTCCCCCTGGGATGGCGCACAGACCCTGCTGGAATGGTATGTATGATTGCTCTCTTCCATGAAAGGACAGCCTGGGGCAGTAAGTCTTGCAGGACCTTGTCACTACTGTTCCCCTTGATTAGTGACCCTGAAAGGCTAAAGTGCCTCAGTTGGTCAGACCCCCTCCCCACACTTCAATACTCTAACTACACTTTATGCCTCTCTAGGTGTGGGGGGAGAATGAGAGCTTCTGGGGAATGTATCTGGGTGCAATGAAGGCCAATCCTTTGAAGAGGTAACCAATCCAACCACTCTAACTGTTGCCAGGGCTGACATCTTGTAGACCCTTACTTGAGGTTCTTCTGGTCAAATGGAAGGGGACTTGTACTTAAGTCCAATTGGCTATCCCTTTCACCTTGGCATTTGGAAATCCTAAACCCTCCCTGACTAAGAGGAAACAAAAATGAGAGCTCAATTCTCCTGGAGGGTCATTCAACTCTCACATTTATGTAGATGCCATCAGGGTCCCACAAGAAGCTCCCAATGAATTCAAAGCAAGAAATCAAATAGCTGCAGGATTCAAATCAGCATTGTTTTGGTGTCTACTATCAGTAAAAATGTGGACTGGATTAATTACATCTATTATAATCAGTAGAGGTTTGTTAACTACACCCAAGATACAGTAAAGGGAATTGCAGAACAATTTAGCCTCACTAGTAAAATGGCATGGGAAAACTGAATGGCTCTGGACATGATCCTAGCAGAGAAAGGGGGGGGGCATGTGTTCTGATTGGAGGTGAATGCTGTATATACATCCCTAACAATACAGCCCCAGATGGAACTGTAACCACAGTTCCCCAAGGCTTGACAGCCCTGTCAAATGAACTAACAAAAACTTCAGGAATAAATGATCCCTTTATTAGCTGGCTGGAACAATGGTTTGGGAAATGGAAAGGAGTAATGGCCTCAATTCTAACATCCCTCATTGTTGTATTTGGGGCCATGACCTTAATTGGGTACTGTATTATTCCCTGTGTTTGGCTAATAGAAACTGCTCTGACTAAACCAACTCCTGTGTCACCCCAGCTGTTGTTAAGCACAGCTGAAATAGAAAGTCAATTAATGTTAAATGAGTTTGAAGGAAAGAATATAAGTTAAAGAAGAGGGAATTGTGAGAAAGCAGTCTTTTCTATCAAAGTCTGTGTTGCCATTTTAATTACCTGCATTGTCTGTAGTTCAGGCTTCTTTTCCAGATCCTTGCAAAGCCCCTTTGACCGCAAAAATTGCCTGCCACACTGTGTATCTTAACCCCTTCCCTAAGTTAGCATAGGATTTCAGCCAATCGAGAAGATTGTGATCTATTGATCTCAACCAATCCAGGTCAAGATGCAGGACGAATTGCGGCAGGGATATAAGGAGGGACAGACTGCCTGTCCTTTTTGTGCTTGCCCTGCCTGCAATATTTGCACCCTCTGATCAGAAGTAAAGTTTTGCATTGCTGAGACAATTCATTGTTATGTGCCTTCAATTGGAACTTTCGTTTGTAACAAATTCTTACAGTACAGTAGCTGTGAGCAGTAGTATACACTTGTCATCCTGGCCATTTGGGAGGCTGAGATCAGGAGCATCCAGGCAAGTGCAGGTAAAAAACTTTGTGAGACCCCCATCTCAATGAAAAAGGCTGGGCATGGTGGTCTGAGCCTGTCATTCCAGCTACAGAGGGAGGACCGGGGTCCAGGCCTGCCTAGGCAAAAAGTGAGACCCTATCTCAAAAATAACCATAGCAAAAAAGAGTTGGAGGTGTGGCCCAAGTGGTAGAGTGCCTGCCTAGAAAGTGCAAGGCCCTGAATTCAAACCCCCAGTACTGCCAAAAATAAAAAATTTGAACTATTATCTCATCACATAAAATCCCTGCACCACAAGCCTTTATGTATTTCCTTCAACAATTGATTTCATTTTTATTTTCATTATTCCCACTGTCAAAATTTGAGCATCTTTTTCTGCAACTCAAAGCAGGCTTCACACAAAGCAAAATCTGGGATATGAAACTGTATCTGTTTCCAATTTCTGGAACAGAATGAGTCACCATACTTATGTCACAACACACTCTACTTCTGTGTTTTCCAGAGTTGGTCATCTACATATTTTTGAACTTCCTGAAGACCCCCAGGAGAAAACAAGAGAGAGCAAGGAACAAAGCTAGCTATTCTTTTTCGCATCTCCAAAATCATCCATAAATTTTATCTTGTTTTCTCTAAGTATTTTAAAACAACTCTTATTGTCTGGGCATTTAGAAAAGAATTTTACAAAACCTGTGATGATGGGTGATTCTTTTCATATGAAAAACAACTAATTTACAGAAATGTCATCATTGTAGCAGCTAGTTTTTATTATGTTAAATGCAGTAAGTGCTTGATGTATATTTAAACCTCACATCTTAATGACATGATTATAATTTATGATACCATTTTAGTATGTGTGTGGTGCTAAGGATTGGCTCCAGGGCCTCACACAGGCAAGAAGTCTACCATTAAGCTACACGCCCTGCCTCCATGACCCCATTCTTTATACAGAAAACAGAGATTTATAAAGATTATTTTGCCCTGAGTTACAGAAAAGAAAGAAGGATAAAATCCCAGACCTTTCACAATTCTTCACAATTACTTCTGAGATCCCTGTAATCTTATTTGAATGGTGTTTCTTAGGCCATTGTATTTTTATTGCTCACTGAATGGAATTCCCATGTTGCTTTATTTCCTGTATGGCCCTCATCATTAAATACCTCCTTTCAGCTAGCCACACTGGCTTATGCCTGTAATCCTAGCTACTCAGGAGACACTGTAGTCCGAAGCTGGCCTATGAAAAAGTTTGTGAAACCCTCTCCACCAATAAAAAATTGGGCATGGTGGTGTGCAGCCATCATCTCAGCTACTCAGGAAGCATAAAATAGGAGGACTGAAGTCCAGGCCTGCCCTGCCATAAATGTAAGACTGTTTTTGAAAAATAATTAAAGGAAAAAGTACTGGAGGCATGGCTCAAGTGGTAGAATGCCTGTCTAGCAAGCACAGGGCACTGAGTTCAAACTCCAGTACTACCAAAAAAATACCTCCTTCTATTGTGACATAAATAAATGATGCCATTGTAAAAGATTACATGTAGGGCCAGGTGTGCTGGATCACATCTGTAATCCCAGTTACTCAGGAGGTGGAGATTAAGAGGATCGTGTTTGGGCCAGCTCAGGCAAAAAAAGTTAGTGAGAGCTGGGGGCATGGCTCAAGTGGTAAAGCAACTGCCTAACAAGCGCTCTACTTAGTACCATAAAACAACAGGTAGTAAGAGCCCACCTCTACAAAAACAACAACAAAAAATTGGGCATGGATGCCTGTTATCCCAGCTATGTGGGAGGCATAAGTAGAAAGACAGAGGTTGAGGCTGGCCTGGCCAAAACACAAGATGCTGAATGAAAAATAACAAGCAAAAAAGACTGGAGTCATGGCTCAAGTGGTAGAGTACCTGCCTAGTAAGCACAAAGGCTCTGAGTTCAAACTCCAGTTGTAAGAAAAACAACAACAAACAAACAAGCAAGCAAACAAACAAAAAAATCCCAAGATGAGATGTGATTGAAAATGCCAGTATCTTTTTTTTGCAGTCTTGGTGATTGAATCCAGGGCTTCATGCATGCTAGACAAAAGCTCTACCATTGACCTATACCCACTGTCCTGCCAATAGTTTTAAACTAGGAGTGTGTAAGGTTTCTTTGCAAGGCTCTGGGTTCGATCCCCAGCACTAAAAAACAAAACCTTGGCAAAACACTATTCAGTATTATTTAGCAATGCAACAGGTTTTGAAAAATTGGAAATATATGAAACTTTCTATATTAAAATGTCTGCTATAGAGTAGGGTAGGGTAGGAATGGGCAGGTTTCTGTCTCTTGGGACTCAATTTTTTTAGAGCTAATCGTGGACAATGTAATTATAAAACCATAGAGCATGTTAAGTACTTTATCTGTAAATTTTAAGATTTCGGACTATTCAGCTTCAAAGTTACTTAAGTGAAAGGTTAAAAATAGCAAATCTTTTTTTTTTAACATTACTTTTTTTTTTTTTTTGTGGTACCAGGGCTTGAGCTCAGAGCCTACACCTTGAGCCACTCCACCAGCCCTTTTTGTGTTGGGTATTTTTGAGATAGGGTCTTGCAAACTATTTGCCCAGGCTGGCTTTGAACTGTGATCTTCCTGTTCTCTGCGTCCTGAGTAGCTAGGATTGCAGGCGTGAGCCATTGGTGCCCAGCCTACAGTACTTTTTTTGTAGTACTTGGGTTTGAACTCATGGCTTTGCACTTGAACAATGCCTCCAGCCCTTTTTTGCTTTAAGTTTTTTGCAGAGAGGGTCTTGCATGTTTTGCCTGGCCCAGCCTTGGACAGCAATCCTCCTGGCTCCAGAGTTGCTGGGAATTAATTCAAAGAACTATACCCAGGTTGGTCTTTAAGATAGGGTCTCACTTATTTTGCCTGGGCTGGGCTCAAATGGTCATCCTCCTATCTCTGCCTCCCAAGGAGCTGGAATTACAGGTATTCATTACCATGTCTGGCTAGAATGTCATATAGTTAGAATCATACAATATGTAGCCTTCTCAGATCAGCTTCTTTCACTCAACAATATACACTTAAGTTCCTCCAAGTCTTTCCATGACTTGAAACTTTATTTTTTATTGTTGAATAGTATTCCATTGTATGAATGTACCACACTGTTTATGAATTCACTCATTGACATCTTGCTTGCTTCCAATATTTGCAAATCATGAATAAAGCTTCTATAAACACTTCTGTGTAGATTTTTGTTTGGATGTAAGTTTTCAAATCATTTGGATAAATATCTAGGAACTTGACCTCTGAATGGTATAAGTCTTAGTCCAGTTTGTGTTGCTGTATTAAAATACAAGAGGCTGGGAAATTTATAAAGAAAGGAGGTTTATTTAGCTCACAGTTATGGAGGTCAAAGAGCATGGCACTAGCATCTGACCAGTGTCTGATGAAGGCCACATGTTACTCATATCATGGCAGAAAAGTAAAAGAGGAAGTAGGTGCATGTAGAGGGAGCACTTTCGCAGGAGATACAGAGGGGAGACTGACTGCTTTATAACAAACTTCTCACATGGTAACTAGTACATCCCAAGAGACCTAACTCACTCTCTCAGGATTGCATTAATTCCTTGGGAGGGTAGGGCCTCTGTTTCCTAAACACCTCCACTGGGCCCCACTTTTTTTTTTTTGATAGGACTGGGGTTTGAACTCAGGGCTTTGCACTTGCAAAGCTTGTGCTCTATAGTTTGAGACATACCTCTAATCCATTTTGCTGCGTTTATTTTTTGGTGATGGGGGGTCTCACAAAGTATTTGCCAGGGCTGGTCTCAAACCTCAATCCTCCTGATCTCAGCCTCCCAAGTAATTAGGATTACAGGTATGAGCCACTGGTGCCCAACTGGGCCCCCCTTCTCAAAGTCAACCACCTTTCAATAACATTACATTGAGGACTAAGCTTATAGCACACGAATCTTTCCAAATCATAACACTTTAAGATTGTGGTTAGTTTTCTAAAAAAATTGAAGTGTCTTACAACGTGGCTGTCCCATTTTGTATTCCCACTACAAATTTAATTCTTTTAATTTGCATGTCTTTAATTGGCAATACTTATACATTCAGCAAGTATTTATTCACATATTATGTGCCAGGTTAGATGGTGAAAAGCACTATAGAGAAAAAGCTGTAGGGAAAATGTATGTGGGATTAATTTTAATTGTGGTGCTCGGGGAAGTCCTCACTGAAATGGCAATATGTGAGCAAAGCAGTTAAAGGAAGACAAACCATGCAGATGACTGAAGTAAGAAGGTTCCACTGGAGGGAACAAGTGAAATGACACTGGGGCAGAAGTATGCCAGCAGTGTTCATGGGAGAGCAAAAGGATAGCATGGCTTCAGGAGAAACTGAGAGAAGACAGGAAGATGGGGTGGGTGAAGATCATGTAAGGCCTCTAAACCATTATAGAAACTTCGAGCTTTAGTCAGATAGGAAGTTACCAGAAGTTATAAGTGTGAAAGTTGCAAGAATTAAAATGGAGTCACTTAAGCCAAGCCTTAACAAAATGGGATCAGGAGACCATGATGGGAGGGCTCTCAGAACACCTACCTATGATAGGAACTTACAAGGACTCTCTGAAAACCTTAGCATAACTCTGCACAAAGAATACTCCTGTGAGGACTTTTGTCCAGCTACTGCCTGTTCTAACTTGAGACTGTCCAGTAACTGCCTATTCTAGGTTAGAGTGCTATCACCTTTGTTATCGGTCCTTCTAGCCAAGGATAGTTGTTTCAAAATAACTTGTTACCTTCTTCATTTTATTTTTAAAAGCCCCTTATCTTTTTTGC
Organism: Castor canadensis; assembly: GCF_047511655.1. NCBI lineage: Eukaryota > Metazoa > Chordata > Mammalia > Rodentia > Castoridae > Castor > Castor canadensis. Next base: position 16,333,335 of record NC_133386.1, read on the forward strand.
CTCCTTGGGTACACCTATAATCTGTCATAATACACATATCCCAGATTTGCTTAACTATATATACAACAGAATAAAAGAGAGCAATGGGCTGGGCCTGAAAAGTGTGGAATAAACTTTAGTTGGAAAAATGTTACCTGTTAAAGTTCAAATATAACAGGTATTTAGATGCTTTTGCTGAAAAGCACTGACTCCTCATTTGGGCCTACAAATATCCAAAAGGTAACTAAAAGCAGGGTAAGAGCTTGGAATCCCTGCTTCCGTTTTGTGTTAGTCTCCTTTTCTCTAAGTTTCTTTTCTGCAATCAGCTTGGATTCCAGGAAGGACAGGACTGATTGATATCTTTTCTGGGAGGGATGGAAGAAAAGTGCCCCCAAGGAGAGAACAGCAGAGCCTCTGCAGGACCCCCAACTCACCAGGCAACAATGACTTCCTTATCCTAATTGCTTCCTTCAAGCAACTACAGTGATGGCAACTTCTCAAGAACCCCTCCACAATGTTCAACCAGGATGTTGAATAATTAGGTATACCTCTTACCCCTGTCCAATTCTTCCTCTATTTAAACCTAAGGCTCAGGTCTGTACCCTGAAGATGAGCTGAAGTGCTTAGTGTGCCTCTTCCTGTGGCGTGATGCTGCCTGGCAATAACCCTTTCTCTGTCCTTCCCCAGCACTTGCCTATCTATTTAGTGTGTTGGGGAAGATGTCTGTACCTGACATGTAGAACCCCTAGGCCTGTGGCCTAGAACTCCAGTTACTCAAACACCCCAACAGAGACCAAAAGTAGTTCTGTAAGTCAAAATTTTAAGTCAGAGTACTAATACCAGTAGAGATTTTAGACTGAAGTTCATTGTTGGGTGACGGTTAGTCTTGTGTGATGGAGATATGCAAAGAAAACCTAAAATGGAGGTTTCTTCACAGTTTCTGAGAGAAAAATGCTTAACAAATGCTGTTAAGATCAAAATAGCCCATTAAGGTCATAAGATGTCTCTCTCTGTATGTGTGTGTGTGTGTGTGTGTGATTTGAACTTAGGGCTTCAAGTTTGATAGACAGGCCCTCTACCACTTGAGCCACACCTCCAGGACAACACAAGATGCATTTGGGTCTCCCACTCACCCTAAGTTCCTGGAACAATAGATGCTAAAAAAAAAAAAAAAAAAAAGACACAGGCCTGTAAACTGTATCCCAGGGCTTAGGAGGACCTAACAACAATTTGTATATTGTAATTCTGTAGACTACCCTAGCCTCATGACTTTAACCATGACTTCAGTTTTCTGGGTTAGTCCTAGGGAGGGACTTAACGTTCAAGCTCCTTCCACCCCAATTAAAACTGGTTCCTCTCTAGAGACAACCTGCTTTCAGTCTATTGAAAGTATATTCCTTTTCTAATAAACTTTACTATCACTTTCACGTCTTGCCTGAATTCTCTCTGGACTCAAGGACCGACGTATATAGCTGTGCTGACTTTCCAAAAACACTATGATGCCTGTAGATCCGGCTCTAGACATAATTAGCAGGAAAAAAAAGGAAAGAAAAACAAACCACTTTTGTTTGAACTCAGGGCCTACACCTTGAGCCACTCTACCAGTCATTTTTGCGATGGGTATTTTTGGCAGAGCGCGGGCACTATTTGCCCAGGCTGGATTCAAACCGCGATCCTCCTGATCTCTGCCTCCTGAGTAGCTAGGATTACAGGCGTGAGCCACCGGCACCCGGCCAACTTCTTTTTCAATTACCTTTCGGGGTAACAAATTGAGCTTCCAGGCCTGACATTTTTGATTTAGAGAGAAAAGATTGATCAGGACACCCACTCGAAGGTACAGGAAGGCCGCGCCTTGGTCGCCCGCTAGCGGATAAAGGACGGGCCACTTGGACGGCCGACCTGCTCTGGATATGGACACAACAGCCTATACGGTGGACATTTTGAGCGACAGGCTTCCACGCAAGTTACCAAGGGCCAACCAGAATTTTCAAGAGCCGCGCCAGGAGTAAGACCCGCAGACACCGGACGTCAGCAGGTCGAGCCAAGACTCGAGCTAACCTAGGCAGCCGGAAGGAGTAGGCCGGAAGAGGACGGAGGCGCCGGGGGATGACGCAAACACGCGTCGCGCCGAGGATGACGCAAGGCGTAGCTAGCTACGGGTTGCGCCTGTCACTTGGGCGGGGGGGATTGTTGCTGAGAAGCCGGCGCCATGGCGGTTCTGCTGGAGACCACTTTGGGCGACGTCGTCATCGACTTGTACACCGAGGAGCGGCCGCGTGGTGAGGCCAGCTCCCCACTCACTCCTCGCCAGGCCGCTTCCCCACTTTCCCTTCTCTGCGCAGCTCCCGGTGGCCATTGGCTCGAGCTTCTGCTGCTCGCCACCGGGCTGCTTTAATAGCAGACCTTGGTTAGAAAAGTTCTGGTGAGGAGAGCTCGTTTGAGCCTGAGCAGCCCTTCTTTGCGTCTTGTGTTGGGTGGGGGACGCTGCAGTCTTTAGTTGCCTTTGGGGTGTGTGGATTGCTGGGTGATGGGGCTGCGTGCCACTCCACCGGCCTTCGTAGCCGCACTGCGCCTCAAGGTAAAGGAACACGGCAGATATTGCTGGACGTGTAAGCTGGTAAGTCTCGATGAAAGGTCGGATGTGCTTGGCGCAGCAAGTGTGGGCATCGCGTCCCGTCTGGATGGAAGAAGCGGGTATCCGCGGGTGTGGACAGAACCTGCATGACACTGGGCTAAGCCCTAGTCTTGGCGTCTTATCTTTAGGGTCTGATCTTCCACTGGGAGAGATCGAAGCCGGAGCCCGTTTTAACTTTGGGTTGTAGCAGGGGGAAAAAAAAAATGGTGTAAGTTGCTATGGAAACCAGAGGCCTAGTGGGGGTGGGGAAAAGGGACGCAAGCAAAGACAGTAGAGCACTTGAACTAGCTCTTTCAACTACGGGATGAATGGAACGAAGACTTCCTTAGCAGTTCGCTTGGAGTTTTCTGGGAATGGCAAGTAGTTTGGCGTGGCAGGAGGGAGTGGTGTGTGGCGTGAGTGGCAGGCTTTGAGTCTGGTCAGGTCTGAGTAGTCTTCCGTGCCCTGCTGACGACAAGAGCCTTTGAAGGACTGAGGACTGGTATACTGGCTTCGGAATGATAACAGACAGGTCTCGACATAGATAGTGTCAATTGGGAGAAGCCGGAGACCAGGAGATGAGTTAAAATCAGGGTCCTGCTCCTTAGGAAGTGCAAAATCTATCAAAGAGCAAAGCAAGCTGTAGTGCTGTAGCGAGTGCCTCTGCCACGCTGCACTGTCTCCCCACACTCACCGCCCCTAAATGGTCCTTGTCATTCCCTCCCGTTTCCCCTGCCTCACATTCCTCTCCACCCCTGTCCTACAGGGAACTTCCTTCCTATTCAAATCTCAGGCTAGGCAGCGCTCCCTCGTCCCTGTGCAGTTAAATCTGTTTCTTCTGCACTGTCTCAGGTGGTTTTATAAATCATCTGGAGCTCATTTTGTTAGAACATTTACTTATTATCCCAGAATTACTTGCAAAGCTCATCTCCTTTGAAGAATGTACTGCAAGGAGAGCAGAATCTGTATTTTTGTTCTCTTATGTGTTGATTACCTACTGGGCCATGTTGAGGACCCATACTAAAGGTGCCTTCACACACAGTGAGAAATGCTTATGACTATGCTTCTGTTAGCTAGGACGCTAGGTTAGACATGCAACTCAAACTGCCTTAAAGCAGATAATCATTTGCCTTATGTTGCTGGGGTAAACTTGACTTTAAAGATGGCTGGATCTGGGGGTTCAAAGTTTTGCTTTTCTTTGAGATCCTTTGATGCTGTATAGAGCAGCACCTTGCAAAATGAACTGGCCTCTTTCCCCAGAGTGGAGGTAGGGCTGTCTCCCATCAACAAGCAGTGGTGCTGTGGACTAGAACACCGAAAACACCAGTCCACCTGTGTGGCCATATTTGAAAACATGTGGTTGGGCATTACATATCTATCTACTTATCAGCGGATAGTAACAATGTCCAGACTTAACCTTCCTTCCTTCTTTCTTTTTTTTTTATTTTTATAATTGAAAAATCTAAACATACATGATGTAGTCATGTAAGTACCCATGAACATCTTCATTTAATGGTTATCAATACATAGTCAATTTTGTTTTATCTATAATAACCCCCCACTACTGAATTTACTTAATTGAAAATTACTTTAGTATGTATTTCTAAAAGATGACTTTAAAAGAAACCCACAAATCATTATCACACTTTAAAAACATTAACAATAATTCCTTAGTATCAAACTTTGCTGTACCTCATAAACACTTTAAAAATGAGATTTTAAATTAGGATCTCAGCAAGGTTCTTTTTTTTTTTTTTTTTCATTTTTCTTTTATTATTCATATGTGCATACAAGGCTTGGTTCATTTCTCCCCCCTGCCCCCACCCCCTCCCTTACCACCCACTCCACCCCCTCCCGCTCCACCCCCCTCAATACCCAGCAGAAACTATTTTGCCCTTATCTCTAATTTTGTTGTAGAGAGAGTATAAGCAATAATAGGAAGGAACAAGGGGTTTTGCTGGTTGAGATAAGAATAGCTATACAGGGCATTGACTCACATTGATTTCTGTGCGTGGGTGTTACCTTCTAGGTTAATTCTTTTTGATCTAACCTTTTCTGTAGTTCCTGGTCCCCTTTTCCTATTGGCCTCAGTTGCTTTAAGGTATCTGTTTTAGTTTCTCTGCATTAAGGGCAACAAATGCTAGCTAGTTTTTTAGGTGTCTTACCTATCCTCATCCCTCCCTTGTGTGTTCTCGCTTTTATCATGTGCTCATAGTCCAATCCCCTTGTTGTGTTTGCCCTTGATCTAATATCCACATATGAGGGAGAACATATGATTTTTGGTCTTTTGGGCCAGGCTAACCTCACTCAGAATGATGTTCTCCAATTCCATCCATTTACCAGCGAATGATAACATTTCATTCTTCTTCATGGCTGCATAAAATTCCATTGTGTATAGATACCACATTTTCTTAATCCATTCGTCAGTGCTGGGGTATCTTGGCTGTTTCCATAACTTGGCTATTGTGAATAGTGCCGCAATAAACATGGATGTGCAGGTGCCTCTGGAGTAACAGTCTTTTGGGTATATCCCCAAGAGTGGTATTGCTGGATCAAATGGTAGATCGATGTCCAGCTTTTTAAGTAGCCTCCAAATTTTTTTCCAGAGTGGTTGTACTAGTCTACATTCCCACCAACAGTGTAAGAGGGTTCCTTTTTCCCCGCATCCTCGCCAACACCTGTTGTTGGTGGTGTTGCTGATGATGGCTATTCTAACAGGGGTGAGGTGGAATCTTAGTGTGGTTTTAATTTGCATTTCCTTTATTGCTAGAGATGGTGAGCATTTTTTCATGTGTTTTCTGGCCATTTGAATTTCTTCTTTTGAGAAAGTTCTGTTTAGTTCACATGCCCATTTCTTTATTGGTTCATTAGTTTTGGGAGAATTTAGTTTTTTAAGTTCCCTGTATATTCTGGTTATCAGTCCTTTGTCTGATGTATAATTGGCAAATATTTTCTCCCACTCTGTGGGTGTTCTCTTCAGTTTAGAGACCATTTCTTTTGATGTACAGAAGCTTTTTAGTTTTATGGAGTCCCATTTATCTATGCTATCTCTTAGTTGCTGTGCTGCTGGGGTTTCATTGAGAAAGTTCTTACCTATACCTACTAACTCCAGAGTATTTCCTACTCTTTCTTGTATCAACTTAAGAGTTTGGGGTCTGATATTAAGATCCTTGATCCATTTTGAGTTAATCTTGGTATAGGGTGATATACATGGATCTAGTTTCAGTTTTTTGCAGACTGCTAACCAGTTTTCCCAGCAGTTTTTGTTGAAGAGGCTGCTATTTCTCCATCGTATATTTTTAGCTCCTTTGTCAAAGATAAGTTGCTCATAGTTGTGTGGCTTCATATCTGGATCCTCTATTCTGTTCCACTGGTCTTCATGTCTGTTTTTGTGCCAGTACCATGCTGTTTTTATTGTTATTGCTTTGTAATATAGTTTGAAGTCAGGTATTGTGATACCTCCTGCATTGTTCTTTTGACTGAGTATTGCCTTGGCTATTCGTGGCCTCTTGTGTTTCCATATAAATTTCACAGTAGATTTTTCAATCTCTTTAATGAATGTCATTGGAATTTTGATGGGAATTGCATTAAACATGTAGATTACTTTGGGGAGTATCGACATTTTTACTATGTTGATTCTACCAATCCATGAGCATGGGAGATCTCTCCACTTTCTATAGTCTTCCTCAATCTCTTTCTTCAGAAGTGTATAGTTTTCCTTGTAGAGGTCTTTCACATCTTTTGTTAGGTTTACACCTAGGTATTTGATTTTGTTTGAGGCTATTGTAAATGGAATTGTTTTCATACATTCTTTTTCCGTTTGCTCATTGTTAGTGTATAGAAATGCTAATGATTTTTCTATGTTGATTTTATATCCTGCTACCTTGCTATAGCTATTGATGATGTCTAGAAGCTTCTGAGTAGAGTTTTTTGGGTCTTTAAGGTATAGGATCATGTCGTCTGCAAATAGGGATATTTTGACAGTTTCTTTACCTATTTGTATTCCTTTTATTCCTTCTTCTTGCCTAATTGCTCTGGCTAGGAATTCCAGTACTATGTTGAATAGGAGTGGAGATAGTGAGCATCCTTGTCTGGTTCCTGATTTTAGAGGGAATGGTTTCAGTTTTTCTCCATTAAGTATAATGCTGGCTGTAGGTTTGTCATATATAGCTTTTATAATGTTGAGGAACTTTCCTTCTATTCCTAGTTTTCTTAGAGCTTTTATCATGAAATGATGTTGGATCTTATCAAAGGCTTTTTCTGCATCTATTGAGATGATCAAGTGGTTTTTGTCTTCGCTTTTGTTAATGTGGTTTATTACGTTTATTGATTTTTGTATGTTGAACCACCCCTTCAGCAAGGTTCTTATATTATTAGTTGATGTATCTCTTAAATATGTTTTATAGACTCCGCATCACCCTTTTTTTCCTTGAAAATTTTTGAGTAAGGATCTGGGTTATTTGTCCCTGTAGAATTTCTTTCATTTTAAATTTGACTATTTCCTTTTTTTCCTCTTTTAACATATCCCTATCTCTTCTTTTCCCTATAAATTGTTACTTCGATTAAGAGCATGGGTGGGACTTAAAATTAAGGTTTTGAGCAATAATATTTCTTTAGCGTGCACTTTCTACCTGCATTATTTTCAGGAGTCACTTGATGTTTGATTGGCTTTTATTTTGCATGTGATGGGGATCAAATTCAGGGTTTCATCGTACATACCAGACAAGTGCTCTACCATGGAGCCACATCCCAGCCCAGCTTGATATTTTTGTGATGTTAAAATTGGTCTGTGGTTTCAGGCCTTGACCTCTTTCTACAGTGCTCCCATTGGCTTTTCATCTTAAGATTTTGGCATTCATTGCTGATCATGGCCTAAGATGACTTTTTGTTTACTAGTAAAACAATGAAAAACGAATGAAAGCCTGATGCTCTTCAGCTTGGTCCCCATGTCTCCAGCCTTTTCACTATTACTCTCTGCTACCAGAATATTACAAAACTTAGTCTGGTCTTTTGTACATCACCCCTCTCTTCCCCAGACCATTTCAGTTCCAACTTCCAGGCTTCCCCCACCTTTGCAGTGTGGGGATCAAACCCAGAGCCTTGTGCTCAGTGCTCTTTCACTGAGCTGTACCCCACCCCACCTCGAGGTTTTTTCCTAATACGTTCCTGTGAAAGTGTCATTTCTTACTCTCTTCCAGGCCAGTTCCTTTTTTGTATACTTACTTTTCATTGACACATCATATTTTTGACACACTGTGTGATGCCTTTGTACATCCAGACTTTTTAGTACATTCCTTAAGCCTCAACCTACTCTTCTAATTTCCTTATGTTAGGCAGTCCCCAACCTTTTTTTTGCTTTAGTTATTTTTCAGATAGGGTCTGGCATTTTTGCTTGGGGATAGCCTCAGACCATACTCTTCTTACCTGTGCTGTGTCTCCTATGTAACTGGGATTAAATGTATGTGCCACTATACCCAGCTTGTTTGTTGAGATGTGTCTAAGTTTTTGCTCAAACTGGCCTCAAACCTCAGTCCTCTTGAGCTCTGCCTCCTGGAATGATAGACACGTGCCAGCATGCCTGGCCTACTTGTGACCTTGTAAAAACTACTTTTTACTATTTTATTATTTAAGTAGCACAAATGGTATTATTAGATGCCTAGTGTAACTATTTGTATTCAGTTGTACTGGTTTTTTTTTTTTTTTTTTTTTAGCAACTCTGGGGTTTGGATTCGGGCCTCATGCTTAACTAGACAGGTACTTTACCTCTTGAGACACTCTGCTATTCCTCTGATCCTATTTTGTTTGTTTGAGACAGGGTCTCACTATGCAGCCTAGGCTGGCCTGGAACTCTTATCTTCCTGCCTCAGTCCTAGTGCTGGGATTTAAGCTAGGCACCACCATGCTTGGTGTGGCCTAGTTTAGTGTCAGCTCCTTGAGGGCAGAGCACTTCACACATCTTACTGTCTGTGCTTTAGGCACTTGTTAGTGTGATTCTCCACAACCAGGCTATGGATTTGCTGAGGGTGGAGACCATGGTTTGATGGCATTTATGATGGCAGTGCCACACATCTAGAAGGCCCACAGTATTTGTGAGATAAGTGAGTGAATTTTGATGAGGAAGTTTGTTCACAATAAATGTGTGGATTTTTGTGAAGTACTTTTTAATCACTGTTAAAAATTATCCCCAGATGTTGCTATTCTCTACATTAATCTGTCCCACGTTCATATTCCCCAGATCCTTTCCTATCACAGTGTCCTCTTTGTTCTCTTTTTCTCTTGACAAAAGCAATCCATCAGTAAGTGGTTGCTTATCCCAGATTAGTGTCAATTTCCTATGCTAGTTCACATATGCAAAAAGTCCTCACAAAAACAAAATAAAAACGTAATTCAAAATATGTTGCCTTTTTTAAATGTCTGGACAATTTGGCTATTTTTCCCCTATTTTTATTATTATTTTTTAAAAAGTAATTTAGAGATTAAATTATATTAACTGCTTTACTTGTTTAAAACCGAGTGTGTGGATGATTGTGATAAACTTAGTTTTTACTTTATTTCAGCTTGCTTAAATTTCCTGAAGTTGTGCAAAATGAAATACTACAATTATTGTCTTGTTCACAATGTACAGGTGAGTTGGAAGATATTAATCATGTCTTTTGTTATTGGAACCATCTAGTGAACTCTGTGAATTAACAAAGAATCCTATATGTTATAGAGGGATTTTATCATACAGACTGGCGATCCTACAGGAACTGGTCGTGGAGGAGAGTCTATTTTTGGGTATGTTCTTTTATTTTTACATAAGGAAAATTAGAATTGTTCATTTTTCAAACTTCATTTCTTATTTGATTTTTTGAGACAGGGTCATACTGTAACACAGGCTGGCCTTGAATTTGCCATCCTCCTATCTCAGCCTTCCAGTTGCTGGGATTAGTCATGTAGCACCATACCCTGCTTCAATCTTTATTTTAAAAGATGGTTCAAATGTAGGGTTTTTTACCCCCACTAAGTTCCCTAAATGTCTATATCAAAAAAGAGGAATGTTTTGAATCACAGTGGAATTTCTATAAAGAAATAGTTAACACTGTATGTTACAATACCTCCTCTGTATTTCATTTTGCGAGTACTTATGTTTATACCCTTACTGTATATTTTCAGACAACTGTATGGTGATCAAGCAAGCTTTTTTGAGGCAGAAAAAGTACCAAGGATTAAGCACAAGAAGAAAGGGACTGTGTCCATGGTGAACAATGGCAGTGATCAGCATGGATCTCAGGTCAGGAGTTGGGGTGGGAGATGAGCTATGCATACACACAAAGGACAGGAGCAGCCCACGAGGGTACCGTTTTAAACAATTCAATGTAAAAGAATGTAATCACCATTCTGAGTGAGGTTAGCCTGGCCCAAAAGACCAAAAATCGTATGTTCTCCCTCATATGTGGACATTAGATCAAGGGCAAACACAACAATGGGATTGGACTATGAGCACATGATAAAAGCGAGAGCACACAAGGAAGGGGTGAGGATAGGTAAGACACCTAAAAAACTACCTAGCATTTGTTGCCCTTAACGCAGAGAAACTAAAACAGATACCTTAAAGCAACTGAGGCCAATAGGAAAAGGGGAACAGGTACTAGAGAAAAGGTTAGATCAAAAAGAATTAACCTAGAAGGTAACACCCACGCACAGGAAATCAATGTGAGTCAATGCCCTGTATAGCTATCCTTATCTCAACCAGCAAAAACCCTTGTTCCTTCCTATTATTGCTTATACTCTCTCTACAACAAAATTAGAAATAAGGGCAAAATAGTTTCTGCTGGGTATTGAGGGGGGGGAGAGGGAAGGGGCGGAGTGGGTGGTAAGGGAGGGGGTGGGGGCAGGGGGGAGAAATGAACCAAGCCTTGTATGCACATATGAATAATAAAAGAAAAATGAAAAAAAAAAAGAATGTAATCAAAGATACTAGGAGAAGAAAGTTGCACTGTTTTTAATATATTAAAGAAACAGGATTAGGAATGTAGCTTAGTAGTAGAGAGCACGCAGGTGTTCTAATTTAATCCAGCATGCAAGGTGCTGGATTTAATTCCCACACCACAAAACCAAACAAAACACATCAGTTAGCTCTCTTAAATGTAAGCCATGCCCCTTGTGAGTAATTTAGAAAACAGGAAAGTTCAAAGAAGAAAATAAGGTTGCTCACAGTCCCACCACCCATGATTGTCGCCCATGATTTATTACTTATTTTAAATAGATTATGTTTGAGTGCCTTTCTTCAATTATGGTGTTTAGTCCTCACAACAAGTTGATTAGAGTAGGTGCTTTAAACTGAGCTATGTTTTGTTCAAGTATTTTAATAATCAGGGGACATGTGTGTTCATGTTGGTATTCTATAAATGAGTTCTGGTTTTTATTTAGTTTTAGAAACGAACTGGTGCAGTAAATCTAGAGTCACTTTTGTGTTTTTGACAGTCATAAGTGATTTCAGTTACAATTAGATGTATTTATTACGTGCTTTTCTGTAGTTTCTTATTACAACAGGAGAAAACCTAGACTACCTTGATGGTGTCCATACCGTGTTTGGTGAGGTGACAGAAGGAATGGACATAGTTAAGAAAATAAATGAGACCTTTGTTGACAAGGATTTTGTACCATATCAAGATATCAGGTGCGGTTGTAATTTATTATCTTGAATGTACTAGAATGTTTTAAAACTGTGGTATTTGACAAGTAGTGGCATGGATGAAACTAATGCAGAGGACTAATGTCTGAATAATTCTAGAACATAAGTTAGTATAAGATGGGAAGAATCCTTATAAAAAACATCTTTTATATTTTTATACCTGACTTATGTTGGGAGGCATTATTAATGCTTTAGTTTTTAAAATGCAGATTGTTGAGAAATAGGGCAAAAGTACTGAGATTTAGCCATTTCATCTTAAAGTAATGCAAAATAGTAATACAATGTCAAATGATGAAAAATAGTAAAACTTATTGTAGAAGTATACTATAGACCAGTAATTCAGTTGTGCAATATTTTTGTGGGGAAGGGGAGCATTGGAAATACTTAAATTATTTGTTATAATTGTGAAAATAAAATAGATTCCAAAATAAGCTAACTGTAACATTTGACATGGTTTTTTTTGTAAGGATAAATCATACAGTGATTTTAGATGATCCATTTGATGATCCTCCTGGTTTATTAATACCTGATCGATCACCTGAACCCACAAGAGAACAATTAGATGTAAGTAGAGCTTCTTGTGATTTGCATGGATTTAGCTTATAAGTCTATTAAAGCTTATTTCCTCATAATGGTTACCTTGCTTGACGAATTATACTAGAGCAAATGTAGAGTTCTTTTTCTCTTCACAGAGATACTCAGTTTTCTGACTTTACATTTCCCTAATTTCCTTTCTTCAGTTTCTAGTCTACCAGAACAACCCTAGCTGTGGAAGCTTATATGAACAACTCCTTGGGAAATTTCTTTTTTTTTTTTTTTTTGGTGGGACTGGGGATCAAACGCAGGGCTTCATACTTGCAAAGCAGGCGCTCCACCACTTGAGCCACAACTCTAGTCCATTTTGCTGTGGTTATTTTGGAGATGGGATTTCACAAACTGTTTACCTGAAGTGGCTGTGAACTGTAATCCTCCTGATCTCAGCCTCCCAAGTAGCTAGGATTATAGGGGTGAGCCACTGGTACCTGGTGTTCTCCGAAAATTTTTCTTATCACCTAACTCTAATTAGGAGAATAGTTTCAAGGCGAAACTACTGTTTTATGGGGCACTTTTCAACTGGAGATACTCTGACATCAGCCTAGAATCCAGAAATTTCTAAGGAATAAATAACACAGTATCTTCAGATGTTTTGAGGTGTAAATTTCTGCTTATGAGGGTTTCCCAAAGCTGAATTTATGGTTGAGATTGGTGCTTAATTCCAAAATCATTTTTATTCTCCATTCAGCATTTAACAGGAGAATGGATAGTGTCCATATAAATACTTATTTTGATTATGTAAATCAGAAGCTCAGTATAGTACAGAATTAATTTTTTTTTTGGGGTACTGGGGCTTGAATTCAGGGCCTATACCTTGAGCCACTCCAGCAGCTCTTTCTTTGTGATGGGTTTCTTCGAGATAGGGCTTGTCAACTATTTGCCCAGGCTGGTTTTGAACCACAGTTCTCCTGATCACTGCCTCCTGAGTAGCTAGGATTACAGGCATGAGCCACTGGAACCCAGCTAGTACAGAATTAATTTAAATCAGTTTTCAGAGGTTTATAACTTTGTCTCAGTTGCTATTTAAGAAGTTTGGTAGAATTAAGAATAAAGCATAATGTCTTCTTGTTTCTCAGGTTTTTATTCTTTAAATATTTATATCAGTGACTTCTACCTTACAGAGTGGTCGGATAGGAGCAGATGAAGAAATTGATGACTTCAAAGGAAGATCTGCTGAAGAAGTAGAAGAGATCAAGGCAGAAAAAGAGGCCAAAACTCAAGCTATTCTTTTAGAGATGGTAAGAGTCATTTTTGTTCAAATAGTTGTTTTATAACATTTAGCATATTCTTCTTGTGAATTTCTCTATTTTTGGCTATTATCATAGGTTTAAAGTAATAAAAACTTAGGAGTTTTTCTGGATTAAATCTTATGACAAAATTACACACGTGAAAATAAGCAAATTTGATTCCATTATCAATATAGTTCCTCGAGACCCTATCTTGAAAAAAACCCTTCACAAAAAAGGGCTGGTGGAGTACCTCAAGGTGAAGGCTTGAGTTCAAGCCCCACTACTGCAAAAAAAAAAGTGGATCAACATATATATGCATAATATATGCATGTGTATATATACATACACGTATTTTTTAACAGGTTTGTTTAGCAAAACAGTTAAAGTGAAGAGAAATAGAGAAGAGAAAGAAGAGCATCCTCTGAAAACATTTTTTAAACTTTGTTTTCAGATAATTTCAAGCTTTTGAAAAAAATGGTTTATAAGTTTCTATATACTTTACACCCAGATTTAAACAGTTTTTAACTTTTTGCCACATGCTTTTTTGTTCTCTGTGACTGTATGCACATAAATACACATACTAATTTTCTTCTGGACTATTTGAAAATATGTTGCCTATCATTCTCTTTTACCTTCTTAATCAAAAATACTACATATGTTTTCATGGTACAGTTTTCAAAATCAGGAAATTTAAATTCAAATCGATATTCCAATTTCGCTACTAGTTTCAGTAATATCCTTTATAGCTTTCCCCTCCAGTTTAGTTGAATTTAATTTTCATTCTTTGGTCTCCTTATGTGGAAAAGTTTCTTAAACTTTATTTTCCATGGCATTAATATTTTTGACTAAAACAGGTCACTTATTTAGAGAATAGTCTTCAATTTAGGTTTATCTTCTATTGTCTTATGATTTGGTTTAGGTTATGTACCCACAGCCAAAATTATACATGGATGAGTGTCCTTAAATGTTACATCTGGCAGCGTCCAGATGTCCAAATGCATCTGTTCCTCACTGAAACATGGTATCTTATACTTCCTCTCCTCCTCCCCAGCAGGCCTTATACCCCTGCTGTGGATCAAACCCAGGGTCTTGGGCATGCTAGGCAAGTGCTCTGCTACTGAGCTATGTCATAAACCTTGAAGATGATAATTTCTATCACTTAGTCAAGGTAATACTCTGGTGTCATCACTGCATAATTTGTTTTTTCCTTTGCAAACAATGAGCAGTCTGTGATAAGACACCAACTATCTTCTTTCTAGTCACACTCTTCCTCTATACTTCTCAGACATTCATGATTCTTGCCCGGATAAGTCTTGACTGATGTGTGCAAAGTGGCAACTTCCAAACTCAATACTCCTTCCTATCTTCCTGCATTTTCTTTTTGGTGGTGCTGGGATTTAAACTCAGAGCCTCATGCTTGGTAGGTAGGTGCTCTACCAACTTGAGCCATTCCGCAAACCTTCAGCCTGCATTTTACTGTAAGGAAGAGTCTTCTTTTCTTATGTACCTATCCATTATTAAAATGGAGTCATGGATTCCTTTTGTTGTTATCAGTAGACTTTATTTCTTAGAGCAGTTTTAGGTTTATATAGAAAATTGAACAGAAAATGCAGAGTTCTTAAGTACCTTCTTCCATCTTCTCCTAGTTTCCCTTGTCATTAAAGTCTTTCATTACTTTGGAACATTTGTTACATTATTACTAACTAAAATTTATAGTTTATGTTATAGTTTTCTCTGTTTACATCTGTAAAATTGGAAAGCATGTAATAAAAATATGGATCCAACTATATAGACCCATGTAGAATAGTTTCACTTACCTAAAATGTGCTGTGCTGCACCTCTTTTTTTTTTGCTCTGGTGCCCCACTGAGGCTTCTCCTTTTTTTTTTTTTATTTTATTATTCATATGTGCATACAAGGCTTGGGTCATTTCTCCCCCCTGCCCCCGCCCCCTCCCTTACCACCCACTCCGCCCCCTCCCTCTCCCCCCTACCCCCTCAATACCCAGCAGAAACTATTTTGCCCTTATCTCTAATTTTGTTGTAGAGAGAGTATAAGCCATAATAGGAAGGAACAAGGGTTTTTGCTGGTTGAGATAAGGATAGCTATACAGGGCATTGACTCACATTAATTTCCTGTGCGTGGGTGTTACCTTCTAGGTTAATTCTTTTTGATCTCACCTTTTCTCTAGTTCCTGGTCCCCTTTTCCTAATGGCCTCAGTTGCTTTTAAGGTATCTGCTTTAGTTTTTCTGCATTAAGGGCAACAAATGCAAGCTAATTTTTTAGATGTCTTACCTATCCTCACCCCTCCCTTGTGTGCTCTCGCTTTTATCATGTGCTCAAAGTCCAATCCCATTGTTGTGTTTGCCCTTGATCTAATGTCCACATATGAGGGAGAGCATACGATTTTTGGTCTTTTGGGCCAGGCTAACCTCACTCAGAATGATGTTCTCCAATTCCATCCATTTACCAGCGAATGATAACATTTCATTCTTCTTCATGGCTGCATAAAATTCCATTGTGTATAGATACCACATTTTCTTAATCCATTCGTCGGTGGTGGGGCATCTTGGCTGTTTCCATAACTTGGCTATTGTGAATAGTGCCGCAATAAACATGGGTGTGCAAGTGCCTCTGGAGTAACCTGTGTCACAGTCTTTTGGGTATATCCCCAAGAGTGGTATTGCTGGATCAAATGGTAGATCAATGTCTAGCTTTTTAAGTAGCCTCCAAATTTTTTTCCAGAGTGGTTGTAGTAGTTTACATTCCCACCAACAGTGTAAGAGGGTTCCTTTTTCCCTTGAATCCTCCCCAACACCTGTTGTTGGTGGTGTTACTAATGATGGCTATTCTAACAGGGGTGAGGTGGAATCTTAGTGTGGTTTTAATTTGCATTTCCTTTATTGCTAGAGATGGTGAGCATTTTTTCATGTATTTTTTGGCCATTTGAATTATTTCTTTTGAGAAAGTTCTGTTTAGTTCACTTGCCCATTTCTTTATTGGTTCATTAGTTTTAGGAGAATTTAGTTTTTTAAGTTCCCTATATATTCTGGTTATCAGTCCTTTGTCTGATGTATAGCTGGCAAATATTTTCTCCCACTCTGTGGGTGTTCTCTTCAGTTTAGAGACCATTTCCTTTGATGAACAAAAGCTTTTTAGCTTTATGAGGTCCCATTTATCTATGCTATCTCTTAGTTGCTGTGCTGCTGGGGTTTCATTGAGGAAGTTCTTACCTATACCTACTAACTCCAGAGTATTTCCTACTCTTTCCTGTATCAACTTTAGAGTTTGTGTGCTGCACCTCTTTTTCCCATACCCTACCCTACTCCAGCCCCTGCCAACCACTGATCTTTCTGTCTACATACCTTTGCCCTTTCTGAAGTGTCATGTAGATAAAATCATACAGTAGGTAGTCTTTTTGGATTGGCTTCTTTAATTTAGCATATGCATTTAAGATTCTGCCATGTCAACATAGCTTGATAGTTTGCTTCTTTGATTGCTAAATAATATTCCATTTTGTGGATATACCGTAGTTTGTTTATCCATTCACCTATTAAAAGATACATTGGTTGCTGCCAAATAAAGCTGCTATTAACAATTTTTTTCAGTGCTTGGGATTGAGCCAAGGGCCTTTGCCTGCTAGGAAAATGCTTTTCCACTGAGCTACACCCACAGCTCTTTGCCATAAATGTTGGTGTGCAGCTTTTTCTGTGGACATATGTTTCAACACATTTGAGTAAATACCTAGTAATGCAGTTGCTGGATGATATGGCTTAGTTTTGTTTTTGGTGTTTGAACTCAGGGCCAGTCCTTTTGAAAAGCTTTGGTTATTTATCATATAGGGATTCACTTTTTGCCTGCATTGGCCTGGACAATGATCCTCCTATTTATGCTTCTTGCTTAGCTGGGATGGCAGGCATGTACCACCATGTTCAACTTTTATTGGTTGAGATGGTGGTCTTGGGAACTTTTTTGCCTGGGCTGATCTTGAACTGCACAATCCTCCCCATCTCTGCTTCCTAAGTAGCTAGGATTACAGGCATGACACCTCACCAGGCCCTTAGCTTTATAAGAAATTGCCAAACTGTCTTCCAAACTGGCAGTATGCTTTGCATTCACTAGCAGTGAATGAGAGTTCCTGTTCTCCACACCTTTGCTAGTATATGATGTTAGTGTTTTGGCTTTTAGCCTTTCAGATAGGAAATCTTTTTGATTCTCACTATCAACAGGTTTATCTTCTGTTTTATAAGAGTATCCATTTCTTTTACTTTGTGTGATATAATGATAGTTCAATTAATGGTTGTAATGTTAGTTTTGAGCCTCATAGTTGTTGTCAGTATTTTACATTTTTCATGTATCTTTGACTATGTCATATATATTACAAGTTCTTTTTTAACTCACTTTGTTTCTTATTTGTGTTACCTTTCTGCCATTATAGTACATTTGGAAATTTTTACTCAGTTCTCCCTCTTCTGTGTTATTATACATTTTTCCCCCTTAGGACTGGGTCTTGCTATGTTGCCCAGGTTGGTCTTCAATTCCTGGCCTTAAGTATCCTCCTATCTAAGCCTCTCTAGTAGCTGGGACTACAGATATGCACCTTCATGTCCAACTGTGCTACTTCTTGTTGGGCATAGGTTTATTGTTGCCTTTTGATAGACTGCAGAAACACTGAGCAGCTCTTAACTAGCTCTGTAGCTTCTTATTGTCTCTGCTTTTCAAGGTTTTCTTTATTCAAGAGGAGATGCTTTACATGATTATCTTATTAGAAATTATCTCTGAGAGTTCTCAAGTATATGTATAAAGGAATATTATTTCTCATGGAGAATACAATTTTTCCACAATGAAACCAATACTGTCATTATGGTTCCTCGCTGGTTCTTCAGTAGGAAGAGATGTGCTCTGTGTAGTATAGTGGTCAACTGAAGTTGACTGGAGTCTGGCTGACGTAGAAGGCCAAAGTTTGAGAGTTTAAAAAAAAAATCTAAGCTTATGTGGTGGTGCATGTCTCTAATCCCAGCACTTGGGAAATGAAGACAAGAGGATTTCGAGTTCTAGGCCAGCCTGGGTTATATAGTGAGACCCTGTCTTAAAAAAACAAAAATAAAAGAAAGAGAAAAAACCTAGAAACACTATTTAGGAATTGCTACAATTCCACATTGAACAACAATGTAGAAAGAATTGGCATTACAAATGAGAGAAGGCTAAATTCAATACGCTCATATTTTTCCAAAGTTCAGAAACAAGCAAAACTAAATAATTTAGGGCTGCATATGTATATGGTAAAACTAAAACTGTCCAAGGCAATAGGCAAAAAGGAAAATCAAAAGTTAGACATTCTTGACGTCTGATGAGAGAAGTAGTGGGTCCAGGGGGTGTATTAGTTTCTGCTCTGAGTGGTGACATCATGGGTGGTTTTTCTTTTTATGCTTTATAACTTAGAGATACTTTACATGGATTCTTCTCCTCTTAAAAAGCTATCAAATACTAGAGAAAAGGAAAAGCAGGAATACGTTTGGGACTTCGAAGCCAGATACATCCAGGTTCAAGTCTCCACTCTGGTGTTTACTACTGTGTGGCTTTGGGCAAGTTACTTGCTTGTCCCTTTTGAATTTCACTTGACTTACCTTTAAAATTAAAATTGGGGCACCCTCTTTTGGGACCCTCCCCCAAACTCAGGGGGCTCTGCTCTCCCACTTTATACTTTTCTATCTCAATAAACTCTCTCACTTTACTCCTGGGGGAAAAAAAAGGCAACTGCAGGATTGTTTTAAGTATTAATAATGTATTTGAAGCACCTCCTACAGTACTCACACTAAGTATGAGTTGGGCAAATATTAACTATTAATATTAATACCAGGAAAAGTATAGTTTTAAATTTTGAAGTCTTAGATTTCTTTCCCTAGCCTATAGTTTATGACATAAATTGAGATTTTTTTAGGGAAGTCAGTGTTGTGGGCTTGGATAAAGTATGTAAAATGGAAACTAAATAAAAGAATTTATTTGTATTCTTGTTTATTTATAATTTAGGTGGGAGACCTACCTGATGCAGATATTAAACCTCCAGAAAATGTACTGTTTGTGTGTAAATTGAATCCAGTGACCACAGATGAGGATCTGGAAATTATATTCTCAAGATTTGGGCCAATAAGAAGGTAATCCATAGAAGCAGTGAAAAGAAATTAGGAATATCTATGTATTAGTATGTGGTTTTTCTAATGACATTTTTTTTTGGTGTATCTATCAGCGTTGGGTGACCTTTCACAGGTGAATTTTTATGAGTTAGTGTTTGGACAGTAGGGAAGGAAAGTGTGTTTATACATACACAAATGAATTATTACTATTTTTTAGGGGGGTATTAGAATTTGAACTCAGGGCCTCATGTTTGTCTGGCAGATGCTATATCACTTGAGCCACTCTGCCAGCACTTTCTTGTGTTGGGTATTTTTGAGATAGAGTCTCTCGAACTATTTGTTCAGGCTAACTTTGAACCTTATCCTCCTGAGTAGCTAGGGTTACAGGTGCCCAGTCAGCTTCATGTTTTTAAAAATGAGACTTAAAGATACATGGGGAAAGAGATAAGCCAGGTGCTTTCAGCTGTAGCTTACTGGCCCTTTCAGTTGATTATTTCTGTGGTAGATGACTTCTGTGTATTAGAACTTACATTGTTAAACTTGAGCTTCATTTATATTAGATTCCAAAGGGTAGACATTTATGAATATGCATACATTATTCTAAAATAGCAGAATTTTTTTTCCAGCACTGGAGTTTGAACTCAGCACCTATACATTGAGCCACTCCACCAGTGGAGTGATGGGTTTCTTCAGATAGGGTCTCACAAGCTATTTGCCTGGGCTGACTTTGAACTGTGATCCTCCTGATCTCTGCCTCCGGAATAGCTAGGATTACAGGCATGAGTCAAAGGCATCAGGCTGAAGTAGCAGATATTCTATAACTCATCTGAATTTGGACTAGAAATGCATTAAAATTTAAAAAAATTTTTAACAGCTTTTGTTTTTTGATGGTACTAGGGTTTAAACTCAGGGCCTCACACTTACTAGGCAGGCCCTCTTCCACTTGAGCCATGCCTCCCGCCAACTTAAATGTTTTTATTCTAGTCTTTTTTTCAGCATTTAGGGAATATAGGACTATGGGTCTAGATAGGCCATTTAGAGTAGAATTTAGGTAATTTAGTTACTGGATTTATGAATTATATTTTGAAAAAGAATTATTTTTGAAGAAATTTGGAAACTACAGTTTTGAGTTTAATTTTACCTTCTAATGACTGGCTTATTTTACTTTTCCATTTTGAAGAGAATGTATGGTTTTTTTATGTCATTTTTCAAAATTTTCTTTCAGTTGTGAAGTTATTCGGGATTGGAAAACAGGAGAGTCCCTCTGTTATGCTTTTATTGAATTTGAAAAGGTATGTTATAAATGTCATAGTACAGATATGTTAGGTTTGGTGTTTATTTTATTTTAATTTATTTACTTTCGTTGTTGGAGATCGGGCTTTGCTGCACTGCCCAGGCTGGTCTCAAATTAGTGATTCTCCTCCTTAGCTTCCTGAGTAGCTATAAACTACAGGTGCATGTCATCATACATGCTTGGCTGTTTTGAGGTTCTTCTGTTTGTTTTGACATGTTTCACCTTTATTTTTTTGTGTTTGTTTTATTTTATTTTACTTTTATGGTGGGCTTGGAGTTTGAACTCAGGGCTTCACGCTTGCAAAGCAGGCACTCTACCACTTGAGCCACATCTGCTGTTTATTTTGGAGGGAGGGAGTCTTCATAAATTATTTGCTCAGGCTGGCCTTGAACTATGATCCTCCAGATCACAGGTTCCCAAGTAGCTAGAATTACAAGTATGATGCACCAGCACCCAGCCAACATTTATTTGTTTTTTGTTTTCTGGGTTTTTTTGGTGGTACTCTGGGCTGCAAGTGCTCTACCTTGTGAACCACACCCCCTAGCCCTTTTTACTTCAGTTTTGTCCTTTACATAGGGTCTCTGACTTTTGCCTTGGCTAGCCTTGGACCATGATCCTTTTTCCTTCATCTGTGTACCTGGGGTCTCAGGAGTGCACCACCTTACCTGGCTTGTTTGTTGAGATAGGATCTCGGTAACTTTCTGTCTGGTCTGGATTTGAACCGTGATCCTCTTGTTTCCTGAGTAGCTGGAATTGTCCACTACATCTGGCTGTCTTGATGTCTCATTCTAGGATGAGATGGAATCTTATCTTGTAGTTTTGATTTGCATTTTGCTGGTTGTTAAAGATGCTGAACTTTTTAATGTATTTATTGGCCATTTGTACTTCTTTTGAGAACTGTCCAGTTCATTTGCTCAAATGTTGATTAGGTTATTTTGAGTTCTTTATATATTCTGGACATTAATCCCCTGTTGAGGGGAACTGATAAAACTTTTCTCTCATTCTGTCAGCAGCTGTCTTTTCTTTCTGGGAATTGTTTCCTTTGCTGTGCATAAGCTTTTGAATTTGATGCAATCCTATTTGTAATTTCTTTATTTCCTGAGTTACTGGAATCCTATTTAGAAAGGCGTTCCTGTGCCTGTATTGTCAAGTGTTTTGTCTATGTTTTCTTGTAGTAGTTTAAAAGTTTCACATCTTACATCACTTTCTTCTTCTTTTTGTTTTTTGAAGAGGTAATTTTTTTAATACAGATTTCCTAACTCATCATGCAAAATGGGTCCCACAGCTTCCTCTAGAGTTATAAATTTGTCTCTTCACTGCTTATTGGCTGCCTGTGAAAATTGGATCGAAACAACTTAAATGCTACTACAAAACTAGTCATATCCAACCTGTGACACCTATAGCTGGCCCCATGGCAGCCACTCACTGGCTGGCTCTAAGTGGCCGAGGCCACGGACACCCTCATTCCCCGCACCACCTGGCTGCTATAAGCCCTATTGCTGGTGCCCATTGTTGAATTCAGGAACAGTTCTATATGTCTTGCTGCATGTTGGCACATATCTTACATTCCTTTCTTTGATCCATTTTGAACTGATTTTTATGCTCCGTCAGAGATAGGGATCTAGAATCAGTCTTCTACGTGGAAGATTTGTTTTCCCAGCACCATTTGTTGAAAGATTCTTTTCTCCAATCTTTGTTTTTGGTCCCTTTGTCAAGAATCAGGTGGCTGTAGCACCATGCATTTATTTCTGGGTCTTCTCTTCTATTCCATTGGTCTACATGTCTCCTTTTGTGCCAGCTCTGTATGTTTTGATACTGTGGCTCTGAGGTATAATTTGCAGTCTGGAATTGTGATGCTTTCAGTATTGCTCTTTTTATTAGTCAGGTTTTTTTGTTTTTGCTTTTGGTGGTATTGGGGTTTGAACTCAGGACCTCATGCTTGCAAGGCAGGTGCTCTACCACTTGAACAGTGTCCCCAGTGCTCAGTGTTGCTCTTTTTGCTCAGGATTGCTTTGGCTATTTGGGGTCTTTTAGGCTTCCATATGAATTTTAGAATTTTTTTTTCTAGTTCTGTAAGGAATATCTTTGGAATTGGATGGAGATTGCATTGAATATGTAATAAACCCATTTTCCCAGTATTAATTCTACCTATCTGTGAACGTGGGGTAGTCTGTCCATCTTTGATTGTCTTGTTCAATTTCTTTCTTCAGTGTTTTATAGTTTTCATTGTAGAAGCCTTTTTACCTTCTTGGTTAGGTTTATGCCTATTTTCTTTTTCTTTCTTTTTTTTTTTAAGACTATGTGAATGGGATTGTTTTCTTGAGTTCTTTCTCAGCATGTCTATTATTGGTATATAGAAAAGCTACTAATTTTTATATGTTGATTTTTATATCCTGTTACTTTGTTGAAAGTGTTTATCAGATCTAAGAGTTTTCTGATAGAGTATTTCAGGTCCTGTTTTTTATTTGGGGGGTTGGGGAGGGTTGAACTCAAGGCCTTGAGCTTGCTAGGCAGATGCTCTACCACTTGAGCCACACTCATGTAGGACATTGTTTGTTATAGATCTTTTTAAATTTTTGTAGCCTCTTGGTTCAATTTTGGTAGGTCATATGTATATAGAAACTTATCCATTTCTTCTATATCATCTACAAATAAGGATAATTTGGCTTCTTCCTTTCCTATTTGCATCCCTTTTCTTGCCTTATTGTTCTGTTTTTCTTTTTCTTTCTTCTTCTTATTTATTTATTTTATTTTATTTTTTTTTTGGTGGTACTGGGGTTTGAACTCAGGGCCTCCTGCTTGCTAGGCAGGCACTCTGCCACTTGAGCCACTCTGCCAGCCCTGTGTCTGATTTTTCATTGTAGGTACTCAGAACTATTAACTTTGCTTTTAGGCCTGTCTTTGCTGCATCTCAAAGGTTTGAGTAAGTTCTATTTTCTTTTCTTTTTTTTTTTTGCTTTGGTTATTTATCACTTTTGGTGGGACTGGGATTTGAACTCAGGGCCTTATGCTTGCTAGGCAGGCAGGCACTCTACTGCTTGAGCTACATTACCAGTCCATTTTGCTCTAGTTGTTTTGGAGTTGGGATCTCAAGAACTCTTTCTCCTGGCTGGCCTCAAACCTCAGTTCCATCTTAGCCTCCCAATAGCTAGGATTACAGGTGTGAGCCATTGACACCTGGTACTTTGGTTGTTTTTGAAATATGGTCTTGCATTTATGCCTGGCTGATGTGGACTGTGATCCTCCTATTAATGCTTCCCATGTAGCTGGGCTGACAGGTGCCTACCATTACTCCCATCTCTTTCATTTTTGGTTGAGAATGGGGTCTTGTGAACTTTTTGTTCAGGTGACCTGGAACCAGGATCCTCCCTAGCCTCTGCCTCCCAAGTAGCTAGGATTCTGGGCATGAGCCATTGTGCCTGGTTGTAACTTGTGTTTTCATTTTCACTTGGTTCTAGAAATTTTTAAATTTCCTCCTGATTTCTGCCGTGTACTTCATTCAAAAGTACATAGCTCACTCTCCATGCACTTATGTTTTCTGTTATTTGTCGATATTGATTTCTAATTTTATCCCATTATGACCTGATAAAATACAAGAAAATTATTATTTTTTTGTATTTGTTAAGACTTGTTTTGTGACTTAAAATATGGTTTATTTTGGACAAAGTTCCATGGGCTTCTAAGAAGGGGAGTATATTTTGCAGCTGTTGGGTTGAATATTCTGTCCATCTGATATTTGTTCCTTTGTTTGGGTTTTTTTAGTCTAGATGATCTATTAATGAGAGTGGGATTTTGAAGTCACCCACTATTATAATATCTGGACCTATCTGTTCCTTTATGTCTAGTAGTGTTTCTTGGGTACACTAACATTTGGCACATAAATGTTTGTAATTATATCTTCTTGATGGATTGTTGCTTTTATTAGTAAATAATGGCCTTCTTTATCCTGAGTAATTTTGATTTGAAGTCTGCTTTGTCAGATAAACGTATAGCTACTCCTGCTTGCTTTTGAATTTATTTGCTTAGAATATTGTTTTCCATCCTTTCACTTTGAATCTATGTGTCTTTGCCAGTGAGTTCAGTTTCTCTTTGATAGCACCTGATTGGATATTGATTTTTAATCTATTCAGTCATGTGTATTGTCTTTTGATAAATAGAAATTTCTAATTTTAATTTAGTTTAATTTTTAAATATTTTTCTTCTTTTATATGGCCTGTTTAAAAAAGTCTTTGCCTACTCCAAAATCATGAAGATATTTTCCTGTGTTATTTTTAGAAACTGTTGTGAGATTATTTCCTATTTGGATCTGTGATTTGATTGCATGTTACATGTATTTTTACACATTAAATTTTTTTATATTGGATAGCCAAGTGACCCAGTACCATTTAGTAAAAAGTTTGTCTTAGTCCTACAGCTCTGCAGGACCCCCTTTGTTATAAATCAGGCATGCATGTATGTGTAAAATATGATTCTGGTTGCTGAACAATTGCACAGGTACAGTTTGTCTATTCTTGTACCACTGTTATATTGTTTTAATAGGTTTATAATGTCTTGATATCTTATAATGTGAGTTCCCTAACTTTGTTATTCTTAAAAACTGTCTTGGGTATTTTTGTCTTTTGCATTTCCATACATATTTTTGAATCAGTCTCAATTATTGTTTAGGTATAAGTAAACTGAGTATTTGTAAACGGTACCTATAAAAATGAACTGAGAACTTTTTCCTTGGGAAAATGGCAGAGTGATGGAATTATACCTGCCCAGGTGTAAAAATCAGGTTTATCAAACTTAAAATTGTTTGTGTATCTTGTGCTAGATGATGTTCTAAAAGATGTAGCTAGAAAGAGCAGTAAAGCTTTGTTTATGTCTTCATAGAATTTATGATCCATTTAATTCTTTTTTGGTGGGATGCGGTACTGGGGTTTCATCTCAGGGGTTCACACGTGCTAGGCAGGCACTCTACCATATGAGCCACTCCACCAGCCCTTTTTTGTTTTGGTTATTTTAGAGATAGGGTCTTGTGAACTATTTGCCCAGGCTGGCTTTGAACTGCTATCTTTCTGATCTCTGCCTACTGAGTAGCTAGGATTACAGGGTGAGCTACTGGCACCCACCTATCCATTTAATTCTTGATATACATTGTATATAAAAATGGCTATAATTAGTTTTTTATATGCTTCTCTTTGAATTGTCTCTAGCAATTATAAACAGACTGAAGAATAAATTTCCAGGAATATAGAAGAAAATTGATTGGTTCCAGGTTGAAATGTATTACTGTAGTCTTCAGATGTCAGAAACAGAGTTTTGAAATTTGTGAAGTTACCAATAGGAAAGCTTCTTGTGTAGTACAGATCTTGGTGTCACAGGCCCTATAGCTATGTTTTTTAATTTAGAATTTAGAAAGGTGTACTGTGTATATAGATACACAGTCACATTACATCTGTGGAGTATGTAATACCCTGCTGGGCCAGCATTCTGTAATTAATTACAAAAATGTTTCTTTAGTGAAAATGAATATTCATACTAATTGGATTTTAAGAAGGCAGCCAGTAGCCTCCCATTAGGGCAGCCATTGTTGAGGGGAGAGTGGGGGATTGTTTTTGCTTTTGTTCTGGGGATTTCCCTAGGGCTTTGTGTGTATGCTTAGTACATATCTACCACTGAACTCTATCCCTAGTCCCTGCCAAATTGCTTCTAACACCAGATTTAAGAAATAAATTTCACTTTTTTTTTTTTTTGCACTGGGGTTTGAACTCAGGGCCCGATGCTTACTAGGCAGGCACTCTTATCTACTTAACCCTATTTTTGAATTTTGGGTAAAAAAGATTGTAGTATAATACAACTGTACACAACACAATTGGTAAGTGCATATATGTCCACTGCAATCAGACTGCCTCAATTAAAAACCCAGGCTCTGCCAGGTGCAGTGGCTTAAGGCACTTGGGAGGCATATGTTGGGAGGCACATGTTTGAGTGCGAGGAGTGGGGGAGTGGTTCACAAGACCCCACCTCAACCAATGGCTGGACATGGTGGTACTCGCCTGTCATCACAGCTAATTGGTGAAAAATAGGACATCAGTCCAGGCTGGCTGGGCATAAAGTGAGACCCATATCAAAAATAACTGGAACAAAAAGCACTGGAGGTGTAGCTCAAGTGGTAGAGTGCCCACCCAGCAGCTGTGAGGCCCTAAGTTCAACCCTTCATGCCATCAAAAAAAAAAAACAAAAAAAACTATCCTGGCTCTGATCCTTGCCAACTTTGTGATCTTTGGCTACTGAGAAAATGGATGTAATGATAGTACTTCATAGCGTTGTTACCAGGATTAATTGAGATAATAGGTACATTTCATTAATGATATCTTCTGTATAAAAAGTATTCAAATATATTTTGTAACAGTAGACTTTGTATTTTCAATATTTGTTTTAGCTATAGAGATCTTTTCCATACATATTTATGCTTGAGTCTTCATAATTACTATCAGGAAGAAGATTGTGAGAAAGCATTCTTCAAAATGGACAATGTACTTATAGATGATAGAAGAATACACGTGGATTTTAGCCAGTCTGTTGCAAAGGTTAAGTGGAAAGGAAAAGGTATGTTGGTTTATCTTCTTGACTTTATTGAAATTTGATTTTTTTAGATACAAAACTTTTTTAAAGAGTTAGTTTGCTTGTTTTAGTTGTCATATGGTATAATACTGAAAAGATCCAAAGAAGGCTCAAGATGAAGATCTCTTCTACTCCTTCTTCTCACACCCAGTTTCTTTTCTCAGAAGTGACTGTTACCTATTTCTTATGTAACTTTCCACATATATTCTTTTTGCTTTCTTTTTCTTTACTGGGGTTTGAACTCAGGGCCTTGCACTTGGGCTTTTTTTTTTTTTTGGTTTATTTATTCATTTATTCATATGTGCATACATTGTTTAGGTCATCTTCCCCCTCCCCCCACACCCTTGCTCTTGTGCTTTGTCCACATATATTCTTTAAATACACATGCAGATATATATATATATTTTTTCCCTCCTTTTAAAAAAAGGAAAGCACAAAGAACACAGATTATACATACCATTTGTCTGTCTTGCATTTGTCATTGGGCAGTGTCTTAAGAGGTCATTTCATATCAGTACATAAAATACCAAACTCATTCTTTTCATCAGCTTCTTGATCTTCTGTTCAGTGTGTGCGTCATAATATTTTGAACTGGTTCTATTAATGGGCCATCAGGAGTTTCCAGATTTTCACTCATGCATTATCTCTGTGTGCATGACATTTCCCGCATGTGGCATGTAGACATGTCATATTCCTGAGGAGGCATGCTAGACTTAAGGTTAGGTCTGTTTTATGCTGAATAAGTATGAGTATTTGGTTTTATTTTATTTTGTGGATTTTTTTGTGGGGGGTAATACTAGGGTTTTGAACTTAGGGCCTTGCAGTTGCTAGGCAAGCAGTCTGTCACTTGAGCCACACCCCAGTCCTTTTTGCTTTCAGTCTGTTTTCTAGGTAAGGTCTTGTGCTGTTTGCTCAGGGCTGGCCTCATACCATGATCCTCCTACTTAAGCCTCCCACATAGCTGGGATCACATGTGTGCACCACCATGCATGCCTGTTTTGTTGTTAAGATTGAGTATCACTAACTTTTTTGCCCAGGCTGGCCTCAAACTGCGATCCTCTCATCTTTGCCTCCTGCATAGCTGGGATTGTGGAAATGTGCCACCCATGAAGCTAGTATTTTAGAGTTTTGAGACAGTTTCACAGTGTGGGCCAGGGTAACCTCAGAATCCCCATCTTCCTGCCTCAGCCTTATGAGTGCTAGGATTACAGCATGTGTCAACACACCCAACATTTGTGTTTTAATTAACTTTTTTTTTTCTTTTTGGTGCTAGTGACTGAACTTACAGACATTGCATATACTAAAAGCATGCACTCTACAAATGAACTTTACCTCTAGCTGAATTTTTTTGTTTTTGATATGATCTTTTTGAAAAGTTTCACTTTGGTAGTAATTCATGGTAAATTTTACCAGCAATTTTAAGATGACTTTTTTTTTTAAGTACTGAGGCTTGATCTCAGAGCCTTATGCTTGCTAGCAGGGGCTCTACCACTGGAGCCATGCCCCCAGCCCTATTACTTTAACACTTTTATTTCCCATGAGTTTAGTGAATTTTTTTTTTATGTTTTAATAAGAAAAGAATAGCACTATTTGTCGGGGAAGGGCTATATTATTTGGTTGATTGTTCCACCGTCTAGGAGTCCAAAGAAGGGAGAAATATTAGTGACTGGAGTTGGCAAGGAAGGCCAGTGGAAGCCTTGACCACTGAGATAGGAGAGTGACTTGGATTTGCACTGTCAGCTTCCTGAACCTTCTTTGTTACTAGAACACATGAATGTTTGCCAGTGCCTTTTTGAGTGATTAGTGAGAACTGAATTGGTGTATTTGTCACATGTTGTACTTACAATGTTGCGGTTGAAAGAACCTCACAAGCACGTCCAGGAAGTAGTGATGCACTTCTGGCCGGCCAGTAGTAAGTGGCTCTTAAGTGGGCAGTTTTTCCCAGAGTTCGTTTACTTTTATCACTTTTATTACTTGTTTCAAATGTATGAGATAAATATGACAACTGTCATTGCACATTGAGATGAGGTTAAGGCATGATCTTGTGACATGATTTGCCCAGGCACACAATCTGTTAATTTAGACAGACCCTACATCTAATTAGAGTTTTCATCTTTCAATTCTCCGGACTCCCTCACCCATTGAAGAAATGGTACTACGGTCTTAGTTCCTTATTTCAACTCAGTGGATTTACAAGGTCACTTTTTTGTTGTGTTTGGCTTGGTTCTAGGGATTAAACCCAGAGCCTTGCACAAGAAAACTTTTAAGTGAATGTCTTCATTTTTTTTTCCCCAAAATAAAATGTCACCTAGGGGAGACAGGTTTCACCTGTGCCATCATAAATATAGTTTATTGTTAATATTAGTTAATTCTGAGATAATTTTATAAAAAATATATTAATGACTCACATTTTAAAAACTGGATATGCATTACATGTCATTCATAGTGCTCAGTACTTTCCTTTGCACTGTTATTTGATGATTTTAACAGCTCTGTGAAATGTTGGCACTATTTCTATTTTATTTTTTACATTTGTTTTAGCATATACTAGTTGTGCAGGGGATTTCATTGTGACATTTCCTTGTATGTGTACCATGTACTTTGGTTAGGTTCATCCCCACCGTCATTCTTTCTGATCTCCTCCCCCTTACTTAAAAATCATTGCAACAGTTTCACTGTTCTATTTTCATACAGATATATAAAGTATATCAACCATGTTCACTCTCTTGGTTCACCCTCCTCCCCCCACTGCTGGTACCTACCCCCGAACAGGACCTGTTTTACATTCCTGGCCTGCATTTTTAAAAATATATATTCGTTGTTCAAAGGGACTTCACTGTGGTGTTTCACATGTGACTATATTGTACTTTAATCAGATTAACCCCTTCTATTACTCTCTCTTTCTCTGTCCCTTCACCCTCCCCTCCCATTATTCCACAGCTTTCAGTGTATTTTGTTATGCTATCTTCATTTACAGATGCAAATTATTTCAATATTATTCACTCTATCATTCTCTTTTCCTCTCTTTCCTCCCTAGTCCCCTCAAATAGTCACATTATTATTGTGTGTGTGTGAGTGTGATCATGTTTTTGTGTATTTGTGTACAAGTTTATCTTTTAGGTCTGTCTTCCACACATGAGATAAAACGTGACCTTCATCTTTCTGGCCCTGGCTTACTTTGCTTAACATGCTGATCTTCAATTCCATCCATTTACCTACAAACAACATAATTTCATCCATCTTTATGGCTGAATAATAATCCATTACACCATATTTTCTGAATCCATTCTGTAGTTGTAGGCATCTGGACTGTTTCCATAGCTTGGCTGTTGTGAACAGTGGTACAGTAAACATGGGTGTGCAGGTGTCTTTATTGTATCCTGTATGTGCCAGGAGTGGTATTGCTGGATCATATGGTAGGTAACTCTACTTTTAGGTTTTTGTGGAACCTCCATACTGCTTTCCATAGTGGTTGTACTAACTTACATCCCTACTAAGAGTGTATAAGGGTTCCTTTTTTTCAAATCCTCGCCACCATTTGTTGTTTGTGTTCTTGATGACAGGCATTTTGACTGGGGTCTATTTTTAGTTCATTCATTTTTGAGAATGAATTATACAGAATTGAAGCATCTTAACCTTGGGCCCCCCACTAAAATCAAGATTTGTTTATTTTTTTGTTTTGATTAGGCAGGGTTTTGCTATGTAGCCCAGGCTGGCCTCAAACTCACAATCGTCCTATTTTAGTCTCTCAGGGTTACAGGTGTATATCACCACAGCTGGCTTAGAGTTAGGACTTGAATTTGGGACCTCTCATTTTAATCTGTTGCCCTTCTACCATTCCATAACCACCTATCTATAATGAACTTCTAATGGGAGGCACATAGTAAATGTCCTTTAGTGATAAAAGGTGAATGCTTCTTACTACTTCCAGTTCTCTTAGCTCTGGAGTAGTCTAACAGTATATGAAACATTGTCTGCCAGGCACTGTGTCTTCAGAGTCTCTAGACTCACCATGTAGTTTCACCTTGTCTTTGTCATCTCCTCCATCTGCCATTTATGTTTCCCCTTCTTTCAAACTCAGTCAAGGATATAGGATTTACAATCCAAACATCTCTCTGCGTACCTTCCATTTGCTTTCCTTGAATAATGAAGTAGGACCCTTCTGTTGGAAGTGTTCCCACATGAAGTATTTTCTGGTGTGAGCGAAGGCAGATCAGCCAGCAGGTCTGGGATGTGGGTGGAAACTGAGTCTTCATCAGGTAGGATGGTCAGAATGTGACAGTAGTCTTACTTTCCCAAAGGGATTGTTGATTTCATACTTGGTACTTTGGGAGAAATAGAGGTGCTTAAATGTCAGAATTTGAAAGCAGAGATGGTTTTTTTTTGGTGTTCTTGTCAATCGTTTTCTTTCACATCTCTGTTGAACATTGTTACACATTCTGCTTTCTCCTGTGTGTCTGCTGCTCTACAGGAGACAGATCAGAGATCTTTAGAGTCTCACGTCTTCCGTACTTAGATCCCAAGTCTTTGGTTTTCTGTTGTACTTAATGTTCTCATAGGCTTAGTTCTCTGCTTAAACACTGCAGTATTGTAGGGTTCCTGCCTGGCAAGCGTGAGGCCCTGAGTTCAAACTCCAGTACCACCAAAACCAAAACCAAAATAGACAAACAACAAAAATCCCACAGCAGTATTGGTGTATAATTTATTTGAAAATTTGGTGCAATATTTACACATATCATTAGGTGGCAGCCTATGGCTATCGAGCAAAATGGATACTTGGTGTCAGTTAGAATAATAATAGAGATTGAATTACTGTGGCTCTTCTACTCTTCCTCCCTTTTTCTATCTCTCACTATATGTCACTTATACAGTAACACTTATATTTTTATAACATAGTTATTGTTCCTGAGTAATTAGCTGATTTTTCTAACTAAACTCTTTTATTTTCCTTAATAAATAGGTGGAAAATATACCAAGAGTGATTTCAAGGAGTATGAAAAAGAACAGGATATATCATCCAATTTGGTTCTAAAAGATAAAGTAAAGCCCAAACAGGAGTATCCTTAACAAAAATCAGTTAATCAGTGTGTATTGATCATCTGCTCTTTATAGAATACTGTGTGATATGTTAAAAAAAGTCATGAAGGCAATTGAAGACAAGGTTCTTGAGTCTAGATCATTAGTGAAGGAATAACTTAGTTTATTGTTATCATTTGTCATTACATGTATTTTGCTTTTTCATATACCCTGTATTATGGAGAAAATTGGGTTTAAAGGAAGCTTTAGCCTAAATCTTTTACCTTTCTTCTTAGCAGTAGGAAGTGCCTTATTCCCAGGAGATTTTATTGTCTGCATATAGTAATGTTTTAGAGTCCTTATTATCAGAATTTTTCTGTGCCAATCATTCTCTTATGTTTAAACTTCCTTATCTAGGTAGTAAAATCCTATAGTTCTTTGTTACAAGATTAGGTTGCTTTTTTCTGCCTAATATATTGTCATTTTAGAAACAAAGATTTGTTAGGGAAAGATTTTTGTGTGCAAGAGTTGACTTAGTATTAAAAAGAAATCCATCGACTTGACCGACTGTATCTGGTTCTTCCAAGTTTAGGTTGAGACATGTCAAAAGCAATGAAACATACTGTTCATATTATGTCATTTTCATTTATTCAACTGAGTTTTCCCATTATAAAGTTATCACTCCACACATTGCAAAGGTGATTTCTTTTATGATCATTTCTGGTAAATGGTGTCTTTGTTTCCTAGTTGCTGTTGGTGTTTCAGATGTTCCCTTTTCCTATGGTATGTAGGCATTTCCTTTATAAGCATTCATCAAGAAGAGATGAGTATCAGGTTGACCTTTATATAGTCATGTTTAAGATGTGTTGAATGTCTGCAGTGCATAAAGCATTGTGAGGTGTTAGAGCTAGGTAAAGTCTGAAGGGCACTGCCAACATCAGCATACAGAGAAGTTTTCACAGGTAGTCTGATCAACAGCGGAGGTTTAGTCTGAAAAGAGCAACATTACAGGGTGTATGATTAAAAGCTCAAAATCATAAAAGGTATGGATGGAATACCCTTGAGGGTTTTTTTTGTTGTTGTTTTGGCAGCGCTGGGGTTTGAACTCAGAGCCTTGTGCTTGCTAGGCAGGCGCTCCACCACTTGAACCACACCTTTTTGGTTTTAGTTATTTTTCAGATAGAGTCTCATGCTTTTTGCCCAGAACTGACCTTGGACCTCAGTCCTCCCGATCTGTGCCTGTCGAGTAGCTGGTGTTATAGAAGTACACCAACATGCTCAGCTTTCCAAATATTTGAAGTTAGCCACTAATGACTGACTAGAAGAAAGGGGCATGCAGCACAAATAAAAGGAAGGACAGTTGTAAAGCATAAAGTAAAGCCTTTTTCTCCCTGGAGGTAGTTCAGGCTGCAAAGAAGGAATGTGTAGGTCTGGTATGTAGCTCAGCTGTAAAGTGCTTGCCTACCAAGCACAGGCACTAAGTTTGTTCCTCAGCATGCAAGAAACAAAACGAAAAAAGTAATGCACAGTGCTGAGATATTTTAAATGTGAGAATTAAAATGTTTTAAATTTAAGAAGATAGATTGCTAAGAGTTAAGAAAGGAGAGTAAGCATATTTGAGAATCCCTAGTCTAGTGCTGTCAGCAGAGCTTCTGCAGCAATGAAAATGAACCATATCTCTAGTGTGGCCACCAACCACATATGCCTGGTGAGTGTGTAAGATGGACTGAGGAACTGAATTTTTTTCTAACTTTTGTTTAATTTCAGTTAAAGAACCACATCTTGCTAGTATTGAACAGTACAGCTTCTAGCCTTCTGAAGTTGATGTAAAAGACAGGTATGTCCTGGTACAAATAACTCTTAATCATTCTCAAATGATTGACAGAATGAACTAGAAAGAGGAAGTTCTTGACCCCAAAAAATAGTCTTCGTGTTCTTATATTCCTGGTAGTTGACACGTTTCATTTTAGTGAGAAATTTGTAATCTCTGGTAGAGTAATGAAAGGACAGAACATATGTTTATGATATGAAGATACATACACAATCTCCTTTATTCATGCATGTTTGTTATTTGTGGCAAGGGGAGGGGATTCCAAGAATAACTTAATGTTTTAAGTCAATTAAAGGCATGATTGGGGATACACTTTATAGGTCTTCAGAGAAAGAGATTACTGTAAATATAAATTATTAATAAAAGGGATCAAAAATATAGGAGAGGAAGTTTAGACTTTTGGGAAGAAATTAGAGGAAAGAGATCCGTGAATAATCATTTGTGTTTTATACAAAGGATTTTGGAGGGATTTGATACCTTCTTAAAGTATTGGTTTTAGTGGAGAGTGGAAGATGGTGGATAAGCAAGGAAAGAAGAGGTATAAATGTCTGGGTGATAAAACAGGTAATGAATAAATACTTACTTAGCATCAGTTACATCCCCAGTTTAGGAGTGAAGTTACTGTTCCTGCCCACATGGAGCTTACATTTTATTGTTGGAGGAATTATCATAACATAATTACCATTAATTATGTCTAGGATATTGCAAAGAAGTACATTTATAAGATCTGAGACTTAACATTAAGGGTGAGGGGTTAAGAAATACCCTCAAGTAACACTAAGGGAAGTAAAGTTAAAGCTGCAATAGATGGCTGAGTCACATGCTGCCTTAATTGTGATCCATCATTTAAGAAAGTTAGGGTGCAGAGTGCTTATCTGAGTCCCAGCCGAGGCTGTGAGAGGAAGGTGGCTTGAGCCTCATTTAACACCAGCCTTGACATTTTTTTTTTCTTAAAAAAAGAAATGTTTCTTATATCTTAACCTAGTGTAGTCACAGTACAGTCACTCTCTCATACGCAAAACTGAAGCAAATTTTCATAAAATAGTTTTTTTTAAGGTGCTCATGCTATCAGGGCCTTGCATATGCTAGGCAAGTACCCCATCACTGAGCTACTTCTCCAGCTCATAAAATAGTATTTTTGTTAGGTACCATATACTGTTTTCTATTGCATATTCTAAAAATGTTGATTGTGAGCAATGGATTTTGTACCCTGTTGCTGGATTGTGACCCACCCTGGAAGCAGTGTGATATGGTATAAAGGAGAAAAGACATTGGAGATAAAGGAGAAATAATAGGACGGTCACCATATTCTGGAAAGCTAGCCAGCATATTGTGTTTTACTGTTTGATCTTCTGTAGGCATGAGACATCCCCAAGGAAAGCCTTAAGCCCTGGTGAAAACAGACGTGAGGCTCTAGTCCAAGGGAAGTGGTCTGCGTGTACTCTAGTTCCACTGCAACTAAAATAGCTCTTATGTGTTGGGCTTCCTCATAAGCTTTCTTTTGAAAACCACTGTTCCTGCCATGTGAGCCTTCCTCAAAATCCATTTTAGGGCTGGCGGAGTGACTCAAGTGGTAGAGCACTTGCTCAGCAAGCATGAGACCCTGAGTTCAAACTCTTAATATTGCCCAAAACAACAAAATCCAGAAGTTAGAAGTTGAGATTATTTTCAGCAGAGGTTGTCATAGTTTTATGTTTTCTCTTATTCTATGGCCATAATTGTATATTAGGGAAATTATTTCTAAATTAAAATATATTATTATTTTGGTGGTGCTGTGGATCAAATCCAGGGCCTTGCTCATGCTAGCCATTGCTCAGTCACTGAGCTACATCCCACAGCCCCATTGTTAAAATTTTAGTAGCACATTTAGAAAACTAGAAAAGGCGCACTCAGTGAACTATCACCTGAACAAGTGATGCTT
The DNA here is from genome assembly GCF_047511655.1 of Castor canadensis. NCBI lineage: Eukaryota > Metazoa > Chordata > Mammalia > Rodentia > Castoridae > Castor > Castor canadensis. Next base: position 16,369,233 of record NC_133386.1, read on the forward strand.
TTTGTTTCTCCTTGTGTCTTTCAATCCTTTATCTTTTATAAAGTTTGATAAAGTTCTAAAAACTGCATGTTGTTGTATCATGTACTTCCTCCCTTCCTGTACTAGCCCAGGCTAGTCTCATACTCAAAATTCTTCTATCTCACCCTTCCCAGTAGCTAGATTATAGGTGTGCTCCAATGTATGCGCAGTTTTTGATCTAAGCTTTTTTTTTTTTTTTTTTTTTACTTTTAGTTTTCACATACACCTAGAAAGCTTTTGTATAAGCCTGGAAAGGTTTTTTCATAGCATTTTTCATTGTTAATAATATTATATCATATTGAAGTGCTATAATATTTTTAAGTATATCTTTATTACTAAATATTTTGTTCCCACTTTCTTATATTAAAATAAGTCTAATATATATATTTTTCACTTACTATTTTAATTTAAAAGGGCTTCATGTATACTTGGCAAGTACTCTACCACTGAGGTATACAACAACCTCAAGTTCTATAAATTCTTACTAGAATTTAAAATTATTTTGGTAGTAGTAGCATTTATTAGGAAAGGAATTTAGTACAACAGGATAAAAGTGGGGAGAAATGGGAAAAAAGAGACTCCTACACATGTTAACTGTAGATATGCACTGCTAAGTTTCCTCCTAAAGAACTGATATTATTATTATTATTATTTTGGTAGGATTGGGGTTTGAACTCAGGGCTTCATGCTTACAAAATAGGCACTCTACTGCTTGTGCCACACCTCCAGTCCATTTTGCTCTGGTTATATTGGAGATGGGGGTTTCTCAAAACATTTGCCCAGCCAGGCTGGCCTCGAACTGTGATTCTCCTAATCTCAGCCTCCCAAGTAGCTAGGATTATAGGGGTAAGCCACTGGTACCCATCTGACATTATTTCCTATGCTACTTGCATTTTCCTTTGTGCATTCTCTTTTATTTTCTCCTCCATATTTTTTTGCCTGCTATTTGTTAACTGTTCAAGATCAGGGTTCCTTCTCTTTCTTCTGACTACATAATAAAATATTTTAGTTTTGTTTTAGAAATGCATTCTATTGTTTTTTGAGGTGCTATTTCCTGTAAAAAGTTACTTTCAGCCTTATCACTTCCCTTGTTTACCAGAGTTTTAAGTTTTGATGTTCTATCATCATTTATCATATTTTCCTTAACAAAATGCTGCAGTGCAAAATATGATCTTATACTAGATGAGCAGGCTGATGACTCAAAATCAAGTCACTCACATACAAGTAAAAAGCACAAGAAAAAAACCCGCCACTGCTCAGAAGAAAAAGAAGATGAGGACTACATGCCAATCAGAAATACTAACCAGGTACTCTTAATATCCATGCTTGATGTGTTGCCTGGTAAGTTACATCTTACTGGTGTAATTTAGGAGGTAAGGAATAGTTCTGAACAGCAATTTTTACTCTAAAATGTAGAATGAATGCAGAGGGTGATGGGCTTTAATTTTCCAAAACACACAACATAAGGTATAAAAGATTGTTTGCAAAGTACCTCAGTGTGTCATATGTTTTCACATTGTGAAGCAAGAGTGATTTCCATAAAAAAACAAATGTGGCTATGCTGAAAAAGTGCTTCTCAGTTGTTAGCTTAATTTATCTGCATGTGTTTTGTGTACAGCATGTGGGACCTTGGAGATTTTATGTAAAACATTCATGCGCTTTCATATTGTAGCTATGAAATAAACATAGCAATAATAGTTATCAAAAAAAAAAAGGCCATCCTGAATATCTCCTTTATTTTCCTTCCTTCCTTCCTTTCTTTCCCTTTTCATTTATTTTTTTCCTATTTTTGGTAGTATTGGGGTTTGAACAGCACATTTTCTAAAGCAATGGTAATGAAAATTCCCAAAAGAAAATTAATTTTAAAGAGAAGAAATAATTTCTAGCCTATGGTTTGGGTCTCTGTTAAATAAAAAAGCAAATACATCACAGCCTCTTGCTTTCTTTTTACATCAGGGTATTTGAAAATTTCAGTAGGCTGAGGTGAGAAGGAGGGAATTAAGGAGTGTGAAAATGTGAATTAAAGACACAGATCATAGGCAAAATGAAGGATTTACTGTCAGGAAATTAGATGTACAGCTAGTCATTGATGTGACCATGACAAATTATTTAACTTTCTGATTCACAGTTTCTTCCTCTGCAAAATAGACGGTACTTCACAGACATGTTTTGGATTAAATTAAAAAAAAAATGTGCAAACAGGCTTTTTTTTTTTGAAGCTGAGTCTTGCTATAAAACTAGCTGTGTAGCCCATGCTGGCTTTGAGCTCAAGATCTTCCTGCCTCTGCCTCCTGATTACTGGGATTATAGGCAAACACCATGCCTATAATGGTTCATTTTTACCTTTTTACCCTTTCTTTTTTTGGTTGTACTAGGGTTTGAACTCGGAGCCTTGTGCTTGCTAGGCAGGCACTCTGCCTCTTGAGCCACGTTCCCAGTCCCTGATTGGTTTATTTTTATTGCCACATCTTTTGCTATTACCATCAAACTGCTATTTTATAGTCACTTGTAATAGTTTCTCCTTATAGTGATGTCATTAACTAGGTTCATTTGTTTAATTTTATTTTCCACGTTAAAGGATTGCTTAAGTCATTGTTTAGTTTGTAGTTTTAAAAATGATAAGATTCAAAAGTAAATTCTAGCCAGACATGATATTGCATGAATATAATCTCAGAACTCAGGAGACTGAGACAGGAAGATTGAGATTTCTAGGCCAGTCTGGTCTGCATAGTGAGACTCTGTCTTTAAAAAACAAAAACAAAAAAATAGCTAGAGGTGTGGCTCAAGTGGTACAATGCCTGCCTAACAAGTACCTGTATTTTATGATTTGTCTTCATTTTTAAAAATACTTCAGCAAATATATACTTGGTAAATACTCTTAGCTTTCTGTTTCCTGGACAGTATACATTCCTAACCCTTGGTGCTGTTTTGTAGAGGTGTGAGCTCTCTTCTTTTCACAACCCATTAGTTATTTAAAGATTGCCCCAGGTACACCTTTGTACTCCTCACACAAATCAGTAGTAATAAAAATAATAATAGCTTGCTGGCATTTCCCTTAAAATGTGAGATGGATTCTTTTGTCTCCATTTCACAACAAAGTAAAAATTAAAACGATTATGCTGCTGACCCATAGTTTTACACAGCTAGTAAGTAATGGGGCTTAGACTCTACTACTGTTCTTACCTGAATATGTTTCTGTCACATTTCTTTCCTTAATATTACAGTTATTCTAATGTAGTTTGCTCCGGAATGCCATATTCCAGTGTGATCTTTATTTCTTTAGCTTTCTGTTTCCTGGATAGCATAGTGATTTATTAATGTAGTCTAAGATTTTTTTTATAGTGTTTTTGCCACATTACCATGCTCTTTTAGCATGTTTTCCACTTGAACCTCCCAGACTGTCCCCCTGATGTGCTGCTTTAGCTGCAGCTCTTCCTCCTTGCATGGAGTCTTCAGTGAGTACAGACCTGGGCAACACTGCAGTGTTTGAGGTCATCAGAGCTCCAGTACAGTTCAAAGACTGGCTACGTTTTAAGTCTCTTCCTTCCCATTGTTAGGAATCTTTGGATCCTACTTTTGGTTACTTGAAATCTTACAGTAGCAGAATCCTTCTCTTTTGGCGTGGGGTAAAAAATGTCAGGTTTTGGGGGAACTGCTATTAGCATTTTAAAAAGAACTTTAAGGGAATTAGTTACCATAATGTTGTTAAATTCTGAATTATAATTTCCTAACTTTCTCCCAAGTGCGTTAAATGTTTTTTTGGTTTTATATTTTGCTTTAATAATATAGCTACATTAATTTTCTTTTTTATTTCGGTCTCAAAGATATAATAATTAAAAAGTTATTTTCAGTATGAGTTAAATTTCAGGTGTAGTGTAAATTTTCCTGTTTGTTGGTGTCTTGTTGGCTGAGTCCAGTTTCCTTAGAATGTTTTAACTTATTTCTTCAAGTTGCTTTTATTGAATAGCATCCTTACTATTCAATTCGAAACCTTATCTGTTTAAGTTTTCCACCTCATGTCTTAACTCCAAAAGGTGATTTTTGTGTTGTTGAGGTTTGGGTCTTACTGGGGTTATAGGAAATGAGTATTTGGCTGCGGGTTGCCTGCCTGCGAAGCAGTCACACTCAGTATCAGTTCTCACTGGGGCTTTTGAAGTGTGTGTATCCTTATAATTTGGCACTCTATTCTTGCTGTCATTTTAATGACTTGCTGTTATTTTAGTGTTTAGATTTAATTGATTTTTTAATTTAATATCAGAGGCCTGAGGAAGGCCGAGCAAGAATAGCTTTTAGTTAAGATTTTTTAAAACTGCTTTACAACAAGTCATTTGCTGGGTTAAATTGATTGCTTCAAGTATGTGTGTGTGTGTGTGTGTGTGTGTGTGTTTCCTTTTTGGCTACATACTATCTTAATCACATTATCTCTTGTCTTAAATGTATAAAACATAAAAATGACAGTTTCTCCAAGTCCAGGTTGGAAAGGACTTAGAGCTCACTGGATTGATTTGATGATGCTGACCCCACATGCTTTTAAGTTTAGGGGGAGACCTAGCACTTTACTGTTTATTTTGATTCAGTCATGTGTTGGTTTCTTTTTTTGTTATTCTTTACTCCTAATCTTCATTAGGAGTTAGTGGTCAGTTAAACAGTTATCTTCAACCAAGGTTCCTTGTTTCTAGAATGAGAGTAATACCCTCCTGAAGGGCTTAGCAGTGGCAGCACGTGTTAGAGGGTCCATTCTAACTGGCTTCACCCAGCTACCTAAACTTTCCTCCTGCACATACATGGTGCTACTTCTCCTTGCTTTTCAGTTTTCATTTAACATTACTTCCATAGGCCTTCTTGCAACCAATCCCAGACCCAAACCCACTCATCTGTGAGGCTCACCTCAGATCCGACTTTCTGCACGAAACTCTCCCTGATAAGTTTGAGCTCAAGAGTGCTCTTCATTTGACATATCTCCTAAATAGCAAAGACCATTTGGACCTGTCTTCAAAGCTTGTGTAATTTTGAAAACTACTCCAAGTGGACTAGTTGGAAATTTTCAGTCCTTTACAGATTTTCACCTCCTTACAGATTTTCACCTCCTCAGTTTTTCAAAGAATCAAGCATTTCATAAGCTTTCTTTTTTTTTTCTCTCTTTCTGTCTCTGTCTCTATCTCTCTGCCCTTCTCCTTCCCTTTCTCTCCTCCTTACCCCCCTCAGACATCCTAGGCACTGAGCTCTGTCCCTATTTTCCTAACCTTTATCTCTCTTATTTTAAACAAAGCATTTAAGTGCCTGTTCGTATAACACTGTGGTCAAGATTTTATGGGATTATGCATCAGCTGATACTCTGCATTTTTAAAACTATGTCTCAACTCATATAGAAAATGTACTTGGTTTCTAGAACAGTACATGGATATTTACATTTTGTAAATGTTGCAGGAAGCAACTAAAGCTAAAGGGCTAAAGCATGTCTGCTCATCTTTTTTGGGTTGCTCTGGGGGTGGGCCAGGGCCTTCGGCCTGCTAGGCAAGCACTTTCCCATGCCATTGTCCCTAGCCCAAGTATACTCATTTTATTGTCTTTGGGGCAGTGGGTTACCAGTGTTTCTCTAATAATTTAACAGAACATACATCAGTCTAGTCTGAACATGGAAAATATATTTGAAATGTAAAGAGAAACTAATCAAGTTTGGGGTGCACCTCCATGGTACAGTGTGTGCTTAGTATATGTGAGGTCCTGGGTTTATTCCCAGCACCAAAAAAAAATAAATTAAAAAATGAATTAAAAACACTTATTTCCCAGACCAAAGTATGCAGTGTCTATTTTCTTTTCATTTTAAATCGATTGACTTATCTGTGACCTCTTCTGTGATGTTACTCGAATGATGTCTGGTCACTAGGGGAATTTTAGTAGTCTTGTTGCAGCTCAGTGATGGGACCACATTTTTGGAGAGAGGAGGAAGGGAAAGTGGAACTGTGATTGTACATAAGCAGAACTTTTGATACTGCAGCATTACTCTAAAGGTTTGTTCTAGGGCTAGAGCACTTGCCTTGCATGCGTGAGATCCTGGATTTGATCCCGTCTCCACCAGAACAATCAGACTTGTTCTGATTACACTTGCGCTATTTCAGTTCCAAATTTTTGAATCTGATCCTTCAGTTCAACTGAAAATAGTAAATGGAAAACAACAAGACTGGTAAACAAAATGGTTGAATCTTTTTCTGAATTATTTTGCTTTAGGGCAGGGGGCATTACTGGAGTTTGAACTCAGGTCCTTAAAGCTTGCTAGGCAAGTGCTGTACCACTGAGCCACACCCGTAACCCTTTTTATTTATTTTTTGATCAGATAGGGTCTCACATATTGCCCTGGCAGGCCATAGACCACGATCCTCCTACTTCTACCTTCCATGTGTCTGGGATTACAGAAGTGTATCACTTTACCTAGCTTGTTCCTTGAGATAGGGTCTCACTAACTTTTTGCCTGGGCTGGCCTCAGGCCTCCTATATCTGCATTCCAAGTAGGTGGGATTGCAGGTGTCAGACACTGTACCCTGCCTGGTTTGCTTTTTAATTTATGCAATTTTTGGCATCAGTGGTAATAATCACATGATGGCATATGCCTGAGTCCTAGCACTTTGGAGTTTGAAGGAGGAGGATCACCAGTTTGAGGCCATATATAAGGAGACTGGGCTATATAAGGAGACTGTCACAAGCAAACAGAGACAGATTAGAACTGTTAAAACAACTTGCTGATGTAGACTTTTCTAGATTTTATTAATTGACAGCGCACAGAGTGATTATCTTACTGCTTGGCTCATAAATGCATTTCTTTGACAGGATATCTACAGGGAAATGGGGTTTGGTCACTATGAAGAAGAAACTTGTTGGGAGAAACAAAAGAGTGAAAAGAGAGACCGGCCTCAGAAGCACAGTCGTAGCAGATCTCGAGAGAGGGATGGCCACTACAGTACTAGCCACAAACCCAGGTACCAGACAGATTACGAAAGAGAACGGAGTAAGAAGAGGGACCGAAGCAGAAGCCCAAAGAAGCCCAGAGACAAAGAAAAGTCTAAGTACAGATGAGAGGCGAGGAGCCGACCACATGGCTGACATGCCTACTCTGGCCTGACTCAGTGTGCCAGCAGAGATGCTCACATTTGTGTCCAAGCAGTTAAAGACTGTTATTTTCTTTCTTTCATACTAGAATTATGGCCCTTTTAGATTAATACTGGTAATACAGGACACTGAAAGATAATTGAACATTTCCATGTGTACTTTTTTACACCAATTGTATTGTTGTAAATAAATGGTAGAATTCATTTTCAATGTCTTTCATATTTTCACTGTTTCTTAAATGAAGTGTTTCATACAAAACACATAAACATGCAAATATAAGGCATAAAGAGTAGTATATATAAAATCTATTACCTATCTGCCAGCTTATGTGGAATAGCAGCTGCATTTCAGAAGTTGCATGTGTGCCGCCTTAGTCACTCTTAGTCACTCTTGTAGTTTTACATGTGTATGTATTCCTAAAAGAAATGTTCATTCTGTATGTTTTTGAATTTTATATAAATGGCTTATTGTATTTGTTTACTTTTGTGACTTTCTTGAATTTGACATTTTGAGAGTCTTTTTGTTGTTATGTAGTATTAAATGAATATAGCACAGTTTCTATGGTTGATGGAAGTTTGGGTTTTGTTGTTTGCTCGTTTTTGCTTTTGCAAACAGTGCTGCTGTGAGCATCCTCTATCTGGGAGTGATACTGCCTAGTCGTGTGGTCCGAGTCTCTATCTTTACATGACAATAACTAAATTATAAAGTGGTTGTATCAATTATACCCGTCTCAGTACTGTGATTCACTGTATCTTTATTTCACCTCTCAGACACTTGTTGATTTCAGACTTTTAAAATTTTACCAGTCTGATGGACTGTTTTGGTTTTTTGAGACAAGGTCTCACTATGTAGCCCAGGCTGGTGTCAAACTTGAGATCCTCCCAAGTGCTAGAATTACAGACAGAGGTGTTCTCTCTCACTGGATAAGCAGTTTGATTGTGATGTTCTTAGGGTAGTTTTTTCCATGTTTCCTCTAAATCATCTGTTTACCTACTGGTGGTTTTCATCAAACCTGGAAAATGTGGGCTCCAGTCACTTGCATGTAAGGCTGTTTGAGGTTGTCTGTCAGCACACTGATGTGCTGTTCAGTTTTGTGTGTGTCTTTTTTTCTGTCCCTGTGTTCATGTTAGGTCGTTTCCATTGCTGTTTTCTCATGGTCATTAAGTCCTGTCTTCTGAAGCAAGTGGTCTCCGTTTTGTTCCCCCCAGGGAGCACTTTACCTCAGATGTACTTCTCAGTCTTTGGAAGCACCATTTGAGTCTTTTTTTATCTTCTCTGTCTCTCCTTATTAAGAAACTCATACTTTCCATGGACTTTGGAGAGGGCATCTGTAGTGTAACAGTTGTTTTAGTGTACTTGGCCTCTTTTGTCATCTGCTACTTATTTCTAGTCACTGGTTCCACCCTGCCCTCTTCCCCATCCCCACTCCAACATTAGGCTGTCTTTTCCATACCTTGATGGAATCTTCATGGTGCCCTCTGATCTATATTTCCTGTAAACAAGAAGTTAGGGCTAGATGTTTGATTAGCACTAGGTTACACACTTTAGGTAGAAAATTAGTTTTCGTTTGTTTTTGAGACCAAGTCTTGCTCCATAGCTCAGGCTGGCCTGGCACTCTCAGTCTTCCTGTCTCAGTGTTCCAAGTGCTGGGATTATAGGTATATGCCTCCACTTAGATGTTCCCTCCATTTTGTGTTTAAGAAAGCTACCAGGTTGGGGAGGTGTTGCCCAGTGCTAGTACTGTAGTACTTGCCTAGCATGGATGAACCTTGGGTTTAATCCTCAGCACCAACAAACAAAACCAACCCAAAACAAAACATAGCCATTCTAAGATAATAAAGATGCTCTATATTCTAAACATTACAAAGTTTTATATTTTTACACTTAAATCTTTAATCCATACTGAATTGATAAAGCTGTACAAATTTACTTCTAAATTTTTAACATATGAACATAACCAGTTGTCCAAAGCCCATTATTGAAATATTGGTTGGTCCATTCTCTATTGATGTACAGTTCTTGTTGTATACATGAATTTTAATTCATGGGCTTTCTGCTTTAGTGGCTTATTGTCTATCTTTGGTCAAATTCCAAACACAGATATTTCTGTGGCTTATAGAAAGACTTGATGTTTAAACAAGTTTCTCTTCCTGCTTGTTAGGAATGGTTTGGCTCTTTGTTCTTTGCAATTTTGGAACCAACTTGTCAAGTTCCTGAAGAATTCTGTTGGGACTTTAGCATTGAAACAGACTAATGACAATTTTGTTTTTTTTGTAATATTGAGTCTTCTATTCATTAAGCTAGCATAAATCTCCATTTAGTCCTTAGAATTTTCCTAATAAAGCTTTTGAACATCCTTTGGATTTATTTCTCATTTCCTTTTTTAAGAAAATGTTCTATTATAGCCTGGAGTTGGTGGCTAACACCTGTAATCTTAGCTACTTGGGAGGCTGAGATTGAGAGCATCACTGTTTGAGGCCAGCCTGGGCAAATAGTTCTCAAGACCCCATCTCCAAAAATAACCAGAGCAAAATGGACTGGAGATGTGGCCCAAGCAGTAGAGTGCCTGTTTTGCAAGTATGAAGCCCTGAGTTCTAATCCTAGTCCTACCAAAAAAAAAAGTTCCTTTATAAATGGTAAATGGAATCTTTTTTTCTTTCTTTGTGGTATTGGGGTTTGAACTCAGGGACTTATGCTTGCTAGGCAGGTGCTGTTACCACTTAAGCCACTCCCACCAGCTTGTAAATGACACCTTTTTAAAAAACAATTTTTGGTTTGCTAGCATGTTATATTTTTGATTACTGCTTTTTATATTCAGCCATTTTGCTAAACTTTTGTATTTAAGATTTGTCTATAGGATTTTAGGGTCTTTTATGTGGACAACATCTGCAAGTAATGACAGTTTTTTCCCCTCATTTAAAAGAATTTTAAAAATATGTGTATGGTAAGCCCACCTAACTTGTGGATTTATTACACATAGTTTTGACCAAGTGCAGTCAAGAAATAATAATATCAAAACAAATTTCAAAAAAATTGTAAATTTCTGTACGCACATGAAGCAGTTTGATGGACGTGGAGACGTGCTTAGTTCTGTGTAATCTACAGTTGCATTTCAGTCTTAGTGTTGTCTGAGTGTTCCCTGCTTTTCATTTTGTGAAAATATGCTGTCCCAAAAGCAAATGGTGCCCAAAGGCAAAGTAAAAGTGAATGTACTTAATTGAAGGGATAAGGTGACCATTTTAGATTTGTTGGTCATATAGGAAAAACGAATGAATATCTGCAGCATTTGACCTAGAGCTTGAAATAAGATCTAGTTTTTGGTGAGTAGTATTAACGTGTATTACCTACTCCATGCAGTTTCTAGTATAGTGATGAAACTGGCTGCCTTTTTCCTTTTTGTGTTCTTTGGTTTTGATGTCCAGGTTATACAATGTTAGGGAGAAAAAAAAGATTCAAGTCGTCTTTCCTTGAGAGTTGGAGAGCTTGCCTCTAAAGTTGTCTGAACATTTTATTTCTTTTGCAGGCCAGGTAGTACTGGGGCTTGGACTCTGGGCTTTACACTTGCTAGGTAAAGTGCTTTACCATGTGAGCCATGTCCCAGGCCCTAAAAATCGATTTTCTATATATATACAATTCTAAGTTGGCAGTTAATGTTTTTCCAGTACTTTGGAGATATGCTACTGATAAGTCTTTTGGCTTTTGTTTACTGATGTAATGAAATCTGTTGCCATTCTTTTGGAGGCAATGCAACTTTTCTTTATGGTCACCTTTTGTTATTAATCGATCTTAAAGATATCTGTAGATATACAAGCAGTTATTAGAAGTAATACCATGAAATTCCATGTGCCCTTTACCTGGTTTCTAGTGTGACATCACACAGAACTGTAGTACAGTATCATGACCAGGATGTTGGCACTGACACAGTGAAGGCACAGAACATTTCTGTACCTGTGAGACAACCTCTCATGTTGTCTTCCTGTATCCATACCTGTCTCCCCACCACATCCATTTCCTCCTTAAGCCTTGGTGACTACTAATCGGTTTCCCATTTCTACAATTTTGTCATTTCAAGAATTTCAAATAAATGGAGTTATACAGTATATAGCCTTTGGGGATTGGCTCTCTCCCTTCCACTCGGCCTAATCCTTCAAATCATTGCATGAGTCTGTAGATCACTTGTTTTTATGACTGAGTAGGGTTATATGGTATGAAGATACTCCAGTTTGTTCCAATTGCCCACTGAAGGGCATCTGGACCGTTTGCAGTTTGGAATGGTAATAAAGCTGCTGTTGCTTTTGTGTGAACACCGCCCTCATTTTTCTTAGGTAACTGTCCGGGAGAGCAGTGATAGGTCATGTGGCAATTGCGTGGTTAGATTTTTTAAGTCACCACTGAACTGTTTTTGCCGTTTTACCTTCTCACCAACGATGTACAGGTGATCTGTTTCCAGGTCCTTACCAGCTCTGTTGTTGTCACTGTGTTCCATCTTGGCCATTCTGATAGGTTTTCGGTGCTATCTCATTTGGATTTTAGTTTCCATTTCCCTAATTGCTAATGATGTTGAATGTATTTGCATATGTTCATTCTTTTTGCCACCTACATGTCCTGTTAGGTGAAATGTCCCTTCATGCTAGTGGATTTTTTTTTTTTTACTTTTGGAAGTTCTTTATTGTATGTTCTAGATACTAGTTTTGTCTCAGATTTATTGTTTATAAATATTTTCTCCCAGTGTAGTTTGTCTTTTCATCTTTAATTCTTCATGCTCTTTAATAGTCTTTGCAGAACAAAATATTTTCACTTTGCTAAAGATCAATTTATTAACTTAGTCCTAGCTCCTAAAGTTTTCCTACTACTGTTTTCTAAACATTTTATAGTTTTAACATTTAAGTCTGTGATCCATTTTTGAAGTTTTGTGGCTTTTATTCTTAAAATTCTTTTTTGCTAATGGACATCCACTGTACTAGGACCATTTGTTGAAAAGGTTTTGACTGCTTTTAAGGTTTTTCTTATCTTTTGTATTCTAGAATTTCACTATAATGTGTGTCCGTATAGACGTCCTTTATCTTTCTTAGTATATCATTTCCTGTGTCTAACTGTGTCATGTTTCCATTGTTCTGGAACCACTTTTTGCCATTTTCTCTTCAAATATTCCCTCTCTGCTATTCTACCCTTTTCTTTTGCAATGCCAGTCACCCTTATGTTAGACTTCTTCATTCGTTTCTTTATCTGAACTCACCTTCTCCACGTGGTGCATTCTGAGTAATTTCCTCAGCTCTGCTGTCTGGCTTACCCATCTTTCCTCACTGGGAACTCATGTGCCATTTAACCCAGCTGATGAGTTTGTAATATCATTGGTTCATTTTTAGGAGTTCTGTTTGATTCTTTTTCAGATTTTCTTAGTTATTTTATGATTGTTATTCCTTGTGCATTTATTTTCTCTTTTATTTCACTGATTCTTGTGTATAGTGACTCCAGTACTGGGGAACAAGCCCAGGGCCTCATGCATGGTAGGCAAGCCCATTACCACTGAGCTTACCAACCCCTCCTGTGTTTCAATTTTTGCTTTCTTAAAATGGGAGTACATACTTGGGACTCTGAGTGTGCCCACTGTGAGGTTTCCTCCACACGGGGTTCATATTTGCATGTCAGGCTCCAGTTGATTGGTCACCAATGGAAAACAGCTTTATATAAGAAACTTTTGCCTTGAGTATTGAAATATAGTAGTGACCATACAAAAGGTTCTAAAACGTGGTCTGAAAGAACGAGCAAGAGAGAAGTGCTGACTACATGTGGTGGGAAGAAATAACCTACTGACAACCCACACTTTAATAGATTTGGTGAGGAAAATCAAAGCAGTAAAGATTTCTGAACCTAGCACTCCAAGGAAAAATTATCTTTAATAGCAAGATATGAGAAACTGGTTTTAAAAAGGTGTGCATGTGTGTGTGTGTGTATAAACATTGAGTTACATTAATCAGAAAGTGATTTTAGTCTTTCTAATCACAGCGTTGATTATATACAGTGCAGTCTTGACTTTGCTAGTTCTGCAACTCTAGGGTAAAGTGCCATGTTTCCTATTCCTTTGGTTTTGCTTCTCTAGGTTTTAGGTGAATCCCCCCAAACTCTGTCACTGAAAGTCTCCTCCTGCCCCTGGGTGAACTCCTAAAACCAGGCTTCAGTGGCAATTTCTACTGAAAAAAATTGAGCTATGAGTAATCAGATTTTTTTTGTATTAAAATAGTTATTTTGGGCCTAAAATTGATCATTAATTATAACTTCACTCTAAAGGTTTGGCTTAACCTTTCTTACCGGTTGATTTTTCAAAGATTGTGGTCTAATTTTTAATGGTCTAAGTAAGAGAGAACCTTTACCCCAGCTCACAAATTGTTTTAATAAAGCACTTTTTAGTTACTGGAATATATATTTCACCTTTGTTTTCCACTCATCATAAAAACATTTTATCTCAAGTCTGACATTTCTTACCCAACTAGATTGAGTCACAAAGAATGCATAACAGACAGTAAACCAAAATCACTGAAGCCTTACCTTTCAGTGGCTGTTGCTAAGAAACCATGTTTTGATGGGAAATTTGAGAGAAGCTTGTGCTTCCTGTTGTTAGATGAGAATGTGGAGATCCCCTTCATTTTCAAAATTATCTCTTTTCAAAGCAAGTAATCTGTTTTTCTTGCTGATGGGACAATTTTTATTCTTACCTATTTTGCCCACATGAAACTATTAATAGAGGCACTGCCAGCAGTTAACCGTAACCCTGAAACAAGCCCATGATGACCTCTGGTTCGTGAAAAAAGAAGGTGTTGTGTATTCTTTCCTTGGTCTGTTGGACAGAGCTTGTGATTTGAGTCAGAAAACAGTCAAGAGCAAAGGCATTTGAAGGTCATAATGAGCAGGATGCCAACGAAGAGTAAGATAATAGTCTGACCAAAGCCAAGGACTGGGAAGAGACATGGTGCCAAAAGGAAGGAGGGAATGGGGATAGGAAGGCTGCTGCATATAGAACCAGGAAGAGTGGGTTGGATTTGTCAGAAAGTAGAACATGAGCATATTTAAGGAATGGTCACCAAGGGCTGACAACTAAATTCCTCAGATGGTACTGAATATTATTCATTCAATATGAATTCCACTCATAACCCCAAATCCAGATTTCACCAAAGTCGACTTCCAAGAGGACATGGAAAATAAGCTAAGGACACCTTCATTTGGTACCCCATTTCAAGCAGTCCTGGAGCACAGAATGACTTTGTGACAGTAAACATCCTAAGTCATGCAGTCTTTGCTACCTAGTCACTCAACTGTCATGAGAGTAAACAGCTCAGATGTTTGGAATGACCTGGGGTGAACATGCTTTGGTAAAACTTCATTGAAATGGTGTAAGCAGGGCTGATGAAGTCCCTGGTTGAGGTGGTCTGTGTTGCCCTAGTGGGCCATGTAGCAGAGGTCTAATCTGGTGGTGTCTTGGGGACAGTCACCTTGTCAGATTCATCTCTGCACACCTGGCTTGCAGGGGAGTGCCTCACAGACAGCAGAAACAGCTTGCACACCTGCAGATATCAGTAGGTATTTTTAACCTCATTGTAAGGGCTGCTTCATTATTACATTGATAATTATCTACCACTCACTCTCTGAGAACAAACCCAAAACACATACTCATGGCCTTTTCCCCTCGCATGTGCTTATGGGAAATAATGTGATGGGCTTCACTTCAGAGCGTGCTCTGTTCTCAGGTCTGTCTTAGACGTCTGCTCACTGCACAGCCCCCATCATGTGTGGGACAGCCAGTGCTGTGTCACACACAGGTGGCCAGTGCATCAGGCACATGGCTCCCTGTTGTATCGTAGGGTTTGCCCAGCTGTGAGTAAGTGGTCACCCCAACTGAGAGCTCTGAGGGAAGGTGTTTGGGGAATAAAGGGTGCATTCTCTTCCTAGGGCTGCCATAACACATGACCACGAATTGGGTGACTTTAAGGAACAGAGACGTAACTCTCACAACTCTGAGAAGTCCTCACTCGAGGTGTGGGCAGGCCGTGCTCCCTCTGAAGGTGCTAGGGATGAACCCTGCCGCTCTCTTCCCTAGCTTCTGGAGTGTTCCTTGGATCATCACTCACTGCTCGTTGACCTCCCAGGTTCCTCCACCCACTTCCCACAGTCTTGTTCACAGTCTCTCTTCCTAGTAATTGATAGCGAGTTTGTATGGACTGCTTTTTATGTCCCTCAGGGTTTTCTGAGAGACAACTATGGGTGCCAGAGATAGCAGGTCCCTCAGAGTTAATGTCTTCCCAGAAGAACTATGGGTTATAGCACCCATAAAACTTCCAAAACCCCAAGTAATTTGGGTTTTATAGCCACAATCTCACTACTAGGTAAATGTCTTCAGGACCAAACAAATGAGGCAAGTGTTATAGCCCTCGGTAAATCAGACATGATAAAATAGATCAATGGGTTCAGTAGCCCAGGTTGGACAAAGAGTAGGCTAGAGAGTGCCCTGGAGGATCACTGTTTCTTCACATTGGTGGATGAGAAAGTCTGACGTCCTTCTGACCGAGGTTGGCCAATTTGGAAAGCCAGCCCTCCTCGACACTGGGGCCATTTCCCAGCCCACAGCATGAGGGGACTGTCAGTTGTCCCAAGCTGGTGACTTCATGGTGGCCTAAACCTAAAACTGGAAATCATTTTGTTTTAAAACCTTAAAATAGTCTGTGTGTGACAGCACATATCAATTAATAGTTCAATTAATTTTACATGAAAATGCTTTTATTTTTTATTTAGTTTTTTGAGACAGAGTCTTACTACGTAGCCCAGGCTGACTTCAAACTCAGGATCCTCCTGTCACAGCCTCCCAAGTGCTGTGGATTATAGGCATGCATCACCACACCACACCCAAGTGAAACTGATTTTTTCTTTTGAAAAGATGGTTCATCTAATTTTATTTACAATTTAATGGGACTGCAATCTCTTTCTCATTGATCTACCGCTGGTGTGAAGGGAATGGGCACCAGCTTCCTCTGCCACTCAGCACAACCTCCTGCACAGAGTGGGCTTCCAAAGCTATTTTACATGAACGAGAAAATGAAAACTGGTCATTAGGAATCTATTCCATCGGGATCACCTTTCTTTGCTGAGTTTAAAGATGTCATTGCTGTATTTTGTTAATGCAGTTCCACTCTTTCTTTCTTTCTTTAGTTATCCCCCATCAGTATTCTTTTTATTATTATTGCTGTTGTGCTGGGTGGGGGTACACTGGAGCATTTACAAAGGTTCTTACAATGTATCAAATAAATCATACTAGAATTCACCCCCTCCATTGCTCTCTTTTACCTCCCCATTCCTGGAACAGTTTCAACAGGTACCATTTTTGCATTTGCATACATGTGTATACATTATTTGCACCACGTTCATCCTCCTGCCCCCTCACACCTTCCCCCCACTGGTGCCAACCCAGTGCACCAGGCACCCTCGGGCACTGGTAGAGATGAACCAGTTGGGGATGTAATACACATATGCATGGAAACAACACAAGGAATTTCCCTGTATAGCTATCTTTATCTCAAACTAGCAAAAACGCCATGTTTTTCTTATTATCTTTTATGTTTTTTTCTCCCCTTAGTGTGTGACCCATCTCCAGTAATAGAAAAAACAGTAAAGAAAAATATATGCATATGTGTATTACATCCCCAACTGGGTCATCTCTACCAGTGTGCTTCACTCCTCCTGGTCCCCTTCCCATAGTGGCCTCTGCTAATTAAAGATTACTATATTCACTCCTCTAAGTTTGGATTTCCTTCCCTTTCCCTATTCTTCCTGTGCACTTTCTCCCCTTAGTGTGTGACCCATGTCCAATAATTGCTGCATTTGTTTTAGGTCTATAATCCCCATATAAGGGAGAACATGTGATGTTTGGCCTTCTGAGTCTGGCTAACTGATTTTTTTTTTTAAAGCTTTTAAGTTTTTCCTGCGCAGAGTTCTTTCACCATGAGCCTTACTAGTTCCAGCTGTCTGCATCATGCTGTGCTCCGAGTCTCTGCTCGTGTCCCCAGACTTCTTCATCTAAAACGCTTCAGTTCAGCCTTTAAGTACTTTTTTTTTTTTTTGGTGGGACTGGGGTTTGAACTCAGGGCACTCTACCAGTTGAGCCACAGCTCCAGCCCATTTTGCTTTTGGAGATGGAGTCTTGAGAACTATTTGCCCAGGCTGGCCTCGAACCTCAATCCTCCCAATCTCAGCCTCCCAAGCAGCTAGGATTACAGGCATGAGTCCCTGGCACCTGACCCAGGTATTTCTTAAGAAAATTTTAATGGAAAAATCAGTATTTTGACTACACAAAAGTAAATGCATCTGTAGATCCCAAAACATTATAAACGATGCTCAAAGACTGTTAGTCTGTGAGCGGGTATGTATGGCTACACAAAAAAGATAAGGGCTTAGTATAAAGAACATGTAAAAGGGCAAAGACTCCACAATAGGCAATGAGAAATAGAGGGCGATAGCAAGGCTAGTGACCACCTGAGAAGAGCCTTTAGGTCACTAGTGACCAGGGAGATGACGTCAAATATCCATGACATCCCTTCCGCACACATTAGGGCAGGATGCGGAGGGACAGCGACTGTCACCCGCTAGCTGGTGGACACAGCATGGAGGGGTAAGCAATGGTAAGAAGGGCGGAGCCTATGCGTGCTCACCACCATGGCAAATAACTCTGGTTCAGCTGTTTTTTAGCTCACCTAGAAAAACAGATGATTCTGTAACAAAAGACCATGTATGGTGCTCACTGATGCCGTAGGGGGTAGGAGGCCGGGAGGCTGGAGGCTGCTGGCTGAGCCCATCCCTGGCTTCCAGGGCTTCATGACACATGTTCCTATCTGCACGTTTGTCCTTCCTCTGTGGTGAGGGAAGGTCTGTACCCACACTCCTCTACCCACTGCCTAGGCACCTCCAGGCCACTTCCTGAAGGCACAGACTTCAGTCTCACCACAAAAGCCCAGCTGCAAGGACAGACCCAGGGCCAAGTTTAGACAGGGTGGAAGGGCAAATGAGTGAGGAGGCTTGTCACCCACTCTTCTCAGGACTCCTGATGGCACACGGAAGGTGCAAGACAGCAAGCTGCTGCCTTTGCTTTTTTTCCTTTTTGAGTGTGATTTATTTTTTGTGTGGGGCTAGGAATGGAATGCAGGGCCTCACGAATGAGCTGCTGCCTTGTTTTAAGTTTTCCTAGATGGAGCCTCCTTTGGAGTCAGTGATACTGTGACTAAAATGTCCCCTTGCAGACTTTCTCATTCTAGTGGGCAACAGGTAGCTTAAACTGAGGCTTCTCAGAGTCATGGCATCATTTCCTGTGGCTGAGCCCAGGTGCGCTTTCTCTAGATCAGATTCTGCAAACGGACCTGTCACCGTGGTGTTCTTTTCTTAATGGAGACAACTGAGTAACAAGTTTTTTAATCTAAATAATGTCCCCACGAGTTAAGACACAGAATTCTTGGGACGTCCATCAAATACATTCTACTCTGATAAATGAGAGGATTCCCCTGTCATTTTGGGGAAACTATTTGATGCTTCCTACTTGGTCCCTGTCCTGTACAGAAGTGCAGTTGATGGCTGGCCACCAATCAGGATTCTTTTTTATGCAGGGCAGGAGCTCTACCACCTGAGCCACTCTGCCAGCCCACAGGTCAGGATTCTCAAATTCCATTGCCCAGTTTCATCTTTTATTAAGTGCACAGCAAGGTGGTGCTTATGGTCTCTTCAGAGGATTCCTTCTTTGACTTATTGCTGTTCCATACTGAAGAAAATTGTGGCTCAGTCATCTTGTGTTTGGAAGGAGCGCATTGGGAGTACATGTCTCTATGTCTGCTGCTTTATTCGGTTAGATAATCAGAGAACATGGCTTGTGCACAATGTTGGTTCATTGCCCCATGGAAATGGCTGCCCTGAGGTGAGGGATAAAGTTCCCTCTTTGCTGGGGCTTTCAAGGAAGAATGGACATTTGGAGACCACACTGGTATCATCTTTGGGACCAGAGCTGAAGACATTGTCTAATGTGATCATAGTCAGTGTTAGGATTTACATTTCTCCTAAAATTTAGTATAGGAGAATATTCCTCTTGAAAACTCTGCCTACTTTTTCAGGGAATTGGTTGCTCAGAGACAAAGTATGGTTGTATAAAGAACAGGTTTTGGAGGGGGCTGGCAGAGTGGCTCAAGTGGCTCCAGCCTAGCAAGTGTGAGGCCCTGAGTTCAAACCCCAGCACCACCAAGAAAAAAAAAAAAAAACCCAAAACACCAGGTTTTGGGGCCTAAGAGCCTTGGGTTCCAATCCTTATTTGACCACCTACTGAGTGAACTTGGTCACTTTAGTCTCCCAGTCTCAATCCTGATGACCTCATCTGAAAATGGGAATGATTCTTTGTGACGCTTTCATATAACCTACCAAATATACTGTAGGAAGTAAAAAAAAAAATGGCAGTTGTTAGTAGAAAATTTAAAGCTAGGGTTGGTATTTTACTATAGTGTCTGTTTTAATCCAGCTTTCTAATACAATACTCTTTTCTGTAAGTGATTTCTCATTAAGCTTGTAGGTTTTCCTTCAGTTATAGCCTTTCACACGCGTCTCAATGGTCTAGACGGCCTCAAATGGTTGAGGACAGGTGAGGAAGAAATAAACAGAGCATTGAATTCCAGGTAAATTGGGCCATTCTTGTTTCCTCAGCACCCACTCACAGGTTCTAAATCAAGCTTGAATCCCTGGCAGAGTGTCCTTGGGCAGGTCACTGCTGGAGGCAGTGTTGGTGGGACATAGGCTGATGTGTAGTTTACTGTGTCTTTTCTCATTTTCAGCACCCCCAAGTTTGGGAACTAAACAGTTCTGTATCTGCTGCCTGCACGGCAGAAGTTGTGGCCATGTGGCCTGGGGACAGACTTCACCTGCTACAGAGAGAGAAGCAGCTGTCCACTCCAGGTAAGAGGGAGCTGGTGCCTTGGTCCCCTGCCCCACAGGACTTCATGATTTGCTTGACACTCCTCTCTTTCTGAAGGAAGGAATGAGTGTCTGCCATGCCCAGGTGCAGCCCTGTTCTGTCCCTCACCCTGACATGTCCCTCTTGCAGGCTGCCATCTGGTTTAGCTGTGAGCACCTGCTTCCCCTGGGAGCATCTCAGAGCAGATGTTCTTCCAGCTGCAGGCAGGAGCGGGAACTTGGGGTAGCAGGGCCCCCCGTGGAGTCTTCAAGCTCTTCTTCCTGGACCCGCCCAGCCCAGCTCTCCTGCGCAGAGGCCATGCTGTCGCCCTCAGGAGCGCTCACTCTGCATGTGGAGGCTGGACTTTGATTCGGGTGACTCATGCCGAGGCACAATCCTCGGGTCCTCCTCCCTCGTCCGATTGCTTGCTTCCTTTCCTTTTATTTTTAACTCAGTGCCTAATTATCATCGTAGCCAAATGTGACTCGTTACACAGGAAGCAGAAGAGCGATGTGGCCCGGGGTTGCTGTCCTCCCCTGACTCCAGGGACCCTGGAAGGGCCCAGGTCCTTGCTGGCAGGACAGTGTCAGTGGGAAGGCTTGGGCAGCTGGATAGTGTCCACTGAGGACAGGAGGAACACACCCTGCTGGTGAGTGCATGTGACATCAGTCAATTGACTGATGTCAGTCATGGAGGTGGCCGAAGAGAGGCTAGAACCCTGGGGCAGGTGGGAGAGCAGTCCTCACGTCAGTGTGAGCCTGCACACCTGTGATTACATGACGTGCTCCAATTACAAAAATAAGGTAAGGTCTTTAATTTCCTTTAGACACAATCCTTGCTCAATTTTAGCAAGGATTTTACAGGGGAAAGAGTGAGCTCTTCAGTTTAAGTGAAACCTCCAGGTGGCCCTCCCAGCTGTCTCCTTCTTTTTTGTTTTTTTTCGGTGGCACTAGGGTTTGAGTTTAGGGCCTCATACTTGCTAGACAGGTGCTCTTACTGCTTGAACCGCTCCACCAGCCCTTTTTTTATGATGGGTTTTTTCTAGATAGGGTCTTGAGAACTATCTGTCCAGAGCTGGCTTCGAACTGTGATACTCCTGATCTCTGCCTCCTGAATAGCTGGGATTACAGGCGTGAGCCACTTGTGCTCGGCTCCCAGCTGTTTCCACGTTAGGAAGTCAGGCGTCCAGCTGACCCATCTCTGCGCTCACGAAAGCCTCTGCTCTCTAGATAGGGCTTTGTTGGTGTCTGATTTCTTGGCTGAACACAGACCAGAAAACTTTTGGCAGTGTCCCCAAACCCAGTCTTTCTAGACAAGGACTCTGTGGGCTCTGAGCAGACCCATAAGGAAAGTGAACCGAATCTTAATCTGATTGCAGTGAAGATAATTTCAGCTAATTCCCTGTAGCCATGGAAACTTCAGCTTTGTCCCCAAGATGATGGACTTTTCTGGAGGCCAGATGAGGTCACCCTAAATGCCAACACCTGGCACATACATGGGCCACGGTGCAGAATACAGTGATGTATAGAATATTGCTCTGGGATGTGCTTCAGGACTGAAATACCATGTGCACTCCTCTAAGTGGGGAGTCCACGCCTAGTGGAATATTATTTGACCTTGAAAAAGAAGGAAAATAGGACATGTGGTACAATACAACATGGATGAAACTTGAAGACATTATGCCAAGTAAATAAACTGACAAATGGAGAAATGCTTCATGATTCTGACTCCACTCGTGTGGTATCCAGAGTGGTCAAATTCATATACAGTAGAAATATGGTTGCCAGAGGCAGACAGGGGGTGTGAATGGGTACAGAGTGTCGATCTTACAGGATGGAGAGATCTGCTGTGGGCACTTTTTTTTTTGTTGGCAGTACTGGGATTTGAACTCAGGGTTTCACCCTTGCTAGGCAGGTGCTCTACCATTCGAGACACTCTGCCGGCCCCAGGATGAAGAGTTCTGGACAGCATGCTAGCGAGAGTTGTCCACCTCATGAATGTACTTAATGCTGTAGAGTTGTATGCTGAAAAGTGACAAAAATGGCAAATTTTATGTTGCTATAATTTACCACAATTTAAAATTTGTTTTAAAAATGTTGCAATTTGGGCTGGGGGCGTGGCTCAAGTGGTAGAGCATCTGCCTAGCAAGTGTGAGGCCCTGAGTTCAAACCCCAGTACCACCAAAAAAACCAAATAAATAAATAAAAATGTTGCAATTTGTCTTTTAAAATAAGCAAAAGCAAAAACACTAGGCTGAAACCTTTGCTTCTCTGTGACTTCCTCAAAATCTAATGAACAAAAATCAAGCTGACAGCTAGCTCTGCCAAGTGCCTGGGATCTGAGCCGACCAAGAACTCTTTTGCCTGGCTTCTGTTGAGGCGCTGGGGCAGGTTGTCCTCTCTCAGTGAAGCTGGCAGATGCCACCAGGGGATAGGGGCCAGGTGAATGACACATTTGGGGCCCTGTCCTGTGGCCTCACAGCAGTTGGCCACTGGGAGACGTTTGGTCAGAGTCTGGGCGACAAGAATCACAGTCCTTCGAAGACAGTTCTCCTGTTTAACAGTCTGGAGCCCTGGGTAAGTCGCCAACCCTTTCTTTTCCTCTGTTTTCTCATAGTAAGTTCCATGTCCCTCTTTCTGTGACCTCTCCTTCCCCTCTTTCTTCTCTGCCTTCAGTCTCTCTTTTATTTCCTCAGGGGTCTTTCAGTCAGAGGTTACAGACCTTAGACCCGGGGGTCCTCAGCCTGGGTTGGCTGATTCTAGAAGAAACCCATCTGGTCTGATTCTCCTCACCCACCTGTGAGGTTCCAGCCCCTCCCTCCCTTCCCTTGCTTCTGTCTGTTAGGCAGTCTGCTTCTAGTCTGACCTTGGAGTCTACCAGAAAGTGTACCCATGGGACAGTGGCCTTGACTACTAACTATAGGGAAGAAAGTGTTGGGACCAGACTGCCACAAGAGCTCATGGGGCAACTTTGAAGATTTCGTTACCACCTTCTGTGCTGTTTGTGGCTTCCAGTCAAGATTGAGGAAGAACACTGACATGAAGTTGTTCACACTTTCAGGACTTAAAAATAGAAAAGCAAATCAAGCAAGTGGGGGTTGCACTCAAGGACTGTCACATCCCAGGGCAGGGTTGTCACCAGGTGGGGTGGGGGGCAAAGAACAGGCCCCACCCCTGAGTCCTCCCTGATGTAGGAGAAATTTGTTTTAAAAGGAAATGAGGGAAATTGTATTTTATTAACTAATTTATTAAATTACTTATTTTGTTTATTTTTGGCAGTGCTGGCATTTGAACTCTGGGCCTAGCACTTGCTAGGCAGGCACTCTACCATTTGAGCCATGCCCTCTAGCCTTTTTTGCATTAGTTATTTTTCATATCGGATCTCGTGTTTTTGTGCTGGCTTCTCTGGATCTCAATCTCCTACCTGTGCTTTCCATGTAGCTGGGATTACAGATGTGCACTACTGGTGACACCTGGCCTGTTTGTTGAGATGGGATCTGGTAAGCTTTTTTTCTAGGCTGGCATCCAACCCTGATATTCAAGGTCTCTGCCTCTTGAATAGTTGGGATTACAGGTGTGTACTGCCACACCCAGCCCAAAGTCCCAAAGGGGAAAAAGAATCTGAAATAGGTGAATTCTTTCTGTTAATTTTGTTTAAAAACAGCAGTCTTGTCCCACACACAACCTTTTGAAAGTCTCCTCTGAAAAGGAGTCATGGGTGGTAGCTTGTGGGCTCCGTAGAAAGGTACAGCTGTGGACAAGGGCTTCATGTGGCCACTCTGCCTGCCCACTTCAAAGACCCAAGTCTTTTCATCTTAGAAATGCTTGCACTTCTGGCACAATGAATGCACAATTACAGAACAAACAGACTCTTCTCACAGCTGCTTCTCTGTGGCCACAGAGATGTCACTCATTGTATTTTGGTTTTTCCATTTTTGCCTCTGTTCTGAGCACAACTCAAAGTGGCAAAGAATTTTTGGGACCTACCTATGGTCAGTCTCTGCCACTTACTAGCTGTGTAATCTTTCCTCTGTACTATTCTGAGCCTCAGTTTCCTCACCCATGAAAAGGGAACACTTGTGTCTTAGCCTGTCCCCTCACTCAGAGTAACCGGAATTTGAAGAGTCTCTGTGTGAAAGTGATGTGGAAACCACGAAGAGCCATGCAAATATGGACTTCAGTGTTCCTGTTGCCTGCACTGTCTTTCTCTCTCTTCCAAACTAAAACAAGTGCCACAGAGCATGCCTGAGGATTGGGAAGCCTCTCGGAGGATGTGACAGTGGCCAGTGGGCTTAGCCTGCTGGAGGGAACACGTGTTCGGGTCACTGGGAGAGCCTACGTAAAGGCCTCTAGGCCATTGAACTTATCCTGGGTGTGAGGCTGCTGTCAGGCTGGAGGAGTGTCCTCTTCCTGCTTGGAGTTTGGCCCAAAGCTGGGCCACAGCCACAAGAGACAATTGTCATAAGTCACAGAAAAAGGGGAGGCTATACCACAGGTACATGGCCAAAAGATGACAAGAAGACCAGACCAGCTGTGATGCCCTGACTCACCCGTAGGAGTTCTGACCTTTACTTTGGACAGTATGGAGGGACATGGAAGTTTGGGGGACAACACAGGAGATCTGAGCAAAGGACTGGCATGATTCGTGTCGTTAGGTGTGGTATGGTGAATAGACTGGGGTGGGGACACTGGAGCACTTCAGATGGCCTCACGGGAGTCACTGAATGGTGAGGTGACCCTTCTCTGACTTGTCAGAGCCAGGTCTTCCTTCCCTGCCCAGTCCTGTGAGGACTTCACTGACTTTTCCTGTCCTATCAAAGGAAGCTAAGTCTTTCCTTACCTGTATTTTGAAAGCACATAAAACAATCAAAACATTTTACAACGGTTATTTACAGTTTTGCTCTGTTTTCCAGAGTAGAGGACAAACAAGTTGGAATTAGATTGTGTCCTGTTTTATTTCAGTGGAGCTGGAAGCCAGCACAATGTTGGTGTCAAGTAGGTCATCAGCAAATGTTTGCTCCATGAAGCAGTGAGGGGACGAGGCAGTGCTGGTGTGAGTGTGGAGGGGAGGGTGGCATGGGAAATGTCCAAGAAACCAATGCATGACCCACTGGATGTAGAAGGAAGGCAGAGAAGAGGTGTCTTCTTTGGGTGTTTGGGTGATACCTTTCAATTAGAAGGCCAAGGAAAAATATTTAAGGAAGGAAGTGAACTCCAGCTTTTGTCACTTATTAAAGAAAAAAACATCTGTCAAACCCCTCAGATATGCTAGGCACCATACCAAGTGCTGGTGATTCTGAGGTGAAGTAGGTCAGGATGCCTGAGTACCTCACAGTTACTTGAGAAACAGAAAAATGACAATTGAGTGTGTTATACAAAGGTTGTGTGCTGTGATCAGTGAGATGACCAAGCTCTCATTCTGTCTGTAGAGTCAGGGATGTGAGTAGAACCGTGGAGTTTTCTAAGCCAAAAAAGAGCATTTCATGTAGAAAGAAAAGCACGTGCCTGGAAACATTCTGGAATACTCAGGGAGCAGGAAGAGATTCAGTGTGGCTCAAGAGAAAGGGCCAGGTTGGCCATTGGTAGGCAGTGAGGTGGACAAGGTCAGGCCATGTCATGACACAGGTGATTGGCCTGCTCAGGAATTTGGGGTGCTCCTTGCAGTCACTGGGGGGTCGGAGGATACTTCTAAGCAGAGGTGATAGGGTCAGACTTGTGTTAGGAATATGGTGTGGTCTAGGAGCCAGCTACAAGCATACAAGTTGGGCTTGAGGCACAACATATCAGGTATAGGAGAAGAAGGTGGGAGTACGGCTTGAGTAGCACGGGGAGATTGGTTCAAGAGGGCCAGGCTGAGGCGTCGACATCAGGCTTTCTGGACAGCAGTCCAGGGAGAATGGTGACATGTCCACAGGCCACCTACAAGGAAACACCTATGTGGAAATACCTGTCCTGTTGGAACAGCTGAGGAGGTTGGTTTTAGAATCCTTCTGTACTCTTAAATTTTTAAGGACCTCAAAGAGCGTTGGTTTATGAAGGCTGTATCTGTCTATTGAAATGTATGTTATTAGAAACTAAAGCTAAAAACTTTAAAAATGCAGTTATTTTTAAATAGCAATAAGCCCCCAGGTGCAGTAACATAAATGACATACCTTTATGTAGGGTGCAAAGTGGCACCAAGGTCGGATGGGGTGAGGATGTGACCATGTTGTTGACCTTGGCAGTTAGAAGGGACTAGTAATCTTAGGGTTTTCAGGGTTTCAGTGGTGGTGTCTGCCATGAGAGGGCCAAGATGAGCATGTGGGGACTGCAGCAGAGGCCTCAAGGTTAGCCGTGCAGTGCTCTGCACCTGCCAGGCTCCAACCTTGTGAGCTCTGTTCCAGCCCCTGCACAACAACACAATGTCAGAGTGACAGCCTTGGCCAGAAATATGTGTGCTGCTAAGGATTCAGCTGATCTAGAGGTGAAGAACCTGGAATGCTGAAAAGAGGATGGGGTGGAAGAGAGACGTGTCAGAAGCAGAGAGACATGTCAGGGAGGAGTTCTAACAGTGAAAATGGAAGGTGACCATCATGGTTACACCCTGGAGAGTCATGCACTATTCATTTATTCAGAGCCAATAAACTGTGCCAGGCACAGTTGTAGATGCTGGGGATGCAGTAGGCAGCATAAGAGGCAAGTTGATCTGGAAAGATCTTTTCCAAAACACATTTTTAATAAGAAAAGCAAGTTGCTGAGCAATATACATGTATAGAGAATGGTATCATTTATGTAAAAAGAAAACAAAACCACGCTACACCTATATTTGTGTGTGCGTCTATTAAAACGTGAGTAAGTGCATAGACCATTTGCTGGGGAGAAACAAACAGATGGTTAGTGGTGGGGGGGTCTGGGGGCACCAGGCATGAATATACTTCTGTATTGTTTGAATTTGTCACAGTAAATATATTTTCACGAGTATGCCTGCATTAGAAGTCTTTGTGGGTAGAAAAGAGAGACCCAGAGTTCCTACTGGTTTTTCCTTCTGAAAACACCTGTTAGATTATAGCCCTTTTGTCTCACCGCCCCGCAAGTTGAGGCCGAGTAAGGGTGTTCAAAGAGGAATTTGGGCTAGGATTTTCTATTTTCAAGGTTTGGTGTGGTCTGGATGAAAGCTGTGCCAGAGGATGGAGCTGAGTTTCGGAGGCAGTGCCACCTTCCTGGGAAGAGAACATTGCAGTTTGCCCCCCTCCTCCCATATTGTCTGCGGGGACTGTCAGAACAAAACAAAGCACCACAGGCTGGGGGCTTTCATGGCAGTGTCTCACAGCTCTGGAGGATGGCAGTCCCAGATCAAGGTGTCTGTGGGTTTGGTTTCCTTTGGAGGCCTCTCTCCTTGGTCTGAAGACAGCCACTGTTCACCCTGCCCTACCACACAGACGTCCCTCTACATGTGTCTGTGTCCAAATTTCCTCTTCTTAGGACACTAGTCTTTGGATGAGAGCCCACCCTAGTGACCTCATTTTAAAGGCCCTCTCTTCCAAACACAGCCATGCTCTGAAGTTCTGGTATTTGGGTGGACACCATTCAGCTCCATCAGAACCTCAGAAATGTTTCCTTGGCCTGTCCTGAGTTTTGGGTGCCCTACTCAGCCCCTGCCACCCGGGCTCTGGTGGGCACGGGGGATGGACTGAAGCCCTCAGAGAACACACTAGTAAAAGCAGCATGACTGTATCTGTGGCTCCCTAGCCACAATGAGCAACTGAAAGTCCCCAGGGGGGACCAGGTTCAATGTGATTTCCTGAATGATAAAGCTGGGAGGGAGGAGCACATATACAGTCACCCGGCAGCCCAGAAAACACCTGTTGGATGCTTTTGCTTTTTAGCTCATGCCTGTGGGGCTCTGCCAGGAGGAAGCCAGGAGCAGGACCTGTGCCGGGATCTGGCCAGCAGAATATGGAGCGTTCAAGCAAGATGGAGTTTTTCCAGAAGTTGGGCTACAACCGGGAGGACGTGGTCAGGGTACTGGCCAAGCTGGGTGACAAAGCCCTGGTCAACGATGTGCTGCAGGAACTGATCCAGACAGGCAGCCGCCCTGGGCCCCAGGAGGGCTCAGTTAGCAGCACTGGGCCCCTGCTTGTCCCCCGGGGCTCCTGCAGGATCTCAGATTCTGCCCAGCGGGATGTGAGGTCAGCCTTGGAAGAGGACTGTGACGACCCGGCCAGTTCTCTGCGGCCCATTGTGATTGATGGCAGCAACGTGGCAATGAGGTAGCATATCCTGCTTTTCTTCATCCTGAAGCTGGGGGTGGGGCCTGGGGACCCTGAGAACTGTCCTCCTCTCTGTGGCTTGGTCCAAAGTTTTGGGGCCAGTGAACCAAGCTTCGAATCCCTGTTCCTCTTCTAAGTAGGTGTGTGAATTAAGCAAGTCATTGAATCTCTCTGAGCCTCACCTTCTCCATCTGTAACATGGGAGTAAGCTTCCCTAAGTGGATGAGAGTTGAAGCTGCATGAATCATGGTGCAATTATTAGATCCATCCAGAGGAGCTTCCTTCTTGGGACAAGGAAGGGGTAATGGGGAGGAGCCCAGGCTCAGATGTTGACAGATGTCACCTTCTTTGGACTCTTTCCCTAGCCAGCTGCGTGACTGTGGGAAAGCAAGAGACACTTGGTTCCTCTTCTGTGCACACGGCCAGTAGAGTTCTCTCCTGCTACCCTCAGAATTTGAGATCAAATGGGAAGGAGTACTTGAATGGCGTTGCAAGCTGCAGAGTTGGTGGGGACGTGAGGTTGCAGTTCCCTTGTTAGCTTTGAGACAAGCAGTTGAGAGAAGAGTTTGGTCTTCCGCTCCTCCTTTGAGCTGCAGATAGACACAATGTGACCATTTGAGTCTTGGCATCTTGAAACGTTTGGGGATTTGAGTATCACATGGTATGGTGCCTGGCTGGCTAAGCTCTGCTGGGACAGGATCTCCACAGCTTACTTCTGGATGGGATGGGATCCTCCCACCACTCGGCTGAATTACAGCTGGGCACAGGGTAGAATTATAGGAAATTGTTCACTGACAGCTGTAAAGATATGTGCTTCCCTTTTTAAAGGTGGAATTATGGGTAGGAATTCAGAAAAGCAGTTATCAGCAGCTCCAAATGTGTCAACAGGCAACGCTGAGTTTCCTCTGGGGACAGAAGTTTGGAATGGTTCATCCTGACATGGCTCAGCCTTGGGGACTGTCCCCGTACCCCCTGTGTGCTGTGTCCTAAGAATTTTTGCTCCATTTTAGCTGCCCAGGTCTCCCTGGCCTTGATATCTGTACAGGTGATGGAAATTCACTTCTTTCTGGAACTCAAGAACTGGGTGTGGTGGGGGAGGGGGCGCCCTCCATTCTCACCCATGCCCCTCTCCACCTGAGAGAGAAGCCTGCGATCCTGATCAATTTAAGATCTCTGGTGTGTTAAAGGGACATTTAAGAATCCATAGGCTCTAAGGGTCCTGGGAAGTGTGGAAGGGTTTGAGAGGGGTCTTGGCCTCTCAAAGATACAGGCAAAGCTCTTCTCTCATGGGGCATCAATTAAAAGAGAGCTTTGAATGTAAGTCAATCATCGTGTAAGTCAATGCCCTTCCCAGCCCAAGGATGATATGAGTTCCTTAGTTCCAAATCAAAACAGCAGAATGGCCACAGGGTAAAAAGACTACTTTGGGGGGCTACAGCATTCTGTTTGTGGGAACAGAAAATATTTTTAGGATTTGTTATGTGAGGATGCTGGTGGAAAGAGTCTCTGTTGCTGCCTGAAATTGAAATTTAAACCATGTCCTGTATTTGCACCTGACCATAAAGTGTCCTGACTAAATCCATGTGGTCCCACCACCTCCACCCCCACCTCCCACAGCTGTAATCGGTTAGTCCTTTCCTGCTCAATCTGTGGGCTACAAAAAGAAACCATTACTCAGACTTAGTGCAAAGAATGTGCACTAAGTGTTTTTATACACTTGCTGCCTACGCACCACCTCAATTAACCAGAGTGTGTTTTCTGTGTGTGCACATACAGGCATGCACAGACATATGTACACACACATTCACCCACACATCCACAAACATCCCTGCCCCTTGTTTCCTGGATCCCAATAGTTAGAAAAAGAAACAAACTGTTCTAGGATCACTTGATTGTGGGGGAACTTTACTTGTTCCCATCAAAGGCAAGTCCTGAGAGAGTGGGGACCAGAGATTCCGCTCCATCCCTGCTGCTCCTTCTCCTATAACGATGTCTAGCTACTCAGTCCTCCAATGGGGATTTCAACGAGACCCTGTGCCCCACGGCTGCCAGGTCCTCAGAGAGACCCAAGCACAGGCTGGCCCTTTACAGAGAACATTTATGATTGAAACCTGAACTGGTGTCTCATTATTGTTCACCTTAGAATTCAAAGTGGTTTCTGAAGATCCTCCCTGAGGTTTGCATGCTCACAGACATTCTGTCCTTTGTTTTGGAAAGTGAGGCTGCTTAGCACACTGTCTGGCCTAGGAAGAGCTTGCAGACTGAGTGTGACACATGTCCTTTCTACCAAGAGCAGACAAGAAGCATGGCTTCCACATGGCATCCTCCATGGTGTCTCCTGCTGGCTGTGCTTCTGTCTCCTGCAGCCTGTGGTGGTCTCTGCCTTTGCTGACAGAGAGCAGTAAGCTGGTTTTTCACTGGCAGCACTTTTCCTCATTGTCTTTCAGAAGTCATATTCCAGTGATCTTACAGACTGTGCTCTACTTCTTTTCTATTGCTTTCGGGCAGCTCAAAGCAACTCTTATTTACTGGCTAACAACAAGCATTTATTTAATCGCCTCCAGTTCTGGAGGACAGCAGTCTGACACAGGGTTCCTGGCTAAAATCAAAGCGTCGGCAGAGCTGTGTTTCTTTCTGGAAGCTCTAGGGGAGTCTGTTCTCTTGTTTTTCCCTGCATTCTCCACTTCTGGTCCCTTCAAAGCCAACAGTGGCTTGAAATGATAACACAGTGTGGCACGTGTGTGCAGCTATCTGTTAGAATCTCTGCAGTTTTTAATAGAGACTCATAGGACCTGTGATCCTTAGAATCTTAGGGACCGCTGATGTAGAATGAGAAATTATTGATATTACATTGTTTTATAGCCAGGGACTTCTTTTGCCTCTGTCTTTCAGGATTTAAGTCACCTACCCTCTTCAACACAAAGAATGATAGGGTGCCTATCAGTCCTTGAATGTGACCCTCTCAGTTGCCCAGGAAGGGACTTGCAGTGTTTGGCCAAGGTCAACACTGCCTCACATCAGACCTGACCTCTGGAGGTATACTCCCTGTCCAGGCCAACCTATGCAGACATTTCCACGGGCTTGTCTCCTGAGTTTATCAGGATGTTTAACCCAAGGCCGTTGGTTATGGCTGAATCCAGAAGGCCTGTGCTGGCTGCTCTCTGTGGGTCAGCAGAGTGGTTATAGGTCAAAGACTTTTTACAAGTCATGGGAATGTATTTGTTCAGAGCACATTGAAGTTGGGCTGCTGTCCTGAAGTCATTTGAATAGAAGGAACACAGTGTGTTCAAGCTATCTCACAATGAACTTAAAAAAACCCCTGTCTCCTCATTGTAACAACACAAGGAGTCCACTGGGCTCCTATAGACAGGACTAATGGCTCCATTTATCATTTCATAAGCAGTGGGTCAATTAATGAGAATTCTAAGTTGCAAAGTAGTGAGTGTCAGTCCAGCACCTGGGAAGCCAGGCCTCGAATGTGCCCTATGGTCTTGTATCTCTGTGTCCTTGTAGGAAAACAGGTCAGAGGCAGGGGTTGGAGCGTAGTGCAGCACCGAAGGGCCGCCTAAGACAGCTTTGTGAGGATAGAACTTTCTAGGCCTGCACTATCTGCTACGGTAGCCACTTGACTCATGTGGGTTTTGAGCACTTAAAATCTGACCAGTGCATCCGAGGACCTGAATTTTAAATTTCATGTCCTTTTAGTTCATTTGAACTTGAATGTAGGTGGCCATGCCATGGGGCTGTGCAGCTGGGGCTTTTCAGCTGACCAGGAGCTGTGTAGCTTCTGTGAGTTCCATTTCCCACCTCACCCTCTGTGCCTTCTTTTGGTAAGGGGAGGGTGAGACTGGGGTTTGAACTCAGAGCTTTGTGCTTACAAGGCAGGCACTCTACTGCTTGAGGGGCACCTTCAGTTCATTTTTGTTCTGGTTATTCTGGAGATGGGATCTCTCAACTTATTTGTCCAGGTTGGCTTCAAATCACAGTCCTCCCCACCTCAGCCTCCCAAGTAGCTAAGATTATAGGTGTAAAGCCACTCGTGCCCAGCTTTTCTTACAAGGGATTACTCTTCTTCTTCAGAGGTTCAGAGAGAGTAAGGGACTTGCCCGAAGACACAGAGCAGTAAGGGCCAGCGCTGGATTAATTGTTCCTTCCAGGGCTGCCTGTATTCCATACGTGTGGCTCTTTACCCATCTGACTTTGGAAAGGGCTGAGGGTGGGAGACTCTGGCCCTAGAGGCTAGAGCCTGCCTGGACTGACTAGAGCTCTGCCAGGAACTACCAACTGCAGACAGGATGTGCCAGGCCCCAGCTCTCTTCCCCAGAGGCCTGATGGGACTCACTCCTGCTGCTGCTGCTGGCCCCTCAGGTCACATGTGTGCATTGAATGGTGGCTCTGATGGACAGACGTGGCTTTCCAAGTACAATCCCTGTGCCTTTGAGGGGTGTGTGTGTGTGTGTGTGTGTGTGTGTGTGTGTGTTTATGAGAGAGAGATAGAAGAAGAAATGTCAGCTTATGTCACTCAGCTGAACACCTGAGTTGCTAGACACCCAGCTTTAAGAAAATGTCCAGCAACTTTTCCAAAAGAAGGTGACCTTCACCGAGAGTCTGTTAGAAGCTGCATGGCAGCAATGTTTGGGAAGTGTGCAGATTCTCAGGAGCCACTGTGGCCAATGTCCTTGTGCGGGGCTGGTGAACCCATAAGCACCCAACCTGTTTCACATCCTGTAGGCAAATCTAGAAGAGGCGGGACTTGAAGTGTGGAGTTTGAAGGGAAAACACCTGACAGTTTCACATCCTTCCACTACTCCAGAGGAGGCTTGTTTGAATGTGTGCTCTTTTGGGGGCATATTGGACTTTTCATCTGGGTTTTTGTTTATATTTTAAACTCTTAGAAAACCTGGTGGAGTGTTTCTTCTGGGGGAAGGAATTGTTCACAGAAGGAAGCTCAGACAGAGAACGCACCATTTCCATCAGGCCCCTCTCAGTGGGCTATGGGAAAGAGACGAATGGTTATTGCTGTTGGTCTTTGAGACAAGGTTTGCTATGTAGCCCAGGCTGGCCTTGAACTC
This sequence comes from Castor canadensis, assembly GCF_047511655.1. Taxonomy (NCBI): domain Eukaryota; kingdom Metazoa; phylum Chordata; class Mammalia; order Rodentia; family Castoridae; genus Castor; species Castor canadensis. The sequence continues at coordinate 16,402,639 of NC_133386.1, forward strand.
CCATTCTCCTGATTCTGCCTCCCAAGTGCTAGAACTAAGGCATGTGCCACCAACGCCTGGCTTTTACTTTGGAGCTGGGGGTCAGGCTGGCTTCTGAGTCCTGAATCTGCTCTAATTATCTTTAGTCTTGGGCTTCTACCCAAGTCTGCATCCATTTCTGCATTATAAGATGAGGACACCCAAGACACTCCTGCTCCTCCTCCCCACTCCCTTCCCCCAACCTGAGCTGGTCAGAGATGTGGTAAGAAGGCTCAGCTTGACAACAATTTCTTTTGAGGTATAATATCCCTTTGATTGCTTTTTTTTGCTGCATTCCACGGGTATTTGGGTTCTTTATTATTTTTGTTACTAGTTAGTTTCAGGTATTTTCTAATTTCCCATACGATTTTATCTGTGATTCATGGAGTCAATTAAATGAGCTTTAAGTTTCCTGATACATGGTTTTTGCTTGTTCCTTTTAAAAAATTTATTTTTATTCTTATTATATTGTTGTACTGGGGGTACATTGTGACATTTACAAAAGTACTTACGCTATATCTTAAATTCAGACTGTTGACAATTTAGCCCCAATAAAAAACAGAACGGAAGAAACGGTACCTCTCTACACCTGAGACCCCTAAGGAATCCTAGCTCATCTCTTCCTTTTCTCCCACCCATCGCCACCACCTTGCTTCCCACGGGGCTGTTTTGTGAGCTCTTGATTTCTTCAGTCAGGGGTCTGCACTGGGTGCCATCCAAGGGTACAGTGGAGTATGAGTAGATGTTGAGTTTCTGTAAATGACAGCACCCTCGCTGTGGCTGTCCAAAGCACAATTATCAAGTAGGCAAAGTTTGCCTTGGGCACAAACCCACTTTCCTTTTCTACTCTCCCAATGTTCAAAACCTCTGGGCTCCTGTTTCCTGTTCCCATGGCCTCATAAACTGTTTCACAGGGCCTGTTAATAACTTTGTCAAGGGTCCCTCTGTGAAGCAGGATCATTTTAACCACATGACTTACTCAGTCACAGGGGTCTTCAGGAGAGGAGGAAGAGCTGGCAGTCAGCAGTCAGATCTGAGGGCTGCCACTAGATCAGAGAGCTGGCACATTTCTTTCTTCCAGTTTCCTCAAGGGTATAATGGGGGTAAAGGTCACTTCCTTAAGCACTTGTTGCAGTGATGAAATGAGACTAAAATGTGCCAAGTGGCCTGGCAGGCAGAACTCTTTACAGATATTAAAAATGACTTCACAGAAACAGGAAGGGCGTCTCTTAGCATCCAGCACCAAGCCTTATAGATCTGTGCAGAGACAGTGCCCAGATAAATGGAGCCTTTGGCTTATGCATTTCCCTGTGACTGTTATCACCTGACTGGGGGCTCTGCAAGGACTCAGTTTCCCTATTTTTCTCTACCACTGAATGCGCCCCCCTCCAACCCAACCACACATTCACCAAGTGTCCAGGACAGAAAGTTGGCTTCGGAGTGGTTGAAACAGACATGTGAAGGGTCCTAGGAACGAGTAATTAAGCAATAGCTTAAACATAATTGTGGCGGAGATAGCGCTACTTGAGGGTGACGAGCTGGACTGTGCAGTCAACAGATGCATGTGTGGGGGAGGGGAAGTCCATCCATCCTTCATGTCCTGCTTCATTTCTGTGATGGAGAGCATCTCTTTCCCAGTTTTGACCTGACATTGGCCAGTGTCTGCATGGTGGTACCTCAGGGTCTTGTCTTCCTGCAGACTCAGTCTTTGTGTTTCTCCTCCTGTCCCCCGGCTCCTCTCTTAAATGACCTCTGGGGGCTTTGAGACCTAGTGTTGGCTGAGATTGAGGGTCTTGGCCCTCACTGGGCTCTGATTCAGGAGTGGCCAGGTGAACATGCGAGTGTTCTTGATCTCTTTTGGCCTTCTTGGGAGCCAACAGCCTATTGGGCCTGGGGCCTACAAATTTCCTGGGTGTTGCTTCGGTCACTTTCCCCCAAGGCAGCCCTGAAGAGCTGGGATTTTCCTGAGGCTGTGCTGAAAACAAGGCTTCATCCTCCTGTTCATGCCATGTTTCTACCTTGCCCTTCCTTTTTGGGCTCAGCAGGAGGTGGGGTGGCACAGGGTTTCCTCCTCCTGAAGCAGAAGGGACTTTTGATCCATCTCCTCTTCCTTTTCCCACAGCACCCCATTGGTGGTTCTCTCTACTGCCTGTATGAGCCTCCTAGAGTGGCATCAATGGCCTAAGGGATGTCTCCTCGAAACCAGGAGAACCCCCAGCCCAGGCGGCATGAGGCTCCTTGTGCCTCACTGGAGCTGAAGGACTCCCAGAGCTCTCCTGGACCCCACAGAGCCTGAATTCTGGCACTATTTGTTACTGCCTCCAGAGATGCCTTTCTTTTATAGCCTGTGATGTCCCAATTCCCCTGAGAAAATGGCAGGAATAATCACCATAAGGATGACTTAGTGTGTGCCTCATCTGGATGGGCTGGTTGTTTTCAGCCAGGCTTTTCAGGACCCTCGACTCTCATGAACTTGACTCTGTCTCTGTTTCAACTTGCTTACACGTGTGTTGTAGACATGGCGCTCTCTCTTGGCCCCTGGAACATCTAAGTCCTGCCTCATTAGAATCTTTCCAGACAACTGTCCCCTTTGCCTGGGCTGCTCCTGTTCTAGCTGCTGGCAAGGCTGGTTTCTTCTCAGTCACTCATCCACTCAGCAAACTTTTTTTTTTGGTGGTACTGGGGTTTGAACTCAGGGTCTACACCTTGAGCCACTCGGTCAGTCCTTTTTTGTGAAGGGTTTTTTCGAGATAGGGTCTCATGAACTATTTGCCCAGGCTGGCTTCGAAGCGCAATCCTCCTGATTGCTGTCTCCTGAGTAGCTAGGATTACAGGTGTGAGCCACTGGTGCCCAGCTACTCAGCAAACTTTTATTGTGCCCTTACCAGTTATCAGTGTTAGGTACTGGGGCTCAGTGGTGAGTAAGGAGAGCTTATGAGGTAGTCACCAGAATGCCCTGGGTGAGGGTGAATGTCCTGAACTGCCAGGAAGCAGCTGTGTGGTGCTTGTTATAGGAGATCTGGGAATGCTTTCCTGAGGAAGTGAAGGCAGCTGAGATCTGAAGGCGGAGGAATGAATGGGGCTGAGAGGGAGGAAATAGCTGGTGCAAAGACCTTGTGGTAGGGGCCAAAGAAGGTGTAGGGCCAGGATAAAGGGCTGAAGGAAGAACAGGGATTTGGGGAAGAAGTAGCACTAGCTCAGATCTTCCCATCTGTTTCTCTCCTCAGTAAAACACCAGTGACCCCCCTGAGTAGGTTCGAGGACTGACTTTAGGCTTCACTAATCCCTCCTTCTCCTGTTGTCCATGAGGCAGCTCCCAGCTGGTTTCCTTCCTGGTCTCTCACAGGTCTTTTTTCTCTCTTTTATAAGATTCCTCCCTTCCATGTAACCATCTACTATTTCCCAGAGCAGCCCAAGGCCCCCACTTTCTCTCTATCAGATGATTCTGCCCATGTTGTGCTTAAACAATAGCAATGGTGACCTGCAACTTTGGTCACTTGGACTTCTTCTCGGAACCCTCACCGTTTACCTCACATTCCCGCTTAGTGGTCACAAAGCTTCCTGCAAGTCAGTTTGTACCCAAAATCCAATGATTTTTTTCCCTCTAGACTTGATCCCCTTCAGCATCTCCATGTCAGTGCACGGCCCACCATCCACGTGTGCAAGAGGTCTGCAGGAGCTGATGCCTTTTCTCCACACCACATAAATCAGAACTGAGCTCTGGAGACTTATCTTCTAAATAGCTCTCAAGTTCAAGTTCACCTGCTCTTCTCCCTTCTCCACCACTAGCAGCTCAGTCCTAACCACCACCAATTTTTGCTTGGATTACAACAGCTTCTCCCCCCAACACCTTTTCTTGGCAGTACTGGGGTTTGAACTCAGGGTCTTGGGCTTGCTAGGTAGATGCTCTGGTACTTGAGCCACAGCTCCAGTCCTAACAACAGCTTCTTAACTAGTACCCCACACCCATGACTGCTTCTTCCAACTTACTGTCCTCTGTGCTGCCAGGCTGAGCTTTGTGAAACATACGTTGATCTCATCACTGGGTCACTGGGCTGGGTGTGGGGCAGAAAGTTCTTGGTCTCGTTGGAGAAAGAATTCAAGGACAGACACAGGAGACTTGAACAGGAGCAGGTCTATTAATGCACAGCAAGTGAAAGCAGAGCAGAAGTGCCCCCTTCACAAGGCCGGGGTGGGGGCAGGCTCAAGAAGGAGGTAGCAGGCTTTTATGGGAGCTGTGGACATGGGGGTGGTCAGTCCTGGAAAACTGGGTCAGTGTGTCATTAACTGTCTGGGTCATGAATTCCATCCATGTGTGGGCGGGGGAGTTCTTGGCCTTGGACTTGTTGGGATGGTCAGACCGGGGCTGTGGGGATGCTGGTCAGAAGACCCTGCTGTATGTCACAAGGCATCCCATTAACATCAGTAGGCCAGGACTCTCAGCCATCAGGTTCCTAACTGCCATATCACCATCACGCCATCATGCCACATCTACTTTCAGTGGGATCCAATGTGTAAAACCCTTCCCTGGCTTCTGGGTTCTCTTAGCAGGAAGGAAGACAATCTTTAAGAAGGACCACGTGGTCCTGTTGCTCTCCCAACACTCCTTCCCTACTGCCTCATTGATAACTTTGGTGGAATTTGTGGGCCACTGGCCTCCTTGCTTGGGCTTGAGAAACCCAGCTCATTCATAACCATCTCTCAGGAGAGAGCGATTCTTTACCTGGCTCCTCTTGTCCATTTTAAGTCCATCCCTATTAGCTCCAGTTGAGGAGCTGGCTGGTCAGTTCATCTTTGGCATATTTCCTCTTTGGAGCCATGCCTCCCTGGATTTATCACGAGCTCCCTGCTTCCAGTCATAGGCTGTAGTTTTTGCAAAAAACGCACTAGGTTTAAAATGCAGACTTTCCCTGTTCCCTTTGGTTATGAGACCATGGCCCAGGTTATTCCCAGGGGAAACCACCCTTAGGAACCCTTTCTGCTTCTCCTCATATGTCTCTGTCTCCCCATTGTAGCCATGGAAATAAAGAAACCTTCTCTTGCCGGGGAATCCAGCTGGCTGTGAACTGGTTCAGGGACAGAGGACACACCTACATCAAGGTTTTTGTTCCATCCTGGAGGAAAGAGCCATCGCGATCTGAAACGCCTATAAGAGGTACGCTGGGGCAGGTGATGGTTGGAGGGTGCCATGCCCCCATCCTTGGCGCTGCTTCCTGTTTAGTTACTGGCTTACTGGTCCACCTTCCTCACTGCACTGAAAACTCTGGAGGCCCTGACTGTGAATGTTTGGAACCCCAGAGTTAGCACCTGGCATGGAGCAGGCGTTCAATATTGAATAGATGAATGGATAAATTATCTTTTAGCATGAATGATTAAGTTCTGAAAATAATTGTGTCTCACAACTTTTAATGCTCTGAAGAAAGATGGATGACGTCCCAGCCCTGAGAATGAACAGGGGTTGAAAGAGACATCCATCTGCCAGGCAATGTTGATTATTTACTCCACGCTTTTCTTTAAAGAAGATGGAAGTTGAGGCCCAGGAAATTCTCTTTAAGAGATGGGAATTGAGTCCAGGGCTTCCCACATGCTAGGCAAGTGCTCTGTCACTGAACTATGTTCCCAGCTCTACTTTAATTCTCAAATCGCTGAGAAATATTTTGAGGCTGTAAATAATAGAGCTGTGGTTTACATAAACAGGGTTCTGTTCAGCTCTCTATAACCCAGAGACAGATGCTCAGTCATTGCTGGAATCTGTTCAGCCAAGTCAGCACCAGGAGGCCACCTCTCAGTCACCGGTGACGCTTCCCTGACTTTTCCTTCCTGCCTTCTAAAAAACTTTTGCCTTTGCTTTGTTTTTAATTCTCTCAATGGTTACCAGTTGCTGCTGCTTCTCTCTCTCTGTTAAAACATGCTGCTCTTATCTCATGGATGCCAGTATCTTCTTGAATATTTTGTACTAACAGATTTAAAAAAAAAAAAAAAACTTCCACAAATGCTATAATGCTCTTTTTTTCTGTGGAATCAGTGCTCCTGTTCATCTCTCTCCCTCCCTCCCTCCCTTCTTCTTTCCTCCCCTGCTTTCTCTCTCTCGCTTATGCTATTAGCTTTTTCTTTCAAAAGTCTAGTTTTGATGTGAATAAAAGAGTTAGATTGGCAAGTGCCCTGGGTTTCTCTCCTAGGATTGGGGTCTGTCCCTGAATGGCAGGGATGACCACTGGTTCCAAATGGCACTTTCCACTCCCGCATGCCCTGGGCGAGCAGGCAGGTAGCAGTGCCTCTGTCCGCTGCATATTCCAACTTCACAACAATACGGGTCTATTCTGTTCTAGGAGATGGGCTCAGTAGAGCCTTCCTCCTGCTGACGGTGTCTCCTTCTTCATAGCAATAGGGGCAGGAGATGGGTGCAGGGCCCATGAGTGGCCCTGTGTGAGCCACCCATCTCTATCCACCTGCCTTCCACCCCCTCCTCCACCTGGAGTGCTCCATGGCTTCAGAACACAACTCCTATGTCTGCTCAGCCTCCTGTGCACTTTGTGGGCTGTGGTGCCCTCCACTCTGTAAGGTCAATATGGTCCTTTCTACTTTCTGTCAAAAATTTGTAAAAATCCTGGGTTTGCTGCTGTCTCCAAGTCCACTTATTTTTTCCCTTTTTTGGCAGTGCTGGGGTTTGAACTCAGGGCCTCACTCTTGCTAGGTAGGCGCTGTACCACCTGAGCCACTCTGCCAGCCCTGTTTTGTGTTGAGTATTTTTGAGATAGAGTTTTGTGAACTATTTGCCTGGGCTGGCTTCAAATTGTGATCCTCCTGATCTCTGAGTAGCTAGGATTACAGGTGGGAGCCACTGGCACCTGGCTCCACATCCACCTTTCATGCCCTTTTCTTCTTCTCCACTGCCATTTCTATAGGATTTATAGGAAGATAGAAACATACTGTGTTCAGTTCTCCACCATGAACTGGCTACCCCAAATAATTCTTTATGGTCTGGACATGGCGGCTTCAACCCTTCAGCTGTAGAGTATTTACATATAACATGGGTAAAGACTAGGAAACGTATTTTGGGGTAAGGAAGGGGGAAAAAGGGAAAAGATGAACAAACAACTATATTAAAATAGAAGCTTTTATTCATTAGTAGATGCCACACAGAAAGAAAGAAAAGACTAGCATGAAACTGAGGCAGGCTATACATTACAAATTGCTGTTGAAAAATTACTGTATGGATCTATGGGGAACCTCCACAAATTAATGAGACAAGGACAATGAACCAGTAGGAAGATGAACCAGTAGAAAGAGGAGCTAAAAGGGCGGGTGTGTTGGCACATACTCAGGAGACAGAGACTGAGAAGATCGAGGTTCTAGGACATCCTGGACAAAAAAGTTAGTGAGATCCCACAGATTACTTCTGTAATCCTAGCTACAAGTGATAGATAGGTAGGAAGATTGAGGTGTGAGGTTGGCTCTAGCAAAATGTGAGAGCTTGTCTGAAAAATAACTAAAGCAAAAAAGGGCTGGGGTATGTGTTTCAAGTGTTAGAATGCCTACCCAGCAAAAAAGAAAAAAAAGGAAAAGAAAGAAAGATGCACTAAAGCACGAGTAAGCCTTTCACAGGCAACATAAATGTCCATAAACATATGCAAAGATGGTCGCTTTCATTAGTAATCAGAAAGGAGTACAAAATAAAAGCCACAAAAGGCTATCTTATACCCACCTGATTGCAAAACTTAATCGAGGTCTACCCTAGGTTGTTCCTTGGACTTCTGTGCCAGGGATTCACATGCAAACTGACAGCTGTGATCATATGGGCCTGGCCAAGCCTCACCAATACAATGGTAAATGAAGAAGAAGTTGTATAATGCATGTATAGGGCTGGCCGAGTGGCTCAAATGGTAGAGCACTTGCTTAGCAATCCCAAGGCCCTGAGTTCAAACTCTAGTACCTCATCTGCAAAAAGTGCATGAATAGAAGAATTCCATTTGTGTAAAGTATGATGTGTAGCTATATTGAAAATGGTCTCATACACACGTCTTGTTTGGTGGTACTGGAATTTGAATTCAGAGCCTTGTGTTTGTTTATTTAAAAAAAATAAAAGCAAAATTAAAAACACTAAGTTTCACAACTTGGGTTATCTTTAGGGGAAGAGAGAGGACCTGGAGCTGGGAGTGGCAGCAGGGACTTCCCAAGGATGGCCCACCTTCAACTTCTCAAAGTTCATGGTGTTTTTTTAATTGTACTTTGTACCATAGATACATTACACACCTTTTAAGGCAAGTGCTCTACCACTGAGGTACACCTTTTTCTTTCTTTTTTTATTTTGTGGTACTGGAGATCAAAGTCAGGGCCTTATGCATGCTAGGCAAGCACTCTATCACTGAGCTGCACCCTCAGTCCTGCATCCTAGCACTTTTTAAATTCTGGAAATGACTTATATTGAAAAGTACTTAAACCCGAGGAAGAAACCATTTTTGAAGAATATGCTAATAGTTCTGAGTAATTTGAACTTGTGTGCAAGGGACTTACTTTTTTGTGTCTCTAAAGGCAAAACTAAGATCAGACACTAGGTGTTCCTTTCCTGGGATGTGAACCTTTAGTCCCCTATAGGAAAGATTTTGCTCATATTTGGGCAAGTTTACTTGGCCTCACAGCACTGTGGAATAGGTAAAGATCACGATGTTATCTCCATTTATGAGTGTAAAATTTGGTGTAAAGAGGGGTGCAGTACCCCAGAACTGGAGCACATCCCAGAATCTAGGCTCTGCATTCTTGGATTCACTTTTTTTTTTTTTAGTGGTACTGGGATTTGAACTCAGGGCCTCATGCTTGCTAGGCAAGCGTTCTATCACTTGAGCTACTCCGCCACCCCTTCAAGTTCCACATTTTTAACCCCAGACTTGTGTTATTACATTCTTGAGCAGCCTAGAGCTGTGTGTTGTGGGATGCTCCAGCCCAGAAGTATTGGTGCAGAGTCTTCTATGAAGGGTAAGATGCACCCAGGCTCCTGAGAAGGGCCCACGTGGGGGCCTTCCAGGTGGATGACATGTTGCTTGTTATTGCTCAGGCATCACCAGGTTCCAGGTAAATCAGGAAACTCTCCAGGAGAAGGTCCTTTGTCTATTACAGTAGGGCAATGCCACAGGTACCCTCTAAAGGACAAGAGCTGCACCTGATATCTCCTTCAGATGGAAGATGGGGCTCTCACTTGTTGGCTACCATTCCCTGAACTGTCATGACATAGGCAGAACAGAAGCCTGGCCCTCAGGCTGCTGGCAAATTCAGTGAAGTTTAGTGAAAGAAGTAAGCACTGGGTGGTGGTGGTGGTGAGAAACTGGTGTTTGTTCCCTGCTCTGGAGACCTCTTGCCTCCATCTGACAGCTGTGGGCGGGTGGGGAGGTGGGAATGGCTTAGGAAGATCTGTAGGCTATGGCTGGGGTCTGTCCCCAAAGCCCTGATATGTGGTCTCTGTATGTGGCCCCCTTGCGTGGTCCCAGAGCAGCACGTGCTAGAAGAACTGGAGCGGCAGGCCGTGCTAGTGTACACCCCGTCTCGCAAGGTGAATGGCAAGCGGGTGGTCTGCTATGATGACCGCTACATCGTGAAGGTGGCCTACGAGAAGGATGGCATCATCGTCTCCAACGACAACTACCGCGACCTGCAGAGCGAGAACCCTGAGTGGAAGTGGTTTATCGAGCAGAGGCTGCTCATGTTCTCCTTTGTCAATGATAGGTATGGGTGTTGGGGGCCTCACACAGGGCTGGGTGATGGAGGAAAGCCCCTCCCGTGTCCAGGCAAAGCAGGACTGGGGAGTACAGACAAGCCCAGCCCTGCAGAGTTGACCTGAGGCACCCACTCTCCCTCCCCAGGTCACGCAGTCATCTCTGTCCTTCTGAATCTCCTCTTTCATGACTGATTCCCTGTGGGCCTTTTCTTTCCCAGGGCGGTTTTGGCCTTGACCTTGCAGTTCCCGCCTATGGCTACGTCTAACTGACTTACTGCAAAGTTGCGCAATAGGTGGGCCAAGAGTGTGCTTAGCACACTATGTGTTTTTGGAGAGGTCCCTTATCCCCAGCTAAGGGGATGTGTGTGTGTGTATGGGGGGTTATCCAAGGCAAACGTGCTTGGGCAGACACTAGAAGCCTGGCACGTGGACACCACCTGGCACTGCAAGCTGGGACACCACTCGCACTCCGGTTTCTGTTCCAGACAGTGATGGCTCAGCTCTGTAAGGGCAGGGACTGTATCTGTTCACCTGCTGTGTCCCCAGGATGCCCAGCACACAGAGTCACAATAGTTAGCGGTACTGAAGGAGCGCATGAACGCATGGCCAGGCGAAGAAAGGATTGAGGGGAGAGGAGGAGGCATGTGAGCTGGGCTCGGGCCAGTGGCCCGTGACATAGCAGGTCCTGACACTGAAGCCAGGGAGGCCCTGTGATGCAGTGGAAGGAGCTGGGCTTCGGACCTTGCAGGAGAGGCCCTGGCCTGTTGAGGTGCTCATGGGGGATCAGCCTTACAACAGTAGTACCTGAGATCATGAGGACTAGAGAGAGTTGTGGCCCAGAAGTGGCAGCCTTACTCCTAGGCCAGACCAGGACTTGGTGCCCCAGGGTACACTGTTATCCCCCTCCCCCACCGCTGAGGATGTGAAGATGTCCTGCCATACTCCTGGGCAGATACTCAGCAGCAGCCACCCTGCAGTAACCCCCACTGCCATTTCCAGAGACTTGAGACCAGCGGCTCTCTCTGTCCAGTTTTGGCCTGGAGGAATCTGGTAACTGTGGTTCTAGAAATCCTCACTGGGGGCTGATGGATTATGGCCTGGTGACAGCCAGGGGCCCAGGCCAAGTCCTTCTGATGTGCAGACCTCAGTGAAGGGGCAGCCAGAAGGCAGGGCCTGCCCACTGCCTATGCGTGAGAGTGTCTGCCCCAGCGCCCTGGGCATGTCCCCAGAGCCCTCTTGGCACAGCTCCTGTTCCTGTGAGAGCAGGAGCTGAAGCCTTTGGGAACTTGCAATAACCGCAGCAGGCGCCTGCTCAGATTCTTGGTCAGTGCCCAACTCTGAGAAGCCGGCCGTACAGCTGGGAGCTGAGCACCAGAGGCCGCACTGGGCCAGTGATTGCCTAATTCTCCCTAGGACGGGACCTCAGCTCTTTGACTATTGGGGGGCGAGACACACAGCAACCCATAAAAACAGTCCCCCCTCCTTTCTGCAGAACCTTTGTGTGGCCTGGAAGGGTCTCCTGGGAACAAAAGTTCTCATTTAGAATGGTGGGACTCACTAAACAGGAGCTCTCCTCCTGAGGAACTGGTTTCCCCTTCGAGCCCTGAGTAAGGACGCATTCCCTTCCTGGTCAGGGCTCTGTGCCAGGTGCCAGGGAGGAGGACCAACAGTGGACAGGCTGCTGTCAGAGGACCACAAGTGTAGAGTCAGGGCAGTCCCAGAAGCTGGGATAAGCCCAGAGTCCCAGGGATTTGCAGAGGAGGGATTAGTTTGGGCATTGTGAGCTGGTGGCCCTGGGCTCTGCTTCTTCACCCACTCGCTGTCAGTACTGACCCTTCCCTGCATATGCCCTGCGTTTGGCAAGGGGTGAGGCCACAGGAGGAAGGGGCTTAAACCTGAAGGAGTTTCTGCAACTCTGACACCTTCTAGGAGCTGTCTGTTAATGCCTTGGAGGTTCCTAAACGTTCATGAGGGAAGCAGATGATGTCCTAGCAATTCTGCATCCATTTTCCTGGATAAAAATCACCTGGGCAGTTGTTAAATTGCAGATTCCTGAGCAGCTTCAGATTCCTATTAAGCAGGTGCAGTGTGAAGCCAGGACTGCATTTGCAAGAGTGGAGAGTGCTTCAAGCTCTCATGTATTGCCCCACAGAGGGAGGAGCTCAGGGGAGAGGAGGGCAAAGGCTTAGTGCAAAGGGAGGCTATGATAACTCTCCTGAGTGCGTGGTCCATGCCATCTGGGGTTCACTGAGTGGCTCCAGCCTGCTCCCCTCACCCCCCATGTGAATGCCAGTGGCCCCTCTGTGATTATTTTCTAGGTTCATGCCGCCTGATGACCCCTTGGGCCGCCGAGGACCCACTCTGAGCAACTTCCTGAGCAGGAAGCCAAGGCCCCCAGAGCCATCCTGGCAGCACTGCCCCTATGGTGGGTAGCATCCGGACCTCGTGAGCCCTGTCCAGAGACTGGTGTATGGCAGCACAGGGGCACAGTTGAAAGCACTGGCCTAGCAGCCAGCAGCCTGGGCTGCAGTACGTGTTCTGTCCTTAACTAGCCGTATGTTCCTGGAGAGGAACTTAACCTCTGGACTGCAGTTTCCTGACAGGGCTCCTGAAAGGATGAAGTGACATCCCAGACACTGTGACTGTGTAGGGGCTGAATGTGGGGGTCACACACAGGGCAATGCTGTGTATGAGAAGTTGGGAGGCTGTAAGCTCCAGACTCTAGTGCTCCACCTCTTCACTGAGGTCCCCTCTGCCTTAGTTCTCATCCTGTCTCACAGACAATCACAGATAGGCTTTGGTCCATTCTATTCATTAAGAGTTAGGGATTTATTTTATTTTTTATCACAGCTGGCCTTCTAGCCAGCTAACCTGCCTTAACTAAGTAATCTGAACTAACCAGCTTTGATAAGTTTTTAATGTTCCAGGGCTTGTTTTTTGTGCTTACAGAAATCCAGTAAGACTTTAGATGACATTCAAAGTCATTTCTTGTTAGAATTACAGTAACCACGCAAACATTCATGTTGGTCTGGCCTGCTCCCTTTCACTATCCAAAGTGCCTGCGTTTAGATGATGAATTATTTGATCATTTGATTGTTTTTATTAGAACATAGTGTAGGGTGAGGGCAGTGTTAGCGCAAGGGGCAATGGACAGTGGTGGAAACAAATTCGGTGCTGGAGGCTGTGCCCAGGTCTCAATGCCCCGTGTGAAAGGCCAGCTCTATCCACAGGGTCCCTGGAGGAAGAAGAGGCTGAAGGTCAACAGATCCAGAGATTTGGTCAGACCATGGTCAAGTGGAGTTCCTGGACCCATCCTTGATCTGCTGACTTGGGGGTTATTGCACCCGTCCCACTCGTGTCCCAAGGCTCTCCTCACCTCTGTCGCCTACCAGAGCCTGAGCCCTTTCTGCAGGGCTAAGGCAGCAGAGCCCGCAGTGTCTGGGGGACTTCAGGGAAGAATTTCTATGGAGACTGGCCAGGGGCCAAGCATTGCGGGGACCTCACAGCCTCTCCACGCCCCAGGTCTCACCCTGCGTTCTCTCTGCCCTGCCCCCTCCTAGGTAAGAAATGCACCTACGGCATCAAGTGCAAGTTCTACCACCCGGAGAGGCGGCACCAAGCGCAGCTGGCGGTGGCAGACGAGCTCCGAGCCAAGACATGGGCGCGGCCGTGCAGGGACGCGGAGGAGCCGCGGCCTCCGAGCGCGCGGGGCGGCCCCGCAGCAGCCCGGCCGGCTCCCCGCGAGCGCGGCGCGCACAGCCTCCCGCCCGTGGACGTGACCGCCCTGCGCGGGAGCTTCTCGAGCCTGGCGGTCAGCGACAACCCCGCCTGCGGCCATGCGCCCGGGCCGCTCGCTTCCGACAGGCTGCGTTCGTCGTCGCCGCGGGCGCATGGCGCGGCCACCGCAGGGCCACCGGGCTTCGGGCCGCTGCTGCCAGGCCCGCGCGACCACCCGGCCCCGCTCTGCCCGCAGGTCCAGCCACCCGGCCTACACGGCCCCAGGGACGTGTACAGCGACCTGCTTCCCCAGCGCAGACCGCCCGACGACCCGTGGGCCCGCCTGCCCAGCTCCGACCTATTTCTGAGTCACTCGACTTGGGCAGAGCCTTCTTGGGGCGACGGCGCCTTTGGGGGACCTTCGGGGTCTGGGCCCCCAGCCGCTGATGGCTAGTGGGACGCGCACTTCCCAGGGAGCAGTGAGCTCTGCTGTGTCTTCCCGCCCCACCAGGTGGACCTGTACTGGCCTCTGGTCCTGCCCTTTCCAACCTGGCCAAGCTCATCCTCCTCCTGGCAGAGATCCCAAAGGGCTGGCTCATGGCTGGAACCCCCCTAAGGGACCAGTGAGTGCCACTGCAAGGGATGGTCCACTCTTGCCCTGCAACTTGGGCGGGTCGGGCGGGCCGATGGTTGCCAGCCTGGGCCTGAGTAGGCTGCAGAAAGAACCTCTTTTCTTTAAAGCTGGTTGGAGGAGACTTTCTCTTCTTCCTCAGTGGTGGATGCCCAGGTGGCACTTAGTGACCCTAACTGAGGCCAGGGCCTGCTGCGGGAAGGGAGTGATTTCTTTTATGCTTGGGAGACTCCAGCTTCCATTCCAAGGTCCAAAGCTTTGTCCAAAAGCAAAGCTGTTTGCGTCCAGCTGCAAGCAGCATCCACAAGTGCCATAAAATCACTTCAGTGGGTCACCATTGAATACACAAATAGGAAATACCAGAGCACACCCCGTGAATCAGGCTAAGTACAAACTCCTGTTGTTTATATATGTGTGTCTGCCATGTGAAGTTGTCAGTCATGTGGAAGTTTGAAAAAGACTGGTAAATGAACTTGACTTTCGTTGTATCAAACAATGTTTAGACTATGTGGTCAGGGGTAGGGAGTTTTGGTGTTTGGAAGTTGTTTTGGGGGATGAGGGCTTGCTAGGCAGATTACTCTAGCTTTGAGGCAGGACCTCAGCCCCCCCCCTTTTTTTTGCTTATTGTTTTTGCATGGTGTCTTGAGCTTTTTGCCCTGAGTCTGATCGGGACTGCAGTCCTCTTGCCTAAGCCACCCGCATAGCTGGGGTTACAGTCTCAGGTCAGTACACTGGTCCTGGAAATTTCACGTTACCTGTTGCTACCCTCACCCACAAGGGGAGCCCACCCTTGTTGTGTAGGCTTTTCTGTGGGGCTGTGTGGGGCTATGGGTGTGGCAGGGACACTTGATCCCGAGGGCCTTGTCACAGGGCCTTCACCCCTTTCGAGCACACGTCATACAGCCCAATATAACACACACACACACACACACATATACACTGCTTTGCTTAGGGTTCTCTTTCTTGTTTTTCCAGCCATTCATCATGGCAGTTTCCAGCACAAGCCCTTTTAAAATCACACCTCACAGTAAAACAGGGCATGAATCAGAATGCTTTTGCCCAGAAAGCTCCAGATGAGTTACAGGATAGCTGGGTTCTCCCGGAAGTTAATCACCACCTTCATAGCAAGAGCTGTCTGGACAAGAAATGAGACAGTGCAGACATGAACCCCTGCATCCTCAGGGACCCTGGCACCTTAGGTGGTACCCACCTGTTCTTGTTACGGTGGCAGCCCTCCAGGTTGTGGCTCATTTGTTCATTAGGGGATTTGGGAGTCAGCAGTTCAGAGAGCGTTGGAGGCGCCTACCAGTGGAAACCTGTCCCCAACGCTGCAAGTTCCTGCTGTCTGGCCATCACAGGGGGAAACGCTTTCCTGTTTATTACTATGCTGTGTGTGTTGTTGGCACAGCCAAGGATACATCTCTGGTGGAACACGGTCATGGTAAACAACCCTCCTTGCAATATAGTGATGGCGTGACTTCCTCTTTTTTTTTTTTTTCATTTTTCTTTTATTATTCATATGTGCATACAAGGCTTGGTTTATTTCTCCCCCCTGCCCCCACCCCCTCCCTTACCACCCACTCCACCCCCTCCCACTCCCCCCCCTCAATACCCGGCAGAAACTATTTTGCCCTTATCTCTAATTTTGTTGTAGAGAGAGTATAAGCAATAATAGGAAGAAACAAGGGGTTTTGCTGGTTGAGATAAGGATAGCTATACAGGGCATTGACTCACATTGATTTCCTGTGCATGGGTGTTACCTTCTAGGTTAATTCTTTTTAATCTAACCTTTTCTCTAGTTCCTGGTCCCCTTTTCCTATTGGCCTCAGTTGCTTTAAGGTATCTGCTTTAGTTTCTCTGCATTAAGGGCAACAAATGCTAGCTAGTTTTTTAGGTGTCTTACCTATCCTCACCCCTCCCTTGTGTGCTCTCGCTTTTATCATGTGCTCATAGTCCAATCCCCTTGTTGTGTTTGCCCTTGATCTAATGTCCACATATGAGGGAGAACATACGATTTTTGGTCTTTTGAGCCAGGCTAACCTCACTCAGAATGATGTTCTCCAATTCCATCCATTTACCAGCGAATGATAACATTTCGTTCTTCTTCATGGCTGCATAAAATTCCATTGTGTATAGATACCACATTTTCTTAATCCATTCGTCAGTGCTGGGGCATCTTGGCTGTTTCCATAACTTGGCTATTGTGAATAGTGCCGCAATAAACATGGATGTGCAGGTGCCTCTGGAGTAACAGTCTTTTGGGTATATCCCCAAGAGTGGTATTGCTGGATCAAATGGTAGATCGATGTCCAGCTTTTTAAGTAGCCTCCAAATTTTTTTCCAGAGTGGTTGTACTAGTGACTTCCTCTTTTTAAACCAAATCTCAGCATTGCATCAGGCAGACTTATTCCTTACCTTCTTTTACCAAAAAGGAAGCTGGACCCACAATGTGGCCGTATCAACTTAGGATCTCTGCCCTGAAGACAGCCCACTCTCCTTCGACATCTGATGTGTGTGTTTCCTCTTGGCAAGACAAGCTTGCTGTTAGAGCTGCTTTTTGTTTTTCTGGCTCTGTCTTCTGGTGGGAATTCACTTGCATTGCTAATTTACAGTTGGAACTGTTTAAACTGCTCCCTTCGAGGACAAGTTTGAGTTTTAGTAAGCTGTAAAGCAATTTTATTCAGTTCACTGTGATGAAAACAAATAGTCCCCAAAAGTGAAGAATGAGCACATTTCAAGTGTAATCCCCTTTGGAGTTTTTCCAAAGTCTTAGTATGTCTCTGTGACACAAAAACATGGATGAGACTGGTAAGCGGAATGTTCCCAGTTACATTAGCTGTTACTGTGCTTCAGAAATAAATCACTTTTTCCACACCTGGACTCTATCGTCAAATTGTGGATTTCCTCCTCTTGCCCTTCCCTCCTCCACTGGTTTCTCGGGGTCAGTATTGTGGGTGAATGCTCAGATCCGTGCTGTTCAGTGTTACTCTCTGTTGGGGGCAGAAGTGAGGGCTCCAGTCTGCCTTTTCCAGAAGCAGGCAGGCCCACAGCTAGCACACACCTTTGGGACACAGGCTGCTTTCCTGTTGGCTACTTTCACATCCTCATTACAGATGATGGAGGAGTCTCACAAACAGCTCTTCTTGTTGACACCTGCAACAGAGTTCTTGCTGTTCCCAGGAGTCCAGGCTCCTATTTCCCAGCCTTCCCAGAGGTTTTTTTTTTTTTTTTTTTCTTTTTTTCCAAGATAGTGTCCCTCAGACTATTTGCCTGAGCTGGCTTTGAACTTTGATCCTGTTGATCTCTGCCTCCTAAGTAGCTAGGATTATAGGCACAAACCACCAGTGCCCAGCTTGGACAGAGATTTGAAGCCAAATTATAGAATGTTGGGGGCTGAGAGGCAGAAGCAAGAAAAGCCACTCATTTTGGCGTTGCTCTAAATCAGATGCAGTCCAGCTTTGCTTTTACATAGAACTCAGATGGGAAGCAATGAGCCAGCTGCCAACTGGTGTGGGTACAGTTTGGAGGAGGCCACAGGGGCTTCCTACCTCTGGGAGAAAATTCCACCTATGGTGGGAGAAGATCATCGGAGAGTGTGTGTGTGGGAGAAGGTGGGATGTTAAAGAATAAGGCAGATATGAGATGAGAGTAAATGGGGAATGGGATCTTGGGAGCTGGAGCAATTCACTGGCATCACAAATCCTACCATGAGGGAACTCATGGAGCCAGGACCAGCTATATAACTTGTGGGGGGCCCTGTGCAAAATCAAAATGCAGGGCTTCTTATTCATAAAGATTAAGAATTTCAAGATGGTGCAGCAAAGCATTAAACCAAGCATGGAGGCCCTCTAAGTGCAGGGCCCTGTGTGACTGCACAGGTCATAAGGCCTGTCATGTCGGCCCTGCATGGAGTGACCAACAAGACAAGAATGAGGAGACTTCTCAATACCTAGAGTGTGTTTATAGCAAAACACTGAGTGGAAGAGGTCAAGGCCCAAGACGTACACACCTCATAGCTAGAAAAGGTCATGAAAATTCAGGGCAGGTGCTGGTCTGCCAGGCTGCACCTGAGGTCTGCCCACTGCATCCACCTGAGGCCTGGGGGGACCTCCCTGGGCTTGCCCTGCCCACTCCCGATGCAAGATACCAAAAGTTGAGGGTCTTGGGCTGGCCACTCACTGAGTCATCCACTTCCAAATGGGTAAGAGATGCCTAAAACTGGCAGCACCTATAATGTCTGTGTTAGGCAAAGTTCATTGGCTCTAACTATGGTTCACAAAACCAAATGGCAGGTGGCCAGGGGTGGAGGCAGCTGTGAGGTTAGCTAGAATTAGGGGCTGAAAATCTTGTCAGGCTTCTCTTATCTGTTTGTTTCCTTTTGTGCCTGTTTCCTTCCACTTTTGTCTCCTTCAAGGCTTTCTCCTACACGACAAAGGCCATTCTGTTTTAGATTTAACCATATATTCTTCCAGTTGAAGGACTCGAGGGGCAGCCTCAGGAAACTTCTGGGGATGGGTTCTGATGACCCAGCTGGGTCATGTGTCCATCCCTGGACCAATCACTGGGAGGGGGATGGTGCAGGGAGCATGTACTGCCCGGCTCTGGCCAGGACAAGGCATAAATTGCCAGTGTGAGCTCCTGAACAAACCCGCAGAGTGGGTGGGGGTTGAAAGGAGGAAATGAGCAGCTCCTTCAGAGAAAGAGGGGCATTGTTTAGGCAGACAAAACACATGCCCACAGCCATGTCCAAACCTGGGGAATTGGACCATCTTGTAGCGTGGCCCTACCCCCCTCCACCCTGAACTCTGGTTCTGTACAAGCAAGGAGCAGCTGTGTTAAGGAACGCCTTTGCCTGCAACACAGACAGCAGAGCCTAAAGGGAGAGGAAGGTGGAGAGGCCTGCTGCTGCCCAAAGTATCGCCCTAGCTGTTCCAGTCTCGGGATTGGTGAAACATCTCCAAAAACCCCTGTGGGGGAGGAAGAGGCTTCCCAGAGTCAGAAGGTGACCTTGTTCCCTTTCACTCTTTCTGAACTGGTGCCCTCAGCTCAGGAAGTTCTCAGAATCATGGCGGTGTGTTTGGCAGTGAGGAGGTGGCCCAGCCGGAAATGAGGGCCAGCTCGGTAGTTAGTTACCAGCTCAGTAATTAATGTGTTCTTGGGGACACCTCTCTGTCCACATGGAGGATTGACATGCCTATACCGGCACCCGGAAACAGGAAAGGTACTGGGTTAATATACAAACAGGCAAATGAGCTCGGTACTCAGCATCTAGCTGAGTGCCATGCCTATTCACTGGTTGCTGACTGATGCTGACTGACTGATACTAACGGATACTGACTGACTGACAGACAGTAACACTGTCTAACATCAACGGGCTATCTGATGCTGATTGACACTGACTACCCCATGATGGATTATGAATGGCTAACTGAGAGTGATGATGACTGACAGAGACTGAGTCTGATTCATTGATTTACTCATACTGACAAGTGACTGACTGAGAACTCTGATTACAACTTACTGACACTGATTGTGACTGACATTGGTCGTGACTAACTGAAAAATACTGACTGAGAACACCGATTATGACTGACTGACTGACATTGATGGTAACTGACTGACAGACTGAGTCTGATTTACTGACTGGCTACTACTGACTGAAAATTGACTGAGGACACTGATTATGGCTGAATATCTGGCTGACATTGACTGATGCTGACTGACAAGGCTGATATGAGGTCAGCACGTATGGCTATTGGGGGTGATTACTCTAGATTACCAAACCACGATAGTTCTGACTTTATTTGTAGTGAAACTGACTCTTGAATATAGAGCCAGGGTTTCACTATGTAGCACAGCCTGGCCTTGAACTTGAGATCCTCCTGTCTCTACCTCCCAAGTGCTGGGGATTATAGACATGTGCCACCATGCCTGGTTAAGTACAGGGTATGTTTGATTGTAGTAAATCATATTAAGCTACAAAGTTAGGTTTTGCCAATGACACTCCCAAATGAGGCAGTTAGAGAGGCATTTTCCCCCCAAACAAAGCGGGAGGAGGATGAAGCTCTTCTTGTGAATACATGAGTTCTGGGATTTTGCTGAGATTTTGCCCCATCTGGCCCTTTTCTCTCTCTCTCTCTCTGGCTGTCTCTAGCCCTCATCTCCTAAAAGCTCCTACTTCACTCAAAATCACCTGCCTTGAGTTCTGCGGGCTCCATGTTTTGCTTGATCACAACCCCTTTGTTTCCCACCCTCCTTGGTCGGTTACCCTCACCTGGCCCTCACATCTCCTCACTCTTCCTTGGAGAAGTCTGTCCCCAACCCCATCCTCGTGCTGGGAGCCTTCTTTCTTCTCAGATAACTCCTTTCTGGGGCTGAACGTCTCCCTCCGCTCCAGGGTGTACTTGCAGAACTTTGCTTCCAGTGGTTGTGTCTCTTGCTGGACTGCTCCCTTGTGTCTAGCTAGCCAGATGTCCCCCAGGTCCCACACACGTAGACAGGTGAAATTCTGTCTTAACCTGGCCTCTCCAACAACTGTGAGCCTAGACAAGGGATGTTATGTCACAGAAGCAACACGGTCCTGGATCCCCATAGTTAAGGCCAAAGTTGGTTGCTCGTTTGTGCCATATGATTTTGGGACTGTGCGTATGAAGACTGAGGCCGAGGGAGAACTTTCTGGAATGTGCACTGTTTCTGGAAGCTTCTGCCCTGATGCCATCACTGCTCCTTTCTTCATTGGCCCAAGCAAGTCATGGTGGCACCTGACTTCCTGGGGGCAGGAAAGTGCCATGCTATTGAATGCCTGCACGTGGAAGACCCACTTGGAGAATGACTCATGACAGTTTACCTGTGGTGGCCTAGAGAGACAAATTTATTGACCAAAAACTCTTGAGGAAGGAATGGGTTACACGAAACATGGCACATCCACTTACTGGGGTCCTGTAAACCATCGAAACGATATTGCAGAAGATTTAATGACATAAAACTGTTGACCACTATTTATGAAATAGAAAGTAGGTTATAAAAAGTATACCAGAAAATCTCTTTGTTGTTAAAAAGAATGTATTTACAGAAAAGAATCAAAGGAAAAAAAAATCACTGAGTATCAGCAGATTATGTCTGAGTGTTGGGATTATGATTACAGATGAACTCTCACCCTTTTGATGTTTCTCTGTTTTTTCTAAATATTTTAGAGGTTAACTTTGGGGACATAAAAAAGACCCTTGCTAAACAATGGCATCTCAAAAAAACTATACTCATTCCTCTGTTGAGCTATGGCTAGGTTTGCCCAAGTTAACTGGTTTCTGAACAGGACACACTGGGAATTACCGCCTGGAATGGACTCAAGGCAGCAGAAGGCTGCTGTGCACACATAAGTGGTCAGGGCCCAGGCTCTTGAGCATGGAAACAGTTGTAGTTTCAGTAAAGTTGTAACGGAGAGTGAACATGGAAGGAAACCAGGTCATGCTACATGTGAGTAGAGGCCAGAATTCCCTCCTGTGGGTCAGGTAGCTGTAGAGGAAGTTTGTTGGTGGGTGGAAAGGCTGCAAACCAAAGAAAGACTACAGTCCCCTGAGTGGGGCTGGCCGGACACTTATCTCTAAGGTAAGGAGAATGACATTAGGCTAGTGACACAGCCTTGAATGACAGCAAGCATCATTTAAGCTGTCTGATAATCTCATCCAACCAACACTGTCCTGAGGGATGTCACACAAATGTATGTGACTTGCTCTAGGCAGCATAATTTATTGGGAACAATGGATTTGAGAGTCACACAGATAGAGAAGTCAGACAGTGTCAGTCACAGCATTGACCACTCATATGACCTTGATTTCATGACCTTAATAATCATCAACATATTTTTCTTACATGGAGATTACACCTCCTAATTAAAGAGTCATGTTGAGATTTGTCAGTAGAGGAGGCATCTGGCACAGTAGCTACTGAGAAAGCATTAGCTTTTCTTTCACTTGCTAGTGTCACTTCTTGTTGTGACATGCTGGAGGCTAAATGCCACACAGCATCTCACATCAGATGACTGCAATTGAGCTCACAGTCTTCACCCCCAAACCTGCTTTTCATCTTGTTTCTTATGTGCGTTTATCAAACCATCCTGCCCCCCATCAGTGAACCCAAAACCCCAAGACTTCAAAGGATGCTGAGTTGGGAATAAGGGGATCTGAACTGAGTGAAATGAGTTGTATGAGCTCAGGGGAAGATCGCATCTCAATGTTTTGATTTTATTCTTACTGCACATTTCATTTTTTCTTAAAAACATGGAATGAAAATATTTATCTTGATTCCCGAGGTTGTGGGCCTCTCAAAATTGGGCACGAGGTAGTGCCTCACCCGCTTCACCCTAACGTGACCATCTTTCTGCAGACATGGTATGTTTTTTCTGCATATTGTTCTTTGAAATTTGAGAAAAACTTGAGAGAAGTCACATAGAAATCCTGATTTTAGGATTTTGGCAGCCTGCATTTTCTGGCCTAATGGCAGCATTAAACCTTCAGTATGGTGGCAGTTGGATAGAGATGAGCAGTAGCTTAGTTACCTTCCTCAGCTGGGCCTTGAACTCCAGTTTGCCAGATTCCACCACTCTGTCTTTGTACATCACTGCACGTTCTTGTACTTTACCTGTGCACTCATCTCTATCTTCTCTCATTCCTCATTCTCTTCCCTTCCCTTCCTCTGTCCCTTCTTTCCTTCCCATTTATTTTTACTTATTCTGTAAATTACTCATTGTGTTACTCAGCTTTCTATTACTGTGACAATCAACTTATAAGAAGCAATCCAAGCAAAAGCTTGGATTGCAGGCTTGGCTCAAGTGGTAGAGTGGCCGCCTGGCAAACATGAGGCTCTGAGTTTAAACCCTAGTACCACCCAACAAATAAACAAACTGAAAACAACTCCCTATACATAATTATTCAGAAGATTCAGGCATCTTGAATGGCCACCTGATAACACCAAAGCATAGATTCTTCTAGACATTTTTCCATGCACCCTTGCATGCATATTTAATTAAAAGAAAGAATAGTCTTATGGACCAGATTCCTGGTCACCTTGGGGCTGATGGAACCTGGTGCTCCAGGTAAGCAGCGTGAGTTGTTCCACTACTGGGAAACCCAGTACAGGCCCTGGTTTCTGGGAGGGCTGGAGGGTCCCAGGTGGCCTCTCTCAGGAATGTCCTATTGCTCAGTACAGTGTACCAGGGCTCAGTACCACTGCCCTGTAGGGCCCCCCAGCCCCAACCAGGCCACAAATGTCCTGGGCCTTGAATTTAGATTTATGATATGGCAAGTGCCAGGTGGCAGTCCTCGCTGTGCCCTCTCAGTCCTGGGGCCTGCTGGGATAAGAGGAGAAAGATGGAATTTCCCTGTTCTCAGTTGGTACTCTTCAAGTTGAAACTCCAGGTCCAGTCATTCTCAGAATAGCTCCTCAAGGGCTGCTTGATGCAAATGCATTGCTGACCTTTGAGACGTTGGCAAAGTCCTGCCTGGGGCCCTTGGGGAGGTTTTCCTTTTCTTGTTTACCCAGAGGGTAACTGCCCTCTGGACCCATGTCACTCCTATTCTTTGGCCTGTGACTCTTCTAGGGATCCCCCAGGGAGACTTCCCAGAGCTGCTTGTCCCACTGTGTCCTGCCATTTGCAGCCTGGCTTCTGCCACCTTCTCTCAGGCACTTATCCCTCTACTGCCAAGGGACAAGGAGGGGGCAGAATGGACTGTTAGTTATTTACACAGATCATCATCATTATTGTTTATCCTGATGGATTAGTGTCAGTATAGAGTCTCTGAGCACAACCAGGGCCTGTGAAGCTGTGGACAGCTGGCCGGTTTATGAAGCAAGAGGGCTCATGGGGTCAGGCAGATCAAGCACCACGTAACCTCAGTCTTCCTTCTTTGGACTTGTGGGGAAGGCTTTTGTACTTAGTGTGTGACTTAGTACATAGAGGTCCCAGCAGAGTGGGAAGGGAGTTCAGAAGTCCCAAGGGGACTCCATTCTGGGAGGCCAGGGTGCTTATTCACGGCACAGAGGAGAAGTTCTTACGGCTTTCTGAAAAAATGCTCCACTCATCATTTATTTCTCCTGCATGGCTCTTAGGTCTCTGCTATGCCCAGGACTGTCCCAGACACCGGAAAACCTGCCCTCAGGAGCTTGCACCGGGAGCTTAAAGCTGTTTTTGCAAGGAGCACTGACTCTATACTCGGGCCCATGAATGAACTAAAGGCAGGAAAGGGACAATTATGATGTCCCTTTGTCTTAGAAGAGGACGGAATGAATTGATAGTGGGGAAAATGAAACTAAGACTACGAAAGGGAAAATCTCTTGGTGTGGCTGGCTTGGGTGCTGGCCAGGTTGCTCTGCTTATTATTCAAAGTGACATTTTCCCCTTTGTCTCTCTCTTGCCCTGCGTGTGGAAGAGACCAAGGTTAACACCTTTCTCTGCAATTAAACTAGGTATTCTTCTTCCCCTTATTTCACTCTGACCACCAAAAAAGAGTAAACCTTTTGGTTTACAGCTTCAGAGATGTAGTTCCAGTAACCCAGCACCTAAGAGCCAAAACTCTGAACTGAGCCATTAAACTCCCCTTTAAAAAGCAAACATTGTCTCTCAGACAGAGCCTTGAGAGGTTGACTCTCCCTTCCTCCTCTTCATCTGATGAGTAATAAACTTCATTTCCTTTTCCTTAAACTCTGCTCTTATTATTTGTGAATTGGCATTGAGACCAGGGGACTGGCTTAACTTTTAGGTCAAAATAAAGCTGGTGTGCATTGCTCACAGTCATCCTGCAGCAGGTTTTGTATCACCCCACACACTCTCACAATCATCCTTGGGATGAGCACCATCACGAGTTCCAGAAGAGGAAACTGAGACACAGATAAGCAACTTGCCAAAGGTCAGTTGTATTGTCTTTATGGAAGCTTACTTGCTTCAAAATAACTTGGTGTGAAGAATAGATAAGTAGTTCTAATCTCTACCCAGAGGCTGCCCAGCAGCATTTGAAAGCCTCTGTCTGGGAATTTGTCTCCAGACTGGTACCTTAGGAGCCTCACTGAATGTTATAGAAATGGACAAGGCTACAACTGTGCTAATTATCTCAAAGGATGTTAGACTTACTTGCTAATTGTTGAAGAGGGCTTTTCAAAATAGCTCTCAGCTTGAACAGCCCTCAAGCCACATGTTCTTTGTGGGCTGCCAGCCACTCTTTGATCCATGTCTTTGCTAGGGCAGCTGGAGCAGGCTGGGTATGAGAGAGGTAGGCTGTGGCTTTTGTGATGCTTTGCCCAGCCCTCCCCTCACTTCAACGAAACAAAAAACCCTCCCGATCCCATTTTTACTTCTTGTTCATCTCCCCTTCCTCTTGTGACATGCAAGGGTCGCCACTGCCCACCCCGAAGCTTGCAAAAGCAAAAGTAAGGCAGTCACTGCAGGGCATCGGTGTAGAGGTAGGTGTAAGAAACACATAGCTCCATCCATGGCTCCTCGCTGCTCCTGCTGATTTATTACTGAGAACAGGTAAAGTCCTGGCCTCCCTGCCTCACCCCCTTCCCCTCCCTCACTACCCTCCAGTGGCCCTCTGCCTCCGCTGGGGCTTGGGTGTAGGGAAGGGAAGGAAAAGTTGGAAAAGCTCTGGGGGGAAATCATACTCAGATTCAATGTAGCTCTGCCTGCTCTAGTTTGCTGTTAATTTTTTTGATCTTACATTGTATATAAAAATTAACTCAAAATGAATCATAGGCCTAAGTGTGAAACCTAAACTATAAAAATTCTAGAAAAACACAGGAAATCTTTGTGGCCTTGAGTTAGATTCCTTAGGTATAAAACCGAAAGCATGACTGGTAAAAGAAAAAAAATTGATAAACTCAAGTGCTCTTTATAAGTCTTGTAATTTAATAATTTTTTTAAAAGGTAGTAATACTTTGTCATGGTAGCTAAAACCGTTATTCATAAGTTTTCTGAAATTCTCGTAATTTTTCCCCATGCTTATCAGAAATTATCAACTTATTTGTTGTTTGATGTGTGTTTTTTCTTCCTCTTCTTTTCTCAACCTCTTTTGCAAAAAAAAAAAAAGAAGTGAGTTTCTGCTAATGAATTGAACTTTATTTTACATGCCTTCTGAGCTTGTAGTTCATGATGGGATACTTAATAATGTCTTATTATGTAATTGATAAAATGATGTTTATTAATGCTAGTCCAATGATATGTTTTACTCTGTCTGGTAGTGTGTGTTTACAGTTCCGTGGGAGAATTGTCAGTATTCGTCAGCTTGTAAAAGTAGTACAAGAGTTTACACATCTGACTATAATACAAGCAAGGCAGAAACAGAGAGTGAAAAGACAAGCCACAGACTTGGGGAAAAAAACTTGCAAAGCATGTGTGTAAGGACACATGTACAGAATACACAGAGAACCCCTAAAATCCAATAACCCTTCAAACAATAAGCCACTTTACCAAAGAAGATATGGATGGCTAAGTAAGCACATGAAAAGAAGTTCAGTATTATTAACTGCCAGGGAAATGCAAATTAAAACTACATACCCGTGAGAAAGGCTAAAATGATCAAGTGATGGGAAGGACAGTGCCAAGGCTTGGCACTGAGCGTTCCCCCAAAAGGCTCATGTGTCGAAGACTTGGTTCCCAGCTGGTGGATCCAATTATTGAGAAAGATTGGATCTTGAGAACTCCAACCTACAGTGGCTTTATCACTGATTGACTGATAATGTTTTGACCTTGTCGTGGAATATGAAAACTTTTGGAGGCAGAGCCTAGTGGGAGGCAGTAGGTCTCTGGGGGTGTCTCCTGGGGGGCTGTGTCTTGTCCTGGGTCCCCTCTGTCTCTTTCTCTGCCACATACTCCTATCACCATGATGTTTAGCCTCACCTCACGGGGCCAAGGGACCAGACTGAAACCTCTAAAATCATGAGTTCAAATACATTTTTAATCCTTTGAGCAAATACCTTTCTCTCAGGTATTTGTCTCAGTGATGACAAATCTGACTCATACAGATACAGAGCAAGTGGAACTTTCAATTGCTGTTAGTGGGAATGTTAAATAGCATAACTGCTTTGAAAAGCAGGCTGAAGATTCTTGAAATTCTTCACCTACCAGGTGATCCAGCCTCTTTACTCCTACAGATTGACCGAGAGAAATGAGAGCACACAATCATTCAAAGACCTTCAAATAAATGTTCACAGCAGTGTTATTTGTGGTGGTCTCAACCTGGAAACAGCCCAAATGTCTACCAATAAGTGAATGGATAAGCAAATTGTGGCCTGTGAATATGGCAGCCTCCTCAGCAGCATGTGTGATTCACTTTGCTAGAAAATAACTGTGCTGAGTGAAAGAAGCCAGTCAAACAAGAATCCATACTGTCAGGTTCCAATTATGCAAAACTCCAGAAAATGCAAACTAATCTCTTGGTATAAAACAGATGAATGATTACCTGGAGATGGGTAGTGGGGAGGGAGGGAACTTCTGGGAGGATGGATTTGTTATCTTCATTGGAGTGATGGTTGCCTGGGTATATACATACCTCAAAACTTGTCAATTGTATGCTTTGAGTGTGTGGAGTTCACAGGATGTCAGTTAGACCGTAACAGAGCTGCTAAAAGGAAAAGACACCTAAAAGTTGGGTGCAGAGGCTTCTGCCTATAATCTCAGCTACTGGGGAGGTAGAGATCAGGAGGATTGCTGTTGGAGGCCAGGCCAATCTGGGCAAAAAGTTCCCATCTCAACAAAACGAGCTGGGCATGGTGGCTTGCACAGCAGCCCTCCAGACATAAAGTGTGAGCCTATCTGAAAAATAACATAAAGTAAAAAGAGCTGGAGGCCTGGCTTAAGTGGTAGAGCACAAGCTACTGAGCTCAAACGGAAGTACCACCAAAAAATAAAAACAGAAATAAAGAAAGAAAGAAACAAACAAAAAAACCCCAAAGACACCTGTGTAGAAAGCACGCTCCCAGAGGAGTCAGCTCTCCAGGGTTTGCTGCAGAAGAGCTTTATCGAATCCCACCTTCCCCATCACCTCTCGTACCAATTCCAGCAGTGGGTGGCCTTCCCTGCCTGTCTCCATTGGACAGGGCTACCCTAGTGTGGCATGCATCTATCCCTGCCGCAGGGGAGGTGGAGGAGGTCTGTGGAGAGAGGGAGTAACTTGTTGTGGCTGTTCCCAAGCTGTCCTCCTCACCACAGTGTCCTCTCACACCTGGGCTCCTGGCTTCACAGTCAGACCTGTGCTGGCCTCTCCCCTGTCCCCCACCCACGCCCTGCCTGTCCTTCCTTGCCCCTTCATGAGCGTCTCTCACTGGGGAAGCCCCTGAGGGTGAGCATTTCAGGACCAGCCCCCAAAGGCCACCAGAGCAGGTTTGAGGAGCTGGCAAAGAGCCAGGCACGCAGGCTCAAGGAACAACTGAGAAACCAGGGGCCATGGTGACAAAGGGACAGCAGAGGCAGAAAAGGTAGGAGAAAGGACCCCCTTCTTGGGTCTGGCCAGACGCAGGCCATCAGCACCGTGGTTGATGTGCATCTCTCTGAAAGCGACTTTCCACCTGCCTTGCCTTGTCTAGCCCTTTCTCTAAGCAGTGGCATTGGTGACATCTCTTGATATGGTAAGTAAATTTGTTTGCTGGTATATGTGAAAAAAAAAGTTAATGAGCAATTTCTCTAGAGATAGAAAGTTGATTAGTGGCTGCCCAAGGCCAGGGTGAGTTAGGGGACATCAGGGGGTGATGGTGAAAGGGTACAGGGCTTCTTTTTAGGGGTGAACAGGTTCTAAAGTTGATTATGATGTTGGTTGCCCAACTCTGAGTTTACTAAGAATGATTGACTTGTACACTTAGGTACCATTATTATTTTTGGTGCTAAGGAGCGAACCCAGGGCTTTCCTCTTGCAACGAACGTGCTCTGCCACTGGCTTTCTCCCCACCTCCACCCTGTACTCTATAAGTGGGTGAATTGTTTGGAATGTCAATCACCTCCCTGTAAGATTTGGAGAAAAAGGAAGGAAGGCAAAGCAAGCTGGCCAGCTGGTGTGTTATGTCCTTGAGCACCACCTGTGTCTCTCAGTGTGGGGGCACTTTGGGAATCCCTGGCTCCACAAGCTCTCTGGTCCCTTTGGCTGTAACGTCCCAGGCTCTGGTTGAAGCTGCTGTCTGAGTGAGAGATGAATAGTGGTCAGTGCAGGGATGCTGGGAGGGATCTTGCTGCCTATGGTACCTGGGTAAGCTGGTGGCAGCCAACTCAGCTGGGAGCTGACAAGGGCGTGGCCTGGTCTCGCCCCAGTGCTGTCCTGAGGCCCAGGCTCTGCTGTTCATGGCCCATTCTGGGGATTCTGGCCCACAGCAGTGTTGCTTCTGCACCAAGGGCTATAAAAGCAGTGAACCAAAACAGCTGTCAAATGTCCACAGCCATCACCCCATGGAGAAAACAAGCGGGTTCCAACTCGCTGGCCAGCTGCAAGGTCACTGGGCCTTGAGGCCACTGAGCACTTTTGAGGGTCTAGGACTGATGGAATCTACCTCGAGTAAGACAGAGAATCCAGAGCCACTGGAAGGCCCTCAGGTTGGCAGGGCAGTGTGCTCAGGACTGCCTTATGTTATCACCAAAAGTCTCACGTCCCCAGGAGGCCACTTGGTCTCATGTCAACACACCAACTGGCCACCCTGAGTCCTGTGAGTCCATGACCTCTGATGGCCTGTGGCTGGGCCGGAAGACTCCTGAAATGCCACAGGGCTGGGCTCTCCCCCTCCAGAGTCCATGATGCCTGGCCCCTCCTGGGGACAGTCTTGACCTGAGTCCCCCCAACCCATTTTCCAGGAATAGAAAGGATGGGAAGCCAGACAGCCAGGATGTGGCACTGCCAGCACAGCCTCCATGCCAAGGCCCAGGGGAGGGCTTTACAGCACTGGTCTCCAGGCCCAATGGGCACCGGCTCCCTCAGCCCCCCTTCACTTCTGGGGGCTGTAGTCACTGCTCTTCAGCACCCGCCTTCATGCCCTTGCCCGAACCTGGTCCTGAGGAAGACGGGGAGGGCAGTGTTTCGGGTGAGAAGACTTCTGAGTCCTGGAGTCAGCTCCTGAGAAGCCAGTTCTGCTCTTCTGTGCAGTGGTCACACGAGTCAGGGGTCATGTGTGCTCCCTGCCCTCACCACCAGGGTCTCCTCCAGCCCCAGATGAGACCTGCATCATTCCTCTGCAGTCACAGTCACAATAACGACAAGGACCAATGTCCTGCTGTTTATTTCACGTCATACCAATCATACATTATTTCATCTGCACTGACAAATGTCATTCTTTCCATGCTCAAACCTGCCTTAGGGCAGTACTAGCACTGGCTCATTCAGGAATGGGTCTATTTAAATTTTCAAAAACAAGTGTACTGAAGGCACTATTGAAAGTTAATGGCAAAATGATGAAATAAAACCCATGTTTTACCCAGCAATCCTATTACCACCTTAACCTGGAGCAGAGACACCATGGCACCTGTTCAAAATGTCTCATAAATTTAAAAGCCAGAACAAATCCTCCCCGCTACCATTATTTTTGGTAAAAGTGAGCCGGGAATGACTGATATTTTAGATAATCACACAAACATTTCATAAGATCATAAGTTAGCACAATTCCAGAAGCTTTTCTGAGTAAAGTTAGTTATTGCTACTAAGAAGCTTCCAGAAACAGTTAACTAAAAGTAGGGGAGACGTGCTGTAATGTAGGCACCTTACATTTGTGTGGCATGTTAGCATTCACCAGTCTTCCATGTACCTTAGTGTGTAGTTGTCATATTAATCCACAGTGCTGCAAGGCAAGTGATGGTCTCCCTTTTATAGATGTGATGGTAGGAGTGACTTCCAAGGTCACTCAGCTGGTAAGTATTGGGCTCGAGGTGTGAAGGCCGGGGACCAGCCCAGGGCTCCTTCCAGGACACCTGTGAGCAGTGATTGGCTGGGCCTCCTCTGCTGCCTGCTGCTTTGTGGCTAAGTGAACTGGCCTTAGCCTCAAGCAGCCTAGGTGCAAATCTCAGCTCTACCTCCTACCATCTGCTGTGTGTCTTAGGAAAGTTCCTTAGTTTCTCTGAACCTCATTTTCTCATCAATAAAATGGACACAAAGAGGACTGAGCATATTGGGAATAACGCTCTTCCTCCAATCCCATGTCAAATGTGGGCTCGGGCATTCTTTTTTGACAGGCTTAGTGCTGGCGAGGATGCTGGCAGGATGGATCTGCCCAGCACAAACTCCACCTTCTAACCTCCAGGAGGGAGGAAAACCACATTTTAAATTCTTTAAGATAGTTCAGATCTTCTCGGGGGTAGCATGTCTGCTGCAGCTGAGAAAGGGGCTATCAACTATGATCTCCTCTGGTCCTGGATCCTTTGTCCTATGTCACACAGCCACTATAGGAACAGGCCACCAGTAGGACCTGAACCCTTCAGACCCCACAGTGCATGTCCCACATGGACCATTAGGTGTCGCTGTTGTAGCACAACACACATTGACCTGGGCTGGAGACAGTTCTGACCAGGCTCCAAGTTTAACTGCCACTGGCTTCCTGCATGCTGGTACTGCTCCCAAAAGTCCAGCAGCAGGGAGCCTGAGGCCTGGGACCAGTGAACAACTGAAATTACATACCACAGGTAAACCACCTGCACCTGCCATCTGGCAGGTTCCTCTTCTTTGTGATGGAAGATGTAATAGCTGTGGGTTATCAATGGACTACTGGAAAGGCAAATTAAATATATTTTCATGTTGTATTTTAAAATTCATAATAAAATTGCAAACAGGAAATTACAGAGAATATTATAACAAATGGCTGAATCGAATCTTACTATCTCAGCATGTTTGCCTCCGTGGTTTATTCCACTCAATAATAATTAGCAATTTTCTCTAAACAAGTATTGATATATATTTTCTTGAAATTACTCTTGGATACCTTGCAGTTTTTACTGCTATTATTATTGTGAATGTGCTCTTTTTTCTTCACATTTTCCTATGGTCTGTTACTGGTGTGTTTCTTTTCATATGAATCTCGAATTCCCTGAAAACTCTTTGTCTACAGTTGTTGAGATGGTTGTATTCTTTCCTTTCATCTGTTAAAGAGGTTTTTTTTGTAATTTTTCACGTTGAGGCATCCTTGCACATGGGACACGTCAATAGATCTATTCCACTAGCACGGTGGTGATGAAAGTGTCCTGCTCTGCCCAAGGGTGTGGTGTGGACCGCAGCTGTGGCTACTGAGCATCTGCAGGTGGTCTGTATGATAAAATTAAATTGCATTTAATTTTAATTACAAATTGCAATAGCCACCTGCAGCTCGTGGCGGCTATGCTGAGCAGTGAGGGGGGGGGTCCCTGCAGAGTCCAGGTGTGTGCCTGGTGCTGGGGATTTGTCCACTGCGTTCCCTCCATTATTTCTGGTGGCCTTGGGAGATACAGTAAAGAATGCAAGACTACAGCATTCCCTAAGGAAATGTAAAAAAGCCACAGAGGCTGAACCCAAACGCTTGGAATGATTGGAGCAACCATCTTTCCAGTCTTCTGCTCTGGGCTCCTTTTCACAAGGTGGAACCTGCATCCTACTTCATTGTACGCCACCTAGGTCCAAACAAAGCACAAATTCACACTTGAGTGAAAAGCCCTAGCATTAAGTTTTCTTCGGAAAAAATGCATATATAGATTTGATTATTAAAGAAATACATTTCAGCTTTCTGTTGCTGTGACAAAAACCTGAGAAAACCAACTTAAAGGAGAAAAGATTTATTTTGACTCACAATTTCAGAGGTCTCAGTCCTGAGACCTGTGGAGCAGGCATGGCAGAGCAAAGCTACTCTCCTAATGGTGTCCAGGAAGCAAAGAGAGAGCAAAAGAGAAGGGACTAGGGCCAAGAAATTCCCTTCTTGGAACTCCCCCAATGACCCACTTCCTCCAACTTGGCCCCACCTCCTAGACTTCCACCATATCCCAGTAATGTCATTGGCTGGCAGTCAAGCCCTTAACTCATGGCCTTTGGGGGAGCATTTCAGATTTCAACTGTAACATATCTTATATAGAAAACAGAGGAAAGAAAAAAATCAATTTCTTCCAATGTATTTTCAGTCTTTGAGGGTTTTTTTGGTTGTTAGATATATAGTTGAAATAATTCTTCAGATATTATTTAAAACCCTGTTTTTTTCTTATAATATAACATGAGGATTTCCTCATCTTGTTATAAACTTTGCAAACATGACATATGGAAACTATGTTTTTCCCACTGCAGAGAGAATAACTTACTTTATTGCACATTATTTATTTCTCCTATTTTTGTTATTATAAATATAAACAGCTTGGTGTAAAACTTTTCAGAGTTTACCCAAGATGGAAGTACTAGATACCAGCAAAATAACTGATATTTTAGGGTCTCTGATGCCTGCTGCCAAAGTACTTTCCAACAAGGTGTGTAAGTCATGCCATCCTTGTAGATACTTTATCATCTCTTCAGTAAGAGTTCATTAAAAACAAACCCCAAACCACCATCATCAACCACACCAGCAACTTGGCAGGCAAGAAATGTCAACTCCCATCTCTTTGATGAACAATTTTTCCATGTACTTACCATGTTTACTTCCTGTTCGGTGACTTGTCTGCTCAACTATTTTACCTCCTCGGTGGTTGGCATCTCAGTGTTCATTCATTGCAAGAACACTGTGTCATCAACAACAGTACCTTTGTCTGTTTTGTTTGTTGTGACCATTTGACTCGCTTCTTGACACGTGGCTGTTTTGATAACCAGTATTTCTCATTCTCCTTTTTCTGCTGTGTTCTCTGCTCCACCTGATCCCTGAGTGCTTGCAAGCTTATTCATTTCTCACTCTATCCCTTTCTGTTGCATCTAGGGTCAGCGTTCATCAATCGTCATTGCCAGGTGGCTGCCTCACCCCTTGAACATCACTGCCCGCCCCCAGCTCTAGTGAGAAGTTTCTTGGTGAAGAGATGGATCTCACTGTGTTGCCCAAGCTGGCCTCAACCCCCTGGGCTCAAGCCATCCTCCTGCGTCAGCCTCTCAAATAGCTGGGACCACAGGCAACAGACAACTCTATGGGATAATTCCCTGATGCACTGGACTTGATATATTTTAACCCAATGTCATGTTTTCCCCAACACCTGCCACTCTTTCCTGGTTCTCTGTCTCCCTAAATGGCACCGCCATCCAGCTGGCTGTCCTGATGAAAGCTCGCTCCTTCCCCATGTTATCATAGCCCAAATCCTGCCGGTTCTTCATCCCCGCTGACTAGTCCTTTGAGGTTCTCCCCTGGTTTATTCAACGCATCTTTCTGTCTACGAAACTTTTTCTGTGTTTGAACATAGAAAAGTGCAGACAGTGTTATAACATAGGGTGTTACTACTCAGGCTTCATAAATGCTAACTTCAGCCATGAAATGCACAGATTTTAAAAGCACGAGAGCATCGTAGATACTGCTAAACGCTCTATGGCTTTTGGAAATTCTGCCACCCATCCTCTCTTCCCAGGCTCTGTGGCTGGTGTGTATCCTCAACCTAGACTTCATAGTTTTTTTTTTTTTCTGGCAGTACTGCGGTTTGAACTCAGGGCTTCATGCTTGCTAGGCAGGTGCTCTACCACTTGAGCCTTTCCACCAGTTTTTTTCTTGATTAGGTGCTTGAGAACTATTTGCTCAGGACTGGCTTCAAACCTCAATCCTCCTGATCTCTGCCTCCTGAGTAGCTGGGATTACAGGCGAGAGCCACTGGTGCCTAGCTTATTTTTTTTTTCTTTTTGCTGTGTACACTTAAGTCAGAAAATACATAGTACTTGGTGTTAAGTGGCACCAAGTGTCATTTATCCTTCTGTCTGCAGTTTGTCTTTTCACTTAACGTAGTGTATGGAGATTTAGCTCTGTTGGTAAGGTGGCTCTGGTTCAAAAATAACTGCTGAATCAGTTCACAGTATGAAATCACCCTGAGTCACCCGGCTGTTCCCCTAGTGGTGGACACTTAAGAGACCTAGGTTATTTCCTTTCTTTGCATTACATGTCGTGCTTTTTGTTTGTTTGTCTTGGTATGTAGTCTAGGCTGGTCTTGAGCTTGACATAACCTCCATGATTGTCCCCCCTAGCTATCCCCCTAGTCTCCCAGCATTCTATAAATAGAAAGAACCAATAGGGTGGTATGTGAATTCTTACGACTGGGCCCTGGCACTGCCTGTGCGAGAAATGGGCCTGAAGTCTTTGAGATCAGTTTGAGATAAACTGGAAACCTTCCAACTGGGATCGTCCCTCTTGTCCTGGTCACTGCACAACCCTGCTCCTGACCCAACCCTCAGGCATCCATTGGTCTTGCTGTAGAGCATGCTTCTGTTGCCAAATCCTGGTCTGTCTGCCTCTTTCTTTCATCCCATGGCACTGGGGGGCTGACTCACAGACACTAGGACCAGGCTGTTCCAGAATACCTTGAGATTGCTACTTCCTCCCAGGGAGGGCCCGGAGCAGGAGTTGATAAAATATGGGATAGTTTTCACGGACAACAGGAAGAATCAGAGTGGTGGACAAACAGGTGGGCAGCATTTTAGTAAACATAGCAAATAGGACTGAGCAGTGGCTGGGGAGGGGGACTGGGTAAGGAAGAACCCAGAGCAACTCCACCTCCCTGCTGCTGCTCCTAGAGTGCTCCCTACCTCACAGTCCTCTGGGGTGCTGATGGTACATGGTCACCATGTCAGACACTAGGCAGATAAAGGTAAATGACTTGCTCAAAACCCCAGCCTTTTTCAGACACAGCAGCTACTTGCATAGCTCTGTCTGGATCCAGAACATTCCTGTGTGTGGTCATCCAGGCAATGGCACACTGTGCTCTTGTGAAGCCCATCCTCCCATCCTGTTGCCAGGCAGAACGTAATTCAGGCAATGCTGGGACTATGGAGAATGGTTCCAGTGAGAACCATACAAAACAGCCAGGCCCACAGTCCGGGACAGATCCTGGGTCACAGGAAGGAGATATCCAGGTGCCTTCCATCGGATCTTTCATCCTTCTGTGCTCCTCTACCTGTGAGTGTGCAATGTACCCCAGCTGCCAAGCTCTCTACCAGTGCCCTGCATGCTACCCCTCTACCCACTTCCCTTATTCAGCTCCTGCCACACATGTCCCATCTCTGTGGGTCCTTGCTGGATAAAAGTGATAGAAATCAGGAAGAAACAATAACAACTTTTTAAAAACGACAAATCTGTACCTATTCGTGAGATTTAAAAACATAGGTGCACCCCTATAATCCCAGCTGTGTTGAAGGTGGAGAAGGGAGGATCTTAGTTCAAGGGTAGCCTGGGCCAAAAAGTTTGGGAGAGCTTATCTCAAGGCAGATGTGGAAGTGCATGCCTGTAATCCTAGCTACATGGGAGGTGTGCATAGGAGGATCTCAATCTGAGACCATTCCAGACAAAAATGCAAGACCTTATCTGAAAAATAACTAAAGCAAAAAAGGGCTGGGGGAGGGTATGGCTCAGGTGGTAGAACTCAGTGCAAGGCCCTGAGTTCAAACTCCAGTACCACCAAAGCAATAACAACAAAAAACATTAGGTACTGATGGACGGTTGTGCCAAAGCTGTCTGCGGAAGTGTACTGGTGATGCAGAGTTGTACCTGTTCATACTCCTTATCAGAAAATGAAGTCCTTTCTCAGAATGTAGCGACATCTTCTGGACACACTGTGGCTTCACAGCAGTGAAACCAAGGCTTGAGGCTGCATTGTTAATGTTGCACAGAGAGGACCTGAAAACGTGTGGTTTTGTCAACCTGCTGCGTCCCAGTGGCCTCACCGCCTGACCAGTGAGTGTTGTCCTTGTGTTGCTGGAGACGCTATCCCTTGGGAGCTGTTTCAATCCCCTGGCCTTTGACGTTAAACCATCCTTGGAGTTAATGG
Organism: Castor canadensis; assembly: GCF_047511655.1. NCBI lineage: Eukaryota > Metazoa > Chordata > Mammalia > Rodentia > Castoridae > Castor > Castor canadensis. The sequence continues at coordinate 16,439,617 of NC_133386.1, forward strand.
AGGGGTGGAAATGGGATCTTGTTGTGACAGCTATGAAAGCACACCCCTTACATCTCCTGCAGCTGGAAGCCTGGCTGACTGACAGCCACCGCTGGTGCCCCATGAACAGTCACACTGTGGTTTCAGGATACCACTTTCCCCATGAGCTGCTCCACACTGATGAGCTGGCTGGAGTACTTATCAGACCCGTTCATGGGACTGCCAGGTCTTCCACTAGACACCTTTTGTGAGCAAAAGGACACCAGGTGGCGTGGCTGACACTTGTTAGACTCACCTGTAGCCCAAGGTTCCTCTTGCTCATGCCCCCTCCTGCCCTCTCTCCATCACCTACCTCAGGACTGCATTGCTGTGAAGATTCTGCCTGCCTCCCACAGCCTTCCTCCATCCTCCTTCCTGGCATCTACATGCCTGGAGATCATTGGCCCATCTTAGCTTCTACTTCTTGGAGCATCTGAACCAATGCAAGTGAGAAGGAAGCTGGGGAAGACTGGGTGACTTGCTGGGTGTGGTAGCTCACACCTGTAATCCTAGCTACTTGAGAGCCTGAGATCAGGAGGATGCAGTTCCTGGCCAACCCCGGCAAATATTTTGTGAGTCCTCATTTCTGACCTCCCCCCACCCCCCCCAAAAAAAAAAACCAGAACACAGAACAAAATGGACTGGAGACATGGTAGAGTCCCTGGTTTGCAAGGGCAAAGCCCTGAGTTCAAACTCTAGTCCCACCAAAAAAAAAAAAAAAAAAAAAAAAAAAAAGAGGCTGGTGACTCTCTTATTCTCAGTGTGGTTTGCTGGTCCTGCCTGGAGCCTCAGCTGTGCCTCTGCCTTGGCCTCCACATGAAGCACAGAGGAACACAGGACCCTCTTCCCAGCAGGACAGGTGCAGGCACAGCTAGCTCCTCAATCCTGAGTGTGTGTCGCCTCACACACTGTGCCATACAGATGCCACCAAAGAAGCCTTCTGAGGGCCCAGCTGAGAGAGAAAGAGACAGAAGGACAAAGACAGAGACTGAGATAGACAGAGAGAGAGAGAGAGAGAGGTGATGTCAGATTTAGGAATCCATCCAACCTTAAAATAAAAGAAAAAGAAACTGAAGTCTGATAAGCACACTGCAATGTCAGATGTGACCAGCATGGGATCCAGAACAGACCTTCCCAGCCCTTAGGGTATGGTGACACCAAAGTCATGAACCTGCTCACGTCTCTTCCCACCCCACCTCAACTATAGCAGCAACCACATCACAGGGAAACCAGTGCCGAAGTGACTGAGAGACTTTTTTTTTCTTTTTGCATTTAGCAACGCCCCTTGACTAATGAAGTTTTGTATAGCACCAAAAGTAGAAGACAGGAAAGCATTAAAGTGTAAGTTTGTGGTTTTGTTAAAGGTAATGTTCACTCACATTAAGAATTTTATTTTTCTTTCAGATCTGAGCCATGCACCACTGAAAGGAGAACCCAAGAGAACACATCACGAGACCTCTCTCAAAGCCGTCGGCAACATGGAGAGAAGATGCTTGAGCAGGTCGGTGGCATGACAGGCAGACCAGGCCTGGGAGAGGACCCAGACCGTGGATGGGCATAGGGGTGACTGTCTTGTTCAGCATAGCCCCTGAACCCAGATAAACTCTGACCATAATGACATTTCTAAAGCAGGACTTACTTCTGGAAAGCAAAAACATCTGATAGCTGTTCAGGATGCTACTGAGAGAGTGCTCAGAGATATTTCGTCTGTAAGAGAATTACTGAGAGAGTGCTCAGAGATATTTCGTCTGTAAGGAATCACCAGACACGTATTCTAATGAGAGGCTCTGGTGGCAGCTCTGTGAACATGTTTACACTGCAGAGTCCAAACCATGAGAAGGCCTGAGGCCTGGCTTACAGGACATCATTCCTGACACAGGTGACCCTTTGGGGACCATTGGATGGTGGCTTCATGGGACTGTGGGCGATGGCCAGGCCAGGGCAGGTCCTTCCCTTCAGAGAGGGGGAATCCAGTGGGAGGATGGGAAGCTGCAAATTCTAGGAGAGCAGAAACCTCGGCACATGCAGCAGCATTCGTGAGGACGCGTTCAGTGCTACACTGTATTACCTAGAAGCAAATGGTGATGACAAAAATGTTCCCAACACAGGGTGACTTCTGGCACCCTTAGCATCAATGCAACAGTGTGAGAAGAAAATCATGCAGATACGTAGTTACATAATGAAGAATCGTTAGCCATACCACCAACACCAGTTAAGTTTCAGCTGCAACACAAGTTAGCTGCCATAAAGATCAAGGAAATTCCCCAGCAGGAGGACGTCTGTCGTCTGCAGCTCCAGCTATGACAGGGCCTTCTTTTCTATCTGCTAATTTCTATGGGTCTCTCATCAGCCGCTTGTTTTGTGCTTCTGCATTTCCCCTTGTGTGCCCTTCCCATGGGCGTTTGTCCATGAGGCTGGGGACATACCATTTAAACATATTAAATATTTCTTTCCTTAAAGCTTCTAACAACTTTATGCTTTTAATTTATGTTTCCTACGGTCCGAATGTTAGTGTCCCCATCAATCACCAGGACGATGACCTTTGGGGTTTTTGGGAGGTGAAAGGTCATGAGGGCAGAGCCCTCACGAAGCGTCCTTATGAAAGAGGCCCAGAGCCAGGCATCACAGAACTCAGAAGGTTGAGGCGGGAGGATTAAGAGTTTGAGACCAACCTGGGTCACACAGTGAGACCATGTTAAAACAAAAACCAAACCAAAATAAAACAAAAGGCCTCAGCATCCAGCTTCATCCCTTCTACCATGTGCCCAATAAGAAGGCACCATCTATAAATTTGGAAATGAGACTTGTCAGGCCCAGATCTGCTGGTGCCTTGATCCTGGGCTTCCCAGCTTCTAAAACTGTAAGAAATAAACTTCTGTTGTTTAAAAGCACCCAGTCTACAGTATTTTGTTAAAGCAGATGAAATGGACTAGGATAACATAAAATAAAACGCACTCACGCCAACCGTATAGTTTACAGACAAAATACACCCATTTAAAAAAGAGTTTTGACACAATAAGGGGATTGGACTTTGATCACATGATGAAGCGAGAGCACACAAGGGAGGTATGAGGATAGGCAAGACACCCCCCAAAAAACAAGATAGCATTTGTTGCCTGCAATGCAAAGGAACTAATGCAGAAACTTTAAAGTGACAGAGGCCAATAGGAGAAGGGGACCAGGAACTAGAGAAAAGGTTAGTTTGAGAAGAATTAATTTAGAATGTAACACATGTACAGGAAAGCAATGCGAGTCAACTCCCTGTATAGCTATTCTTATTCAATTAGCAAAAACCCTTGTTCCTTCCTATTATTGCTTATACTCTCTCTTCAACAAAATTAGAGATAAGGGCAAAATAGTTTCTGCCTGGTAGTGAGGGGGTAGTGAGGGAGAGGGAGGGAGTGGGAGAAAGAGAGGGGGTGGGGGGAAGGGGAGTGAAATGACCCAAACATTGTATGCACATATGAATAAAAGAAATTAAAAAAAAAGTTTTGACCCTTGAAGAGATTGAGGAAGACTACAGAAGGTGGAGAGATCTCCCATGCTCATGGATAAGTAGAATCAACATAGTAAAAATGGTTATACTACCAAAAGCAATCTACATGTTTTATACAATTCCCATCAAAATCCCAATGACTTTCATCACAGAGTTCATTTGGAAAGTTCATTTGGAAACACAAGAGACTGCGAATAGCCAATGCAGTACTCAGCAAAAAGAGCAATGCTGGAGGTATCACGATACTCGACTTCAAACTGTATTACAAAGCAATAGCAATAAAAACAGCGTGGTACTGGCACAAAAACAGACATGAAGAGTAGTGGAACAGAGGACCTGGATATGAAGCCACACAGTTATGCCCACCTTATTTTTGACAAAGACGCTAAAAATACACAATGGAGAGAAGACAGCCTCTTCAACAAATGTTGTTGGGAAAAGTGGTTATCCATCTGCAAAAAACTGAAACTAGATCCAAGTTTATCACCCTGTACTAATATCGACTCAAAATGGATCAAGGACCTTAATATCAGACCCAAAACTCTAAAGTTGGTACAGGAAAGAGTAGGAAATACTCTGGAAATAATAGGTAGAGGCAAGGACTTCCTCAATAGAACCCCAGCAGCTCAGCAACTAAGCTGAGCTAAACTAAAAAGCTTCTGCACAACAAAAGAAATGGTCTCTAAACTGAAGAGAACACCCACAGAGTGGGAGAAAATATTTGCCAATTATACATCAGACAAAGGACTGATAACCAGAATATACAGGGAACTTAAAACACTAAATTCTCCCAAAACTAATGAACCAATAAAGAAATGGGCAACTGAACTAAACAGAACTTCCTCAAAAGAAGAAATTCAAATGGCCAAAAAACACATGAAAAAATGCTCACCATCTCTAGCAATAAAGGAAATGCAAATTAAAAAAAACCACACTAAGATTCCACCTCACTCCTGTTAGAATAGCTATCATCAAAAACACCACCACCAACAGGTGTTGGTGAGGATGTGGGGAAAAGGAACCCTAATCCACTGCTGGTGGGAATGCAAACTAGTGCAACCACTCTGGAAAAAAATTTGGAGGCTTCTTAAAAATCTAAACATAGATCTGTCATATGATCCAGCAATCCCACTCCTGGGGATATACTCAAAGGAATGTGACACAGGTTACTCCAGAGGCACCTGCATACCCATGTTTATTGCCGCACTATTCACAATAGCCAAGTTATGGAAACAGCCAAGATGCCCCACCACTGACGAATGGATGAAGAAAATGTGGTATCTATACACAATGGAATTTTATGCAGCCATGAAGAACGAAATGTTATCATTCGCTGGTAAATGGATGGAATTGGAGAACATCATTCTGAGTAAGGTTAGCCAGGCTCAGAAGACCAAAAGTCATATGTTCTCCCTCATATGCGGACATTAGATCAAGGGCAAATACAGCAATGTGGTTGGACTTGGATCATATGACAAGGGGAGAGCACATACAGCACATACAGGAGATAAGGGAATAGGTAGAAAACCCAAAAAACATGATAGTATTTGATGTCCCCACTGCAGAGGAACTAATGCAGAAACCTTAAAGCAACAGCGGCCAATAGGAGAAGGGGATCAGGAACTAGTGAAAAGATCAGGTAGAGATGAATCAACTTGGTTGTATCACATTTGTACATGGAAGCAATGCTGGGAATCGCCCTGTATAGCTATCCTTATCTCAACTAGCAAAAACACTTTGTCTTTCTTACTATTGTTTATACTCTCTCTTCAACAAAATTAGAGATAAGGGCAGAACAATTTCTGCCTGGAAGCGAGGGGGTGGAGGGTGGAGAGAGAGGGGACAGGGGGTGGGGGGAGAAATGACCCAAACATTGTGTACACATATGAATAAACGAAAAAAAATGAGTTTTGACACATGGATATACCCATGTAACCTTGTCACAATCAATACACAGAACACTTTCATCACCCCAAAAGTCCCCATGTACCCCTCCCTTCTCAGTGACTCCTTGTCTACTGTCTCTGCCTTCTGTCCCATAGTTTGGCTTTGCCTTTTCTGTAATTTGCTACAGATGAAATCAGAGAGGGTGTACCCTTCTGCTTCTGGCTTCTTCCACACAGCAGAGCACACTGGAACTCATCCACATTGCGTGAGGCATTTGTTCCTCTTAATCCCGAGTCACAGTCCAATGTACACCGATCCCCTAGTCTATCTGCCCACCTGATGAATGGGCATTCATTCGGGTTGTTTCTAGTTTTGGCGACTGTGAAGGAAGGCGGTGTTAGCATTCATGCTCCAGCCTGTATATGATCTTACAATTGCCTTTTTCTTGGGCAAAATTAACCCCCAAACTTCTCATGGCTCATTTTTGCCTGTTAAATTAAGTACACTGTCAGGGCTGGGGATGTTGTGTGTAGTTAGTACATTCGAGGCCCTGGGTTCGACCCCCAGCAGCCCTCCCTCAAATTAAGTACTCACTTAATTGGTCCCTGCAGAATGGTTCAAATTACGTTTCTTATCTTCCCACCTTTCCGTCAAACGAGGTTGCTTGCAGGTCTCTACACAGCCCCCAAAGGTTCCAATTCCACCGTGGCTCACGCTCCATCTGACATGTTTCCCACCTATTGATGTCACCTACTATTGGTTTGAGTCCCATCTCAAATGCCTTCCCATGAGAAGTCATCTCCTTTCACTGAAAATTTTTTTTTGTGTGTGTGTGTGGCACTTCTGGGGTTTGAATTCAGGACCTCCCACTTGTCAGGCAGGCATTCTACCACTTGAGCCACACTGCCAGCCCTTTTTGCTTTTTACGTATTTTGAGTAGGTTCTTGCTGGGCCATAATCATCCTATTTATGTTTCCTGCATAGCTGGGATGATAGACATGCTCTGCCATACCCAGCCATTGGTTGAGATGGGGTCTTGAGAACTTTTTGCTTAGGGCTAGCCTCAAACTGTGGTCCTTCTGATCTCTGCCTTCCAAGTAGCTAGGATTAAAGGCTTGAACTACTGCACCAGCTATACTTTCACTGAGCGGTGTAGCACCATGTACAGCTAATTCTCATTATTGATTAATGGTAGTTACTGTCAAAACCCCACAAACACTAAACCAGTGAATCCTGAACACCAGCTTGCTCCTACAGGAAACACAGAGCATGTTCCTGTGAGCCTTTGATCCCAACATTTTCAACCAACCCTTGATCCATGACCTTGTTTTTTGTTTCTTTGAAGGCACCTTATTCAACCTAGGGTGCTGAACACTGAGCTCACAGCCAATGGCAACTGTAAGTCCTGCCTGGAGGAAGCGCCTCTAATGCATGGGTTTTCTCCCTAAGGCGAGGCACAGCCTTCCAGGGCTTTGGATCTCTACACAGTAACTTCAGCACTATGTTTGGGGGTCCACTTAGAAAGCAAAATTATCAACAAAATGTGAAAAACATGTCTCCACATTCCAACAGCTGAAACAAGAAGCCTTGTTTGACCTCAGCTGGGGGTGTGCACCCAAGTAGCTCTGCATGTTCACAAGTGACTATGAAAGTGCACTGAGCATTTGTAGCGCAGGCAAATGAACAATGACTGCTGATTGGACTCACACTCGTCTTCCCTTCTGTGAGTTCTAAGGTGGTGACCGATCGCTTGTGATTAGCATTCTGCCAGGCCTAGGGGAGGAATGTGATATTGAGAGGCATTTGAGGGAAAGTCATAGAAAAATAAAGCTGTATCTTGTCACCAAATTTGTAAAGTAACTTACAGTCTGTTCACCTTCCACGTGTCAGAGCCCAGCTGGAAGCACAGCGTACAGTGCTGAACAAGGAGCCATGGCCCCACACACACTGGGATGGAGAACAGGAGGAAGTTCCAAAAGGCAAGGTGAACAATCGCCCCAAAGGGTTAAGGGTTGATGATGCTAAAATAAACAGGAATAAAAGCCCATCTGCAGCTCTGCACAGGAGCCCCTGAGTGGCACACTGGAGTCGTTAGAGGCAAGACTGGAGCCAGCCGCTGATTTTGAATTCTGGCTGTGTGAACTTGGGCAAGTTCTGAGGTGTCCCCTTCTTCCGTTTTCCCTGGGAAGGCAGGTGGAGCACAGCATATACCTCTTTGGGTTGTTATAAAGATTACATGAGGTACAATTTATGAGTCATTTACACAGCACCTAGTGTAGTAAGCATGTGTTAGATGAATCTTTTTTCAAAAACCTACTTAGTACCTAATTTACCTGCTGAAGTCTTGTTGAATCCATTGATTGTCTTTGGGAGAGAACTAGGTAAGTGGGAAGTGTGGTTACTTCTGCTTGCTATTGTTGTTATCAAGCGAGGCAACTGTGGTCTTGAGCTCTTAGGTGAGAATCTAGGATAAGATACACTCAGAAGGCAGTTCTGTACTGACCACAGGCCTGCCCCATGGTTCTGCCCTCGGCACCACCACCAGCACCAGCACCACCACCCTGCTCAGCCTACTGTGAGTCACACACAGACCCGGGAAGCAAATGCTCAGGCATGTTGACAAGGACCAACACAGGGTAGAACATTTACACTGGAAAAGAAAGTTAAATAATTTAAAACATGAAAAACACAATTCTATAAAAATCATGTAAGTAACCATGAAGTAAAAACACTGATCGATTAAACACACACACATCCCTCAAATGAAAACCAGAGTGACTAGACAGTACAACTCAAAGACCCACAAAATCCCTCTGAAAGCTGGGGCAGAACATTTTGATGAGTGTCATGGTAGAAAAACTCCAATATACCCTTAGCCTGGAATCAGAAGCAAATGACATTAAAGTGCAGTAGCCTGTTTTCCCAACTGGGAAACCAAAAGCCATAGTCAATCCTAATTTATAAACGTGGCAGAGGAAGCTGGGCTTTCAGGGATGGAGAATAGACTATACAAGGAGAGACAGTCATTATTCTTCCTAGAGAAGAGGGAGCAAAAATGTTACTCAATGACATTCTTTACTTAGATTCTCATCATGCTATTTAAACTATGAGAAAAATAATAGGTCATCACAGTAGTAGTCTCCTTACTTGTGGATGAATGAATGCTATGAAAACAAAAGCCTTACACAATTGGGAGGGGCTGTGTGCTAGCACTTTCTGACTAGAGAACATGTACTGTAGGTGTCAGACATACAGAGATGCTCGATGGGGAAAAATGACAGTTGGCCTAAGGCCGTCAGGGAATACTGCCCATTCGTTTCACCTGTTTTAGAGTCTGAGAGCCATCTGTTTCTTGAAATACGAAGCCAACACATTTACCTGAATATATTAATGACTATGGCAGGAACACAGGAGGCAAGTTTTGGGGTAATGCTGTATGTCTTTGCCATTTGATCCTGAGTGATTTCCATACTTAGGTGCCTCACCAAGAGCCCAAGTCACCTATCCCTCACTGGAACGAAGTGGCACCTGTGCTTCGCAGTAACCCGGCAGAGTGTGGCTGTCTGGATGAGGCAAAGAATCTGGCACTTCAGCAAAAGGGCATGAGAAAGACTTCTACCCAAACTCAGAAAGGTAGCAATGAAAACTGCAAGCCAACTCTCATACTAGAACGTAGGCCTGTTCATGTCTCTCATTATACAGGCAGTCCTGGCTACATGCCAATTTACAAACGCACAATGGTTCCTGCTTCCTGCTATCATTCCTTCAGTCTGAAGTCTGTCTTTCCGCTTCTCATGGGGAAGAGGATAGCAGGGTTATTGAACACTTCGCGCTCATGTTTTTTGCTCTCTCTCTTCTTTTCTGGACCAGTGTTCTTTGGGGAAATATTCTCCCAAGTCCCTTTCTGCTTTAATTTTGAATTTAAAAAAAGAGACTCTTATGTCCAAACAAACAAGAAAGACAAACTTTAAGCTTTGAAGTGAAATCACTCAGATGTGACAGAACCAGGAACCTCAATTTCAAATGACAATTTTTGATTTTTTTCCAGAATCTCCACAAAGATACCTTTTCCATTCTCCTCCAGCACAAGACAATGAAATGTTCGTTATTTCTTGGTGAACTTCATTGGTGTATCTATGTACCCCAATGACACTGTACTTTATTTCAGTATTTCACATGTAAAACATCCTAATTAGTGGTCTAACCTAGAAGCCTGTCATTTATAATATTGACCCTAAGAGAAACACTTAAAAAAAGACTTTACTCACTGGTTAACTTGAATAAGCGTTAGAAATTACGTGGCTTTCAAATTAAGAATCATTATCACTATCAACACTTACCAACCTGCTGTTATTTTTTTTTTTTTTGCCTTGCTGGGCATGGACCCCAGTGCCTTGCCAGGATAGGCAAGGGCTCTACCACTGAGGTACATTCCCCGCCTGACCTGTTACTGTGCATAAGGGTATTTACTGTGGGAACATAGGATGCATACAAATGAAGGTCAGAGCAGCAAGGAACAGAACGGGCAGAAGACACAGAAAGTGCTACCCGAGAAGGTACAGTGTGGAAAGTCCTCATAATCTTCAACTTTGACCTGATTTTTTTCTTTTCATAGTGAAAATGACAAGCAAAAGGAATACACTTTTAAGAGACTGAAAGCAGGTCATAAGAATGAGAAAGACCTGACCTAATTCTGGGAAGGTTAAACTGGGCTCAAGGGTGGGAGTCTTTAAAAGCAACTGCATGGTGACAATACTACAGCATTTTGTTACTGTGCTATGAGGACCAGTAACATTTTTAGAAGAAAGATCAGTAAGCAGTGATGGTTCTATATAAGTAGTTGCAGGGTGGGGAGGATGGCTGCCCTCAGAGAAGGAGGTAAAGAAGACGTGGAAGGGGTAGGCACATCAGGTCACTTTTAGGCTGGATACAAATATGCAGGTGGGTCAACACCTCTGAATAGTGTTTAAATGTTACACTCCATCATAAAATGCACTCTCTCTAGACAGCTGGGCAAGCAAGGGATATGAACACTTGTTCTTTAGGCCAGTCTTTGATGTTTTTATAATCTCTGTAAAGCAATCCACCTTTGACATTAAAAGGGGAAATTCGATCTCAGTGATTAAAACATCAAATTCTGATCCACTGAGGTATAAACAAACTTACCTGCTAATTAGTAATGTAGAGTGAAAAATGCCTTAAAACCCACTCATGTAAAAACAAGGCCTAGGGTTTTAGGGTAATGCAGTTCTAGTGGAGAGAAGGGATTGGCTCTTTCAGATTAATCCTCCCAACACCCTTGAGGTAGGTTTAACTCCCTCCCTTCCCCCCTCCCAGCCAGCCTACTACACACTGTGGAGAAAACCCAGTTTAACAAATACCAAGCTAGAAATCGTGTTTTCTTTAGATTTTTCTGAGTCGCCCAATATTGTTTGCAGATGGAGGCAATAAAAATTACAATGAAACTAGGTGCCTGGTGGTTCATACCTATAATCTTAGCTATTTGGGAGACTGAGATTGGGAGGATCAAGGTTCAAGTTGAATTAGGGCAATTAGTTCCTGAGACCCCCATCTACAAAATGACCAAGCAAGGTGTGGCTTAAGTGGTAGAGCACCTGCTTTGCAAGTGTGAAGCTCTGAGCTCAAACTCCATTCACTACCCCCCCCCCAATGCAGCCAAGGTACTTCAAGTAAAACGGATATAAAATTGTAGCTTTAAAAACTAGTGCCAAGAGCATGTCCACTCGTCAAAGAGGAATGGATGTGCAGATAGTAAATCTGGTTAGTTTTGGTGGCACTGAGGTTTGAACTCAGGACCTCATGTTAGGCAGGTGCTCTTATCGCTTGAACCACTCTGCCAGCCCTAAATGGTCCCTGGTAGCATAGACTTAATATTATTTTCAATCATTCATGGGCTGAATAGTCTATCTTACCATTCACCTCTTAAAACTCGTTGCTTGCTAGCATTTCCTATCAACATTAAATTGGGATGGAGGAAACTGGGATGACTTCAGTTAATTTTGCTATTTATAAACTTTTGACTAAAATATCAAAGTTAATAGCTAATATATTTTTGGATTGGCTGTTGATAATAATTTTCTGTGTGATTTCAATTCTCTGTTACAAAGCTGATTTAACTTTAGGTTGGGGACTGATTCAGATTAGTCATTTAAAAAGTAAATGGTGACTTTAAGAGGCAAGTAAGATTTCATACTTTGTTTACAAACCTCCGATACAACAGGCATGTGTGTTAGTGATGACATCAAATGCTGGCTGACGTTGTGACATTGTGAGTTTTCCTGAGAAATCTGGTCACACAAACTGCAGTCCTCTCCACCTCACCCAAGGATGATGAGTGACATCTTTAGAAGCCATCTATCTTTCCGTGTGGTTCTCAAGTCTGTCATCCCATCTTAGTGCAGTAGTTCCCAAAGGTGGTCTCCACACCACCACCATGTCCTTGGTAAAGAGAATTTCCTTTCCACAAGGTTTAAGAAACAACGCAAGGAAGGCCTTTCTACAGGTATGCCATAGAGATTGGCAGACACTACTTCTTTTGAAAACTGCGAATATGAAAGTTCCTTCAAGAGAAGCACCACCGTAGCTCACTGTCTACACATCATGGGACAGAGTGAGCATTATCTCCTTTACTAGGCTAAAAGGACCAAGTCATCACATTTATTACCTACAAAGGAGTAAATTGTCAAAACTTAAAAAGAAATGAAAGGAAAAGTTAGAATACACTATTAAAAAAGAAGCAAGATCCATTTTTCTGGCTCAGTTGAAATCTTATTGTTTCCTTCATCAGTTAAAAGGCAGCTTAGAAGCCAGACATGGTGGTACATGCCTATAATCTCAGCACTTGGGAGGATAAGGTATGAACACTGCGACTTCAAAAACAGCCTCGGGTACTTTTAAAAAGCAGCCTGTGGAAGCTGAGAGAAAGAATCCAACAAAGCAGTTGAATGCCACAAGATCACAAGACTCAAGTTCCCCCTTCCCAGCCATTTCAACAAATAATTCAGTATTCTGCTAGGATACCAATTATTTTCTGTCCCCAAAACTTTAAAAACAAGCCACAAAATCCACATTAGAATATAAGTTTTTTAATTTTTATAAATAACTTATCTGTTACAAAGATAGTTTACCCAGCTAAATCACAAAACCATTAACTCAAGATATCCAAATTACGTTTTATTAATAAAACAAGTAAAAACTGATTTGTCAATCTTCACATAGAACTGCAGATGAAGCTGAAAAACAAGGCCTACTTTTAAAACAAAATGCATCAAATATAAGGGCTTTGGGTTTATTGTCTAGTTAACTAGGATTTCGTATTTCTTTCCATATACATAATGCCAAGCCTGAAACCAAGGTTCTGACATTCACAGATACGTCCGTAGTAATTCTGCTTATTTAAAACACAGCCACTTGCAAACATTTACTGTGGTGACAGTCTATATTATTGGCTCTTTTGCTGTATTTCAGCACTTCCCTCAGCCCCATTCTAAGCACTGATATATAATTCCATAATTCTTTTAAAATGTATACTGTTATGTTTTTCTTGGTTTCATTTAGTTATATACATTCCTGATCATCTAAATACTTTCCTTACAAAAATATATCATCAAAATAGAGATGTTTGAGGTTGCTTCAGTGTTCAAGTTTGCTTTTCTCTCTTTTTTCCAGCTTTTCTTCAGTTGTCCTAAATTATGACTAGCCTTGTTTTATAAATATACATGATACTGCCACAAGTCAGGTTTGGAAATGGATCATTCCAACAGTAAAGCATTTAAACTTCTTTCCGAAATAAGGGCTGTTGCTACTGCTGCTGTTGCTGGTTTTGAAACTGTACTTCCCAATAATAATCTCTTACGAAAGTTCTGTGGGGCACCAAGCAGATGGAGCAAGCTCTGGCAGTGGGTTAAAAATACCTTTTGTTTCATGCTTCCCCGTGGCAGACAACGCACTGTGTCGTACCCACTGCTACAGCCAGTACACAGCATGCAACCTGCCAACATTATTGTACTATTTTCTGCAATTCACTGTGCAGCACTGTATGTTTTCACAGAACATTGGCACCTAAGAGGGCAAAGTACAGAATGAGCAGAGGAAAGTTATTCTGTGCATAGTTTTGTTTCATTAATGCTTTTTTATTTTACGACACTGCTTCTTTCAGGTAAGGCATGATCGTGCTTAATCACTAATAGGAAAAAAGAAAATTAGTTAACAAAAGGCTATTACACTATACATATAGAAATATAAGAAAATAATCAAGAAGAAATCACGTAAGAGCAGACTTGAGAGCTCTGTACAGTAGGAAAAGGTTTGGGGTATTTCACTGCATATTTGTATAGACGATGCGTGCTTTCCTTTTCATCTTCAGACCCTCAATGCTGGCTTCACAGAGACGTTTTCAGGGAAGACAAAGACAAGGCTAAGAGTACCACAGATCTATGAAGTTCTTCCCCTATCCGTAGGCACAATGAGGCCGCGAACAGTTTTTAAATAGTTAAACCTTGTTCCTTCTCTTTGTGTATGTAGTGTTTCACTGAAAGCTTTAAAAAGAAAACAAAACGAAAGCTCTGGTTCTTTCTTCCTCCTGTCAAAATTCAGTAGTGACAGGAGGGTTTTGAAAAAGTGTTGGAACACCGAGGCATTAACATAGTGAGGAACATCCACAGTGGGTTCCTGGCAACACTGCACGTGGTCAGGCAGCAGGCGACTGCGCCTTTCATGTGATGAGCTTCAACTGCCCAGGATGTGATGCTGAGGTATGATTAGCTCTGTGGCTGACACTTAACATTAGCACACCACCATCTTGTCACACCTTCAATTTGACAAAATCCTATGCAGCAGTGAAACTTTTCCCCGATGACAGACTAGTTTCTTGAATTTTAGATACGGTTTTAGAGAAGACATAGGGCCTTCTGGCTCAGAAATGCCGTGGCATCTCGCACTGTTCACAGCGGATTAAGGCTGGATGGTTCAAAAAAGTACAGGCAGTGCAATTCCACTGAGCGCCCTCATCATCTTCTGTGTCTTGAGTCTTTGGTGTTTTGATGGTGGACCTCTGATCTATAAGGAAGAAAAAAAAAATTTAGAAGTAAAAATCATAAAGTCTGACAAATTAGCGGCAACTCTAAACAGCATTTGTACTGCTGTTAACCATAGGAAGCCACTGTCTGAAACTGGCAAATGTGCCTGACCATCAACAGCTCCATCAGCTGGTACTTCTCCTCTGGGGAAGAGCCACATGGACATGACAGAATGACCTCCATGTCTCCTTACGGGAGAAAACAGCCTCCTGCTCTCCATTTCTAATAGAAGAAAGGGTAACTAACAGCAAACATTTCCATAATGTCACTGAAGACGGTGAAAAGGTGTCCCACTGCAAAATAATATAGTGTATTTAAATCTCATTAAAGTTAAGAGTTTCATTTCCCATTGAAGTACTATCTATATTTCTGTTTTCTACTAGGAATGGAAGTTTTTGTTAAATGACCTTACCTGCTAAAAATGTAAGCCTGAATAATACAAAATGTGAAAAGAAAAGAAAAACCTGACAGGTGTGGTGATGCATACCTATAATCCCAACACATGGGAAGCAAAAGCAGAAAGATCATGAGTTTGAGGTCAACCTGAGCTACACAGTCTTAAAACAAAACAAAAAAAAATAAAGAACTAATTTCTAAAATGACTCCAAAGAAGCCAGTGCAAAAACTTCACCATACTTTATTTTTTTAATCTTATTTAAAAAGAATATTAGGTAGCCTTTATACTCTGTTCAAAGTTCCTTTTATTGTGCAGAAGCTGTTTTTGCTTTTGTTGTCACATCCAAAAAAATATTGCCCAGAAAAATGTCAAGAAGCTTTTCCCTTGTTTTCTTCTAGTAGTTTTATACTTTCACATTTTATGTTGTAAGTCTTTAATTCACTTTGATTTTTTTATGTGATGTAAGACAGGGTCCAGTTTCATTCTTCTGTATGTGGACATTCAGTTTCCCCAATATCATTTATTAAAGAGGTTGTTCCCTGTTGTGTTTTGGCACCTTTGTCAAAGACAGGCTGACCATACAGATGCATGTATTTGTTTCTAGGCTCTCTACTTGGTTCTACTGGTCTAGATGTATTGTTTTGATTACTGTAGCTTTGTAAGCTATTTTGAAATAAGGGAGTGCAATGCCTCCAGCTTTGTTCTTACTCAAGATTACTTTGGCTATTTTAGGTCTTTTGTGGTTTCATATGAATTTTAGGATTTTTTTTTCTACTTCTGCAAAGAATGTCATTGGGATTTTGACAGTGAGTGCAAAGAATCTATAGATTACTTTGGGTAGAATGGACATTTGAACAGTATGAACTCCTTCAGTTCATGAACATGGGATGACTTTCTATCAGCTGTCTGTTAATTTCCTTCATCAGTGTTTATGTTTTGGTCTACAAGTCTTCCACCTCTTTGATGAAGTTTACTCCTAAGTATATTTATTCTTTTTGTTGCTATTATAAATGGGATTGTATTCTTGATCTCCGTGATTTGTGTTCAGAAACATCTTTGATTTTTCTATGTTGACTTTGTATTCTGTAACTTTACTGAATCATTTATTAGTTTTAATAGTCTATTGTTAGGGTTTTTTTTTTTAAATATCTACTCATTCACTCTGTATCTTTTGATTGATGAATGTAAACCATTTTTATTTAAGATAATTATTGTTAAGACTCATTACCATTTTGCTGTTTCTAGTATTTTGGCAGTTTTTTTTCTTGTTCCTCTTTTCCTCTCTTGTCTCCCTTTGTTGTTTGATAATTTGTTGTTGTTTAAGGATTTACTTTATTTTCTTTACCTTTTGTGTATTTTTATTTATTATAGGCTTTTTTCTTTATGGTTAGCTGGAGACTTGCATAAACTATCTTTATCTATGCCTTTCTACTGTAAGTTGATGACAACATAACTTCAATTGCATACAAAAATATTATAATTCTGCCAACCCAGGACAATACATCTTGTGTTCTTGTAGTCAAATTTTGCTTTTTAAATACTGTATGTCTGTTTATGAATTCTTATATTTGAACTCTCATAGTAGTTTTAAAAAGTAAATTAGGCTGTGATTACAGCACTAAATTAATTGGCAAGTGAACATCCATATATTTACCTTCACCAGTAAGATTCATGCATTTGAGTACACCTATACATGTTTTAATGCCTGGGTCAAACACACACGTTTCAACGTTTTAATTTGCTATACATATATTCTGTGAATATCAGGTGATACAAAATGATAATGGATAATACATTTTGAAAGCCATTCCTCTAGAATTCAGGACAGTTAATCACATATGTCAACACATATGTTAAATAAAATAAGATATTCTTGAAAAAATAAACTTCCCTAACGCGTCTTCCTCACCATTTGTCTAAAAATTTGAAGAGTAAAAATTTCTGCACTTGTTTTTTTTTTTTTTTTTTTAATCACGATTTGCTATTTTGGGAATACAGAGTGATTCTTAAGGTCACAAATATTACTTTTAAAAAGCTAAATACATTACACTTTTGCATTCTTCCCAATCCCAGCATATAGGTGAAAACAAACATCTTCCTTGATGAATACACCAAAACCAATGTTTGATGCACTACTTGAGTGGAAGGTTGTTAAAATAAAAATATCGTAAGACCTTGCTTTTCAAGATGTAACAGTTTCACATTTAATGGATACACTAACCTTTGGGTTTTGGTGGCACAGGACCTACAAATCCAATATTGTCATAAAAGTTATGAATAGCGCTGGGGTTAAAATGTGGTCCTGAAATATATAAAAAGTAAATATATCAGTGTTTATAGCTCAAAAATACTTAATTTTATTTTTTAAAGCAAGCATTTCTTTCTAAAAATATTACAGTATAAACAGAAGAAATGCTCTTCAATTATTTTCATCTTTAATTTCAAATTATATGTAAAATTTCAAAAATATATTTAAAAATATAGTACTCATAAACAGAGGCAAATTGGGGAAGAAGATAAATTAATGCTTATAAGAAAGAATTAGAAGCAGACTCTTGTTCTATGTGACAAGTTAAAATAACTTAAAATTTAACAATTAAAAAAACTGAAATTACCAAACACAGACTTAAGGAACTGGACTGCCCTCCCCAAGAAGCATAATGACCTTGTGCTAATGTGGTATCATGGTTCCAGATCTGACACAAGAGGAACAAATTCAAGGATTGTAGTTTCTAGACCAAAGATCAAATTCTGGCATTTTTCTCTGTTTCACAACATTTTAAAAGAAATTTAAGTAAAATTAACTATCTTTCAATGCAATAGCTGCTGGAACACAGTCAAAAGTGGGATTAAGGACTTTTTATGTTGGTTTCCTTCCTTTTCCTATCTTTTCTATTTCATATATTTCTGTTATTTCCCTGCAAAATTAGGCTTCTGTAACAAAATTTCATTTTAGTTTTCTATGGAACTGAATTAAACTGTAAACAATTTTTCCTACAATATGAAATCATTACTTGTTACTAGTAACTCAAGTATAAAATCTATCACTGTCCTAAGAATGTACAACTATACTCCCCCCCCCATTTTAGCAGTTAAGATAGTGTCACTGAGAGCTGAATTCATAATTCTTGAAAGGTAAAGAAAAAAGGGCAAATAAAGGGATACATTATTATAACAGACTCTGCATACACAGAAGCAATGTATTAGACAGAGAGACTCATCAATCCTCCCTTAACACAGGACTAAAGCAGATTTATTTTTTTTTCTTTTAGTAATGTGGCACTGTTGCAGAGACAGGGCCCAAGACAAATGGAAAACAACCCATCTGGAAGTTCTCTGCTCAGAGTATAGCACCTTCTGTCCCCAAGACCAGCATGAAGCAGCAGGAATGGGAAAGAATCAGGTGCTCCTAAAGCAGATTTTAAGAATTAAAATATACCTAGTTACTATTGAATCAAATACATACTTATTTTTTTGTTAGGGGTGAGAGGAGGGAAAAGGGTAAATAAAATTCTAGTTGTTTTTTAGCACTATTTGGCCAAAAATTTTACGACAGTAAGATTATGACTGGTAAATCTGTTCTCAGCCACAGGAAAAGAGATGGCAGATTAATTCAATGAATTTCAGCTGAGTATGCACTGAACTTTACCTCGGGCTTGAAAAAGATCAATTTCTTTGGTTAAGCAGTCAATGTCAATCTGGAGTTGTCTATTACAACTTCTCAACTGCTGCATTTCTTCGAGCTGAAAAATAATTCCATGTAAGAAAGTTTTGCATTGAATTCTTGTGTCATCAGTAAGAAAGTATAGAGTTTGGAGGGAAAGGTAAGGACAGAAAACAAGTATGAATTAAGAGCATTTGTAGAAAACTAGATCAAGCTTTTTACACTATGGCAGACAGTCTATTCTGTTCAAGCACAGAGGTCATGACAGTCATGTAAGACTTACTGAAGGTATTTGGGATATGGAATTTGATCTTTTCAGGCGCCTTCGTGTTAGATTATTTTCCATTTCGTTGACCTCAGATTTTAGTTTATCCAACTTTTTCTTTTGAATCTCAAGTTCTCTTTGAAGTCGTTCCATTCTGGCCTTCTGGTGTACCAACAGAGCTGCAATAAACATAGTTAACATGAGGACTCCCCACTTCAGCAGTAAACCTTTAAGCAGACTTGGGAAAACACAACAAATGAGTATCTTTGTGACAAACAAGAATTTGCCAAGAATCCCAAAGCTGCAGTGAACCAAAATATTGTCAGTTTAAACGCATAAAATTTCAGAAATTTTAGCCTGAAAATAGCTTTAATCATTTAAGCAAATGTCATTCACTTTAATTTTTCAATTTTTTTAAGGGTTAGGATTAAATTCACTTTTTAGATGAAGATAGTTATCTTCAGCCTATAACTTTTCTAGACGTTCTAGTGTAGTTAACCTACTCGCTGTTATCTGATTCACATCTGACCCTTGGAAAGGACAACCCCTTTTACTTCAGGGTCATATGTTTGATCTATACATAGGTATTCTAACATTAAAATTTTATAGATATTTTAGAAGGGAGTGTGGAACAGGTTGAACACATTTTGATGTATGCAACAAATAAAACAGGTAGATTGACTTCAAACCACATGAATGTTAACATTAATCCGTTCAAATTGCAAAGTAAGAACAATATCATTTAGAGAAACTGAACAATTTTTTCTTCTTATAATCAGATCATACTTAGTGAAAATATTTTCCCAGGATTTTTAAAGAAATAAAATAAGTAACCCATATTGCAGCATGAATGATGAACTGCTGGCAAACCTTATCAATAGTTGTATATATGTCCTTGTGATCCATTTCTGGACAATATAAACCTCATCTTTTAGGATACTGGATTGGACGTGAAGATATCAGAACCTACTTTTAGAAGAGACATCTTGGGATTATTTTATCTTGAGAAAATAGGCAGATGTGAGAAAATACCTCGAATCTCTGGAAATAAACGAGTCATTTGAAATGAAAAAAAGTCAAGTAGATTAAATAGTCTAAGACACAGTTGGTGACCTGTAAGGTAAGTCTTAGTGTCAACCCAGAGTGCACAAGGAAAGTGACAGAAAACATAAGTAGGAGTTAAAAGGTCTCACACACAGTCATGTGCTGTACAATGACGTTTGGGACAATGATGGACTTATGGGAACAATGGTGGTCCCATACGATTATACTGCAACTGGAAATTCTTACTGCTTAGTACTTTTAATTCTAAGTAATTTCTGGTTTTCCTATGTTTAGGTATGTTCAGATATGTAAGGTACTTACCTATCATGTTCACAAGTGCCTTACGGTACTCAGTACAATGGCACACTATTAATGTTTGCAGTTTAGGACCAACAAGCTATTCCACGTAGTCTTGATATGTAGTAGGCAATACCATCTAGGCCGGTGTAAGTACACTCTACAATGTTTGCACGATGATGAAATTGCAAGATGAACCAAATTCAGCTCCATTCCTGAATAAACTGACTCAACTCCTCATACTGACAGAAAGCAGTGCCCCCATTTCTGGGTGTAAATGTCATTTTACCTCAATCTCTTTTGTTCCTTTCCACAGTTTGACATTCAATAAAGAATTACGAGATACACACAAAAGTAAGAGAAAAGCCTGGCTCATCAAGAGCCACAGCAATCAACAGACCCGTACTGGAGGATAATCCAGATTCTGGAACGACTTAACAAGGAAGCAAAAAACCAGAGACAGAATTCCTTTGATAGGCTTATGAGTATATTGAACATAGAAGAATCAGTGAACTTAAAGATATAAATTACCCAAACTGAACACAAAGTAGTGTTAGTACACAACTTTCATTCTGAATGGAAAAAAATCACAAAAGACACTCTATTTTCCAGTTAATGTATCATAGAGCACACACTGCAGCACAGGGATTGAACATCCTCCCAGTCACAGATAGCGCCACTGGGAATTCCTAATTGGGTACTTTTTAATGTTTCTATCAAAATAAGAAAGTAAATCATAGACAGGGTTGAGTTACAAAAAAGGCCAATATTAGTAGGAATAACTCTTCACACTGGGCAAACATGTGATTCAAAGATTTAGAAATGAAGGAACCAGAGTTGGTGAAGGAACTAGGTATGGCTGTGAGATGTTTCTGAATTTAAAGAGTAAATTCCACTATATGTATGTATGTATATGTGTGTGTGTGTGTGTGTGTGTGTATATACATATATATATCTATATATATATATCTATATCTATCTATATATATATATGGAAATGTCATAATGAAACTCCCTGTATAGCTATCTTAAATAAACAAAAATGTCATTTTTCAAAAACGGGGGTCAGGGAGGTAAAACAGGTCCTCTCTGGAGGAGTAGGTGCCAGTGGGAGGGGGTAGGATATAAGGAAAGGGTGAAGGAGGTGAATATGGTGGAAATGTGGTTATGTATTCATATACGAAAATGGAAAAATGAGACCTGTTGAAACCATTCTAAGAATGGGGAAAGAGGGGATAAAGGAAAATGATGGAAGGGGTGAATTTAACTATGATATATTGTAAGCATTTTTGTAAAGGTCACAATGTATCCCATATGTACAACAATAACATAATAAAAAATTATAGTTAAAAAAAGTAAAGAGTAAATTCTTGAGCTGGGCGTGGCAACTGACACCTGCAATCCCACCTATTTGGGAGATGGAGATTATTGGAAGGATCATGGCTGAAGGCCAGGCCAGCCTGGGCAAAAAGTCAGTGAGAGTCCCATCTCAACAGCAAAAAACGGCTGGGTGTGGTGGTACATGCCTGTCATCCCAGCTACATTGGAAGCATTAAGTAGGAGGTCTGTGGTCCAAGCTGGCCCTGGCAAAAAATGGGAGACCTTATCTCAATAATAACCAAAGCAAAAAGGGCTAGAAGTGTGGCTCAAGTGGAAGAAAAAGAAAAAATTCTTCAGAATGTTTCTGAAACAAATAGAAAGACTGCATTCTTGGTAACTCAAAAAGAAAGGAGGTTCTACCATGGCTGAATATGTGGCTCTGACAGGACTAGGACCGAGGTCCTAAATAGTAAAACACTGTAGAACAACTGCCTTACAATTTATTTAAGAGTAAATCTTTCCAATTGAAACAAACTGTTAAGAATTATGATGACTGTATCACTTCAAAATGACACACTCAGTTGGTAGACTACTTAGGATCTCTTAGGAATGTGTCTTATTAAAAACAAGCTAAAATTGTTTTGAAAATAGTAGGAAAGAGGTACCTCTACTCCTTAGCAATTCTTTGTCTCTAGTTCACTTTTGATTTATGGTTTGGGATTTTTAGAAAGGAATCTAAGAAAGATGAGGTTCAGAGGAAAATGAAGTCAAGGTGAATTTCTAAAAATTGCCATGACAATTTAAATTTAGTTACAGTTAAACTCTTCTGTATCTGTGGCTTCTATAATTTTAAACTTTGCTGTATAAAATGTTCCCCAATATTTGTGCATTATGAGACAACGCTGCTGGAAAACTATCTATGCATAGAGACTTGAGAAAAATCACTTACCCTGCTTTCTGTTTTGTTTTGATGTATAAAGAAATTTTAAAGAATCATAGTAATCGTACAGACAAACGACGCTCAAGCACACTCTAGTAAAACCAACTTATTCAGGAGTTGGGGAGATTTGTTCACAGGCTTCCATGAAGGAAAAATTTTCTTCACCTGTCATTTATTTACATACAGATTAATACTGACTTACAAAGCTAAGCTATAAAGATTTAATTATAGGAGCCAGGACTTTGAAGATGGCTAACCAAGCCTTGTACTTGAGGTGAGGAAGGGGCCAGAAAAACAGTGCTTTCATTGGCTATCTGTATGTGAGATAGTCAGTCTCTTCCCATTGTGGAGGGCAGGCTGCATGCAGCTTCTTGTTCATTTTTAAGCCTCTTCCCTTTCCCACCCTGGCCCCCATACACACAGAATACTAAGTGGTACTCCATTCTAAAATTCAGCAATTAGCCAAGGATTACCACATATTTCAGGAATATCTGACACATGAAAGAAGTGATAAACAAAAAAAGTTGAAACAGCTAAATGGAGATAATCCAGGAGAATGGAAAGAGCTTAAATTCTAATTAATAACATTAAGAGAATAGAAACAACACTATTTTCATAAAATAACAATCTACTATGAAAAAGAATGAGAGAACTGGCTCTCAGGAATTAAAAATATCACTGCTGAAATGAAAACTTCACATATGGGTTGGAATGCATATTAAGGAAATCTTCTAAAATGTAAAATACAAAACAAGTAGGTGGAAGATACTGAGGATATGAGAAAGGAAAGTAAATAGGAAGTTGGTCTAGCTTGTTAAGCAGCTGAAGAAGAGAAGGTCTAGAAAGAGAAGATGTGAGAACTAGTGGGGATCAGAAGAGAATTTTCCAGGGCTGAAGGGAGGCAGTAGCCTTTTTTTTTTAATTTAATTTAATTTTATTTTTCATATGTGCATACAAGGCTTGGTTCATTTCTCCCCCCTGCCCCCACCCCCTCCCTTACCACCCACTCCGCTCCCTCCCTCTCCCCCCCCAATACCCGGCAGAAACTATTTTGCCCTTATTTCTAATTTTGTTGTAGAGACAGTATAAGCAATAATAGGAAGGAACAAGGGGTTTTGCTGGTTGAGATAAGGATAGCTATACAGGGCACTGACTCACATTGATTTCCTGTGAGTGTTTGTTACCTTCTAGGTTAATTCTTTTTGATCTAACCTTTTCTCTAGTACCTGGTCCCCTTTTCCTATTGGCCTCAGTTGCTTTTAAGGTATCTGCTTTAGTTTCTCTGCATTAAGGGCAACAAATGCTAGCTAGTTTTTTAGGTGTCTTACCTATCCTCACCCCTCCCTTGTGTGCTCTCGCTTTTATCATGTGCTCATAGTCCAATCCCCTTGTTGTGTTTGCCCTTGATCTAATGTCCACATATGAGGGAGAACATACGATTTTTGGTCTTTTGGGCCAGGCTAACCTCACTCAGAATGATGTTCTCCAATTCCATCCATTTACCAGCGAATGATAACATTTCGTTCTTCTTCATGGCTGCATAGAATTCCATTGTGTATAGATACCACATTTTCTTAATCCATTCGTCAGTGGTGGGGCATCTTGGCTGTTTCCATAACTTGGCTATTGTGAATGGCACTAACCTTTAAACTGGAGGAGTCTACCAAGTGTGGGACAAAGATGATTAAAAAGAAAAAGACCTATACCAAGACACTCCATCATAAAATTTCACACTGCTAAATACAAAGGAAGATTTAAGGATTTCCAGAAAGAAAAAATATAGGTCACCTATAAAGGTGCAAGAATTACACTGATAGAAGATTTCCTTAGTGACCTGGGGTTTTTCAGTGACATGTTCATCCAGAAATTCTATACCAAGCTAAAATACAAGGGTACTTTCAGACATTTAAGGATTTTTAAGTTTTATCTCTCAAGTCTTTTATTAGATATTTCAGGAGATGTTCTAGCATACTGAAGGGATAAATCAAGAAGGAAGACAGTAGAATAGCCAAGAAATGGTGACTCCTATTTATAAAAGCAATAAAAGAAATCTGTAGCTGATGGCTATGCTGATGATTAAAGAGAAATCTTTTGGAAAAGGGAATAAATCTCAGAGATGCTTAAAGAACATGAAATCAGAGAATAAAAAAAAACCCTTCTAAAAATTCCAAGAAAAACAGAAAGCTATAACAAAGAACTGTAATACAGATAAACTACTTGGCTCTATAGTGAACATTTACAAGACTAATATATATGTTATTTATTAAGTTTCAGCTTCATCATCAACCTATAGACCATGCGCAATTATATAAAGTGCCATGGTCTGGATGTTTGTGTCTCCCAAATTTCTATCATGAAGCATAACCCCTACTGTGGTAGTAGGAAATGAGGGGCCTTTGGGAAATGTTTAAGTCATGAGGGCTGTGCACTCACGAATAGGATTAGTGCCCTCATCAATGACACTTTGTTGTTTGCTCTGCTGTTTCCACTCTACCCTTCCATGTAAGGACACACAGAATTTACCATCTATGAGTAATGAACCCTAATAAACACTGAATTTGCTGACACCTAGATTTTGGATATCCCGGCCTTCAAAAGTGACAGCATTAAACTTCTGCTGCTTATAAGTTATCTAAAGTATTTTGCTATGGCAGGTGGAAGAGACTAAGAAATTATGAACAAAATGTAAAAGGTATCCACTATAAATATATGTTATGTAAATAAAAATACAGATGATATAAGCAGGGAAGACAGGTAAAAAGAAAGGGAGAAGGGCTTGTAGTTTATGTGTAATCAGTGAAAACCTTATTTATCATAGCAAGAAGTTAGCAGAAAAAGGTTTAAACTGTATAAGTACATTTTAAAAGTTAAACTAAAGCTCTCTATGTATATACAATAGTATATATGTTCTATAATATGTGTCACATGTAATTAGATATAAACAAAATAACTATATATTGGACACACAAAAGTGTATGTATCTTCATAAAATGAAGTTTTCACTATTTTAGAGTTTAAAATAATCTCAGTAGTAGTGGAGCTTGAGTTTTTATGCTCTTCTTCAAAAGGTATTAAATAAATTAATACCATGAGAAAAATGTGAAACAAGAAAACAAACTATTTCAACAGCTTACATGTTATTACCCTGAAAAAACTATAGGCACTAAGTATCTATTAAATATAAAATAATGACATTTGACTTTTAACGGATAATAGAATAAAATACTAATTTTAAGCCCAAGAAATAGAAATACTGATATATAAAAACTTGAGATTTACTTTAAAGTCTCCTTAAATGTTTAGCTTTAATGTTTTTTCATTTAGCAAGATATAATACATTGTGAAATTGCATATAGGTGGCTTTTCTGTATGCTAGTTTTACCAAGGAAATAAAACAGGTGGTGTATTTAATATGTCATTTATTTCTTTAGTTTTTCAAACTCATCTGTATATATTTTTCTTCCTAAATGGATGAAAAAGGAAGAACTACAGGTAAAAAAAATTCAGTACTTTTAAAATCCTCTTTGTCAGAATTAACGGGTAAGAGTAACTTAAGTATGCAACTCCCTCTTGTGGTTGTTACAATAATCGAGTACTTGTGAACTTAATCTAGACCACTCCTTCAGGTATTCCAGATGTTGCACACAGAAAATTTAGTCTTGACCAATTTTTGTCAGCTTCTGATGAACAGTGGAGACTAAGGTTACTTAATTTCATTTGAAACTAGAAAAACACACTTGAAG
The DNA here is from genome assembly GCF_047511655.1 of Castor canadensis. Lineage (NCBI taxonomy): Eukaryota > Metazoa > Chordata > Mammalia > Rodentia > Castoridae > Castor > Castor canadensis. The sequence continues at coordinate 16,465,786 of NC_133386.1, forward strand.
TTCCAGATGGTGTTAACTTTTAATAATTTTAGGCCCTATACATAAGTAATGCCTGATTTGTCCAGAAGCTTAAAAACAAAACACTAAAACATTACAGAACAATGCTTACTAAAAAGAAATACATATGCCACTATGAAATGGACCAGATATTGATTTTAGGTTTATTTAAAAGAAAAAAAGAAATTGTGCCATTGAAAAACTTAATAGGCACTTATTTCTAGTCTTTTAAATTTTGTTATGATTTTATACACCCAAATGAGGTACATGCTTAAGTCAGCCTGTCATTATACCTAAGAAAGTACAATGTCAGCTTCAAAATTGAATCCTAAATTTTCTAGACTGCCATTTGTTGACATCAGGGATTATATCTTTTTATACATGGCTGTCTTACTACTAGCCACTTATCTGGTAACTGAAAACTCTTTAAAATAAAGCATCCTGTTGTCATCTATTTTGCTATTTTTAAGGGCAAAATGAAATCATTTCTTTTAACAGTGTTGCAACTGGCCCTGTAATTTGGGAACAGACCCAACAACAAAACTATGAGGGATGATGCTTAATCACTGTAACTATTTTTAAGACATTTAGATTATTTCTACTTAGTATTAATAAGAGATATGTATTAGTCATTTTATCAAAACTGACGGGGTCTCTTGCTAAACAATTTGCTGGTATTTATTTGTAAATAATTAAGATCTTGCATGTAATCTTCTTAATCTTCTAACATTAACAGAGAGACATTGTCTAAAAGTTACTTTAGAGATTAGGTCTGCTCACACCTTAGAAAGGTTTCTGTTTAAAAAAGAGATACGGTAGCTACTTTCAAGTTTGTGATGGGATGCCACGAGACCACTTCAAGGAGGTTTTAAGGAGCATCATTAAATTAAAGAGAAAGTACAGATACAGTACAAGGTTTCTGTTGATTTCTTTTTCAAATCCTGAAATGGGGAGTTTGTAAATAAGATGCACAACCCAGAAGTCCTAAGGAAAAAAGGCTGATAAATCTAAATATATAAAAGTAAACAAACTTAGAAAATAAAAAGTTATTGACCAAGTTAAAAGTAACTATGAATTAGAAAAATGGACTAAGAACCCTACAAAAACAAAAAAGCTAACAAAATAAGAAATATAACGGAGGAAGGAAAGGTTGAGGATAAGAAAGAGTAATGAGGCTAAATATGATCAAAGTACATTTTATGAGTGGATGGAAGTGTCATGATGAAACCCCTTACCATTATAATTTAAACATGCCAATTAAAAAATATAATTGGCTTAAAGAATTCATGATGATTGGTCTCATTCATATAAAGATACACATTTAAAAAAACAACAGTACATTTTAACCTAGCAAAGAAGTATTGTTTTCAACCACCTACTTACTTGATAGGTGGGGGGAGAGGAGGAAAGAACACTTTTAGAAATGCCCCCACTTATAAATACAGGAGTGTAAACTGGTACAACAGCTTTAGAGATCACCTCAGGTTTACAATGCAGCATTTACTATGACAGCCATTGGTGTCCTTCACCGAGTATTTCTGGCTACCTTCTCCTAGGTATGTGGCAGAATTGTACCTTTCATCCCCTTTTAAATTGGGTGTGTTTACATGACTTGTTTTATCCAAAGAATGATGTGTTGATGCAGAAGCCTAAGGAGCCAATGCTGATCTGCTGTATTTCCTTTGTCATGGAAATACAGAGATGGAGCTTCCCTTAACCTGGGTTCCTGGATGGGGATGATGCAGAACACAGCCCAACAGCTAATCTACAATGGGCAAGAAGTACAAGCTAAAAGGAAGCCATTTGTGTTTTTAAGACATGGCTTGTTACTGCAGCATAACCAAGTCTACACGATGTATCTATCAAAAATAAAAATACGCGTATCATGGATGTAACAGTTTTACTCTCAGTAATCTCTCTCTGGTGGTACTGGGATTTTAACTGGGCTTCTTCACACTTGCTAGGCAGATGCTCTACCACTTGAGCCACACCTCCAGCCCTCAGTAACTTCTTTTGCCAACATTCTTGGACACGGGCACAAGTATTTATATACAAGGATTTTTATAGCAACAGTTTGTTAAAGCTAGATTAGCAACAACCTTAAGGCCCATCAAGAGAGGACTGGTTAGATACTATGGTGTGAAATACTATTACCAGCCATTTCTTTTTAAAGCAGATTTGTACGTGAAATTCTCTCAAAGAGATAAAGACTAAAACAAAAAGCAAAATATCATGTCTCATTTGTATAAAAAGAGGGCATGTGTGTGTATATATGTGTTTGTGTATATTTCCACTTAATATACAATTTCGATTTCTATTAGAAGACAAAAATAAAGTGGTTATCAACAGCCACTGCCCATCTCTGGTGAGGAGAACTTTTACTGATACACTGTTCTGCTTGCAGGTTTTTTTGTTTTTAATCAAATATGTAAATTTTTTTTAAAGCAACCACTATCAGAACCCTAGCCAACTTTGTAGAAATAGATAAAACTGCTTATAAAATTCATATGGGATTATGAGATCCCAAATAGCCAAAACCATTTTGAAAAAGAACAAAGTAGGAGAGCTCACACTGTAATTTTAAAATTTACTACACACCAATGGTAATCAAGAAGTGTAACCAACCCTAAATCCAGTCTCTGCTTGGGAATTTAGCAAAATGATTAGGGGTTGCTAGATGATATGACTATGTACTTCAGTCTGGGTTCATGCTGGAATTTCCCAGCTCAGAAGACATAACTACACCGCTACACCAGGAAAGCTCCCACCTCCTGTGTGTGAGGGGCAGCCTCTGTTTCTCCTATTTCCCCTTGCTTTACCAAATAAACCTTTGCTGTCTCCCTTCCCAAGTTGTAGTACTGGCGTAAGGAACATATACATCGTGGAAAAGAATGAATCCAGAAATGTGTTTACAGTCAACTTATTTCCTTTAAAGGGTGCTAAAAATCATTCAAAGAGGGAAAGAAAAGTCCAGTGTTGGGAGACCTGGGTAGCCATATGCAAAAGAACAAAGTTGGACTCTTAACTCATCATTATAGAAGAAATTAACTCAAATGAAAGACCAAAATATAAAGGCTAAAACTATAGCTCTTGTATCTTCATGACCTTTTATCTGTCAATTGATTCTTTGATAAGTCACAAAGAGCATGAGCAACAAAGCACCCAAACTGAACTTCATCAAAATCAGTAACTTTGGACTTAAAGAATATCACCAAGAAAGAGAAAAAGATTACTCGTGGAATGGGAGAAAATAAGTGCAAATCACATAAGATACTTACTTCTAGACCACACACATGAACACTTACAATTCAGAAATAAAAAACAATACCCCAATTACAAGAGGCAAAGAAAATATTCATTTTTTTTTTTTTTTGTTGGCACTGGGGATTGAACTCAAGGCTTCACACTTGCTAGGCAGGTGCTCTTACCACCTGAGCCATTCCACCAGCCAAAGTAAATATTCAAATGGTCAATAATAATAAGCACATGAAATGATGCTTAAGATCATTACCCATCAGGAAAATGCAAAGTTAGATAATAGCAAGTGTTGGTGAGGATAGGGAGAAACCAAAACCCTTTTACAGTGCAGGTGGGAATACAAAATGGTGCAGTCATTTTGGAAAACAGCTTGAATGTTTTCCTGATTAAATACAGGATTACCGTAAGTCCCAGTAATTCTACTTTGAGGAACATACTGAAGAGAAATAAATATACATATCCACACAAAACATGAACACAAATGTTTATAGCAGCAATAGTCATAACAGCCAAAAGGTGGGAAAAAACCAAACTACTCATCAACTCACAGATAAACAAAATACAGCATATATCCATATAATGTTACATTGTTTGGCCATAAAAAGGAATAAAGTACTGACACTTCCTACAACATGGATGAACTTCTAGTGAAAAAAGCCAGTTACAAAAGATCATATAGGACCTAACTCCATTTATATGAAGTGACCAGAATGATAATAGGCCTCATTATGACATTTTCATATATGTATTTAATATACTTGGATCAGATTCAATCTCTTATTATCCTCTCTTGTTCCCTATCCTCCTGTGGGTCTCTAGTCTGCGATTCCTTTTTGGGGTGATGAAAAGTGTTTACTATTGGCTGTGGTGATGACTAATATCAGTGAATATACTAAAAACCGTTTATATGCACAGTGCAAATGAGTGAGCTGTATGATTTGTTAACTATATTGCAATAAAGCTATTAAAATGACTAAAAAGTAAAAACAAAAAAGATTTGCACATGCTGAAATGTAGAGATTATAAAGTATATTAAGAAAATGTTTATTATATATTCCCATAAAGTATGTGTAGTTATACATACTGTAGAGAGTATATATACAACTGTCTCTTAGTATTTGTGGGAGATTGGTTATAGGGCTTCTTCATATCAAAACTGGAGGATGCTTAAGTCCCTTATGTAAAATAGCATAGAAGTCAGGTGTGGCGGTGCATGCCTCTAATCCCAATACTCAGGAAGCAGAGGCAGGAGGACCCTGAGTTCCAGGCCAGCCTGGGCTACACAGCATGACCCTGACTCAAAAAAAAGTACGTGTGTATATCCTCTCACATACTTTAAGTCACCTCTAGATTATTTGTAATACCTAGTATGTTATATAAACACTGTTATACTGTACTGTTTAGGAAATGATAACAAGAAAAAAGTCTATATGTACAAATGCAATTACCGTAAGAGACCTTTAAAGTCTCTTCCAACCCTGAGATTTACCCCAATTTACAAAGGTAAGTCTTAAAAACTGAGAAGAACTGATAGGTAAGAAGGGTAATTTGAAAAGAAAGACCCATAAGCAATTTGATGTCAATGAATCTTAATTACTGAGTTAATTATTTAATTATGCGATTTCAAAGCCAATATAAAACAAAGTTCTATAAAAGGCATTTCTAATCAGTAGATCCCTAAAGTTAAACAAGTGCAAATTTAAAAGCCTGAACAATTTAATTATATTTCCTTTTGAAAAGAATAACTAGCTCACTGAATTTGTATCACATTAGCATTTCATTAAATCTCAAATAGAAGAGCATTTCAATTTGGAAGAAAATACTGGTGAAAAATGACAAGGAATGAGAAACACAAAGCCTAAGACACTTATTTTCAACTCAAATTTTTTTACTTCTATTTCTATTTTAGGTTCAAAGCCAAAGCTTCTGCTAATATTAATAGTATAAGAGGATCACAAATATAATTGGGGAGAAAAAGGCATTAAAATATTTATGATTTTATATACATATTTTAAAAAAAAGCATCACCGTTTGTCAGATAAGTCACACTACAGATGAATTTCTGGACATATAAGAGAATGAAAAATCATTTCGGCAGTTGTGTTTGCTAAGAGTCCTGGCTTTTGTAACAAAATAAAGTAGGCCTTCTTTTCTTGAACATGAAAACTGATCTGAATGAGTAGTGTTTTGTTCTTCATGTCTGTCAAAGCTTTCAGTGCTACAAAAGGCATACCACTACGAAGGGGAGAGGATCTAGAAAGTCTCAGAACACAGTGAACAATAAAGTAGTTTTTGTTGCTTTTCAGAAGTCAATCAGGGTCTGAATCAATGTGTGTATGTGTGAGAATGCACCTATCTGATTGGTGACATTACTACTAATAAGACATTTTTACTTCTATATTACTGGTAAGTCTTCTTCCTACTTATAAACTTTAATTTCTCTCCAAGACTGTTTATTCAACTTGGCACTTATTTTGCCTGATTCCTGTGTACCTGAAGGACTCCAGTTAATTTCCTGTAGAGAGTGGGAGTGGGAGTGGTATTAGACTCAGTGTTGATATGAGTAGGGTCATGGCAGAAGTTTCACTAATTTACTTCTTTCTCTTCTCATCACCCTATAGCAAAAGGCATGCCTTTTTAAAATATAAATTTTCATTTCTGAAAAATTTTATTATAGTACTTTTAGATTTCAAATGTTAGACTCAAGGAAAAATACTGCATTTTGGTTACCAACTTAGGTATATTCCCTCTTCAACTTGGAAAAATATTTTCCTATGATTCCAGCACCTGTCTCAACTTACTTTTCTATGTAGACACTGTATGTTACAGCTCATTAAAAAGATCAGCTTTACTGGAGGAGACAGAGTATTTTTCTCTTACCTACACCACTGGAATCAGAATTCAGAAAAGATCCTTGCTTTATCATCAGTATTACTCAGGTCACCTCATTTAGTACTGTAGAGAGTGCTGTATAAATTATAAAGCATCACACATGTACAGGGTAAAAGCATAAAACACACACTTTTCAGAAAAGAACAATCCTTTGATTTGCCTTGAGCCAAGTTAATGAAACACTGATTCAAGATTCTGTCACTGGATGATTCATAAACCTGAGTCAATGCCAATTACATAGTAAACAAGAGGCAACAAGGAGATGAAAGGTCATAGAATAGCAACCATCCTAATACAGTGTGCATGCAGAAAACAAAAAGAGTACATAGTCATAGGAATGTTTTGAAATTTGATACATGTATGTATGTTTACAGAAATCAGTCAAAGTTGTTACAGGTGTCTGACAGCTGTTAGTTAAAGAGAATCAATGAGTAGTGGATTCTGGGGAAACTTGCAGTTTTATAGTTTATAGTTTTATAGGTTCTGAGTTCTCAAACCAGAGCCTTCACTGATTAGAATTTTTCTTTTTTTCCACTTTAAGGGGCTTCAGAAGGTCTTCTCTATACTCATCTAGAGTAACACTTCATTGTTTCAAGTTATTTCTAATTGTACCTCTTTTTGTGACTTCTTTCCCTACATGTCTTTTTTTTTTTTTTTAAATTGAATGATCTTTTAGCTCCTTGCTTCTCATATTGAGACACATGTGGTTTGTGGGCTATATGAAGCCACAAGACACACTTGAAGTGTCTTTCCAGAAGGTTACCTAGAAAATCTGAAAAGACATTTAGTGTAGTATTAAGATTCTGCTAATTTCCTTGGCAAGTTACTTAATTTATCTGCTCCTAAATGCTTTAATCTGAAAACAGAAATAACAGTAGTGCTTGCTAGTGGGAAATAAATAAGCATTCAAATCAGTGACTAACACACAGCAAGCTTTCAGCAAGTATTAGGTATTATACATCTTAACCCTAAATTATTTGTTTTTCCACTGTGAGCAAACATAAGCAAGGATGGAGAGACAGGATATGCCGGGGGTCAAGGGTACGTTTAGGTAAAGAATGCTATCATTGAAAAGGCGACTCTGAGTAAAGTTCTGAAACATGGGAGGAAGATAACCATGGATTTCTGACAAGAAAATGCAGATAGTAGGAACAGCAAGTACAAAAGTCCCAATATATGCCTCCTATGTTTAATGACGGCAGTAGGGCTGGAGAGAGTGGGAAAGTGCACAGCTTCAAAGCTTTGACTCTGTATGGACTAGATAGCCATCTCCTGCAGCAGTGACAGGATCTGAAATGTGTTTTGAACAGTATCTCTCTGGTTGCTGAGATGAAAGACCAAAAGGACACAAGGGTGAGAACATGTAGGTTACTAGAATAACCTATCTGAGAGATGATGGTGGCTCAGATGATAATGGTGACAATGGGGGTAGTAGGTAGAATTTCTTTCCTCATTTCCTCCCTCCCTTCTTTTTGCACAATACTGGGGACTGAAAACAGGATCTCACTTAAGTCACCTGTGTCCCCAGCCCCAGAATTCCTGATATACTTTGAAGGTTAGCATTGATAGGATTTGTTGTGAAAAAACATGTAAAATGTGAAAAGAGTGGAGTCAATGATGTTTCCAAGGTCTGTTGTAATCACTAAAAAATTTAAATTGCCCATAACTGTGATGGGTTGGGGGAAATGTCAGCAGCTACTTTCAGACACAGTAAGTTTCAGATATCTAGTAAACATTCCAATAGAGAAGTTACCTAGGTAGCTAAATAAGCTGGCTTAGAACCAGGGAAGAAGTGTGGGTTAGTTATCAATTTGGGAGTCCTGAGTATATAATGTTATTTTAAATCAAGAGGCTGGAGCAGGGTGGGTTGGCACACACTTACAATCCAGCACTAAGGAGGTTAAGGCAAGAAGGTTTGAGTTCAAGGCTAGCCTGGGCTACATATCAAGACACTGTCTCAACACCTTCCCCTCAGAAAAAAGAAAAAAAAAAAGACAAGGTGCTGCATGCGATCACCCAAGGAGTAAGTATAGATAGAAAAGAGGTTCAAGAATTAAGCTGGGAGGCTCTGACTTCACTGGGAACAAAGAATTGGAAGGGTAAAGGGATGAGAGGTCAGAGAGATGAGGGAGAACTGGCTAAGAGTAACAAAAAGTGGGAATCCTAGATGCCAAATGCACAAAGCATTTCATAGACAAGAGGGTGATCGACTGTCAAATGCTGCTGATCTACAGATCAAGGAAGAGGAGGGCTGAAAGATGTCTACTGCATGTAGCAACAATGTCATCACAGATGACCTTGACAGCAGTTCAAGTTGACTACAGTGAGAAAAATGCTTATTGCAGGACATGCAATAGAGAATGAGAGGGAAAAATTGGAACTGGCACTTTTAAGATGAGATGGGTTGGGTGTGTTCAGGGTGGTATGGTTGTAGAGTTGGGTACATTTAAGAAACTCTTTTGCTTCAGTTATTTTTCAGATAGGGTCTTGCTTTTGCCTGGGGTGGTCAAGATCCTGGGATTATAAGTGTCCACTACTACGTCTGGCTTATTTATTGAGATTGGTTCTTGATAATTTTGCCTGGGCTGGCCTGGAATTGTGATCCTGGGTCCATCTTTGCCTCCCAAGTAGTTGGGATTATAGATGTGAGCTGCCACATCTGGTAAGCACTTTCTTTTCATATTCAAGTTAAGTATGAATAGCCTTATTAATATAATTTGTAATATTCAGTTAAATATGACTGTTTACTTGAAAATTTCCCTCATCATATTATCTTCATAAACATATAGAAGTCTGCTGTTTTGATAAAGGAGAGGAGGAAAAGAAAAGACTTGGGGGAAAAAAGAGGGAAATAATAAACAGCATATTCAGATCCATGAACTACTGGAACTAAAAATGGTTCTAGTCAGTCATAGATAAATGGGAAATATCAGCTTTAACATAATTTCTAGTGTTAGGCAATCAGAATCACCCATGGACCTCTAAAATGCATGCACACATATGTGCACGTGCACCTAGAGTCACCACTCAGACTAACTGCACAAGTTTATAGGCTGAGTTCTGGACACTTGATTTTTTGAAATCTCTATAGGTGATTATGGAATTTGAACACATCACAGCCCAGCTTGGATTGAGAATCACTAGTATATAACACTTTAAAATATAAAATAATCAGCAATAGTGTTTGCCTGGAATGTGCAAGGTTTCATCCCTAGCACTGTAAAAACAAAACAAACAAAAATAAAATAAACCTAAACAGTCAAGCTCTTCTAAGAAATTCAGTGGTAAAGTCAGTGTACTAGAAATTTTGAGAAGAATGAGCGATTTCAGCAGTCATAGCGGACTACTGCTGCAAGTGGGTGATGTTACAGTATTTTCCAACCAAAGTTAGTACACAGAATGCTTCACTAAGGATAAAGGTATGTCCTTACACTAAAAGACTCCTACTTACAACAACATTCAAGGAAAAAACCCTATAATCTCCACCTTGTTATCTGAATGCATCTAACAGTTTCCTATTGAAAATTAAGTAACTTAAGGGGTCAGATAAAATCTAATAGAAATAGTCTCTACTTGAATCAATATAGACATAATTTACTTTTATGCCAATATCTAGTAGTCTATTTCAGAAATCAATTGAGATAGGTTTAAAACTAATGTTTTTATTTGCAATTCCAAGTAAAAGGAAATGTTGCATTAGCTAACATTTAAGGGAGGGTGAAAAAGAGACAAGTATCAATTTTCTCTGAGTTATTATAGGACTCATGCAGCAATTCAGACTTTGATATCAGACTAACAGTGTTGTATCAGAAGGATGAAACTTATTTTTCAAGTATCTAGTGAAAGAAGACATTCACTTTCATGAGTTTTTATTTGCATAAATTTTAAAGGAAAGTCAGCATCACCACAGATACACAAAGAACTAAAGTCAGGCATGGTGGCTCATGCCTGCAATCTCAGCTACTTGACAGGAGTCAAAAGGATCAAACATCTAAGTCTAAGAATAGCCCAGGCAAACTTATTGAGACTCTATCTAAAAAAAATGAACGAACACCAAAAAAAACCCCACCCCAACAAACAAAAAAACCCACCCCCCAAGGACTGGGGGCATGGCTCAAGTGGCAGTGTGCTTACCTAACAAGCGCAAAGACTGGGTTCAATCCCCAGTATTGCCTTATATACAATGAAAAACTAAGAACCCAGAGTTGATTATTCTGAAGAGTTGATAACTATCAAACTTCAAGTTGTATGATAATAACATTGAAATTCAAGTTTATATGAATACTTTCAAATGTTATTATTACTTGGGATAACATTTGTTTTGTGAAATCAAATATACAATAAGCCCAGCATGGAAAATTATCCCTCCTTTTTAGTAGTAGTATTACCTTGTGTATAGGCAGCATCATCAGATCCCATACTCAATTTCCGTGCTTCACTTATTCTATCCACATGTGCTAAGGTAGGGTCCGTGAGGTGCTGAATATTCTCTGTTTCTACATAATGATCAGGATGACTTAGAAGATTTGTAAGTTCAAAGGTAGGGGACACCACCCCTGGTGAAACTGCAGGGGGTTTATTGGGAGAAACTGTAATTTTGAAAGTATATTTTGTGTTGGGTTGAGTGACCACCACTCGAGGAGAAGTTGCAGAGTTACTGCCTATTGCTCGACTTTTGGGAGGGTGGTGATGTATAAAGGCTGGACCCATGCTCACTTGCCCAGACATATTCCTGGAGGCAGCAGATGCTCCAGAATTTGTGGATATGAAGAGAGTAGGCTGATTCCGCATGCCCTGTTCATCTCCTGTGGCAGCATTAGCTGAAATGTAGACCTTAGGTTGACTACGGGAGATCATCTCATCAGTATTTGGAGGACTGGCAGCTATGTAAACAGTGGGCTGATTTCTACTTAAGGTCTGGCTGTTGATGGAAGAGGAACTGCCGGAGGTTCGAGGTCCAGAAGAGCGCAATTTTGAAGAACTGTTTCTTTGTGGGGGTTCAAGTTTGATTTCGATCTGGTTTTTTCGAGGTCCTGTTGAAATATTCTGAATGTTGTATTGGCTATGGGCAGAAGACTGTGAGCTACCAGATGAATGAACTGCTGGCGGTTGTGGAGTAGTAGGTGAACTGATGGGCATGTAGACATGGGAGGTCTGGTGGCCTTGCTGATTTGGCTGCTGGGCTGAGGTATGTGGCAGAGGATTAGATGAGGGATAAGTAGTCCAAGGACCAGGCTGCGAAGGTTGATAGACTTGTTGAGGGTTCATGGGATTGAACTGAGATACCCACCCAGAATGCTGTTGTGTCTGTCGAGTTGTACCACTAGGAGTTGTAATATAAGGCCTAATATAGATAGAATTTCCCTGTGGACTATTAAGTACAGGTGGAGGTACACCATGTATGTGCAAGGATGTAGGAGTATTACGACCAGTCTGGATATTTGGGGCTAAAGTTACCATGATGGGATTAAATCTGGGAGTTTGTTGAGAAAGGTTAGGTGTTCCTTTGCTGCCTAGGTGAAATCCAAGATGTGGTGTTGAGTTTGAAGCACCAGATGTACTGGACATTCCAAAAACATTAAAGCCTTGAGGAACATGAGCTGGTGCTGTCTGTGGCTCCTGCTGAAATAGTTCATTATTGGACTGACCACCTTGAAGCTGTCCATCACTAATGCTGTGTGTTAAAGTCCTACTTCCATTCATTCTACCCCCTTCTCTTCCATGGTGGTAAACATTCTGTGACTGCAAGTCCAAGTTGAGAGAAGTCATGTGATTGCGTAGACCAGAAATTCCAGAATCATCCGAAAAATTCAGGTCTCCTTCACCATAAAGATACCTTGTACTCTCCTGAGAGAGAACAGCACAGCAGGCATCCAGGTTATTATTATTCTATAAAACAACAACAAAAAAAATAGCTTGATGTTAATAATTAGAAGTTAATATTTAAGACTGTCATTACTACAAAAAAATTATGTGATTCACAAATGAATGGTTAATACAATTGTAATATATTTGAAACTTTTTATTTGGGAACTAGTTTTATGCAAATGATTGAATTAAAAATCGTACTGGAGTCAGGGCCTTATGCAAGCGCTCTACCACTTGAGCCATGCCTCCCGTCCCAAATCACTGTTTTTTCAAAAGCTGTTTAGTAAAATGGATTCATATGAATATAGTAAAATTATAATCTAATTAAAATACCATTTTAATGTTGAGGTAATTGACTTAAGCATGTAATTCTGTATAAGTTATTTTTAAAGTTAAATGATGTAAGTTTAGGTGTCTCAAAATATTTGGAAAATATTCTACCAATGCTTAGTCAAGTGTTACACAAAGTTTTTTAAACTAATGACCCTTTAACAAATTAATTTTTAGCATTTAAATTTAAAAAGTTCTAAATTCATACCAAAGCAATCTAACTTCCTCACAAGCTTCCTCTTAATCTATGGAAAGTATCTATCTACCAAAAATGAAATATGGGCACAGGCAGCCTCCAAAGAAACTGAGTTTGTATCTGTGTCTTTAGAGAGTGAGTCATAAAAATTCATTATAAAGAAACAAAACAAAAGCAAAAACAAGCTGTTTTTAATTTAAAGGATACTCAAAAGAAATTGCCTATTATTCATAAAACATCCACAAAAATACTTACTGAACATCTACCATAGGGACAGCACTGTTTGAGCCTGTGGAAGTCACAATGACATGTAAAACTGAACGCTTCCCCTAGAAGAGCTTGTAACTCAATTCCACAGACAAACCACGAATTTTGAAAAAATAACATTATTAACATGCCAAATAGTACGTGGTACTGAAGCTCAACAGAGTCAGTATTGCAGCAGATGAATGTAAGAAAGGACTGGCCTAGTGAGGAAGGCATGGCCTGATGGTTTTTGTAGTATATATAGGACTTGAACAGAGAAAAAAGAATTCTTGATAAAGAGAATGGCACAAGTAAAGGAGGATATAAATGTAGCAGCTAAGTTAAAGCATATTCCACACAAAGCAATTAGAATAGAACTAGCTGGAGAGGTTCAGATTGGAAATACTGAAAGGAATTGCTGCAAAAGTAGACTGCGGCCTGCCCAGCAAACATGAGGCCCGGAGTTCAAAATCCCAGTACCGCCAAGAAAAAAAAAAAAGTAGATTGGGATTAAATAATGAAGGATTTTTGAAAAATGAGTCACATTACAATTTGGCCTTTATTATAAGCAATCAGGAAAGCTACTAAATATAGATGACCAGAGTGAAGGTACAAAGGATATTTTGGGAAGATAATTCTGTTGATACTTAAGATGAAAGGAAATGAATATTCTTTTGATAAAACAAGCAGAAGACATGAAATAATGGGCACATGGTAATGGAAACGAGTCACAAAAGACTAGTCAACACAATTTGGACTAAGTGAAAAAAATTCAAAGAGAAGTAGAAGATTCAGAACCTAGAGAAAGGGGAAGTTTTAGACATTTAAAAAAAATGAAAAATAAAGTTAAATATTTGCGAGCAATTTGATGAGATAAAATCACACAAGAGAGATTTGGACTGTAAAGGTATCTTGAGGTCTTGTTAAGAAATAATGGCAGTCTATACCGTTTGAACAGGTAATTCAGAAGAAAAAGTGAGCAATGGTTGACTTTTTTCCCCTCTGAGAATCAACAATTTAAATCTCTCATACAATTAAAATCCTTTGATTCTACTCATAACTCTGAATAGATATATTCAGTTTTTCAAATAAAATTGAAAAGGTGATCACAATCTTAATCACCTAATTACTCATTATTATTATTAAACTTTATCTTTTGCCAAACCTAGCAAGTGTTTTTTGCTAACTTCAATGCCATTCCAAGAGAATTCATCTCTGTCAAAGCTCAGTGACACCAAGGAACTTGTTTTTCTTACACTTCCTCTCTACTATGATTATCAATTTAAAGATGTATTTTCCTACTAAATCCAACTCCACTTTCTTTGTAAATGCTTCATACTCACATTTACCGAGTATTCTTTTATTCTCTTGATCTCCCCCAAATCTCTTAATTTATAATTATTAATTAATGATAAGTTCATATTAAACAGCAATATTCTAGCCCCAGCTATTCCATAACTCATTGGCCTTATGTTGCTTGTTCTGTGATTGGCTAAATATGACTCATACAGGGCTAAATAATAGCTTCAACTGCTTGTGGGAGGTAGATGTATATCATACTAAGATAATTTAAAAAGTGAAAAACTAAGTTAAAAAAGAATCCAAGTGCCAACCATGTGATATTTCTATACTATTCTAAGTAAGGACTTAATTGTCAAATCTCAAAACAAAATTTAAAAACACAAATTACTCTTTTAGCTATTATAGAGAATCCACAGAACAAAGAAACAATGTGAGCAGTTCCAAAGGGAAGGACTTGAGCAGTAAATATAAGAGGAAAAAAGAAGAGAGGGTAGATCCTTCTGGAACATTCCTCAGAACACACACAGCATGCTAACCTGGCAAGGCCCTTATGATTAAGAAGTTCTGAATTAGTATTCTATGGGGGGGATCTCTCAAGATAAAGGGCAGCAGTCCACCCAACTGGAAAAGGGAGAACAGCTCCCAAAAGAGAGGCTGTCACCTCTCTTACAGGCATGTGTGGCTCATGCCTGCAATCTTAGGAGGCTAAGGCAGTAGGGGGATCTGGAGTTAAGAGACCAATCTGGGCTACATAGACAGACCCTGTCTCAAAACACAAGTGAAGGAATGAACAAACATAGAGAGAGGCTGTCACCAAATAGTCATTTATATCACATTTAGAGGTAGTGTAATTTAGAGTTCAGAGTATAAAAATATTTTCCCAAATAAACCCTTCCCGTTCTTGTCACAGTTCCTCATGTATCAGCTATCAAGTAAATTACCTGGATGGCCAGAATGATTATGAACTTTGGGCAGTACTAGGGATTGAACTCAGGGCATATGGCTTGCTAGACAGGTGTTCTACCACTGAGGCATGTCTCCAGCCCTTTTTGCTCTGCTTATTTTGGAGATAGGATATCGCTTTTTGCCCAGGCCAGTCTGGACCACAATTATCCTATTTTAAGCTCTCCCCATTGCTAGGATGATAGGCATGTGCCAGCATGTCCACCTTTTTTCCACTGAAATGGGGTCTTGTAAACATTTTGCCTGGTAGGATCTTCTTGATCTCAGCCTCCCAAGATGCCTGGCTCAGCTTGTTTTCTTAATATACTGTGAAGAGTACATTAGAGCTCTTTATTTTTAAAAATATCTTAAGCACACTTAGTATGTGGCTCAAATGGTAGAGTGCTTGTGTATGAAGGCTTGGTTTCAATCCCCAGTTACCACCCCCCACCCAATTTTTTTTAAAGTAATTCTACAAAAGATACTGTGTCTCACTCTCAGTTAATCTGTTTTCAAATTTCTACAACTGAGCTATGGGGAAGTGTTCTAGATAGTTGTTTTAGGGAGAGGGACTTGGGTCCCTGCCCCCCGCTATCTCAGTTCCTTCCCCATACCCTCCAACTCTCATCCTTAATACCTCTTTTTCCACTCTTTTTTCCCTTTTACATTCTATATTGATAAATGTGAACTGCTGATTCCTTCACCAAGTATTTATTATGGGCCTTCACTATTATCATTCCTTCTAATATTAACTGGTAACATTTATTGAGCACATCATGAATCAGATATCCCTACTAGTTGCTTACCTGCATTATCATATTTTATTTTCTGTGAAGTTTTCTAAATTCTTTATTACGGTTGAGGAAATGAAGATCAGAAAATAAGAGTCAGAGAGGTTAATTAAATTACTGCTAGTAACAATCAAAACTCGAACTTAGGTCTGTCCATTGCCAAAACAACGCTCTTAACCACTGTTCTATATATATAGAAAGAGCCAGGTAAGTCTAGAGAATCCCATGCAGCTCAGGATACCTCCAGCATAGGTGTGAAGAGGAACTGGATAAGCATCAGGCTTCAGAAGAACCCAGGATCCCATATCAGATTGCTATGCCCTAGTCAAGACACTTGAAATTCATTCCAAAGGATAAGGAGAACAACAGAAATTTTAAGCATGTAAATATATGAAAAAAATCTACATTTAAGAAGACATTTTGGCAGAAGTTAAGAGGATGGATTGGAGACCCCGAAACTGGGTTAGGCTAAAGGCTGGTAGACCAATTAAAAGTATAGATAGAAGGTGATAAGGGTTTGATGTTGTCACTTGATATTCAGTATAGAGTTGACTAAAAAAATTTCATACAATTTCAAACTTCAAAAATCGTTTGTTTAAGTATGTCTGAGAGCCCAGAATAATTTTTTGAGAGAAAAATTCCCAGTTTAATCAGACAGGAAGGCAGAACTATCACCAAATATTTAAAGACTTCTAGAATTGAGCATACTAAGAACAATGTAGAAATTGTTTTTACATTAATTGGAAAACTTAAAAGTTAAATTTGAAAATATAAAACCAAACTTTTTCCTTTAGAATGTGCAAGTTAGGCACTGTCAAATCAAATATCTTCACTTTACAGATAAGTGAATCACTAAGAGGCCTGGGCAAAATACCCCTGGAGTGCCAAATTAGTATTAGAATCCAAGATTTCTGACTCTTTAACAATTTTTTTCACTTTTATATAAAGATCTGGAATTTTAAAAAGTTCTGACAGAAGAGGAGGTGGCAAAGTAAAGCAAGCTCATAGCTAGTACACATGGGACCATACATCAATGCTTTCCATTAAGCAATCATTTAATCCTTGTATCTACTCTACAAAATAGGTATTGTCTACATTACAGATGGGATATAGAGAGCCAGCCCAATCTTGCCAAAGGCCACATGGCTATCAAACACCAAAGTTCATTTCTTTTCCATCACAGCACACTAATGCCAACAAAAAAGAGAACTTACAGGAGTTTTCTTCCAATGTTTAAAAAAAGACCACATTTGTATTAATACGTTCAGAATCCATTGAACACTGACCTGTAACATACACCTGGATACAACAACTTCAGGTACTTCAGGGAATTTTTGTCGCAGGTCATGTAAAACCTGAAAATCAATTTGGTGGCTTCCTTGGGCCATTCGTATATTGCCTGCTCAGGACTATTTGTACAGTAGGCAATTCTAGGCCTTAGCAGAATTAGTACTCATCTCTTCTGTCCAAGCATTTTCTGTGAAAGAAAGAAAAGAAATTTTAATGAGAACTGATTATAGAATGAAAACTGTTGTGGATTTAAATTTACAGTACAAAAGGGTATGGGATGTGCCTTAGCACTTAACAATATAAATGATAAAGATATTATTTAGGGGCCAGGCATGGTGGCTCATGGCTAAAATTTCGGCTACTCAGGAGGATCATAATTTGAGGCTAGTCTGGGCAAAAAGGTAACAAGATTTCTTCTTAACCATTAAGCCCTGTGGGTGTGGTGATGCGCTGACAGGATTGCTGTACAAGGCTGTTCCAGGTAAAAAACTACAGACCCAATATAAAAAAACAAAAGCAAAAAAAAAAAAAGGGTGAGAGTGTGGCTCAAGAGGTAGTGCCACTACCTACCAAATATATTATTTAGGCCTATAATGCTTTCCGTATAGTTACAATGCCTTTTCTGTACCATCAATTACTAATGGTAAACTTACATATTGTCTAATTCCTTGGTATTTGCATGCACCACAATGGGGATGCCAGAGGCATCCAAGTAGGAAATTACTGTCAAGGTTGTCTTCCCTCATCCTTTTGAAAAAGGGAGAATGAATAACTACTATTTTTTTTAATGATACAAAATCTTATTATTATTTTTTATTTAAAATTCTTAAAAGAATCTGGAAAAAAAAAAGCGGTTCCAAAAAGGTTACACGCTTTATCTAAAACTTAATGATCTGTAATCTGATGTATTTTTAAACTTTGCTTTATTTTTGAGATATGCTTAATTCTTACTGCTTAATTCATTCTCTGGGGTTTAGCAGTATTTTATTTCCAGTGTCTTTTCTATTAAATCAGCATCTGAAGAATATTGATACGTAGTGTCAACAACAGAGGTACTGATTTCATTGGCTTGGAGCATCCTGGGCATTCAGGTTTTTAAAATCCTCCCAGGTGATTCTAACGTGTGGCCAAAGTTAAGAACTTTCCCTTTCCCCTTTTTATTCTTAATGTTCCTTAATGTAAATCAGGCTTAATCTTAAACACTTCTTAGGGATATAAATAGGATATATTAAACCTAAATAAAATATTTAAAGCCATACTCTATTCAATTATCAATTAAAATACATTTCATTTTAGGATAAATTTAACAAGACATAATCTCTTTCAAACTAATTTCTCATGTGTACTATTTCTCCTTTAACTTCATTAATGTTATCCTAAAAAATAAAAGTCTATAAATTCTATGAATGTAGGGACTAGGACTCTTGCTCATTAATGTGTACCTAGCACTTTACAGTATTCAACGTAATACAGCGTTTTTGAATAGATTTGGTGATGACGGTCAATAGAACAAAGTTCATTTAGATTTAACATACATTACACCTTTTAGTTTTTTCATAATCACCACACCTCTGCTTTCCCCTCCATTCTTATACTGTTTTTTCTTATACCATTTATTGATTTCTGACATATATTTGATTCATTATCTATCTGCCTTCCAAACATAACTTCACAGGATCAAGGACTTTGAAGTTCACTGCTGTATCCCGGATATAGATCATTCCTGGCTCACAAAAAGATACAACATTCATTGGATGAAATAAAGGTTTTACTGGAAGATTCCTTCATATTACAGTTTCTAAAACACATTTCAAGTGAGTAAAGTTTGGAAAAAACTTTTTTATACACAATTTTAGGGAGAGGCAAATAAATCCTCAGGGTAAACAAGGAATAATACCCTTATAATTTAAAAGAGGATGAACTATGAAAACAAATTTATCTTATTCTGTTATTAAAACATATACAGAAATCTCTTACCATACTTGCTTACTTATCTAATGGACTCTGAGTATACAAATGAGAAATTATTAAAATTTACAACTGTACTTTTATATTTGTGTGGTGTTAGGGTTCAAACCCAGAGTCTTGTGTGTGCTACTAAGTATTCTACTACTAAGCTACATTCCTAGCCCGTATACCTTTTTTTTTGTACTAAATAGCTCCTTTTAGACCAACTTTCCATGAATAAAAACTATAGACACTAGAGAAAGTATTAAAAAACCAACTACTTGAAGGCAGAAACAGATAAGCAAAGGGCAGTATTTAGAAGATGGGAACAATTGAATCTGGAACGTCCCCGAAAGGCTCATGTATTGAAGGCTTTGGTCCTCAGCTGGTTGGTACTATTGAGAGGATGGTAATTGCAAGAGTGGGGCCTTGTTGGTGGAAGTAGGTCCTGGAAGGATATACATCTTGTTTCCAACTTCCTGACTGCTGTGAAGAGAGCAGTTTTGCTCCACCACACACTTCTCACCATGCTGTTGTCTCTCCACAGGGCAAGAAACATTAGACCTGGGCTGATGGAGTGGATTAAGACCAGTGCCTGCCTAGCCCTGAGTTCAAACCCCAGTACCACCAAACAAACAAAAAAAACCAATGGAGTAAAGTAAGTGACCATGGACTGAAACCTTAGAGATCATAAGCCAAAACAAACTTTTCTTTCTTTAAGCTGATTGCCTCAAGTATTTTGTCACAGTGACAGAAAGCAGATGAACACAGTGACCTCCACTTTAAAATGGCTTTCAGCCAGAGAGCAGGCCCCAGTTGGTTTGGGTAACTAAAACCCAGTTATAAGACAGCAGTCTTTATTTGTCTGATGAACCAAAACTTGGCATGGTACAGACAAAGCTGAAAGTCTAGTGAGTACATGATGGAAAGGAAAGGAAGACTAAATTTTATGTATACCTGCTGCATACATGCTTGGACTCTGAACTACACATATGTAAGACAGATTCCAAGCAGCCAGGCTAAGGTTAAAATAACTGATCTGAGATTCTTGAGTGTTGTTTTGAGTTGAGGAAAGTCAAGAGGCCACGGAAACAAGCCAAATATAAATATCCATTGGAGGAACATAATAGAATCCAGAGTCTCTACCTGTCATTCATGGACTAAAAACAATCCAAAACCAGTACAAACAAGAAACAGGAAAAAGTGAGCCATACTGAAGGGAAAGACAGGCACTGGAGAGCAAGCCTAAGGTGACTCAGCTGCTAAAGCTAGCGCAGGACTGTGAAGCAGCTATTTTAACTACACTCATGAACGTAAGGCAAGTAGGTTTGAGCTTCTCCACAGAGAAACAGCAACTGTGGATACAAAAGAAGAGCCAAGTGGGAATTTAGGAGCTAAAAAGTAAAATACTGGAAACAAGAAATTGACTGGACAGGTTTAACTACAGATTGGAAATGGCAGAAGAGTCAGAAAACTTGAAGGCAAGCAATCCAGAAGACAGAGAGAAATAGGGTCCAGTGGGAAAGGATCAAAATGTCTACTGTACCTGTAATTAGAAACTAGGATGAACAAGGACAGAGAGTGGGGTATATAAAAAATGTGAAGAAATAGTGGCTAATAATATCCCAAAGTTAGTAAAAGATATAAATTTATACATTTAAGATCAGTGAACCTCAAATAAGGAAAGTAAGATAAAATACAGGAGCAAAATATAGTCAAAATGCTGAAAACCAAACAGAAAGAAAATCTTAAACACAGCCAAGTAAATAACACAGGGGAAGAGCAATTCAACTGAATGCTGACTTCTCACAGTGCTGAAACGGAAAAAAAAAAAAAAAATCACATTGTCAACTCATATTCCATACCAGCAAGAGCAAACTTTCAGTATGAATGCTAGAAAACTATTTTAAAGCATAGCCTTTGTGGAGGAGTAATTGATTTGTAAGGAAAACCAATCAACCAACCAACCAACCAACCAAACTGGTATTTACTTAATTTCAGTATGAAAACTAAGAAAAATCTCGTCAAGCTTACTCTGAAAAATTATTTTCCAAGCAAAATGGAGACATTTTCTATGATAAGATGCAAAAGGACTACTCTTCTAAGAAAAGAATAAAGAAACCACTCTTCATAAAACGTTCCAGCATTATGTATTTATGGACCTAAACTTTACAATGATTCAGGAGCATTCATTCCTTAATAATTCTAAAGAGTAGCAGAATACACACAGAAAGACAGAACAGGACAGTAATTATATTGGAGAGGGTTGTAAAATGCATTGTATTCTTTTTTCTCCTTTAGGAGTATATATTTTTGACCTCTCAATAAAACAATTATTATGACAGTAAAGAGTATCAGTTAATGGCTCGGACTGCAAGCTTTGCTTCATATTTGCTTAATTTATCATGTTGACTACTTCCAGGACTAGAAGTACACACAAAGCTCCCACAAGAAGAGACTAATCTCCATGCTAAAAAACAACAACAAAAAAAAACCACCAAAAAACCTACAAAGCAAGCAAGCAATAGGACTTATAGATCTGATCAAAATTTGGGTGATTATGATTATAGCATTTAAAATTGGTACTATCATTATCATCTACAACCACACACTGAAGGAATGCCTTGTCTGCAGCATATACTGTGCCGGAGATATGTCTGTGTCCTTGCCAAGAAGATTACGGAAACTCCTGGATTAAAGGTTTAAAATGACAAGCTTATAATTTAGATAACTATTTTAAGTTACTCTTTATTATACCGACTGTCTGCCATCTCTCTTGTTGCTAACGTAGCTACAGTTTTCATCTCTTCTGAATCATTCAAAAACAGAGAGCAAGAAAGACAGGTGGAATCCAAATCAAGAACTGCCTCAGAGGGATGAGGGAATGGGTCAAGTGCCTGCCTAGCAATCATGAGGCCCTGGTTCAAAACCCAGCACTGACAAAAAACAAAACAAAAACCAAAAACCTACCTCAGAGGCCATCAAAATGTGGAAGTTTTATTTTTAATAATAATGACTGAGAAGCCACCTAAATATTTTAAACTCAGGGGTAGGGAAAGTGACATGGAGAAAGGGCAAATGATATAAAACAACCAGCGCTGGAGGTATAGCTCAAACGGTAGAGTGCCTCCTTAGCAAGGGAAAGTCCCTGAGTTTAAACCCCAGTTTAAAAATAACACCTTCCTCAAACCCACAAACAAACAAAACCTACTACAGTATAAGCCAAGAAAAGATAATTGCTTATATTGCAGAAAGACCAACAGAGAGCTTGGGTAGAAAGAAGTGGAAAACTTAAGGGATAGTCCCAAGTAAAAACTTTTAGGACTGGGGTCGTAGCTTCGTGGTACAAGCACTTGCTTAGCATGCTCAAGGCCATGGATTTGATCCTCAGCACTGAGAAAAAAAGAAAAAAGATAGAACTTGATGGATTAGATACTAAGATGAATGAGGGGGAGTATTAAGAATTCAACTTGCTCAACTAGATAGCAGTACCATCTATGAATGAAAAAACACTGGGGAAGTCCAAGAGTATAAAGAGAGGATTCTAAGTATGGCTTTCAACATGTGGAATGCAGGCTACCTTTGAAACATCTGAACAGAGCTATGTCACAGGTGTTGGGAAACGTGACGCCGTAACTCAGAAGGAGTTTGAGCTTGCAGATAAAAAAATTGAGAGGCATTTTTGGTGCTGGCAATAGTTAAAAACTGAATGTAGATGAGATAATCCTACTGACTGTATAATTTAAGAACACCTGAAGAAATATATTCTTGGTTATAATATGGTTAAAATACTAACAGTCACTATTTTTTTTTTCATAAAAGCCAACATTCCTTCTATCTCCAATAACCAAACAGTGTGGTAAATAATGATTTAAGATATCTTAATGATTTTTTGATCAGGAGATAATTTAGCATGACGGTATACTGTAATGAGAACTTAATTTTTTTAAAAGCAGAGATACATAAATAGTTTAGAAAGCCAGATAGCGCTACAGGGCTTACTTACTTATCAAGGAAACCAGCAGTTTCCCTCCTCATGCCTCTCTACCAATTCCTACTTGCAGAGTATTCACTGTTTCTCCAAATTCTTACACAAGAAGATGGCGGGATAGCTTCCTGAACTTTCAATTTTACACATAATCTAGGAATCTCTAAGACTTAATTTTGTAATCCAGTCCTTACCTCATATATGTGCATACACTTTGCCACCTCCACACTACCTTTGCAAACTTACTTCACAAGTTTTGCTTAGTATTCAGTGTCTATATTACCTTTTTTTCTACAATTACTATTAGCCTTGAGTCACTTAGTCTATAAAAAAAGGATGGATTACATCTTTCCCTTCCTATACTAGCATTTCAGAAAGAAAAGTGTGTTCTTAATTAAAAAACAAAAACTATAGAATATCAATCAAATGTGACCTACCCAAAAGCTGGCTTTCCATCAAGGCTAATAAAACAGAAAAGATCTTGAAATTCTAACTGGGGTGGGAGGGAAGGGGGAAGAAGACAAAGGAGAAACACATTAACTTACTCCTGAAATGATAGATTTAGATGAGATGCATTACATTATAACAAACTGCCTTGATAAGATACTAAACCACAGCAGGTTAAGGTACTGTTACAAAACTTTCAGAAGAAAGATAATTATTGTGGTATTTAAGTCCTTCCAAAGTCTACGCAGCTTTAGCTTTTCTATTTATTTAAAAAGGTTATCATCTTCTACTTTTCTTTCTTTCTTTCTTTTGGTGGTACTGGCTTGAACTCAGGACTTTGTGCTTGCTGGGCAGTAGTTTTACGACCTGAGCCATGCTACCAGCCCCAAAGGTTATTATCTTCTGATGCAAAAATCTGATACATGCAAAAAAATTGCCTATATACTAGTAGCAGTTACTCATGAAAACTGGCACACAATTTTTATATAAAAGATTAGAAAATGAAATACAGAAGAGTTGCATTATTATAGGTCTCAAAGAAAGTTTAACATAAAGAAACTTATTACTATACTTATATTAATACAGTTAACAGAGAATTCTTACACTATTACCTCAAATGATACTGTAAGTACATTTAGAAAAATTCATTCTTGCTTTGGGCAGAAAAAAGCCTCAGCTTCAGTTGCAGCAAGATGGTGTACACTAGGCTAATTAAGAATCTCTTTTTGAGCTGGGCGCTGGTGGCTCACGCCTGTAATCCTGGCTACTCAGGTGGCAGAGATCAGAAGTATCAAAGTTCGAAGCCAGCCTGGGCAAATAGTTTGTGAGACCCTATCTTGAAAAACCTTATCACAAAAAACTGGGCTGGCAGAGTGGCTCAAGGTGAAGGCCCTGAGTTCAAGTGCCAGTACTGAAAAAAAAAAAAGCGTATTTGTCTCAATGCATAGCAGAGCAATTCCCTGGTGCCAGAAACAAAAGACAGAAGTGAAAGTAAGTATAATAAGCACACAAGTCAAAATGCTGTGGTATATTGGGGGTGGGGGAGACAGGAAGGAGAGGGGTAGCAGTTATCAGAACCGGATGCCATATAAATATGATACAAAAGACAGTGCTATCTTCCTAAGTTAGGAATGAGTCCTGAGGAAATAACCTAAGTTTAAGTATATGCACAACATAGTTCAAGGCACTGCTTTCTGACAGCAAACAACTAGAAAGAAACCAGAAAGTCTAACTTTTGGAGAGCTGCTCTTCATACTGTAATCTATCAATATCTGACTATTATGCAGACATCAAACCTTAAAAAACCCCTTAAAAGGTAAGGAAATGATCAATTTTTGGCAAAACCAGAAAACATTACCATGTAATCATTTTTGTTGTGGGAATAATAAGATTGGAAGGAATACAAACAAAAAAGTACTTGTATAAGGGTGGTAAGGCTCATGGTAACCTTTGGTTTATTACAAGATAATGATTGAGGGCTGGGGATGGAGCTCAACGATACAGAGCTTGCACAGCATGTACGAAGGCCCTGGGTTTGATTCCCAGCACTGCAAAAATAAAATAAAAAATTTAAAAACATTTTAATAAAATTATAAATTCAAAAATGATTAACATTAGCACCAAAACGCATGTCAATACATCATTTGGTGAGTGCAAGGAAACAGGCATTTACGTCCAGGTATTGATAGTGCAATCTTACAATCCCTACAGATGTCAATTTGGCACTCTATCAAAATGAAAACTGCTCATCTTCTTTTACTTCATGATTACTTTTATAGATACAGTTGTTCAGAAAATTACATGTATTTACAATAACAGTGTTTACAATGACAAACCATGTAAGCTACTTATGTATGAACTGTGTTCATTTATGTAATGGAGTACTATACAATCATTAAAAGAACTAATATGAAATAATTCTCAGGATAAACTATTCAGTTAAAATGCAACCACCATTAAGTTCAGAACAGTGTTCAGTGTTCTCTTATGGTACATCAGACAAGAACACACCCAGTTTTTCATGCACAAGTATACAAGAACTAGTAATACCTTTGCAGTCTGTTAAAAAATACACATAAATAATTTAAATTTAAAAGCAACTCATATTTAATTAATACGTTATATTCTATACTAAAAATATATTTACTGAAGAGGGAAAATGTGTTTTACATCCAGTATTATAATTCAGAGATGGCAGAAAAAGAGTGCCTAGAAGTGATACGTAGCCCAAGATTACCTGAAATTCTAAAATTAAGACTGAATTTTAGGACATGATTTTATGATAGTATCTTGCATTCTAAAATATCAAGTATTCATTTAATTAGTAAAAATTTTGAGAGACACACAGTGCAAAATTAGGTCGGACAGGACGTTTTACCTACTTCTCTAGATTACAGTATCAAATAATCAAACAGATGTACTAATTAAGGTGAGCTGATGCTGCACTCATAATAACTAAATAAACATACCAGGGATATGATCTCATTTTGGATAGCTGAGGTTGTGGCCAATTAGAAGTACATAACTGAGGTTTTAAAGCGTATTAAAATGTCTAATCAGGAAACCGAGGAGAAATGTAGTTACATTTTATCTAGACATCTATTAATACTGAGAAGAAAAGCAAATAGAGAAGCATAAATATAATTTTGTGTATAAATATAATTTAAACTTCATAGTTTTGGTGATGAGCCGTATATATATTTATATACATATATATATACAGAGAGAATATGCTTATCCCCTCCCCCCGTGTATGTGTGTGTAATGTACATAGCCTACTCTCTACACAAAACTATGTATATATTTTCTATATATAATAGGATCTTATAATGTGAGAAATAAAAATAATACACACCTAAAGAAAAATTTGAGAGCTGGAGGTGAGGCTCAAGCTGTACAGTGCATGCCTAGCAAGTGCGAGGCCTCAGTTCAAACCCCAGTACTGTCCCCCCTCCAATCTGAAAATAAGGAGAACAGTCTATTAGGTATATACATCATTGATCATCTAGCCATTCTTTCTTTGTTTCTTGTTTTTTTATTTTTGAGAGAGCATTTTACTATGTAGCTCAGGCTGGACTGGAACTTGCTATGTAGCTAAGACTGACCTTGAACTCATGATCCTTCTGCCTTACCTCCAAAATGCTGGTAGTATAGGTGTGCACCTCTACATCTGGCAACTCTAGCTACTCT
Source organism: Castor canadensis (assembly GCF_047511655.1). Lineage (NCBI taxonomy): Eukaryota > Metazoa > Chordata > Mammalia > Rodentia > Castoridae > Castor > Castor canadensis. The sequence continues at coordinate 16,492,469 of NC_133386.1, forward strand.
TATAACAAATAAGTTGCTCCCAAAATTTATCTAGAAAACTGCATTAAAATTTGTACATGGAACATTTTCATATTTAGATTATTTTCTCAGCACATGACAATATTAAAGATTCACGACAGCAAGGTGAAAATACGACATAGGTTAACATTTAGATTTCATTACAATTTTGACTTAAAAGTGCACACCTCTGCATTTTTTCCTAACACCTGCCTAGTTGTTTGATTGCTAGCCTTGAGTCAGTGATTTTTCAGTCCTGGATGCACATTAAAATGACTGGTAGGAGAAAATGAAAACAGTGAGCATCTCTGAAGAAGAAGAGGGGATTTGGGAGAGCATGGAGAGAGAGCCTTAAGGACCATTCTTGTCTTCACTCTAGAGATGACCCATTTTCCTTCTATTGAAAGTATATTCCTTTCCTAATAAACTTTACTATCACTTTTACTGAAAAATAAAGTATATGCTAATAATTAAAAATAGATGTAACCAAACACTGGTAAATATTTCAATCTCAATTTCTTAAGCAGCTATTGTCTCATTTCCCAACTAAATGAATACTAGCACTGTATTTAAGATACATACATTTGACACACAGAGGTGGCTATTTAGGTAAAAATTCTAGGATTCCATGTATTTATTTTTGAAGCTTAACTGTTTTCTTGGGCAATTCATTTAATTTCTTTGTGCCTCAGTTTGCTCTTTTATAAAATAGTGTTTTCAATAGCTATCTCATTAGATTGTTATAAGAATTAAATGGATAATCCATTTGAAGGTAACAAAAAATACACTGTGTCAATAAAATAGTTGATGCTGTCATTTCATTCTTTGTAAAATACAAAACACAACAAAAGTTACAAGGATCAGTGACCATTTAACAAAAATTAATTACACCCTCCTGGGCTAGAGCAAAAAAAATTTCAGTAATAGTAATGATTATAGTAATAGCAATTATTTTTCTTTAATAATTGTTATTAGTAATTGTTAATCTTGAATACAGTGGATTTGCACAAAGTAGAAAGTAGTAAAACTTCAGTAAAGAGGGCTACATGCTATGGTGGCTGCAGAAAACTCAAATTGGTCAAACCTTTGGGGCCTTCCTTTGCAGTGTACATGGGACACATAGCTAGTGTAATTAGGGAACTTTGAGATGGCTACCTGAAAAGCCCAACACTACCTTGTGTACGAGTACTAGAGAAGTACTACAAATTGTGCTACAAATATTTAAAAGGATCTCTCTGGACTGAGGGAGGGATACATAAGGTTAAAAGTATGATATCAGCAAGGCAAAATAGTAGATGGTTGTGGAGATCATGATATCCTTGGGTAGAACATAAAAGGAAGGACAAAAGAAAGAGATTATAAAGCAGGTGCAGGCAGTGAGGGAGCTGTTATGAGAGAAAAGTCAGTGAATGCCTCACCTGTGTGATGGTTTTTATTAGGGAAGGCCTTGAACACTAACACTAAAGCTTTAACATTATTGTGCAAAACTAGATACATATCATGTTTTTATTTGTTTTTGAGACATGGTTTTGCTATGTTCCAGGTTGGCCTGGAACTCCCTGTTAGTAGTCCAGGCTCATTTAGGACTCCTGATTTCCTACCTCAGTTTCTCCTGTGCTTACATGACTGTGACTGGAACAAATTCCTTTAACCTCATGTTAAATATCAAATAGTAATATTTATAAATATTTAAAATTCACTTTTCAACTGCATCAGGATTTCATAGTAACTACTAGAGATGATGCTATTTTCCGTAAACTATGAAATGCTGAGTTTGACAGGATCCTAGGAAGCTATTTTATAAAAGTACATCATTTAAGAAGTTAGAAAAAAGCCTGTTGCCCAGTGGACTCCTTGCTAGACCTCTTTCTTCATATCCTTCATCTGGCTTTACCTCTTACACAAACAAGTCTTTATGTAAATAATGTTAGTTCTAAGGTGGCAAGACCATCTTATACACCGCTGTATCCTAAGTACTTAGAAAGCAGATGGCAAGGATTTGTTGCAATAAACCTCTAAGTATCAGAGTACATCTACCTTTTAAAGACTACTGTAAATAGCAGTATCTATCCTCCCAAACTTGTGTCAGTTCTGCTATAACATCTATTTTGAAATGACGTATGTGTTCCAATACAATGGATATATTAGGCAAAAATCTGATCATTAAGTAAATTTTGATACAATTTCATATGGGAAAAACACTAGATGAATATGAAAAATCATATCTAGCTGAAACAAGTAGCATTTGAGTACACAAAAAGTAAACATGACCATACTTCTAAAATCTACCAGCTGCCTTCTCTGCATATTATGAATTAGTCATATCTTAATTCATGAACTACAACTCTTTTTGTGCTCACTTTCATAAGCAGGTCTTGTTCAAGGCAAAATACAGTATTTATTGTAATATTTATGTATTTCTAAACTATTTGACATGAGAAAAATAGTACTGTTTTTAAAGATTCTTTTTTTTCCCCTAAATGTTAACAGATGAAGCTTTTGAGTGCTATATCCCTCATCTCACCTTTTCCTATAAGTCTTGAATTATTTGTTTGTTTTTTTTCCAGGGGGGGCATGTTTTTGCATTTCATAGTTCTTTTTAGGAACACATTAAATTTTAACAGAACTGGATATATATCAAGATTCCTCTGACTTCAACTACTATTAAAACCTAATCTCTCCAGGATGCCCCATGGAAAGGCAGAACGTTTCTATCTATCTGGTTTGCCAATATGATGCTAGCAATTTCTTAATACTAATTACAATTCATGTCTCTTCTGTGGATTGGCTGACATTATCAGATGGCAATGAGGTATTCCGAACTAATATCTTCACCACTGAAAGGACTTATATGCAGTAAGAATAGCTGAATATTTTAAAGCAAGTTTGAAATCTTTTAACCTCAATGAAGATTTCAAATTTAAACCTAAAACAAGAACTGCATTACACCTAGGTACATATTTTAAATACTCTTTACATTACTGATATATTATGCGAGTATCACATCACAGACTCGGTAGGTAACACTTGACACACTTCACATTTGATGAACTTTTAAAGAATTTACATGTCATTAAACTCAAAATGTCAGCACTATTTTTATAGCAAATTATTACAATTGTAGTTCTTGTAGTACTGTTACAATTCCATCAGTGCAAAACACTTAAAAATCCTATATCAAAGTTACTTTATGATAAAATGTAAAAATTATAGCTACACAACAAAAAACCTAAAATTCAAGTACTATCAAGATTTAAGATAAAAACAAGATCTTTATAATTGAGCTTTTGTATTAACTTTGCCATAAAACAGTTGTATTAATGAACCATGTCATATTAGTTATTTACAAAAAAAAAGTAACAGAAACATACCAAATCAGTCATCCAATGCTAAATACTTTTAAGTTAGCTATCATGTTCAGTTTTATAGTGTTAATTAAAAGCTTGAAAGGAGCATAGGGTTGATACAAAAAAACAGCTATCTCAAATTTGGAAGCCTAGAATAATTTATTTCCCAAAGAAAGCAATAAACATTAATAGCTAAGTAACATAATGATCCATACTACCTCCTCTTAAAAAGAAAACTTCCTCATTTTCTCATTTAATGTATGGCCTCAAGGCCATGGATGCTGACATTTCTTATGGTTAAAAAGCTCACCAGTTCTAAGTTCTTCTAAAAGGAATGTGCAAGTCAGCCACACTTGGCAATTTATGTATTGTGGCTTTGTAGTGGGTACTACCATTTTCTAAGCACTAACAAAAGTGTAATAAATTTGAGGCAAAACATAGTATGTAATCAACTACCTTGAGTGTACTTTCCACTGCATATCTCACGATTACTTTTAAATACATTAGGGCTTTAAGATGAAAACAACGTTACTTTTCAGTGCTCCCTTTCACTGTAGTTTTTAGATAATCTATCCTGTGCATATCATCCTTTAAAAAAAATGGGAGCTAAGTGTTATTAAGTTATTAATGGGTAAGAGGGAAAGAGAAGAAACAAAAACAAAAGTGCTTTAATGAACCAGTTTCTAGCTGGGTGCTGGTGGCTCACACCTGTAATCCTAGCTACTCAGGAGGCAGAGATCCAGAGGATTGCAATTCAAAGCCAGCCCAGGCAAATAATTCACAAGACTATCTCGAAAAAAATCTATCACAAAAAAGGGCTGGTGGAGTGGCTCAAGCAAACAAAAACAAAAACAAAAAAACAAGATCCAGTTTTCATCTGACACCAACCATAACATTTATAATGAACCAATTAACTCAATGATATGTAAAAGTTGTAATAATCTGGTGAAATATTAATTTAAAAGTGGCACTTTACTGTAGAGATTCAGAGAAAGAACAGGTTTCACCAAATGATCCCCATGGAGTCTCAATCCCTTATAGGCCCCTCATCTTTTCCTGCTTATCTCATATAACTTGCTCATCTTTCTTCCTTCTAACGTCACAGGCCCTGGCTAATGTTTTCCTCATAGTAGACTGCTGGCAAGCTGCTAGGGTTCTATGTGTGCGGGGTGTGTGTATGTGTGTTATAGCATTGGGAGTGTGAGGATTAAACTTATGAGTGAGACAGTATAAATGGATATTTGTTAGTAATAATAAAGTATAGAATTCTCTATCTATGTATTTATCTATATCTATATAAAGCATCAAATCTAGACAGAAACACACCTGTATAAAGAGGTGCATAAAAGAATGGTCACACTAGTGTGAATTAACAATACAACCTCAATGTCCAACAAGAAGGAATAAATAAATTATTGTATAGCCATGCATCTTTTTTCTTTAGTGGAGTAAGATATTTAAATAATTACATGGAAAAACCTATGTTACTGATTAAAAACTTAAGATGCAGAATCCATGTAAAACATGCCATTTGTGTAAAACAAGGGATAAAAAATATTTCTAAGGAGATATTTTTATATGAGTGCATAGGAAAGGTCTGGAGGTAGTTCAAGGAGATTTACTTTAAAAAAAAGTTTTTTTCCTTGAGCCTGAGTCTTACTTTGTAGCCCAGGTTGGCCTTGAACTCATTATCCTCCTTCCTCTGCCTGTGGAGTGCTAGGATTATGAGTGTGCACCACCATGCCCAGTTTTATATTTTAAACTTTTTGTAAAAATATATTCATGCATTACTTAAAAGCATAAACAACTGAGAGAATTAGAGCAGAGTAAATATTTTCTTATAAAATTATTCTTTACATATTTCCCCCTAACATTACTTGTATTTTAATGTGTGGTGCTGACAGAAGAGTAAAAGTAAAACAGAGTGAGTTATGTGAAAATACCTGTATTTTGCCAAACTCAGCTATTTTCAAGTAATTCAAAGCCTATGCTGTCTGTGCTTGAAACTGTTATGATGTAAACAGTTAAAAGCTGCAGCAATCATCAATTATCAGAATGCCTGAAAAATGAGACAGTTATGTTTTAAGTGTTACTTACAAGTTCATATGTTTATGTCCACGACTAACCATTTCCAAGCTTAATCTCTTAATTCATAACCCACAGTCAAAACAAAAAAGCCAAGTGAAGGTGAACTATTATTTACTCAAGACCCCAAACTAAGCAAGTTGTACTCATCTGCAATGAGACAGATTAACTGGTTAAGAGAGAGGTAGGGATTAGTAGAGAGTAGGAGAATTCCCCAATAAACACAATACCCTTTTGGAAAGTTATATACAAAGGTGGGCAAGACACTATTTTTCTGAGCTTACAGTATAATCACTTTGATTCAAGCACTTACTAGAGTCCTATGCTAAATTCTTAATGTGTATTATTTCAGTTACTTCCCACACTATAACTGCAGTGAAGATTAAAAAGAAATTACAGACAACACTCTTCATATAATGCCTGATGTCACCTCAACAGCCCTCACTCTATTGCAGTCAGCTTTTCAAAAGACTCACTAAGAGCTCTTCAACAGATTCCTGTCTACTAAGTTTAGTCCAAAATCCTTCACCTGACATTTGAAAATATGGACAACATAGCTCCATTTCCATCAAATCCCAACTATTCTCTAAGCAAACTACATTGTTATAATTTTTTAGAATACTTAACTGAGGAATACTCACTCTTGCCACCCTCCAAGGAATTTTATCCTTTAAAGTTCAGTAGAAATACTACCTTCTTCACAAAGCTCATTCTCTCTGGCAATTTCAATTATATTGTTTACAGCTCTATTAGTACTTTCATACCACAACTGTCCCTCAGTATCCAAGGGGGATTAGTTCCAGGACCTTCAAAGATATCAGAATCAGCAAACACTCAAGTATCTTTTATAAAATACATTTGCATATAACCTATGCACATCCTCCCATATTCTTAAATCTCTAGATTACTTATAATACACAATGCAATGTAAGTTATATGTAAATCATTGTTACACTACCTTGTTTAGGGAATAATTTTTTAGAAGTCTGTATATATGCATTCAGTTCAAATGCAACCATTTGTAAGCTTAATTTTTTAATCTGTGTGTGGCAGGTGCAGAATCCATGGCTATGGAAGTAGAACATATTTGTCATAAGCTCGCTGAAAGTGAGGTTCATTCATTTCTATATCCCTACTGTACCTAGCACAGTATTTTATGCACAATTTATATTCAATAGCATAGAAGATTTTCATTACTAATAGCACCTCTGAAAATAAGATCTGATATTCATATACAATTCTGTCTTTAATGTTCCCTTTAATTCACCTAACTGTGGTAATAGCCATATAGTAACTCTGTAGTTGCTCCCTTTCTAGCTCTAATTCATTATCAGTGAGTACAAGTCTTTCAATATCAAACAAATAATGTGGTACACAATCAATGACCTAACACTAAACTGCTTGGCGCTAACCTCAGTATGCATTAATATTGGAGAAGGAAATATAAGGAAGGGGTTAGACATGTGCTATAATATTAGGGTTATCTGCTAAAATTCATAATTGGGATACAAAATTCCTTTGTTCAATTCTGGGTAATCTAGGTGAACTGAACTTTAAAATCAAAAGATATATATGGCTATCTACTCATTTAGTACCTTTCATGGATAAATTCTGTTTCTAAGTGTATACAAATTGGTCAGAAGCAATTAATGATCTTAAAAGCTAACTGACTTGGTTTTCTATCCATTTCTGAGTAGTTTTCCTTGGTTAAAGTCTATAGCATTAAGAAGCCTCAGGGTTTTTTTGTTGTTATATTTGAGGATAATTCCGTTTTTCTTTTTTTGACTTTCTTACTTTGGTTTTTGTTCTTTTTTTTGGCAATAGTGGGTGTTGAACTCAAGGCCTGGTGCTTGCTAGGCAAGTACTCTACCACTTGAGTCACATTACCAAGCCCTTTTTGTGTTGGTTATTTTTGAGATAGGGTTTTGTATGCCTGGACAGGCCTGGACTGTGATCCTCCCATTTGTGCTTCCTTGCATAGCTGGGATGGCAAGTGCCCATCACTGTGCCCAGCCACTACTTGAGATGGTGTCTCATGAAGTTTTTTGCTCGGGCTGACATCAAACTGCAATCCCCCTGATCTGAGCCTCCCAGGTAGCTAGGATTAGGCTTGAGCTACCATGCCCAGTCTCTTATCTGGCTTCTTTTAAGCAACCAAGTAAAAAAAAAAAATTACCTAATATTAGTCATATAATTCCATTAAGAATTTAACTGAATACATATTCAGCTGTATCCAGAAATATTACATGATTTTCAATTACTGAAGAATGTATTAGCACAGAGCAGTTGAGGCTTTCAGGAAGGAGCAACTGATTTAATTCCTTGTACTACTTGTACCACATGAGAACCTCTTAAAGGAGGATAGTTGCTGCTGATATTTTTACCGAAGACCAGAGTACTTTTTGTACATGTAGAGGACTTGACTCAATAGCATTTCAAATTTATTTTTCTTGAACTATTTTTGCATTAGTTTGCTACTACTAGCAAATAAGTTAAATCAGAAATATTTAGGCAAAAGTTATGTTAAAGTCAACACTGGCTGCACAAGTCAACACTAGCTGCATGTTACCTAGATGTTAGGGATGTTACTATATTTTAAAGCAAGAGAAGTACAAGTTCGGAAAATTTTGATTATTATACATTTCATAATAAGGCAGTTACACAGGCTAAGCTTGACTGGTGCCTTGGACTTTACCATACCTGGAAATAGAAAAATTCAAAATTGTAGCTGTTCTTGGTTGGCCCATTGCCATTTTTGCAGCTTACAAATTTTTAATTAAGTAACTGCAGTGAGCTCATCTCTACTGGATACTTCTTTTCCAGGGCAGGTCCAGGAACTGGGTCTGGAGCCTTGAAAGCAGAAGAGAAACTAGAGTAAACTAGAGGTAGGCAGAATAAGAAATGTGACCAGATAATATTATGAGACCTACTAGCAGCAAGGTACTTCCTAAATAATACATTTTGGAGGGGAAAAGGGTTTCTTAAATTACAAGTTACCAAAGGAAGCTATTTACTTAGGTTAGGGCATCCTCTTAATTTAACCAACTCTAGTCTGGACTCCCAATTACAAAAATTCAAAGAGTAGCTTTTCTTTTCTTGGAAGGTACTGGGGTTTGAACTCAGTACCTTGTGCTTATTAGGCAGGTATTCTACCACTTGAGCTTCCTGACCCCCCTTTCTCCCCCAGCCCTTTTTGCTTTAACTATTGTTCAAATAGGGTTTTGAGTTTATGCCTGGACTATAATCCTGAGTAACTGTAACAGAACAATGGTAAAATCCATTTTTATTGGTAAAAAGTAAAGTCATTATTTTCAGGTCATTTTTGTTCTTCCCTTTTTCTACTGAATTTCCTATCATCTTTTAACTGCTCTCCTCATTTCCTATGGCTACTTCTCAGGGGTTTCATAAGAAATACTTTAGATATATCCAAGCAACAAACTGAATTTCAAGTTCCATTTTTTTTTTAAAATAAAAACTTGGTAATTCTTAAAGAAGGAGGCAAAAAACAGCTCATAATATGTGGTTCTTAACCACACTGGAAATTCTTTTTTCCATTACCAAAATAGATTTGATGATTTAAAAAAAATTGTTAGGCCCATACAAAAACAAAAACCAAAAAAACCTGGCAACTATAAAGGTTACAGAAATGGCAGGATATTAAAAATGGTATACTATTGTACTAATTAGATTCTCTAGGGTCTACAAATCATGTCCTTATAGTTGGTGGGCTGGCACCCTTAAAAGTTTTTCTAAGAAACTAATCCCATAGCAGTCAAAATAAATTGAATTTTCTGCTGCTGTCAAATGTGAGAACTGTAACAAGACAAAAAAAGTAGTGAAAACAAGGATGCAAAAAACTTAACTCCCTGCATTCCTAGTAACTCTCAGTCAAAAGAGTTTCTGTGAAAAATGTAAACTTTCCATCATTTGTGATGGCACATTGTAGGGAAAATAATTCTGGAAGAGAAAGACCTACATTCAAATCTAATTTCAGTATGGCCTTGAGTTTAAAACTTTCTGCAGGTTTCCTTTCTATTAAATGACAAACTACCACTCATCTCATTGGACTTTAGCTAAAGTGCATAAAACACTGAAAACCTGGCACATATTAGGTATCTAATACATTTTTTTGCACAACTAAGGAATGCTCTAAATGTAGGTATTTTTAAGCTTTCATTTTTCATAAATGCTAAAGCAACAGTGAAATAATAAGCTTTGGATTAACTAAACTGCATCACATTCTAAAAGATAAATGATTTATCAACACTGACTTCAGAATAGCTACAAAGCAAATACAAGAGACAATTCAATTCTTACTGTTGATTTACGTTTAGGATACAAAGAGAATTTATTGTAAACAAGATACAGAGACACCCCTTTGAACATCAACTTAAATATTAATAACGAAAACCAGGACTGTAAAATAGGCACAGTGTGTGTGTTTGTATGTGTGTGGGGGGTACTAGTGGGAGGAGGGAGAGTGAAAGAAGGAGATTAAGGTGACAGTATATGGTTGATGGATTTCATATACCTGTATGAAACAGAACTAAAAAATCTCTTGCAATTGCTTTGGATGGGGTGGAGAAGGGGTTAAGGGGGAGAGACGATGAGGGAAATGTAAATAATGTACAAATAAGTCTGACTGGAACAGTCACTTTGAATTCCCCCCATATAATGCTAATAAAAAATTTTACATAAAAAAGAACATATATAATTCTCCCTCCAAGTGAAGTAGATAATACTTGTATCAACATATATTTTGTTTAAAAGCTATGGATCTGGAATACAGTGATTTTTAAAAACCAGAAAAAGTAATCAATACATGATATAATGTGGTCTTTAAGTCAGGAAATACTTAAAAGGACAAAAAAAAAAAAAAAAGAAAAGAAAAAGCCTTACATTACATATGGGCAATAATTTTCCTCTTACTGATAGAATAGTGGGTTCCACACAAAATTATTATTTACCAAATATGGCTCAAAGATCAGATTACATCTTCTCTGACATTACAGAGTAATACAGCAAGCCACAAGGAATTCTTTAAAAAAATTATTTCCTTGTAGTCAACTCTAAATGTATTTATCACAACTTTTTCAAAATAGTTTTTAAAAGTTAACATGGAAGTATCCTATTCAAAATGGAGAGATGGTAAAATAAAACTGTTGTTATTTCTCAGAAAGAAAGAAAAAAAGGATCCCCCTTCACCAATCCATATGGATAGGCTTTCAGTTTAAAGACCACTGAAGGAAAAAAATACTTTAGAGACACCATAATGATGTATTTAATTTTGTAACTAGCCAACATACTGAAATCTCATTACTCACAGTAACATATCAGTTGATTTTATTGGCTTTTCCAGATCTGCAATGCCTTCTACAGATAATAATAAATTTACCTCCTCACTTTCAACAGCACCTGTTTTGCTTTTTTTGGTCTAATTACACTAGTTAGCATTACCAAGACAATGTTATATAACAGTAATGTTGGCCAAGCTTTTTAAATTCATGACTTTTGGGAGGGGGGGGGACAGAGTTTGAGACAGGGTCTCACTATTTAGTCCAGCTGGCCTCAAACTCACAATCTTCCTCAGTCTCTAGAGTGCTGGGATTATGGGCGCCATCACACCCAGCTTTGATGCATGACTTTTTAATAGGAATTTAGCATTTCACTAAATAAAAAAATAGCATTTACTAGTGGCTTCTGGTTCGAGACATGTGAAATCTTAGGAATATCTCTTCATTTTTGTTTTGTTAAAGCCTCTATATAGAAATAACTACTGAAATCCTCTTCACTCTCTTTTTGGTATCCCTAGATACCAAAATTGGTACATTCCTAGAATGAGTCCCACTTGGTCACATTATTATTCTGTTGATGTGATGCTAGATTCCATTTGATAATTTTATTAAGCATTATTTGCACCACTTTTGTGAGACTGGTCTATAGTTTTCTTTTAGTCTATTTTACTATCATGTTATGCTGGCTTTGTAAAAAGAACCCAAAATTGTTCTTTATGTTCTGAAATAGTTATTTGAGGTTTGACGTTTTTGAAGAATTCAATGTTAAAAACTCCAGGGTGTGGTACTTTCTGCAGGGAATGGCCTCTTACTAGTAATATCAGCATTTGCATTTATGGCTCCAGACCCTGTCTATCCTCTTCTTTCACATTTCCGGAGGAAACCAAAGCCTTTTTTTTTTTTTTTTTTAAATGTCTCCCTTTCAACCTATAAGCACATAGAAGTCTTACTCATCTTAAACACAAAGCCATGTATACACTCCGCACAAAGTTTTCCCTTGCCGGTTAAGTCTTAAAGTCATTAAGCAAGTATTATCCACAAAACTATTTATTAAAATTGCTGCTACATGTCCTGCCCTCTACTGCTAGTCTAGTAGGAAACATCAGCAGGCATGGAAGAAACTTCCACAGTAACTGAAGGAATATCCTGTACTATACTAGTTACCACTGATGACTTGTCAAACTTCTCTACAGAAGATTGATACCATGGCCAATTTTGTTTTAATCTGTCTTCAAGGCCTGTCCTTTGATAATATTTTAAATTCATATCACCAAATCCAATAAGCTCTTCTGGATCCTCATTCACCTTTTGACCACTTAAGTTCAGTGAACATTTTAAGCTTCCTAACTCATCACTGGATCCTCATGAAAACCACTAATGAGGGCTAGTTTTTTCCATTTCAAGGTTCAGATACTTAAGTAACTTTTTACTGGTTATTGAAACTAATAAGCAGCAGAGTTAGGATAGAAATGTGTTTGTGGTTTTCTAACTCCAGATCTAGAGTTCCTGCCTGTTTATTGCTCTAGTGATTAACTCATCATTTTGTTCTGGAAAACCCATCTCCTGGACAACACTGTGAGGACTTTAGTTTCCTAGGATCCTTATTTCTATGCTTCTTAGTGTCAAAAGGATGGTGGTAGGCCAGTCAAAGTGGGGTGTCACATGTCTGTAGTCCCAGCTTCTTGGTAAGTGTTCAGGAGGATTGCAGTTTGAGACCAATATGGGCAGAAGTTAGGGAGACCTTATCTTAACCAATAAGCATGACATGACGGCCCACATCCATGGTCCCAGCATGTGGGAGGCATAGGTAGTAGGATCACAGTACTAAGATGGCCCTGGGCAAAAATGGGAGATTTCCAGTACTGCCAAAAAAAAAAGATGGTGGTGCAAAGTTGTGACATTCATTTGTTCACTTGTTCCTCTGGTATCTTATTTACACTCATGGCATAATCTAAGGAAAATCTGTAAGTTGTAGATTAGCGCTCTATTCTGTTTGATGAAACTTAAGCATTCACAATCATAGAACTTGATGTTGAAAGGAACCTTTACAGATCCAACACCTTTACTTAAGATATAAAGCCTTAATCATATAAGTAAGCAGAATCTGAAATAAAAGTTTAATAAAGATAAAATTTACCTATTTCTTATAAATCATAAAATGCATACATTCATATATAGTAAATATGAATAAAGTAATTAAATAAATTTTAAGCTTAAATCAAGCCTTGCTTCATTTTTGTTAAAGATTTGTCCCTATTTCTAAGAGATTTTCTTTTTTTTTTTTCATTTTTCTTTTATTATTCATATGTGCATACAAGGCTTGGTTCATTTCTCCCCCCTGCCCCCACCCCCTCCCTTACCACCCACTCCGCCCCTTCCCTCTCCCCCCCCTCAATACCCAGCAGAAACTATTTTGCCCTTATCTCTAATTTTGTTGTAGAGAGAGTATAAGCAATAATAGGAAGGAACAAGGGTTTTTGCTGGTTGAGATAAGGATAGCTATACAGGGCATTGACTCACATTGATTTCCTGTGCGTGGGTGTTACCTTCTAGGTTAATTCTTTTTGATCTAACCTTTTCTCTAGTTCCTGGTCCCCTTTTCCTATTGGCCTCAGTTGCTTTAAGGTATCTGCTTTAGTTTCTCTGCGTTAAGGGCAACAAATGCTAGCTAGTTTTTTAGGTGTCTTACCTATCCTCACCCCTCCCTTGTGTGCTCTCGCTTTTATCATGTGCTCATAGTCCAATCCCCTTGTTGTGTTTGCCCTTGATCTAATGTCCACATATGAGGGAGAACATACCATTTTTGGTCTTTTGAGCCAGGCTAACCTCACTCAGAATGATGTTCTCCAATTCCATCCATTTACCAGCGAATGATAACATTTCGTTCTTCTTCATGGCTGCACAAAATTCCATTGTGTATAGATACCACATTTTCTTAATCCATTCGTCAGTGGTGGGGCATCTTGGCTGTTTCCATAACTTGGCTATTGTCAATAGTGCTGCAATAAACATGGATGTGCAGGTGCCTCTGGAGTCACAGTCTTTTGGGTATATCCCCAAGAGTGGTATTGCTGGATCAAATGGTAGATTGATGTCCAGCTTTTTAAGTAGCCTCCAAATTTTTTTCCAGAGTGGTTGTACTAGTCTACATTCCCACCAACAGTGTAAGAGGGTTCCTTTTTCCCCGCATCCTCGCCAACACCTGTTGTTGGTGGTGTTGCTGATGATGGCTATTCTAACAGGGGTGAGGTGGAATCTTAGCGTGGTTTTAATTTGCATTTCCTTTATTGCTAGAGATGGTGAGCATTTTTTCATGTGTTTTCTGGCCATTTGAATTTCTTCTTTTGAGAAAGTTCTGTTTAGTTCACGTGCCCATTTCTTTATTGGTTCATTAGTTTTGGGAGAATTTAGTTCTTTAAGTTCCCTGTATATTCTGGTTATCAGTCCTTTGTCTGATGTATAGTTGGCAAATATTTTCTCCCACTCTGTGGGTGTTTCTAAGAGATTTTCTTATATGACAACAGCAATGTATAAGCCCATTTACCAGAGTGGATTTTAAAAAGTGCAGAATAGCAATAAGGTTAAAACCTACTCAATCCTATATATCAATGCATTAACTGTAATAATGATGCTAATGTTTGCCATGTTTGAACAAGGAGTGCTTTTACATACAATCCTATTGTTATGAATGTGGCCACGGTAATGACTTGACTATATAAAAAAGTATCTATTAGGGGCCAAATACCTCACTCCACTCCTTTGAGTCTCTTGTCCAGGTTTTGTTCCTACGAGTAGGATCTCAGCCCTCACTTTCCTTTCTTTCCATTTACCCTTAACCCAGAAACACTTTAGATTTAGGCAGTCTGTTAAAAGGCTCCTCACAGGCTGCTGAAAATCATGAGCTCCTTTTAAAAGGAAATTTTATGCTTCAATACTTCCAAGCTGTACCATGATAAAGAATGCATGAAAGATATAAGAGAATCTCAATGTGAGAATCTTAATTGTGTTTATGTTTACTTGAACTCTTCCTAGTTTTTCTCAACTTCCTATGTCAGAAGGAGTAGTTCTTTTTAGCCTGAAAACTGAAACTACCTTAACTTTCTTCTTGCCTTTCCTTCCTTATCTTTACCCTCCTCTTCCTTTCCTTACCTTTACCCAACTACTTTAACATTCTTCCAAACATAACTCCTAAGATTCTCTCACTGGATGTTGAAATACAGACCACAAATCACTGCCATAGTTCTAAAACCTAAGAAGTTCTGAAAAGATTTTTTTTCCTCCATGAAGCTTCATGTCAAAACTCATCTGGTAGTGGCAAAACTCTGTCCTGAGTTGATATAAGACTATTTATAGGCTTGATTTAGCTCACTCACATAGTTCCATGTTTCACTACAGAAATACCAACATTTAATTGCCGAGTAATGTCCTTTACCTTGCTGGGGGATTTATATAATATGCTACGTATCTTCCCAAAAAAAAAAAAAAAAAGTTCTAAAATACAGTTGGCCTCAGGCTTTCAGAAAAAGTAAGGTCCATAAGAACCCTAATTTAGGTTACCTATTCTTAACTTTCCTCTTGATACTTTCCCTTACACCACTCCATGTTATTTAAGTCCCCATACCATAAAGTTCTACCATTTTTTTTCCTCCCAAATCTCTTAAAATTCCCCTCCAAAAAACCACCAATGTGGTTTTCAATACCTTCTCAGTTTGGTTCTAACCAAACCAGGGGTAATGGGCCCCTCTGGTGGTCTCAAGAAAGCTACAGAGTCCCTCTTAAGAGTGGTTTTGAAATGCATAAAATATAATACCTATGATCACCAAGAAAGCCAATGTACAGTTAATTACTTTTGAAAAGATGGTGGGGCTTTGGTTGGTGGGTTTTTTTTTTTTGTGTGATACTGGGATTTGAACTCAGGGCCTTGTGTTTGCTAGGCAGGTGTTCTACCACTTGAGCCATACTCCCCAGCCCCTTGTTCTGGTTTTTGAGGCAAAGTCTCACAATGTAAACCAGGCTGGCCTAGAACTCTCCATCCTCCTGCCTCTGCCTCCTGTGAGCTAAGATTAAGGCATGTGCCACAGTGCCCAGGTGAAAAAATGGTTTTAAATGCATAAAATAAAATGTACGATTATCGAAATAATACCCAATGATACTGAAACACAATTACCTTACTGTGACATATTAATATACACAGGCTTCATTGTCATCTTTGTTTTTTGTTTTGTCTTCTTTTGTTTGAGATACGGTCTTACTATGTAGCCCAGGCTGGTCTGAAACTCACAATCCTCTCCTCCACTTCCCAAGTGCTGGGTCAGGTATATGTTACCACATCAGGTTTATATGCTTCTTTATTAGCATATAACACACAAAATCTAGCAGAAGTCTAAAAACAATCATAATTTTAAAGTAGTAAATATTTGCAAATTTTACAGAGATATACACAATTACAAAGTAATATGGAAATCATCTGTGCATTTTTCTGTTGGCAAAATAGACATAGATACTGCTAATACTACTGGGGTTTGCTTCCTTAAAAATCGTACCAGAGGGAAATGCTAAAGTTCAGTGCAAAGCTAACAAAAATATCTTTTTTCCTCATCCAAAATGCACGTATATCTCTAAATTCTATTCTCAAATCTCTTTAGGGTCATGTAGCCTAGATTAAAACCCCTCTATTAAATCCACCTACTTTTATTTCCCACCAGTCCCCACACCCCTAGGAATCCAGTCAGGCTTGTTTGAACACAAACAACCTCCCTCAGTACCTACTGCCTTTGCTTAGAATATTATTCTCCACCTTGACGTTTATCAAAATTATAACTGCCTCTTCTAAACCAACTCCAGTTTCACCTCCTTCTTTAATCCACATGGGCTCTATTCCTAGAACTACTAATGTTCCTGTGGATCAACACTTTATGATTCAACATGTAATCATTCTCTGATAAGGAAACTTCTTTGGGGACACAGACTACGTGCTTAAACAGAACACTGCCTATATATAACATAGGCACATAAAATGTATGCACGTAGGTAGGTGCTCTCATGAAAAGGCCAAAAATTCCACTAAGCAGCTAAAAGAGAAATTATAAATTAAGCTTATCTAAAGTTCACTTGTATGAGAGTGTAGATATCCCTATTTATTAAAAATCCAGAAACTCACTTACTGGACAGCAATGAATTTCAAATAATAAATCAGGGAATAAACACTAAAGAAGGCATGAACAATGATTCATTCCTCAAACATCTGCTAAGTACATACACCATGCCAGGCAGTGTTCTAGAGTCCATGGCTTTAATTCTCACATAACTTTGTGCCAGAATGTGAACTAGAACCTGGGGTTCCTTACTCATTCTGAAGCTCAGAAACAAACAAACAAAACCCAACTTTCCCTTTCCAGAAAGGGTTTAGTATATGCAAGGTGTGTATGTAATGAATGCTCCCTATTTTCAGAAAGCAGCAAAGCACCTAAAGCATTATAGAGAAATAGATTTGGAGCTAAAAAAAAAAAATCTGTGTCTTGCTACATAATATAGGTATTTTAAAACATCTAATAAAATCTATATAAGTTTCAATTATCTTGTGGAAGTATTTATTACCTAATGACACTAGAAGATGAGGTATTACTTTACCTCTCTAATATTTGAATCATTAACAATGAAGTTTTCATTTCCTTCAAAGATCTCTAACAAATTGTCTCATTTAGCTCATGTAAAAATGTACCTATCAATAACCTGAAGTGGTATATTTGACTGGTAAGTAATCTTTTATATTGGGAGGGGGACCAAAAGAGGGGATGGAATGTGGGTAGGAAACAAGGAATTGCTCTCTACACATTTCAAGCTCTACTGCTGGTAATGACTTTTTCATGACTACTGTTGGAAACTTCCTAAAACGAAGTTCTTAGACTAATAGCAATGGAATTCAGACAGTGAGGGGGGAAAGACGGGGTAGTACTGGAACGAGTAAACTAAGAGCCTGACAATACCATGTCACCAACCTAAACTCATCTTCTTCAAAACCCAATGCACTGCCTCCCACCCAATAATGTATTTCTGATAATTATAAATAGTATGAATATGAAACAAGAAACTTCAGAATTATGTCTCCAACTCTTTTCTTTTCCACATACACCAATGGCCAAGTTTCACTCTCACAAGTGCTCAAGCATTTGAGGTACAACCCTAGCCCTTTTTACTTTAATTTGTTCTTAGATAGGAGCTTGTTTTTGTACCTTTGTCTGGGCTGGCCTTGGACCATGATCCCCCTCCCTCCATCTCCTGAGTAGCTGAAATTACAGGTGTGAACCACCAGGCTCAGTCCTTTAAAGTTTTTAAATAATAATTTCATAACAGTATTTTCTACTAATAGCTTATACTTAGTAAGTGCTAAGTACTGGGCCAAAGGATTTATGATGTGTTTGCCCATTAGTGCTTCAAATAATGTGACAGATACCTCTATATTAGACTCAGCTGACCACATATATGCCTCTCTTTTAAAATGTACACAAGAGGGCTGGTAGAGTGGCTCAAGTAGTAACAGTGTCTGTCCAGCAAGCATGAGGCCAAGTTCAAACCCCAGTCCCACAAAAAAAAGTACACAAGAAATTTCTCATGGGATAGACTACTATGGATTTAACAATCCATTCAACACAAGAAGTCTGGGCTAACAGATGAAATCTGCAGAAATTCATTACTACTAGGGAAAAAATAGCAAAACAAAATCTGTGCCTCATTGATCTCGGGTTAGTGATGTTTTATACATGGATGCATTCCATGTATATAACTAGCAGTGGAATGCTTGTTTAAAAGCATCAAGGTACTATCCAGAAAAGACACTTGACCATAACCTATATTCTGGAATCCCGAACTCATTTATTTTCAGAGCCAAGCAAATCTACTAGCTTTAAACTTTGGTAGTCTATAGTCATTCATTTACTCACAAATATTTAGTAATACCTCATCATACTAATGATGTTAAAACTTAGCATTTATTGAGAAACAGTAAAAGTAAACACAGTAATTATAATACAACTTAGTAAATCCTAATAGGTAAATAAAGGTGCCAGAAATATATAAACTACCAATAAAGTATCATTAGAGTTAATAATTACAACAGGAAAAAAATATGGTGTTTAAAAATATTTTCCAGAAAACTTCAATATAAAATAAACAAATCTGAGTGGAACTCAGAAGATGTGTCTTTACCAAGTCTCTATGGCTGAGGGTAACCCTTTCCTTTCACCAATTTATTTCTGGCTCTAAGTCTCTCTGTTAGCTATTTTGCATTTTTGTTTTCAATTTCTCTCTAGCTGTTTTTATCTACAAGAAATGCTGTCACAGAAAACCATCTGGGCACTTAATAACAGTGTCAAACACTTTCCATGATATTCACAGAGTGACTTCATTTTATAAAGACTTAGGAGAAAGTTCTGAAAATTAGCAAAATACTATGATGACTAATATTTTAACAATATACCTAGCATATAAGTATGATTAAAGACATATTATAAAAGATATAATTTCCAAAATATCCATCCCTCAAATTATCTCTCAATCACATACTCTGGTGTCTTAGCGTCAGATACCCAAAAGTCTGTTGATACACAGAACCAATCCAAATTTTCACAAAGTTCTTCACATGTGAAGAGAATGTGACTTTTTGCTAACAAAATGAAGTACAGTAAATAGAAAGTAGCTACAGGTAGAGTTTTTTAAACAAATACTATCATAATTTCCTATACATCAACTCCACTGAATACTCACAAATTTCTATTTCTAGCCTGAATCTCACCGAAATTCCATTTTGAGTATCAAATGAATTGTCTACTTACTATCGCCAGTGATATGACTAAAAGGCATGTCAAAATTAATGTGTCCAAAAACAAGCTCCTGATCAAGTAGCCCAGTCTAAACTTGCCATTTCACCATTCTTCCCCAATTCAGTCAACAGCAATTCCATACTTCCAATTGCTTGTGCCAAAAAATCTTGGAAGTCACCCTTGAATTTTCTTTTACCCTCACATCCAATTCATCAGCAATTCCCGCCCACACAGGGTTTGAAACATAGCCAAAATCTGACCTCTTTTCACCCTTTCCTGTTACCACCATGATCCTAGCCACTATTACCTCTCATCTGGACTACTACAGTAATTTCCAATATGGTCTCTGCTTACATCTTTGTTCCATTCTTATAGTCTACGCTACACAGAGCAAACATTTACTAAGAAAAGTTATCAGTTTAAAGAAGAAAAGCAACATAATCACACAGATTGATATAAAAAAAAGCATTTGACAAAATTCAAGACCCAGTCATGATAAAAACTTAACAAACAAGGAACAGAAATGGAACTAACTTAATAAACAGCATCTAAAAAACCCTGTAGCCAACATATGCTTAAGGGGAAAGACTGAATCTTTCCCCTTAAGACCAAGATTAAGAAAAACTTGTTTTCCTTCACCATTTCTATTAAACATATTACTCAAAGTGGTAGCCACAGCAGTAAGGCAAGAAAAGGAAATAAAAGATCTACAGATTGGAAAGAAAGAATTAAAACTGTACTCACAGGCACTTTAGAAAACTCACAGAATCTATTTAAAAACAAAACAATTTTGCATGGTCTCAGGATATAAGGTCCACCCACAGAAACCAATCATATTAACATGCTATAAGTGACAATTAGAAATCAAAATTTAAAATACAATAAACGCTTAAAATGTAGGTAAGAATCTAATAAATATACATAGGATTCATATGCTGGAAACTATAAAATGCTGATGAAAGAAATCAAAGACCTAAATAAATGGAGAGATATACCATGATCACGGACAAAATAAAAATGTCAATTTTCCCCAAAAATGACTGATTGAGTGTAACTCTTACTGAAATCACAGCAATGTATTTTTATAGATCTTAACTTTTTATGTGAAACGGAACCAGAATAAACAAAACAATTCTAAAAAAGAATTGGAGAAATTTCACTGTAATTTTAGGACTTACTATATAGTTGCAGTAATCAAGATCATATGGTACTAGTGGAGGGATAGACACAAAGATCAACAGAAAAGAACAGAGTCCAGAAACAGACCCTTCCAACTATGGCCATGTGATTATTTACAAAGCTGCAAAAACAATTCAACAGAAGAAGGGTCTTTTCAGCAAGTGATGTTTGAACAAAACAGAAACTCAACCTAAACGTCACACTTTACATAAAAATTAAATCAAAATAGATCATAGAGCTGGGCACTAGTGGCTCACGCCCACAATCCTAGCTACTGGGGAGACAGATATCAGGAGGATCGAGGTTCCAAGCCAGCCTCAGCAAATAGTTGGAGAGAGTCTATCTCAAAAAATATCAACACACACATACACACACCCCCACAACAACAACAACAAAAAACCAGGGTTGGTGGAGTGGCTCAAGTGGTAAAGCACCTGCCTAGCAAATGTGGAGCCCTGAGTTCAAACCCCAATACGGCCACAAAAAAAGAAAAAAAAAAAAAAAAAGATCATAGATCTGTATATGTAAGATATATATCTTTTAGGAAACTTTCAGAACAGGAGAAAAACCTTTGGGACCTAAAGTTAGTTGAAGAGTTCTGAGAATTGACAAAAAAAGACACAATCCATAAAAGATAAAATGAATAACCTGACTTCATCAAAATGAAAAATTTTGCTTTGCAAAAGACACTATTTAGAGGATATAAAGAGAAGCCATACGCCAGGAGAAAGTATTTGTAAATCACTTACTCAACAAGTGACTTGGATCCAGAATGTATACAGAACTCTCTGAACGCAGGGAGAAGACAAATAGTCCAACTAGAATATGGGCAAAAGACTTGCATGGGCACTGCATCACAGTGGACACAGAGACAGCAAAGCAGCACATGAGAACATAGTCAACTCCATTAGCCACTTGGAAATGTACAGACTGGCTGGAATAAGAAATTCTTACAATATCCAGTGTAGGGAGGATACAGAGAAACTGGATCTCATACAGTGCAGGTTGCAATGTAAAATGACATAGCCACTCTGGAAAACTGGTAGTTTCTTATAAAGTTAAGCATACATTTATGCACAGCTCAATAATTGCACTTCTGGTATTTATCCTGCAGAGATAATATATTTTCACATCAAAATCTGTACCAAATTGTTTTATTTTTAAAGCCCCAAAATGGAGACCCTAAAGTCCTTCAAATTAGTGAACATTTAACTAAATTATGCTACACCCATGCAACAGTATACTTCTCAGCACTAACAAGGAATGAACTATTAATACATGCAACAATTTGGATGGATCACAGCATTATGCTGAGTAGATAAAAAGCTAATTTCAAAAGATAACATATTGTATGATTCCATTTATATATTCTCAAAATGACAAAATTAGAGAGACAGACTCTGCATTGGTGCTTTCCAAAGGGAATGATGAGACTAAAAAGTGATAAGACAAAGGAATTTCTTTGTGATAATGAGATAGTTCTACAGTCTCATGATCTCTGATGACTACATAAATCTGTACACATGATAAATGTGTACGTGATCTATACAAACATCAATAAATAAATCATGTTCAAAGAAATGAGGGGGAAACGCAAATTAAGTTATATCTTAAAACCCTTATTAGCTTCCTATCTTATATTGAATAAAATCCTTCTCCCTCACCCTCACTTCAATTCCAGTTACACTGGCCTTTCTGCTCTCGGAAGGTGGGAAGCAGGGTCCCATCTAAAGGTCTCTGCATTTGCTACTTCTATTTGGAAAGCACTTCCCTTAATCACTTCATTCAGGTACTTGTTCAAATGTCATCTAATCAGAAAGCTTTCTTATATCCTTCCATGTAAATAAGGTCATGTCTTCTCTTTTCCCTGCCACAGAAACCTTAAACTCAATAAACAGCCATGCATTGTTGCTCACAGCTATAATCCCAGCTATAAAGGAGGTAGAAGTCTGAGGTCAACCCAGGCCAAAAACATTAATAATAACTAAAGCAAAAATGGTGTGGGGGCATGGTTCCCTGCATCTACCTAGCAAGCTAGAGTCCCTGAATTCAAATCTCAATACTGCCAAATAAATAAATAAATAAAAGTTCAAACGTCTTCTTCACCATAGCCAGACAGTATCTCTAGAGTGTTAATTTAATAGGATAAAGTCACATTTTGTTTACAGAGCATAGAAGTATCTTCACACTCTCTCTACTAACAACCTCCTGGCGCACTGTGGGACGACTTACAATTACTGAGAGAATGCGTGCTGACTTTCTTTTCTGCCACCTCTATCCTTTAAGCATGTCATTTTTCTGTCTGAAATGACCGCTTTACCTGTGTACCTCCCTCCTGCCTCCTGTGACATTCTAAATAAAAGCTGAAGTACCGAATAGTAGCTTGGTTTAGCTAAGATCACCAGCTCCATTTTCCCATGAACCAGTTATCTTTCCCAAAAGGGCATTTCTTGTTCTACTTTCAGAACTACAACAAAATGACACTGGACAGTCATCCTCTAAATGCATGTCATTGTTCATGAGAGGAAAATCTCATGAACGGAATGACAATGTCTCACTCAGGCCAACCAATCACACCAGCTAGAAAAATCCTGAAGAGCACCCAAGTCCACCCATGTGTGTCGGTGCACTTTTATATGTAAAAAAGCAGACTCACTATATGTGGAAGTGGGAATTGTCTATTGAAATCCCCCTTTCCATGGTGCTTATTTTTCCACTTCCTAGGAAATCATCATAAAAGTTGCAAACAGTCTTTAGCTAAGTATGGCATGCTGGTCATACAGTAAGCAGCAACAGTTACCTTCAATGCAAATATAGAAAACCTATTATTTCCAGGGACATTTACTGGACATGGACCCCTTAGATGTTTCTTTGAGTGCATTTTCTCTTCAACTCCAGTAAATACTTAACTGTGAAGCCTATACATCTGCTTAAGATCTGAAGAGTGGGTTAGATGCCCAAGTCTATCAGTTCACTGTCTTAAAAAAGCAACTATACCACTATTTGCATTCAATGGGTTAAAATGAATGTAATCTTCTGAATTCTTTTTAAAAAGTCTAATACTTTCTTTGTTTCTAGCACTTTCATTGCTATCTTCTGTATAATTACTTTCTAGTGATGACTTAGCACCAATTAAAACCTATAATCTAGAAATAGTACAAAAGAAAAACATAAAAGACAAAAAGGCCCATAGAATGTCAAGAATATGGAAGCAAGCATCTGTACAATAGAATTTATAACATGTATTTCATTACCAATTTTCTTTTTGCCAGTACCAGTGTTTGAACTCAGGGCCTTGAGCTTGCTAGGTAGATGCTCTTCCATTTGGGCCACAACCCTAGCCAGTATTATTAGTTTTAATACTATTAGTAAAGCAAAATATTCTACAACAATCACACCAGTGTACTCAATGGACTAAGACAAAATTTTTAGGAAAAATCAAAGCAAAATACAATTATAAGTTAATTTAGCAATAAGCACAGGGATGAGATAGCACTATTCCCTTCTGAATATGAAATATGGACATAAAGTATTACCCAATTAACTGAAAAACATTAGCTAGCAGACAAAGCGGCACAAGGTTATACTATAATAAGTAACCTCGTATTTGAGGAGTTTTCAACATCTGATCCATGCCAATTATCAAGTGATTTTTCTACATGAGAAGTAAATTATGGATTTGTGGATTAACTTCAAAGTATAAACTTTGTCCACAGGAACAGGAAAGAAAAATATAAAGAATTAATAATCTGCATGCTTATTTTGTGATTTAAAAATAGTGACTTTATTTTATCCTTGGCTAAAAAGTTACAGTAAATTAAACAGTATACATTATTTCTCTTTCATTCCATTTGTAGAACTGAAGAGAGCAGATACCCTAAAGGAAAAAAATCTAGTAAAGCAAAAATCAAAGCGTGAAACTACTTCCCATCATTTAAGCTATGTATCTCATGTAACTAGAACAAGTTTGAAAGATTATTACTTTTATAATTAAACTTTGCTAAGTAAAAGGTAAGCAAAATGAAGCTAATATGAAAAAGGTATAGAAAAGAAAACTGCCTGAAAAAAGCACAGGATGGGCTGTGGTGTAGCTCAGTGTACATGAAGCCCTGGGTTCACTCCCCAGCATCACATACAAAAAAGAAAACAAAAGCACAGGATCCGCTTTCCATTTTTAGTACTACTTACTAATGCTACTAGGTCCCAAGTAGATATTGTGCTAGGGAACATAAGAAATATAGAAAATGTAATTAAAACTGCCATGCAAGGTAGGTATTACAATATCCACCTTCTTAAGAAATGTCTTTGGCTCAAAAAGTTTGAACGGTATCTGAGAAAGCTACAGCTAGCAGTAGAATACAGATGTGAACTTCGGCTCATTTGAGTTTAAGGTCTAGGTCTTTTCTTACTGATCTCTAACACACTAAAATTAACATATTTAATTAAGGCAGCAGAGACTTGACAATCTGAAAAGTTAACAAAGTGGTCAATTTAAATCAAAACTAGTATATTCTTCAGTTCTTAAAAGAAAATTGAAATCAAGTAAACTCCTCCTAGTTCATATTAGAATTATTGATTTTGCTGATTTCTCTGCCTAAACAAAACTTGCCTGATAGGGGATCAATGTTGTGCAAGGTCAAGTTGCTGAGTTAAAGTTTTCATTTGTATTAGCAAGTATGTTTTCTCATTAAGGAAAACCATTCTACAGAAATGCCATTGGCTCTGTACTGATGCAACAAGCAGTACCACTGGGCCGCCTGGTTAACTAAGTAGATGGGAAACAAGCTTATATGTGCTCAATTTTGCTAACATTAAAAGGTTAACATTAAGGTAGGAAAGTCAAATGTAATTTTCCTTAATGTAAACAAATCTTAGGAGTGAAAATTTTGAGCCAAGACTCAAGATAACAGTATTATTTAGTAGCTTGGATTAAAGTAATTAACAAACTGGGATATAAGAGCTTACTATTTTTTCACATAACACATTCCTTAATGTAGTCATGGTGTTGAACAATTCTATTAGTAACAATCAGCATTTACATATTTCCATCAAAACCTCTGCTAAAACCCACACTTCTCTGGTCTTGCTTCCTCTTTCCGTCTCTCTCTTGGGCCTTCCCAACTTTACTTTATCATTTGGCTTCTATGACTTCTTACTAGAAGCACTGGCATTAGCCCTGTTTTTTAAAATTTTTCCTCTTAAGTGAAACAAGAATACCATTTTCTGTAACAAGGCAATTAAATTACTAGAAATTCTTATTTTATTCTGCCCTCCTCTGTTGTACCTGTTAATGGGTAAATCAGACTTTCTTTCTGAAGCCACCCAAAGTAACAGCTTGCAGAATTATTTCTGCCCAAGGATTTTAAAAACAAGCAAACAAAAATCATAAATAGTTAACTACATATTCCTCATTTCCAAAATAATGGTGTGGCATAACAAATTTGCATATAAAACATTCTATTCTATACAAACTTTGTAGGGATTTTTTTTTTAATCCAAGAAATATTTTCTGTAAATGGCTAAAGGTCTTAGAATTAGATAGAAGTCTTAATTTTTCAGGAAAGCTAAAATTATTATTCATTAAGTAGAGGATAACTTGCAACAGAACAGGAAAAGGCTGACTAGTGCTAAGATTTAAACATCTGAGGAATGACTGCTGGTAAAGTGGGTGTTGGGGAACTGGGGGATGTTTTCCTCTTTCTGTGGAAACACCAGAATTCCCCACACCATAGGAATGGAAGTACATGACTGAACCATTTAATTCATAAAGCAACTACAAATCTACAGTTTCACTGAAATTGCCTTAAAGGGTCAAAATAAACTTGATCCTTTAAGTTAATTAGGAGCGTATGATTATGCATGAATTATTTTTTCTATTTCGCTTTTAAAAACTGTTGTATTCTAAAAAAGAAACAAAACCAAAAACTGCTGTATTCTGCCAGGTGTGGTGGTTCAAACCTGTAATCCCAGTTACTCGGGTGGCTGAGGCAAAGGGCTGAGAGTTCAAGGCCAGTCTGAGCTGAGTGGGACCCTGACTCAAAATAAAAAATGAAAAAGGGCTGGGATTGTAGTTCAATCTGCAGTATCAACTGGACGAAGGGTGGACTGTTATACTACATTCAAGTCAACAACATCGTAGGAATAGGTCAGTGAACACTAAATTGGCTGCAAACAATTGACATCTTTCTTTCAATTGCTAGATTTTTTTTTTTCAAATTTTTGGCTAGATTAAAAAAAAAAAGGCATTCAGAAGTCTTTGCATAACATCTAAGTTAAAGCAAGAGATTCAAAAATTTAAGTCCAATGCAGTCCCTAACCTTTCAGACATGGAAGGCATTTACTATCAAAAACAGCTGTGATGTGCCAAGAAACTACCACTACAAACTACTGAACATTGAAACACACGGAGCTTCTAGCTACAGGCAGGCCAAGCACTGACCAGACTGGAGTAAAGACTAAAATGAAAAGAAGACCTGGTTTATCCTGGAGAAGCTCAACTCAGTAATCTCCCAGAGTAAAAATGAAAATAAGTTTTGCAATTTGAATGGCTATTCTGTTCCTCCCTCAAAAAACTCATTCACAAGTTACATTATTTTCTTTTGTCTTTGTAAATGTTTTCCTTAATACTTTGTAAATTCTTTGAAATACCTTGTTCATACAATAAAGGAGAAAAAAATGACAAATGTGAACAATGACTGAATACTTAACTACTGGACAGTCACTACACTAAATGCTTTTAAAAAAAGAACTGAAATCTTATACAGCATTTGTAGTATTTGTTTTCTTCTTGTCAAAATGTTTAGATCTAGCTCAAAACCTGTATGACAAGATAAGCCATAATGTTCCTTCACCAGAAAAAAGCTATAAGGTTACTCCTGATATTACAATGACTAGATAACATGCATGAACGCTCCAAAAGTACCAGTGACTTTAAGTTAGACTTCTGTTTTGATTAAACTTATGCTATCAGGCAAGACAAGACTGCTTTAGTTGGCTGAATGAAATGTACATTAAACAATGACAGCACAGTGCTGTTAAGAGCTTCTTGGAGGGTCCCCAACTCCAACCATGCTTGTTTGATAGAATTCCAGATAGCAGTAAACAAAAAAATTGCAGTTTACTGAGCCTCTACTGCATATAAGATAATCTGCATAAAATGTATAATTGAACAACACAACAACTTTATAGACATATTCATTTTACAGAGTAGAAAACAGGTTCAGAGAAGCTAAGAGACTGTAATTGGCCCCAAATCCAGTGGCACACCAGGATTCAAACCAGGATAGTAAATGCCAAAATGTTCTACTGAGAGTCACAAAGCAGCTTTCTGAAACAGTAACAATAGGAAATTCCTTTTAATTGAAATCCTGTAACTTTGAAGTACAAATATAATTTTGTTCCCAAGTTATCAAGTATATTTTTAGTCAAAGAAAAAAAATTATGTACGAGTTTCTGCTTTTTGAAATCAAGAATACTACTCTTTATACAATTTTTAAAAGATCAAATAAGCAATGCTTATTCCCCAACCACCTCTTCTGTTTTATTTTTCTCCACAAGACTTTTTTCCCCTGACACACTATATTTCATTCATTTGTTATATCTTCTACCACTTAAAATGTAACATGTGAGGACATAAGTTTTTATCTGCTGTTCAGTACTACATCTCCAACATCTGGGAGCGTCCCTAACACATACTAAGTGCTTAATAAATATTTATGAAATGAACAAAAGCTTGACACAAAGTAGGAATTCAATATGCATCAGTTCCTTTCTCTTTACTATACAGGATACCACTTCAGAATTTGAACTGGAATTGATAATTAGAAAATAATAAAATTCCCTATTAAAGTTTTATCCTAGCAGCCATGTATGGTGGCACACGCCTGAATCCCAACACGTGAGAGGCTGAAGCAGGAGGATTCTGAGTTCAACGCAGCCTGGTCTCTGTATCAAGACCCTACCTATCTCAAACAAACAAAAAATGAATGAGATAAATAAAAATGTCAGATTCAGCAAAGCCTCATTTATCAAACATTATCAGGAGATAGGGACTCTGTGTAAATTCATTTGTGAATAAATACTCTGAATGAACTGCACTGCTTTGTCAAAAC
This sequence comes from Castor canadensis, assembly GCF_047511655.1. NCBI lineage: Eukaryota > Metazoa > Chordata > Mammalia > Rodentia > Castoridae > Castor > Castor canadensis. The sequence continues at coordinate 16,521,301 of NC_133386.1, forward strand.
TTTAAAAGTTTTCAGAGATATTTTATTCATATTAACATTCCATGTTTACTTTGTAGCAATTCTGATGAGTATCCCACTGAAACATCAGCTTCTCAGCTGGCACTTCTTTCTTGCTGTGCTCCATCCTTTTGTAAAGATTAGGAAATGAGAAAATCAATAAAAATCTAATTGAAATGCATAACTTCAACACAGGAGTTTTGTGACTATTATTCTGGCACTCTCCCTTCCATCCCCTCTCCCCCCACTTTTTTAACTAAAAGGCCGAATGTAGGTAAAGGAGCACTTGCTAATAAACAGACTGTGTTAAGAGATGGGATGCTTAGAAACCAAAGAAAAAGACAGTGCTTTTCTCTTAATCCTAGACTGTAGATATAAGATCACAGTCAAGGTTAACTGTAGAAAGTACAGTACCTGGCAACTCCAACAGTACTTTCTAAGTAAGCAAGTGTCCTTGATTTTTTTTTTTTTTTAGGATCAGAATCCTTAGAAAAAGTATTTAAATCTTCTATAGATTTTGGAACTATATGCCAGAGGCAAATAAATGTGAACATACATTTAATTTTCATATGAGTTCAATGTCTCCAAATTTCTTACCATCTTACTGTAAAGGGTTTAAAATAATATGACACATATAGGTTGCCAGAGCCTACCAAAAGATTGAGAACACATCTCCTCAGTACAGTTCAGCATGGCTATTTTCCTATGGTTGCAGCTACCACTATCCCCAGCTCCATATTCCTAGCTCCCTAAAACCATTCATCAAATCCTCTGTTAACATCTTATACCCTATCTCCTCCTCCTTGTTACTGTTTTGCCTCAATCATCACACTTGCCTTTATTATCTCATAATCCTGTGAGTCCCAATTTAAGAGTAAATAAAGATGGCATAAGTGAAACAAAGGAAAAGTGCTACTACTGTTCTCTGGGTCGTGGGAACCTAGCCAAGTACAGACAGAAGGGAATTAAAACATTTTTGAATGATTTTAATTTATGATCCTTACATATCATAAAGGTTATGAGAAACATTAAACAATCTGTAGCAAGTCAAAAATTCTCTTTTAAAGTATGCTGATATTGATAAAAAACTTTTAATCTTAATATAACTAAAAAAAATATGCAGTTTTAGAAAATTCAGATATTCCTCAAGGTCTTTTCTGACATGTAAGTGGAACTGTGGAGACCCTGCACAGTATACCTGTTTTTCAAAGTGCAGTAGATGCACTGATACATAAGTACATCTTGTTCTAAACAGCACTTTGGGAAAAGAATTTTCCTTTCAGAGAAAGTTACAAAGTAGAATAAAACTTTATTTCTGTTAAGACAAAAAACCAATAATGTTAAGACACTTCCCACATGTAATGTGTTACTAACAATAAAAGAAGCAATGCTCAACACTGACATAATCAGGGATCTAGAGTAATGCCTACTATTTGGAGTTTCTCTCATTTCATTAGCTGTAAAAATTGTACATGAGTCTTACAATATCTTTAACTGAAGGCAAGAGCTGCTTTCCACTAAAGGACCAAACATAGTGCTCCTTCAATCAAATGGGATTGATTTAAGTTAAAATTTATTTTCAGGAAGCATATCATTTGAACCGCTGATCATTTCATCCACTTTTTAATGAGTTACAAAAGAACAGGTTCTATTATGAGAGTTTCAATAACAAGGTTTGAGTAGTGGTATTTTGTGAGTGTCCACTGGAAAATACTTTTAAACTCAGGAGAAGTTATTTCATGCATCCAAGAGAAAAATGAAATGATGGAGTATAATCAATCAGTGGATAACGTGCTAATATAATTAACATACTCAACTTTCAATTTGATTCTTTAAGATTTAAAACTTCAAGCACCCTCTATTAAAAACCGGTTAGAGTTGGGGGGAAGGCACCCAAACAGAAGTTCTGAATCACTGGAATTTTTGTTCTATTTCCTGTTAACACACTGATAGTGCCATCACTCAACATATTCATTCCATACACGATTTTGAAAAGCTATAGGATCCTTCTAAAACCAAGTGGACACTAATTTAGTCCGTGGCTCATGAATCTGGACAATTTCTCCCATGGTTTCTAATCCAAGTGATCGCCCAAAGCATACACTAAAGTGAAAAGCAAGCCTTCCTTTATTAAGAATTGCTATGTTTTCAAACTTTAAAGTTTCAAACTGTCAAGTTTTAAAATCAATTGTGAATTCACTGTTATAAGGAACCGAAGGGTATTTTTTTTCGAAAAGGTGTCAAAACTCTGCTACTGTAAGCAGTAAGTAAAAACTGAAAGCAAAAATTCTATTCCATGCCCACCAAAATTCCCAGTCAAATCTGAAACCGTAAAATGAGCAATATCATCTTTGAGTGCGCTAGGACAGAAAGTATTTCCTTTTGTAACATGTGAATCAACCTGACCTTAAAATCTGACACTTTCTAACCTTACATAAAACAGACAAAATGGATACAAAATTACAGTTGTCTTGAATACGACCTTAGTACTCATTAACTAAAGGCTTGAACAGCCTCCTCCAGCTTTGGGGACCTGAATTTCACGAACCACCCAGAAAGCCCTGTGAAGCTGCAAATTCCCTCCACTGTCCTGGAAACCCCTCTTATCAGAAACATTTGAAGAATTTCTCCACAACAATTAAGCTGACTTGAATGGAAACCTAACATCTCAAATATACTATATATGGAATGAAACACGGCCAAACACATAAATACAAACTCACACGGTCTCTAACTTAGTACACAACTCCGCACCGAACAATTCCAGGGCATCGCAACAGAAAGATCCACCTGTCACCTGTCAGCAATGCCAAGAGACCCTCGCAGCCTCCCTGTCTGCACCTCAATTTGGTGATCGGGAGAAAACTAGGAGTCTGAGAGCTCTGTAATAGGGACACCTAAGTCACAGCGGGGCTTGCGCCCCATTTCAGAGAAGACTGGAGAAAACCCTAATCCGAAAGGGACGACTCACCCCCCGACCCACACAGAATCCCCTTCTGTCTCTCCCCTCGACATCCCGGCCCCTAAGTCATCGTTATCCAGACCTCGGCTCCCCAAAACGACTTCGGCCTCCCCGCCCCCCGCTCGCACGGCAGAGGGCGGGTCGGGGGGCAGGGGCCCTCCCCTCCCCCCCACGCCCCGGAGCCCAGGCCAGGCCCGATGCTCCCCACCCCCACCCCGGCTGGAGGACTTGGGGGGCCTCCCCGTGCCTCGCCACTGCGGGAAGGACAGGGGCGGAGGGAGGGAAGGCGAGGAAGAAGCGGACGCCCCACAGGGGCCTGGCGAGTCGGCAGAGCCCGTCCCGACACAGAGGTGGTGCGGGGAGCCGAGGGAAGAACAGGGCTGGGGATCCCGCCACGGCCCGGCCCCGAGCGCTGTCCGCTTACCCTTCGCCGCCGCCGCCGCTTCCCCCTCCTCCTCCTCGGCCGCCGCCGCCGCCGCCTCTCCCACTAGGGCAGCCGTCTCCACCGCCGCCGCCTCCGCCACCACGGCCGCCGCCAGCGCCGCCGCAGCCGCCTCCGATTCCACCCGGCAGGGAGGACACCTCAGCCCTCCCTCCCTCCCGGCTCAGCCCCCTCCGATCGGCCGCCGCCAACTCCCTCCGGCCGCCGCCGCCGCCGCCGCTCGTGGCTGAGGGGGAGGGGAGGGGGTCGGGCTGCGTCGCCCCCGCGGCTCAAAAGCGATGGCTGGGCGGCGTCGCCGCTGCCCGACTCTCGGCTCCGGCTCGCTCGGCCTCCCTACCTCTGCTCCCACCCCCCTCGCGCTCGCCTGCCCTCCCCCCACCCCCCCAGCTCTCGCTCGCTCTTAGCGCGGCTCCGCCAGCCCAGTCCAAATCAAAATACTGTCACACAATATGGCGGCGCGGCGGCCAAACACCGCGAGATCTGCAGCGGCTGCTGAGGCGGCGGCTGTGACGAGGCCTCCCCCAGCCGGGCGGCGGGGGCGCGGCGGCGGCCGCGGAGCGGGGATGCTCTTTCCCCGCCCCTACTCCGCCCCCCGACACTCGCAATCCCCACGCCCGGCTGGCGGGGTGCGGGGTACGTTGCCCCAGTGCGCGGGGTGTTGCGGGGGTCCCCGGCCGGGGGAGGGGGTGCCGGGGTTCCCTCCACACACATGCACACGCACACACACGTACACATGGGGGCAGACAGCGGTTCGGGCTGACGGGAGGAAGGAACTGCAGCGGCCGTCTCCGTCACCCGTCGCCCAGGGGCTCGCCGGGCGGGCGGAAACGGGTGGCGGGCGGCGGGTCGCCCTGCGGGGCCGCCGGCAGAGCAACGCGGCGGCGCCGCGCGGTGGGGGCGGGGCGGAGCAGGTGGGCCGCTGCGGGCGCGCGCTGCGCAGGCGGCGAGCGGGACACACCCCCTCGGACGGGGCCGCGCGCCGGCTCCGGGGAGCCGGGCCGGAGGCCGTGCACGCGCGAGGCGCCGTGCGCGCGCGGAGCTCGCCGCTTGCGCTCCCCAGGGCTGGGGCGAGGCGGGCTCGGACTTCTCCCGAGCACTCGGGGGAGTGAAAAGAGCTGAATACTGCAAGGGACTTGCCGTTTCCATTTTATTTTAATTGCACGTTCCTAGAAGTCCTGGAAGCGGAGCCAAAGACACTTTAGCTTGGGGTGGGGGGGGGGGAGAAGACTTGGAGTTTCTATCTTCTTAAAGAAATATTTGTTTAATTTTCTCCAGGAAAAAAAAAAAGTGAACACTCAGACATTTCTCACGATGTATTTATTTAAAAATTGTACCGCTTTTGTGTTGTCCAAAAAACGACGGCATGTATCTGTCCTTGTCCAAAATGTCCATATTGCTGCCAATTTCTTCCGTGAAACAGTTCGTACTCCCGAGAAAAGCCCTGAAGGATCATTTTTCGTGTATTTCCACTGTGAGCTCAATTGCCACAGCGAGAGGTTTTTTAAAAAGCATATTTTAGGAAGTACAGCCTCTCCTTTAGGTACAGTCCCTACTTCGTTTTTTCCTTGCTCAACCTTTAAAAAGGTTGAGATACTGAGATACAGCACCAATTTAAAACTTTTACCACTTCAAAAACCAAAAATGCTAATAATGAAAAAATGAACATTTTTCTCTCCATTGGAGCTATTAAAAGAAACAAAAGTAAATTAGGACTTAAAAAATGGAAAGATGCTGTAATTTTAACTTATTCACTGGTAGTAAAAATCATTGAACCTTGATATTTTCCAGAACTTCTCTCTGGGGAACTATTTCTATACTCAGTGATAATACAATTGATAAAATGATTTAGGTAAGTCAGATCCATTATTAAGTAAACTTCACATCTTTGAAACTGTAAAGCACAAAGTAAACAAGTGCTTTCGAAACAATTAGGTATTTTAAGTAAAATATTTTTTGTTAAAATTTGTTTTTATGAAATGCCCGTGTACCTACTTTAACAGAAATGCTTTACAAACATATAAATATAATAGGCGTGAGTAGATCCGGTCTTAAGAAGCAGTGGAGGAAAAGAAGTATGTCTGGCAGTACATCCTTGCACCAGTTTTGAAGAGCTTGAACCTAGATCTAATCATGAAGCATCAGAGGAAAATGAAACAGAATTAGCCTTATCTTTGTAAACTACTGTCGATGGCATAAGACAATGGCTGCAGATTAAAGACACTAGGGGAATGTGACATCAAAATGCATTATGTGACTCTGAACGAGATCCTTTAAGCGGTGGAGAAAAGTTACAAGCAATGTTTTTGGGATAATTGATGAAGTTGGATTTGGACTGTAGATTCAACATAAATATTGTGTTAATGTTAAACTTTCTGTGTATGTTTTGTACGAGATCGGCAATACTAAGGAGTAAAAAGACACGTATGAAATTTTCTCCCACGTTTCAGAAAAAAAAAATTTGTATATTATGTATACCATGTGTATACAGTTGTGTTTATTCACATCTGCCATGCACACATAGAGACTGATAAAATTTAACACTTGGCGAATCAGGGTTTTTTTTCTTTATTCATTTATTCATATATGCATACATCGTTTGGGCCATTTCTCTCCCCTGCCCTCTGCTCCCTTCCTTTCCCCCCAACCCCCTTGTTTCCAGGCAGAACCTGTTCTGCCCTCTTCTCCAATTTTGTTGAAGAGAAAGCACAAGCAATAATAAGAAAGACAAAGCATTTTTACTAGTTGAGATAAGGATAGCTACACAGAGAGATTCCTAGCAAGGCTTCGATGCACACGTGTATTACAACCTGAATTGATTCATCTCTACCAGACCTCTTCACTATTTCCCGGTCACCTTCCCATAGTGACCTCTGTCATTTTAAGGTTACTGTATTAGCTCCTCTGCAGTGGGCACATCAAACACATCCAAGTTTTGGGTTTCCTACTTTTCCCTATTTCCCCTGTAGTTGTCCTCCCCTTAGTGTGTGACCTCATTGTCCAATAATATTACTGCATTTGTTTTAGATCTAAACTCCACATATGAGGGAGAACATACAATTTTTGGCTTTCTGAGCCTGGCTAACTTCGCTTAAGATGATGTTCTCCAGTTCCATCCATTTACTTGCAAATGATAAGATTTCATTCTTCTTCATGGCTGACTAAAATTCCATTGTGTATAAATACCACATTTTCTTAATCCATTTGTCAGTAGTGGGGCATCTTGGCTGTTTCCATAACTTGGCTATTGTGAATAGTGCTGGAATAAACATGGGTGTGCAGGTGCCTCTGGAGTAACCTGAGTTGCATTCCTTTGGGTGTATCCCCAGGAGTGGGATTGCTAGATCATATGGCAGATCTATGTTTAGATTTTTAAGAAGCCTCCATGTTGTTTTCCAGAGTAGTTGTACGAGCTTGCATTCCCACCAGCAGTGTATGAGAGTTCCTTTTTCCCCACATCCTCGCCAACATTTGTTGGTGGTGGTGTTTTGATGATAGCTATTCCAACAGGGGTGAGGTGGAATCTTAGTGTGGTTTTGATTTGCATTTCCTTTATGGCTAAAGATGGTGAGCATTTTTTCATGTGTTTTTTGGCCATTTGAATTTCTTCTTTTGAAAAAGTTTTGTTTAGTTTGGTTGCCCATTTCTTTATTGGTTCATTGATTTTTGGGGGAGTTTAACAGAGGTATTTTTAAACTAAAAAAATTAAATTTGGTAAATGAGGACATTTCTGTGCTATCTTGAAACTTTTGGGTAAGTTTGAAATAATTACAAAACAAGTACTTTAAAAAAAGCAGTGTGGGGGCTGGAGGCATAGCTCAAATCAGTAGAGCAGTAGAGCACCAGTCTAGCAAGCATGAAACCCTGAGTTCAAATTCCATACTACCAAAAACATGCAGCCTTTTGGGCTGGTGAAATGGGTCAAATGGTAGAGTGCCTGCCTATCAAGCGTGAAGCCCTGAGTTTCAAAAAAAAAAAAAAACAAAAAACAAAAAAAACAAAACCAAAAGCAAACAAACAAAAAAACCCAGCATGGGCTGAGGTACATAGCTCAATGGTAGAGCACTTGCCTAGCCTGCAAAAGACCCTGGGCTCAATCCCCAACACAGCAGTAAAAAGAAAAAACAAAGAGCTTTAAACTATTCCTTTATCTCCCCCAAGAAAAGGAATGTTGTGAGCTAGGGATACATAGGTGATAGCTGTATCTTCTTACAATGGAACTAGTCATTTGTTCCTCAAGAACAGTCTGGAATTTCTGTCATCCAGGTATTTCTTCCTCTTTCTTATTTGATCTATTTGAATTTGGAACAAAATAACTAGGAATCCTTATTTATGTGTCTGGTAAATGTGATTTCCATATTTATTCATTCAGCGAATATTCAGTGCCTATTCTCCATAAGAGAAAATAAGGAATAGAACCAACTGTGCCTTCCAGGTGCTATCTGTAGTGGTTACAGGAAACACATGCTTATATGCATATATGTAAAACATATATATGCATATATTACATTGTATATAATGTATAACACGTATCTGTTATATATACAACTCATATAATGTGTACATTACACACACACACATACTCCTATTCTGCATTCAAGAGCCTTTTACACTAGTACTGTGCTTTGATCATATGAACAAAGCAGGAGAGGGAGAGACATATGTAGGGGCTGGCATTTGATTCTGGGTACTTATAGCAAGAGATTTGTAAAGGAAGGTAGCACTGTATAAAATCACAAATGCTGAGCCTAGACTATTCTCTAGGTAATGGAAAGTTACTAAACTTTGGACAAGACAAAAGACATAATTAAATAGTTCTTTAAGATGATAATCTACTAACAGATATATGAAATAGATCAGTTTTGAAGCCACAGAGATTTGACAGCATTCCAATCCTCACATGAGAGACAATCAGGAGTTAATATGGTATGCTCTACCTGTAAGGATGTTTTCAATGGCATTGTGACAAACTCATATTTAAAATGTCTTAAGTAATGAGGAAACTTGTAGCTCAAAAATTTGGAAATTCCAAAGTAGACAGATTTCAGGTCTGAAAGAATTAGAATCTCGGTAATATCATTAAGGACCAGGTTCTTCACATTTCTGCTTCGCTGTCTTGGGTGTTAGCATTATTCTCTGGTCAACAAGATGAGAGTTCCAGGCATCCTGAATTGTAATGTTCAGAGGAAGAAGAGAAATTATTTTAAGAGAGGGGAAGGGTTTTGCAGAATGGCTTCCCCTACTCCTCCTAAATTCTCTTCCTACCTCTGAGGCCATAGTTGAATCACATGCCTTTTTTTTTTTTTTTTTGATGGAACTGGGGTTTGAACTCAGCTTCATGCTTGCAAAGCAGGTACTCTACTGCTTGAGTCACACCTCCAGTCCATTTTGCTCTGATTATATTTTAGAGATGGGGGTCTCTCAAACAATTTACTTAGGCTGGCCTTGAACTGGGATCTTCCTGATTTCAGCCTCCCAAGTAGCTATGATTACAGTGACCAGCTCACATGCTCATTCTTGAACCAGTCCCTGGTCCACATGGTAGAATAAGTGTTAAGGAATCAATGACGGGGAGGTAAGAGTCAAAGATGACTGAGAGTTTGAGCAAAATGACTTGGGAACATAGAGAGGGGAGCAGATATGAGAGGAAAGATGATTTTTGTGATACTGTGGTTTTGAAATCAGAGTTTTGTGGTTACAAGGCAGAAAATGGTGATTTTAAAAATAGTTCTTCTGAGTGTGAGATGCAGAGATGAACAGCTGGAGATGGGGTGGAAGGGGATGGACATTACAGAGAAGCATATGAGAATAACATTGAAGACACAAAATGACAGTTCAACATTTAGAAGAAGGGACATTTTCTGAGACAAAAAACATAAGAAGAGAGGCATAATGTGTGTGCGTGTGTAAACTGAAAACTGGTTCTAAGATTTATATGCCTATGTAAATGCCTAAAATAACCTAGATAATTTTGAAGCTGAAAGACTTACCCTAACAAATTTCAAAACTTATTATAAGGCTCAGTAATTAAGACAGTGTGGTAGTGGCAGAATGACAGATGAATATACCAAAGGAACGTAATACAGAATCCAGAAATAGAACTTGAGAACTTGATTTACAGCAGAGTCGCTGTGGCAGTTTAGTGAAGAAAGGATAATATTTTGAACAAATGGCGCTGGAGAAATTGGCTACTTATCTGGAATAAAGGATATTTGATTCCTATCTCACTCCATATACAATAATTCAAGATGGACCATAGTCCTAAATGAGAAAAAAAATTCAAATAAGCTTCTATTAACCAAAGGACACTATTATCAAGAGAGTGAGTAGGGAAGAGAAAGTATATTTCAATCCATGTATTTGATAATGGACTTAAATCCAGAATAGGTTAAAAAATCTATAAGTCAATATGAGAAAACAAAACTTGGTTTTTAAATGGGAAAAACTCAGGTGTTGGGTTCAATCCCCAGCACCAAAAAAAAAAAAAAAAAAGGCAGGAAGTGGGGGGACTCTTGAACAAGTACTCCATAAAGATGATTCCCAAATGCCCAATAAGTGCATAGAAAATGTTCAGTATAATTCCTTATCAGGGAAACGATCATTACAATCAAAATTAGACATCACTACATACCACAATGGCTGAAGTGAATTAAACGTTGGTACTTGACAGCCTGAGTGCTGACAATCTAAACTCACCTGCTGCAGATGGGAGTGTAAATGGTCCAACCACTTTGAAAAAGTGGCAACATTCACTAAAGCAAACATGTGCCAATTCTGTCTCATCTGTGATAGTTAATTTTATATGTCATTTTGGTTGGGCCACCATGCTCAGTTGTTAATTAGACATTGTACTGGGTGTTTCTTTGAGTGTGTTTTTAGATTGAATTAACATTTAAGTTGATGGAATATGAATAAAGCAGATTGCCTTCTATAATGTGGGTGGGTCTCATTCAATCAGTTGGAAGCCTAAGTAGAACAAATAGACCAACCCTTGGGTAAGTAAGAAGAATTCTCCAGCAGATGGCTTCCAGTCTTGCACTGAAATATCATTTTTCCCTGGGTGTCCAATTTGTTAGTCAGTCTGCTCTGCAGATTTTAGACTAATCAACATCCATAATTGTGTCAGCTAATTCTATATATATCATATATTAATGTGCAATAATATATATACATATTCTGCTATTGGTTCTATTTCTGTGTAGAACTCTAACACTTACAGGTGTGTACTATTCTGGAACCGTAAGTACATGTGTCCATCAAAAACATGAATACTCACAGCCTATTCATTCATAATAGTCAGCCACCAAATAGTCATAGCACTCTTATTTTTCAAAGTCCCAAATTGGCACAACCCAAATGTCTTTCAAGTCTGGGACACCAGTGGCTCACACCTGTAATCCTAGTTCCTTGGAAGGCTGAAATAGGGAGCATTGCAGGTTGAGGCCAGTCTGAGTAGAAAAGTTAGGAAGATCTCATCTCAAGATAAAAACGATAGGCATGGTCAGGCATGCCTGCCATCCCAGTTATGACAGAAAGCATAAAACAGGAGGATCCTGGTCCAGGCTGTTCTGAGCAAAAACTGAGAGACACTAGCTCTCAAATAACAAGAGCAAAGAAGGCTGGAAGTGTGGCTCAGTGGTACAGTACCTGATTAGCGAGGCTGAAGTATGAAGCCCTAACTTCAAACCCCAGTACCTCCAAAAAAGAATCTGTCAAGAGAGGGATGAACAAACTATGGCATATTCATACAGTGGAATATTACTTAGCAATCAGAATGAACAAACCCTTTACTAATGGTCAGCTGATTTTTCAACAAGATTGCCAAGAAAATTCAAAGTAGCAGGAGAGAAAATTTGTTTCAGCAAATAGTTCTGGGACAGCTGGATATTCATATACAAAAGAATGACTTTGAAATGCTACCTCATACCATATATAGAAAATAATACAAAATGTATCATAGACCTAAGTATAAGAAATAAAATGCAAAATTCTTATGAAAACATAGTAATCTTTGTTACCTGGACTAGATATTTATTTCTTAGATAGGACATCAAAAGCATAAGCTAGGAAAGAAGGAAATAGATAAGTTGAATTTTATCAAAATTTTTAAATTTAGGTATATAACCAAGCAAAACATACACACAAAAACTTGAGCACCATTGTTTACAGCAACATTACTTGTCATAGTCAAAGAGTAGAAACAACCCAAATGCCCATTGGCTGATGGATGGTTAAAGTGTGGCACATCCACGAGTGGACTATTATGGGCAATGGAAAGAAATGAAGTGCTGAGACATGCTACAATGTGGATGAAGTTTGAACATTTTGCTAACTGAAAGAAGCTAACCATAAAAATACCGCATATTGAGTGGTTCCATTTATATGAATTATCCAGAATAGGCAAATCTATAGAGATAAAAATCGATTAGTGGTAGCCAGGGTCAGAGGGAGAGGAAAACATGGAGCAATGGCTAATTGGTATGGGCTCCCTTTTTAGAGTGATGAAAATGTCTCGGAGTTATACATTGGTGATGGCTTCAGAGCTCTGTGAACATGCTAATGCCACCGAATTTAAATCACTTTAAAAGGGTGATTTTTATGGTAAGTGACTGTGTCATCAAAAAAATTTATTTTGCAGGGGATGGCAGTGCACAACTGTAATACTAGCACTAAGGAAGCTGGGGCAGGAAGAGTACAATTTCAAGGTCAGCCTGGGCTACATAGTGAGACCCTGTCACAAACAGAAAAATAAATAAGAAAGAAAGGAAGGAAGAAAGGAAAGAGGCAGGCAGGCAGGAAGGAAGGAAGGAAGAAAGAAAAGAAGGATGGTAAAAAGAAAAATTAAAAAATTTTTTTGCAGTTCTGGGGATGGAAACCAGGGCCTTACGATTGCTAGGCAAGTGTCCTACCAGTGAGCTATGTCCCAAATCCAAGAACATGTGATTTTGATCTTAAATAATGGAGAATTGTTATCTTTTTAACAGAAATGGCAAAATAGAGAAATTGCTTTAGATGGGAATGATGAATGAGACTTCTCATGATGAACTACCATTGTGGTTGTCCTTAGGACCTGCTGGAGCCCTCTCTATGGTTCAGATGGATAAGGGTGAGAGGCTGAACTATGGAGAATGAATACCCTCAATAAATGAATGGTAAATATGTAAATGCAAGGTAAAAAACATGTTTTTTAGCTTTCACATGGAGAAAGAGTTAAAAGGCAAACCTTCAGGATAAACTTAACAAAAATATAGGATTTATAAGAAGAAAACTAAAAATGTTACTGAAGAACACAAAAAAAGCCGGGGAAAATGGAAATAAGAGACTTGAGTGAGAAAATTTAACATTTAAAAGTGAAAATTGTCCCCCAAGTTTATAAATTTAATTCAATCACAGTAAACATTTGACAAAACAATTTTAAAGAGCATTTGGATATTTTATTAAGTGAAATAAAATAAGTAGGATGCAGAACGATGTGTGTAGCATGCTATGCTTTGCAAAAAGAAAGGAGAAATTACACACACACACACACACACACACACACACAGGGCAAGAAAACAGCAACAACTGAAATGCAGGGAGGAGGGGAATCATCTCATTTTATCCTTTTCCTCTTTCTGATTTTGAGAACATGAGCACATTATATATTAAAACTAATGAAATCAATTGAAAATAATTGATGTTCATGACGGGAGGAATAATTGGAGATTGGGGTGGGGTAGGATTGATATGACATATTCTACTGGACAAAAATCTTCTTAGAAGAAGCAAGTGTTTGCAACAGCTCATAGGATGTGAAGTGCTCCATAAATACTTATTGCTATTTTCATAATCTTTTTTGATTGTGCCCAGGGCCTCACCCATGCCAGGCAAGTACTCCATCACTTGAGCCACACCCACAGCCTTAAATATATTCTAATTTTGGGGGCGATACTGGATTTTGAACTCAGGGCTCACACTTGGTAGGCAGGTGCTCTAACACTTGAGTCACGCCCCCAGCCAAAGCATTTTTTTTTTTTTGTGATACTGGGGTTTGAATGCATAGTCTTGTGCTTGGTAAGCACATGTTCTACCACTTGAGCCGTGCTGCCAACCCTGATTGTCTTTATGATGTTGAGACGGCAAATGCATGACTTTATATGCATAAAGGAATATACTGATAAGGCTTTTTTTTTTACTATGTGAAGTTTAAAAGTTTTGGGTGTGGGGGTGGAATTAAAAAATGTAACAGAACAAATGGAAAATATACTTTATAATATATAATATAATGGGTAAGGTCAGTCATTCTACAATTTATCTGAGTATCTTCCCTGGGTCAACCATTACACTAGAGCATAGCTATCTTGTGACGAAGAAGATGGTTTTGACCTCAAGGAGTTTACAGTCTCCAGAGACTAAGAGTTACATCTTAAATATATAAGAGGTCATTAAAAATCACAAGGAACCCCCCCCATAGGTCAATAAAAGATGGGCAGAAGAGAGGTTAAAGCAGATTGTAATAGTAAATGAATACAGGAAAAGAAATTTAATCTTTGTAGTCAACTTCACTCAAACACAACCAACAAGATATATTTGTTTGTTTATTAATGCTAACAGTTTTAAGAAAGGACAAACCCCAGTGTTGGCTGGTGGCGTCCTGGAAGTGGGAGGGTATGAGCTTCCTGGGAGGCAGTTTAACAACATGTATTGGAATTTAAAGATGCAAACTGTTTGACCCAGCAATTCCACTCCTGGAAAGAAATAATTAGACATACAGATGTGAAGATACATGCCAAAGGATGTTTTCCTCAACTTTCCTTATGATAATTCAACTATTAGGTAGTGAATCACATTGTGGTACATTGGTGCAGTAGAATACAGTGCAGTGATTAAAAAGGATCTTGTAGCTCTGTGCACACTGATGTGAAAAGATGTCACCATATTAAGTGAAAAAAGTTAGCTAGTTTTCACCACGGATTATAAAAAATACTCTGGTCCCCTTTAGCGATTTGAGTCTATGTCCAAATGGAGGTATGCATAGAAAGTCTGTACAGATTCCAGAACATAACAGATTGTCTTTGGGTAGTGACATTCAGAATGATCTTTGTTTTATTGTTTACACCTTTTCTGGTGACATGTCATTAAATAAAATTATTCAAAAGTTGTTTCCTAAATATATTTTTCCAAAAATTCCTTTGGGGATAACTTTTGTTTAACCAAAGCCATGATAACAGAAATTTTTATTATTAAGACTCTCAAGTTTTGCACATTCATATTTTTCCTGTCCTAAATCAGTAGGGAAGCCTTTGTAAATAATAAAATATTTCAAGAATTTGTAACAAAATGACAATCACAGAGTACTGACCTCATTTCCACCATGATTAAAAGAACTGAAAGAAAAGAAACCCGGACAACAGACACAGACAAGAAATCTGAGCAGTGCTGGCCTCTTTGAATAGGTTCCTTGGCAGGGGGTTAGGTGCTAGAACAGGAGAGAACTGAGGAGTTTGCCTCTTTCTTGGTTTGCCATTGACTTACTATTCCCAAAACTTCATAAATTTCCACATACACTAGACTTCCAAGTGTAAAAGAATGACCCCCCTCCGCCCCATGACCCTGTCATTCACTTCACATCCTTATTGAATCTTACTTATTTGCCCTGATATCTTGGCATTAAGTCTTCTTGGCTCTGCAACCACTATTGTGCTAAGATGGCAGAAAATTCTCCCAATTCATTTCAGTCTTCTGTGGGACTTAGGGATCTAAAGCTTGTCATATTTTAGACAGAAATGCTCTGTGACTCAATGCTACCCATCCATGAACAGAAAACAGTTATGTCCCAGCCTCAGATCTTTGGGCCAAAGAAGGCAGACTCCTGGAACTATGGGGTTATTGTAAAGAATCTATGATTTCATATAGGTCTTAAGCATGGTCTGAAAACAAATAGACCAAAGTACAATGACTGCTTCGTAAGACCCACATTTTCAAACACTTAGATTAAAAAGGAGTTCTTAGTCTCAAAAAGTTTACAGACTACAAAATTAAGATAATAAACTTTGTATGGTCTTTCATGCCTTGTTGTCTCTGTGTGTGCAATTTCCTCTTCCCATCTCCACCACCACTTTTTTTTTGCCCTGGCAAACCCAGAAGGGGTATGATGCCTAGCACACAGTGCATTCTCAGAAAGATGGTTTAGTCCATAGTTTACAGACCTGTAGTATAGCCCCCTGCTCCCACATACTTTTTTCCCGTCCCCTGTTTCTCCTAGAACAAAATTCCCATGCAAACTTAAAAACTTGAAAACAAACTTTGTTGTGGTTCTTGGAGGTGGGGATAAGGAGAAGCATTGGATAATTTTCATGTTTCTAGACCTAATTATTGGTTTGCTTCCTAGAAAAATTTTCTAAACATCTTTTTTTTTTCCAAAATAAATGTTGAAAATGCTTGCTATTGTAAAATGGAAAACATTATGAATTCTGAAGGTCTTTATAAGTCTATATCTGAACTGAAGGAAAAATGACATGGTATGGAAATATTTGTAGTCTTTAGTTTCAGCTACTATGCCAGTTCTTTAAATAAAATTTATTTATTTATTTTTATTGTTTTATTATTCATATGTGCATATAAGGCTTGGGTCATTTCTTCCCCCTGCCCCCACCCCCTCCCTTACCACCCATTCCGCCCCCTCCCTCTCCCCCCCACCCCCTCAATACCCAGCAGAAACTATTTAAATAAAATTTAAAAGAATGCTACCTAAAATTTTTGAATAACTGCTTTGTGTATGTTACACTCAAAGTCAGCATTTCACCAAGGAACTTTGTGTTCTGTTGCTGTTTTTTTCTCTGAACACATGTCTTTCCACATGATAATGTCAGGTTTTTTACTTTCTAACAAGTCATCTAATAACAGCAAAGAAAAGGCAGGAGGTTGAGATGAGGAAATGATTAGAAGGTGCTTTTATACATTTAATGATTTCTGAGTCCTGGTAGTCTTGTCACATTGGGTAGGGTCTTTAGAAAAAGAAAATGAATTCAAAGTGACAAGCTATGGCAGAATGTGAATTTTAAGCTCATGGTAAGCCAAGTAATATTATGGGCTCATGTAGCAGAATTTGACACTGGATTATCTTAATAATGTATACCCCCACCCCAAGTCTGCCCCACTTACTAATAATCAACATTTCAGATAGACATTTGAGTAGAAAAACATTCTATTTTTTACAAACTCATTTTCAACATTTTCCAAGTGATGTTTCCCAACTTGGAATCCAGACTACAATGCTAAGCCTCTTTTAAACAAATGAGTCCAGTCCTTTAGGTAAAGTGAAGGGAGTTCCTGTGGGGTCCTGATCGTGCTCATCTGTGTTGTTTTCCATAGATAAATCAGATGATGTCACATAGTGATAAAAACCAACTGTTGTGTGAACTAAAGGCAGAGCATATCAGGGCCTGACCTTTTGCTTTTGAACCTACCATTTTTACCTATCAAAATGTGACCTATTCCATAATGCCTCTTCCTCTGGTGCCCTACTTCTCCAAAGCCCCAGAAAGAAGCTGATTCTACTAAAACATATCCTTCTGGATTGAATTCACAGAGTTCTGTTACTAAGGGAGTAGGAAGAACCCACGGGAAACTGGGCTACCTGGCAGGACCCACTGTGACCACCAGTAAAAATGGAGGCATGACTACTAAAAGAATCAAAACATCTTGGTAAACAAGGAGACCACATCAGGTGGTCATAAAACTGAATTCCAAGACTTTAGATAACACTCTCTTGATTCAGGTTCAGGATCATGATGGATCAAAGAATGCCATTAAGAGACAGTTGGTGGATGGGAAAATGGAAATGGAAAGAGCCCTGAACAGTGTTACCTAACATTGGCATATGAGAAAGGACAAACACACTCAATGTCAAACTCCTAAGCACTCCCAAATTGGGATCCAAACTGATAAGGTTGTTTAAACAAAATTCTAAAGAAACCGAAAAACAAAAAACAAGAAAAAAACCCTTACCTCTTCCTTTAGTATTTAGCAGAAACACTGTATCTGCAGCTACTTTTCCCAATCCTCCACACAGATGCTTGCTTTATATCTTTTGTACCTTTGCAGTGATTGCTTTCTCAGAGCACTTAGCCAGAATCCCTCACCTCCATTTGCATTCCATGTCCTTGACTTCACAGATTCATCTTGACCTTTGTATCTACTATGGTTCCTAGCTCATGATAGGCATAGCAAATATTTCAGGAAAGAAATGAATGGATGAGTATATTTTTAAAACAATTCAGTAAAATGAAAATTAGATAGAAGTAAATTTGTCAAAGATTGAATTAAATTAGCAACATATAAAAGCTGACTATTTTTACTGCACAATAATACATGTTTATTGTAGAAATTTAAGGAGGCCCTTGGTCAGCTACACTTTTTGTTGCTGGAAGTGTGCTGTCCAAAACTCACCTTTGATTATAAACATCTTTCCAAGTCATAAAATGCATTGCTAGAGTTTGAATGTTTATGTGTCTTCTGAGAATTCATGCTTAAACTTAATTTCTACCATAGAGATCTTTGGGAGTTGAATTCATGAGGGCTCTGCCCTCATGCACAAGATCAGTGGTCTTATCAAAGTGGCTGCAGCTGGGGATACAGCTCAGCGGTGGAGCACTGCCCAGCATGTGCAAAGCAGAAAGGAAAGAAAAAAAAAAGTGGCTTCAGAGAGCTGCTTAGCTCTTCCATCTCTTCTGCCATGGTGGGTGGGTGGGGGATGCAGAATTCATCACCCTTTTCTGCCTTTAATTGAGGATACCCCAAGAATGCACTGTATTAGAAGCACAAAGCAGCCTTCATCAGACACTGAATCTACCAACAACTTGACCTTAAACTTCCCAGCCTTCAGAACTGTGAGAAATACATTTCTGTTGAGTATAAATTAACTAGCTTAATATATTTCACCAGGAATGGTAGAAATAGGTAGTGTTTTAATAACGATTTCTATTTCACAAATAATGCATGACCATTTTAGAAAAGCTGGAATAAAAAAGAGGGAAAAAGTCACTAATAATTGTAAGCCTAGTATTATACACTGTTAACATTTTTGTATATGCCTTTTAGATTAATAAAAGTATGCAGGTATGTGTATATAATCTGTTTAGTTAGGGATTCATGTGTGTTCATATGAATACATTATATATATGATTATAATTTTTTGGTATTTGAGGGAATGACAGTACCTGCCTTATAGCCTGTCTTGGACATATTTTTGAGTAACTATGAAATCAAACAGGATGTGTATTCATAGAAGCTGATTTCAAACTAATGTTATACTCATGGATGGAAAATTTCTACTAAAATCAGACAGATTCTTAATGTAGTTTTCTTTTCTACTATAATACTTTTCACTTTTGTTATATATGAAATACACAAAAATATTAATAGTACAGCCAAGAAATAAAAATGAGTCCCATATTCACTTAGCATGAAAAACATTCTTTAATCAAGTCCCCAGTGAAAAGTTATGATTGATAGTAATAATAGCAATTTTTTTTCAATTTAAAAATAACATAGGCAGGAGGAATGCACTTAGCCAGCTATGGAATTAATCCCTCTAGGTGAGATAATCTTCAAAATTCTTAAACTGGTTCTGTCAGGTGGGAGAATATGATGAATATGCTATTTGCATCTGAAATAAGAAAAATTAACATTTCTTTGACTTTGACTCTTCTAGATTTGTCAAATGTCCTCAATTTTTTTTGGCAGTACTAGAGTTTGAACTCAGAGCCTTACACTTATTGGGCAGAGGCTCTACTACTGAGTCACTCGCCCTGAATATCCTCAATATTTTAATTCTTTCTTAGAATAACCCTAAGAATAAGCCCCAATTCATAAATGAGAAAATTGAAGTTCAAAGAAGTTAGATGACTTGTTCATGGTTCTACATGTAGAAACTAGTGGATTTGAAATGAGTTCTATTTATCAGAGCCTTGTACATGCTAGGCAAGTGCTCTACCACTGAGCCACATCCCAACTTCTGTCTTTTGATTTAAAAACTTGTCTTACCCCCCAGAAATGCATTTCTAAGACATAATACATATTTTCAATGATATAAAGACCAGTTGCTACTTTATTACAAAATATTAGAATAACTAGGATTTGGATGTGGTTTGTCTCCCAGGGTTCACATGTTGGACGTTGGTGTGGCAGTGCTGACATATGGAACCTTTAAGGTATGGCCTAGCAGGAAGTGCTTTGGTCATCGAGGGTGTTACTTTCAGAGGGGATAATGTAGTTCTCATGGAAACCCAGCTAGTTCCCACAATAGTGGGTTGTCATGAAAGACCAAGACTGGCTTCTTCCCGTTCTCTGGCTTTCTTTGTTGTCATGTGGTCCCTCTCACTGGACTCTTGCCATGAAGCCATCTCCAACCAGGCCTTCATCAGAGGCTGAACAAATGGGGCTAACCAATCTTAGACTTTCAGCCTCCCAAACTATGAGCTAATAAACTTTTTTTCTTTATAAGCTTCAGATATCTTGTTATAGCACTGGAAAACAGACTAAGACAGTCCTCCAAAATTCCTTACTATTGCTTAATTTTTTCCCTTCCGCTCTATCGTTATTTAGTACCAACAGATTCTTTGGGTATTTTAAATTGATGGTTCTGTTTTTAAGGTAAAACAATCATTGTGAAATATACACAATTGTTTTCAGCACTTTCATAATACAATATATTATTACATAAAACCAAATATTTAAAAAAATTCAGATTAGTAAGAAAAAATAGTAAGCAGAAATATGAGTAGTTCATGATCATCATTAATTATCTCAAAATGTGGCTCTTCATCCAAAAATATATCAGTTTAAAATTACACAAATTGTGCATACTTATTGAAAAAATATTTTAAAACAGTATAGTAGAATATAAACAATAAGTTTAAAATTCTCTTATCTAGACTGGAACTGTGGCTCAAGTAGTAAAGTGCTAGCTTTATAAGCGTGCAGCTCTGAGTTTAAACCCCAGTCCCACAAAAAAAAGCTTTAAACCAGATACTTAAGTTTCTCTTCTCACTCAAATCATTATTTGTGTGTATGTGTCTTGTCAAATGCTTTTCTATTCACTCATTAAAAAAAATGTGAAATCAGGGCTGAGGATGTAATTCAGGGGTAAGTACTTGCCTGACATGTGCAAGGCCCTAGTTTGATACCTAGCACAGCAAAAATAAGTAAGCAAATAAATAAACAAATAAAACTAAAAACAAGAAGACATAGACATGAAAACTACACAAAATACATGGTCTCTGAATCCTTTATAGATAACTATAAAGGATGTTATTGGTGTAATTGGTAATTTATACTTGGGTTCTAGATTTGATAATGGTATTGTAACAATATTTTCTTTCTTCATAAAGATAATTGTATTGTGAAGAATGTAGAACATCCTTATTTTTAGGAGATATGTGATAAAGTGTTAGGTCCCTAACTGTCAAATCTCAGAGAAAGGGAAGCAAATATGGAGAGGCAGGAAGGAAGGAGGAAGAAGTGGGGGAGAGAGGAAGGCAGAGAGAGAGAAGGAGGGAGAAAGAATGAGAGAGAGAGCAACTGTGGAAATTATATGAATTGATGTATCTGAATCTAAGTGAAGGAATTTAGATGGTTATTGTAATATTCTTGCTACTTCTCTGATAGTTTGAAAAATTTGAAAATAAGAGAACAAAAGGGAGGAATGGAAGCTATAACAATGTATCATAAAGAAAATAGCCATTTGGCACCAGAAATATCTGTGCTGAACTCCAGATTCAGTCAATTAGTTTATAATCAGTTGTCCTTGGCCTGGTGACAAAACCTATTAGGGATTTGGTTGTGCACGTTCAAATAAAGATACTGTCTACCTTAAATCATTCCTGTAGGAACTACATGAGAGAAGGCATCCACACTAACATTCATTTTCTTTAGTAATAATGTATGTGGAAACTTCTGTTCAGTAATGGTAAGCTAAATTATTTGAATCACCCTCCCTCCACAGCTGAAAGCAATCAAAAAAGGATAGATAAAACATTCCTTTAAGGCAGAGTTTAAAAATCTCTTGAAACAGTGAAGAGACAAGAAGGCAAAAAAATTTCAGACCCAACATGGCTGGAAAATGAGAACCCAGAGAGGAAAACAAGAAGTCACTTCAGTCATTTTATGATTCTGGAAAATTAGAATCTTCACTTTGATAGACTTTGAGGACCTGAAGGATTAAAACCAAAGTCCAGACCTTGTTTGGGCTGGGGAGTTAAACCTGTGATGCCCCTCACCATATGCTGAGTTCTCTCCCAGACCACAGCCTAAGGACAAACCACAAACAGGACACCAGGTCTGCTCAAATCCCCTAGTCAACCTGGCATGGTAGTGCTCACTTGTAGTCCCAGCTACTCCAAGGCTGAGGCAGGAGAATCACTTGAGACCAGGAGTTCAAGGTCACTCTGGACTACATATGGAGATCTTGTCTCAAGAAAAAAAAAAAATCCCTTAGTCAGTTTGAATTCCCTCCGATCTTTAGGAATGTCAAACCCTGAATTTGGTATAAAGTGATCTTGGGTTAGTAGTGCCCCACAGTTGACAGAAGCAAGCACAAAACCTCTGAGGCAGAGCCTCCACTGTAAACCTTGAATTAACCCTACAAATATTTCAACAAAGGTAGCACGCAGTGTGTGGTTTTTGACCTCGCACAAAGACAAATGAGAACATTGAGTATGATGTATAGGGATAATCAAATGTAACTAGCACAAGTAAATAATATTTACAGTGGAGGCTCTGCCTCAGAGGTTTTGTGCTTGCTTCTGTCAACTGTTGGCGAGGATGCGGGGAAAAAGGAATCCTCTTACACTGTTGGTGGGAATGTAAACTAGTACAACCACTCTGGAAAAAAATTTGGAGGCTACTTAAAAAGCTAGACATTGATCTACCATTTGATCCAGCAATACCACTCTTGGGGATATACCCAAAAGACTGTGACACAGGTTACTCCAGAAGCACCTGCACACCCATGCACTTTAAGCCATGACTTCACCATAAGCCATTATCTCAGAGGGTCAGGGAGTCATACAGGATTATCACATCCAGTGACCTTCTTGGGTCTCCCAGTGGAGGGTTTTTAACACTAGCTTTGAGGCAAATAAAGATGGAATTGGTAAACCATAATGTAAATCAGAAGAAAGCATCCCAAGAACAATTTACAGAAACAAGGAGGATTAGAAAGAGCATGCTGGGAGAAGATCCAACACACATTGAACTGGAGTTCCAGAAGGCAAGGACGGAGTCCTCAGAAAAAGTAATATTTGAGGTGATAATGGCTGAGATTTTTCAGAACTGATGAAAGATACCAATGCACACAGACAACAAATCTCTAGCTAGGTAATTTTTTTAAAAAATCCTCACTTAAACTGATTTTTGTGAAATAGTGGAAAATCGATGACAAAAATAAATCTTAAAAGCAAATGAAAAATAAAAAAGGAAGATAGTTCATCTAAGTAAAGGCCTAGCTGGCTCCCTACTAAACATCTATGCAAGAAATAAGTCAGATCTTTCACAAGTACCTTCACAGAAGTTAGTCTATTTTAAGAGTCCTTGTAACATCCATTCCTGATGAAAACTCTATTCAAGTATGTGCTGCAGGTTTCGGCAGTACTATAAGATGAGAATGAAAAGTAAAAATGTAATAACTGAAGAGGAAGAAACAAGGGTGTAGTTTAAGTGATACAATTATATAGTTTCCTGTATTTAAAATTCTGTATCTAAATTCCACACTAAAAAAGTTAAAAAAGGCCTTTTTTTATTATTGTTTTTTTTTATCCATATGTGCATACAATGTTTGGGTCATTTCTTCCCCCTTCCCCCACCCTCTCCCTTACCTCTCCCTTACCTCCCCACCCCCTCCTTCTCCCCCCCACCCCCTCAATACCCAGCAGAAACTATTTTGCCCTTATCTCTAATTTTGTTGAAGAGAGAGTATAAGCAATAATAGGAAGGAACAAGGGTTTTTGCTAGTTGAGATAAGGATAGCTATACAGGGATTTGACTCGCATTGATTTCCTGTGTGTGTGTGTTACCTTCTAGGTTAATTCTTTTTGATCTAACCGTTTCTCTAGTTCCTGGTCCCCTTCTCCTATTGGCTTCAGCTGCTTTAAAGTATCTGCTTTAGTTTCTCTGTGTTGAGGGCAACAAATGCTAACTAATTTTTTAGGTGTCTTACCTTCCTCACCCCTCCCTTGTGTGCTCTCACTTTTATCATGTGATCAAAGTCCAATCCCCTTGTTGTGTTTGCCCTTGATCCAATGTCCACATATGAGGGAGAACATACGATTTTTGGTCTTTTGGGCCAGGCTAACCTCACTCAGAATGATGTTCTCCAATTCCATCCATTTACCAGCGAATGATAACATTTCGTTCTTCTTCATGGCTGCATAAAATTCCATTGTGTATAGATACCACATTTTCTTAATCCATTTGTCAGTGGTGGGGCATCTTGGCTGTTTCCATAACTTGGCTATTGTGAATAGTGCCGCAATAAACATGGGTGTGCAGGTGCCTCTGGAGTAACCTGTGTCACAGTCTCTTGGGTATATCCCTAAGAGTGGTATTGCTGGATCAAATGGTAGATCAATGTTTAGCTTTTTAAGTAGCCTCCAAATTTTTTTCCAGAGTGGTTGTACTACTTTGCATTCCCACCAGCAGTGTAAGAGGGTTCCTTTTTCCCCCGCATCCTCGCCAACACCTGTTGTTCGTGGTGTTGCTAATGATGGCTATTCTAACAGGGGTGAGGTGGAATCTTAGTGTGGTTTTAATTTGCATTTCCTTTATTGCTAGAGATGGTGAGCATTTTTTCATGTGTTTTCTGGCCATTTGAATTTCTTCTTTTGAGAAAGTTCTGTTTAGTTCACTTGCGCATTTCTTTATTGGTTCATTAATTTTGGGAGAATTTAGTTTTTTAAGTTCCTTATAAATTCTGGTAATCAGTCCTTTGTCTGATGTGTAGCTGGCAAATATTTTCTAAAAAGGGGATTTTACTTGCATATGGTTTCCAGTACACTCTTATGTTAATGATCTTGTTAGTCATCAAAATTCTGTGAAGAAACTAAGATTTAGAGAGAGTGAATCACAAAGCTGATCAATGGGAGAACTGGACCAGGACCCAAGTCTAATGATTCCTCAAGTCCATTTCCAGTTTGTAGGTATTTTTCTCTGGCAACTATTTTAATGACAACTGTCCATAAATTAATCCATTTATTTGGGAACATACTTTGTATTCTGTGTTATACTATTGGTAATGCTAGAATTGTTAGATTGTGTAGAATTGTGTTCCTGTCCAAATTCATATATTGATGTCATAACCCCTAGTACTTCAGAATGTGACTGTATTTGGAGACAGGGTCTTTAAAGAGGTAAAGCTAAAATGAGGTTGTTATGATGGGCTCTAATGTGATATGACTGCTGTCCTTATAAAAAGAAGAGATGTGGATAGACAGTTACAAAGGGAAGGAACAGCACACAAAGACAGGGTGAAGGCAGCCATCTGCAAGGCCAGGAGAGGGGCTTAGACTGGATCCTCCCTCGCAGCCCTCAGAAGAAACCCACTGCAGGGGCACCTTGATCTTGCACTCTACTCTCCAGGACTCTGTGAGAACACAGTTCTGTTGCGTAAGCCCTCCCATCTGTGCTACTGTTCTGTCTGCCCCAGCAAACCAACCCAGCTGGTGGCTACAGAAATGAAGTTCACTACTCAGGGGAAAAAGGCTGGTGTAATCAGACGCTGCTTTGTATAGCGATGTTTAGATTTTATAGTTCACTTATAACTTAACATTTTTTCTGTTAATTGTTTTCAGGGAAAATAACTCTGCTATTGAATATTTGACACTCTTTAGTCTTTACCTTTTTTTTTTAAACCATGGAAACAACAGTTTTTATGCCACTGTATTGGGTTAATTGAGGTTTTACAGTAATTAAATTATTATGTTATAGCAGGCTAACTGCTTTTGTGAGGACTCTATTATCAGGTAAATGAAGTCATATTGTCTGAAGTGATCTGACATTTTGAAAGATACCATAAATTTCTCTTTAATAGAACATGTTAAGCTTCTATTTAATTTTGAAGAGTTGACATGAATGCTAATTTAGTAACTATTTGAAAAGGCATTAGAGCCAGGCCGAATGTACCTGAAACATCTGGTCTTTCATTCATTAAATTTCACATTCCAGTGGAAAATGCTATTGGAATGTGCGAAGATCCAGACAACAAGCCAGGACAGCTGCATCTGAAACCAGATTTATTTTGAAACCAGAAAACCCATGCAAATAAACAACAGCAACACACATAAGAAGTGAGTTCATGACAGCTTACTGGATATGAGTCAAAAATAAAAAGAATTCAATTGTAGTTTGCTTCTGTCTAAAATTAAGAGTTGGATTCCTATTCACCCTGAATGAGATGGTACATCTGTATAAAGTATATAGGATATTTTATAAAGAAGAAAAAAATTCAATACATTATATACTCAATTATTTCTCTAAATAAAACCATTCCATTTCCACTTAAACCCAAGTGTCTGTCTCTCTGTCTCTCTTTCAGTAGAAACCACAAGTTTTCGACATTGTATGGTCTTTATTGGGTCCCATAACCAAAGGTCTATCAACACAAACTCGACCTGAGATGGCAATTTCTACAGTTCACACAGTTGTTTTCAGGGGAAGCACAGCTCGACTCAGCTGGAACATCCCCCGCCCTCACCCCCCCACAACCTGCAAATGTTTTAATCAGGGAAAATAATAAAGTTACATACCTGGAAAAATGAATTTATTCATATCATCAAAAATTATAACTCTATCCTAATATACTGAGTAACAATGAAAACTTTTATAATTAGCTTGGGTTATATGATATTTTTATTAAAGAAAGACAAAGGAACTTAATTAAGATTAATAATGCTAAGGAATGGTTAGCTTTGAAAAGACTAACTTGAGTAAGCTTATTGTTGATTTGTAGAAACTTTAGGGGTGCTTTTTTTTTAAATCAAAAATACTCTGGATTTCTTTTTCTTTTTTAATATGGCAGGGCTGGGATTGGAACTCAGGGCTTCACACTTGCAAAGCAGGCAGGCTACCACTTGAGCCACACCTCCAGTCCTTTTTGCTCTGGTTAGTTTTTGGAGATGGGGTTTCACAAACTATTTGCCTGGGCTGGCCTCAAACTGTGAGCCTTTTGATCTCAGCCTCCCAAGTAGGTAGGATTAAAGGCACAATCCCCATCATAGGGCTGGATTTCTTAATATGTAACCTTTATGGTCCTTAACTTAATTGTTGGAACACTGTCAACACCATAGCTTAGTGCAGTTTCAAAAACAAATTTAATGACTGATTCTTCTCTATTAAAAATGTAGGTCATTTGCTTTATTTTCTTTGAACAAAGTAAGCAGGAATTCTAGAAATGCTTCCTGACATTGTTTAAACTTGCCACTTTATAGGCAATCCCTTACTTGCTAATAACTTTAATTTCATCACTCACTCAATCTAAAACTGTGTTTTTTATCTTGACTTGGTGAGTTCAAATGGACTCCTGCTTATGAAACAGGCGTTTTCTGATGCTAATATTGGGAGAGTTCAGTCTGTGGCAGCCATGGCACTGGAAAATGAGGTTAATCTGGTTTTGTTTTCAAACATTTACTGAAACAGACACTTTACAGAGCACGCACTCATCAGTAGCATCGTGCTTTTGCTAGGGAGTTGATCTGCTTAACGTTCCTAGTCTTAGGTTTTGCAAAACCCAGCCCTCAATTTCTTCCTAGAAGGGTTCAAAGATGACTTATTTGCGTCTCTCAGTTATGTCTTAACCTGCATAATTTTCACAAACATTCATTGGCACGTTGCTTCACAACTTCTTTCTGGTTATTTAGTTGTTATGATCTATCTTTTTTTAAAAAATATATCTTTTATTCATATGTGTATACAATATTTGGGCCATTTCTCCCCCCTCCCCACCACCCCCTCTCTTTCTCCCATCCCCTTCCTCTCCCCCGCCACCCCCTCGCTTCTAGTCAGAGACTGTTCTGTCCTTATCTCTAATTTTGTTGAAGAGAGAGTATAAGCAATAATAGGAAGGAACAAGGGTTTTTGCTAGTTGAGATAAGGACAGCTATACAGGGAGATTCCTAGCATTGCTTTCAAATACATATGTGCTACATTCTAAGTTGATTTTTCTTGAACTGACCTTTTCTCTAGTTCCTGGTCCCTTTCTCCTATTGGCCTCTGTTGCTTTAAAGTTTCTGCATTAGTTCCTTTGACTGAGGACATCAAATGCTATCATGTTTTTTTGGGTTTCTTACCTATCTTCATACCTCCCTTGTGTGCTCTTACTTTATCATGTGACCAAAGTCCAAGCCCCTTGCTGTGTTTGCCCTTGATCTAATGTCCGCATATGAGGGAGAACATATGAGTTTTGGTCTTTTGGGCCAGGCTAAGCTCACTCAGGATGATGTTCTCCAATTCCATCCATTTACTTGCAAATGGTAAGTTTTTATTCTTCTTCATAGCTGAGTAGAATTCCATTGTGTATAAATACCACATTTTCTTAATCCATTCGTCAGTAGTGGGGCATCTTGGCTGTTTCCATAACTTTGCTATTGTGAATAGTGCCACAATAAACATGGGTGTGCAGGTGCCTCTGGAGTAACCTGTGTCACAGTCTTTTGGGTATATCCCCAAGAGTGGTATTGCTGGATCAAATGGTAGATCAATGTCCAGCTTTTTAAGTAGCCTCCAAATTTTTTTCCAGAGTGGTTGTACTAGTTTACATTCCCACCAACAGTGTAAAAGTGTTCCTTTTTCCCCGCATCCTCGCCAACACCTGTTGTTGGTGGTGTTGCTGATGATGGCTATTCTAACAGGGGTGAGGTGGAATCTTAGTGTGGTTTTAATTTGCATTTCCTTTATTGCTAGAGATGGTGAGCATTTTTTCATGTGTTTTTTGGCCATTTGAATTTCTTCTTTTGAGAAAGCTCTGTTTAGTTCACTTGGCCATTTCTTTAGTGGTTCAGTAATTTTGGGAGAATTTAGTTTTTTAAGTTCCCTGTGCATTCTGGTTATCAGTCCTTTGTCTGATGTGTAACTGGCAAATATTTTCTCCCACTCTGTGGGTGTTCTCTTCAGTTCAGAGACCATTTCTTTTGTTGTGCAGAAGCTTTTTAGTTTTATGAAGTCCCATTTGTCTAAGTAACTTTCTCTTAGTTGCTGAGCTGCTGGGGTTCTATTGAGGAAGTCCTTGCCTATACCTATTTCTTCCAAAGTGTTTCCTACTCTTTCCTGTACCAACTTTAGAGTTTGGGGTCTGATATTAAGGTCCTTGATTCATTTTGAGTTAATACTAGTACAGGGTGATAAACCTGAATCTAGTTTCAGTTTTTTATAGACTGCTAACCAGTTTTCCCAGCAGTTTTTGTTGAAGAGGCTGTCTTTTCTCCATCATTTATTTTTAGCGCCTTTGTCAAAAATAAGTTGGGTATAGTTGTGTTGATTCATATCTGGGTCCTCTATTCTATTCCACTGGCCTTCATGTCTGTTTTTGTGCCAGTACCATGCTGTTTTTATTGTTATTGCCTTGTAATGTAGTTTGAAATCAGGTATTGTGATACCTCCAGCATTGCTATTTTTGCTGAGTATTGCCTTGGCTATTTACGGTCTCTTGAGTTTTCAAATGAATTTTAGGGTAGATTTTTCCAATCTCTTTGATGAATGTCATTGGGATTTTGATGGGAATTGCATTAAACATGTAGATTACTTTTGGGAGTATAGCCATTTTTACTATGTTGATTCTACCAATCCATGAGCATGGGAGATCTCTCCACCTTCTGTAGTCTTCCTCAGTCTCTTTCTTCAGGGGGTTATAGTTTTCCTTGTAGAGGTCATTTACATCCTATGTTAAGATTACTCCTAGGTATTTGATTTTTTTGAGGCTATTGTATATGGAATTGTTTTCATATATTCTTTCTCAATTTGTTCATTATTAGTGTATAGAAAAGCTAATAATTTTTGTAAGTCGATTTTGTATCCTGCCACCTTGCTGTAGTTGTTGATGGTGTCTAGGAGCTTTTGGGTAGAGTTTTTTGGGTCTTTAAGGTATAGGATCATATCATCTGCAAAGAAGGATATTTTGACAGTTTCTTTACATATTTGTATTCCTTTTATTTTTTGTTCTTGCCTAATTGCTCTGACTAGGAATTCCAGTACTATGTTGAATAGGAGTGGGGAATGATCTATCTTTTTTTATATTATTATTCATTTATTCACATGTGCATACATTGTTTGGGTCATTTCTCCCCCCTCCCCCAACCTCTCTCCTCTTCTCCCCTCAGTTCCAGGAAGGTCCTGTTCTGCCTTTATCACTAATTTTGTTGAATCAAAGACACAAGCATAATAAGGAAGACAAAGTGTTTTCGCTAGTTGAGTTAAGGATAGCTATACAGAAATATTTCTAGCATTGCTTTCGATACATGTGTTATGACCCATGTTGATTCATCTCTAACTGATCTTTATACTGGTTACTGATCCCCTTCTCATGATAATCTCTGTCGCTTTCAGGTTTCTGTATTAGCACCTCTGGAGTGGGGAAATCAAACACTTTCATGTTTTGGGTTTTCTACCTATTTCTATATCACCTGTGTGTGCTCTCCCCTTGTCATGTGATCCCAGTCCAACCATATTGCTGCATTTGCCCTAGATCTAAAGTCTGCATATGAGGGAGAACATACAATTTTTGATCTTCTGAGCTTGGCTGACCTAGCTCAGAATGATGTTCTCTAGTTCCATCCATTTACCTGCAAATGATAAGATTTCATTCTTTTTCATGGCTGAGTAAAATTCCATTGTGTACAAGTACCACATTTTCTTGATCAGGAATGATCTATCTTTGTAGTCAGACTATAGACCCTCAAAGGTAGGCACCATGTCTTCTATTGTTCATCTGACCAGTAATATCATCAAAATAAGCACTCATTTACCTATAAAACTCAAATCATATTCCTAATGATGATGTCTAGTCATAGTAAAATTTTGAAGTGTTTTCTGAACAGTCAGAAGTAATTTGAACTGCATTTCATGTAGACCTCTTAATTTTTTGAATGTTGGCAGTCTTTACATAGGAAATGTACATCATTACTTATAGATCCTACAATCCATTATCCCCAATCATTCTGAATAGACTGGAGTTTACTCAGTGATATTCTGCATCTGCTGAAACTCAGAGGCTGTGCTTGATTTTAACAAAATGGAACAAAACTCAAAGTAGAAGAAAAACTTTTCAATTTAGAACCTATTATTTTAGACTTTGTTACAAATAGTTACATAGGAAGTAGGCTGTACTATTCCTTTGTTTTAGCTATAATAATAGGGTTTACCATTCCGGACATGGCACAAGTGGTAGAGCACCTGCCTGGTAAGCACCAGGTCCTGAGTGTAAGCTCCAGTAGCACCCACCCAAATATTGGATTTACCTAGTAAGTTATTATGGTAAAGAATGAATGATTTAACAATTCCCTCAGCTCCTTTACAATAGTTATTTAGCAGTTACTAAATATCATAGGCTCTTGAGATATATAAGAGAGCAAAACAGGCAAGGATTTCTGCCCTTGTGGAGTTTATATCCTAATAGGGTGGTGTGAGGCAGGAAACAATTACAAATTAACAAGTTATGTTGATAGTACTGTGGCCAAATCGTACCCTACAAAGTTCAAGTGTTGCCAGTGTGATGTGGTAAGAGGAGTTTTCCTTCTCAAGGACTCAGTGTTCAAGGCGCCATCTTGGAAGCATAGAGCAGCGATCACTAGATGCTAGCACAGTAATCGTGGACTTCAGGGCTTCCAGACAATGGGATTGCAGGCATGTACCATCATGTTTGGCTTGCTTATTTCAATTAACACAATATCCTTCAGTCTCATCCATGCAGTCACAAATGACAGGCTTTCATCCTTTTAAATGGGTGAATAATATTCATTACATGTCTGTAAATTATATCACCTATTTCAGATCACAGGGTATATTATCCTCCATTACTACATAAACACCAAATTTCTTTGTAAAAATTTAAAAGTTGCTTAATTTCTAACTGACCCATAAGAATCCTACACATTTACAGAGTGCCATGTAATGCTTTGCTACAGGTATACATTGTGTAACATGTTTTCTTTGTTATATCCTTAAGTGGATCCCCTCTTTTGGCTACCTTGAATAATAGTGCAAAATACAAAGAAGTACAGATGTGTCTTCAATACTGATTTCCTTTCCTTTGGGTATATATCCAGTAGTGGGATTGATGGATATGGTCTCACTCATATGTGGAATCTAAAAAAGTTTATCTAACAGATATTCAGAATAGAATAGTGGTTACCAGAGGCTGAGGCGGTGAGGGAAAAAAGAGATTAAGAGAAGTTGATCAATGAGTTCAAAGATACAGTTAGTGGGTGTAAGTTCTGGTGTTGTATTGCACAGCAGGGTGAGTATAGACAACATTAAGTTATCATGTGTTAAAAATAGCTAGAAGAAAGGATTTTGAATGTGTTTGCTGCAAGAAGTGATGAAGGTTTGAAGTGCTATGCTCACACGCAAGGTAGACATACATCAAAACATGACATTACTCATAAATATGTACAATGAATACATGTCAATGAAAAACACTTAAGAAAGACTGGCCTGGAGGTGTGGCTCAAATGGTAGAGGGCCTGCCTAGCAAGTGTGAGACCCTGAGTTCAAACCCCAGTACTGCCCCTCCCCCCAAAAACAAAGGACAAGCTATTTGTGTGCAGTCTTACAAAGAGCTTAAAAGAGTCCAAGTTACTCTTAACAAATGTTATTATAAGACACCCTCTTCATTCTACTCTAAATTATTGCTTAGTACTAATAAAGTATTTTCAAGTTCCATGTGTACGGTACAATTGCATTGTTTTAAAAAGTATTCTATACTCAACCCTTTCCATAATTTAATGCCTTTTTTTCCCCTGCAGTTTGGGTTGCTGAGGTTTTTGGGAACACAGAGAAGGCCTTTTCCCTGCTAGCCGTGGCTGGACACTCTCTGTGTCCTTCAGGCCTCAGAACTGGGGCAATGAGCAGGACCAGAGGAAAAGTTCTGCTAAGGAGGATATGCTGGAGAGACTAGGTGGAGGGCCTGGCCTTGAGGTGGGTGGAGCCTGGGCTGGGCAGAGAAGTTCTAGAAGTCTGTGCGTAACTCCTCTATCTGCTATTTTACATTGAAGTGAATGAAAAGTAAGAGGGAGCCACAAAAACCACCCATTACTTGGCACCAGTGGCTCACACATATAATTCTAGCCATGTGGAAGGCTGAGATTGGACGGATCGTGGTTGGAGGCCAGCCTGGACAAATAGTTGATAAGATTCCATTTCTAAACTAAGGAAAGCAAAATGGACTGGAGGTATGGCTCAAGTAGAACACCTGCCTTGCAAGTGTGAAGCTCCAAGTTCAAACCCCAGTCCCACAAAAAAGAAAAAGAAAAACCATCTCCTCCACACAGCAGTGTGAGACACAAATGACTCTGATTGGGATAGTTGTCCCTTTACTTTTCACTTGGTACCTAATAGTACCACTTTATTAAGTGACTTGCAGGTTAATATGATAATTCATGTAGGGTGGCCTGGTACTAGGCACATAGTAAAGACTTAGATGCATTTGCTGTTATCAGCTAGTTCTATATTGCATGTATGTTAAAAAACATAGCTGTAATTTTATTCTGTGCTTACACATAATTTTGATCAAATTTAAACATGTTACATATTTTTAAGAGAGCAGCAGAACTCTCTTCCTTGTAGTGAAAACTAGTTAGTAGAGCTTTGTGATGCTGAAAATAATCCTAACACCTTATAAGTAGTCAGCCTACCCATAGGTGCTCAGAGCTTTCCTTCATTAATCTACTTCAGAAACGTTCAGGACTAACCTGCTCTTTCCTGAATTTCTCTCTACAGGGGATAGGATTACATCTCAGTTTAAGTGTGCACAATGCCTTTATTTTTCACACATATAAAAAATAAAACTAGGCACAGTACCACATTGAAAACGAGTTCAATAACAGGCTGACTGTGAGTGACCCTGTGTTTTGTCTGCTGTAGGAAGTTAATGTATACATCATCAGTTTGCATCGAAAGAAATGCCTTCATGAGAACATTTAAAAACAGAATTCACTCATTACAGAAGTCACAATTTCCTACTACTCTCTTAAAAAAAAATTCAGAAAACAAAGTTAGCTTGTTATATTTCCCTGTAACTTTCTATGTAGGGAAAACTTATTTCTACCCAGTCAATGTTTCTGGAAGCATTTCTAGTTTGGGCATACATTTATACATTTTAGGGTTTTCAGTCTCATTTATTTGTTTATAAAACAGAGCTTGTTGCTTTTCTATTATGAAAGTAAGACATACTCAGTGTTGGAAAATGTAAAGAAAAGAAATCTGTTGATAACTCATGAAAACATTCTGTGGTTTGTTTTCAATCCTTTTTTTAGTACATATTTTTTATAATTGCACAGTTGAAGTTAAACAGTATATAAGAAAAACTGGGGTGTGGTGGTTTGTGCCTGTAATCCTAGCTACTCAGGAGTCTAAGATGGGAGGATCAAGAGTTCGAGGCCAGCCTGGGCTAAAGGTATTGAGACCTTGTTTAAAAAAAAACAAAACAAAAACCAAAAACCAAAAGGGCTGGGGTGATACCCAAGTCCTAGAGTACGTGCCTAGAATACATGAGACTCTGGGTTTAATTTCCAGTATTGCAAAAAATTGTTTTGAAACTTTTTTCATTTAATGTCATATCCTAAGCATTTTCTCGTTTTTAAGTTGATTAATTTGGGGTAACTTTCTACTAGTATAGCAGTTCGATGAATAAGATATGTTGCACTAAGAACTTTCCAAATTATACCTTCAAGCAATGGATCATCCTGCCCATGAGGTAGGACAGATTGCTTATATGCTTTGACTAGGGTGTGTGTGTGTGCGTATGTGTGTAAAAGGATCTTTTCAGGGAAGATGTGGGTTTACACAGAGTGAAAGTTAGATCAAATTTCTTGTTAGATGCTACCTCCTCTTAGTCCAGGTTGGGCCCGGTGATTGTGCTCAGAACTAACTAAAAAGTCACATATGGAGCACTCAACATTTGCTTCTTGATAGGCATTAGAGGTAAGGCACTGGGGATTGAAGACTGACTTCCAGACACTCACAATCTACCGGGGGTACTAGAGACAGAACGGTCTGGAATGTTGGGACAGTGACATTTTTGCTTATAAGCTATAACTCTTTGTTATTTAATGATTGCTTTAGGGTGTACTGTTCACAGGGAAATGTAGAAAAGATGGGCAAGCACTGACCCAGCTGGGGGAAAACTAGGAAGGATTCCTGGTGGTGGAAGTGACCCTTTGGTTTAACCTTGAAGAGTGGACACAAGGCAGAGTACAGAGATTGGCTAGAAGCACTCAGGCAGGTGTGTGCAGAGAGAAAGCAGGTTGGTGGCCTTGTAGCATGAAACCAGGTGAGACAGTGACTGGCGTGAACTCTCACGGGACAGGTATGATGGTCTTAAACTGTTAGGACTATTGACTTTGGCTGGGGGCCATGGAGACTCCTGAATGCTCTATGGAGAGAAGTGAGGTGGTCAGTTTGCATTTTAGGTACATAATGAGCATAAGTTTGTGAAAATAAAATGAAAGGAATTCTATATGGCATGAATCACTGGTGTGACAACACACCCGTAAGATGGTCAACGCTGTGTCCTGAAATCTGAACCATTAACCCCATTGATTTTCATGACTTGTATCGTAATTAAAAAAAATTTTTTTTTAAATCAGTGACACATATGGTTATAAGCCAGAGACTCCAGCTCACCTCTAGTCAACTTAGTCATATTTTCTCCAAAAGTCACCATTTACTTTTGACTTGTTTCTTCTTGTATTTACTTCTACACCTGCAAATGATGTCCTTCTGTCCCTAATTTGTGACTTACTAGTTATAGATTTTATCAACTGGCTTCCTATCAGATTATATGAAGATATAACTTCCTCCCCCAATCTCCATGCTCACTTTATAGTTCCTTTATTTATTTACATAGGTCTGACCTATAATTCATGCCTCCTGTACTGTTCTCCCAGGGGGCTTCCCATGCTATAACCACTCATGCCTAGTAATTAGAGAAACATTTACTTTCTTAAATAAATGTTAAACCACCCTTTCTAGTTAGCTACTTGTTAATCTTTTTTTTTTGTCTGAATTTTTTTTCTTTTATTATTCATATGTGCATACAAGGCTTGGTTCATTTCTCCCCCCTGCCCCCACCCCCTCCCTTACCACCCAGTCCGCCCCCTCCCTCTCCCCCCCACCCCCTCAATACCCACCAGAAACTATTTTGCCCTTATTTCTAATTTTGTTGTAGAGAGAGTATAAGCCATAATAGGAAGGAACAAGGGTTTTTGCTGGTTAAGGATAGCTATACAGGGAGTTGACTTGCATTGATTTCCTGTGAGTGTGTGTTACCTTCTAGGTTAATTCTTTTTGATCTAATAGCTAGTTGTTAATCTTTAAAATTTTTTATTAAGGTGAAAAATAAATCTTTACAAAAAGCTGTCCTTCCTCCCTCAGTGCTCCCTCTTTTCCTTTCTTCTTTCCTCTTTTTCTTCTTCCTTCCTTAACAGACACCCTAAGCTGTCTCAAACTAAGAATGCTTTTCTGGGATACATTCTGGACTTAGGTAGATAAGATTTTGTTGTTGTTGTTGTTTGTTCATGGCAAGAGCTGCTTCCCCAAGAGTAGAGGCAGTCAGCAGTCCTTGAGTGTGTGACTAATTCACGTGAGTCTGTCATAGTCTGAGGCTTTGTTGTGAGAATCAAGTAAATTCCTGCCATATTCATATTTGCTGCCCTAAAATATGATCTGAAAATTCAGTGCATGATGCTTTTAACCATACATCTTCCTATGATTACTTCTCACCACATCCCCTTAATTTCTAGTTTAATGCCATATAGTCAGAAAATACACTTTTTGACTTGAATCCTTTAACTTTTTTTGGGATTTTTCTTTCTTTCTTTGCAGTGCTGGGGATGCTAGGCAAATGCTTTGCCACTGAGCCAATCTCCAGGCTTCATGTTTTGTTTTTTGTTTTTGTTTTGAGACAGGATCTTGCCATGTAGCCTAGACTGGCCTTGCATTTGAGATCCTCCCATTTAAATTTCCAAGTGCTGGGATTACAACCGTGGGGTACCATACCAGCCATGAGAGTTTTTGTACGTGAATGGGACTGGGGTTTGAACTCAGGGCTTCACACTTGCAAAGCAGCCACTCTACTACATAAGCCTTGCCACTAGCCCCTGCCATGAGATATTTTTATATGGTTCAGAATACACTCTAGCTTGTAAATGCTCTGTATGTACTTCAAAAGAATCTCTACTTCGGTGTTGGGGGAGAATGTCAATTAGCTAATATTCCCAATATATTTGTATTTTAAAAGTATATGTGCTAGTTTTAAGACTTCAGTATTCATACTGATATTCTATTTATCCTATCAGCTATTGAGAAGGGTTATTAAATTCTTTAACTGCAAATCTGGGTTTGTGTATATCTCCTTGCAGTTCTATCAGGTTTTGCTTCATATGTTTTAAAGGTTAATTAAAGGCACGTAAATATTAGGGGTATTATGTTCTTCTGATGACCTGATAACTTTATCATGTGGGGTATCTTTCTTTATTCCATAAACTTTTTTGCTCTGAAATCTATTATGTTAGGTATTAACATAGCCTTTTTCAGCTTTATTTTGGTTAGTGTTAGAATAGTGTATTTCCCCCCTTTTTTAAAACTTTTAAATAATTTATATAATTTTACATGCATATGTATTATATAGTGCATTTCTTATAGAAAATATATAGTTGGGTCTTGCTTAATTTTATTCAATCTGACAACCTTTCTATTTTAATTAGGATATTATGTCCCACATATTTAATGTGATTACTGGTAAGATTAGGTTTAAATTGATCACCTTACTCTTTGTTTTTTGTCTCATCTGTTTTTTGTTTCCATTTAAAATTCTTTTCTGCTTTCCACCTGTGTTTATTGCAGCCCTATTCACAATAGTCAAGTTATGGAAAACAGCCAAGATGCCCCACTACTGACGAATGGATTAAGAAAATGTGGTATTTACACACAATGGAATTTTATTCAGCTATAAAGAAGAATGAAATTTTGTCACTCGCAGGTACATAGATGGAA
Organism: Castor canadensis; assembly: GCF_047511655.1. Taxonomy (NCBI): domain Eukaryota; kingdom Metazoa; phylum Chordata; class Mammalia; order Rodentia; family Castoridae; genus Castor; species Castor canadensis. The sequence goes on from NC_133386.1 coordinate 16,558,935, forward strand.
CTGGAGAACATCATTTAAGTGAAGTTAGCCAGGCTCAGAAGGCCAAAAACTGCATGTTCTTCCTCATATGTGGATTATAAACCTAAAACAAATGCAGAATATTATGAAACACTGGTCACATTAAGATGAGTTCACCCATGGAAGGGATAGGGTTAAAAAAAGGAAACTAAGAACTTGAATATGGTTTATGTACTCGCTATACAAGAATGAATATAGAAATCTTAAAGTGGCTGAAATCAACATAAGACAGGGACTAACAAAGATAGAATTAAGAAAATTAGAGGAGATAAACCAATTGGGGTTATAATACATATATGCATGGAAAGATCACAAGGAAACGCCTCATGTAGCTTCCTTAATCTCAAACGAGCAAAAATGTCATGTTTTTCTTTCTATCTTTTCTCTTTTTTCCTTCTACAAAATCTGAGAACAGGAGGGCAGAACCTAGGTGAGAGGGATTGGTACCTGTGGGAGGGGGAATAGGCTAGCTAGCAGGGTGAATATGGCACAGATAATGTATACACATGTATATAAATGCAAAAATGATACTGTTGAAACTGTTCCAGGAATCAGGCAAGGGAGGAGGAATAAAGGAGAGTGTGGAGGGAGTGAATTCAAGTGTGACATATTTGATACATTGTAAGAACCTTTGTAAATGCTACAATGTACCCCACCTACACAACAATATAGGAAAAAGAATGTTTTCTGCTTTCTTTTGAATTAATCAAGTATTTTTATTTTAATGTCATTTGTTTGCTTATAAGCTGTAACTCTTTGTTATTTTAGTGTTTGCTTTAGGGTATACTCTATATACTTTTAACTTACCACAGTCTACTTTTGAGTGATATTTAAGCACATTGTGTGTAGTATAAGACCCTTACAATAGTATATTTCCATTTCTATCCCTTCCTGTATTTGTGCTATTATTATTACACATTTTTAAAGACTTTTAAGTATACTTGCATAATACTTTTACTCTCTTTATTTAAATAGGCAATTAGTTTCCTTTTAAAGAGATTTGTATAATAAGAATTGGAAAAGTATTATGCATTTACCCATGTAGTTAGCCATTCCCCATGTTCTTCATTGCTTTGGGTAGGTTTAAGTTTCTATTTGGTATCATTTCCCCCTGTCTAAAGGACTTTAGCATTTCTTGCAGTGTAGGTCTTTTAGTGATGACTGCTTTAGCTCTTTACGTCTAATTTATGTTCTTTCTGTTACTTTCATTTTTGAAAGATATTTTAGCTGGACATAGAATTCTAGGTTGATAATCTTATAGTTTTCATCAAATTTGGAAAATATTTGACCTGGTTTTCTTATCCTTCCCTTCCTTCCTTCCTTCCTTCCTTCCTTCCTTCCTCCCTCCCTTCCTTCCTCCCTTTCTTCTTTCCTCCTTCCTTCCTTTTTGGCAGTACTAGAGAATGAACTCGGAGCACTCAGAACTCTACCACTTAAGCCATGCCCCCAGCCCTGGTTTTCTCATCTCTGTTATGTGGACAAGATGACTTTTAATGTGTTCTCAACATTACCCTATATAGGAAGATGAATAGTGGGGTTGACGAGGTAGGTAAGCCCCACTTGAAGAGTTTGTACTTTGTTCAATAGGAATGTAAGAGGAGTTTTAGGAAGACCATTCGCTGATTGTATTCATGTGGATTACATATGTGAGATAATGGTAATAACTATATTTATTAAGTACTCCTCACATTGCATGTGCTTTACATGGATTAAATTATTTAATCTTCACAAGTAACCCATGAAGTAAATACTGATATAAGCAAAGAAGGGAAATTGAACTTTAGAGAGTACAAACACTTCCCCAAGAAAGATGCAAACCAAAGCTGGCATTCCAACTCAGGTTGAATCCAGTGCTCACAGGGACCCTTCCAGAGAACAGACAGAAACTAGAAGCAGATGCTCATTTAGGAAGGATGACAATAGGTCAGGTCAGACACACAGTGATGAAGAGGAGGAAGGAATAGGTTTGAAGGGTGTTTAAGAGAATTGATGATAGGATGTGAGTCCATTAAACAAAGGGAAGGTGGGCAGGAGGCCAATGATTTGCAGATCTTCAGCTTGGACGACTTGAAGGACTGGTTGTGCCATCACTTGTGTTGGAGAGTACAGAAAGGGAAAAACAGGTTTTGATGAGAAAGACAAATTTAGTTTTTGACATACAGTGATTAGAATGCTTGGGAGATATAGGTGGAGTTGTTCAAAAGGTGACAAGAAATGTAATTCTAGACAGCAGGAATTTGATGGAAGCTAGATAGATAAACTTGAGACCTATTATCAAGTAGCAGGGAGTCTTAGTTCATTTTTACTGTCTCAAAGGCTGACTAGGATTCTGTGGTATCTACATCAATCCCTTCCACGGCCAGCCCCGTAATGACCTAATCACCTTGCCGTAGGCCCCACCTCTCAAGGTGTCATCACCTTTCAGTACTGCCCACTAGTTTGGAGACCAAACTTCCAGTACATGAACCTTTTGGGGACACATTCAAACCATCCCCAAAGCTTAACACTCCATCCCTGTCCCCCAAATTTGTTTTTCTCACAGTGAAAAAGGCAGCCCAATAGTTCTGTCAAGGTTACTTTTGACTCAATACGATTGGCTTGAGAAGCACTTAGAGATTAGTAAAGAACACCTCTGGCTGTGTCCATGAGGCCATTTATAGAGAAGATTAATTCAAGAAGGAAGATCCACTCTGACTGTGGGTGGTACCATCCCATAGGCTGGGGGCCTGAATGGAATAAAAGGGGAAAAGAAATGTCATGGAGGGAAGGCATTCTCTCTCTCTGCTTCCTGGCCCCCATGATGTGAGTTGCTCAGTTCCGTCATATCCTTCTTACTATGATGGACTGAAACTTCTGAAATCATAAATCTTTCTTCCCTTATATTGTTTTTCTCGGGTGTTTTGTCATGGTAACAAAAGTCTGACTAACACAAGTCCTGAAGTCTTAACTCGTTTCAGCAACATTCAATAGTCCAAGTCCAAAGTTTTATGTGAGACTCAAGGCTAACTGATCTCTTTGAGCCTGTAAAATTAAAAAAAACGTTATCAACTTCCTAGATATAGTGGCAGGACAGGAATAGATTAGATATGCTTATTCCAAAAAGGAGAGATAGGAAAGTAGAAAGGAGTAAACAGTCTAAACACAGCAGGGAAGACCTTAAATCTTCAAGCTTGAAGTCCAGCATTCTTTGAAGACCATGTTATGGGGGCCCTCAAGGCCTTGGGCATCTTTGCCATCATTTTGCAGGTTTCAGCATGCCTGGTTACTCTCACAAGCAGCAAGAAAATTGTTTCCAGTTTTCCCAGGTGGGCATTGTATACTGCTGGTGGCTTTATATTCCTAGGGACCCGAGTGGCAGTCCCACTCCCACAGCTCTCCTATGCATTCTAGTGGAGAATATAATGGTTGCATCCCTGTGGCAGGCCTCTGCATGATCTCCCAGGCTTTCCTTTGACATCTTGGTGGAAGCTGCCATGACCTCATAGCCCTTGTATTCTGTGCACCTGCAGAATCAGCAGTGGGCCTATGGAGAGTGACCAGGTCACTTACCTGAAAGCATTCTACCCTGGAGAGCCTCTGACACTGTGATGGAAGAGGCAGCCTTGCAGAGTTTTGAGATTTCAGGACCTCTTTCCCATTGTCCTGAATTTTAGTAACTGACTCTCTTTTATAGTCACCTGGCTATACTCTTGTCTTGTTCTACACACAGTTTGCTTTTTTGCAGGCTGCAAAATTTCCAAATATTTCTGCTCTGCTGCTCATACTAAGCATACACCCTACCACTGAGCCATTGAACTACACCGTAGACCCTGCTTCCCTTTTAAATACACAGCTTGCCTTTAGTAGAATTCAGGACAGTAGTATTGTCTATGCAATGAAAGTAACCAAGCAGCAGGCTGAGTGCTTTGTTGTTCAGATATTTCTTCTGCCAATTTTTAATAATTCTTAAATTCAGCTTTCCATAAAACCCTGGGGCATTTATGCAGTTCAGCCAAGTTCTTTGCTACTTCATAACAAGGATGGCCTTTGCTCCAGTTTCCTTTGCTCCAAGAGGATCCTCATTTTCATCTGAGACTAGTTCCCTATTCTCCTGTTGTCTGAGCCCTCTTAAGAATCATCTATTATAATCCTCTGTTTTCAGTATTCTAGGCTTTTTCTATCCTACTCCTCCAAACCCCTCCAGACTTTGCTGTTACCCAGCCAAAACCACTTCCACGTTTTCAGGGGTACTTAGAGCTTCTTATTACCAATTTTCCAGTTGTCCATTTTCTGTTACTATAACAGAAACCTGATGCTGGAGTACTAGCAGTATTTATTTACCTCACAGTTTTTGAGGCTAAACGTTCAAGATTGGGCGGCCCCATGTGTTCAGTCTCTGGTAAAGGATCCCTTGACTTCAGGATAACATGGCAGAGGAGTCGAAAGGGAAACAGTTGCATGCAGAAGGGGCTAAACCTTTGGGATGGACATCCTTTATAACAACCTACTTTTAAGACAGCTATTCTAATCCTTCTCATAACAGAGCCTCTATGACCTAATTACTTTCACTAGGCCCCACCTTTTAAAGGTTCCACACTGGGGATCAACCTCCCAACACGTGAACCTTTGGATATGCACTCAAGTCAAAATAAAAACATCATTTTCTTAACCTTGGGACACTGACGTTTTGAGCCAGATAATTCTTTGTGGTGAGAGGCTGTGTATTGTAGGATGTTTGGCAGCACCTCAGTGTCTACTCACTAGATAAGTTTAATTGACATGGTCAAAACTGAAACAACATTGCCTTGGGAACTTGGGAGGAGAAAATTGGCCTTAGTTAGTTAAAAATCATTGACTGTAGATAGTATTTAATATTATGGGAGAGACACAAGTCAAACAACACAGAATGGCTGGACAAGATAAAGGCATCCAGTAGATTTGGCAATTAGGGTGTGGGTGACCTTAATAAGAGAAGTTTAAGTGGACTGATCTGCATAGCAGCCAGATTGCAGTACTTTGCGAGTGAGCAAGTTTTAAACCAGGAATAGTACTTGATTTGTTTTGAACTTGGCTCTGAATGGAATGAATGAGGTTCACTATAGGTAGAAAAGGATGCACAGGGGCTTGTTTTCTTTTCTCATTTGTTCCTTCTTTCATTCTATCAACCTTCTTCTGTTCTTTCATCCTTCCTCCATACCTCCTTTTTTTCTTCTTACTGTGAATGTAGGGGAATTTAAACCAGAGGGAATGATGTGTGTGGTTATTTTCTAAATGTGTCATCATTTGTTCTATATGTTCCTTTGACCTTGATTCCTGCCCCTGGCTGGCTTATCAGAATCCTAACCATTCTTCAGGGACTATCTCAAATGATACCTTTTTCATCAAAATTTTCCCTGATTTCTTTCAACTGAATGAGATTTCTTCTTCCTCCGAATCTGTATGATAGATCGTCCCTCTTTTTTTTTTTTTAACAGTACTCTTCACATATGTATCAGTTATATGTCCAGTCATTTTTGCTTTGGCATACAAGGATGGTACACTCTCCATTTTTATATTTTTCATCTTAAAACTCTTAGTTTATAGTAGCAATTTAATGCTTTCTTTAAATGTTTGAATTAACTTTAAATACAGTGTGGTTGGAATACAGAAGTCACTGCACTCCTTTGTAGTCTGATATTTGGGGACGCGTCTAGGAAGAAGGGTTTTTATTTTTGCTCTTATACAATGTACACATTTATTATTATAGGTATGAATATTATGTTGGGCTGATGATAATTGTAGTAGCCTAGCTTGGAATTGTAAATAAGAGATTTTACACATTAGGAAGAGAAAATCATAATGGTTAGACAAAGGACTCACAGCTAGAACTCATTTTTTTTTGGTATGTCCCTGCAGGAGATAAATCAGCTTTTGCTGGGGAGAAGTGTCTTTCAAAGTTTAGTCCTATTATTGTATTATATTAACTAATAATACAAAGATGTTTTTGAAAAGCACTGTAGTTAGGACTAGATACATCACAAATAAAACAACCTTTAGACCATTTTCAAATAAAACTGTAACACATACTAAAATCTTAGTAACATGCCTTTAATTCTGATGTTTTTGTTTTGACTAATTTAAAGGAAAGAAGTATATCTGCTGGGTATTGAGGGGGTGGGGGGGAGAGGGAGGGGCAGAGTGGGTGGTAAGGGAGGGGGTGGGGGCAGGGGGGAGAAATGACCCAAGCCTTGTATGCACATATGAATAATAAAATAAAAAAAAAATAAATAAAGGAAAGAAGTATAGTAAGTAACTTGAGTACTATATGGTAAATGCATTTATACCCTGTTAGCTCAATGAGAATTCTGTAGTACAGTGGCCTTCTGTTTCTTAGAGTTTGCAAACTTATTTGGTTTCTTGAGTAAGTGTTATATTTACATAATTTTAATATCAAAAGGCATAAAAATGTATTCAGTGAAATTCCCGTCCCTATCTTTCTTTTTCTTTTTCTTTTTTTTTTTTTTTTGACTTTTCATGACTTTATTCATCAGTTTGGACCACCTGAGGTCATGTGGCTCCAGTCTTCTCATTGTGGAGAGTTGAATCTCTAACTTCTTGGATTATTTCAATAAGGAGGAAACACCATATAAGGCAATGCCAAAAAGCCTAAATCATTATGCTTTTTTTCTTTTTTGTTAAAATAGCTTTTTTTTATTATTATTCATATGTGCATACAAGGCTTGGTTCATTTCTCCCCCCTGCCCCCACCCCCTCCCTTACCACCCACTCCGCCCCCTCCCTCTCCCCCCACCAATACCCAGCAGAAACTATTTTGCCCTTATTTCTAATTTTGTTGTAGAGAGAGTATAAGCAATAATAGGAAGGAACAAGGGTTTTTGCTGGTTGAGATAAGGATAGCTATATAGGGCATTGACTCACATTGATTTCCTGTGCGTGGGTGTTACCTTCTAGGTTAATTCCTTTTGATCTAACCTTTTCTCTAGTACCTGTTCCCCTTTTCCTATTGGCCTCAGTTGCTTTAAGGTATCTGCTTTAGTTTTTCTGCATTAAGGGCAACAAATGCTAGCTAGTTTTTTAGGTGTCTTACCTATCCTCACCCCTTACTTGTGTGCTCTCGCTTTTATCATGTGCTCAAAGTCCAATCTCCTTGTTGTGTTTACCCTTGATCTAATGTCCACATATGAGGGAGAACATACCATTTTTGGTCTTTTGGGCCAGGCTAACCTCACTCAGAATGATGTTCTCCAATTCCATCCATTTACCAGCGAATGATAACATTTCGTTCTTCTTCATGGCTGCATAAAATTCCATTGTGTATAGATACCACATTTTCTTAATCCATTCGTCAGTGGTGGGGCATCTTGGCTGTTTCCATAACTTGGCTATTGTGAATAGTGCCGCAATAAACATGGGTGTGCAGGTGCCTCTGGAGTAACAGTCTTTTGGGTATATCCCCAAGAGTGGTATTACTGGATCAAATGGTAGATCGATGTCTAGCTTTTTAAGTAGCCTCCAAATTTTTTTCCAGAGTGGTTGTACTAGTTTGCATTCCCACCAACAGTGTAAGAGGGTTCCTTTTTCCCCCACATCCTCGCCAACACCTGTTGTTGGTGGTGTTGCTGATGATGGCTATTCTAACAGGGGTGAGGTGGAATCTTAGTGTGGTTTTAATTTCCATTTCCTTTATTGCTAGAGATGGTGAGCATTTTTTCATGTGTTTTCTGGCCATTTGAATTTCTTCTTTTGAGAAAGTTCTGTTTAGTTCACTTGTCCATTTCTTTATTGGTTCATTAGTTTTGGGAGAATTTAGTTTTTTAAGTTCCCTATATATTCTGGTTATCAGTCCTTTGTCTGATGTATAGTTGGCAAATATTTTCTCCCACTCTGTGGGTGTTCTCTTCAGTTTAGAGACCATTTCTTTTGATGAACAGAAGCTTTTTAGCTTTATGAGGTCCCATTTATCTATGCTATCTCTTAGTTGCTGAGCTACTGGGATTCCATTGAGAAAGTTCTTACCTATACGTATTAGTTCCAAAGTATTTCCTACTCTTTCCTGTACCAACTTTAGAGTTTGGGGTCTGATATTTAGGTCCTTGATCCATTTTGAGTTAATCTTGGTATAGGGTGATATACATGGATCAAGTTTCAGTTTTTTGCAGACTGCTAACCAGTTTTCCCAGCAGTTTTTGTTGAAGAGGCTGCTATTTCTCCATCGTATATTTTTAGCTCCTTTGTCAAAGACAAGTTGGTTATAGTTGTGTGGCTTCATATCTGGGTCCTCTATTCTGTTCCACTGGTCTTCATGTCTGTTTTTGTGCCAGTACCATGCTGTTTTTATCGTTATTGCTTTGTAATATAGTTTGAAGTCAGGTATTGTGATACCTCCTGCATTGTTGTTTTGACTGAGTATTGCCTTGGCTATTCGTGGCCTCTTGTGTTTCCATATAAATTTCACAGTAGATTTTTCAATCTCTTTAATGAATGTCATTGGAATTTTGATGGGAATTGCATTAAACATGTAGATTACTTTTGGGAGTATCAACATTTTTACTATGTTGAGTCTACCAATCCATGAGCATGGGAGATCTCTCCACTTTCTATAGTCTTCCTCAATCTCTTTCTTCAGAAGTGTATAGTTTTCCTTGTAGAGGTCTTTCACATCTTTTGTTAGGTTTACACCTAGGTATTTGATTTTTTTTGAGGCTATTGTAAATGGAATTGTTTTCATACATTCTTTTTCCGTTTGCTCATTGTTAGTGTATAGAAATGCTAATGATTTTTCTATGTTGATTTTATATCCTGCTACCTTGCTACAGCTATTGATGATGTCTAGAAGCTTCTGAGTAGAGTTTTTTGGGTCTTTAAGGTATAGGATCATGTCGTCTGCAAATAGGGATATTTTGACAGTTTCTTTACCTATTTGTATTCCTTTTATTCCTTCATCTTGCCTAATTGCTCTGGCTAGGAATTCCAGTACTATGTGGAATAGGAGTGGAGATAGTGGGCATCCTTGTCTGGTTCCTGATTTTAGAGGGAATGGTTTTAATTTTTCTCTATTAAGTATAATGCTGGCTGTAGGTTTGTCATATATAGCTTTTATAATGATGAGGAACTTTCCTTCTATTCCTAGTTTTCTTAGAGCTTTTATCATGAAATGATGTTGGATCTTATCAAAGGCTTTTTCTGCATCTATTGAGATGATCAAGTGGTTTTTGTCTTTGCTTCTGTTAATGTGGTTTATTACGTTTATTGATTTTCGTATGTTGAACCACCCCTGCATCCCTGGGATGAAGCCTACCTGGTCGTGGTGAATAATCTTTTTGATGTGTTGCTGAATTCGGTTTGCCATTATTTTGTTGAGGATTTTTGCATCAATGTTCATTGAGGAGATTGGCCTACAGTTCTCCTTTTTGGAGGTGTCTTTGCCTGGTTTTGGGATAAGTGTTATACTGGCTTCATAAAATGTGTTTGGCAGTTTTCCTTCCCTTCCTATTTTGGAACAGTTTAAGGAGGGTTGGTATCAGTTCTTCTTTAAAGGTCTGATAGAATTCAGCAGAGAATCCATCAGGTCCTGGACTTTTCTTTTTGGAGAGACTCTTGATTGCTGCTTCAATTTCATTTTGTGTTATAGGTCTATTCAGGTGATTAATTTCCTCTTGGTTCAGTTTTGGATGATCATATGTATCTAGAAATCTGTCCATTTCTTTTAGATTTTCAAATTTATTTGAATATAGGTTCTCGAAGTAGTCTCTGATGATTTCCTGGACTTCCATGGTGTTTGTTGTTATCTCCCCTTTTGCATTCCTAATTCTACTAATTTGGGTTTTTTCTCTCCTCATTTTAGTCAGGTTTGCCAGGGGTCTATCGATCTTGTTTATTTTTTCAAAGAACCAACTTTTTGTTTCATTAATTCTTTGTACGGTTTTTTTGGTTTCTATTTCGTTGATTTCAGCTCTTATTTTTATTATTTCTCTCCTTCTATTTGTTTTGGGATTTGCTTGTTCTTGTTTTTCTAGGAGTTTGAGATGTGTCATTAGGTCATTGATTTGGGATCTTTCAATCTTTTTAATATATGCACTCATGGCTATAAACTTTCCTCTCAAGACTGCCTTAGCTGTGTCCCATAGGTTCTGGTAGGTTGTGTTTTCATTTTCATTGACTTCCAGGAACTTTTTAATTTCCTCTTTTATTGCATCGGTGATCCAGTCTTCATTAAGTAATGAGTTATTTATTTTCCAGCTGTTTGCATGTTTTTTGTCTTTACTTTTGTTGTTGAGTTCTACTTTTACTGCATTGTGGTCAGATAGTATGCATGGTATTATTTCTATTTTCTTATATTTGCTGAGGCTTGCTTTGTGCCCTAGGATATGATCTATTTTGGAGAAGGTTCCATGGGCTGCTGAGAAGAATGTATATTGTGTAGAGGTTGGATGAAATGTTCTGTAGACATTTACTAGGTCCATTTGATCTATTGCATATTTTAGATCTTGGATTTCTTTATTGAGTTTTTGTTTGGATGACCTATCTATTGATGATAATGGGGTGTTAAAGTCTCCCACAACCACTGTGTTGGCGTTTATATATGCTTTTAGGTCTTTCAGGGTATGTTTGATGAAATTGGGTGCATTGACATTGGGTGCGTACAGATTGATGATTATTATTTCCTTTTGGTCTATTTCCCCTTTTATTAGTATGGAATGTCCTTCTTTATCTCATTTGATCAATGTAGATTTGAAGTCTACTTTGTCAGAGATAAGTATTGCTACTCCTGCTTGTTTTCGGGGGCCATTGGCTTGGTAAATCTTCTTCCAGCCTTTCATCCTAAGCATATGCTTATTTCTGTTGGTGAGATGAGTCTCCTGTAAGCAACAAATTGTTGGATCTTCTTTTTTAATCCATTTTGTCAAATGGTGTCTTTTGATGGGTGAATTAAGTCCATTAACATTAAGCATTAGTACTGATAGGTATGTGGTGATTCCTGCCATTTAGTTGTCTTAGTTGTTTGAAGGTTTGATTGTGTGTACCTAACTTGATGTTACTCTCTACTGTCTTGCTTTTTCTTATCCTGTGGTTTGGTGCTGCCTGCCTTTTCATGGTTAAGTTGGGTGTCACTTTCTGTGTGCAGGATCCCTTGCAGAATCTTTTGTAATGGTGGCTTTGTGGTCACATATTGTTTTAGTTTCTGCCTATCATGGAAGACTTTTATTGCTCCATCTATTTTGAAAGATAGCTTTGCTGGGTAGAGTATCCTGGGGTTGAAGTTATTTTCATTCAGTGCCCGGAAGATCTCACCCCACGCTCTTCTTGCTTTTAATGTTTCTGTTGAGAAGTCTGCTGTGATTTTGATGGGTTTACCTTTGTATGTTACTTGTTTTTTCTCTCTTACAGCCTTCAATATTCTTTCCTTAGTTTCTGAACTTGTTGTTTTAATGATGATATGTCATGGAGTAGTTCTATTTTGATCTGGTCTGTTTGGTGTCCTGGAGGCCTCTTGCATCTGTATGGGAATATCTTTCTCTAGATTTGGGAAATTTTCCGTTATTATTTTGTTGAATATATTACGCATTCCCTTCGCTTGCACTTCTTCTCCTTCTTCGATGCCCATGATTCTCAAGTTTGGTCTTTTGATGGAGTCAGTGAGTTCTTGTATTTTCTTTTCACAGGTCTTAAGTTGTTTAATTAATAGTTCTTCAATTTTTCCTTTAATTACCATTTCATCTTCAAGTTCTGAGATTCTGTCTTCTGTTTGTTCTATTCTGCTGGATTGGCCTTCCGTTTTGTTTTGCAGTTCTGTTTTGTTCTTTTTTCTGAGGTTTTCCATATCCTGGCAGTTTTCCTCTTTAATGTCTATTTTTGTCCTGAGTTCATTTATCCATTTATTCATTGTGTTCTCTCTTTCACTTTGGTGTTTATACAGTGCTTCTATGGTTTCCTTTATTTATTCTTTTGCTTTTTCAAATTCTCTATTTTTGTTGTCTTGGAATTTCTTGAGTGTCTCCTGTACATTTTGGTTGACCCTATCCAGTATCATCTCTATAAAATTCTCATTGAGTACTTGTAGTATGTCTTCTTTTAAATTATTCTTGTGGGCTTCGTTGGGTCCTTTGGCATAGTTTATCTTCATTTTGTTGGAGTCTGGATCTGAGTTTCTGTTCTCTTCATTCCCCTCTGGTTCCTGTACTAATTTTTTGCTGTGGGGAAACTGGTTTCTCTGTTTTTTTTCTGTCTTCCCATCATTGTCTTTGGTGTTGTTACTGTCCCTGTACTGTGTGCAATTAAGTGTTTTCTAGCTTGTAATAATAACAATGATAATATTTAGAATGGAAGTGTGAGCTGAGATGGAAAGCAAGAAGTTAAAGAAAAGGGGAAAACAAATATACAGACAAGAGGGAGAAAGCAGAACAAGGTATCAGACAAGAGAGTTTCAAAGGTATAAACAGGGAGTGTTAGTGTACTAATCGACAGTAAGCTGAGCAGACATTAGAGAGACAGAGAGAGGATTGAAAATCAAAGATAAAAAAATAAGTAAATAAAAGAATATCTATATATAAAAATGAATTAAAATAAAATGGAAAATAGAAAATTAAAAAAAAAAAAACCAAAAAACTTCCAAGTTTATATGCAATGCAGTTTCAGTCTTAGCAATTTGGGTGTCCGTCTCAATCTCCAGTCCTGGAGTTGGTGCCTCAGATGTTGTTCTGTAGTTGTCTCATCAAAGGGGATGCATAAAGTAGAACAAAACTACACACTCACACACACACACACACACACACACACACACACACAAAGCCCCATCAAGTGTCCCAAGTTCAAATGCAATACAGTTTCAGTAAGTTTTTCGGCTTGCAGGTGTAATTTGGTTGTTCTCTCATCAAAGGTAGGGAGAAAAAGAAAAAAAAGCGTCTGGAGGCAGTTCTGAGAGTGGTATCTGCAACTGTGGCTTGCCTGCCTGCTGCTCTCAGTCTGTAGCTGGCAGAGTTATTTATGCAGATCTCTGGGGTGAGCTAGCACTCACCTGGTCCCACAGGCTTTGTTTGCTCAGAGTTCTCCTGTGCGGGAGCCTCTGCTACAGGCTTTCCCCTTTCCAAGCACTGGGAAAGGTGACACTGCACCTGTGTTCTCCGGCCTGCGTGTTTATTTACAGTTCATGTGGGAGGTGGGTCTTCCCCTCTCTCCTCTGAAGTTTTCCTCCCACTGCCACTTTTAGAAGCTTTCCTGCTCCTGCTTACTGGGCGGTGCTGCTGCTCCTGCTGGCCGCCATGTTTATCTACAGTTCACGTGGGAAGTGGGTCTTCCCTCCTCTCCTGTGGAGTTTTCCTCCCTCCTCCACTCTCACAAGCTTCCCCGCTCCTGGTTGCTGGGTGCGTGCCCTGCTCCCACCAGAGGCTCTCCAGCCTGCCCAGCTTGTTTATTTACAGTCCCGGGAAGGATTCCCTTCCCCCAAACTTCAGCGCTCAGGGTGCCCCACCCTCTTTCCAGCATGTCTTAATTGTTCTTCTTGCTTATTACTCAGTTTCTCTTTTTTCCCCGGGTGGAGGTCAGTCTGTCCAGGGGGCTATGCTGCTCTGGCCCAGGCTTGTCTGTGGGAGAACCATGGTACCGCGAAGCTCACCTGGTCCGCATCTTCCCAAGCCGTATAGGCGCTGGCCACTGGCGGCCCCGGGGGCCCTCCTCGTTTCTCCGTTTAACATGAAGTGGAGATTCTCTGCGCCGGCTGGAGGTGTGGAGGGGTCAAAGTTATGCCTTTTCTCAGTGATTATGCCTGCAAAGTGTGTCTCCAGCGTCTCTCCAAGATTTCACTATTGGAGGGTCGCTTTCTGCTTCCTACCTCTAGCAGCCATCTTGGAATCTCCTGTTTTTTAATTTTTAATCAAGTGGTAAAATTGTATCTATTTATGTCCTACAACTGATACTTTGATATGTGTGTATATTGTAGATTGGCTAAATCAAGCTAATGAGCACATGTATTACCTCCCCAACTCCTCATTTCGTGTGTGGTAACGCACTTAAAATCTATTCTATTGCAGTTTTCTAGTGTACCATGGGCTGTTACTCACTACGACCACTGTGGTATGTAACTGATTTCTTCAACTGCAGAAAAAAGAACAATGCAGAAGTTAAGAATGGATAGAAAAGCCACTGGTATTATTATCTGCTCTGCAGATAAAGGACTTATATATAGATTTATAAAAAACTCTGAAAACTCAGTAATAGGAAAACCAAAGAACCCAGTTAAAAATAGGCAAAATAATTAAACTGGCATTTCATCAAAGAGATATATGGAAGGCAAATGAACCCATTAAAAGTTATGTAACATCACTTAATCATGAGGGAAACACAAATCCCAAACAAATACCATCAGACACTTTTTTAGAATCTCTAAACCAGACAAGAATTAACATTATCAAGCATTAGCTGGGATATGGAGCAATGGCACAGTCCTCTGGAAAATAATTTGCCAGCTTCTGAACTATTCACTTAAGTTAAATATGCACTTTCCATGTGATCCAGCAATTCTGCTCCTATGTATTTACCAAATGAAATGAAGACCTATGTTCCCACAAAAACCTGTCCACGAATGTCTATAGTGGCTTTATTTATAATCACTTCAAACTGGAAATAAACCAAATGTCTTTCCATAGGGTAATGGATAAGAAAATGTGACACATTTATGTGGTGTAATCTACTCAGAAATAAAAGGAGTGAATTACTGATACCATAACAACATGGCAACATCTCAAATGCATAGTACTAAGTGAAAGAAGTCAGAGACTATGCACTGTCTGATTTCACCTTATGGAATGAATGATATACAGTAATCTTGCAAAGACAAATCTACATGTACACAAGCTAATCAGTGGTTACCAGAGGCTGGGGATGGGGAGAAAGGAGAATTGCAATGGAACAAAAAGGAATTTTCTAGGTTGATGCAGGTATTTTATTTAGTGTGTTTTATTTATTTCATTCTAGTGTGGTTACACAACTCTATACTTGTCAGAACTTGAAGAACTGTGCATTAAAAAGTGTAATGTCTACTATACACACATATATATATATACTATCTATATACACATATACAATGTGCTTTAATATCAAAGTTGGGAAAAAGAATAATATACTGAATTTTATATAAAACTATTCAGCTAAAATGTTATGTATCACGTGTACATTATAATTTGTGGCACTACGTTGATCATAATAGAGTGTGTCTCTTCTCCACGTCAATCAAGTGAGTCAAAAATTGGAAGACTGTGACCTACTGAAATTCTGATGTTTACAATATGCTCAAGGGTATGTCATTGTTTTTTTAACAATACAGTCTAATAACAATAGTTTTTATTTAGGTATTATGACTGAATCATTATTTTTGCCCATCTGAAATAAAAACAATGTATTATGTCTTCACAGTCACAGTGAGTATCAGCTGAGTAAACTTTCCAGTATTCCTGAGTATCTCATTTCTTGCACGAGCAGTCTAAGAGCCAGAGAGGGGAAAGGAATTGCCAAGGCTCCTCGGCCTTGGCAACAGTGGCTTCATAAGGATCAGGAGGCTTCATGCTTCCCGACTCAGGCTCAATCTACTAGGTCCCTCTGAAAAAAATTTTTGACTGGAGATTGACTCTAGAGAAATTAGGATATATGAATTACCAGATATAGGGAAATTGCAGACACAGTATATTTTAAATACAGAGGGCAGATTTGTTTTACAATCACATTGGGGGATTCTCTTGCACATGCAAGACAGTACCATTTGGTGCTTTCCACACTGGAGCCTTCCTTTTGGCTGTGGAGAGGTAGAATCACTGCTCAGCAAGGGGCAGCCAGGGAGGCCCTCATGCCTAGGAGCTTTCTAATTTCTCCATGGAGGTGAACAGAACTGAGACGGAAGCCCAGAGGAGCCCAGAGAAAATACCATGAAAAATGTTCTCCAACCTTGAGACACCCCCTACCCCCCATGAGCCACCTCAATTCAGCACATGTATTTAGGATTCAATAAACACTACCCTGTGCCAGGCACTCACTGTGATATACCATGTGAAGGGACAATCCGTTTTGTATGAGGACATGGAAGATTTTTGAGAGGGTAAGTAACTTGCTAAAGGAACACAGTGAGTAGTAGGTACTATGGACTGAATTTGAACCAGATAGTCATACCCTGGAGCCTGCTACCTAAACTGGAACACTCAAAGGGCCACAGTTCCCAAATTAAAAATTGGGGGTGGGAGGCAGGAATTTAAAAGTCACAAAAAGTACAAAGGAGAGATAATCAATCTTTCACATTTCCATCTCTTAGAATTAACCAGCTACCATATCTAATCTCAGAATTTTCTAAAAAAAAAGGAAGATCACATGCTTATAATAAAGAACTCAATGCAGAAATGTGCAAAGAAGAAAGTAACAAAAAGGATCGCACAAAGTTCCTACAATGTTATATTATATAAATATCATTGCAGATACCTATTTTATTCAGATAGGGTGGGAAGCTCTTCACTCAGTGCTCCTACACTTATCTGAACTCCTGTTCTGTGATAGAGGATCAGTAGACCATGAGGAAGATTTTAACTCTTTCTTTCTCCATTCTCCTTCTAAAATTCATGTTGGGTTCATTTAGAGCAGAGTCATCTTGTAGCCACCAAGCCATTCTCCACCCATCCTTCATTCAGCCACCCACGGATCCACACATCCATTCATTGCTTAGAGTATACCTGTCACTGTACCAACTGCTTAGAACTAAAACTTTCTGGCACAAGGTACAAGAAAGCCTAGAGGGAAAACTAGACACTTGAAAACAGTTTCAGGAATTTAATAGTATTTTAACAAAATACAAGGTACTGTGTAAATACAGAAGTATGAAGTCTGGTATTTATTGAGACATTATTGCCAATACTGTAAGCTCATTATGTACATTAACTCACTTGTATCTGGGAAGGTCAAGGAAGGCTTCTCTGAGGAACTGACATTTGAACTGAATCAAAGGTGAGGAGTCATCCAACAGAGGTCTTGGCAAGGAAATATGTATCCCAGGAACAACTTGCCCAAAACCCGAAAGAGTGTGGATGGAGAGTGGTAAATACTTTGTTTTGTCAGAAGGAAGTGGCAACAGATGAAGCTAAGTTGGCCAGGTCATGAGGGGGCATATGGAGAGGAGAGAGGAAGTTTGAGAGACCTTGGAGATGAGAATGTCACACATTATAATGACTAAAGGCACACTAATTGAGCATTCAGCATGTGCTCACAACCGCCTCCTACAGCCCTGTGTTGTAGACATCATTAGCTTCTTTTTTTTTTTTATTCATATGTGCATACAATGTTTGAGTCATTTCTCCCCCTTGCCCCCACCCTCTCCCTTACCACCCACCCCACCCCCTCCCTTACCACCCACCCCGCCCCCTCCCTGTCTCCCCCACCTCCTCAATACCCGGCAGAAACTATTTTGCCCTTATCTCTAATTTTGTTGAAGAGAGAGTATAAGCAATAATAGGAAGGAACAAGGGTTTTTGCTGGTTGAGATAAGGATAGCTATACAGGGAGTTGATTCCCATTGATTTCCTGTGCATGTGTATTACCTTCTAGGTTAATTCTTCTTGATCTAACCTTTTCTCTAATTCCTGGTCCCCATCTCTTATTGGCCTTAGTTGCTTTAAAGTGTCTGCTTTCATTTCTCTGCATTAAGGGCAACAAATGCTAGCTAGTTTTTTAGGTTTCTTACCTATCCTCATATTTCTCTGTGTGCTCTCGCTTTATCATGTGCTCAAAGTCCAATCCCCTTGTAGTGTTTGCCCTTGATCTAATGTCCGCATATGAGGGAGAACATATGATTTTTGGTCATTTGGGCCAAGCTAACCTCACTCAGAATGATGTTCTCCAATTCCATCCATTTACCAGTGAATGATAACATTTCGTTCTTCTTCATGGCTGCATAAAATTCCATTGTGTATAGATACCACATTTTCTTAATCCATTCATCAGTAGTGGGGCATCTTGGCTGTTTCCATAACTTGGTTATTGTGAATAGTGCCGCAATAAACATGGGTATGCAGGTGCCTCTGGAGTAACCTGTGTCACAGTCTTTTGGGTATATCCCCAAGAGTGGTATTGCTGGGTCATATGGTAGATCAATGTTTAGCCTCCAAATTTTTTTCCAGAGAGGTTGTACTAGTTTACATTCCCACCAACGGTGTAAGAGGGTTCCTTTCTCCCTGCATCCTCGCCAGCACCTGTTGTTGGTGGTGTTGCTACTGATGGCTATTCTAACAGGGGTGAGGTGGAATCTTAGTGTGGTTTTGATTTGCATTTCCTTTATTGCTAGGGATGGTGAGCATTTTTTCATGTGATTTTGGCCATTTGAATTTCTTCTTTTGAGAAAGTTCTGTTTAGTTCACTTGCCCATTTCTTTATTGGTTCATTAATTTTGGGAGAATTTAGTTTTTTAAGTTCCCTGGTTATCAGTCCTTTGTCTGATGTGTAGCTGGCAAATGTTTTCTCTCACTCTGTGGGTGGTCTCTTCAGTTTAGAGACCATTTCTTTTGATGAACAGAAGCTTTTTAGTTTTATGAAGTCCCATTTATCTATGCTATCTCTTAGTTGCTGTGCTGCTGGGGTTCCATTGAGAAAGTTCTTACCTATACTTATTAATTCCAGAGTATTTCTACTCTTTTCTGTACCAACTTTAGAGTTTGTGGTCTGATATTAAGATCCTTGATCCATTTTGAGTTAATCTTGGTATAGGGTGATATACATGGATCAAGTTTCAGTTTTTTGCAGACTGCTAACCAGTTTTCCCAGCAGTTTTTGTTGAAGAGGCTGTCTTTTCTCCATTGTATATTTTTAGCTCCTTTGTCAAAGATAAGTTGCTCATAGTTGTGTGGCTTCATATCTGGATCCTCTGTTCTGTTCCACTGGTCTTCATGTCTGTTTTTGTGCCAGTACCATGCTGTTTTTATTGTTATTGTTTTGTAATATAGTTTGAAGACGGGTATCGTAATACCTCCAGCATTGTTGTTTTGACTGAGTATTGCCTTGGCTATTTGTGGCCTCTTGTGTTTCCACATAAATTTAGCAGTAGATTTTTCAATCTCTTTAATGAATGTCATTGGAATTTTGATGGGAATTGCATTAAACATGTAGATTACTTTTGGGAGTATCAACATTTTTACTATGTTGATTCTACCAATTCATGAGCATGGGAGATCTCTCCACTTTCTATAGTCTTCCTCAACCTCTTTCTTCAGAAGTGTATAGTTTTCCTTGTAGAGGTCTTTCACATCTTTTGTTAGGTTTACACCTAGGTATTTGATTTTTTTTGAGGCTATTGTAAATGGAACTGTTTTCATATATTCTTTTTCAGTTTGTTCATTATTAGTGTATAGAAATGCTAATGATTTTTCTATGTTGATTTTATATCCTGCTACCTTGCTATAGCTATTGATGGTGTCTAGGAGCTTCTGAGTAGAGTTTTTTGGGTCTTTAAGGTATAAGATCATGTCATCTGCAAATAGGGATATTTTTACAGTTTCTTTACCTATTTGTATTCCTTTTATTCCTTCTTCTTGCCTAATTGCTCTGGCTAGGAATTCCAGTACTATGTTGAATAGGAGTGGAGATAGTGGGAATCCTTGTCTAGTTCCTGATTTTAGAGGGAATGGTTTCAGTTTTTCTCTGTTAACTATAATGCTGGCATAGGTTTGTCATAAATAGCTTTTATAATGTTGAGGTACTTTCCTTCTATTCCTAGTTTTCTTAGAGCTTTTATCATGAAGTGGTGTTGGATCTTATCAAAGGCTTTTTCTGCATCTATTGAGATGATCAAGTGGTTTTTGTCTTTGCTTCTGTTAATGTGGTTTATTACATTTATTGATTTTCATATGTTGAACCACCCTTGCATTCCTGGGATGAAGCCTACTTGGTCATGGTGAATAATCTTTTTGATGTGTTGTTGAATTCGGTTTGCCATTATTTTGTTGCGGATTTTTGCATCAATGTTCATTAAGGAGATTGGCCTATAGTTCTCCTTTTTGGAGGTGTCTGCCTGGTTTTGGGATAAGTGTAATACTGGCTTTATAAAGTGTGTTAGGCAGTTTTCCTTCCTTTTCTAATACATGAAAAAGTTTAAGGAGGGTTGGTATCAGTTCTTCTTTAAAGGTCTGATAGAATTCAGCAGAGAATCCATCAGGTCCTGGACTTTTGTTTTTGGGGAGACTCTGGATTGCTGCTTCAATTTCATTTTGTGTTATAGGTCTATTCAGGTGATTAATTTCCTCTTGGTTCAGTTTTGGATGATCATATGCATCTAGAAATCTGTCCATTTCTTTAAGATTTTCGAATTTATTTGAATATAGGTTCTCGAAGTAGTCTCTGATGACTTCCTGGACTTTGATGGTGTTTGTTGTTATCTCCCCTTTTGCATTCTTGATTCTACATTAGCTTCATTTTACACATGAGTAAGCTGAGCCGTTAAGTAACACACTCAAGGTTCTAATAGTTAACAAGTGCTGGGATGGAGATTTGAACCCAGGTTCCCTGATTCCAAGCCCTGTGCTTTGACCCTGTGTTGTTCTAACTCCTCCCTATTTTCATTGATCACATTTATAAAGGGTGATTAGACACAGAGTCAAACAATGGAGTGTAGAATAGCGCAGTGACGAGGACTGCTATGAGACTCCTCCATTGGGCAAATCCTGGGAGCAAATGTTACTTAGTGTAATATCAACATAGCACCCCAATATAGTAACATGAGGTGTCTGAGCATACATGGAGAACTGCTGTTTAGTGAATCATGTACACTTTCTTCTTTGTATAAATGTGCCTGACAAAAGTGTTGTTCAGGCTCCCTACTATGGTTTGAATATGGCTTGTGCCTCTCAAGGATCCATGGTGATTAAAGGCTTGATCCCAGGGTGGCACTTTTGAGAGACAGTGGTACCCTGGGGAAGTAGGGTTTACTGGGAGGTCTTTAGGTCATTGGGACAGGGTCTGGGAAGGGACTGTGGTACACTGGTCTCTTTCTCTCTGCTCCTGGTGTGGATATATTTACTTGCTCATCCCCATGTCCTCCTTCCATTGCTCTCCACCATGTTGTGATGTCGCTGAGAATTGAGCAGATGCCAAAACCATGCCCCTGAACCTCCAAAACTGTGAGTTAAGTAAACCTTTTCTCTTTATGAAGTTAGCTGCTTCAGGTGTTTTGTTGTGATGCAGAGCTGATGAATAAATTCAATGTGCAAACAAGTATCAGTTATATCTAATATTCACTCTCCTTTCTTTTATAGTAAACAAAGCTATGATTTTTAGGTGGGCTCGTGACCACTCAGAATAAATATAATTTTCCTCAGCTGTGTGTAGGCCAAGTGACCAAATATGAAAGGAAGCAGGGTGATTAACTTCTAAGAAGTGCCTTTCCTCCTTCTCCTGGCTGGATGCTTACATGATGGCTGGAGATGGAGCAGCCATCTTGAACCATGACATAGTGTTTAAGGATGGTAGAAAAACAGCAGAGTAAGAACCTTGATCCTTAACATCACAGAGGGCTACATCAGCCCTGGACTGATGATCTCTGGGTTTCTTTTTGTTGAGCAAGTCTTTTCTTGTTCAAGCTATTATCATTGTGATTTTTTTTTTTTTTTTGGTATTTAGAGCCAAACTGAGTTTTAAATAGTACACTGCTGATGAGCTATTTTGGAGAGTATATTTTGCTATAGCTTTTGATTTTACCCTTTGTTTTGGGTGATGGTACTAATTCATTCATTTGTTATTTATTGAGTTCTTAGTGTTTGTTAGAGAATGTTTTGATTTTGGTGATATAACAGCAAACAAGACAAAATTCTTGTTGTTTTTTACAGCTAACTTTTGAGTGGAGGAGAAAGACAATGAACAACATCTAAATACTGCAATATCTTCTCAGTTATTAAGCTGTAATCTCTGCCTCATCTCACTCGTCTTCCTCTGGTTTGTGGTGCTGGGCAGGGACTCTAAACTATTTTAATGCTTTCCCGTGGATATTTGTTAGGTTCTGCTAACGGGAAACCTGAAGGAACCTGGATGTCAGGAAGAGGCAGAAGGGTCATGTGCACCGTGTTCTGCCTTGCACAGCCAATCTCATTGCACGTCTTCAGAAACACCATCAACTGCAGGTGTGCCCTTCTGAGTTGGCTGAGGTCCAGCTTTGCAGGAATCCCCTCCTTCCTATTCTCATCTTCTAAAATTTAGTGATTTCCAACCTCTTCCTTTGCTTGCCCAATGATAGGGGTGGCAGCTACTTCTTGCAGTAGTCACAGTTCCCTTTTGCATTTTTGGCTGTTTAATACCTGGTTAAAAATTGTTTATATTCAATTCTCTCTGTTGAGATAACTGCAGTGGGTTCTCATTCCTAAGCAGATCCTGGCTGGTGCAAGGTGAGATTGTTTCAAAGTTATTGGGAAACATTGAGAAACACTTTTGAACATCAACTTAAATATTAATAATGAAAGACAATACTGTAAAATAGGTACTCTGTGTGTGTGTGTGTGTGTGTGTGTGTGTGCATGTGTGCGTGTGTGGTTACTAGTGTGGGGGGGTGGGTGAATGAAGGAGATTAAGATGAGGGTATATGGCTAATGGACTGCATATACCTACATGAAATAGAACAAAGAAATCTCTTGCAATTGCTTTAAGTAGGGTGGGAAGGGGTTGAGAGGAAGAGACAATGGGGGCGATGTAATTAATATACAAGATAGCTTTAATTGGAATTGTCACTATGAATACCTCCTGTATAAAGAATATATCCTAATTAAAAATATAAAGTATTCTGTTCTTTTCGAACAGAAAAAAAATAACAAAAAAAAGTTATTGGGGACAGTAGGTGATGCCCCCAGGATTTAGGATGGCTGTCCAGTCAGGGATTTTAGGAAGGATTACTTCCAAGAGTCACCACACTTGTGTTCTGGCTCTTAGCTTGTTAGGTTCAGTGAACAAACTCAATATGGTTGGTGTGTCTGGAGTTGGTCAGGTTCTCAGTGATGAGTCTGGGCAAACAAGCACACAGGGAACAGAGAGGTGGAGTATAAGCCCTTTCCCCAATTCGTTTGGTGTTGTGGGTTTGGGCTATTCACGCTTCCCATTAACCTTTCTCTCTCTGTAGACAAGCTTCCGAGGAACCCAGGTGTGACCAAAGGACCCTTAGGGTGCATGAAATCCAAGCATTTGGAAAGAGGGAGTGGTCTCTGTAGCAAGATGACAGAATTATGACATTAGGCATATTCATGTCTAATAATGGACAGTCTACCCGGCAGACCAGAAGCTTGTGTTCACCTGTGAGGATGCCCTCTCTTCTGAACAGTGAAACGACGCAGGGACAATCTGGGGCTCCATGGGTCCTTTTCTTAGAGCTCATGCAGGCCAATCCTTTTGTGGTTTTGTTCACGGATTCTTTCTCTATGTAGAATTGACTAATGCTGTCTTTCATATGCAATGAACACCAGATAATGTTTTCTGTTCCTTTTTTTCTTTTGACTTGTAAGATGACTTTTTTCTGAAAACAAATACCACACCACTTTTTGTTGTTGTCGTTTTGAAACTGGGTCTTTCCAGGCTGGCCTTGCACTTGCAATCCTCCTGTCTCTGTTTCCCTGTAATCACATGCTGAGATTATAGGCATGTGCCACCATGTGTGACTATTACATGCTACTCTTAACTGAGGTTATAACCTTAGTTCTGATTCTGAGTGTAGTAACTCATGGCAATGGCTAGGAACTGGATTCAGAATTGATAAGCCCTTGGAGGAGAGGATGTGGATCAGCATTGTAGTTGAGTGGAACGTAGAGACTCAGAGAGTAAGCCCTAGCGTGCCTGGTGTGGGGCAACCTCCCAGTTGTCTGGAGAAGGGAATTTATGTGGGACCTGTGGTGAGTGATGCAGGTCAGTGTCAGATTGTGGAAAACTTTGAATTCCAGTCTAAAGAGTTTGTACCTTATATAGACATTAGGGAATTATTGCAGGCTTTCATGTGTGGCTGGGCGTTAGTACTGAATCTTGGCCTATCACTCCATGTTCAGTGTTCTGCAAAAAACCAGCCTCTAGGCAGGGTCCTGGTTATATTCTCTTTATCTATTCTTTATAAAAGTTTCTTTTCAGTAAAGATGCCAGTGGAACAGTGCTTGGATGGGAAAGTGGTTGGGGGGCGGAGGAAACAAAGAAGTAGGAGCAAACACACAAACACAAACCACAGAAGAGGAAAGTGAGCTATTGGTTATTATTTCCATCCCCGTGGATATGAAATTCTACCCCAAGTGTGGGAAGCTGAGAAAGGCCACAGCAAAATAAAAGAGCAGCAGTCTCATTAACAGTGATGTTCAGATGTTGGAAAAGACTAAGGTGTAGACTTATGTTGTGGAAATATCCTCAACCTCAGCCACATTCCAAGAACATTCTAAAAGAGAGCGTTGGCAAAGCTGGGTTTGCTTTGTAGGGTCTTCACCATTACAGACCCACAAAATTGTAAACCTTGGAAACTGCTGTGCTTTTTAAAAAAAGACTTCTGAACTCTTGTCATTTAAAATACATTTTTCCAGCACCATCTCAAATAAGTCAACACTACTTCCTTCTTCTTTTTTTTTTTTTTAAGGCTCCAACTCACTAAATTTGTTTAAATCAGATCTGGAAGTGATACAATTCTAAAGAAGAATATGTCCTAAATTCCTGTCTTGCAGGGGTGCAAAATGTTTGAGTAAAAACAACAAAATAACCCAGCAGGCTTTCCTAATTCTCCCTCCACCTTGAACATCACTGGAAACATGGCAGCATGGTATCTTTCTTGCCATGTCTCACGCTTTCTCTTTAGTCACTAACATCTTCTCAGAAGCCAATGCCACATGTACCTGATCCACTCCCCTTGGCCTCTGCTATTTGCTGCTATGACTCACATTCCTGTCACTATCCCTGCAGGGGCTTCCTGGCTCCCTTTCTTTCAGTAGGAAGTGGACTGGGGTGAAATGAGAGCTCCTCTCCTTTCACAGTTACAATTCCTTATTTGGGCCCTGATGGAGGCTTTGCTCCTTCTATCAGTGGCAAATATCAGCCACTACTTATTAGCTTATTCAATTTGGTCCTACAGGTTTTCTCACAACCCCTCTGTAGAAGATCCTGCATTCCTTTCCTTAGGGACTGGGGGAGGGAAGATATGGTCCCTTTATAGTAGAGCTTTGGTACTTTGAGTCCTGCCTCACTAGAAGGTCAAGGAGTTTCCACATCTCCAGACGCTGCCAAAGAGACCCAAGTAAGGCCATGGTCCTCCTTCCTTGTTCAGGAGACTCCAACCATGTGTGAGGTGACTGTTCTGCTGGGTCCTAATGCCAACACCCTCCGCAGAGGCCTGCCTTTGGCTTTGCAGTTCTCATGAGATTCATGAGAGTAACCATCACTCTGGTACACCCTGAGAAACATTCCTGAGAGCCTCCCTCAAAGCAGGCTGGGAAGATGTCCTAGAAAGAAGATAGCAGTCCTGCCAGACTCTCCAGTTTCCAAAGACAAGAAAAGATCTGGTGCCCCTGGACAGCTTGCCTACCCAAGAGTCTGCAAAGAGAGCTCCTCGTGAGAGGCAGGCCACTGGAAGAGCTCCTGGGTGCCTGCCCCATAATACACTTCAGCAATTCCTTTTAGGGAAATTGAGTGCCTGGTTGTAGAAGTGAAGGAGACTATTAAGTTACTCTCTTTGCAGGGTGGAGAGGAGACTGTTTTTTACCATTTGGGGAAACATCTATGCCACTCATTTGGAATATTCTGTCCTCCACATGTTGACATCCGACCAACTCTTTATGGTTTGCTTAATATGGCACTTCCTTGAAGCCTTTGCCAGTTCTTACCAGATTCCTTCTTATGTACATCTTTCATATTGAAAATTCCTGCAGAATGGTGACTGGTCAAATTTGGCTTCCACACAGTACCAATATAACATTTTGTGTGTAGTAGGCTGCCAAATTAAATTGAGGTTTCTGTGCCTGGATAGTAATAGGAATTTGTTAAATTTAGGTAAAAATTTGTTTTGATATGGATGCTACTGATTTATTTCTAATGAAAAGTATCTGGTTTTCTGTAGCAGCCATAAAATGACTCATTGTTCTTAATAACTAACACTATTTTAACAGATCAGCATTTGTGCTTTGTTTGCATCCTGGAGGAAAAAAAAATACATTTTAAGATGTGATCAGTTGAATACTCTTTCATAAAAAATACCTAACTATTAAAAAGTATAAAAAGACTAAGGTTAACTTTAGATACAAAATTCAGTATTTTTCTCCTAGATGCAGTTTTTACAGATGAGACAAGCTCATGGTGGCCTCTAGGGTGGATGTCGAGGATGATAGGCAGTGATGTAGATTTGCTACTTCTTGATGACTGATTGATTTCTCTAAATGACAGAATTTGATAGCCAAGGAACACAGTGTTTTGAAGGTCCCCTCCATTAGCCTCAGCATTTATTTTTCCAGGTGACAACTCAAAGACTTGAAATTTTTATGTAGAAAAGCGCATCTTGTAGTTCCTGACTTTGGTGTTGGCTGTAAGAATGAGGCCACCATTTGAGAACATAAGAATCTTTGCTTATAATTTATGAAACTTCTCTATTCAAAGTTCAGACTCTGTAAAGCATCCACATGCTTCCTTCAGGCTTAATGCTCTTAGCTCACAATTCCTTGGTAAAAATATTTCTTCAAAGAACAGGAACCATGCTGAGTTTGTAACATTACTTTAACGGTCTTTGACAAACAAAGTTGTACCTGCTTATGGACAAGAGTCCTGACCTGAATTTGGATCCAGAACTACTGTTGGGATGCTAAAGTTATTTCCCACAGACAGATAAAGCATCCCAGTTGTACACGCAAGACGGGAGTGGGCTTGATTTGTGTATTTCATTAAAATGTAGCTTGCTCTGCAAGCTACTGTGCCTCAGCTGGATCAGTTTAGCTTAGCTGTTCTCTGGAGGAGACACGAGCCCTCATTTCTCTTTTTCCCTTTTTCATCAACAGTTAGACATCCATGTGCTCTCATAACTCCAGACATTAGTTAGCTATCATTAAATATAATTTGGAGCTTTAACAATGCTGTCAATACGACGTGGTATTTTGTCATCATTTTACCATTGGTTAAAATCCCTTTCAGTTAAAGAGACTTTGCCCTCTTTCATATTTGTGGTTGCCAGACTTGTAATTTGTTTTTCTGTTTAATAGAAACCTTAGAATCATTGGTATAAAGCAAAGTATGCTATGAAAAACACATGCTTTTTAAAATAGCCCGTTTCGTCTTTAAAAATGAAAATACTGTGCTTTCATCTGTTCCAATACCAGTAAATGCATACTTTATAGCATAACCCCTAAACTCTTCAACAAGATAATTAAAACATTTTTGTGTACCACAGTCAATTCCCTGAATTGCTTCTATAAGCCCCTTCACTTTCCCTTTACATACAGGAGCTGGAGGACATATACTTTAAAGAGCAAAGAGGTCACAGAAAAATTTCAAGTGCCAGGAAAGAGTTTGAGTTTCTATAGACAAAAACATAGAAGAACCAAAATGCAGCAACTCTTTGAGATCTTCTCATTGTGAGAATGCTGGTGGTACAGGCCACTCTGTTGGCTTTCTACTTAGAAAGAAAACTAAAGTTCAGAACTGTGATTAAACCTTAAATAAGGGGAGGGGAGATAAAGCAGAGTGATGAAGAGGGTGAATTTAATTAAGTTATATTGTGGACACTTCGTAAATATCATAGTGTAACCTCAGTATAACAATAATACAATGAAAACACCACACAAAATCTTTTCCAACCTAATTAAGAGCAAATACAGCTTCTAAATCTCTAATTTTAAGTATTTCAAAGCTCTAAAAATAGAAATACATTGTCATTTATTGAACTATTTGGTAATTACACATTTTGTTTGGGAAATGAAAATTTTGTTTTAAGTGAAGAATAGAGTACAGATAGTGCATTCACGATTCTTCATCACAAGCTAATAAATGTCTCGCATATGGATACACCTGTGTGGCTACCACTGAGATCCAGATGGAGCACATTTCCTGCCCCAGAGGGATCCCTTGTGCCTCTTCTCAACTAATATCACTCTACTCCCCTGCCCTCTTCAAAGGCAGCAACCGTTCTGATGTCTGTAACCATAGATCAGTTTTGTCTGTTCTTGATTTCTATATTCATGGAAACATATTACATGTGCTCTTTTGTGTCTGGCTTCTTACCGTCAACATAATGTTTATAGAATTATTAGTCCACGGTGGGTGCAGTTCATTCTTTTTTCTTCTATGGTTTTCCAAAAGATGGACTGTGTGACCTGTCCCCTCCTGAGTGGTGAAGGGAGCAATGCATACAAGGAGCAAGAGCAAATAAAAATCATCTTTACTTTTCTATGAGCTGAGCAAGTACCCAGTAAGAAGTTTTACCCCAGGGCCTGACTCCAAAGCAGAGCTCTGAGAAGTCTGAGCTGGAGCACATGGCTGGTCAGGTTTCTATCCCATACCAACCCCACATCTTGGATTTTGCACCATCTGGCTAGCTGTGTGGTATGAGGACTGGAATGCTTGAGCAGAGTGATGCTGGGGCCCTGTCCTGATGAGGTGGGTCCTGGGCCATTACTTTTCCCTTCATGAGGAAATGAAAACTTACTACAAGGTAACGTTGTATGACATTTTAAAATCCAGTGATGCCTCCCCAGGATAAATGTGGCCTGCTCAATGTTTGCATTTGAGAGCCATCTTAACATTTCTGTTGGAGAAGACTGAAAGAGAGGAAGGTGACTTGCATATCGTCTGTTGCCACGACAAAATACTGTATAATTTATGAAGACTAGAAGTTCATTTAGTTCACGGTCCTGAAGACTGAGCAGTCTATGAGCTCAGTGCTGGCATTTTGTGAATGTCTTCTTCCTGCATCCTAAGAGTGGAGTTCATCGCATGGCAAGTGGAGTGAAACGGCCACAGAGAGCCCCTTGTATAACATAGCCGTCTTAAAGCTGCCTATCCATCCACTAATCCATCATGAATGGGTGACTCCATTTACTTCCCAAGCTTCTCACTGTGGTTGCATTGCAGTCCATGTTTCCAACATGTTAACTTTGGGGGAACAAAAAACATATAGGAGGTAAGGATGTCTATCTTATACAATCTTATAAAAAGTTTTCAAAACTTAATTTTCAAAACAGTCAGGACGACTCTTTGACTCTTGAATATAGAAGTGAGTCTTTTTTTTTTTTTTTTTTTTTTAGAAGTGAGTCTTACTTCTTTCACAGAGTCCAGGTCATGGGCTGTAGTGGGCTACAACCAAGGGCTGAGAGGAGGAGCCATTCTGTTGTCTTGGTTCTGATGCCAATGAGCAGAAAGGGTGACTTGGCACTCGTTTCCTCTCCTCTTCATCTATAAAATGTAGGCGTTTGACTAATGGGCTTTCTAGAACTATAGAGAAGTTTTAAAGGCAGCAAATTAAAGACTCTACAAGCCAGCATAGCATATTTTATATCTCAAGGCTCTCCCCACCCTTTTATTAATAAGCATTTGTAAGACAGGCTGTCTAATTCTTCTGGGGATTTCTTAATATCCTGTTTCTGCTCAGGTGAGGCAATGTTAAGTGCCAGTTGTGACTGTTGGTGTTGGTATTACCTTTGCACTAAGCATCTTGTTTTAAGGTATCCACATGAGGTAATGTAGAGCTGAAATGTTGAGAGAAAGTGGCAGGTTTAAGCCTCCTAACATCTTATAAGTTCCTTGGAGAGTCAGGCTGCTTTCTTTGGCTTTGCAGAGTTCCCCACCCACCATCCTGTGTGTGTGTGTGCATGTGTGTAGGGGGCATTATGGGCAAATGACATGATGCAGTAAGCTGGCCAAAGAGAGCATCTTTTATAACAAAGCTGTTCCTGTAGCTGCCTGTCCATCCACTAATCTATTAATCCATGAATGGATGACTCCATTCGCTTCCCAGAGGTCACACGTGTTTTTTTTATGATCAATTTCATTCCTAGATGTATAACCAAGAGTACTAAAAACTTGTATTCATACAAAAACTTGGACATAAATGTTCACAGCTGTATTATTCTTAATAGCCAGTGAAGCAGCCTAAGTCCATCAGCTGGAGAATGAATAAATGCTATAGTTTAGATGTCAAATGTACCCCAAATGCCCATGTTAAGGTTTGATCTCCAGGCCATCCTGTTGGAGTTGGTAGAACCTCTAAGAGATGGGGTCTTATGTCAGTCAAACTTGTATTACTATAACAAAATACCAGAGACAATCAATGTATAAAGAGGAAAAGTTTATTTTGGCCCATGGTTTCAGAGGTTTTGGTTGATGGTTGCTTGCCCTGTTGCTTTTGGGCCTGTAGAAGGCAGCAAATCATGGGAGGAGCACATGCAGAAGAAGCTGCTCACCTCAGGGCTTCTGGGAAGTAAAAGAGAGAGTCAGGATGAGGCCAGGTCCCAAAATCTCTTCCAAGGCCATGCCCTGATGACAAATGCCCCCCTTGTAACCCTGCTGCATTGGAGATCAAGTTTCTAACACATGAACTTCCTTACAAAGCACTTCTAGGGCCATTTATGGCTTTCAAGTTATACATTTCTCTTGTTTTGTTTTGCCAATTTTCTAAAAAACAGGCTGTTTCCTCTTGCTACTGTCAAAAATTGCCACAAACTTAGTGGCTTAAAACTGCATGAAATTATTATCCTAGCATCCTGGAAGTCAGAAGTCCAAAGTGGGTCTCACAGACCTAAAATCAACATGTCACAGTGTTGTGTTCCTTTCTGGCAACTCAAGGAGAGAGTGTTTTCTTGTCCTTTCCAGTTTCTCGTGGTTGCCCTCATTCTTTGGCCTTGGCCCTTTCTCAGTCTTCAAGTTGGCAATGGATCTTACATACCATCACTCTGACCTTGGCACTTCTGCCTCCCTGTTTCACATTAAAGGACCTTTGTGATAGCAGTGGGCCTGTCCACATAATTCAGAATAATCTCCCAATTTTAGAGTTAGGTGATAAGCAACCTTATTTCTATTTGCAACTTTTAATCCCCCTTTTCTTGTTATATAATGTATTCATATGTTCTGGGGATTAGGATATAGACTTTTTTCAGGTGTGTGTAGGGGAGCAATTAATTTGTATAAATGCTACATTAAATATATGGTAATTTCTTTATCAGATGAAAAAGATAGTTTAACTGTGGTTAACATTTTCTGGCTGCAAAACTTTTTATTAGAGGAAATATCTTTTGCATAAAAATGGACACCTTTGAACAAATGCACAGCTGGAATAGTGACATATTCAATTGCAGGACAGGAGGGACACTCTTCCTTAGGTGTGAGCATAAGAAAAGGACAAAGGTATACAAAAGTGACATGTGTTCGTGTGAGAAACACGCGTGTGTTTATGTTCAGGCAGCGTATACTGGATTCGGTTCTCAATAGCTTGCGAGAGACATTGTGTACCTATATTTTCCTATGTCCATGTTCGCTGACATCATGTTCAATAAAATTAACCATGGTGGGAGTATTTACATCACAGACAAAGTGCTGCAAGCTTGGATTTTATCTTCCCTGTAGAGTTCATTGTTAAACATGGGGTAGGGACTCTCTGCCTTCAGTTAATGTACACAACAGCACTGTGCTGCATTACTGCACCTGTAAGACCCATCAACCTGGTAGCTGGAGAAGGAGCAAACCCCAGGACTAGGCAGGACCAGCTGACTCACCACAAGCCTGGGATCTCAGTATTCCCAATACTGTCAAGACTGCCCTGGTTGCAATAGCAGTGTGGGCGGATGGAGAGCTAAGCTTTCACTCATGTGTTTCCTCTGACCAGTCCACTCTCCTGTCATGGCTTCACCTGTCTACATCCCCCACCCCTTCCAGCATTACCTTGACCTTGCTTGGGCTTGTCTCACTCTTCCAGTAGCTTCAAGATTTGTGCTACCAAAACTTCATGGAAGTCACTGAGGAGCCGTGAAAATGCAGTTTCAAAGGCTCTTCTCTCAGAGATCTGGACTGTGGGGTGAGCCCTAGGATCTGCATTATTGACAAGTGTGCTACTATTAGCATTACTAACATAATTGCTGTTTTGGAGCTGAACTGTCCCTCAAAAGCTCATATGTTAAAGGAGTGGTTCCCACTGCAGCAGAGTTCAGAAGTGGTACCTTTGGGAGATAATTGGATGAGGGCTTCATCAATGCATTAGATTCACGGGCAAAGGGGAGGAAGTGGAAATGTAGGAGGGAGGATTATTTGGAAGAAGTAGGGTGTTGGAGTTACCCTGGAAGGGTATATTTTGACCCTGGCACCTCTCTCTCCCTCCCTTCCCCACTCTCTTTCTCTTTCTCTTTATTGTGTGGTCACCATGAAATAAGCAACTTTGCTCCACCATGTGGTCCTCTCCACAATGTTCTGCCTTTCCCAGGTCTAAGAACAATGGAGTCAGCTGACCACAGTCTGAAGCCATAAGCCAAAACAGACCTTTTTCCTTTAAGTTGTTTTTTTCTGATGTATTTTGTCACAGCACTGGAAAGCTGACTAACTCAATTGTTAATATTATCATTATTGAGAAGATTCTGAGGTTGGAGGTTCACAGGTCACAGTGACTGGCCTGCCTAGAAGCTTCTCAAAGGCCCTTTAGGGCAGACCCCTTTTGCTTCCATCTTGCCATAGTCTATGATTCTCACTGGGGAAGACCAGAGCCATTTAAAGAAATATGTATCCTAGACTGTAGGACTTTCCCACCTGGGAGACAAAGTTGATGATAATTACGCATACAGGTGGGTGCAGAATACAATGTTTCCAGGTTCCTAGAAAGGAGGACACTTTTCTGAGAACATTATTGGTCAAAATGTGAAAAATTCACACAAGTGTTAAGAGAATGGGTCTTCATGGGCCCAAGTATCCTGAGCGTTTGAAACTATCTGCATGACTTCTTGAACTTTTCCCTCTTCTCCATGGTCATGCTTCCTGGTTTTTGTACAGACCTAAACCTCATAGCCACAGACAATATCTGCTGAGAGGAGGATTCAGGCTTCACCAAACCCAGCCCAAATTGTTTTCCATCGGCAAACCACTTGGTTGTGGCAATTTTCTTAACAGGAAAAATTTTAGATGGTCATGTGGTTTCTAGCTTTAGTCTTTTTTCATCTTACACGTGAAATGTTTGGGATCAGATTGGTTTTCTTTAAAGCTATGGTCCAAATTAATTTATACTGACTTGATTAAAAAGAGATAGAAATTGCTACCTTTAAGATTTTTGACCTCAAATCATCTGATATTTGAGACAAATTTTTTATCCTCTAGGATGCATACTTTCAGTAGCATGAAGGGCAGTTTCAAGTAAAGGAAAGAGAAATGAAAAGTCTAATACACAACCTATAATTTTCTAAAGATGTCTGTTCCTTATTAAGATCAAGTGTATGTCAGTCATCTTATATTTTTGGAATATCCACTGTTTGTGGGAACTATTACTGGGTGCTGTTCCATGGGTGGAAAATTTTATCCAGTGTAATCAATTTTTCTACTTCAATAAGTATATTAACAAGAAGACAAATGAAATATTTTCTGAATCTCATTAATATAATGTATCTGAATTAGTTGCTAAAAAAGACCCCTGCTTGCATAAGGCTTGGGCTTGAATCCTAGCCCTGTCTTGATGGGTCTCATCTTCATGTGAACAACGAGGAGAAAATTATTTATCTTAAAGTACCATATAAGGAAGTTGTGAGAATGAAACACAATGATAGATGTGAGAGTTTTTAATCAAATAGTTAGAACAACATAGTAAGAGTTTATAATAACAATATAGCATTTGAATAGAATTTATAAATATTCAGTTCTCTATGCAACTGAAGAATTCTAGCCTTATAATTCCAATTTATTTCTTTTATGCCAATTCCCTCTGGTAATATAGTAGACTTAGTATATTATCTTTCCAAGATGAAGTTATTGTGCTATATTTGGAAATGAAGTATGGTATTATTTTGAGATGAAAATTATAAAAACATTCCCCCTCCCTTTCCAACTTCTTTTTCTTTTTAAAACTTTCTTCTTCGTGTATCTGGAAGTGTCTCAGCATGGTGTGTGTTTTCACAGATTGGCTGGCCAGAGACTTAAAGGTCCAGTTGGCTGCCTGCTCACTGAGGTGGAGGACATTGGTAACATTCACTCTTTAGCTAACACAGAACCGGGCTGGGTTCTGTCTCTCTTTCCTCTTTTTTTCTCTGCTGTTGGAAGTGAACCCAGATTTTGGGGAAGCCTCAGCAATAAACATTGTCTGAAGCACCAATCTTTTGCCCCTTTCCAAATTTCACTTCTGACATGAAAAGAGGCAATTCTAAATATGACTCTTTGATTATTTACAGACATTGCTTTCCCTTGTCCTCTTTGTATCTAGTTCATATACACAGCAACATTGTGTAAATATATTTAATCCCAAAACTCATTGAAAGAAGAAAGAAATCACATAATTATAATATCTAATGAATCTTGAATGCAAACACTTCAAGATTCAGTAGCTTTATCAAAGCTACTACACAATTTTCTTCCTTGGGTATTTTTCTTATTTACAGAAGTACTAGAAATTGATAATATAAAAATGTGCTAAATATGAAAAAAAGCACAAAGAAAAACCAAATTACACATTATTCCACCATTCAGAAATAACCCATATTAATATCTCTTGTCTCATTTTTGTAGGTATGTGTACACACGTATACATACTCACACATCCAAGATTATGCTGCAACTGTTTTAATTGCAACACTTATAGCACTGTAATTATGTTTTCTTTCTTAAACAACATTTATTTCCTATAGTTTTAGAGGCTGGGAAGACCAAGGTCAAGGTGTGGGAAAGTCAGGTCCTACTGAGAAACTTCCTGGCTTGCAGGTTTCTGAGTACCCTCACCTGGTGGAGGCAGAGAGCTCCGGTGTCTCTTCCTCTGCTAAGGGCACTAATTCCATCATGGGGTCCCACCATCATGACTTCATCTAACCTAATTATCTCCCAGAGTTCCTACTTTCAAACGTCATCACACTGGGGTTAGGACTTCAACACAGGAGCTGGGTGGGGGATACATACAAATTAAGTCCATTACATTCTGCTCCTAACCTCCCCTATATGCATGTCTTCCTTCCATGCAAAATACACTCTGTCCCAGACCAGAAACCTTTGACCTATTCCAGCATCAACTTTAAATTCTAAAGTTAAAAGTTCACCTGAGCTCTGTCGTCTAAGTTGGATATTGTAATGATGTTTTACAGCTCGTTCTTATGGGTCTATATTTAGCATTTCCCTATCATCAAGTATTGTCCCTGGAACAGAGTGGATGTTGTATTAATATTTGCTGAGTTCATTATTTTTAATGGCTCTATAATGTTCCACCACATGAACACTGTTAATTGAATAGATGTGTTGGGACACATATGTAATCCCAGCTACGCAGGAGGCAGAGGCAGGAGGATTGTGAGTTAGAAGCAAAGTAGTGATGCCCTGTCTCAAAAAATGAAACCAAATGGGCTAGGGTTAGCTAGAGTGTTTGCCCTATCTCCACCTCCTGAGTAGCTGGGCTTACAGGCATGCACTACCATATCTAGCACCAGTTGTTCATTTTAAAGTCGAAATATCCTGGGGAAAATAAGAAGCTACTCGTGTGGTATGGCCACATTGAGGGGGAAAAGGAATGAAGAAGACCGGATGCCCCATGATGTTAGGGGAAGGCCAGAGGAAAGGATTAATAATAACCATGGCCTTTTTGTTCAAACTCTATTTCAGATTGCTCAGATGCTTAACCATTAAACCTACATAACATGAAGACAGGACCCTACAGTGAGTTCAGAAATGGCCACATGGTCTGAATCAGGTGTAAGTATGCTTTCAGCAAGAAACAGAAGTCCAGCACACAAGGGAGGGGTGAGGATAGGTAAGACACCTAAAAAACTAGCTAGCATTTGTTGCCCTTAATGCAGAGAAACTAAAGCAGATACCTTAAAGCAACTGAGGCCAATAGGAAAAGGGGACCAGGTACTAGAGAAAAGGTTAGATCAAAAAGAATTAACCTAGAAGGTAACACCCACGCACAGGAAATCAATGTGAGTCAATGCCCTGTATAGCTATCCTTATCTCAACCAGCAAAATCCCTTGTTCCTTCCTATTATTGCTTATACTCTCTCTACAACAAAATTAGAGATAAGGGCAAAATAGTTTCTGCTGGGTATTGAGGGGGGGGGAGCAGGAGGGGGTGGAGTGGGTGGTAAGGGAGGGGGTGGGGGCAGGGGGGAGAAATGAACCAAGCCTTGTATGCACATATGAATAATAAAAGAAAAATGAAAAAAAAAAAAAAAGAAACAGAAGTCCAACTCGAACTGAATTTAACAGTAAAGACGTGGAGAAATGACCCAAACATTGTATGCACATATGAATAAAAGAAATAAAAAAACCCAGTAAAGGTGTGTACTGTATCTTGTGAATAAAAATCCAGAGGTTGGCCAGTCAGGTATAGTTTGATCAAGGTTGAGATTGTCCCAGCCCTGCACTCCTCCACAGACTGACTTTGTTCTCAGGCTAGGTCTGTGGGTGGCTGCTGTTGGTCACCAGAAAAACTATGTGTTTTCTTATTCACAAAGAAGAAAGGGACTTGGCGTATCTTATAAAAGAACAATTTCTTCTGAAGACTCCAATTTATCTCCTCTATGTCTCTGTGTCCCCAAAGGGACTAGATATCTCCATTCCTCAGTCGATTACTGACAAACTGAATGGTTAACTCCCACCAACCAGCCAGGATGACGTGATCGTTGGTGTGTGTAATAAGTTTTGTGTATGAACCACTCACCAAATCCCACAATAAGCTTGTATTAGGCTCATGTGTCTGTGTCTTGGCTCCTGGTTCTTGGCTGAGGTGGCTCTGTTCTATGTGCTTCTCTTCCTAGAACTGAAGGCCAGTTCTTCTCATGGTGACAGTGGCAGAGTCAAAGGGCAAAGCCTCGTAGCCTTGGGGGGCACACAGCATGCCTTCTGTCTTACTTTACTGACTAACCTTACAGTAAAGTTGAAGAGTAATACATTCTGTTTAGTGGAGAACCTTTAAAACCACAGAGCAACAGTGCAGATGGTGGGACAATGATGGTGAGGTGAATGCACAAAACAAGAAAAGAAAATTGAGTTCCACTTAATTCATTTCTTGTTTTCTGGGTTAAGAATTAGTACATGTGCCAGGAAAATGAGAATTTGGAAGGTAATGTAATGATTCTCACAATACTGAGAGACAGTTTCACAATGCTTGTAGGTTTTAAATACAGTTCTTGTTTGACAACATACGGTGAAAGTCTTTTTGGATTCATCACAAGTTATGGCATGGGTGCTTAGCTTTGTATAAGGGAGACTGGGTTAGGAATCCAAGGGCACCCGTTCATGTGGGGAGACAGTCCTCCAGTCTTATTTGGTGAGTGATGTGCTAATCCCAGCACTGAGCATGTTGGCGTAAAGGAAGACTTTGAAGTTCACAGGGCTGAGGTGTGTGAACTGCCACGGGGGCATGGCTGTCACAGAATTAGGCAGGAAAAATTTTTTTCCTGGAAACAAGAAGGAAAACATTGGATCCAAAATTTTATCATTGTTTTATTTCAAGAGCAAATCTCTAGCGTGATATGCAAGAGCTACAACTTATTTCTTCTTTAATTTGTTCCAGTGGAAATCATGTTCTGGGTGGAGTGACAACCACCTTCTATCTCATCTGACATTCCTCCCTGCCCCCCACCCAATCACCGCACCCAGCGACTCATGGAACGGAGAGTTAGGTGGGGGGTGGCACCAAACCAAGAAAACAATTGGAGTCTTGTTACAGTGTGTGGTGAGAAGTGATTGATGCCTGGTGAGTAGTTCCTGGGATGGCCTGGTGTGCAGTCTGAAATGTCTCCACTTCCAGCCATTGACAGTTGAGTAAGGTGCTACATCTCCAAAAGACCAACTGCCAGGAGGGGACTGGCTCTCAGTGACAGAGCTATACATCTGGTGGGATTAAAGTGGAACAGGCAAGAGTGAGTAAAGTCCCAGAAAAACTGTTGCAAGCTGGGTAGTACGCAGGGCAGCAAGTGTCATTTGAGCATAAATGTGAGAACGAGTGAGGTTTGCGGAGAAAACTGTTCAGAGAGGCAGAGACAAAACCAAAGGTTCTAGAGGCCTCTGTGGAAAGAGATTAAGCCATCATCATCAGTATGAAGTGAATTTCATAATGTGGGGTGGCAAATATAATTTCCCCTTTGATCTTTTTTATGGACAGTCTTGAAAGCTAGCCTCCCCCTCCTTTTTTAAAATTTTTAAATCCAGGTAATTAAGCCATTTTCTTGATTTAAAAGAGTTTGGTGAAATTCACTGTCTGCAAACTAAAGTTTAGGTTTCTCTGCATGGCATACAATACTGTTGAGAATCTGGCTTTAAGACCTAGGGTATAGATAGCTCAGTGGTTAAGTGCTTGCCTAGCATGTGTGAGGCCCTGGGCTTGATCCTAAACACTGCAAAACAACCAAATAAAACCCCAAACAAACTGGCTTTATCCTACTTTGCTCCATATTCAAATTAAGTATTTCCTGAGGGACCAGTTTTTGCTATTTCCTAACCTATATACACTGGTAAATGAAAACTATTGCCCACTCTGCCTCCTACTGTTACCACACAGGCCACTTATAATTCCTGTGTCACCTCTTCCTGGAGTGCTTGACTTCCATACCTCCAATGCCCTTCCTGTCCTTTACCAGAGAACTCCTACTCATCCTTCAAGACTCAACTCATATGTTAGCTCTTCTCATAGCTTTCTGGTCAAGCAAAAATAATTGCTCCGTTTTCTGTTTTTAGACAGCTCATAGTTTGTATCCCAAGGACAGGACTTACAATTATTATTATTACTATTAGTTAGTTGGTTATCAGTCCTGAATTGGCTTGTAAGATCAGTTGATAGAGCAAGGGCCCACAACAGAGAAGGGAGTTACTAACTGAGCAAATGAGTGAAAGAGATGCACAGAAACACAGGGGTGAAAATGAGGGCACCTGGTGAATGTGGAGGCAAGGGGAAGAGTGGAGGGAGGAGGAAGAGGAAAAGGAGAGAGAGAAGAGAAGAGACGAGAAGAGAAGAGACGAGAAGAGTGTCCAAGAGGTAGGTCCCAGATGCAGGGCCTGCTAGTCTGGTTTGGAGGGCCCAATGTTAAAGACAGAATACACCAGAGTGGAGCTGCACTATTGGGAACAGGGCTCAGGCTGGCTGGAACTGCACCCAAGCCCTGGGCACCGTGCTTGGCTTTGGAAGATGTGAAATACAACTTCTTCTAGGAGAGTAGGAGCCTGTGTTTGTGTGTGCATGTGTGTGTGTGTGTGTGTGTGATGAGGTAAGGAGTGGGAAGAGGGTTGTCACATGATCTTAAAGAGGCAGACTATGATAACAGTGATAGTGGGGAGGGTGTGGCACTGCTCCTGTGACAAGGTAGAGAAGACACCAGATGCCTCCAGCCACATCACAACACAGGCACAAGGTCTGGCCATGATGGGGGAGCTGGTCCTGCCAAGCCTTACCTGGATGTCTCATTCCTTTTATTGCAGACCTCCAAAAAACTCCTGACTTAGCTTGCTGACAGTTTCATTTCCCAGGGGACACAGGGGGAAGGAGGAAAACTCAATCTCCAACCAATGAGTCAGAATTTGCGGTCACAGTGCTCCTTATGGTCACCTTGGGAGAAAGTGTGTGATAGCCAGTGAGGGAAACTCAGCCATAAACAATTCTAATGAACTCTAAATGTATGGAATGCTGATTTCTTAAAATTCAAGGGAAAGAGTGACATTATTCCATGGCCCAGAATTTGGGAAAAAGAATCTTCCAGAGGCCCTGGTGCACTTATAACCGGGACTGAGATATTTTAATTACAGCTGATGTGATTGAATAGGAGAGCAAGGCTCCTCCTCCTTTCAGGGCCCCAAGTTCTCTAGTGAGCTCTAGATCTAAAGGGTAGTTACCAAACTGGAGGAAGAGCCTGTGAGCAAGATGAAGACAAAAAAGGAACCCGGTAGGCTTAGGAATCATGTCATGAGTTGAGGTCGTAAACATGACTAAGAGCATAGAGAGGACTTTTACAGTCATATTAAACCAGAAGATCAAGGGCACTTTGTGGGTAACGACAGAGCCCAGTACTTAAGAGCATGGGTTTCTGCCTCTCGGTTTCCACATCTGTAAAAGGGATGTTAATGGAATCTACCCTTAGAATTTTGTGAGAATTCAACAAAATGATGATCTGTTTGGAACAGCACCTGGGGAGTACATGGCATATCCCAGGTCACCTGTGTCTTCACACGTGTGCGAGGCAGGCCCTGTTCAGGCCCCAGGCATGAGATGGTAATGATGGTGATGCAGACAATGGAGTTCTCACCTTGGGGATTTCGCTTTGTAGGAGTGAGTAACCTTGTTGTGGAGCATAGAGGAAATGGGACTTACCTGAGCAAGAGGTGGGGTGGGGAGGGCAGAGGGAGCAGGAGGAACAGGCTGGATTTGCTGAAAGCTGACCTTGACTGCTGGGCATGCATTGCTGAGGCAGGCAGTGTGGAGACAGCAGAACTCACACTTTCTGTTTTGTTTTTCTCTTCTTTGCCCATTAGAATTGGTTTGAGACTGTGCAAAGGTACATATATTGACAAAGGCAATCTTTCAGAGATGGGCCATTGGTGCTTGCCTTATGCCTTTGCTCACTCCATGTCAGCTGTCACCACCTACAAGCCCACTCCAGGAGCACCTGCTGTGAACTTGGGATTTCTTTGGTGTTTGGACTTCGATTTTTAAAAGTCATGATCATTAAGGCTGGGGGACATGACCAAAGTGACCCTGGATTCAATCCACAGTACTGAGAAAAAGTTATGATCAAGAAAATGCTAACAGGAGAAATTCAAATCAATATTTTTAGATAAAGCTTTTGCTTCATTGGTGCCAATTAAGTAGGTTGAGGCAGTCACCCAGGAAGATGTGCTCACATTTGCTGATAACTTGCCTGCCATTCGCTAGAGAAACACTGCCCTATAAGAAGTAGACTGTGAGACCTAATTGAAATTTTAGGCCTGAAAGTATGCTATTAGGAGTAAATTGTAGGGAGCCATTTCCCTAAAAGATAGGAGTGGGTCTTTGATAAAAAGTCCAGAGATTGTCCAATTTCTAAATCTTAAAGGCACAGGAAGGTGGGATAGGTAGATAGTGATAATTGTATTAACATTGCTTGGAGAAGCACACAACTGGAAGCCATCAATGCCTTGGGGAATGGTGGAACACTGATGGTGTAGAGGACTGTGTGACTATCAAAAGAAGGAGCTAGAAGGTTGTCAATGATGTATTATTAAGTAAGTGAAGTAAGCTGTGGGATAAAATGTGCACTGCTTCCATATTTGTGAAAAGAAATGACAAACTACCCTGATGTCACTCATATGCATCAGCAACTAGTCACGTAAGCATGGATAGCAGTATTGCCTCAGGAAAGTAAGAGTGGAGAGATGTTAGGAAGAGAAATAACTTTTAGTTTATGTAACTTTCAATTTAAATACTTTTTAGATTTATATGTATTTATGAATTGTTTCTAAGTTAAATGTGAATTACTTTGTAATTTCAAGTTTGAGTTTTTTCATTAGGATATGTTCATTGCAAGTGTGATTTTTAAATACATCAAAGAAACAACTTAAATTATATATCAGAAGGAAGAAGAAACAAGGGAAAATATCAGGGTAATTTTATAACCTATTCAATAATATAAAACTCCATTTTAAAGTTATGTGATCTGAGATAAAAGCATCAAAGTTTTCTTCATGAATCTTTGGGAGACTAAATAACACATCGCATTGAGCCAAAGGCTCTGAGTACCTAGACCACCACTGCTTGTGCTTACTGGTGCTCTCAGCCCAGTTGAGAAGCCAATGGCTAACTCCATCCTGACCATTCTCTACTTTCCAAAAGTGGGATCTCTAAGCTCTGCTGACACCCAGTGTCATGTTTCTGCTGTTATTTCACAAAATCTATGGCCCTGACTCTTTTCAAAAAATGTCATTTCAAGCTGGGCATGGGTGACACACATCTGTAATCCCAGCACTTAGGAGGTAGAGAATTGAGAACTGGAAGCCAACTTGGGCTAAATAGTAAGCCAAATCTCAAACAAACAAACAAACAAACAAAAAAACCTCCAAGAAAACCACAAAGAAATAAGCAAACATCACTTCACATCTGTCTATCAAACTTAGCATCATGGGCACAAGTGTGCACCCTGTGGCCCAATGCCTCTGTGTAAGCCCCAGCTCTACGATATGGGTGTTACTTAACTTGGACAAG
Organism: Castor canadensis; assembly: GCF_047511655.1. Classification (NCBI taxonomy): domain Eukaryota; kingdom Metazoa; phylum Chordata; class Mammalia; order Rodentia; family Castoridae; genus Castor; species Castor canadensis. Next base: position 16,601,251 of record NC_133386.1, read on the forward strand.
GAATTTGATCTCTCTCAGTATCCTGTGAAATACTGAGATCTACATGCAGACTTGGTGAGAATTAAACAAGTTAATACATGTAGAGTTGCTTACGTATGGCAGCAGTGTCTACCATACCTTATTATAGTGGACCCTGGTACCCTCTGGTCTATGGTTCCGAGGAGACTGCTGTTGAGGAAAACTCGTGCATGCTCAGACACATGGAGTTCAGTGCTGTACTGCAGGTGCTTGATTTGTTTTTCTTTAAGGCCTCTCCACTTCCACCAAAGACAGGCTGCCTTTCAACAGATCTCAAATGTTCATTTTATCACTTTTATTAAGCACATTTGCTTTTACCTTGCTTTTTGTGGCACCATTTGCTTTTGGGGGGATGAGGCAGATTTAAACAAAATGAAGAGCAGGGAATCACTCAGCAGATCACACAATTTAAACACAGCTGATGATAATGCAGAACAGACTGAGAGCTTCATTGCACCTACTGAGCTGCATCATACATGGACAGGAATTTAGTCTTTGTTTGGGAAATTTCTTTTGATTTATTTATTTTGGCAGTACTAGGGTTTGAACTCAGGGCGTCACACTTGCTAAACAGGCACTCCTGATGCTTGAGCCACTCTGCCAGCCTCTTCTTTTGTTTTTATAAGCTTATTAATTTTGACCACACTCAATCAAAACTATGTAATAAATATGTAAATAAGGCAAGCTTACTATCTATTGTTTGCTGTTGTTCTTCCTCATCTATGCAAATTCTGTTTTGGTACACTTCTGTCTACTATGGCCCTTCCTGAGCTTCCAAGAATATTTGACTGCTTGCTCTCTCCTTGTCACCTCTTCAGCAGTGGGCACAGTCTTGTGGGCACCTTCCACTGCATGGTTCTTTTTATTTAATTATTTCAACTCTTCTTCCACTCTTGGACTATGAACAAGTTGAGGACAGGAACAAATTCTTCATCTTTGAGTTGCTGGCATCTGGCCCAGTATCCAGCACTTAGAGGAGAATAAAAGGATGTTGAAGGCATAGACAGAAGGATGGTTGGATGGGTAACTCCACCTCTGGGATCCCTTCTTATTTGCACCATTTCCAAATACATTGGAAATACTCATGGCTGTGTTTGTATTCTGGTGTATTTATTAGTACTTGTATCATATTGGTGTGTGTTGTCTTTCCTTATATCGGTCAAGTTCAAAATTGAAATTATGTGCTTCCTTAGCTCATGGCTACATCTGTTTTTTTTGTTGCCTTATTCAATCGTCCACCAGAGGCGTCTGAGACTGACTAGGGAGACCACTCTCTCTGCTTTGCCAAGTTGGGTGACACAATGTGGCAGAGGGGAAGTGTGGAGGTGGCTCTTTTTCGGATGTCCTGAAGACAGTAACCAGAATTTCAAGAGATGTTTCCAGATTGCACAATATAGTAAGAGAAGAGGAACCAACACCTTAAATGAAGACTGTTCAGCCACCTCTACCCACATCCAGATTTCAATTCCATTTCTTTTCATCAACTCCTTCCCTTTTGATTATTTATTGCAGTGAAACTTACTAAGCTAGGTAGGGTACATACAAACGACTCATTAAAGGGACCCTGTTAAGAAGAGGTCCACTTCAAAGACCAGCCTTGTATTCTAATGGGACAATACTGTTGGAGAGCAAAAGGCTGAAGGTAAGTCAATTAGGCAAAAATATAGCTCATCTACATCCTGTTTGAGGTTAAACCATTTTATTAATTTATATAGTAAAACGGCTCAGATGAGGTGTGCCTCCTGTTTCTTAAGCTATGGGGGCAAGGAAGGGTTTGCACAAACTTATTTTCACTTCTTAGCACACAACTAGATACGCTATCAATCTGTTATAAATAAACATGGTGTCTCCTGCAACATTTGTCATTACTTCTGACTGGTCTACTTGATCTGTGGAAATGAGATTACTTGGAGACCTGCCATAGATTTTCAAGCTGAACAAGATATATTGACAATACAAATATTTTCATGTCACTACATATCTTAATAAAATAACATTCACGTCTGGAAAGTGTGTCAGTCTGGAAAGGCTGCCCAGAGCCAGATCTATTTACTTAAAGAAGAAAAGGCAACCAGCCATGCTGGCAGCCCTTCAGCTTGTCATGCTCCCAGGGTTGAACACAGATAATAATAATTTTGGGTACACATGGGCAGATTTCTGGAAGGAGGGACTTAACCCCTGTGTGGACATTATGAACCAGCAGACAACCATTTCAGATGCTAAGCCCCACATGAAGTAGAACCAATTTCTTTTCTCCTTTTAGATTCAAACTTCAGTAGAGATTCTAACAGAATTTCAGATTCAGATTCTAATTTCTGACAGTTCTAGTTTATAGCAAAGTGATGAGTGGATTGGGTTCCCAAAACATATAAAGTACCTTCTGGTATAATACTCTTGGTAATTCCCCACTGAGGATGGGACATGTATGGCCTCCATCCTTGAATGGTTCATCCAGGGGCTGGGCACCATGTGGATTTGATGGCCTCCTGTGAGGACAAGTCTAACTATCCTATGAACAGGAGATGGGCCATTCTTATGCTGTATTCTTTCCTCTACTGCAAAACAACCTAGAACCAGAGGTGTCTTGGGGTTCATAGGCTTTGTGGTTGCCGAGAGAGAAGAATTCTATTGCTTTTCTCATGTTGGAATTCTCTTCAATCATACATTCCGAAACACTCCAATTTTTTTGGCAACTCAGTCCCAGGGGAAATGTCTCCTTTGGGGGCATTGTAGGCTAATTCCTTTTTATTTCCTGTTTTACTCAAAGAAAACTTTATGTACTTTGTAATATCAAGTAACCAGAATAAACAGAAGAGTAGGTCTATTAGGATTTCAAAGTGTTAATAGGTTTTAATTTATATTTAAAAATTACTTTCTATTGACATTACATGTATTAATGCCACTCAAAGTGATTATTTGTGTTTCTCCAGCCTTAAGGGAGCATTGTATGTTATATTCCTATGAAGAAAAAAATGAATCAAACTTGGTAAAGATGAATGTTGGGCCTATGACACCAATGCAACTAGAGAGCAAAGACTGGAATTGATGACATCAAAATGATTGTTTCAAATGAACTCTACAAGGGCATGGTTTAAATACAAATGTGTTTAATGAGCAAGAAGGAGTGACAAATTGAGCAGTAATATCCTGTCACCCGGAGATCCATGTGTCAGTTTGCTAACAGAAAGCTGGAGCCTGATGGTACAAGCAAATACACTTTGATGGGGAGAATGAGTTAAGAAAGGGCAGGAGCTTGGGGACGGCAGCTTGAAATCTCAGGTTCTCCAGGAGCAGCCCTTGCTAGGCAGTGGAAAGGGGATACACTAGTCAGAAGGCCAAAAATGGGCTCCAGATCAAGTCTGCATCTTCCTTAGATCTTCCTGCTGCTAATTAGGGAGAATGTGTTCAGAGAAGCCACCTTGAGGTCTGATTCGGTGAGTATGTAAATATGCAACTGGACTCTAATTCTTCGGCTTGAGCTGTAAGAGAAATTACAATTTGATTTGTAAATCACTCCAGAAAGTGTTATGTGGAATAAATTTCTGGTTATTTTTTCTTGGGAGTCTCATATATATGTAGTCTTGAAGATTTGAAGCCAGCTCCACCTTCTTTTTTGGTTTAATCTCATTTCATCCTTTTTCTACTCAGAGTGTTGAAACAGTGGCTTGCAAAAGGAATACATTTGCAATCGTATTTCAAAAAAGTGCATAAACTAAATTTTCAAGAAAATATTCAACCTTTCAAATGCTTGTTGGACTGGTGTCTGACAAAAGGAAACAAATATGTTAGAATAATTTGTAACTGTTTACTTTTACTTTACTTCTCTCTCTGTCTCTCTTTTTTTTGTTGTTTTTTTTGGTAGTACTGGGGTTTGAACTCAGGGCCTTGCACTTGCTAGGCAGGCATACTACCACCTGAGCCACACCTTCAGCTCTATAATGGCACTTTAAAAACATTAAAACTATTACAGTATAAAAGATCAACATCTTGTTGATTAAAAGAGGCAAAAAGTTAGCATTTCAAAACAAAAAGCCACCATTAGGAAAAAAAAAAGAAGAGTGGGTTGCTGACATATGTTATCAAGTATAAGTATTAAATGTAGCAAAAAAATGTATTTCCTTAGTCTGCTTGGGCTGCTGTAAAAAATACCGTTGCCTGAGTGGCAAGAAGTTTACTTCACAGTTCTAGATACTAGGAGGTTCAATTTCAAGGTGTTGGCAAGGTAATTTTCATTCTGAGAGCTCTTCTCTTGGCTTGTAGGCAGGTACCTGCTCATTGTGGTCTCACATGACCTCTTTGTGCTTGAGCGTTGGTGTCTTTTCCTCTTAATATAAGGGCACCAGGCCTATCAAATTAGGACTCCATCTTTATGACCTCATTTAACCTTAATGATCTCCATAAAGGAGATATTTGTGTCCAAACATGATCACAGAATATGAGTTTGGAGGAGGACACAGTCAATCCATAACATATATGCTAATTAAATTTGTAGTTCTAAATATAACAGCTAAAATATAACATTTGACATTGTTAGTCAATAAGTAATGAACAAAACTCAATGGATAGCCCATCTAAATCGCTCATTCCATGGCATATAAATTATACCACAATAAAGACAGGAAAAAGATAATGGAAAGAGTAGAGAAATAAAGGTAATGGTCCTTGGTTTGAAGTCAGCAAGACTGTGATGTTGCTGCTGTCCTTTGTGATGATTATACTGATGTCCTACAGTTTCATAGCACCTCCCAGTTTACAAAACCTTTTCATCTACCTGACCTTATTTACACCGAAAGCGCTCCCCTATTGGCCACGTGTGTTGAACGGTGGTGGGTTCCAGCAAGAGGGGGAGTCTCCCTCTGAAGGCAAAGAAGTCCCCACTGTTTCCCAGCCTAGAGGAATCCTATTACCATGACACGAAGTGGCAAGTTAGATGATTTCTGTGGCACAAGGGACAGTAAGACTGAACTCTGAGATTCTCCTTCTTGTCCTCCAGAGCTAAGCAGATCCCTGAAAGAATATCAGGAGGATCTTTGCCACGCTAAGATTACATGAGGGGCTAAGTTGAGGGCCTAGCTTCTAGAGGGATGAGCTGAGCACCTAGCCCCTACAGAATTCTCAATTAAAAAAAATGTAGTCTCTGGAATTAATAATAATAATGAAATTAGTTTGGCATAGCCACAGGCAGGGTCAGTTGAGCCATTCTGGACCTGAACCTGTTACTTTCTGTAATTTTGAGTCCCAGGATGTCTGTAGCTGAGCTGTCAACTCTGGTCACAGGGGCTTTTTTTTTAAGGAATTCTTCTAGACCTGTGGCTGAGGACTTGAACTGAATGCTTGGTCCCTGTGCAGTTAAGCCTGGTCAATAGGCTAGGTTTACCATTGGGACACATTGTTCACTACACTATCAGTCCTGTAAGGACAGGAGTTGCCTTTGCTGTTTTCAGCATTGTGTCCCTAGACACCAGCTCAGTGTTCAGCATGTAAACAAGTGCTCAGGAAGTGTTTGTTCAATGAGGACTCCTGCTCCTCGATATTGAGTCTTGAGAAAATAACCAACTGCCAACTTCAGGAAATAATCTACTCTTTGTTAGCCTTACTGAAAATAAACAAGGCAATGAAATACAGCTATTCGTAGAAGCAGCTTGAAAAAAAAAAGTCTGATTTTTCTTACCAGTATCTAAGCTTACTAAATTAAAGTGAAACATCTCAAGGCATATTAAAACCTTTAGATATGCTTTTCTAATTGAGAGTTATGACAGGACTTCAGTGTTCTCAGAGCCCTACAAATTCTAGGCTTATCAATAGCATTGTTTTGATGGTGATGTTGTGGCCGAAGCAATGGCCTGCCCATCAAAGCACTTAGTCTCTGATTCCTGACCGAGTTCCTGGTTCAGATGACCTCATCTCATAATCTCAGTGAGCTCTGGCCATGGCAACTACAGGTGGGAATGAAAGTAACGGTGGCCAAGAGGCGAGGCCCAGCATTAGTGTGTGCTTGTCTATCAAGCAATCATATGACAATTGTGTTGACACCAGTCAAACACGCCAACCTCACTGGAAACACAAATGCTCTGTATGTGTGATGTCTGCAATGTTCCCTTCCTGAGAGGCACTTGAGTTGGAGACAGAGAAATGGTTCCTAGTTGGGTATCAGTTGGTGAGGCACTGACATTCCACAGCCAGTTGAGCTAATCCCTTGTAGAGGTCCCACAGAGATTTCCCCTGCTATTGTTTTCTCTTCCAAACTAGCCATCTGAATATATAAATGTGCGTTTTACTGTTAGGATAGGATATTCCTTCCAGCCCACTGACAATGGTCAGTGGGGTAATTTTCAACATGAACATTAAAGAAGTCAAAAAGTTTTGACTGGATCATTTAAGATGTCATGGTCTCCATGAATAAGAAGATTTCCTTGGATCATGAAACCTGGCTGTGTTCACATAGCCCACAGAATGTAGCAAGGGCAAATCTGGGCTGTAAGAGGAAGTGATATTGTGACAGCTGCCAGGGTAAGCAGATATTGTCCGTCAGGTCCTCTTTTCATAGTGAGAATTACTCTGATCACACAAGGTTGGGTGGGAATTGCTCAGTATTGTGTGGATGATGTCCTTGGAGGGGGTAGAGGAGACATAATGGCATGCCACTCTAGGAGGCCGGGGGCAAGAGTGAGGGACATTTGACTAAATGCATTGAATTTGAAGCTAGTCAATTGGTGATGCCTTGTGCAGATGGACCCAGGTAGGGTTCCCTGACAGAAACCAAACACACCCTGTGACTTTCCTCCAGATAGAGAAAAATGGGTTGGGTACAGAAAGGCAGCAGAGAGGAAGATCCAGATGTCCTGAAAAGAAAAGAAAAGAAAAAAAAAGCAAAGAGTTTTAGAGCCATAAGGGATCTTGGAAATTCTGAATTTCAATGAGTTCCATGTTGCTCAGTTATACCCTTGTTAGATCACTGGGTCATAGTTTTTGCCATGCAGAAGGGCCAGGTGAGAGTCCCCTAGGAATGGACATAGTTGTTCATTCCTGAGGCTGCCAGGGCCTGACAAATGGTGGTGCTTCTGCACTGTGAACAGACTGGTTGTCAAGTGTGAGGTCCATAGGTATGGACCACTGCACCCCTGAGGCAGGCCCCTTAGAGGATGGCTGAGAACCTTTGTTGTTACGGTGTGGCTCTTCAGAATCCATTAAAGGCTACGTGAAGGGCAGGACTGCCTGCCTCCCCTCTAGCACAGAATGGGAGCTCCACTGTCTGGTTAGGGTGTACGTGATCATCCTGGGAGGGTGCTATTGGAACAAGTGCTTCTCATGGCAGATACAGTGCCTTTTGTGGGAGGAGGCCAAAGCTAGGAAAGAGGAAACCAGTAGTGGGGACCAAGTGGTGTCTTTAAGAACTAGCTCTTGAGGCATCCAGAAATACATTACGAGAGGATTTCCCAAAAAGTGAGGTTGTACAATGCCAAGTGGGGATGAGTGAAATAGAACAACAACAAAACCTCGCTGATGGAGAATGAGTAAGTAATGGGGTGGGGGGTTAATTTGATTTAAGCATGATATACAGGCCTGAAGTACCAAGGCAAAACCCACTGGACTATCAATACACGCTTTAAAAAATGAAGGGTAGTAGGGTAAAATAGGTCTCCTCTGGGGTTGGGTATCCCTGGGAGGGGGTGGGTACAAGGAAAGGGGGTTTTGAGGGTATAGATGGAGGATGTATTTTATATCTGTATATGAAAATAGAAGAATGAAACCTGTTAAAGTTGTTCTAAGAAGGGAGGAGGGGGGAAGAGAAAGAACAAAGGAGGAGGTAAATCTAACTAAGATATATTGTAAGCACATATGTAAATATCACAATTTATCTCTCTGTGCAACTATTATATGCTAATAAAATTTTTTAAAAAAACATTAATTTTTTAATAAATTTACACAAAACATTACATGTGGTTTCATGTCTAACTCTGTTCCCCTAGCATTAGTTTCAGAGCACCTCCATATGCTCTTATACTTCTTGCTATTTCTTGCTAAATTCCAAAGAATTCTTTGTGCAAAGACATCATACTTCATAGCACCCAACACAATCCACAGAAGGGGTCTCCATGCAAATAAATTAAAACATTTAACTTAGGTCAATTTAAAAAACAAAGAGAGTTGGGAAGATAAATTATTTGGCTCCATAGGGGGATGTCAGATCAAGTATAATATAGCAAAATATCAGTCTTACAAAAAAAGTCAAAGGAAAAGATTATGCTCAAAATTCCTCCTGGCTGACTGGCCTCTGAGTTATTAATTCAAATGTCCCTCCTATTGGTGTTGTTAATGGCTTCAAACAGCTCTTGTCTCCTCTTATGCAAGGGGAAGACTGGATCCATTCCAAACTAAATAGCAGTAGCAGAGGAAGCCAACATTTGCAGTGTTGTTAGATAACTCTAGCGATTAATTTTCTTTAACCAAGTCCCTTTTTCATTTTTTACAGATATTTCTTCCATGGCCTAAATCTACAAGTTAGACATTCTTAATACTTAAAAAGATTTCTGAATAAAAAAAAAACTTTTCCATTTAATTAGCCTCATGTCTCTTTTTTTCTGGGATATTTTACTAATAGAAGGCACTGAGAAAACAGTAGAAGACTGGGGAGAATTTCTTTGTTGGACAGGGAGATACGGGATGGCAAGCGAACATTAGAGTCTTTGGGAACAAGGAAGGAAGGTAGGCAGAAATTATTTGAAAAAAACGGCTCACGTGTTTCCAAGTTGGCAACTACTTAGAGGTATAGAATCTTAGAATTTAAAGGATCTCCAAGTTCAGCCAACTTCAAATTGGAACTCCCTTGGTAAGGATCCTGTGATCTATGCTTGAGTATCTTGAATGAGGGTGACCTCATTGGCCATTACATTCTTGGACCATGTTGATGTTTAGAAAGTATTTCTTCATCTTGAGCTCTGTGTAGTGGCCATTTTTCATTTTGGACTTGCCTTAAATCCTTCCTAAGAAAACCATAATTTTCCTCCAGGGAATAACCTGCTTTCCACTAAAGCAGCCCTGGCTGGACGAATCAATCTAGATGGGTTGTCCTCTGCTGTGGAAGACAAAGAAATCTCTGGAAGTGTCTTCTGCCAGACTCTTCCTCTCATTTCCCTGGGACAGTCAAGGGATAGGTGTATGACTATTCATATTCCTCAGACTTGGATCTTGGGCAAAGTGACACAGGATCAATGACATGGTCAGAATGCTGTTACTCTAGAGACAGTTTGAGGCAAGACAGTAAAGAACTTCCTAACACCAAGACCTCTGGTGCCATCTGATTCCTCTGTGTCCCCAGTCTGGTTCCTTACCCTTTCTAGGGATTGGTGAGCTCCTTCATGTATGTCCAGTAAATACCTATTTTGCTTAAGCTAGTCATGATTTTGGTCCTTATGACCAAAGGGTGCAGATACCATCTGCTACCTCCAGCTCTACCTTATCCACCCAAACTCTACTCTCTGCTGTTACACAAAGTACATTGGATCCCCTTTCAACATTGCCAAGAAAAATCTGAAGGACTTCTATCATGTTCCTCCTAAGATTTACCTTCCACAATGAATGTCCCCATTTCCTTTGACATTTGTTCACTATGATGGTTTGGGTACCCTTCACCATTCTGTTTTCCTTGGCCTAAAGCTCAGTTTGTCAAAGTCCCTCTTAGAGTATGTCATCTGGGATTGAAGACATAATCTCCATTTGGTGCTTTGACCAGTTTGTATTTGGTCAGATATTTCCTGGCCTTGACCTGGCCACTCTAATTTATGTGACCGCAAGTAGAACTTGCCTTCCCTTCTGTTAACTGTGTTATATTCTTGACTCAGAGTGAGTGACACACATTAGGCACTTAAAAAGTTGGGGTTATTATTAATATTAGTAAGCTCCTGGATTTTTCATAAAAAGTCTTGAAGTCAGGTCACCCCAACTCATGTTTTTGCCATTGTGTTTTATAAATCTTAATGTGGCAGTTAGTATTTATTCCTATTAAATGTTGTGCCTTTGCTTTTGGTTTATTCTTAGGCCAATACAATTAAATGCTTTCGATACTTTCTAATCTTAGTAGCTTCTCACATCTTTTTTTGTCATCTATTTATTTGGTAAACATGCCTTTGGTGTTTCCCTCAAGTCACTGGGAAAAGTCTTACACATTTCATAGTACCAAAGACCTTCCTCCAGGCTGAAATTCAGCTCATTAATCAAACCAGCATAGTGTACTGCCTGCTCAAAACCTAACCTAAGTACACTATGTTTTTCCAACTCGTCCACAAGAAAATGATGGATGATACCATGGGATGTCTGGCTGACACTGCCATGTGCGCTGTACATGTAGTAGGCTGGGCAAGCACCTCTGAAGTGAAGAACTTGATTTTCTGCCTTCTTTTCCATATTGGCACCATTTCTGCCCTAGAAAGAACCTTAGGCAGAACCCCAACAAATAAAAGATAGATCATGGTCAAATGAGAGTACGGGTGGGCCATGGTTGGCTAAGGGCCTGGATGGCTTCCGACTGAGCCCAATGTCCAACCCCTCCCCAGAGCATCTTAAGAAAAGGATGGCCTCCAGGGGCTTCTGGTTTCAATATTCCGATTTAAAAGATCCTGAGTAGCAAGAGTTCCCTTTAATTTTTCTTCGGTTTTCAAGTTTACAGATGTCTGCAAGGGAAGCCAAGATTTTATCAGACAGTCTGTTTTGAGTAGGCTTCTATTTTATCTTAAAAATATTATTGAAAACCTCCTATGTTAGCCAGGCATGGTGGCTCAAGCCTGTAATCCTAGCTACTTGGGAGGTGGAGATTGGGAGGATCCCAACTGGTGGCCAGGCTGGGCAAAAAATTATGAGACTACATCTCAACCACTGGCTGGGTGTGGTGGCATGCACCTGTCATTCCAGCTCCACTGGGAAGCACAAATGGGAGAATCATGGTCCAGGCATGAAACAAGGCCCTATCTCAAAAATAACCAACACCAAAGGGCAGAAGGTGTGATTCAAATGGTAGAGCACTGCCCTACCAAGTGCGAGCCCTGAGTTTAAACCTAGTACCACCACCACCACCAAAAACAAAACAAAACAAACAAAAAAAACCCCAAAACTAAAAAACAAAAAAAACCCTTCATGCTAGGAGCTGTTGGTGCATCCCAGATATTTTGTTCAGTAGATTTATTAAAGACATGGATGAAAATATAAACCACAAAAGCATGAGTAAGTATTTACTTTTAAAAGACAGAGGGGTAGGGGAGAGCATTCGAAGGGATTGAACAGACCAAAGTAAGGCACACCCACAGAGGGCTTACATTGAGACATCCCTCTGAACTTCAACTCAAATATTAATTATGAAAACCAGGACTGTAAAATAGGCACAGTTGGGGTGTGTGTGTGTGGGGGGAATTAGTGAGAGGAGGGAGGGTAAACTAAGAAGATTAAGGCGAGGGTATATGGTAGATGGGCTTCATATGCCTATTTGAAGCAGAGCTAGAAAACCTCTTGCAATTGCTTTAAGTGGGGTGGGAGGGGGCTGAGGGGGGAGAGACGACGGGGGCGATGTAACCAATGTACCATATAAGTCTAATCAGAATTGTCACTGTGAGACCCCCGTATCATGACTATATCCTAATATTAAAAAAAAAAAAGACAGAACAAACCTTTATATCCCAAAGTGGAGACTGTTAGAATGTCGTGAATTTACATGTAAAATTTAGCATTTAGATTTTAAAATGCTAAAAAATGAATTACATAAGTATAGGATTGAGAGGTCTAACCTATCTGCATCTTGGCTTTCACGTTTTGGGGCAGTGGCAGGGAAGGGTGGTGAAAAATGATGTTACCACTTACAGAGAGCATATAAAGGATCAGGGATTTGATATAGATTAAGGTTTGTTTCAGGCCTTGTGTTAGACTTCTGTCATTTTGAAAAAATACCTGAGATAAATCAACTTGAAGGAGAAAAGGCTTATTTTGGCTTATGATTTCAGGGATTTCAGGCCATGGTTAGTTGGCTCCTTGCTTTTGGGTCTTTGATAAGGCAGCACATCATGGTCTGGGGAGAGAGAGAGAGAGAAAAAAAAAAAAGAGACAGAAGGGGTAGGGTCCAAATAAGTCTTTCAAGAGTAGGCCTGCAATGACCTAACTTCCTTCCACTAGGCCCCACCTCCTGAAGTTTCCACCATTTCCCCATTGTGCCACAGGCTGGCAACAAGCGTTCCATATATGGGCCTTTGGGGATATTCAAGGTTCAAACTGTAGAACTTTATTAACTAATAAGCAAGTATATCATGTTAGTGCAAACAAAAGTAAGACTGATCAACTGAAGAAAGTCCTTTGAGGGGATCTGCATTTAGTGAAAGACCTATTCACAAGTCATTTGGCAAATAATTTCATAGTACTTGTGTTAGGCTGTGGTCTCATGTTGGTGATGCAGGATAAAAGTTCAGCTCTGGCCTTTAAAAAGTTCATAGTATAATGGAGGAGACAGGCACATGACTGTCCCATGACACTTGTGTGTTATAAGTTAGATATAGAGATAAGAGCAGGTTTCTGGGCACTGCACTGGGCAGCTCTAGGCTAAGGTAGGAAGCTGGACTGTTTGCTACTTCCTGGGGGTGGAGCTACCCAGCTTCCTTGGCACACAGATGTAGATGCAGAGCAGGGACACTGAGAGGAATAGACTTACTGTGGACACCTGGATGCTGAGTTCTCTGTAACTGTGCTAAATGTCCCCAGTTATAACTTAGGACTGGAAAAGCCCATCTTTCACCCCTTGCTGGATTGTCACTATCACAGTCCCTTGTCACTCATGAGCTCTCCTTTGGGTTAGTGGCTTTCCATAAGGACCTACGTCTCTGGAGTGTTGGGTGTGGAGACTATACAAGGCTGCTGTGAAGTTACACTGTGTGCTGGCATGGGAGGTGTCCCCACTTGCTGGAATGCCAGCTACAGCTTCCTTTTAGGTTTTGACACCTGCACAAGTCATGTTGGGAGAAATAAAGCAGGATCCTTCAGGAAGGGGCAGGTGATATGATGTGCATTCTGGGGCTTACTTTCCTCTGGGATCCTTTCTTGGGAGGCAGTTTGGCTTAGAGGTTAAAAACAAAGACTTTGATTCAATTGTTATCAACTGCTCCTCCCAGCCTCAGTTTCTTCATCTCTAAAGTAGAATTCTATGTCATTGAGTCAAAGGAAATAATATAATAGAAGGCAATGCACGCAATGCTTGGCACACAGAGCTGAATAAATTTAATTCATGTTATTGCTGAACACATTGGTACCCTCCCACCATTTCTTGTTTGAACAAGGCACATCTCCCCCACTGTACTCCTTTCAGGACCTCATTTCCTGTCTCAATGATCCTTGTGAGAACATACTTCCTCCTTGTTTAACAATTTCAAGCTCCCCATCCCTTTCCACCACCCTGCCCCGGTTTGGTTGTCTGTGTGTGAACTAATGATCCTCGGAGGTCAACTTTATGTGCTTCCTTCTTCCCTGCTGTTTTCTGCTCCTCGCTAACTGACACCTCCTCTACCATTCTTCCCTCTCCAATACACTGCTTATTCCCTGTCCTGCAGTGTTTGCAGTTGCAATGAGGGTCGGGGGTAGATGGGGAAGCTCTCTGTATCCTATCAAGTAACCTGTTGTTCTGGGTGATGAGCCCTGGTCCAGAAACCTCAAACCTGCTCCTCAGTGCTATGTAAAAGCCACCTTTCCTTCCTCTGTTCCTTTTTTTCTTTTCCAAGGTTGTGAAACTTCAGCTGGAAGGAGAGATGTGAACACTCCTCTCTTTCCCCAAGATATTTGAGCTTGCTATGAAAGACCAGAGCTTCACTCTCCATTTCTTCCCAATTACTAATTTTCCAAAAGAGAATTTCACACTTATTTAAAGAATACTTGGATTGGTTTTAATTATTAGGAATTCTAACTTAGCTTATTTAAATTTTCCTTTCAAGGGAATTAGACTAATTTGTGTATTCTGTATTATATTTTAAATGCTTTCTCTTGAATTGTCAGTATTATAGAGAGATGTTGAAAGCACACTAAACTTACTCTGAGTATCATCCCCAAATCAAGTCTGAAATTTAATTTGTAGAAAAATTAGAAGAAAAGTTGTTAAACAAATGATTACTACCTTCACATATCCAAGTTACAGAGTGCAATTCAGCATCTAACAGCAGATGCATGCCTGTTTTCTTACTCTTTTTTCCAGAAATTTCCATGGAATAGAAAACAGCGTTTTTGGCATAAAAGTGGCCACAGTTCAAGGTTACAAAGCATGGGTGGTTAATCATGGCCTCTGTTGCCCTTTTCATACGCAATAAAAGGCAATCATTGTCTGCATTTCATCCCCCCTTCTTCAGGTTCCCTGGAATACTGACATAAAAGTTCAGAAGCACAAGAACTGAATTGTTAAGGCTTCAAGGTTAGTGTGGCAGCCTAGGATTAGAACATAAGTGTCCTGAAGGTCAAGAGATTTGCCTTCTGGTTCTTGCAGAACGCCTTCCTTCAGAAATGGGCTGACGTGCTCAGTGAGCTGGCTCGCCTGACTTCTATCCCATAAGGACTTCTTTCTCTTGCAGCAAACACCAGCCTCTGTGAATACACAGAAGGTCTAGAGAGCTAAGTAACCTATTTCCAGTTCCCCTGAGATGCTAGAATATCAACATGAAGGTGGAAAAAATATTTACTGTAATCTCCTAACATTTCTTGGGAATGGCCATGTGTCAACCATGAGGTAGGGCAAAAATAGACCTGCTAGTTCACTCTAGCTCATCCTTATGGCCTTGAAGGGCAAAGAGACTGCTATTGAAGCCATTCAGTTCACAGATTTCCTTGTGCTGTATAGATTGCAACTGATTAGAATAGTCAGTTTATCATCAGGGAGATGGAGCTAACTACCACACGGGCTCCAGGTCCTTGCTAGGGAAACTGATATGTTTATTTTTAAACCCTATATTCCTTGCCCCAGGCACTTGGCTTAGCAAATATCTATCATTAATCTAAGTTGAACCAGAGACCAGTTTATTAGTCCTTTTAAGTCCCCTGACAACTGATGGAGCAGAAGACTAAGAGGCATGGCTCTCTGGGCAAGAAAGAACAGCTCTTAGGCTTGCAGAGCACTGGGGGTTCCCATGGCCCATGTCCATAAGATGTGGGCAGCGGGAAGTTAACTCCATTACTCTGATGAAGGGATTATCGCACTCTGGATCATGACAAGCATGTGGATGGGGCTCCACAGGAGGAATGACCGTGACTGTGCAGGATGGAACTGCAGAGGTACCCACTGCTTCTTATCAAAAGATAATTACAGTCAATACAGCCGACAACAGCACTTTGCTTTGTTTAACTTCATCAGTTTTGTCTGGGATGTGTTTGGCCTGGAAGTGCAGAGAGGGAAGCTGGGATTTCATTATTTAAAGTCCATTCAGCCAAACTTGAACCTTTGGACATTCAACTGAACCAGGAGCCAAGCCTTTCAGTATTCTAACTTCTTACCCACTTCTGGGAGAGGCGTTTCCAGAACTTGAAACTAGCCAATGTGCTGAGAAACTGCAATTAGAATTTTGGAAGTTTTAAAACTCAGGTACAGATAATAACATGACCACTAAAAACCCAAGTAAACCAACCCAACAGCATTCTACTTGATGGTTTGAAAAACCCGCAAAGGTCACATTTTAGGTCCCCTGTGCTACAAACATAAAACTTAGGATGAGAAGAAGTGGTAGGGATTTAGACCAGAGTCTTACCGAGCAGAGAGGGTGCAGGAGAGGGTCCTTTGTGACAAGTCTGATTGTCCACAGTGCCCACCGAGTTCCTGAATTCCCACTCTTCCTGAGCCACCCGCTGCCAGGCCTCCTCTCCCTGCCCTGCTGACACTGTGCAGGCTCTAATTTCTCTCAGGGAACAAAGCCATGCAGCATCCATGTGGTTCACGGAGTCCCCGGCAACCAAACAAAACCTCTGCATATGGATGGTTGTCTCATTCAACAGAGGGCGTGTCCACAGATATCAGGGGGAAATGATAAGCTGTGATCGATGGTGGCAAAAGGTACCCACTGCTGCCAGCAGACCTCATGTTACCCCTACACACACACACACACATGCACGCACACGCACTCACATGTCTTTAAAATTTGCTGGTACTGTCTGCATGAAGTACTCATTCTCTTTGTTAGCAAAAGCACATCGCCAAGCCAGGGTTTTACTTTGCACCGTTGACAGTTTCATTCTTATTCTTGTGTTTGGTTTCTGACACCACATATTTTTCCTCCCCCCTTGGTTTTGGCATGGCTGGTGTTTTCTTCTATTTATCTACCTCCCTGCTCCCTGCCCTGTCACTCACAGTGCCTACCCTCAGGTTTTGGACAGCTGGCTTGCTGGCCTTCCTTGTGGATTACAGTAAGAATGCAAGTTTGAGTTTCATTTTTTGAAGGATCCCCTATGGGTTAGCCTTTTTTTCTCCTCTCCTCTATTTTATTATCAGTCTTACCCTTTACTACCATCATTCTAAGTGTTCTTTCCCCTTTCTTTCAGTCTTTCAAAGAAGACAACAATTCTGTTTGGGTGTCACTGTGTCCTCTCCCCAGGGCACTCTTTCAGGGTCTGTGTTGGTTCTCTTGAGCACACGAGTGTGCACAGACACACAGACACACACACACATACACACGTCCCTCTTGCTTGACTAATTGGCCATGGATATCCTGGGGTTTCTATAGTTCTCAGAGGCCAGTGAGATTGAATTGGTACTTAGGGACTCTTAAACTGAGCACATTTAAAAGACTGATTTATAGAGAGCTTCAACAAAGACTCGTTTAATTATTTTTTTCCCTGGCTTGCCAGTGCTCACTGCTGTGACCAGTCAGAGGCCAGTCACTGAGTCGTTAGGGGCCAAGCCATTAGGTGTTCCTGCTTACTCTGCAAATATAACAGGCTTATCACGTAGAACTCTGTCTCCAGCTGGTTTAAAATGAAGGTGGTGCCAGTGGGTAGCAGCTGTTACAAGCTGGGGAGCCAGGAGACGTGGGGATGTTTCACAGTGCGAGGTCAGAGCAGAGCACTGCATACTACTCTGCCATTCTTACCCCTCAGCAGCCAGGGATTCTGAAGGGTAACCTGCCTCCCCAGAGCTCTCAGATGCCACCTTCCCCTTGTCAGCCGAGTCCCAGGCAAGCTCGGCACTGGCTTTCAGCACATAGGGCCAAAACACTTAGTCACATTACAAATAATGAATAATTCATACATTTGTAATTCAGATAGTCATGGTGATGCATAATTCAAGTGAAAAGTTGTTATTAGGAATGGGGGGGAAACGGATTCATTTCAGAGACTTTGTTTTTAAATTTCAAATTATTATTTTCCTCAAGTTTCAAAGGCTAGGGCAGTTTCTATTTTTGCAGCTGTTTTATCTGCATTGGCGCTGGGCTCAGTGACTTCATGGTCGCATTGATCAGATAGGGCAGGGCTAGCTTGGGGCACTTCACTCAATAACAGACACTGATTTGCTTTTTCATCCTGAGAACTGAGGTTAATATAGACATTTTATTTGTTCTCCCTCTGCGTTTAGTCTGGCTTCCTGCCCAAATTATGCCAGCATATTAAAAAAAGTGTTTTTTTTTTATTATGAAGAGTTCCAAACTTGCACAAAAGTAAAGACACTTTTATAAAGAAACTTTGTGAACCAACACCCAGTAACAAAAATGTTCAAGACACCCTTTGTCATCTCATTGATCAAATCCCACATTTTGCAAATCATTTCATGCATGCTAGCTGCTCTTCTTGACTTTTAAGAATGACTGTCTTATTCAGTGCCCAGAAAAGACTGCTCACTGGGGCTGGGCACAGAGACACTTATAATTTCATGGAAGTGGAGGGCAAGTTGCAAGGTGGCCTCACCCCCAGTGACATCCCTTGAAGGAATGCCCTGAAGGGCCCCTGCTACCCTCTGGCCCTGACCAGCGGCTTGGCATCGCGGGAATGTGCCCTGTCTGCGTGCTGGCAGTAACTTGATGCTCTCTCTTGGAGCCCCTGTCAAGTTGCATCAAGTATTTTGGTCTCTAAGACTCTCCTAAGGCTGGGACATCAAGGAGCCAGACTTCTCACAAGCAAACTTCCTTTCCTCTTCATATTTTCAAATCATGTTCACACAAAAGTTGTAGGGTGATCAAAGTTTATTGAAGCAAGAACAAAAAAGGTTATAATTTAAGAAAAATGACCCCGGACCTAAATCTGAAGCACCAAACTCTGTTGATACCCACAACCCTCTAAGTTCCTATGGGAAAAGGCTGAGGAATTTGCTTCTAATTCTAATATTACAGTTGTATATAAGAGTTGAACTTTGCTTTCCTTAATACTTGTGTACCTGAAAAAACTTTGTATATACATTTTCACTGTTTTTTTTTTTAAGAGGTGAAGCATAAATAATTTCTGTTGGCTCTGGAGGGATTTTGAAATAAATTTGTTTGAGAAGCTAATGTTCCTTTGTAAAAAGTGAATAAATACCCCATTAATGGATCTAGCCATTCATTAATCCACCCATCCATAAATTTGTTCCTATATCCACTCATTTATCAAACACTTTTCAGCCCCAAACATTTTGTAAATTTGTACACTTTATAAATTCACGGTTGTGTGCATCCATGTTGTCTAGTTGGCATTTTGCTTTTTCAAATAGTGGCCTGATGAAACTCAGTAACTAAAACTGATTATACTGGGATAAAAGTATATTAGTGATAGAAAACACAAGTGTCTTATATTTGTTTATAATTTAATGTCTTTAAAAATGGTGGTAGACAATGAACAGACACCTAAATAATGAAGGAGAGAATAAAAAACTGGTCATGCTAAGGGGAGGGCACTAACAAGACAGGAGGATAAAAGAAGGAAGTAAAGAAGGTGAATATGGTTGATGTACTTTCTCTACAAGAATGAACATAGAATATTTAAATCTGTTGAAATCACCATAAAAAGGGGACTAAAGTAGAAAGGAGAAAAATGGAGGGGATGAACTAATTTGGGATATAATACATATATACATGGAAATATCATAATGAAACTCCTTATATAGCTATCTTAAACAAATAAAAATGGCTTAAAAAAAAAAAACAAAGGACAGGAAGGTAAAACAGCTCCTGTCTGGGAGTTGGTATCAATGGGAGGATGGAGGATATAAGGAAATGGGTAAAGGAGGTAAATATGGTGAAATATTACGCACTCATGTATGAAAATGGAAAAAAGAGACCTGTTGAAACTATTCTAAGAACGGGGGGAGGGTGAATAAAGGAGAACTTGGATAAATTGTAAGCACTTTTGTACATGTCACAATATACCCCAAGGACAATAATAATGTAAAAATAACAATGAAATAAAATTAAAACAAAATAAAACCAGGGGAAAAAGGGGCGGGGGATAGTGTTAGGTAAAAGACATTGCTTAGCAGTGGGACCAGAAGGGTCCAAAAACCTGCCTGTCTTCATTGCTGCTTTCTGACTTGTTACAGAGGAGGCTCAACTAGGATAAAACAGTTTTCACCTGAGAAAGAAATATGATCACAGATTCTTAAGAGCAAATCATCAGAAGTGCATGGGGTTGTGAGCGCTCCCCAGCAGGGATCTGAGGAAGTGGGCACTGACCACAGAATAAGGTTTGAAGAGGGTTATAGATGCCCGTATGGTGCTCATGTATGGATACCACCTTCTCACATCCGCACACACACTCACACACACATACTTGAGGACTAACAGAATGAAATGCTTTGGAGTCAATGAAGAATGGAGCAGAGGCACCCCCTCTGTTCTGTGTTTTAATTCTCCCTTAGCCCACAGCCATACCTGAGCTGGAGCTATGTCCTTTATCTTGAAAAGGGCAGGCCCAGCTCCAAAGCCAGGTCCTTATACTGCAGAAAACAATAATCTCCATGTTGGATGGCTAGAAATGGAATCTTCTCATCTGTCTTGTATCCAGGCCCAATTTAATTAGAATCCCTGCACGCTCCTGGTGGTGGCTATTTTGTACTGTCCCCAACTGTTTCTGTGATTTTTGGCAGCTTGATCCCCCATTTTGGCTTTGGGGCTCCAGAGAGGAGAGGACTCAACAGGACTCAAGTTCTTTTCACTTTGGCAGTGCTTGGGCCTGGTGCCTGCTTATTTTCCCTGCCTCTTTTTGAACTTTTAATGCTTCGATCTTGGATTCTAAGCTGTTAATATTCTGCTTCTCAAATTTTGTTTGTTTTTGGAATACTTGGAATGTTGTGGTCCATTTTCCCTCCATTCTTAAGCAATGGAACTACCTAACAGCAGAACACACTTTTCTCTTCACAGGCCCCAGCAGGAGGAATAGCCTGTATTTTGCTGACTTCCTGGTGACTTTAATTATTAGTTCATTTGGAACCTATCCAGTTTAAAAATTGTGTTCCTGTTGTCAGCTATGGGACAAATTAAAATTCTCATTAGTATTCTAGGATCTAGTGACTGATCCACCAAGAGGGACAGCAGCCCCAGGAGCGGCCCCCAAATGCCTTGTTACCCTGCTGCTCTGTCTAATCCACCTGCTGACTGAAAGACCATGTTTACCTTGGTTCCTACTTTGCAGAGTATCAGATGGATCACATCAAAGAACTTCGAGCTACATTGGGAATCTGGCGAATTCTGAAAAGTTTCTCTTAGATATTGAATTTCATGTCTTCTTTTTTACTGACAGATCTGTATTCCTTTCCCTTCCAGTTTTCTGACATATAAAATGAATTTAGTTATGGTCAAGCTTTAAAACACAGATGGATCTTGATGGCCTAGAAGCAACTTCTCAAGTTGGTATTTCTGATTTTCCAAAAGATTTATGTCCCTGTTGCCTCCTTTTGGAACAATTACAAATCCTCCATTTCTGTTGTTTGGCATGTAAACCCCTGAAAGCAGTAACAATGTCTTTGTCTTCGCCTTCCATTTGGCTCTAATGTACATGGCAAATTCCAGTTCTGTTTTAGCTGAAAGTGTCAGCTTTTTTTTTTAAAGTACTAATAGAAATTATAAGCACTTGACCAAACACAAATTCCAGAAAGAGACCAATTAACCCCAATGCCCTTCATATACACAGAACTGAAAAATAGCCAAGCAACATACGCTATCAATTACACTGACACATTCTGAAAAAAATGTATGTAGGAGAAAATACCTTAATTCCTTTGTCAGTTCTCCTTTTCATTTTTCAAGAGTCTGCTTAACTCCCACACAAAGGTATGTAGGGAAGCATTAATCTATGTATCAACCTGTCCAAGATTTAAAAGGCAAGGCAAAGAATATTCTTACCCTGCCACTTTAGGACTGGTTTCTTCCTGTTGCTCTTTTGTTCTTGGAGACATTTGTGTTCTCTCTTCCCCCTTGTGGCACTGTGGGCTGGCATGCTTCCCTGGACAGGCACCAGACTCTGGCAGGATGAATATTTCCTTTGTGTAATCTGAGTGAGAATCATAGCAAGTGGTGCTGTAAGTTACTCTAAACCAGGGATTACCCGGAGAAAAAGGAAAACAGGATCCATCATTCAGAGTTCAGCTCAGGAACCACTGATACACATATCAGCCTTTGTCAGTACAGATGGGAAAATGTATGGGAAAAGTCCATGCAATTTGACTTGATCTAAGAAAATGCTTTTTGAAGTTTCAGAGAGTAAAATTAATGATCTTTTTTTCTAAAAATAGGCTGTCTCTTCTAAAAAAGGGAGACTTTGGCTATCTTCCAAACTGATTGGGTCACCATATTGTAAGGCAATACTTAAATGCAATTAGCTCCTTGTTCTATCCAAAGTGTGTGCCAGAAATACATGATCACATCTCATTCATTATCACCTTTCCCAGCTCATGGGCTGCCATCAACATCGTTTTCTTCCAAGGTCAGCTGTAGTCACTGCACCAAGAACTGTCTAGGTATATTTAACTTTGGGGACGGGTCCAACATACCACTTTAAAAGATGATCGTATTGTTTTTCCTGCTTTCCATTTCTGAAAAGGCGAGGCTTTGGCCAGTGGGTACTCTACATATCTGGCTGCAAACATGTTATCAGGAGCCAAGTGATGTGGTGCCTAATTTCAGCATTCACTTAAGTAAAATTATTTATGATGGTCTCTACAGGTTTTTTTTCTTCCTTTTCCTAAATGGGAAGATGTGTAGTATCAGATAGAATGAGGGAATATTTACATTCAGCCTCAGCTATGGATGCATTTAAAATATGGTTTTGCCAGGCTCTGGTTGGTTCCTGAGTAACTAGTAATCCTAGTTACTCAGGAGACAGTGATCAGGAGGAGCAAGATTTGAAGCCAGCCTGAGAGACCCTATCTCGAAAATACCCAGCACAAAAAAGGGCTGGCAGAGTGGCTCAAGTGATATGGCACCTGCTTAGCAAGCATGAAGCCCTGAGTTCAAATACCAGTGACACCCAAAAATTATATATATATATATATATATGGCTTTGATAGTTTAAGCTATATATGGCACCTAAAAAATTGAATTAAATGTCTAGAAAGTAGAAATGAATCTTTGAAAAATTGCTAAATTAAGTTCTCAGATGATGATATAACTTACCATTTTTCATATCTGTTGCTGAAACAGCACTTGAAGAACTCACTAACATGACAGAGTGAACAGTTTATATCTGGTATTTAGCCACTCAAGCCATAGAAAACCCAGGTACCAGGGATCTGAGTTGAGAGAGTTGTCATTCCTGTCCATTCAGGCTGGCGTTACAAATTGAAAGTATTTTTCAATGGATTTGGATGAGACGGGAATATGAATCATACTTCACGAAATGACAAGACACAAATGAGGGGCAAGAATCAAGAAGCAGGCTCCAATGTGGAGACATATGGGCGTTCGACATCACCACATGTCAGACCTGGATGAGTCTTAGAGTCAGTTGTTTCAGTTTCTCTTTAGCTGCCCATATCTGCAAGCTAAAATAAGTGAAAGGAGTTACACAAAAGGTCGTCTGAGATGTTGTGTTCACTGTCAGTCAGAAAACTTCATGGACCAAATTTCCCAGCAGAAACTGAAAACAGGTCTGTTGTCTGTGACCAAACAGCTGACCAATCCTCATTTCATTACTCACCCACACACAAAAAAAGGTTTTTGTGAGGAAATATTCCTTTTGACATTAATAAGATAGTCCTTTGAGTTTACATGGAATGTTACATGCTTATTATTGCTCAAGAAAAAAAAAAGAATGATTTTATTAAAGTTAATCTCAGCAGAAAATGAGTTTGATATAGGAAATAATTATTAGAAGGGGAAAGTGGTTCTAACTAATAGAAAGATGGATTTATAACACTCTTGATCTTGTTAATTTTGCTTATTCATTAGTAATTTCCAACAGATATGATATGCACTATTTAGGAAAAATGACTCTAGTCAATGGCTTAACTGCACAGAAATATGATCTCTCCTCTCTTTCTTTATCTATCTATCTATCAACAAGGGGCAATATTGCATTTGTTTGTGGCTAGGCTTCAACAAGAGAGTAATATGGGTCATAGGAGTAACTGTCACCTACTGTCTTTGTCAAGGTCATCTGGAGAAAGAGAACCAATAGAAGGATTTATATATATATGTATGTATGTATATATAAAGAGACTTATTATGAGGGATTGACTCAAGTGACAGTGGAAGCTGAGGAGTTCCCCAGTCTTCTGTCCGTAAGTACAAGGCTCAAGAAAGCCAGCAGGGATGGTTCTAGCCCAAACCTGAAGATCTGAGTTCAGGAATGGGAATGAAAAGATGGATGTCCTAACTCAAGTAGAGAGTGAGTTCATTTTTTCTCCACATTTTTGTTCTATTTGGGTTCTCAGCGGATTGATTGATGGCCAGCCCATTGTGGAAGGCTATCTTCTTTACTTAAGACTATTGATTTATGTATTATTTTCCTGAAATTCCCTCACAGACACACACTGAAAAAAGTGCTTTACCAGCTTTCTGGGCCTTCCTTAGCCCAGTCAAGTTGACAAGTAGAATTAATCATCATACATGTATTCATGTAGTCAAGAGGAAGTAGATAATCTTTCCGTTAATTGGTAATGAGAATGAGGTCAGGAATGGAATATTGGGAATGGAGTATCAGAAATGTCAGACTTGGCTAAGGTAATTAGGAACTCACTTCTCTCCTGCCTTAATTCCAGGATTGATTACCCAGCAACACCTGTTCTCAGTAGGCTTTATACAAAATGCCCCTCCTGAAAAACGAACCATACACTGTTGATGGGAATGTAAACTAGAGTAACCTCTCTTGAAATCAGTATTCAGATTCATCAGAAAGCTGAAAATAGACCTACCTTATGACCCAGATATACCACATTGGACATATACCTAAAGGGGTGTAAATCAATATACAAGAGAGAGACCCCTGTTCACCTATGTTCATAGCAGCACTATATACAATAGCTAAGTTGTGGACTCAGCCTACATGCCCAATAACTAATCAATGGATAAAGAAAATGTGATACACACAATGAGTATTATTCAGCCAGAAAGAACAAAGTTACATTGTTTTTGGGAAAATGGATGGAATTGGAGATCATTATTTTGAGTGAAATAAGCTAAAGTCAAAAAGTCATATATTGAATGTTTTCACTCATACCTGGAATCTAAGTCTAAAATAATAATAATTTACTACTGTTAGTTATAATATGATAACAATAGTAAAATATTATTATTTTAATATGGAACCTAAATGCAAAAGGGGGATTACAAGAGTTTGAAATCACTGGGAGGAGGATAAGAGAGGGTACTGGGAGGTAGCAAGGTTCAAAGTATATTACGTATATATGTATGAAGAGAGTATAATGAAACCCACCAAATTGCTTGAAAAGTGGGGGAGGCTTAGGAAATATAATAGAGGGAGTGGACTCATTCAAAGTATACTGTATGGTCGGTAAAGTATTCACAATGCACTCCCCTATCCTATTAATGATAAAAAGGGTTTTTTTTAATGCCCCTTTTAGAATAAGTGGAGACACTTTGCCAACAAATTAGATGCTATAATTAGAGGCTATGTCACTTGTTCTGTAGTGTCAGGGACAGGGACAAAAAGCATCTGACCTTTGAGGGTTATCCATAGGTTGGCTGTAGTGGTGGCTCTCTGAGGTCCTCTCAAGGCCTGAAAGGGGCAGCCATGAAGTCAATACTATTGTAATAGCATCAAAATGCTATGTGCCTTTCACTGGGTTGACATTGACACTGATGGTGCCACAGTTGTGAGTATAAAACTGGCAGGGCCTCAGGACAATTGAGGCAGTGACACTGACTGTGCTCATTGTCATTAGGTTCTTTACAGTCACCCTCTTGCTTGTAAATTATGTTGTGTCACTGAAGAGTGCCCTTATGAAGCAGTAAAAACTAAGTGTAGCAATCTTGACTCTTAGTTACAGGTCTTTTGGGCATTTTTGACAAGGTAGGAGTCACATGGGAAACAGCACTGTATGGCACATATAAGCACCAAGGTGGGCTTGAGGAGGAGGTGCTGTGCAGTTGCTGAGTCCCGAGCCTCACTAGCTGCTGTTTAGGGAGCACCATTTTATTTGAAAGAATGTCAGGCCAACTGTGGCTATCCAGACTTGGAGATAATGGCATATGTTTTCTTGCAAATGAACTAAATGAGCTTGACATTCCAAGGAAAATAACTGGTAGTATTGGCTGCCAATGATAAAATTGAAGTTTTCAAGTGAAAATGAGTTGTTGAAAAAACTTGATTCTTCCACTGTGAGCTCGACTGTTTCCCTGTCCTCCAGAACTTTTCTCTTTTTTTTTTCTCAGAACTTTTCTTATGACATTTGTAATTATATTAACAAACACAGTCATAGAGGGTATTATATAATGAAATGTGCCAACATTGGAAGGATCTGAATAACTCAATGGGTTTCCAAATGATCAGGGCTTGATGTTCTAGAATCATGTATGTGTTCACAGAGGAATGCAGTTGCTATGGCTTGAATGTGTCCCTCAAAGTTCATGTGCTGGAAATGATTCCCAGTGCAATGGTGTTGGGATCCAGGCCCTAAATAAGAAGTGACTAAGCTCTCATGAATGAATTCGTACCATTATTATGGGAGAGGTGAGGTATATTGAGAATGGGTTATAAACTGTTATAAATGCAAGTTTGGCTCCATCTTGCTTCCCTACTCTCTTGCTCTTCTACTTTTGCCCTGGTGTGCAAGCACAAAGTCCCCCTACAAGATGCCAGCACGTTGATATTGGACTTCTGTGTCTCCAGAGTCAGGAGTCAAATAAACTGTTGATTATAAATTACCCCATCTCTGGTATTCTGTTACAGCAACACAAAGTGAACTAAGCCAATAGTCTAAAGGGGTTTAAAGTAACTGAATAGTGAAAGTTCATTGCTATTGGATTCAGATTCTTTTTGCAATTAACTTTGTTAAAAAGAAAGTACTGCCGGGCAAGGTGGTGCATGCCTGTAGCTTTAGCTACTCAAGAGTCTGAGGCAGGAGGATTGCTTGAGTCCAGAAGTTCTGGGCTGCAGTGCGCTATGCTGATTGAGTGTCTGCACTAAGTTTAGCATCAATATGGTGACCTTCTGGGACTGGGGTACTACCAGGGTGCCTAAGGAGGGGTGAACCAGCCTAGGTAGGAAAAAGAAAGTATCATTTGTTAAGTCTGGGTATGATATTAAAGAATATCTATGAGTATTTGAAAAAGTCATGACTCTATTCCTCCCCTTTCCAACTACATCTCCAACATAGAACTGGATTTTCTTTACATACTTCAACCACAACAACATGTCACAACAGATGGAAACAGAAGAAGATATTAGAGCCTCCCTGTCTTCTGTTAAACCAACCATGAAGAGATCTGTAAAAAATGTGCATCTCTTACTGATTTAAATAAAAACATGGTGTACTGTTTGTGAAAATGTTATTTTTGTAAACATGCAATGAATTTATTATTATTAAGAATGAAGAGGTCTTGGTATCTTAAAAAATTGACAACTGCTAGTCTATAGGTTATTTTGACAATTTCTTGGGGAAATGTCAAAAGTAGTGGAAGAATTTGGGGAGTAAGGAGATGGGATTTATTTGAAATGAGGATAAACTATTTTTAGGACACCATACTAATGCATGAGCTGCAGGGTGGGAACCAGAGCCACTGACAGAAAATAAAGGCAACATAAAGTAGCGAGTAACTTTGAAAACCGAAGAACACTTGCACAGGCTCCTTTCCACTTAATTGGTCTTAGATTTGTTTTCTAGCTCTCTATTCCTAAAAAAAAAAAAAAAAGTAGTAATTTAAAGAACAGGTTTTAAATGAACAAATTCAGTTGGAATCTCAGAGAGGCAACTTCACTAGCTGTAATGTGGGCAAATTATTTAGTCTCTTAATGGTTGCCTCAGTTTCCTTATCTGGAAAATAACACAGAGGACCATCAGATATAGAGTGTAGCACTGTGTACTCATGTACTTTATCCAGTGCCTGGCACCCAGTAAGTGCTCAACAGATGTGAGCAGGTTAATCAAACATACATGCTTGTACATATTCATACACAGTAACAATGCTAAAACATAGAACAGAGGGGAAAACAAAAATTAATTTGGGAAACAGATCTAGCATAACCATAGTGATTGGTGACCCTGCCTCACTCAGAACACAGAACTCTCAATGGTGAAGTTTCTGGCTTCTCATGGTTTGGATTCTGGCAGGTTCTGTGTGGCCTCTGACCTTTTGGCTATCACTGAATTATCCCTGCCCCCATCCTCCCAGAGACAATTGTGATTAGTAACTAAGTGACAATGAAAGAAGGAACGATGTGTGAACCAAAAAGAAAGTTCACAAGTTTCCTGGCCCCAGTCTTTCTTTTCTAAATCTGGCTTTTGCTGGCAGGACATTAGTGGTCTCTTTCCTTTGCAGTGGGGGATTCTAAGGGTATTCTAAAAAGTCCTGGGTTTCCACTCTTTGTGTGTGTTTCCCGCCCTCTCTACTGAGATCCATCAACAGACTCAGAGCACAAGTTCATAGAGACTTTCTTTGCAGAAGCCCTGGCTTTTTCCTGCCTCCCAGGTGTCCTCAGTGGGTTTGTTCTGGGGGAACGAACTCCATCTCAGGTCCATCTTCATTCAGGAGAGCACTCTGAGAGCACTGGATTAGACTGGGTTAGATCTTCTCTGTTGTGTGTTTAGAACCAGTTAACTTCCCCGAGCTTTCATCTTCTCATCTGTAGGGACACAAATGCCTCCTTCCATCCCTACTCTGACCTGGCCAGTTCTAAGCTTATTTGTTTGGGGACAGTCCCCCAGGAGTGTAGGTCACAAACCCAGTGTGAACCAGTGTCAATTCAAGCCTTGAATGCTCTCTTTGGTCTTAATGTCATTCTTCTTTGGCTTGTTCTTTCATTTTCTTTTAATCTTTAACCCAAATAAATATTTTTTCTTGAATAAGCATTTTAATAATTTTTTCCTTGAATGTGTATTAGTCCTTTTTTTTCTGAATAAATATAAAACATACATAATGTTATTTTGGCCTTCTACAAGAATAAATGATTCTGTGCTTTCAAGAACCAATTTATCCAAGAAGCAAATTTACCCAAGAGTTTTTTAAGGTAGTATCAAATGGAAGTCATTGAGTGCAATGATAAGCCTTCCATTCTTCTAAATGTGTTTGTCTACTGCATTTGTTAGGACTAGTTTCACCACCAAGTGCAGAAAAGCCCCCCCAAAAAAAGCAACTTAGCAAGATGCAGACTGGGTTAGTGTGCAGTTCTGTAGCTCAGGGACCAAGACATCTTTGGTTTCATAGCGCCACCATAAATGGCTTATATTATTCTCAATGTCCTGTCATGTTCGGAGGTGTGGCTTCAGCTCCCACTTTTGCCTCCACACTTACATTTTAGGCTTCAGAGAGGAGGACAGGGAAGTCCCATAAGGATTTTTTTTTTCAGGAGCTGCGTAAATACTTCTAATTACATCCCATTGGCCAGGACCCAGTCACATGGCTACCTTTGGTAGCAAGGGAGTCTGAGAAACACAGTCCATATTCCAGCCATGTGCAGGATTTGATTATGATCACAGGGAAAAACAGGTATTGGGAGGTCACTAGCAGTTTCTGTCCCCAGAGGGGATACCACTGGTGGGGGAGGAGAGGTGCAACAGACGAAACCAAGGGTTGTGAAGCTGTTTCTGTAAAGAGTCATCTAGGAAATATGTTAGGCTTTGTGGCACGCTGTCTCTGTTGCAATGACTCAACTATGCAATTGTGGTGAAGACAGCCATAGACAATATGTAAATAAATGGGTATGGCTGGATTTGGCACTTCAGCCTTGGTTTGCCTGCTCCTGGGATAAGCAATAAAATGAACAGCTACTCTGTCCTTCCTCTGTATGTGCCAGTCACTGTGTGGAGCAGCTCACAGGCATTTACTTAACAGTTCCTTGTGAAAGCCCAGTGAAACAGGATGCCATCGTTATCACCACCATCATCACCTCATTATCTATGAGGAGACTTTGGCTTGGAAAAATTAAGTGACTTTCTTAAGGTCACAGAGCTTGTAATACAGGTGGATTTTGAATGGGTTTTACCCTGCTCCCCAAAGAAGTCTGGGCAGCTAGAGGCTGTGACAAGGAATTGTTCTGAGGCAGAGGGCAAGCATATCTGGTAAAAATGGAGGAAGCCTTTGCATAGTCTTAGAAATCTCATGGTAAGTCACATCAAGACCATCATGGTAGATGTGGGGGCCACCTGGCTGTGACTCATTGATTGCCAGGGATGACTAAGCTGATCTGGCTGGCTAAGTGGGTGTCCCCTTCCTCCTTCACCATTCTATGTGTATCTCTTTTTCAGTTGAAAAGGATGAACTTCCCCAATACAGGAGGATCTATCTTTGGTCAAGGGTGCATGTATGTGTAGCTGTGATCCCCTGCTAGAACCCCCATCCAAGCTCTGGGGACTTTGAAGAAAAACAGGTTGTACCCAAATTCCAGACTATTAGTCCAAATAAAATTGAAAAGAACAGCTCAGCAGGAAGCAGAATCCAAGTAGAAGTGGAGAGATGGAATCCCAGTCACTGCCTCCCCAGAAACCCTGGGAAACCCGCAGAATTCCGGGGACCAGATAGGGACAGGAATCCAGCCCTACTTCCCTATCTGCTGATTTGGGTCCTACTTTATTGATAAGACCTGGACAACCAACACTTACCAGAATGACCCCCACATATTCTTCCAAGGCCGTCCCAGTAGAGGGGGAGAAGCACTGTGAACATACTCTCATACCTGCATGTAGTTCATTTTCTTCTGGCTAAGGTGCCCATGGAAATTCATTTTATGGAAGCTATAGCCCTTACAGTTATGGATACAATGGATTGGGCTTTAACCGCCTCTGTGTAGATGACCTTCTACCCACTAGACTGGTTCAGCAAGCTGAAGAAAGCAGCAGAAGTGCACTTTAGTCACTGAAAGTATTGTCTGTGCATTTGCCTCTGTCAACATGATGATAGGTGCTACCTTTTGAGCTGTCTATAACAGTTTCAATCTTATAGCTAGAACTATAAGATATTTTATAGACAGATAGGCTGATGGGCTGGAGAAGAAGTTCTGGAGTAAAGACCTGTGGACAGAAAGTGAAGGAGCTGTGGCCTGCCTTGGTGTGAGGACCAAGCAGTTAACTCAGCAAAATCTCGGTCAATATTCTTATTCTTTGCTGTTATCCTTGGTGGTCCTTATCTCACCTGGAGCTTCTGTCCACTCATGGTGATGAAGTAACAGGCAACATCAACTGGGCATGTGGCCAGGATGACCATTTTGCTAGAGCAGAATATGATTTTGCTGCTGTATCTGAAGAAGAAATTTCTTTCTGTGCTGGTGATATGTTAAACTTAGCTCTCAAAAAATAGCCACCCAAAGTGTGTAGCTGGCTTCTGGCTAGTCTTGATTATGAAACAACAGAATGTATACCTGCAAATGTCAAAATATTTGGAAAGAGGTAGAAAAACAGTAGAATTGAGTAAAATTTCCAAGTATCAAAAATCTTTTATCAACCCAACACTAATTAAAGTAGTCACGATTGCTGATTCTTTGGATGAACAGGAAGCAAGCTTTGAATCTGTTTTTGTTGAAACTACTAAGGTTCCTGGTTCATCTGATTCCATAGGAAGAAGTGTAGCTAAACAAAATCTTTGATTCTCTTCATGTTGTGTGCAGTTGAATAATACTTTAGAGTAATTTTTGAAATCACTTTTATAAAAAATTAATTAATCTACAGTTCAATGAAAACATGTCTTTGGCTATTCCAGGTGATTTGCTGCTAGAAATTGTGAAAGTTGTACACTAGTATTTTGTTCTAGTGACCTGGTTACGTTTTACAATTCATGGAACCATAAGGGTGCATGCTTCACTTGGTTTTTAAGATAATGGCAATTGCTCTCATTTTCTTCATATTTAAGTCCTTTGGTATATTAGAACAGTAAGTTTGATGAACTATAGAATATACAGTTGCTACAGAAGGGATTATTCATGCTTTTCAGAGTTCTAGGTTAAGTGACTTGAAATCTTCAGAAACTGAGTGATACATATGAAAATGGGTCAAAAGACTGAATTTTTTTTATAACCTTAAGTAAGCTGAATAATAAAATTTTTTTGTTCTGTATTATGTCCAGTATTGGGTTTACTCTAAGTAGTAATATGCTTTCATTCACAAATGACTAATACCATTCTTCTATTGTACTTTAAAATTATCTTGAAAAATTCAGTACCAGCATTATGAAGGAGATGGTTCTAGAATGACAATATAACTCTCTATTTTTCTCTTTATAATATGACTATCTTTCATCCTGACTAAATCAGAATATGTGATTTACTTTATTTTCCTCCAACTAAGACTCAAGCCCTTTGAGACTGCTCTTAATGAAATAATCAGTTCTAGCAGTCTTGATTTTTAATTTTTTTATTGATTCTTTGCTTATACCTAGTGTAGTTATCTTTAAAACTCTGCATTCAGGATGTTCCTTGAATATTGAAAACATGTCATATGGAAGGCACATTTCTTTTGATTTAGATTTTACTACTGAGACTTTAAGTAAAACACTCAATTGTCATTTGGAATGTAATGCAATACTATTTGACTTGTTTTTTGCTAAACAATAATTTTAAATACAGTTAATTTTTGGTACACTGAATAATTCCCCACAAAACTGGAAAATTCATACACTTGTGAGCATAACACAGACTGATGCCATCAAGAGTACAGGTGTACAAGAATGTACAGATCTGTTAAAAACTGAATTTTTGATAGATTATGATTTTGTGTTTATATCTTTCTTATGGATTTATAATTATGAAATAAGTACTTCTAGAGAAGTTTAGTCTAAGTTATGTCTAATCAAATATATATCCAGCACAGAAGAACTTTATTAAAGGCATCTTGGGAAGCTTTTTTGAAATGACAATGTAATATGTAATTAATGTATCACTTACGATATGAAAGTTGATCATGTGCAGAAAAAATAAGCACTTGTAGCATAATTTACTTATCTTAGGTCTATTTTCCTATCCTTGAAGTTAAGAAGACAAAGTTTCTTATATTATTATTTTCCATTAGTGTTCTACAATTAAAGGTTCTTTGATTTGTTAGAAACTGATTTGTAGAAATTTTGTTCTTAAGACTATTTTTAATAAATCATTACATTTGGTCTTAAATATCTAAATTAAATCTAGACATCTAAATTAAGTGAAGTGAAATGCTGAGTCAGCGCTATTTAGGTTAGAAGAGGTGAGTCATGAAGGGAGAACAAGTGACTGCTATTAAAGCAGTATAGGGCAAGGAGTGTCACAGACAACGAGAATGTGTTTGGAGCTGTAGCAGGGAAGTGCGGCCACTTGCATACCTCTGAATGACCCTCCTCTATCCCGGAAGGTCCTCCTCTTTGACCAGTGTGCTGCTTCCATAGGGACACACATAGAGCAGTGAGGGAGGAAGGGGACACCCACCTAGCCAGTCATAGATCACCCCGGTGATCTATGGGGTGACAGATGTCACAGCCAGATCACTCTCACATCCCACAGCAGAAAAAGGACAGAACTGTTTCACTTTTCTTAAGGTATTTATTATTTGGCTAAGCATGCTGAATTAGAATATATTATCTAACTGGTTACTATTTGTGTTGGAAAATTATCAAAATTTTAGAAAAGCCATCTAGGACTAGAATACTGAGAAATTCTGTAACCTTTTTTTTTTAATCACAACAGCTTTAGAATAATTTTTCTAGGTGAGATTAAGTGCAATGGCTCCAATATTGCTATTTTTAGGAACTTATTTAAGGAGTGATACTTTAGAGAAATTACTAATCAAAACCAAAACATTCTTAAGTTGCAGTAAGGTTTCATTTAAATTTTCGGATTGTATTTTATCAGCTCAGAAAGGAAAGGTACAAGGACCATAGATTTTCACATCTTATTTAGGAACTTGATTTAGTCTAACGGTGTATTATAATTACACATTTAGTTGAATACGGCTGTCCTTTATTTTGTGCTTTCTTTAATGGAAAAAAAGAGCAAATTGAATGCAGTTAAATTTTTATTTTTAATAGATTGTGAAGTTACTTTTGCTAGAGAAATAAAAAAATATATTAAACTTGAAAAAATTTGAAAAGAATAGTAGTCTCCAAATAGAATTAACCTTGGAAGAAATCCCTGGGACTCACAGGAGCTCAAATCAGGCACGGTGGCACCATCTAGATGACCAACAAATTTTTCGTTAGTAAAACAGACCTATGTTCATTATGGAACAATGCAAGTAAGCAAGAAGCACTTACTGATATATTCATTCATAAATTCTACAGATTTTTGCAGAGAGCCATGCTCTGCTGAGATATTGGGTGTCATAAGAAGGCTGACATCTAGTCACTACTTCTAAATCCAGCTACACAAGTGTTTCAAGATTGCCATCCACTCTCGTGGTGTGGAGCCCATGCTATATTTATTGTTAAATAATTTGGATACCATCACTAAACACAGTGGTGAGCAAGTTCTGGCCCTCATGGATCTTATCCCTTCATGAGGGGAGTCAATGAAAAAACAGCTAATAAACAAGTCTAACAGTGATGAGAGTCGTCACACAAAACAGGCGATGTGATGGAGGTACATCAGGGAAGGCTTTTCTGAAGAAGTGACAGTTAACCTGGGATGTAAAGTCAGGAAGGGGCCAGCCTTTGAGAGATGGTATGTCATGGAGAGGGATAGCCACCATGAAGGATCTGAGATAGGAGTAAAGTAGGTGTGCTTGGGACATAGAGAGAAGTCCAGTGTGGCTAGAGAACAGTGCTGAGGGAGAGACAGGTGTACACAGAAAGTAAGGGATGGGGAGGAGATGGCTGATTTGCACAGGGCTCTCTAAGTCTTAGGAGCTTCCTGTAAGTTTCTAGGAAGCCGTTGGAATGTCAAACAGTGACATGATCTGACTTCTGTTCTTCAAAGAACACTGGTTGCAGTGAGGAACGTGGGATCTGTGGAGCAAGACCGGATGTGGGCAGACCTGGCAGGTGGTTTTTAAAGTGGTCTGGAGACTGTGACAAGGACTGCAGTCAGGGCCCCAGTGACAGATGGATGTTCAGTGATGGCTAATCTGGGCATAGCAGAGAGGGTTTGTCTCTTAGGTTTGTGGTCAGAGTAATGGAAATGGAGACCAGTGATGACTTTTTTTGGGACATGGTAAGATTGAGATCCCTGTTGGGCACTTAAGCCAATATGCTTTTATGTGAGAGGCCCATGGTATAAGGTGAACTGCATATATAGCATACAGAGAACCAGAGTCAGAAGACTGAAAGGATTTCATAAGGTGATGGTCTGAAAGTATGATAAAGTGTCAACACCCTCGGAAACTCTAAGGTGATTATTAATTTGGGAACCTAAGACTTGTGTGGTAGATCAGTGGGATGTAGGGGAGAAGCAGGCAAGAGCCAGTTCCTGAAAGACGACAGAGAACTACTGAAAGAGAGCAGGTAGAGAATACAGTGACCACATTGTGTTTTTCAAAGATAATTCTGGAAACAATATACAGGAGAGATTGGAGGGTGTGGGGCTGATTCCAACAATACAGGGGAGTGATGACAAAAGCTGGGACTCAGCTGGTGATGGTGTGAAGAGGAGGGAGCAGACTTCAAAAGAGATCTGGTGATCTTTTGGCCGTGAGTCCCTGAGAGAAATCCTCATCCACTTGGCTGTCAGTCTGAGTAGATGTTAGGGTCTTTAAATGAGATGGAAGGACTCCTGTCCTTAAGGGAAGGAGGATTCCATCTTGCTTTTGCTGATTGGCTTTATCATTGTCTCTAAAGGAATCTTCTTTCAAGAAAAGCTCATTCAACGAATTAGCAGAGAGTTAAGGGTAGTATATGGGGATAGGACATTTAAGAGGTGGGAATTAAAGACACATGGAAGGAGAACCAGAACTCAGAGAAAACAGAAGCTAGTGAGGAATGGTCGGTCAGCAGCGGCATTCATTGTCAAGGGGAGGTCAAGGGCATGAGGACTTCTAAAGGCTTCTCAGTGACCAGAGCAGTATCAGGGGCACGGGGAAGGTGGAGGCTGGGCAGCAATGAGTATAGGAACAAACAGGGCAGGAAATGGAGAGCACTCATCTGAAAATATTGAAAGAGATACTTTGCACTCAATTTGTTTTCGCTCTGAATGAAGAGGAGGCATCATCTGTTGAAACTAAAGGAAGCCATGGGAAAGGTCTAAAATTAGTGGTGAATTAAAAGACAATTGTTAGAAGACTCAACTTTGAGAACAGGAAGACTCATACCTGTTTCTAGGTCTTCCTGACTTTTAGAATTGTCCTGCAGGGAAAAACCTCCCTTCTTAAGAGGCTTGAATTTGACCTTGAGTTAATTGAAATGCAGGGATGTGTGTTCTTCTACCTGAAGCCATGAGGCCACAGCATGGCTCTGTCAGAATTCAGAATTAATCCTGTGCCTCGGCTCTGGCTCTGGAGCATGGTGCCATCAGACTTCAGTTTCCTGGTCAGGCCAGTTGGGTGTTTTCAGTTCACAGGGTTGGTTCACTTCAGCACTTCCATGAAATGCTAAAGAGCTAGAATTTGGACCTCCATCCACTATTGACACCACAAGAGGCTGGAGGGCTGTTTGGCATTCTAAGTGCTGCCCTTCAGAAAGAGATGTTAAATCCTTGTTTCTTCTGAAAGATGTTGGTAGCTATCCAGAGAAAAGCTAAAGTTCCCATTGCTTTTTCCAGAAAGAGTAATGGGGAGCCCTTGTGTTCCAGCCAACAACTGCTCTTCTCAATAAAACAAATAGGTTCTAATGTTGCCAACTTTCTGAGCTGTTGCTGAGAATATAAAGGTGGCTCTGTCTTGGTCCATGGTAAACACACAGCAAGCATTTAACTCATTATTACATAAATCACACAGAGATGCTCCAGAAGAAGACACATCTGGTACTGGTTTTCATTTTTTAACCTTGATTAATACATTTATCTTTTCTTGATGAATTCAATCCCAGAGACACAAATACACACATGTAACAACAGCATTTTAAATAAAGCAAATAGTTAGAGAAATGAGGCATTAAAAAAAAAAGAAAAAAAGAAAAGACGTGGCAGAGATGCTGACTCAATGGTCAGGTGCTCCTCTGCATTTCCAGGACCTTGCAGCCAGGAGGGGTCATGGGCTCATTCTGCCAATGGGAAGTGAACTAAGCTATTTATAGACCTGGTACTTGCAATCATCCCATGGATTCTCTAGCTCTCTTTTCTCTTCTATGATAACCATGTGCGCCATGTGTTTCAGTCAGCACATATTCAGTATGGAGGACAGCCACTCAATCCACGTCAGACATTAAGTGATCAAGAAACAAATCTTTACTACATTAAATTATTGAGATTTCTGGGTTTTATTGTTACTGTCAAAGCCAACTAATACACAAATCAAATGATACAACCTTCTCAAGGAAGACAATGTTTTTATAAGACCCTAAAGACAGAGATTTTGCAGTAAGGCAGAAGAATTTCCTATCTGAAAGCTATCTAGACAAAGATCTGCTTTGGTCTTGACATCATGGTCTACATAGCTGCAGAAATTTCCAGATATATTGTAGTTAGTTATTGTGAACCATAGGGTATCCTTTTAAGGCTATAATCTGATGCAATTTGTGTAATTTACTCACATGCAAAAGTTTCCCAAAGCCACGCTGGCCCATGAGTAAGCCATAGTTATGATCACTATAACCTCCATACTTTACTATCTCATTTTGCTGCCCACTTGTATAGACCCTGTAAAAATCTCTTCTCTAGAAGATGCCTCCCATGAAGTAATGAACAAGTCTGATAGTGTATGGCTACTGCTATGGTTTGAATATGGTTTGTTCCCTTCCAAACTCCTGTTGAAATTTGTTTGCCACTGTGGTGAGAGGTTGGCCTTTAAGAGGTGATTAGTTTGTTAAGAGGGATTTGTGCCTTTTTTAGGGAGCTCTCATTCTCAATGAACTGCATTAGTTACAGTGAGATTGGGTTGCTATAAGCAAGGTTGTCCCTATTTTGCTTCTTTCACATATGCCTGCTTTCCCTGCCATATTGCTGCCTTGAGTTGAAGCAGCATGTGGTCCTCACTAGATCTTGGACTTTCTGGCCACCAGAACCATGAGCCAAAATAAATCTCTCACCCAATCTCAGGTGTTTTGTTATAGCAAAGGAAATGAACTAGGGCAGCTGTCAAATGGCATACCTCAGTTTTTCTCTTCTTTTGGGCCAGCTCCTCTATCGGGTTGTACCATTCCTGTCAGGAATTCCTACCTGTTCACCCTGGACATTGCTGCTGTAGAATGTGTCTGAGGCCACCAGGATCACCTGATTTTTTTTTTCTTATGTTTTTGCTGGGTCCAGCCAGTGGACAATCCTAGGTAGAACACAGTGCTGTATATGAATCACTTTCCTCTTAGATGACCACATCGCACAGCCTGTCCTATTCTCTCAGTTCTTCAAATAAATTTTACATAGGGTTACCTCACCAGGTTTCCAGACATATTGAATGTAGAGGGATTTCCTAGGCTGATGAGCACCTTGTGACACCAATAATGGTCTTTCCCATAAGCATATTCTTAATGTTGGTTTACACATTTACTAAGTTGTCCAGGAACATCTTACCTTTTTTCTTCACTCATCCACTCTCTTTGGCCTAAGCCACTTCCATTTTGTCTTTATGGATTCAAGAAAGGATGGGGTAATGGGAAAACTGGGAAGCAGGTGCCCAGCAACCTTGGGTCCTCTTCCTGGACCACAGTTTGGATAGCGTTTTCCTATTATCTACTCCACACAAATACAGCCCCAGACTCAGTGGCACACCCTGAACCTAGGGTGTATGTGTTGAGGACATTCATCTTTTCTAGCCTCATCTTGACTCTGAGCTCCCTGTGAGCACAGCTAGCAATGAGCTAGTTTGAGGAAGCAGCTCTGCCTGGGATTGTCCCTGGTGCCTTCAGCCCATTTAGAACATACAGTACAGTAGTTAGTAAACTATTCCATGTGCTTGAACTGCATGGAGGAGAAGCAGAGATTAATAAGCAAGTCACTGTTTTGAAAACTACCAATATCCAAGAATCTCCCTCAGTGATCTTTTTGACCATGTACAAATCTGCAGAGACTTCCTTGACTGACTGCCCTATGAGCAATGGATATATTTTATTGGGATCCTCCTCCTTGGAAGGCTT
The DNA here is from genome assembly GCF_047511655.1 of Castor canadensis. Classification (NCBI taxonomy): domain Eukaryota; kingdom Metazoa; phylum Chordata; class Mammalia; order Rodentia; family Castoridae; genus Castor; species Castor canadensis. The sequence goes on from NC_133386.1 coordinate 16,639,956, forward strand.
TTTATCAGATTTCTTGCATGTATTATCTCATTAATTTTTATGACAACTGTATGGGCTAAATATCATCTCCATTTGGCAGAAATGGAGATTAAAGTTTAAAGAATTTAAGTAAATTACCCAAAGTCATAGAAGTAGTAGATGGCAATACTGAAATAGAAACACAGCTGAACCTTTATCCAAAGTCTGTGCACTTTCTTTTTAAAAATCAAGATTCCTGTCACGCTAATGAGTAATACTTCTTTAGCCTGTGAAACCATACTTGGCTTACTTGTATGAAAAGGCTCCAGTCCCCTCAGTTCGGATCCCCTTCCTGGCCTCGGCTGATGTGGAGAGGAAATAGGCCCCTCATTTTTCCTGTTCTTGGGCAATAACAGGAGTGGGGATTTAAAAGATGAGAACAAATGTACTCATAGAGAATAACCCCCAGAAATGGCCATGTTAAGAAACAGGCATTGTTCCTAAATTGAAACACACTATCCATAGACTTTCCCTACCCACATTAATTACACAATTATTCAATTAATGGGTGGTGTCATTAGCTTCTTTATTCATGTGTGTGCTTATTCCTTTGATTCTCTACCTCCCCCACGCCTGTTCAACCAGAGGCTAAGAAATAAGATTGAGACAAACATTTGCTTTGCTTGCTCCTTGACTGTACAAAGACCTACTCAAATCTTTGAAACTATTGTTTAAAAAATTAAAGAAGTAATAGGGACACAAACTTCACAAAATTCAAATAGTATTACAGAGATAAATTAAAACAAAGAAGGTCATTCCTGCACTACCCAAGTCTAAGTCCCTAAAGATAACTGCTTTTATTTATTATTGGTGTTTTAAATTCTTTTGTTTCATACTAGCATTACACTGGAAATATGCTTTAGCATCTTTTTGTTAATTTATGAACCTTAAGTGCCATCTCTTGGCTGCCCTCTAAGAGAGATGAAGGACTTTGTACACTTTTAACGATCATTGCCCACGTGTCATTCTCTGATAGTTGTGTTGCATTTGCTGGAGAGGGAAGAGGGTACCAGTGTCTGCCCTTCTGTCACTTCAGTAGTTAGTGGTCCCTGATGGTCCCTTTTGTAGCCATCCTCATGTCTATTCCAGCCCACTCCCGTTCTTTACTGGTTGATTTGAATCATGGCATCTCTTGAAGTTGTGTCAGTCAAAGGTGCTGTCAGGAAACCAGAACTTATGCCAAGTAGTTCAATAGAGGGAATTTAGTTAGGGGAGTTGAGTATAAAGGCCTTGGAACAGCTGGAAGAGCAAACAGGATGATGGGCAACTTGTGCTTTAGAGAGTGAGGAGATGGCATGTTTCCAGAGTTTAGCAGCTTTGGCTCCCATTTAGCAGGGTCTCCCAGCTGGAGCAAGTCCCCCAGTAGTAACTGGTATCATGCAGTAAATGTAGCTATGACTGGAGACACTGCTCAGAGCAGAAAAGAAGGGAGGATACCCTGGCCTTCCTTCTTCCCTCTTGCCAGTCTCTTGCTAATGCCTCCCATTGTCAGTTTGGAAAGGAGTCTGGAAAATGCAGATTGTGGAGGTTGGGCTTGAGAGACACAGGAGAGAGAGACAAAGAGGCAGAGGCAGAGAGAGAAAGAAAGTGCTCTGAAAGCCAAAAGGTGAATGCTGATTGTGGGTTAAGTATACCCACCAAAAAGATCTGTGGAAGTTCTAATCTCTAGTGCCTCAGAATGTGACCTTATTTGGAATTAGGGTTATTGGAGATGTAATTAGGAGATGAGGTCATATTGGAGGAGGACAAGTGGGTGGGCCCTAAATCCAGGATGGCTAGTGTCTTTATAAAAGGAGGAGAAGAGACACAGAAACATACCAGGAGAGCACCAAATAACAGGCAGATGTTGGAGTGATGCATCTGTAAGGCAAGGGGTGCCAAAATTGGAACATTTTCAAAGCTAGGAGAGAGGTATGAGAGGATGCTTTTTTAGGACCCTCAGAAGGAAACAACCTTGCTGACATCTTGATTTTAGATTTCTAGCCTCCAGAAGTGTAAGAGAGTAGATCTGTGTTGTTATTTGCCATCCAATTTGTGGTATTTTGTCATGTCAGTCCTGGAAAATAAATACAGAAGGGTATAGGGTTCTCCTGGTGAGACAGCGCTCACCTCTTACTCTGATTTTTTTTTTTTTTTTGAGACAAAAGAGTCTCTCTTTATAGCCCAGGCTGGCCTCCTACCTTCTGAGTAGCTGGAGTTACAAGCATGTACCACTGTGCCTGACTCTTGCTTTGATTTTATACCAATATGATCCCATGTACAGGGTTATAATAAATTTGTCAAAGTCTCCTGGCCACTGGACTCAGAAATGCTATGGACTTACTCTACTTTGTTTAAGTGTCATTTAAGTGGAAGTCCATGACAGAGAGTAAGTAAACAAATACACTTAACTTGTCATTCTAAGCAGCACCCACAGCTGTGCGTGGACCAGATGAAATGTTCAGAGTGTCACTGCCCTTCCTGCCCAGGGACACACACACACACACACACACACACACGCAGTGAACGTTGGGCACAAGCAAATATAAAACAAGGGTTTGGGTGAAAGAAATCACTACTTCCCTTTATGGAATCTTTTCTTAAGGCTTATATTATTAATTTAGCATACTTTGTCATTAACGTTCTTGAGAACAATATTAATAAATGTCCCTTATAAATAACCATTGTTGATCATATCTTCCGTTTTAGCTCATGGCTAATCAAATGCTCAGTTTTCTAGAATTTCTAAGAGTTCTTAAAAAAAAGAAAACCCAGCAGCAATAACAATGACAATTTGCGTGGTACAAACTGAGACGTAACTGTTGGCCCTGAGCAAAATGACTGGTTTCTGCCTTCAGAAACCCCAGGTTTAAAGGCAATGGGCTCAAACAACTTTGAAAACTTCTGCTATTGTTTTATCATGGGCATGGAATCAGCTATTTAGTAATTGCTTAGGATAATCTTGTATGATGGGAAAAAAGCAGGCTTCTGGTATATGATCTTCCCTCCACACGACTAATGCAAAGGATTTAGGGAAAATAAAATCATTATTCTGAATGGCTTTCTCATGTAGGCTTGTGGTAGACAAGTGCATGGTTCTTAAGAACGAAAAGAAAAGACGAAAAATGAAAAGGAGTTCTCCAGACCCACATTTTATCTGTTTTAAAATTATTTTTCTTCACATCCATAGAATTTCCAGTGGAAACCCAATTTGCAAAGGTTCACTCTGCTTCCATATCTGACCCCAGTGGGAGAAAGAGAAAGCAGGGAGTTATTTTAAAGGGCTTCTCAGCAAACTTCTCCGTATCATGATCCAAGATGGCACTGTGCACATTCGCTCATTCTCTTGGCCATGCAGCATGGCTTGGGTTTGGTGAGATAATCCTGCTCAGTTCCAAGGTTCAAGCTGGCGAAATGTGCTTGGTTTTATGTGAAGCTGTAATCTTTACAGCACTTGTGTTTCACAGGAATGGGAGTTACTGTCTGGCTTCTGTAGTGCCTGTAACCATAAGGCCTGTAATTCTTTGCAAATGAAAGCGCTGACAAAACTTGGCTTCAGGAAACCCCTAAACAGAGAATGGGTTCTGTTGCTACTGAGGTCCTTCCCAGCTCCTGGAAGAGCACAGGCCCAGATCCCTGGGCGTCCTGTGTGTTCTTACAGCTAGCTTCCTCTACTCCCATTTCCTGGGTCCTGCTAGAGCACAGGTTCTTAGCTCACTGTAGAAGCAATATCCCTCTGGTAAGGCTCCAGGTTCACCTAAGCCCAGTGCACCTGCTGGTGACAGTCACCTGGGCTCTGGGAATGCTAGGACTGTGATGTCAGGCTTGCTATAACTGAGCTTCAGACTCGGTTTCCCTGTGCTATGTCTATGGTCTTCTGTGCAAGGTGCTCAAGGAGTCCCATCTACTGCTTCCTTAATCATTCACTAAAGAATAATCTAGAAGGTACACATCTCGTGCTGTTCTTTGCTAAAGCTTGGTGAGCGTTGCTGAGCAATATGTGACATGGTTCCTATGGAAGAAGGGAGAGCCCTTGGGCCAATCTAGTACTTGGTCCCGAATTACTTTTCTCTAGTCTGTCTCCACTGTGGATACTGGAAAAGCCAAATATTTGTCTCCTGGGCCTCTTTTGCAGCTAACAGAGGCCATGTGACTCAGTTTAATCGAGGCAGAATTATATCAGGGCCAACAAATCTGTAATTCCTTTCCAGTTAAAGCAATATCAACCTCATTATTTTAATGTTTGCGTAATATTTCATAGTGTGTACATACTCTGTTTATCCAGCCATTCCCCAAATGATAGATGGTTGAGTTATTTCTTATTTTTCACAATTCAATAATGCCACAATAAACATCCCATTTCAACAAACATTCTCATTTTTACATCCTGGTGCTTTTCTTATATTGCAGAGTCCCAAATGCTATCAAACTGGTCAAAAATACACGCATTTAAATTTCAAAAGACAACTTTTCAAAAATTTAGTTCTCACTCCCAGTAGCCATTTATAAGTGGGTTTATCTCCCTTTGTCTTTATCAACCCTGGAAGTTATTTCTCTGTTCATTTTTTCCAATTAACTGAATGAAAATAGGTCACTAGTGTTGTTTTAACTTTCATTTCCCTAAATCCTACTGAGGTTATTCATCTTTTTATAGATTTATTGGCTATTTGGAGATCTTCCTCTATGAATTGTCTGTTTATATTCATAGTCATACATAGGGGATTGTTGAATGTTAGAGATGTTACCCTATGACTGTCCTTTGTATAAAAATAAAATTTCCTGCCTATTTGTCTTTTGAATGGCAAAAGACATAAACAATTTTTAATGATTTACATGCTCAAATAGATCTCTTTTCCTTTCTGACTTCTGGGTTTATTGTCTTCTTCCACTCAAGGAACTTACTTTCTGATCTTGGCTCAACATTTTAGGGGCTATTCCTTTGCGAGACTACAGCACTAGACATATCAACCTTTGAGAGGACAGAAGCAAAAGAATAGTTGCAAAAAAGTATAACTGGAGGTGGGGAACAGTACAGAGTATATAGTGGTTAAGAGCTCTAGAGACAGGTATGAGATCCATTTCATGGGTGGGAGTTCTAGGTGAATAAATGGAGACTTTAAGCAAGATTATGGGTTGAATGTTTGTATGTCCCCTGACTCCAATTCACATGAAGCCCACTTGACTAGATTTGGAGAAAGGGCCTTTAAAGAAGTAATTAGAGTTAAATGAGGTGGACCCCTGATTTGATAGGATAAGTATCCTTATAAGAAGAGACACTAGATCTCTCTCTCTCTCGCTCTTTCTCTCTCTCTCTCTCTCTCTCTCTCTCTCTCTCTTCTTCTCTCCTCCCTCTCCCACCTTTGGAGCACATAGAGGCAAGGCTATGTGAGCATACAGTAAGATAGCAAGCACCTACAAACTTAGAAAAAAGGCCTCAGAATGAAACTGAATTTGCTAATAGCTTGATTTCCAGCCTGTAAGAAAATAAATGTCTGTTTAAGTATCCAGTATGTGGCATTTTGTTATGGAAGCTGGAGCAGACTAATACAGATCACTACAACACCTGATTGAGCACTGAATCCAGAGTCACATTCTCCTGCTATATGTGGATACTTGAAGGTATTTTAATTTAATTAAAGTTATTCTTTAGGGATAGGATTTGTATTTTTCCATTCTTCCCAAGCCAGTGTTACCTTTGACTCCTAGGACAGGATGTCTAAGGTAGGAATACTGGGGAGGGACTAAGGAATATTCTTTCTTCTTTTCCAGCAAGATTCTGGGTCCCTCCTGCATCAAACATGACAAAATGTGGACCTAGAAGCCACATGGCCAAGTAAACCAAGTACTCAAGGGCATTACAAACACAGAAAATTATAGACTTCAATTTTAATCTATATTCATGAAATCCCACTTATACTCTCTTCACACAAGGTTGCCTTGATTTGTAAATTTCTTTTCTTACCTGCAGATCTTGTTTGGGAAATACTGTTGAGAGACCATATTCAAACATCAGTCAAATCATATATGAAATAGGGTCCCAATCCACATCACGCTGAGGAAATCAACCCTACAGTAAACAGCCAGGGAAGCCAGCCTGCTGTAAGTAAGACTTGCAGGAAGCCAGGCTGCCATTTTGTAACAACACAGGAAGCAAAACCATAACCCTGCAACAATCAGCTACAAATGGCCAGGACTTGATTAATAAATAACAGCTTCTCTAATCTTTATTTCTACTTCCAATGTAAGATCAGTCAAAGAAAGCCAAATAGGTACCCTTAGCCAGTCACAGAATGGCTGGCTTCCCATTAGCCCTACTCCTGATTCTGTAGACCAACAACCTCTACTCAGAGCATAATGGAAACCTTCCACCTTTCCCTTGTAAAGTTTTCTCACTCCTCTGCCTGCCTTGAGTCTCTGTCAAATGCAAGTGACTGTGTGGGTGACCTTGACTACATTTCGAGCTCTGAACAAACAGCCCCTGCTTTTCTCATTTGCTTGATCTGCATTCATTTCCAGTCTTTTCATCAATTTCCTAGGTGAGCTGAGAGATTCTTTCCACCCTTCATTGTGGTCTGAAATATTTTCTGCTATGTTTATGATAAAGATGTAATTTTCATCCATGGTTTTAAATTGCTAACAGGTGCCTCATGCAGTGTTAAAAAAAAAAAAAAGGTCATTCTAGATTTTTGTGAAGCATGGGGGACAATTCAAATCCTAAGAATTACTCCGTTTTGGGGGGGGCATGAAGTTTGATGATCGCATACAGGGTCCAGGTCCCTGGGGAGATTGTTATTGGCCAGGGATGTTCCTATCTCTCCTGCCCTATGTGCTTTGTCAGGGAAAAACTCTACAGGAGAAAGGTGGAAGTCTTCCATTATGCCCTGTTTGAGTAGAGGCTTGGTCTACAGAATCAGGAGTTGGGCTAATGGGAAGCCAGCAGTTCTGTGATTGGCTAGGGGTACATATTTGGCCCCTTTCTTTGATTAGTCCTACATTGGAAGCAGAAATACAGATTAGGGCAAAGTATTAGCCCTGTGTTCCTGGATCTGACCCTTGGCAGTCCACAGGCTCCCTGTCTTCATGGTGTCATCCCATATTAGGCTGCCTTGATTGCCTGGCCTCCCTGGTGTCCCCTCGGGGACTGGGCACACAGTCTAGGTGCCTGTTTTCCTGAAGCCAGTGAAAGAGGCATGAGGAACACTTCAAAGGAAGCTTTCAAACTGCTGATCTTGGCAGTTCTGCTGTTTTGAAAGACAACAGAGCAGTGGGGAGGAGGAGGTTTTCATTCCCTGGTTGTTTCTCTGCTCAGCTCTGGAAACAAGAGTGTCAAAGTGCATTTTGGGGAGAATCATTTGATCTAGGTCTTCAGCTGCCTCCCCTGGGAATAAGGTTTCAAAAACCCAAAAACATCAGCTGAAAAACTCTCTGCTTAATTCAGACTGACTCAACCCTCACGTTTGACTGGTTTCTTTCTCATTATTATAAAATAATTTATTCCTCAAAGTTAGAAATTGCTAATAAATAAAAATAATTTCAATAAATTTAGAAAGTGTGGGTTTTCTAATTGAACTCTATAATATACTTCCTTGATAAATTTTAAGTAATGTGTTGTTCAATGTGTGTCCTTTGCTGGTAGGTGGGGAGGTAGACTTCTCAGGCTTTACTGTGGCTTCACTTGTGTAGGTAACAGCACCAGCAGGCATCCCAAAGCACTGTGTTTTGTTTGCCTTGTCAGTAATTTCCTAGAATGCCATTGCCAATGACTAAACAACTTAAAGGAACAGAGTTGGGAAGAAAGGAGTGGATACAGGCACAACTTCCAACGTGTCCTGTCCATTTTAAGAGCTTGTTTGGAAGTTCTAGCAGGGGAGGGCAGCTACTCATATACCCTTGATCCCAGAACAATCCTCTTCTATCGAGGAGGTCATCCTCTTCATGCAGCTTCAGGAAGGACACACTTGGAGCAGTGAGGGAGGAAGGGGATACCCACCAAGCCAGGCAGATTAGCTGAATCAACCCTGGTGATCAATGGAGATTTGTCCCAGCCAGATTACCCTCACATCCTGTTCTGTCCATTTTTAGAATGGCTCAGGCAGCTACCATGGGCTAGAGACTTTGGGTCCAATTGCCAATGACAGCTTAGATTGGAAATTGCAGTCCCTTGCTTTGTGTGTAACTATCTGTGACTCAGAAATGCTGTTAAGGAGTATCCCAATATCAGTTATAAACAGATGGCAGACCTTTAAAGAGAGGGGTCTGGAAAGAAGTCAGCAAATGCAATTAATGTGAAAAGCGAAAGTAATAACCATTTAAAGTACTACCCCAGTGCTACCCCCAGGTGTGAAGGAAGGGGCCGAAGTGACACATCTTCGGCCAGCCTAGCATACACAGAGTGCAGGAAAAATGTGTAAAGCAAGCCTTTGTTTTGGATTTGAATCATAATCAACAGGCAGAGTTTTCCTATTTCTCAGTCTAAAAGCTCCATTCTGTCTCCTTTCCTTTTGCTAAAAGAGCACCTATCTGGGATCCCAGGAATAAAAAAAGAAAGGAAAAAAACCCCAACTCCTCATTTATGTCATTGAAAGAATCCTTTCTACAGTCCTGAGAGTCCCCATTCTGCCACAGTGATTGATCTCTCTATGGAATTAGAAGTAATTAACCTCACTTTCAATTGAAACAAAGCAGACAATCGAAAGGCTTTGTTTCATTATTGATGCAATAAAGGCTTAGGACCAGATGGATCTACAGTGAAAACCTAGCTCTCCCGTTTACCTTGCCTGTGGGTCAACACCATAGCCCCAGTCATTACCTGTAAAAATCTCTCCCTCACAGCGTTGGTGAGGAACAAATGAGCTTCTGACACAGGACTGGGCACATTCGGTTCGAAGGACTGTAGTCTCTGTGGAGCCCACACTAGAAAATGTGTCATTCAAAAGATGCTTCATTTTATTCTTAATTTTGGTGCTTTCATTTTGCGATTTATCTGATGGTAATATTGTGTTTTAAAAATTCATAATATTTTAAGGACATTTTAAAGCATAAATTTATTTTACCTGAGGTAATATATATTTTTATACAGAATGAAGTTACAGTTTCATAAATGAGTCAGAGAGAAATGAGAAAAAACAGACAGTTTAGATGTAACAAGAAAGTAAATGTTTACATTTAAGATCTATATTTTAATTTTAATTGTTTTGGCAGTCCTGGTTCTTGAACTCGGGGCCTTGTGTATGCTAGGCAATCACTGTACTTGAACCACACACCAGACCTTTTTGCTTTATTTTTCGGATAGGGTTTCATGCTTTTGGCCTGGGTTGACTACAGACTGTGGTTCTCTTACTTATGCCTCCGGAGTAGCTGGGATGACAGGCATGTACCACCATGTCTGATTTGTTTGCTGAGATTGGATCTCACTAACTTTTTAGTTGGCTGGCCTCAAACCTTGATCCTCCTGATCTCTGCTTCCGTAGCTGGGATTACAGGCATGAACTACTACACCCAGCCTAAGCTTTATAATTCTTATACAAAAATTTTAACATATGCAAAAATAGAGAGAACAATATAATGAACTCCCCCCCACGTATCTGTCACCCAGCTTTTAGAATTATCATATTTTGCCAATCTTCTTTTGTCTATACACAATTCTTCTATTTTTGCCATTTCTCTTCACTGGAATACTTTAAGCAAATTCTAGACATTATGTTTTAGTGTGTATTTCTAATTGATAAGGGTTCTCTTATTTTATATATCACATTACTATTGTTATTATTGTTGTCATTACCATACTACATTATCAGAGTTAATAAAATTTTTTTGGGGGGATTGGGGTTTGAATTCAGGGCTTTGTGCTTGCAAAGCAGGCACTCTACCACTTGAACCATACCTCCAGTTCATTTTGCTTTGGTTATTTTGGAGATGGGGGTCTCATGAACTATTTCCCAGGGGTGGCTTCCAACTGCGATCCTCCTCTTAGCTTCTCAAGTAAGTAGGATTACAGGCATAACCACTGGCACTTGGCTACAGCCAATAAAATTAAAACACAATTCCTTATATCTTCATGGTTTTTATATATTCTCAATATCCACCCAGTGTTTAAATACTCTGTTTCAAAGTCATATTTTTACACTTGGCTTGTTTGAATCAGAATTCAAGTAAGCTACACATGTAGTATTTGGGTGATACGTTTTTTAAATCTCTTTTGATCAATGGTGGTCCTCCTTGTTTTCCCACTCCATTCAGTTAGTAACAAAACCAAGTCATTTGTCTTACAGAATTTACCACAATCTGGGTTTGGCATCTTTGTGATATTACTTAACATAGTTTTTGTCCACTGCGTTTCCCTTAATTGGTAGTTAGATATAGGTGCCTGATTAGATTCAAGTTCTATTTTCTCAGCAAGAAAACTTCACAGAAGGAGTTGGTACTTGCTACAGCTCAGATATGTCTGGAGGCCTGTAATTATCTTTCTTATAATGAGTTCACAGCTGATCAGAAAAAAGGTATGCTGATTTCAGGGAATGATAATATAACTCCACATGTGACAAAAAAGGCATAATCTCTGGAGTCAGACAGATTTGCAGTAAAATATTGAACTGTGTGACCATGTAACATTGTGTATCTCACTTGCTGGGTACTGGATACTTTTGTATTTCTTTAAATATTCTTGACCTTTGTTCTGGGATACAATCAAATTACCTGTAAACAGTTTGACCCTTTGGATCTTGTTAAGATTGTTATATGGGCCAAGAATAATGTTAATCTAGGGCTATTTTTGTGCCACCATTGAAGCTAGATCCTTTGATTTCTCTACCAATGCCTGTGGATAAAGTGGATTTCCAGTTTGGTCAATGGCCCATGTGAGCACCAGGTACTGTTATCTGTAATGATTTAGGGTGGTTCTTTCTCCAGTTTCAAGTGGTTACCTCACAGATATGCAGTGATATGCTCCTCTGCTGAATACTTAAAAGGGACCCTTTCAGATCTTTGGAGTTCTTTCCCTGTGCAGACCTCAGTTGTCTGGTAGTCTGCCCTCTGAATTCTAGCTACCTTGATCTCCCCAGACTCTCAGCTTCATCTTCTCAACTTAAGTCATATGGGTTCCATCTAGATTTCCCTCCCTGTGTCATACAAGAATATAAGCTCAGTCAATCATAAGACTGACTTCATTTTCCTCCCCTATTTCTTAGGAATAATTTTTCTTCATTGCTTCATGCCCAATGTCTTGAAATTTGTTTCATATATTTTGTCTAGATTTTAAGTTGTTTCATGTGTGAGGGAAAACCATGTTTCTTTATTTTGGCCAAAAGTCAAAGTCTCAAAAAAACCCTGTCTCTTAAAACTAACATTTAGTCTATCATCTATGAACATGGTATATATCTTCGTTTACTTAGTCCTTGTTTAGTTTTTTTTAGCAGATGTCCTTTCAGTTTTTGGTATAGGGGCCTTCTAGCTCTTGTTTTAGATTTATTGCTAGAATTTGGTTTTTTAAATGCCTTTCTGGATTTAAAAATGCCTTTATTGTATATAGCAGGTCTATGCTTCTTACCTGGTGTCAATCCATTGGACTGAAGAAATTCTTTTAGCATTTTTTATTGTTGTTGTGATGACTTGCTACCATGAATGAACTCAACTCTTGGTCTGTAAATGTTTAGCTTTTTAAAAACAATAGTTCGTAGCTTATCCTGTTTGATCTCATTATTAGGGTCCCTATAGTGTGTGTTTGAAAGCTTTTAAAAAAGCAACGTACTCTAAAACAAAACCTTACATGGAACACAAATAAATACCCAACAGATTAAATACAATCTTCTGGTTAAAACACACTGGATGGGGTGTGGTGGGGGCTGGTGTGGAGGAGGTGTTACTCAGGCTCTCTCATATCTTGGAGACATTGTGGAATTTCAGAGATACTTGTCCAATCATCCAGTGTATGTCTCTTTTTTAAGAGCTCCTGTCTTTACTCTATGGTTTGGTTTTCTCAATATTTCCAGTGTCCAATACTCTTCTTGTTTATATGCTACCACCCACGCTATTTCCTCTCCATTGGATATTTGCCTCTCTCCTAATTGAACTTACTTACCTGAGGGCCAAGGTCATCCTTAGGGGTTCTGACTCCTCAGAACTGTTAGGGCTCTGTCATTAGATTATAGAATTTAGACACGCCTACTGAGCTTCATAGGTACCACACTCCTGGTTTGGCCAGTGTTACTCTCTAGAGACTGTTGCAACTTTTCTTGTTTGGGGCTGGGAAGGGTAGACATGCTCTGCATATTTGCAACCATGGCCACTCTGCAAGTGTAAAATCTGACATCTGGTTGATACTCTGTTGGCCATGGTTGTCCTGTCTTCAGGACTTAAGATCTTTATCTTGAAGCCCACAGTTTCCACTTAAAGTGAGCCTATTTCAGATTGCTGCTAGCCCTTTGGAACCAGGTGTCTGACTTTATTTCCATAGCTATACCATGGGAGGCTGGCTCCAGGTGCCTTTTTAGTATTAGCAATGTCTGAAAACTCACCATATAGATATTTCAACTTCCTTGCTTTCTCCACCCCTCATTTCCAGAGCTGCCAGGCCCAGCCATGCTAGCTTGTGCTCCATTAAGCCTTGCCTCAATGGGATAGACTGGCAGTATTCCAGAACCACACTTCAGTTGGATTAATGTGGCTATAAGAGGCGCCAACTGAGAGTGTGTCTTTTCCCTGATATGCACCGAGCTGTCAGCGACACAACTGGCCTATTGCAAGGTGCACCCAAATATCTAGGCAGGCTCTCAACATGTAGTTGTGAGGATTTGGAGTTAGCATGTTGCCTTTGGTTCGGCCTGATTGCTTTCCCCAGAAACAGCTATTTCTAGGCATGTCAGACTTGGGGAGATTTTCTGGGAGAAGTGATATCTTCCTTTATCCCCAGAAAAATTTGAGAAGTTTTACCTTTTCCTTATTTGGCATAACTCAACCATGCTTTTTCCTCAATTTTTTTCTTTGGGATTCTTGGGATCGTTATGAGGATGGTCCTACTCACCTTGTAGATTTGCTACTATGAAGATTTAACAAAGCACCAGCCTTATTTCCATTTTATGTGTGTTCTTCAATAAGCATATTTTTCAAGGTTCAAAAATTTATATAATGCATGTTCTCCATATATATTTTAGGCTTGTTCTTCAAACCCTTTCATGAAGTAACTGGGGAGGAGAAAAAGCAACGAAGGAAGCAACTAAGAAAATACCAACAAGACTGCTTCCTTCAAAAGATCTGAACTTTGGGAAGTCCAGCTAGACTACAGACTGAATTTCATTACAGCCTTCAGATCAAATCTATGACCTGCCTGGTACTTCTCCGGTGAGGGCACAAGGATCCCGAGCTTTCATGGATGGGAAGATTTGATGGCAAAAGACCCAAATAAGTCTACCTTAGTGGGGAAGTTTCCTTTCTCTTTTCAGGGCACTCTGTAATTTTCTTAAATTACATTTTCTTTCATCAGTTTGGCATATCTTCCTTAAGACAAGAATCTTCATCACATTGTTAGTGGTTGTCAAGTCAATGCATTCATTCTGCTGTCATGAGGACACTTGCACAGTGACATCCTGCTGACGTTCAAGATCTACCCAGAAATTGGGTGCTGGGTAGGGGTGAGGGGGAGAGGAAAGCTGTATTCAACAACACCAATGAAATGTAGTTTGGGTCCTGTGTACCTGTAAGTTCATTAATTGCATCCTGCCTTCTGGTAATGGATGTGGGTACAGGGAGTTGGATTTGGTGTGCGTTTCCAGGAAGTTCCAGTAGGACTGTGCAGTCTCTCCTTTTCTTGGCAAGGAGAATTATTGTGAAAACTCCCAGGGACTTGGACTGAACCATCTGAGAACTTTATCATCTTAGCTCTGAAATGAAACCTCTTGGGGAGCAAAGAACTGAACTTTGGCAGGGAGCAGCCTGGAGAGAACTGCCCCACTTCTCTGGCTTATGGTGAAGGGATTTGCTGCTTGTGTAGATAAGATTCTATGTAGTGAGACACTGTCAACATACCCTAGTGTAAGTGCAATGCCCTTCCATGACTTTCTCAAAAGAAAAGTGGATCTCATGACCCTGACTTTCATTTCTCTTGAAGGGCATGAGAGCATTGGTCTTTAAAGGTCCCATTTGCAAGAAAGACTTATGAACCTCAGGTGATGTAGTTCAATCATTTATAGGTTGCCATGTTTACAAGTGAATGTATTATCCTAGATTTTATTTTGCACATGCAGAAAATGGGGGATATCTGCAGAAAGTAAGTATTTACCACTTGGTGGAATTAGTATCAACTTAGATCATGACAGTGGCTCCAGGATATCATGAAGGAAGGAATGGACTAAGCTCCACTATAACCATTTTCCACTTGGCTTTATTGTCCTTTTGGATGGTTATTTATTAATCTGATCATTCACTCATTTAACACTTTGTGCAGGTACTGTGCTGGGTACTAGAGACATACCTTGCAAAAGCAGAGATTGTTCCATTAAGATATTACAGCAGAATGGGAAAGGCAAAATAAATAGGTGAGTCCTACACAGCAGGAATGGGGAGAAGTAGAGAAGGAAAATGGAGGTCTCAGCTTTGGGGTGGAAAGTCTGGGAGGGAAAAGAGTCCTGACAGAAGTGACCACAGCTTTATATAGCAAAATTTGGTGGCCCAAGACTAGCTTGCTCTCCCATCCCCTGTCCCATTTCTATGTTTATTTGTCTACATGAACTTCATATTTATTTTTTATCAAAGTGCAAACTTGGACTATATTGAACTTACAGATTAATTTAGGGAGATAGTCATCTTTATTGGGATAGGGTTTTCTCATACACGAACAAAATACTTTCCTATCTTTTAGAATGACTTTTAGTAGAGTTTTCTCAATATATGCCCTACATATGACAATCTTCCTATATATTTTTAAAACTTTTTTGTTGCATGTATAACTGATTAATTGTGGTAAATAAGGACACTAGTGATTTTTTGGTGCTCATGTTTTACCAGAACATAGAGAGGTCCACTAGGCACAGGTGATTCTCTTCTCATTTACTTGTTCCTTTAGGTGGGGGTTTCCAAGACATGGACTCAGGGGCAGAAGTCTGTGTGCAGATTTATGCGTGCATTCCCTCCAGGAATGTGTGAGGGGTGAGGGAAACAGGACTGGGAAAGGGAGAAATGAAACCAGGCCAGTTTGCAGCACAGACCTCAGCTGCTCCCACAGGAAGCTCCAGAGCTGCATGGCCCTTCAGAGCTTTCCTGAACTGAGGCAAGGGGGCCAGACCTCTGCACTCAGGCTGACTACCCATTGGATGTGGGCTGCCCTTGAGAAGTGTGACCTTGGGCCAGGCAGTTCCTTTCAGCAGAGGACAAGTCCAGCAGCCCTTAGAAGTCAACACACCCTGCTGCCAGAGGATTTGAGACAGTTAGGGAGCACCACAAGAGGACAGAAGATCAGCTCGTGGGCCCTCTCACTTGTTACCCATTAAAATTATGGAATGTGCTTTTTGACCACCCTGGGGTCAAAGGACAGATGCACTCTGGAACTTTAACCCTTACCCTGTTATTCATTAAAAGTATGGTATCTGTCTCCCCTACCCTTTAGTCTTTCAACAATCCTACTGACCACAAAACCAGGTATACAGTAAAGGCCAGGATGTTTGCGCCACAATGTCTCCAAGAGTAAACTAGACTGCTGGGGACCACCACAAGAGGACAAACAAACTCCTGGGCTCTTAACCTGTTACTTGTTAAAAGCATGGTCTGTGTGTTCTTCTACCTCCACCCATTGCTCTCTCTCTGGAGCTTCAGCTCCTCCCCACCTTATCCCAAGGCCATGATGTTTGTGAAGCTTGACTGGCTGATAAAGGAATATAGCAGCTCCTGGGACAAGCTGACAGCCCATTCTCCAAGGCCAGGATATTTGTTCAAAAAAGAAAACATTGGAAATCGAATCCAGGACCAATGAAAAATTCCAGGAATTTAGCCCATCTCTGAAGCCCCTGGACACGAATGAAAGTCTTGCTTCTTCTTTTGTTGGGGAGCAACCTGATTTTCTCTCAGTCAGTGCTTTCCCTCCCTCAGGAGAAGTGTTGAAGTCTGACCCAAATGTCCATAGCTAGGTGACTTAGGTTAATTTCTACCACAGAAATTCTCATCTCTGATTGAGTGCCCTGGTCAGGAGAGGGAGAGAGAGCCAGGCAGGGCACAGAACACCCACTATCTGCTACTGTTGGGGTTTTGATCACTAAATGACAACCATGAAGGCCACTTGCAATACTGCTAAGCCCAACAGGTCAAAAAGACAGAGGTAACTACTCCTTTTTTTTTTTTAACTTATAAAAGACTTACTCTTTAACTTTGAAAGATTTCACTCGTGAGGATAAAATAGTGAAGTTTTTTGAAAACATGTGATGCTCATTTTGAACTACCTGGATGTTCCTTGGAATAGTAAATAATATTTATGCTTGATGTAGGAAAACTCACCAAGAACAGGACAGTGGGCCTTCAGTTCAAATGATTTGGTTATTGGACAGAATTTTAAAATACTCTGACTAGTCTAGACCTTCTGAAAACATTCCAGTTTCCTCTAACACATACTCAGAGGAAGACTTGCTATCACTCTTTCTTTGTTTTCCCCTTCAATGTTGTTGGGATTTAATTTACATAAAATAAAACACATCTATTTTAAGTAGAGGGTTTGACAAGTCTACTGGTGTGATCACCACTATAGTGAATACATAGAATATTTCCATCACTCTATTCCCGCTCCGCCCCCCTGCTCTGTCACCACTCTTCTCCCAGGAACTGCTCATCTGCCGTCACTATCAATAGGTAAAAATGTTTCATACACATGGACTCTCAATGTGTATTTTTTCATGCCTGGTATTTTTGTCATAATGTATTAAAATGTTTCTTTTGAAGTACACACAGCACAATTCCTTTATTTTAAGTGTACAGTTAGATGAATTAATCAATATATACAACCATGTAGTCATTGCTACAATCAAGATAAGACCTAGAGCATTTCTGTGTGTCCTTCTCAAAACCCTTTCCTTCTTCTTTGCAGTCAATTCCTTGTCTGCAATGCCTGACCTACTGTTAATCTCATTATGTTGTACTTTTCATAGAAGATTTTTAAAATCTCTACAAGTTCTGTTTGGATTATTTTCATAACATCCACTTCATTATATTCATGTTTTCTTTTATATCATTGAATATGTTTATAAGCTTTCTAAATCCTAAGTTTTTAACCTTAAATCTCTTAAGGTTGTTATCTACCAATTCTGTTATCTCTGTCATTTCTGGATCTGTTGTGTTTTCTTTCCTGATTATAGCTCATCTCTCCTTGTTTCATTACAAGCTTTGTGAATTTTGATTGGATTTTGGGAATTGTCAGTTTTCTGCTGCTGAGTGCTCAAATTCATTCCTTTTATGATTTTTTTTTTCTGGGCAAACAGTTAAGTTGCTTGGGATCAGTTTTCTCTATTCAAGACTTCCTCTTGACTGGTAACAGCCACTGTCACTTAGGACTAACTTAGTCCCATTGCTTTGCCACCAAAATTCTTGACAATATACTGTCATTATTTTTTTTAAATATTGAAAGTGAGGGGGAAAATCATGCTATTCCTAATAACACATTTACCATTTCTTGTTCTTCATTTTTTTTTTTTGGTGTATATATAAATTTTCTTCTGGTATATTTTTTACCCCCCTCCTAAAGAACTCTCTTTAACATTTCTTAGTGAAGATTGCTCAGGTTTTATTTGCCCTGAGTTTTGAGAGATATTTTTTTCTGGATATAGAGTTCTACATGATGGTTCTTTTTTTCTTTCTGTACTTTAAAGATGTGGTCCTTAATTTCATGGTTTAAATTGTTTCTGACAAGAAGTTTACTGTAATTTTCATCCTCTTTCCACTTTACAGTGTGTGTGTGGTTTTTTTTTTCAGTACTGAAACTTGAACTCAGGGTCTACACCTTGAACCACTCTACCAGCCCTTGTTTGTGAAGGGTTTTTCAAGATAGGGTCTCAAGGAATATTTGCCAGGGCTGGCTTTGAACTGCGCTCCTCCTGATCTCTGCCTCCTGAGTAGTTAGTATTACAGGATGAGCCAATGGCTTCCAGCTACAGTGTGTATTGTTTTACTTCAGCTCCTTTCACAATGCTTTCTTTAACACTGCCCTGGAACAATTACTTATGATAATATTGATGGAGTTTTCTTTATTGTTTCTTGTACTTGGGACTCCAACTTCTTGGATCTGTGGTTTATGCTTTTCATTAGATTTAGACAAATTTTAGTCATTTTTTTCATTAAATTTTTTTCTATATCAACTGTCTATTGTGGTAGACTTTGCTTGAATGTGCAGAGATCATGTCTGTTTCCCCACAGGTCTCTATCACTCTGTTCAATAAAAGCTTTTCTCTGTGTGTTGTGTTTGGATAGCTTCTATGTTTAAGTTTAAGTTTATTGAACTTTTCTTCTGTATTATATGGCTTTTGTTTTTTTTTTTAAATCCCAACCGGTGTATTTTTTCACTTCAGATACAATATTTTTCACTTTGGGGTTTTCATTTGTCTTTTTTATATCTTGTTTTTCTCACTTCATCATGTCCATTTGTTTCCTGATATCTTGACCATAATTAAAATATTTTACTAGTAGCTTTAAAGTCCTTGGCTACTATAATTCCACTTAATCATTTTTTATGTTTTCTTTCTATAAACTCATTATTTTCCCAGTTTATGGACTATATATTTTCCTTTTTCTTTGCATGCCTGGTAATTTTTGATCAAATACCAGGCATTATGAATTTTACATTGTTAAGGGTTAGATGGTTTCATATTCCTTTAAAGAGACCAACACTTTTTAATATTGGGCATTTTATGTCAGGCAGCTAAGTTACTTGCAGCTTAGTTTAATTCCTTTGTGTTTTATTTTTAGACTTTTTTGGGACAGGACTAAATTAGCTTTTTTTCTAAGCTAGTCCTATTTCTAAGACAAGGCTCCCCTGCAATCATCATTGGGAGGTCTCTCTACTTTGCCTCATGAAAATGGGAGCTACTGCCAGCTCTGTATGAACCCTGGGACTTTTCTGTGTGCAGTTCTGCTGTGATTGTGTTTTCTCTCTGGAAGCTGTTTTCCTTGCATCATAGTTTTACACATGCATATGTTTGTTAACAGGTAAAGACTCCAGAGGAACCCTATGCAGATTTCTGGAGCTTTCTCTCAGCATGGCTTCCTCTTTCAAGATACTGTCCCATAGAGTTGACTTGGACTCCCAAACTCATATCTTTGTCTCTCAACTCAGTGAGATTGCCAGGCTTTGTTTGTATCCACCATCTTGCACTGAGATCCAGAAAGTTCCTCCACTCAGAAAGTTTGTTGATGGCTGGGTTCTGCTCAGTTGTTCTCTTTTTCTCAGGAAGAACAACATGTGCTGCTTGCTGTTCAATATCTGAAAATGGTTGTGTTCTGTGTTTCCTGTAATTTTAGCTGTGTATGACTAGATGGGAGTTCTGGATCCCTCCAATGTTGAGTTTATATTATTATTTTTACACTACAAATTGAATATCATCAGGTTTTAAATTAATTTTGTGATCAAATTTTTAAAATTATGGTATGAAGTTGATTTCCATAAACAGTATCTCAATTGCATTTAATAGAAATTAGGTCTTTGTGATCACATGATAAAGCGAGAGCACACAAGGGAGGGGTGAGGATAGGTAAGACACCTAAAAGACTAGATAGCATTTGTTGCTCTCAACGCAGAGAAACTAAAGCAGATATTTTAAAGCAACTGAGGCCAATAGGAGAAGGGGACCAGGGACTAGAGAAAAGGTTAGATCAAGAAGAATGAACCTGGAAGGTAACACACATGCACAGGAAATTAATGTGAGTCAACTCCCTGTATAGCTATCCTTATCTCAACTAGCAAAAACCCTTGGTCCTTCCTATTATTGCTTATACTCTCTCTTCAACAAAATTAGAGATAAGGGCAAAATAGTTTCTGATGGGTAGCAAGGGGGTGGGGGAGAGAGGGAGAGAATGGGGGGTAAGGGAGGGGTGAGGGAAGGGGGAAGAAATGACCCAAACATTGTATGCAAATATGAATTAAAAAAAAAAGACCATTAACTCAAAAAAAAAAAAGAAATTAGGTCTTTGGCTTTTATGTCTTAAAATATTTAGGCTATAATTCAGTGGTTACTGGTACTCTCAGATATACTACATTCTGCACTTTGATGGGAATAATTATACTTTTAGCATTAATATGGAAAAAGAATTTTGCCTGATATTCCAGCAATAAAACACAAGACATGTTTTAGTCATAATTAGAATAAAGTTACAAATAAGAAACAAAGCAAGGAAGTTGGTATTTCTGATTGTGATTTTTTTTTGTCTTTTCTGCTTTTGTCTACCTAGTTTGCTTGCTTTAAATGACTAACCCAAATGGATAGCCTCCATCAAAGGATCAAGGTAGGCCATGGCCCAACCATGAATAATTACCCACGTACCCAGTACATAAAAATAAACCATGATGTTACTAAAGAAATCAGGCCCTGAGAGTAACTAGAGATAAATATCCAGGCGCACTGAGTTTATAGCCATGTCTGGGCAGGAAGGGGCCTGTCAGATTCCTCTCAAGGCTCACAGCTCACTTTTTTGAACACTTGGGATGACCCACTCAGAGAGGGGTCTTCAGATGATGTAGAGTCACCTCGCTGTTGAAACTTTAGGGCCAGAGGGATTTTATAATCACTGTCCCAATTCATTTACTGTAGAGTTCATGAGTTTTTGGTGCCTGGGTGGCTGCTCCTGCAGCCATGACTTTCTGGTTGGAAGGAAGGTATGCTCCTTGGATACTCACAACCAAGATGCATTTTCTATGAAAATCATTCACAAATGAGGGTGAGGTATAGCTGCAAACAATTTACTCTATTCCAGCCTGTGAATATTATGGGGGAATTTGGCTCTTGGGCTGGATGAAGAACTTGATTTCAGAGAGAATATAAGTTTCAAATTTTAGGGGGTCCTTGTTATCCCCAAATTCATTAGAGGAGTCCCTGTGGTTATGAGGTTGCAGGACGCATAGGCAAGCCAACATCAGAGGCAAGTAAACCCCATCAAAGCCTGAAAATATTCAGTAATGATCTGACCACTTGGGAAATTAGTGCTAAGACAAAAACCTTCTCAGCTTAACACTGGAGTATTTCTCAGCTCATCATGTCAGGGCTTTTTGTGGCTTGTCTCTTGCTGATGGTCTGATGTTGTTAACATCAGTAAAATACAAAAGAGCCAGGAATTTATAAAAGTAAAGAAAGTATTGGACTCACACTCAAAGTTCTGACAACCGAGAGTCTGGCAGAGTTAACCTGATGAACAACTGAAGGAGAAAAAACGAGTAAAGGTGAGGCCAGGACCTATCCCTACACAGAAAATTACTTGACCGTCAAAGGATTAAGGTAAGCACTAGGAAATCTAGTGATGTCCTAAAATTATTTTTCTAATAACTTTCTTTGTGACCATACCGCAAAAGTCGAAAACAATGTTAAATGAACTATGCGTTATTAAGCTATTATGTAATTTATTAGAAAAATATTAATACTCCCTCAATAATTCCTCATGCAAAATTTTATTATTTTAAGAACAATTTCCTTACTTTAGGAAGGTTTATTTTAACTGAATTTTTTATTGGCAGGTAAAGTTTTTAAAATTTACTTATGGTATATAACATGATGTTTTTGACAATTGGGTACATTGTAGAACGGCTAGCTTAAACTACTTAAAATATGCATTACCTTTCATACTTATTTTTTGGCAGTGAGAACACTTAAAATCTATTAGCTACGCAATTTTCAAGTGGACAACAAGTTTTATTATACTTTGATTTTCAAAGTGGACAGCAATTTTCAAGTGGACAACAAGTTTTATTATACTTTGATCATTAATCAGTTGTGTCACTTTATCTTTTTACTGAAGAAATTCAGTATCACAGACATGTAGCAAACTGAAGTGTCAAATGGACGCATCCTTGGGTGACATTTGTAGCATGAGGATTTTGAGATGAGTGTACCTGTGCATGTGCAGGTCTCCAGAAATGTGAATTACCCTAACATCCAGCTGCGTTGAGGAACTCTAGTTGTAACCTGTTGTTCTGGCCCAACAGCACTTTCAGGCTCTCTTTGTGGCCAGAAAAGGACTCTGCAAATCCTAGAACCTAGAAGGTCTTCCTACTGTGACTCGTTTTACAGCCTTATCTGTCCCTTCTCCTCCCCTGCATGCCTCACCTCCTCACTCTGATTTCTTTTCCTTAGATAAGAAAAGAAATTCCTGACCCCTAGGAATTCAGGGAGCCACAGCAGTCTTCCCAATAATTGTTGAGGTTTGTCCTTCAGTTTTGGATATTGATAACCAGATATGAATTATCCATGTAGTCATCTTCAGGTACAAATATAGTCACATGTCTTCTGTTTTATTTCTTTAGGGACACATTAAACTCACCTTATGTCATGACATTTTTTATTTCTTGCTCTTGATCTCCCTTTCCTCACTCCCACAACTATTTAAACATCCCAGAAGCATTTTCCACCCAAAGAGTCAGCCTTACCCCAAATGGCAATAGGTAAAGACCAGAAAATCTGATGAGTTTGCCATGTGGCTCCAGCTTATGAATGTTGATATGGTTTGAGTGTCCCCTCCAAAATTTAGGGTGAAATTTAATTGTTAAAGTGACATTAGGAAGTACAACCTTTAAGAGATGATTAGGTCATGAGGTCTCTGGCTCTATGAAAGGATTATTGTTGACTAGGGGTTGGGATAGTTATCAGGAGAGTGGGTTTGTTATAATATTAGTTACCTCTTGTCCCCTCTCTCTGACTCACACAATGGCTTGCTCCTCCACTATATTATAATACAGGAAGAAGGCTTCACCAGATGTGGTTTCTTCATGGTGGACTTTCCAGCTTCCAGAACCCTGAGAATTAAATTTCTTTTCTTTCAACTTACTCAGTCTGTGGCATTGTGTTATAGCATGATGAGGTGTCATCACTGTTGAAAATGGCCCTGTGTGACCCAAGGTGTCTTTGTTCAATGTTTTAAGGATACAGTTTTTACATAACTCTTCCAG
The DNA here is from genome assembly GCF_047511655.1 of Castor canadensis. Classification (NCBI taxonomy): domain Eukaryota; kingdom Metazoa; phylum Chordata; class Mammalia; order Rodentia; family Castoridae; genus Castor; species Castor canadensis. Next base: position 16,663,066 of record NC_133386.1, read on the forward strand.
GTCTTGTGAAAAGATTTTTTGGAGGGGACCTCTCTGGAGTCTGAACTTAGGACCTTGTGCTTGCTAGGCAGTTGATCTACCACTTGAACCATGTCCCCAGCCCTTTTTGCTTTAGTTATTTTTCAGATAGAGTCTTTCAACCATGATCCTTCTGGTCTCTACCTCCCAAGTAGCTGGGATTACATATGTGAGTCAGCATGCTGGGCTCAGATTTTTTTTTTTTTAAAGTTATCCTCCAGCAAAAAAAGAGCAATGCTGGAAGTATCACAATGCCCGACTTCAAACTACATTACAAAGCAATAGCAATAAAAACAGCATAGTACTGGCACAAAAACAGACATGAAGACTAGTAGAACAGAATAGAGGACCCAGATATGAATCCACGCAGCTATACACACCTTATTATTGACAAAGGAACTAAAAATATACAATGGAGAAGAGACAGCCTCTTCAACAAATGTTGTTGGGAATAGTGGTTATCTGTCTGCAAGAAACTCAAACTAGATTCATGTTTATCACCTTGTACTAGTATCAACTCAAAATGGATCAAGGACCTTAATATCAGACCTGAAACTCTTAAGTTGGTACAGGAAAGAGCAGAAAACACTCTGGAATTAATAGGAATAGGCAAGGACTTCCTCAATAGAACCCCAGTGGCTCAGCAACTAAGAGAAAGTATGGACAAATGGGACCTCATAAAACAAAAAAGCTTCTGCACAACAAAAGAAATGGTCTCTAAACTGAAAAGTCCACCCACAGAGTGGAAGAAAATATTTGCCAGCTATACATCAGACAAAGGACTGATAGTCAGAATACAGGGAACTCAAAAAACTAAACTCTCCTGGAATCAATGAACCAATAAAGAAATGGGCAAGTGAACTAAACAGAACTTTCTCAAAAGAAGAAATTCAAATGGCCAAAAAACACATGAAAAAATGCTCACCATCTCTAGCCATAAAGGAAATGCAAATCAAAACCACACTAAGATTCCACTTCACCCCTGTTAGAATAGCCATAATTAAAAACACCACTAACAACAGGTGTTGGCAAGGATGTGGGGAAAAAGGAACCCTCATACATTGCTGGTGGTAATGTAAACTAGTACAACCACTCTGGAAAAAAATTTGGAGGCTTCTTAAAAATCTAAACATAGACCTGCCATATGATCCAGGAATACCACTCTTGGGGATATACCCAAAAGACTGTGGCACAGGTTACCCCAGAGGCACCTGCACACCCATGTTTATTGCAGCGCTATTCACAATAGCCAAGTTATGGAAACAGCCAAGATGCCCCACTACTGATGAATGGATTAAGAAAATGTGGTATTTATACACAATGGAATTTTACTCAGCCATGAAGAAGAATGAAATCTTATCATTCACAAGTAAATGGATGAAACTGGAGAACATCATTCTGAACAAGGTTAGCCAGGCTCAGAAGACCAAAAATTGTATGTTCTCCCTCATATGCAGAGTTTAGATCTAGGGCAAATATAGCAATGTGGTTGAACTTGGGTCACATGATAAGGGGAGAGCACAAACGGGAGGTATGAGGATAGGTAAGAAACCCAAAACATGAAAGGATCTGATGTCCCCACTGCAGAGGAATTAATACAGAAACCCTGAAGCAACAGAGGTCAAGGTAGAGATGAATCAGCTTGGGTTGTAACACATTTGTGCATGGAAGCAATGCTAGGAATCTCTCTATATAGCTATCCTTGTCTCAACTAGCAAAAATGTTCTGTGTTTCTTATTATTGCTTATACTTTCTCTTCAACAAAATTAGAGATAAGGGCAAAACAGATTCTGCCTGAAAGCGAGGGGGGTGGGGGGAGAGGGAGGAGGTGGGGGGGGTGCAGGGAGGAGAAATGACCCAAACAATGTATGTACATGTGAATAAACGAATAAAAAAAATGTTATCCCCACATGCTCAACCAAATGGTCCCAGAATCATCTCTGTGCAAGAAGAGCTATGTCTGGAGGGGGTTGCAGCCTCTGCTATACACTGTACCACCATGCCATCCCTGTCCCCTCCACCTCTGTCCTCTCTCTGGTGAGTGCTGAGGGCCTGGGCCATCAGCCTGAACTCACTGTTCCTTCCTGGTGGTGTCCACCTTAGCACCCTCAGGCTACTTTTCTACAAAGAGACTTCAGTTAAGACCCTCCAACCTATTAGATAACTTCTCAATAAAATGGAACCTCAGAAAGGAAAAGGCACCTGTGTCACTATTGCAAAATTGCCCTTTGCATCTCAGTGAACAGGTCTGCTTTCCCAAGACATTTCTTGAGCTGCAGCTTCCCAAACCACGGAAAGATCTAGAACCATTTTCCCCAGGTTCATGGTGTCTACCCTCCTTTCAGAGGCCCACTAACAACACTAAGAAAAGACCACTCAATGACTGCCGATGACACTTCTCCATCCTGCCGAGTTCACCCACATTGGTCAGGGACTGATACATTTTCTTGCTAGAATCTGCTAAGTCTGCCTCACTACATCCTGCTCCATTTTTTTGCCTTCGGACCCAGCTTAGTGTTTGGCACACAGTGAATATTTGTCAAGTTAAAAAAAAAATGCCCTGACTTGATTGGATGAAGAACTCTCCCCAGGGCAAAAGGGAAAAACAGGAGGTGGAGATGGGGGTGGAGAGTGGTGAGGGTTGGCAAGCCATAGGTAAATATGAGTGTTGGGAGTGGTTAATGTTGATTTCACAGATGAATTAGGGCATTTGATAACCCTGTAAGTAGACTACTGTACATTTTTATGAATGGCACACTTAGCTTGAGGTTATAAGGAGCTAAAATAACTGCATGAAAAATGAAGAGTCCATCAGTCAAATGCTTGTTTTGCCTACGTGAAAGTCAAAAAACCAATGGGACTGATTTTTTTTCTGCTCTGAATTGATTCTTTGTTCTGTGACCCAACACTGCAGTGCACACTGCCGGCTAAGACACTGTGGCCTGGTGGACGGGTCACAGCGTGCTACAGAGTCCTGTGCAAAAAATGAAGCAAAGTGCCTTTGTGAATGCTGCTGGCTCAGTAGAGATCTGTGAAAGTGACTGTGGCAGTTTAACCAATGGGTTATCAGGTTATCATGTCTTCCGGGGCATTGTAGAGGAGATTGAAAGGAAAGATAAGGAGGATGAACGTGGCAAGTAGGTTCTATGTTTCTTGTTGTGATCCCTCTACTCCGAAGGCAATTCTGTTTCCTTCAGTGGTAGAGAAAGACACATTTGTGTAAATACATGCCACATAAAGACCCCATGGAAAGCTGGATAATAGCTTGACAAAGTTGTCGAGTTCTAATCCTGGGCATCTGTCAATATGCTGCCGCAACCAGCAAATCAGTTTCTGTTGATTGGTTAAATTAAGGATTGGGAAACAGGAAGAATATCTTGGATTCTCTCATGGCCTGATGTAATCATAGGGTCCTTATCAGACGGGGGGAAAGGGTAAGAGTCAGAGAAAGAGATGTGGCAACAGAAGTAGGGGTTAGAGTCAGGGAGGTATGAAGACACTGGTCTGCTGGATTGAAAGAGATGAAAAGGCCACAGGTCAGGGAACATAAGTGGCCTCTAGCAGCTGAAACAGGTAGGGAAACAGGACCTCCACAGCAGCACAGCTCTACCAACACGTAGATTCCAAGCTTTCTGCCCTTTACAACAGTGAGATAAATTTGTAGTTTTTTAAGCCACTAAGTTTGTAACTTTTTGTTATAGCAGCAACAGGAAGCTAATATCAACTCTTTTGACTGCTAAGTAGAGAATTCTCTAAATTTGCTTGATAAATATTTTCAAATAGGAATATGGTCCATTTAATGTTGAAATGTTTGAAAAAAGCCACACAACCTTCTTCAATTATAATCTTCCCAGAGAAGATTATAATTTTTATCCTTTGTGCTGTGGACTGGATTTTAGCTGAAGAAGTTTGGGTGAAAAGGACAGCTCTGCTCTCCCCTTGGTGTTCACTTTGTTCTGTGTGATTCATTGTCTTCAAAATTTTCAAGCTGTTTGTTTATTTTAAGATGGCTAATTTTGTTGAACTTAGTACTAAAACCCATAGCTATACTTCACAGGACACATGTATAGTGTCAATGTTGGGGTATGCTGTAAAGGACAGCAAGGCCACGCTCAGACCTTCCCTTAGGACCATGTTAGAGATAATGGAGATTCAGAGGGATGGGATGTACAAATCTGTAAAGGCACTTTCAAATTTTAAATTTCACAACTGACCTATAGTAATCCAGAAAGCAGACTTGCTTCTGATGTAATTTTATTTTAAAGCAGTCTCAAAGCCTTTTTAAATGTTGAAAGCTGTTATGTGGGAACATTTATCAGAACCAATTGAAGGCACTGTCAAAATCTATTTCTGTATGTATGAAAAGGAAGAAATTGCAAATAGTAGGTAAAAGCTAGCTAGGCAGATACTATTGAGGTGCTTAAAAAGAGCCCCAGAAAGTGAAATTCCTTTCCATTTAATGATAGGTTAAGGAGGAGGCACAAAATTTTGTGCCTTCAGCAGGTGGCCTTTGCAGAGTCTGAAAGCTCAGAGGGCTGTACTGTCTCCAGAGGCCAGGCTGGAGGCTGGAAGGAGCTCTGAGATGGGGTTCTTGTGGCATGTGCTGCCCTTGCTGTGGTCTTCCTTTCCTTGATGTAGGTCCAGTCCCCTCACCTGCCACCCAGCAATCTCTGTCTGACTTCCACAGCTCCTTCAGTGTTCAGTTTACCTCTTCCCTTCCACGGAGTCTGCTCTGAAAGCTCCAGCACTAAGGATCACATTGGGACCCCTTTCTAGCTGTAAGGACTGTTCTGACACATGCCCTGTGACAATGCATTTGTTAGACTTCACTGTCTCCTTACTCAGGCGGTTACTTGTTTAATGGGAGGGACTCTGTCTTGTCCATCTTGTACTCTCTGTGCTGAGTAAGATGTGGGCATACAGTAGATGTGCAATAAATCTTGGTTGAATGAATAAACCATAGTCATTTAATATATTTGGAGCAAAGATTTCTCTTTGTCCTCCCTTCTCTCCCTCTACCACTTCTTCTCTCCCCTCCTTCTTGATCTTTCTTCTCCTTCCCCTGCTTCTTTGACAGCAGCAGGTCTTCACTAGCTGGACATTCTGGAATTTCAAGTGAGCAGTGGTAGGAGGAAGGGCTGCAATGTCACATGGAAAGGTGCTTTGGGACACTGCACCTCTTCTTTTCTCCTTGTCTCCTCTGCCTCCAGACAGGCAGAATGCATCTTTACAATGCCTTGCACACAGAGCCTCGCTCCAGCCCCAGTTTACACCTGCTGGTTTTGGGCAAACCCAAGGGATCTTCCGAACTCCCTCTCTGAGAACACCTAAGTCCTTCTGCTGGATTCCTAGGATGTCTGTAACACATTGCCCAAGACTGAGTAGCTTATTTTTTCAGACCAGAGGTCTGAAATGAAGATGTCAGCAGAGCCACACTTGCTCTAGAGGCTCTAGTGGAGAATAGACAGCTTCTGGTGTTTTCTGGCAATCTGGTGAGCTTGGGCTTGCAGGTGCATCACTCCACCTTTCATTAGCTTCTGTCCGTGAGTCTGTGCTTATGACTCATCTCCTCTTTTAAGGATGACAATTAGAGTGGATTAAAGGCACACTTTATTCTAGTCTGTCTCCATTTTAGCTTACATCTTACTATGAAGGAATTTTCTCCATGGGTGTGCTCTTAGCTCACTCAGCCTGGGACAGCCTTTGAGATACTCCCGGACCCCAGTGGCTGTTCCAGTCAACTTTGAATCAGGCAAACTCAACCCTATTCCAAAACACCTGAGATAAATTAACTTTACTGACAAAAGGACTATTTTGGTTCAGGGTTTTAGAGGTTCCAGTTCATGCTTGGGCCCATGGGGAGGCAGCACTTTGTGATGGAAGCACGTGTACTAGCATGACTAGCCAGGGAGCAAGAGGAAGGAGCCATGGTCCGTGGTGCTTTGAGGGCAAACCTTCAGTGACCTAAGGTCATCCCATAAGGCTCCACCTACACGTCCCAATAGTGCCATAAACCAGGGACTAAGCCTTTAAAACATGTAACTCTGGAAGACACTTACCCAATCCTAGCAGGGAGTGCATGGTAGGAATAGATATTGGAAACAAGTAAGTCACTAACATTCTGGGACAGGATCCTGAAGGCTTGGTCCTCCCAGGTGCTGGAGCAGAAGGACACTCCTGATTTCAGAGGGCTCTGGGGACCTCAGCAGTCTGGGGTGTGTCATGTGAGTCTGGGGTTCTGCTGTCATGAACAGACCTCAGCCCAACTCTGAGCGTTGCTGTCTCCTGTTTCACAGCCAAAGTAACTTCCAGTCTCTCCTCACCGATTCCTATTCTGTTCCCTGTTTCCCCATGCTTGGGTCTAATTTGACTTTTCTAAGCTGGTTTCTGCCTCATGACCTTTCAGCTGTATAGCCTACCACAAACTGACATCCTCACATTTCTCAGTTCATGTGCTGTTCTGACTGAATATTTGTGTTTTCCCAAAACTCATATGCTGAAGCACTAACCCTCAATGTGAAGGTGTTTGGGGTGGGGGCTTTGTGGGATGAGTAGTTTAGATGTGGTCAGGAGGATGGGGCACCTTGATGAGATTCATTAGTGCCTTTATAAAGAGTCAAAGAGACCAGAGCGTGTGTGCTCACTCTCTCTGTCTCTCTCTGTTTCTCTCTCTTTCTCTGCCATGTGAGGACATAGCAAGAAGGTAGCCGTCTGCCTGAAAACCAGGAAGAGAGCCCTCACCAAGTACCGAACCTGCTGGCACCTTGATCTTGGACTTCCAGTCTCTAGACCATGAGAAATGAGTATCTGTTGTTGAAGGCCCTCTAGTATTTCATTTTGTAACAGCCTGAGTAAGGCACATGCTGATGGACAGATTCCAGTGGCTTGGACCCTCCAGGACAGGACTGTGTAGGTCGGCATGGGGGGTCAGTTCAGCAAGTTAGCGTCCTCTTGTCCCGGTGTTGGGTATGTGTGTGTGTTTGTGTTTATTTTGCAGTGCTCTAGCCCAATGGACCCCTGTGTCAAGGTGGCATTTGAAGCTTCACTTCAGGCTACTGAGACACCCCAAGGCTTCTCAAAACACAGCAGAGAGTCTGCCCTGGTCTTGCAGGATCCAGCTCCCACCAGGCTTGGACTGAGTAGACCTCACAGAAGGGCTCGGTACCTTTACCAGCAACTCAAATTGTAGATGACCCTTCTGCACTGGAGAGAGAGGCTGGCTGTCCTTCTGACACTGAGGGATTGGTGCATTTGGGGAGGGAAAGAATCCTAACACCTCAGGTCACTGGGCAGTGTCCCATGCCTGAAAGCCAGGAGAACAGCAAGTTTGTTTATTCTTGTTTGCTTGTTTTTGAGCTACCGAAGCACACACTGTGTCATGGTGAGTGGAGGTGGCCAACACAGGGCTTGTAGATCCTCTTTGCTAAACCTACTCTAGTTTAGAGATGGATGAGACCCCCTCCCAGACCCCTAGGAAGCCCTTCTACTCATGTGATCCAAGTTTTAAGGATCACTTAGGTCTGGTTTCAAGTCTGGCAATGAAATAACCACTTCTCAGAGTGGGCCTCCCTGCTACATTTCAAATTAGTGCAGTTAGCCAAACCTGCTAAACTTTCTGGATCTGAAGTGAGTAGGGGTATTTTGGCCTCACCAGTGGATCGCAACTGCTTTGGCTTCCCTTGCAGCACAAGAAAGTCAGATCACAATGGAGTGGAAATCCAAAGCCCACACAGTGAGAGGTGACACTGCCTATGCTGTACTGTACAGGTCTATAAAGTTTTTAAAGTCACTGGTGGGCAAGAACTTGTTCAGTCAAATCTTCTAATCTGTCCATGTTAAAGATGGCATTCACAGCACAGTCAGTGTGTTCTAGTTTCCACCGCAAACAGAACTGAGAGTTTCAGATTACCAGAAACAAGTAAGGCACACAACATTTAATGAAAATTATGTGGACCACAGAATATTGCCATAAAAGGTGAGAGGGCAAAAACAAGATCTTATTGCAATTATATCACCTGCCAGAATGACTCTGTGGGGCTTTTTGAGGGAGTCAAAAAATACAAGTAGCAGTTAGTGCTATAGGAGGTACAGTTCAGTTAGGAAGATAAGTCATAACTCGGAGAGAATTAGGGCAGTCTCCCAAGACCCTCAGTATGCCTGAACCCTATATATATATATATATATATATATATATATATATATATATATATATGCTTATGTATATATATATATATTTTTTTCCCTATACATACATTCCTATGACACAGTTTAGAGATCAATAAGATTGGAGACATTGTAAAATCAGCAGCACAGTAAGAGATTAACAGTAACTAATAATTATAATAATGATAGCAATGCATTGTAGTAAAAGTTATATGAATGAGGTCCCTCTCAAAATATCTTATTGTACTGTGCTCACCTTCTTGTGAGATGACACAATGCCTCCACGATGAGATGAAGTGAGGTGAATGCCATAGGCATTGCAATATAGCTTTAGGCTACTACATAAGCATTGTGTACCTCATTCATTGATGTGATAACCAAGATGGCTACTAAGTGACTGATGGGCAGGTACAGTATCAGTGTGGATACCCCAGACAAAGGGATGATTCATGTCATAGGCAGGACATAGGCATAGTGGGAGCATGGATTTCATCAGGCTACTGAGAGTGGAATTCAACTTAAACTTTATGAAATTTTTTTTCTGGAATTTTCCACTGAGTATGCTCAGTCTGTGATTGACCATGGGTAACTGAAACCAAGAAAAGTGAAACAGAGAATGGGGGAGGAGTTACTATTATAAATAGCATTAAAGTGTTTAAGTGATGTTTAAAAAGAGAACAATGGGACAGGAGGCCTGGCCGAAATGGTAAAGCTCCTGCCTAGCAAGGACAAAGCCTTGAGTTCAAAGTCCTGTACTACCCCTCCAAACAAAAAAAAAAAAAAAAAAGGAAAGAATTTTTTAAAAACACAGAGAAAGCAATGGAAAAGCTGTTTCATTGTAATCATTGGCTAAATGCCAAAGTTATCCTATCAACAGTAATTGCTGTACATTGAAAAGCGGGAGTCACTGCTTTAGACTGTGGTGGTCAGAGGGACAGGAAGAGGTGTCTTTGCAGATAGAAGTAAAGAGGGGAACACGTATTCAGAAGGAACAGAAATTGTCTGGAGATGTACGTTATTCATATTTTACAAATGCTCTGAGAGAGACAGGAAGAAAAATTCTCTTCGTCATGGCCTGGGTTTTGTAAGAACTGCTGACAATCTGAACTTACTGCAGAAGGGTTTAAATACAGGTTTTATTATAAAACTTCAAATAGAATATTGTTCACAGCCATACTGAGATAAAAACTACAAAAAGTCATCATTTCAAAGGCCAATTCTTATACAGTTTCTCTGATAGGACTTTTCATGTCAGGTCTTTTTTTTTCCTTTATCATGGAAGAGAATGTTTCTTTGTCCAAAGTGGTGTGAATTATCTCATATGGGAAGATTTCTCAAGGACAAAACAGCTATGTAGGTTGCTCATCTTTGCTTTCCTTCTGTATACTTTAGTTTACTGGAAGGAAAAATTCTAGCTGAGGGAACTTCCCCAAACCTCCCCACCCTAAGACAGAACTTGAGAATTTTGCCTTCAGCCAGGAAAGTGGATGGTTTTACAGCAAGGGTAACAGGTTGGTTTGTGAAGGGTTCAGTGGGAGGGAAAATGGTTGCATTTTACTTTTCTTATGGACAGACTCATCAATGCCCCAGTGTCCTTGGAACCTGCCCGTCACCCTGACCTTAAGATCTGTTCTTCTCTCTGCTGACATTGCAAATGATTCACTCAGAGTGAGGAATACAAATAGAGCTTCTGCAATGGTTGTAGCTGCCCTCTGGATGTCTCTAGAAACGTCTCCTCTTGCTGGTATAGCTCAGAGATGACTCAGTGGGGTTCAACTATATCCAGAAGGCATTCTCCCAAAAGCTGAACTTGGTCAGCTTCAGAGCTGTGCCCTGGCCCTGCCCTTTTCTGAGGGCACAGAGCAGTGTTTTACAAAGCCCATTGAAGTGTAAGCCATACCCAGAAGTTCCTCCCAGACTGATGACTGCTTCCATTGTGCATTGTACATGTCTTTGCTGCCTGTGGGTGTTCTGTGCAAGGCCTGTTTACATATACTAATCGAGAGGAGTTGAGAGGAGTGTGACAAGAGTTGCAAGGATTAGAAGTAAGGTTTTCCAGGGTCCATCCAAGTAGCCTAGAGACTTGACACCCAGGGGTTGACATCCAGGTGTTTGTGAGAGAAGATGGGAAGAGGTGAGTAGGAGTAGCAAGAGGCAGGCCATGGAGAAGGAAAGGCTGGATGGGGGTGGTGGTGGAGGTGATGAGGAAGGGGAAGAAGAACTGAGGCTGATGGACCTGCACAGGTGCCTCTGTGGAGCTGGGTTTGTCCAGGTGCTGTCTGGATTCTGTCCTGCCTCTCCCACAGAGTTCTAATGCTTCAATGTAGTGACCAGGTCTCTAATTTTCTGGGTTCTGATGCTTTGTCCTCTAGGCCCTTCCTGTCTCTCCCAGGGTTAGCTAATGAGAATTAGCTAGCAAAGAACTCACCCAAGAGCACAGTTTTCAAACACAAACCAACTAATCCAGAGTCTTCATTCCAGCCCCTCCTTTATCAGGCCTCATACTCTGGGCCACCGTAATATTCCTTAGTCACCCCAGGGCCAGGTACCAAGCAACTAGGAACAGCAAAGCCCAAAGCCCACTGAAGTCATTCAAACTATTTAGTACAAACTAGCTTACCTGCCTTGCCTGTTTCTTCCCACAGAAACTGCCATAATATCTTCTACTCATGGTCCTCTTCCTGTCCTTCTGCCTCATGACTGGTCCTGGTGCTAGCCTCTCAAGGCATGGAGTACCCCTCCTCTTGGAACCTGGGAACTGTGAGACACAAACTATCCTTTTTTTTTTTTCGGTAGTATTGGGATTTGAACTCAGGGCCTTGCTAGGCAGGTATTCTACAATTGAGTCATTCAGCCATCCCTCAAACTAGCTTTCCAATGGCAATCTTCTCATAATTTGTGGCCTCAGCATTCCTAAATAATCACAAAACCTTTTAAAAATCATATAATTCCCCCCAAAATTTCATGAGCCGGTGCCCAGACCCAAGGCTCCTCACTCATTCCTGCCACCAGCTCTCTTGTCTCTCTAATCATTAGACACTTCATCTAGCTAGTAAGTCAATTAAATAAATATGTAAGGCTGAAATGAGCCCAGAGAAATCTATTTTCACAGAAATCCTGTGTTTGGGCTAGGTGTAGAAACTAAGAGAAATTAAGAAGCAGATTTGAGATTTGCTGGCCAAGAAAGACACAGGCCACGACTAAGCTAGACTTGAATGTCAGTCCTGAGAGACGCAAAGACAATAAGGTCAAACATTTATTGAGTGATTACTACATGCCAAGACTATTGCAAGGACTTTATAACTCATTTAGTCCTCCAACAAAATTATGAGGAAAAATGCTATTATTTCCATTTTAAAGATAGGGAGACTGAGGCACTCAGATGATGTGAAACTCATCTATGGTTCCATAGCTAGCTGAATGGTGGACGTAAGATTCAAATCCAGGCAAGGTAACACAGAACCACTGTGCTGCCTAATACAGTAGAAACGACCCCCTTTGAAGAGCCAGACAGACCCACTACCAATTATTAGTTGTGTGACTTTGGGTTGGTAACTTGACCAGCTATGATATAAGGGTCTGCCTGTAATATGAAGGGGGAACCCTTAGGGGACAAACTGTGCCTAAATTATTTTAGCCAGTGTGCTCTGGTCCACTCACATCAGTTGTTAAAACATGGAACTATGTCCACCTGGATTGGCTGTTCAATGTTCTCAGCCTCCTCTAGTGAGTGGCTCCTGTCACAGCACGCATCCAGGTTTCTCTGTGGGGACATCTGGTCCAGGTTGGGTCTTCAGGATGCTGCTCAAAGTCTGTGGCAGGTGTACATTCTGGCCACCCAGTACCATACTGTTCTGGTTGAGTAGGCAGAATACCAACTGCCATAGGTGAAAGTAAAAGAAGAGCTGTGTTCTGGCTCTCAGCTGAGGGCTCAACTTTTAGGTGATGACCCACAGAGGCAGGAGGCCTGTTCAGGGCATCTTGTCATCCTTTTCCTTGCTGAGGATCAAAGGGATAGAGTGTAAGCTAGAATGTTCCTGCTTCCTGCCCCATTCTCTCTTCTCCTCACTCACCTTTGAAAAGTGACCTCCCAAGAGACAGAGTAACATTTCTAGACTGTTACCAAAAATGAAAATGTCCAGGTTTATGAAAATACTACTCCAAAATAAATCTGATTACATTAGGCTGACCTGAGAGATAAAACTACCCTTCTCTGAGTTTCAGCCAAATTGCCTGTGCACCTGAACCCATTGCTTGCTATTATGATAGCAGTCCCTTCTTGAAAACCCTCTACCACAAACTCCACCCATCCCGGGACCACCCAGCTTCATTCCCACTCACTATAGGCTGGAGGCTATTGGCTCTGATGCGATCTTTAGAAAATATGGCTGCAGCCTCTCATGAGCTTGGCCCTAAAGCCAGGAGGCGTCTTAACATTCATGCAGGGATAGGAACATCACAGTTTAAGTCCAGACCCAGCAAAAGGTGAGAGCCTATATGAAAAATAACTAAAGCAGAAAAGGATAGAGTGCTTGTCTAGCAAGCACAAGGCTCTGATTTCAAACCCCAACATCACACACAAAAATAAAAAGAAAATGGGAGAAAATGTAGTAAATTAAATAAGAAGTATTTTTTCAGTAATTATTACCTTCGCTTTTACTAGGAGTTTTTAAAAATGCAGGCTTATATAGTTTTTAAATTATGACTGTTTAATAATTGGCTCATGAAATCCTTAAAAATTTAACAACTGGTTTTTGCAAGCTGGAACAAGCCTGGTCCAGCACACCATCACTTATGATCCCCAAAAGGGTTGGGTGGGAGGGAATATATTAAGTGGTATACTACAAAATGATTTGAACCAGGGCCCTTTCTTCAGGTAGTATTTTATAGCATTGGTGTTCCACAGAGCTCCCTTCAGAAACTGCTGATCTAGGCCAATTTGGTCTTTCTTTTCCCTCATATTTCTTCCTCATCCAACCTCCCATGGTTTCTTTGATTACTCACTGGGAGCTTAACATATGACACTTCCACTAAATTCAATTCAATAAATATTTATTAGGCTCCTGTTATGTGCAAAACATTATGCTAGTACAAAGAGAATTCTGGATGATTAAGACTTAGCTCCTGCCCTTTGGGGACAAGCTGTAGGACAAATACACAAAGAACTATAGAGGAAGGCCACATGTGGTTAGTGCCATAGGAGAGGTTCAAGCAATAACTCCAAGTTCAGAAGAACAAAATCACATCCAGTTGTAGATATTATGATAGGAGATACGCAAGTCCAAAGAGGGCCTGAAATTCAGCTGTGCCTCTTGCCTACACCTGGGAGAGGTACAGAGGGAGACTGCGGACAGTGTGTGTACATCTTGTTCAAAGAATTTCTGTTTGCTCATTCATCATGTACTCATTCATTACCTCACTCAGCAGGCAAGTATCGAGAGGGTCCAGTAAAGCCCATCTTATCACACAGACGGAGCAGTTGTTCCAATTTACTAGTCAGGGATTAGTTTGTGAACTGCCTATTTGTATCCTTTGCTGCTTTTCTATAGAATTACATTTTTGCTCCCTCACCAAATTGCAAGGGTATGTGGTATATTCTACCACATTAGTCACAGCTTTCTCCCACACTGTCATTCCTCTGTTTAATTGGTTCATGTGGTCTGCAGTATAGGGTAAAGATTAAACACGAGGGCTTTCTCTAACTCCTACACTCCTGCTGCAACCTTGATCAAGTTACTGAGTCAATCTGTGCCTGATTCCTCATCAATACAGGGGCCATTACAATTCCTACCTCTTGGGAGTGTCAGGAAGATTAAATGAATGAACAACACATTAAAAGCTTCACTTAGTAAATATTAGGCTTTATTAGTTGATCTGAAGTCTTTGATTTTGATTTCATCAGAAAGAATTCCCTAACATTGTGTCCTATTCATTTTATATTTTTATTTTCACAGTTAATGGTGTGAGGAAGGCCTCCAGTTTTATTGGTCTTCGTTTAATTAGCCAACACCATTTCTAAATAATCCAACTGTTCCCAAGAACTATATCTTACAACTTTTACCTTCAATTCTGATTTCTCTAATATTAGTTCTCTATTAAATTATACATAAAGATTAAAACTGTCATCTGTCTTTGGTTCATATTTAATTGGTACAGCTTTTTGCATCACTTCAGGGTCAACCTTTCTGTATATTTTTTAAAAATATGTACCTTGGAAATAATATTAGTAATTAGCAATAACAAATGCCAAAGGTCTCTTTTGATCTTTTTAATTAATTAACAACTTTATGATATCTATAACATAAGAAATGATATATAATAATTATATCAGACTATATGATAAAATCTCTGTCATCTGATTTCATGTTTTCATTTACCATGGCTTCTTTTTGTGTTTTTCTTCTTTCACATTTTCCACTGGTCATATCAATTTTTCTTTTGCTTATTTAACAATTATACTTTCTGTTTTTATTTTTCTAACATAAGTTAAGCTGCCTTTAACTTACTATTTCATTTCAGGGTATTACCTGTTACTTAAATTTTTAAAAATTTTATATTTGTATAAAATTCTTTCTGAAATAAGTTCTCAGATTTTAATAAAAGTAGCACTGTTCTATGGCTCTCATAATTAAGTATTATGGATACAAATAAAAAACACAATCAAAATCATTTTTTAACTTCAAGATTCAGTAAATTTGAAGTTTGATAATATCCACACTTGAGGAGGGTGCATGAAAGCAAACACTGTTAGTGGGGGCACAAATGAACGCAAAAGTTTTATGAACATTTTGAAAAATATTTTGCTCTTATAATTTTGAATGCACATATTTTCTGACCCACCATTCCTGCTTCTAGGAATGCCTCCAATGGACAAGAAATTTTCTTGTGACATTGTTGTGGTAAAAGTCTATATTCTTATTGACTTTCTATGCATCTGTATCACCTTTATTATTAAAAATTAACTATGCGATATACACAAATATGTAGAAAGGAGCTAGAAAGATGTCATAAAGGCAAATACAGAGTTTCCAATAGCAAAAGTTTGTGAGGTTTGCATAAACATAGCACTTTGTTTACTACTGCCTTTCAATGAAATAAAAATGGAGCTTTCTGTTTCTGTATCATCTTTCATCTGAGCACTTCAAAAATTCCATATTGCTTTCCTAATTCATCTTTATAGATGGGTTAACTAAGCTGGGAGGAAGTTCAACAGCTCCCTCAGTGAACTTACACAGTGCAGACAGCTTGAGCCCTGATTGACCACTGCCATCTCTGGAAGATGCATTCATTATCAAGGCACTTCGTGAGCCACAGGCGAGTGTCCTTCCTCAGTCATCACCCTTCGACACCTGTTCCAAGAAGAGTAAACTGAATTAAGCGGCATGAGGGGGCCACATTCACTTCAGAATCATTCTATTTATTTTTACTTTTCTGGACTCTCTTAGTTCATTTTGCTATAACAAAATACCTGATACTGTGCAGCTTATAAAGAGCAGAAATTTACTTCTCGTGTTCTGGGGCCAGGGAAGTCTGGTGAAGACTGCTCTGTGTTTTGGTAGTGCTTTGTTGCTACATTTCTGAGGGAAGGAATGCTGTGTCCTTACATGGCGGAAGGGAACAAAGGACAAGAGATCAATTCCTTCAACCTTGGCTTCTAAGGGTGCTAATCTCATTCATAAAAGCAGAGCCCTCATGACTTCATGACTTCTAAAGGCCACACTCCTCAATAGTACCACCAGGAGATTAAGTTTCAACATGAGCTTTGTAGGGGAGACAAATATGAAAACCATAGACTGGGTTATTCAAATTGTAACCATTGGCCAGTCATCTACATGACTTGATAATCAATGAAATTTGACAATTTTAGTGGCCTTCTGTTAGCATTGCATAGTATTCCATGAAATTATAATTTTGCATTGCATTCTTGAAACAGGCCTACAAGCCACAGAATGAAAGCAATGGGAAGTGTGGCTTTGGAATAGGCAGACCTGTCTCTGAGGTCTGGAAGCAAGGACTCGACAATGGAATTCACAGGCTCGAGAGGGCTTCAGAACAGGGTGCCTACACAGCCCCCATTTCCAGCTTTGATTTATGTTCTGTTCAAACAAAATATCTTGCTTCCTGAGTGCTGCTCTCGGCTTAATTTAACCAGAGAAACAAGTCTTAATCCAAAGCAATCAAGGAAAATTCACTCGGTGTTCAAACAGCCATGAAGGTTTACTATTGCACAATGTTCCCTTGCAAACCAGGTCGCTGCAGACAACCCAGAGGTGTCTACAGGAAAGAAGAAACCCAACAAATGTACAAGATCAAGCCTGGGTCAGCATGACTCATCTACTTCAGAAATCCATTCCTAACTAGTCCAAAGGTGGCAGACAGAACTCTCATTAATTCTCAACTTTCTGAGAACATATTCTTCACTGTCTCCTCTGTGCTTCCAAAGCACTTTGTTCATGTATAATTTTATTAATACATTAATCATATTCTATAGAACTGTTTATTTATCTATTTTTGCAGATAGACTTTAATTTCCTCGAAGGTAAACACTTGTCTTCTTTTTTTATTTTCAAAGGCAAATGCAAGGCACCATATATTGCCTAAGGCATAAAGGCATAAATCAGCAACTGAAATCTATTCATATTCTGATTATGCAGTAACAAGATGCCTTGAAAGGCTGAATATATTCGTCATCAGTATAAAGAATCAAAGCAGGTGTGTGTGTGTGTGTGTGTGTGTGTGTGTGTGTGAGATGTAACATCAGAGGACAAGATTCAGCAAGGGACTCCTTCCTCAATAGTAAAGGGAAAAACATGCATCATTTTTTTTGCTCTTTTGTCTTTATTTTTTCATTTGTACTAGGCTATATTCATTCTAAAGGGGAATTCATTGTGACAATTCTGAATAACCTTACACTGTACATTGGTTAAATCACCCCCACTATGTCCCCTGCAGACCCCTCCCTGCCCCATTTAAAGCAATTGCAAGGTTTCATCATTCTATTTCATGTATGTATATGAAACCTATCAACCACATCCCCTCACCTTCATCTCCTCCATTCACCCTCCCCCTTCCCAGAAGTACCCCCTCCACACTGTACCATATCTACATTAACATCTTGCATCATTAATTCCATCGTCAATGTTCAAAGGAGTATCTCAAAGTGAGTATACTGTACTTCGGTCAGTTCAACCCCTTCTATTTACCCTCCCTTTCCCTTCCCCTCCACCCCCCATTATTCAATAGCTTTATACATAGAGTTATATCCTCTGCCTATGCAGATGTGATGTATTTTGATATTGTTGACTCTCTATCATTCCATCATTATCTTTAGATTTGAACAAATTAAGAACAATTTCTACTCCAATCATTTATTACCTAAATTCCTGGAATGTCAAAAGCAGTACAAGTCTGCAGTATTGAAAAATTTATTCCTAAAGCTATTAGGGGCATTAGTAAATTCACAGGAAAAGCCGCATAGTAGGTCAGATTAAATCTCTCCTTTTGTTCACAAGACAAAAATATTGTCAGAATGTTATTCCAATATGAGAGGAACAAATTTAAATTCTTATTGACCTTTGAATCATTAACCCTAGTAAATTAAGTTTACTGAATTGATACTTCTTATTTCAAGACAATTTAATGAATAAAATTGAAAGTACCAGTTATATCCCTAAATTTAAATTACTCCTTCTACTGATTTATATAGTGGTAAAGTTAAAAGGAGAATGTAGGCACGAATGGCATATTCACAAACCTATGTGTTCAAAGAGATTTGTATTTCAATTAAGAGATAAAACATCTCTTTTCTCAAGCCTATAGGGAGGAATGAATTTGAGTTGATGAGATTTTTTTAGGAATGGATTAGACAATTAGTATAGCTGGTTGTTAATTTTTAGAGAGTTGGAAAAACTGGTTGGTAATTTTGAACAAAGAAGGAATCCCTGGTGTAGATGAGTGTTTTCCTTAGTCTGAGATTCAGTGTGCACATGTGCCCTGCTTATTTATCAAAGAGATTTGGGGGTGGAAGTGGGGGCAGTGCAGCACACAGTAATGGACATCTGCCACATAGCGTATCAGAACATCATTAGGACCCAAGAAAAGCAGGTGAAGTCAAGATAATGGTCAGTAAGGGAAGATGCTTTTATTTCTCAGGTGTCAGATGACGTTATGAAGGGCAGTGTGTGGTTATTCTTGGATAGGAACCAGTTCTTGAGGACCTAAAGGAGAGCAGGGTGAAGGATTAGGAAATGATGCAGGAAAGATGGACCTGGTTCAGAGAGATCAGTTGACTGTCCCTCACCCCCAAATTGGGGGTGCCTTGAAAAGTAAAGAAACACTGAGTGGTAGCCCTTGAATTCCAGCAGAGACCACAGGTTCTGCCCAACAGGAGAGATGATCTTGGGTATGACAGGTACTTTGATGCAAAGCAATTCTGTTTTGCTAAGAGCTGGTGAGCTCGCCTGGCAAGCAAAGCCCTGAGTTCAAACCCCAGTGTTGCCAAAAAAAAAAAAAAAAAACCCAAAAACCAAAAAACCTAAAAATCAAAAATCCTCCCCCCAGCACGGCAAAAAAAATAAATAAAATTTTAAAAAAGAAATGTTTAAGAAAAAAGAGTCGGTCACCTTCTGCAGGGGAACGTCATGTTGCCTGTATTTCTAGCTTTTTCCTGCCAAATTAGTGTCTTCTTATGAACAAGATTATTTTCCCCAGTCCAAGACCGTTGAGCTCAAGGGAACTTCAGAAATGTAGACTGATGGAGGCAGAGGGATGAGCTTCCAGAACTGCTCCTAGCTGGGAACTGGGTGAGGGTGCATTCCTATTAGAGTTGCAGGAAGATCCTAACACTTGAGCTAACCTGAATGGGCTCCTTCCAACTGAAGAAGCCTAGTCAGGACATGTGATTTTGTATGTGGCATCGCTCCTGGTGGCCAAATTTTCGACGTTGACTGAAACTGAATTAACTGGCCTTGATCTACCTGAGCTATTTTTTCCTTTTTTTATGGGTATGGAAATTGCAAGAGGGTTACTGCTGCCATTGATGATAGACAATTTAATTAAACAGCACTTGAGGGATTTAGTTCTTTATTTCATAACAACTACCATGAGGGAAGTCGACAGCTACAGTTGTATACTCCAGCTTAGGTGGCCCTCCAGATCCTCAAAGGTTATCTAGGCACTCAAAGTAAATTTAGCTGAATGCAAATGCACTTCCTTGCTTTGCTTCAGAGTCCTGAATAGGGGAAAATAAAAAGGGAAGGAAAGACCCTTAAAATTTTTGCCCTCTTTCCAACTTCTGGAGCATCTAATTCTATACATATTTTTCTAATTGGGATAGTTGAAATTATCATAATTCTAAAACAGAATTTTAGGGCACATCTTAGAATTGGTTCTCTTAAGATTCATATAGATCTAGAGCAATGTAAACCTAATATATGTTTGCACCTGCTCAGTCTTCATTAAATGAAAAAATGTTAGGAGTTATTTTTTTTTAAGTTTGTTTGTTCTTACAGATCCAAAAACCTAGCTCAGAGATGTTAGCCTGGAAAGCTGCACACTTATTCCAATGATTCTACCCTTATTCTGATTCCCTTTGGAATTCTCTTATTGAAATTCCTAACTTAGACCAAGGCATGTGGTTTTGAAGGATTTATTGGTGGCAAACTTTGGGTTTGTGAGAGGATCTGCTATTTAGAAAATGCAAAAGCATCTGGAGCTCAGTCTGGTAAATAAGTTGAGTAATCTAACTTTTTAATCTCATTCATATGTGATTAGAAACCAAGGAGACTAATTTTTGATGCTTTTCATAAGCTACATCTGAGAATAATTCCCAAAGAGGAATTTCACAGAAGTTTTGAAGAATGGTGGCACCAATGGAATAAGTAATCTAGATGGGCAATCACCTTCCATGGAACTATATTTCTTTTTAAAAAATTTTTATAATAATGTTTTATTTCTAAGAAATACCCAAATTCCAAGTGAGCCTCATTCTGTATCCACCAGCAGTGCATATAGGTTATTGGGGGCCCAGCACTGGTCACCAGTGGATTGGAGTCCGTCTCTTTGGTCACCTGGACCAGCGACCCTGGTTACTAGAATGAGTTTGCGTTCATGGCCATCCCCATCGGTCCTTCAGAGAGCAGAGCAGAGAGGATACTGTTAGTACCTTGACTTTCTTGCCAATTAGGTTTTTGCTGGAATTAAAGTAATGAGCTTCTGTGCTACCTACGAACTTCTCACATGCTGAGATGAGACTAACTTGAGGCTGGGCAAAAATGCTGATATACTTAAAATAAAGAGCCCAAGTAGCCATATAAACAAACCTCAGGGGGAGTTAACCAAGAAATTACTGCCAAATAACTTGTCAGCCAGTCAAAATGCTGAGTTCTTTGTTTTGAGAAGGAATTATATTTTTAGTCTCTGCCATGCTTGGCAACACTCTACTACCATAGTGAGTTTAGCCATTCATTAAAAAAGAAGGGAAGATAGAAGAGACCCTTTTCACAAGACCTGTGAGCAGGAGGGGAGGCAGAAATGCACCTCACAATTGACGGGCAAAACGTTAGGTCTGGGGCAATCGTTGTATAAGAGAAGGAATAAGAAATACCCACTGTCAGGTGGGAGTCCCACAGAAACTCGGGCTTCCATGAGGTCTTCCCACAGGAACAAAAGAAGAGCTGAACATAAATAATGCTAACTCTGCCTTATTTCACCCTTCCTTCCTTCTCTTTTCTTCTTTGCTTATTATATCATTCTGTGCACTGTCATGAGATGGAAGGCTGGAAGAAGTAATCAGAAAATGCAGGCAAGAAGGTCATTAACCTGCATTTTAAAATTATCTACGTTATAAAAACTCTGTGTAGCCATCTTTGATCATCTGGGAAAATCAATAGTCAAGAAGGAAATCAAAATTACTCATATCCCTGCCGTTCAGAAATAAGGCACTGTGAAAATTTTGATATGATTTGTCTTGTTTTCCATAAGTGCATTACATGTAAACATTTTGAGATAAAGTTAGGAATGTATGTAGTGTGTAGTTTGACTTTTTCCTGCATATCATGAACACTTTCTCATGTTAGTGAACAGTCTTCCAAAAGATGATTTGAAAGATTGTATAATGGCTGACTACATATTTATTCACAGAACGTAAATTTGTCATTGAACTTATTATGGAGAAGTATACATCTTTGTCTAGTTCTATACCTAATGAGTATCTTCTTGATAATGCTTTCTGTGTTGTGATTATTTACTTAGTATATATTTTGAAAAGTAGAACTCCTAAGACAAAGGGATTATTTACATGTTTTTAATTAATATATTTTTGGTTAAAAATAAATAATGCCTCTGTAATACATTGACAAGTATTATGGAAGTTATCCCTTCCCCACTTACTTTTCTTTAAAAAAATACACTTGAATCTTTGGGGCATTATCCCCATCTCTGCTGGGCACCTCCACATAAAACCAAACATGAGGATCAGGTTCACGGAGATGAATATTTTTATCTCTAACCTCACTATCTGCTAGAGGGAATAGTGTGAAATTTGTTCAAAGGTTCAAATGTATATCTGAGAAATGCAGTAAATACATTTGGGGATCATGAAAAGTTGTCCCTCATTCTTTTAGATATTTTTATAGGCTTTGCCAAAGAGCACTTGGATGACTATGTTTATAACAGGTAGTTCAGAGACAAGAGACTCAACTCAGATAGAAACTATAAAAATTCAACTTAAGAGGGAGAGTACCTTCAGGTAGAAAATGGGGCTGCAGCAGCCTTTCTATGCCAGGAGGACTGCAGTAGCCTTTCTATGCCATGAGGACTGCAGTAAACAGTCTACAAAGAAAAGCTAAACGTGGTATCAAAGGCACAGAAACGAAGGACATTGGGGTGGCCCAGGGAAGGTAGAGAAAAAGAGACAGAGCAAGCACATGCTTAGTTACCAACAGATTCGAATTTCCTACGCATACATCTCAAGTTTTGTGAAACACACCTTTCAGTCAGTTCCCTTTCATTTAGTCTGGCTAAAATGAGCTTCTCCTTCTCATGACCAGATTACTCTCACTGAAATAGTGACCTAATGATGATCGATATCCCCATCATGGCAATCTCAGGCACATGTTCTTTGCCTGTATGGCTGGATGTTGGTCAATACATTTTTTAAAATAAAGAAACTAAAACAAGAACATGTAACCATGGAATGTACCTAAGTTGACAATGCTATGTGTTTTACCCCTCCTATGGCTAGATCATATTGATTAAACCACATGCTGACATGTATTTTGCTGCCACCAAATGAGTCAGTTGATATTTTTTTAAACCCAATCCAAAAAACTCAAATGCTTCTCAATTGTTCTACAGAATAAAAAAAGGAGCTAGTTAGCGTTCTTACCTTGTACTAAGAAAAATAATCCCCCCCAAAAAAACTGGCTACATAGTTGGGCGTGGTGGTGGGTGCCTGTCATCTCAACTACATGGAAGGCCA
Organism: Castor canadensis; assembly: GCF_047511655.1. Classification (NCBI taxonomy): domain Eukaryota; kingdom Metazoa; phylum Chordata; class Mammalia; order Rodentia; family Castoridae; genus Castor; species Castor canadensis. The sequence continues at coordinate 16,685,726 of NC_133386.1, forward strand.
GTCAGGGCAAAAAAATTTCACAAGACCCCCATCCCAACAGAAAAAGCTGGCATGATAGTGCATGCCTGTCATCCCAGCTACAGCAGGAAGTGTAAATGGGAGGATAATAATCCAGGCAGGATGAGGCAAAAAATAAGACCCTATCTCAAAATTAACCAGAGCAAAAAGGACTGGAGACATCGTTCAAATGTTAGAGTGCCTGCCTAGCAAGTGCAAAGTCCTGAGTTCAAACTCCAGTACTGAAAACAACAAACAAGCAAAAAAATACCAGCTTCAATGTATTTAAAACAATAATATCAGGTGTTTCTGCTATCCCATTGAAAACCGAGTTGTAATAAAATTGGCATGATTTTAACCTGGTGATGGGGGATCAAAAATGCTTGTTGCGTAATCCAAGATTAACTAAACACAAAGTTCTCCATGTTTCCCTGAGAAGAGTATGTACTTGGGATGGAGCAGCTGAGACACATTTTTGAGGCATGTCAGCCCTTGCTCATTGCAACCTGGATAATGCATACATAGAACTAAGGTAAGACATTGTGGAAATTGGTCTGTTTTTTTTTCTTTTACCAAAGTCCATGTTTTCATTCATTATCAACCAGAAATTCTAGAAATAAACAATTTATAAGCTTTAAGTTGCAAAGCCCAAGTAGGCTTGTGAAATCTCACTCCATCCTGCCCAGGACATGAATTGTTCCTTCATCCAGTGTATCCATGTTGTATATGCTACCCACCTGCTAGTCACTTAGTAGTCATCCTGGCTATCAGATCAACTGACAAGATATAGATAGTCTGGAACTATCCACAGTTTCAGGCATCAACTGGGGCATCTTAGAATATATCCTCTGTGAATGAGCATGGATGTCCATATTTTGGAATGGCAAAATATAGATGAGGAGAGGATGATGTGATTGTTATAAGAGAAAAATCCTAAGGAACAGGCCAAGCATATAAAAGAATCTATTGCTTCTCCTCTACTTATTTCAAATGGAAATACTGCAGTGTCTTAGGTCCAGTTTCCTGGGAAAAGACTCCGAGATAGACATTTATGTTGTTGGAGATGTATTAGGGAGTGCTCTTGGAATACCATATATAAGGGAATAAGTGAAATATGATTGGAGATACAAGCTAAGCTATAGTGCAGTTGCAAGAGATGTCTCAACTAATTGGACCCTGGAGCTTGGATAGCCCTTCAGAGTTCTCCTAAATTAAAGCAAGGAGAGTAGGTCTATATCCCTGTACCACCAACTAGTCACTGGACTCAGCTTGCTCCTGTGGGAGATGGGGCTATAACCCTGGAAGGACAGCTTCCTTCTCCTGAAGGCTTTTCTCCTGAGAAGGTCCAACTGTGGGTTTTTGGCAGCCAGTACACCTGACAACTGAGGAATGAATGCCCCAGTCCTTCAGAAGGACCTGGGTGGTGCACCACTACAGTCCACCCCTTGCCCCACTTGAACCCATAGACTTCATATGGTAAGTTCACCTCAACTGGGACAACCTTCCCTGATTCTGGTTAGGCTCAATTTCTGGATAAACTTAGAAAGGTAGGTTATTGGGGGGATTAATACAGCTCCTGCCACTAAAGCTGATCCTGAGGCTTCCACTTCAACTTTCTGTCTTTGCTGCACTCATTCTTCAGCCACTCCCCTTGGCTAATATCTGTCCTGGTCTAGGAAGCTTACCCAATGGGGGTAATCATTCCTGAGGGGTCTGAGCCTCTGATCACAATACTCTGCAGGCTGTCACTGCTACATTTGCTCATTTGCCATCAAAACAATTGAGCAGGGAAGTATAAAGAGATGTGCCGATTTATCATCTGGAAATAAAAAATATTTCTTTCTCTCTCGTTTATTACTTCAATCTTACCTCTAGAAATTTGGGTCAATTTACTCTAATGATTTATATTAAAATGGTGGTCCCTTCTTTGCCTGCTGGTCTTATAGCATAAAGACTATTTAGTGACTGAGTGGTAACCATAGTTTGAAGTTTAACGAGACCCTCCCTGTGGTACCTAGTGGAAGCATTACCCTTCTGGGGACCAGAATCTCCAGACCACAGAACCAAAAGTTATAGGGATGGGACAATTCTCTAAGTGGGAGTTACAAAAATCATGGCTGCTCCTGCCTCCACCTCTTGGTTCCTGGACCTGTATCTCAGAATACAACTGGAGCACAGCTCAATACAAAAGTCATTGATTTGTGATATGTACAACATTTGGGAAAATAGTTTTCCATTCTTGCTGCTGTACCTGCAAAAAATTGTTTGTACAACTTTACCAGGCTGTAAGTTTCTATGTGGTATGAGATAGGGCTGGTGAATTCCATGGTCATGTACCTGCATGTTACCTCTTTTGCTGTACAGTGGGACTCTTGTCCAAGATGATGTAAAGTGAGATCCCATGTCAACTGGTCAACCACTCTGTAAGGCCCATAATAGTGGTCTAGCCGAGGCTTGGGAGGCAGGAAAACAAACTCATGCTTGGAATACATATTTGCTTTCAGTCAAGATGAGTCACTATTCTTTCCCAGATGGAAATGGCTCATGGCAGTGAACTTGTCAGCAAGTGACTGATCTCCTGGAGAGGTGGTGTCAAATTGGAAACTCAGTGTTGGCTTTGTCCCTGAAAGGTTGGCTATGGCAGCAGCTAAAACAGCCTCATGTATGGGAGCCCATACTACTGAGCCTTTGTAGAGCCTCCATGGCCAATCTGTTCATGAGTCCATTGTGCCAACCCTGGGAAGGTTGATGACAGAAGTTGGCTGTTGTCAGCGGGTCAGATCATTCTGTCTCCTTGCTGTTTAGTGGGCCTTCGGTAGTGGACGTTTGTGGTGGGCATTAGTATGGGAAATTATGTCCCTCACACTTTGTGCCCACTCTCATGTGTCCTTCCACATGCCTCTATCTGAGACCTTCTTGTCCCTGACCTTCCAATCTTTAGACCAACCCAACCAGTCACATTGTCTACCACTGCCTGTGAGACCACGTATCATAACTCAAGCCACTTTCTTAATCATGATGGGTAATGGAGGTGTGCTACCTAAGCTCTGCCCACTGGGAGATCTCTTTCCACTTAGTGTCATCTCCAAGAGGGGATGAGATGCCTTTCAGTTTTAGCTTGTACCCATATACCAAGATAACCAGCCGTGGGCCCTGCTCAGCATTTTCTGTCCTCTATCAGCTGGTTCTAAGGGAGCTCCCTTCCTTCTGCAACTGGATTGGCAAGCTCAGGAAGAGGGCAAGTGTAGCACTGTTAGATGTCATGGGGTTTTGCCATGTTTTAATGCAACTTATTTAGGCTCCTGATGCTGGATGTATCACTTCTATCTTATGGAAGAGTGCTGCTGCTGGCCCAACTTTCTAACTTATGAACTCAGACTGTGTTGGGCAGCTCTGGCTACATGGTCTCTTGATGTCTTGTGGTCAGTCGTCTGTCTATACCACAGCCTGGTAGCATGGTAGGAGCTGGCTTTGGAATGGGGCATAATTTTCTGCTGCTGATGGCATGGCTTTGCTCTCTAAGGGGTCTCTGTCATAAGTGTCCAGTCAGGACACACCATGAAATCCTCATGGCATCTTCTCTCATTTAATATACCACCAGTACCATAAGATCTGCCTGGTCCCATAAGAAGGCTGCTTGATTGGCAGCTTGGAGACATTACAGCATCCTTTCCTTCCGGGGCCTCACTCAAAGCTGGCAGTCATCCATGCCACCTAGAAAATGAACAAAGAGCTGTATGCCAAAGGATGGAACACATTGATTCTAGAATACAAAGATGTCAACTGCATGTTGTGCTTCCTTTACAATGGTGGGAGGTACAAAATGAATTTTTTTTTTTACTTTGGAGCAGTTATACCTGGTATGCAGTAGACCACTGGATCCACATGGATGCTCTTAGGATTATTGTGTTTCTCTCTGGAGAATAAAGCTCTTACCAAGGCCTCTAACACACCAGGTAGGTGCTTCATGCTTATGGTATCATAAGTACAGTCAACCCGTGTCATGTTCTGCAGAATGTCTCGGATATTCCAGGTCCCTTTGGACCACATTATAAGAGAGGGTAGAGATTCCAAGATGGCAGCTAGAGGGAGGAAGCAGAAAGCGTGCCTCTTAAAGTAAAATCTTGGAGAGACACTGGAGATACATCTTACAGGAAAAAACACCAAGAAGAGGCAAAACTTTGACTCCTCCACACCCCCACCCCACATGTAGCATCTCCACTTCATGTTAAATGGAGAAACCAGGAGGGCCCCCAGGCCACCGCCAGACGCCATTGCCCAGACAGCTTGGGAAGACATGGACAAGGTGAGCTAAGTGGTACATGGTACTCCCACAAACAACCCTGTGCCAGACCGACCCCCATCCAGGGAAAAAAGAAAAAAAAAACTGAATAATAAGCAATAACAACAAAAAAGGCACGTAGCAAAGAGGGCAGGGCGCCCTGAGTGCTGAAGAGCAGGGTAGGGCAATCCCTCACAGAACAGTAAATAAACAAGCCAGGCTGGAGAAGGCAGGAGCAGCAGCACCTGCCCAGCAACCAGGAGTGGGAAAGCTTGTAAAAGTGGCAGAGGGAGGAAAACTCCACAGGAGAGGGGAGAAGACCCACTTCCCATGTGAGCTGTAAATACCTGAGAAAGCAGGTGCAGTGTCACCTCCCCCAGTGTGCTTGGAAAGGGGAAAGATTGTAACAGTCACACCCAGGAGAACTCTAAGTAAACAAAGCCTGAGGGGCTAGATAAGTGCTAAGCTCACCCCTGAGATCTGCATAAATAACGCCTCCAGCAACAGCAGGCTGACAGCAGCAGGCAGGCAAGCCACAGCCGCAGATAGCCATTCACAGACCTGTCTCCAGACTCTTTTTTTTCTCCCTACCTTTGATGAGAAAACAACCAAACTACACCTGCATGCTGAAAAATTTACTGAAACTGTATTGCATTTGAACTTGGGACACTTTGTGGGTTTTTTTTGTTTTGTGTTGTTTTGTTTTGTTTGGTTTGGTTTGGTTTTTTCCCCTTTGATGAGACAATGACAGAACTACTTCTGAGACACCATCTCCAGGATTGGAGGCTGAGGGACAAACACCAAAATTATTAAGACTGAAACATTATTGCATTTGAACTTGGAGATTTTTTTTCATTTATTTATTCATTTTTAATTTTTATTTATTTTTTTCCAATCCTCTCTCTGTCTCTCTAATGCCTGTTCAGCTTACTGTTGATCAGTACACTATCTTTCCCTGTTTATATCTTTGAAATTTTTTTGTTTGTTTCTTTGTTTTGTTTTTTCTACATGTTTGTTTATTTGTTTTTCCTTTTTTCTTTAACTTCATTGCTTTCCATCTCCTCTCACCCTTCCATTCTAAATACACCATTGTTATTATTACAAGCTAGAAAATACTTAATTGCACACAGTACAGGGACAATAACAACACCAAGGGCAATGATGGGAAGACAGAAAAAACAGGGAAACCAGTTTCCCCACAGCAAAAAATTAGTACAGGAACCAGAGGGAAATGAAGAAAACAGATACTCAGATCCAGACTCCAACAAAATGAAGATAAACTATGCCAAAGAACCCAATGAAGCCCACAAAATAATCTAAAAGAAGAATTACTACAGGTACTCAATGAGAATTTTATAGAGATGATACTGGATAGGGTCAACCAAAATGTGCAGGAGACACTCAAGAAATTCCAAGACAACAAAAATAGAGAATTTGAAAAAGCACAAGAAGAAATAAAGGAAACCATAGAAGCACTGTAAAAACACCAAAGTGAAACAGAGAACATGATGAATAAACAGATAAATGAACTCAGGACAAAAATAGACAACATTAAAGAGGAAATGACCCAGGATATGGAAAACCTCAGAAAAAAGAATGAAACAGAACTGCAAAACAAAACAGAAGGCCAATCCAGCAGAATAGTCCAAACAGAAGACAGAATCTCAGAACTTGAAGATGAAATGGTAATTAAAGGAAAAACTGAAGAACTATTAGTTAAACAACTGAAGACCTGTGAAAAGAAAATGCAAGAACTCACCAACTCCATCAAAAGACCAAACCTGAGAATCATGGGCATTGAAGGAGAAGAGGTGCAAACAAAGTGAATGTGTAATATATTCAACAAAATAATAACAGAAAATTTCCCAAATCTAGAGAAATCTATTCCCATACAGATGCAAGAGGCCTCCAGAACACCAAAGAGACCAGACCAAAACAGATCTACCCCACAGCATATTATCATTAAAACAATAAATACAGAGACCCGAGAAAGAATACTGAAGGCTGTAAGAGAGAAAAAACAAATAACATACAAAGGTAAACCCATCAAAATCACAGCAGACTTCTCAACAGAAACATTAAAAGCAAGAAGAGCTTGGGGTGAGATCTTCTGGGCACTGAATGAAAATAACTTCAACCCCAGGATACTCTACCCAGCAAAACTATCATTCAAAATAGATGGAGAAAAAAAAGTCTTCCATGATAAGGAGAAACTAAAACAATACGTGACCACAAAGCCACCACTACAAAAGACTCTTCAAGGGATTCTGCACACAGAAAGTGAAACCCAACATAACCATGAAAAGGCAGGCAGCACCAAACTACAGGAAAAGAAAAAGCAAGTAAGTAGAGAGTAACCTCAACTTAGGTACACAATCAAACCTTCAAAGAACTAAGACAACTAAATGACAAGAATCACCATATACCTATCAGTACTAACACTTAACATTAATGGACTTAATTCCCCCATCAAAAGGCACTGTTGGATGAAAGGACTTAAAAGGAAGGTCCAACAATTTGTTGCTTACAGGAGACTAATCTCACTGACAGAAATAAGCATAGGCTTAGGATGAAAGGCTGGAAGAAGATTAACCAAGCCAATGGCCCCCGAAAACAGGCAGGAGTAGCAATACTTATCTCTGACAAAGTAGAATTCAAACCTACATTGATCAAACGAGATAAAGAAGAACATTCCATACTAATAAAAGGGGAACTAGACCAAAAGGAAATAACAATTATTAACTTATATGCACCCAATGTCAACACACCCAATTACATCAAACATACCCTGAAGGACCTAAAAGCATATATTAACTCCAACACAGTGGTTGTGGGAGACTTTAACACCCCATTATCATCAATAGATAGGTCATCCAAACAAAAAATCAATAAAGAAATCGTAGATCTAAAATATACAATAGATCAAATGGACTTACTTGATGTCTACAGAACATTCCATCCAACATCTACACAATATACATTCTTCTCAGCAGCCCATGGAATGTTCTCCAAAATAGATCATATCCTAGGGCACAAAGAAAGTCTCAGCAAATATAAGAAAATAGAAATTATGCCATGCATTCTATCCGATCACAATGCAATAAAACTAGAACTCAACAATAAAAGTAAAGACAAAAAACAAGCAAACAGCTGGTAACTGAATAACTCATTGCTTAATGACAATGGGTCATTGATGAAATAAAAGAGGAAATTAAAAAGTTCCTGGAAGTCAATGAAAATGAAAACACAACCTACCAGAACCTATGGGACACAGCAAAGGCAGTCCTGAGAGGAAAGTTTATAGCCATGAGTGCATATATTAAAAAGACTGAACAATCCCAAATCAATGACCTAATGATACATCTCAAGCTCCCAGAAAAACAAGAACAAAAAAAATCCCAAAACAAATAGGAGAGAAATAATAAAAATAAGAGCTGAAATCAATGAAATAGAAACCAAAAAAACCATACAAAGAATTAATGAAATGAAAAGTTGGTTCTTTGAAAAAATAAACAAGATTGACAGACCCCTGGCAAACCTGACTAAAACGAGGAAAGAAAAAACCCAAATTAGTAGAATCAGGAATGCAAAAGGGGAGATAACAACAAATACCACCAAAGTCCAGGAAATCATCAGAGACTACTTCAAGAACCTATATTCAAATAAATTCGAAAATCTTAAAGAAATGGAGAGATTTCTAGATACATATAATCATCCAAAACTGAACCAAGAGGATATTAATCACCTGAATAGATCCATAACACAAAATGAAATTGAAGCAGCAATCAAGAGTCTTCCCAAAAAGAAAAGTCCAGGACCTGATGGATTCTCTGCTGAATTCTATCAGACCTTTAAAGAAGAACTGATACCAACCCTCCTTAAACTGTTCCACGAAATAGAAAGGGAAGGAAACTGCCTAACACATTTTATGAAGCCAGTAGTACACTTATCCCAAAACCAGGCAAAGACACCTCCAAAAAGGAGAACTATAGGCCAATCTCCTTAATGAACATTGATGCAAAAATCCGCAACAAAATAATGGCAAACCGAATTCAACAACACATCAAAAAGATTATTCACCACGACCAAGTAGGCTTCATCCCAGGAATGCAGGGGTGATTCAACATATGCAAATCAATAAACGTAATAAACCACATTAACAGAAGCAAAGACAAAAACCACTTGATCATCTCAATAGATGCAGAAAAAGCCTTTGATAAGATCCAACACCATTTCATGATAAAAGCTCTAAGAAAACTAGGAATAGAAGGAAAGTACCTCAACATTATAAAAGCTATATATGACAAACCTACAGCCAGCATTATACTTAACGGAGAAAAGCTGAAACCATTCCCTCTAAAATCAGGAACCAGACAAGGATGCCCACCATCTCCACTCCTATTCAACATAGTACTGGAATTCCTAGCCAGAGCAATTAGTCAAGAAGAAGGAATAAAAGGAATACAAATAGGTAAGGAAACTGTCAAAATATCTCTATTTGCGGATGACATGATCCTATACCAAGCTTCTAGACATCATCAACAGCTACAGCAAGGTAGCAGGATATAAAATCAACATAGAAAAATCATTAGCAATTCTATACACTAACAATGAACAAACTGAGAAAGAATATATGAAAACAATTCCATTTACAATAGCCTCAAAAAAAATCAAATACCTAGGTGTAAACCTAACAAAAGATGTGAAAGACCTCTACAAGGAAAACTACACACTTCTGAAGAAAGAGATTGAGGAAGACTACAGAAAGAGGAGAGATCTCCCATGCTCATGGATTGGTATAGTCAACATAGTAAAAATGTCTATACTCCCAAAAGTAATCTACATGTTTAATGCAATTCCCATCAAAATTCCAATGACATTCATTAAAGAGATCAAAAAATCTACCGTTAAATTTATATGGAAACACAAGAGGCCACGAATAGCCAAGGCAATACTCAGTCTAAAGAACAATGTTAGAGGTATCACGATACCCAACTTCAAACTATATTACAAATCAATAACAATAAAAACATCATGGTACTGGCACAGAAACAGATATGAAGACCAGTGGAACAGAATAGAGGACCCAGATATGAAGCCACACAACTATAACCAACTTGTCTTTGACAAAGGCGCTAAAAATACACGATGGAGAAAAGACAGCCTCTTCAACAAAAACTGCTGGGAAAACTGGTTAGCAGTCTGCAAAAAACTGAAACTAGATCCATGTATATCACCCTATGCCAAAATGGATCAAGGATCTTAATATCAGACCACAAACTCTAAAGTTAAATACAGGAAAGAGTAGGAAATACTCTGGAGTTAGTAGGTATAGGTAAGAACTTTCTCAATGAAACCCCAGCAGCACAGCAACTAAGAGATAGCATAGATAAATGGGACCTCATAAAACTAAAAAGCTTCCGCTCAACAAAAGAAATGGTCTCTAAACTGAAGAGACCACCCACAGAGTGGGAGAAAATATTTGCCCGCTACACATCAGACAAAGGACTGATAACCAGAATATATAGGGAACTTAAAAAACTAAATTCTCCCAAAACTAATGAACCAATAAAGGAATGGGCAAGTGAACTAAACAGAACTTTCTCAAAAGAAGAAATTCAAATGGCCAAAAAACACATTAAGAAATGCTCACCATCTCTAGCAATAAAGGAAATGCAAATTAAAACCACACTAAGATTCCACCTCACCCCTGTTAGAATAGCCATCATTAGCAACACCACCACCAACAGGTGCTGGCGAGGATGCGGGGAAAAAGGAACCCTCTTACACTGTTCATGGGAATGTAAACTAGTACAACCACTCTGGAAAAAAATTTGGAGGCTACTTAAAAAGCTAAACATTGATCTACCATTTGATCCAGTAATACCACTCTTGGGGATATACCCAAAAGACTGTGGCACAGGTTACTCCAGAGGCACCTGCACACCCATGTTTATTGCGGCACTATTCACAATAGCCAAGTTATGGAAACATCCAAGATGCCCCACTACTGAAAAATGGATCAAGAAAACGTGGTATTTATGCACAATGGAATTTTATGCAGCTATGAAGAAGAACGAAGTGTTATCATTCGCTGGTAAATGGATGGAATTGGAGAACATCATTCTGAGTGAGGTTAGCCTGGCCCAAAAGACCAAAAATCCTATGTTCTCCCTCATATGTGGACATTAGATCAAGGGCAAACACAACAAGGGGATTGGACTTTGATCACATGATAAAGCGAGAGCACACAAGGGAGGTATGAGGTTAGGTAAGACACCTAAAAAACTAGATAGCATTTGTTGCCCTCAATGCAGAGAAACTAAAGCAGATACTTTAAAGGAACTGAGGCCAATAGGAGAAGGGGACCGAAGCTAGAGAAAAGGTTAGATCAAAAAGAATTAACCTAGAAGGTAACACACATGCACAGGAAATCAATGTGAGTCAACTCCCTGTATAGCTATCCTTATCTCAACTAGCAAAATCCCTTGGTCCTTCCTATTATTGCTTATACTCTCTCTTCAACAAAATTAGAGATAAGGGCAAAATAGTTTCTGCCGGGTAGCGAGGGGATGGAGGGGAGAGGGAGGGTGCGGGGGTGGGGGTAGGGGATGGGGGAGAAATGACCCAAACATTGTATGCACATATGAATTAAAAAAAAAAAGAGGGTAGTAGGGCTAATACAACCTTGGAGTAAATTTTCGAATGTATATTGTTTTCATTCCCACGAGACTATGAGTTGCTTCTGATCTTGTTTGGTAGGGATAGAAAAGAATTCATGCTCTGAATGAATGATTGCATATCCTATGCCAAAGGTTTTAACATTTACTGTAACAAAGACACCACATCTGGCCTTGTAGCTGTATTGGGGGATACAGATTGAGTTGGTGGGAGTCTACTGTCATTCTCCAGGATCCATCTGATTTTTTAGAGGCCACACTAGTAAGTTGAGTGGGAACATGCTGCAGTCCACCTTTCCTGCAGCCATTAGGTCTTTAAGGAATTGTTCATCTCTGCCATGCCCCACAAGGTGTGATGCTGTTTATTAGTTACTGTCCTGGTCAGTGGTGGGATGGTGGTGAGAGATACTTTCACAGATTTCCACTTGCTTTCCTCAGTTCCTACTGCACATGCCAAAGAAGTATTGTGGATATTCATAGGCACCCAGAATGTCCCTTTCAATGACCTATTTAGGGATCTAAGAAATGACCACTGAGTGGATCTGCAGCTGGGTCAGGGCCATCACGATACTGTGAACCTCAGTAAGGAATATCAACTCAGGTATTGAATAAAACATCTCAGCAAATGCCTAGTGAGCAGGCACAGAGGTGTACTCCTGTGGTACCAGCTACTCGGGAGGCTGAGGCAAAAGGATCACTTGAAATGGCTACATATTTCTTGTTTCCAGAGCATAGTCACCTAAACAAAAACAATGGGTAAAACCATTACCGTCATTATTTACCATGGTGCTGTAGGGTTCTTCTTTCTGGGGACCCAGCCTTGCCTCCAATCAATGGGTTCTCATCAGACCTGGCTCAAGTCTGGAAACTAGATTTGGGTTCATAACGCTTGACTGGAGTGACTGCCCTCTGTTTCTTGACTACCCATCCTTGATACAGGTTTGTTATGCTATTTGAACAATATCCTTATGGGCTGTCCATCCACGTTGCCCCTATGCTAGCCATAGTCTCTTTAGGTCAGACCTTCCTGGCTAATTATCATAAGAACAGCACACCCTCTTCCTTCAACATCATTCCCTGGCCTCTATTATTCAGTTTCCTTTTAACCCCCTTGCTATGAGGAGCCTGGGTATGTAGCAGCACTTCCGACTTCAGCCCTGACAACGGGCTTTGGCAAACAGGTTTCTCCACTGTGGGGGGCATTCATTCTCACACGCTCATGTCTCTGAGGCTTGATGCTTCTCTTGTGCCTCTGCAGCTCCAGCATTTCTCCTATACCTGTGTAACTCACTCATTTGCAAGTGTCCAAGAGCAACCCTGGCAGACTAATAGCACCAGCTTCTGTAGTCCTTGTAAGGGTGTAGAATTTTAGTCACAAAAGTGCTTCTGTAACAAGAAGTCCTCCCTCACTTTCCCAAGTTTATGTATAGGCTACTTTGACCCAGAACCTCAGGATTCAGCCGCATATGTGCCACCCTGCTAGTACAGGGTGGCCAGGTCCTGTCACTAGATTCTCCCCATGCTGCTTTAGGTGACTTATCTTAATTGACGGTTGGACAGATGGGGATAGTTTATAAGTTAGAGGATTCGGTAATGTCTTCAAGCAAGGAGACCAAGCAATGTTGGTCTTTGTAAAGGCCAGTAGGCTACTTCTGCATTCCCAGACAGTGCAAAATTATCTGGAGTCTTAAAGATCTGGAGTGCATCAAGCCAAATGTCTCCATTCCAAATCTCAGGGAACCACACATATTTGCAATTTTTCATAAATACAATTGCATGACATTTTGCTATTCTGCTATTCCTTTTTTTTTCCACTCAAAAAAGTTTCTAAGATATTTTCCTCTATCAACAATATAAATTTATGTTATATCATATAACATTACTATTATCCAAGTATTTTGAATAGAAATGGTACCTTATATTAATCTAATAAATCTGCCCTTCCTGGGGAGTTCCCATTTTAGTTAGTGGCTGTTCTATTTTTCTAGTTGTTTAGGCCAAAAACTTTGGAATAATTTTTTCTTTTCTCCCCCCGCCTCCTGTCCCCTCTCCTCATCATATCCCCCATCCAATGTGTCAGCAAATTCTATCTAATCTACCTTGTCACACTGTGTCAGTAGACTGAATCCTCCTTTCTCACCTGGGTTATTGTGGTGTCCTCTGTTGGCCTCCCTTCATCTCACTTGATTTTATTTCCATCCATTAACAAAAGAGCTAGACGCATCCTATAAAACATACATCAGGTCCTGCCTACCACATGCTCAAAATCTCCAGTGGCCTCCCATGTCACTTAGAATGACAGCCAATGTCTTTACACCTAACCTTGTGTGAACTGGTTTTATTAGCATTCATTAATTGTACAGGGAGGATTCACCGTGACATTTCTGAATATGCTTACATTGTACATTGGTTAGGATCACCTCCCAAGCCCCTCGTCATCTCTCTCCCTCATCCCCTACGCCCTACTTAAACATTTGCAAAAGTTTTCGTTGCTCTATTTCATATATGTACGTAAGTACATGCCCATATCCACCCTTCTTTATCTTTTCCTTTCATCCTTCCTGTTCCCACAAGTACCCACCCCCGAAGGACCTAGTTTACATTCCTGTCCTTCCTTTTAATCCCAAAGTCAGTGTTCAAAGAGGTGTCTCGATGTATCCCAGCTGTGAATAAACTGTACTTTAGTCAGTTCAACCCCCTCTATTAGTCTCCCTCACCTTCCCTCCTACCCCTATTACTCAGCAGCTTCAGTGTGAATCGTTAAGTCGTCTACCTGCACGGATGCAGTGTATTTTAATATTGTTGACTCTCTATCATTCTCCTTTCCTTTCCTCTTCCTTGGGGACAAGCTTCTAATCCTAATGGAATTTCCAAAACAGAAAACCGAGTTTAATAATTGCACAACACCAATAAACAGAATTGCATTTGATTATCTCACAGCTACAAAGTTTTCAATAAATAAATGAATAAAAAATAAATAAAATAGGAAAACAGATATTAAATGAAGCACCATAAAAAAGTTTCCTTCTTAACACGTGGATGTGAGGTTTGTGAGAAGGTTTGCCAAAATACTTAAATAAGAAAAAGTTCTTGTCCTTCTCTTGGGCATGATCCATCCTTCCCTTCTCCTTTATTTACTGTCTTGGCCACAGCTGAGAGCCTCTAATTTAAGTCTGACTCCTCTGTTAATCCCCTCACTACCCTCCATCACAAGTAGTCAGTGAGGGTGTGATTTCTAGTGCTTATCATGTCCTACTTTTTTTTTTCTTCTACTTCCCTTTCCAGTCTCTTCCCTATTTAGGCCTCATCTTGGCTAAAATTCAAAAGCTAAAAGAAAAGCTGAAAAAACCTTTTCCCCAAAGTTTATTCCCAGAGGGAATCTGGTTGCTTCATACTGGAGCACATCTTTCAGAGTGACACCCATGTTATCCTAGGGTCTCCAGCAGGCTGGTCGCAGGTCATTTAACAATGCTTAAACTAATGTTTCCTCTGCTGCATAATGAATTTATTAATGAGATCATGTGAGATATTTGTGGGCCTCCCCAATAGTGAGGTGGAACTTAGAGGTCCTCAAGTTCTTGCACTAGCACGTCAGGACAATAACTGGTTATATTCAAATTATTGCTGTCACTGTAACAGCACTCGTGTCCCCACTCATGGTGAGGTCTACATTAGATAGAGACAAAAGCATAGATCACATCTGCGTCCTAGGAACAGGACACCAGAAAACACTGAAAATTGTTAAACAGCACTGGATGGGGGGAGTGAGGAAGTGCAGTGGAGGAGGGTTACCCTGACTTAAGCACATGCATGCATAGGTATAATATCAAGGCAAAAACCCCACTGACCAATGAACAGACACCTAAACAACAAAGGACAAGATCAAAAACGGGTTGTGCTAAGGGGGAGGGTACTAACAGGAGGGGAGGGTAAAAGAAGGAAGTAAAGAAGGTGAATAAGGTTGATATACTTTTTATACAAGAATGAATAGAGAGCCAGGTGCCAGTGGCTCACGCCTGTTATCCTAGCTACTCAGAAGGCAGAGATCAGGAGAACTGCAATACAAAGCCAGCCCAGAGCAAATAATTCCTAAGACCATATTTTGAAAAAAACCCATCACTAAGAAGATCAGGTGGAATGGCTCAAGGGTTAGATCCTGAGTTCAAACCCCAGTGCTGCAAAAATAATAATAATAATAATAATACAAAATGTTTAAATCTGTTGAAATCACCATAAGAAGGGGACTAAGGCAGAAAGGAGAAAAATGGAGGGGATGAGCCAATTTGGGATAAAATACATATATATATATGGAAATGTCATAACAAGTCTTCCTGTATAGCTATCTTAAACAAACAAATAAGTTCTTTTTTCAAAAATGAAGGACAGGAAGGTAAAACAGTTGCTGTTGATACCAGTGGGAGGGAAGAAGATATAAGACAAGGATGAAGGAGGGAGAATATAGTGGAAATATTGTGTACTTACATATGAAAATGAAAAAATGGGACCTGTTGAAACTATTCTAAGAATGGGGGAAGAGTTTGATAAAAGAGAATGGAGGGGGCTAATTTAGCTAAGAGATAACCTAAGAACTTTTGTAAATGTCACAATGTATCCCTAGTACAACAATAATAAAAAATAAAATCAGACAGAAAAATAAAAGTAATGACATTTTACAAATCTTAAGCTAGTAATAACAGGCTCTGAAGTACTTTTTATTTAACAACCTCTGCTTGTCAGAAATGATTGCAAACTCCTTCGCTCATAGTTTCAAGATGTTTATAAAGTCTTTCTTAACTTTAGACACTTCATATTCTAAAAATAATATTTATCTCTCTTACATCTTCCAGCTGAGTGTCCAGTGCCTTTCTGGATTCATGATTCAGAGCATTAATTCCCCACTCTGGGTTAGTCTTGTGAACATAAATGATTATAGAAATGACAGAACAGATGACAAAGTAAAATATTAAAGAATGCAGAATTTCACAAATGAAAAGTCATAAAAATGTTGCAATCTGGGTGGAGCAGGAATTAGAGGGAGTGTGGGTATGCAGAAAAATGTTATGAAAGTATTTCAGCACATGATTGGGTAAGCAGACAGAGCCCAAGGTCAAACCAGGGCTCTGCTGGTTGACCTGTGACTTAAGTAGTGCCATTGGGGCAACAATGGCAAGTCCAATGGCAGCATCTATAGATGGACTCTACCTTGGTTTATGAAGTTAGCTGGAGGTCTTTAATAGCTAAGTTTGCAAATCCCGGATGGAAAAGGTAAACATGATGTTGACATTGTTTCCTAAGGTTTGGTCTGGATTGGTAGGGGTCTATTAGGTTTTGTCAAGATGTTGCTTTGAGTATGCTTTTTCTGATGTTAAGATAATTACATTAAAACAATCAGCTTTACTATATTTTAAAGTTTGTCAGAATTATAAATGCTGGGAAAGAATGTACTTCTTACATTTGTTGAATATATTTGATAGTCATTTGAAGTATTCAAAAACTTCAGATGTGTTAAATACATACTTGTAGTATGTCTAAGGAAATTTTATTATTTAACAGAAGAATTTAACCTTAATATGAATTAATTTAAATATTAATCACAGAGCTTAAAAATGACTCATCTTATATTTGGATAATTACCATATTTCTAAACCAAAAAGAAACAAGATCTGTAAACAAAATTCAACATTCATGAAATCTGAGATTCTTAGTTTATAGCTTTAATGAGCTGAATACTAAATTTAAACATTATTACAACAAGCCTTTCTTTCTGGACAAAAACTCTCAGACTTAAAATCTCAACTGATAATTCCCATGATGCTCTCAGAAGCATACAGTAACTTAAATACTTGGATGGAAAAAGCTACGGGAAACTTAACTCAGCTGGTACTGACTTTTAAAATCCCTCCAAAATCCTGTCTGGCATAGTCTTTGTGATCTTCGTGTTGAAGCATGCCTTACTTTGCTCTTTGCTCTTTTTCTTTGGGGGATGCCACTGGTGGGCGAGTTGCTAGCATTGGACCTCCTTTTTCCCACCTGGCTTCCTAGAGAGGAGTTCATTGTAAACCCCTCCATTTCTTGTCTAACAGATTTACCCCTTTTATTTGGATTCTAACCTCTCTTTCTCCTCTTGCAAGTATTCCCTGTGAGCAATTCAGTTGTACAGAGTTGCCTGTGGTTCACAAAAAGGTGTCCAGAAGTCAATTCATATATGCCAGGGCTCCATGTTAGGAAACAGCGCAGGGGGAGGGCTTATGCATTTCTCAAATGGGTTCAGTTGTTATTTGTCTCTCTGTCCTTTTCCTCTCCTGATCTAACTCACTCCTTGTTATTCAAAATCTCACCTTTCCATGACTGCTTGAATGTATTTTCCAGGGCCTTAACTTTTCTCCTTGAACGTTATATTGCTGTATGTGCCTACGTGGGATTCCATTCTACAATTACACAAGTGTTATTTATTCATTTCACTGAGGATGGAAATTTCAGGGTGTTTTCAGTCTGTTTACCTATTGTGAAAATGTAACTGCTGTTCTAACTTATGCTTGTTTCTTGGTTACCTTTGCAAAAATTTTGCTGGTATTCCTAAGTGTCTAGAAATAGGACTGATGAGTCAACTTCAACAGGTGATGTTAAAGGTTGAACTGACCACTATTGCAGGTGACATCCGATGACTCCATGTCCTTATGAACACTTGCCAAGATTTTTAATATTTGCCAGGCATGTGGGCCTGAAATTAATATATCATTGTGGTTCTAATTTGCATTTCTCTGATTACAATGAGTTGAGCATCTTTTAATGTTTATTAGTATTTTTTTCTTCCTGTGCTAAATATCCATTCTTTTTTCCATTGAGTTATTATTTTAAACAGACTGTGGCACATAGAAAGATGCATATATATTAATTCATAGGCCTTCATTACACATTTTTTGTCCTAACCTTTGTTTAGTTTTGTGTGTGACAAATATCTCCCCACAGTTGATGGCATGTCACATTCTTTATGGTACCTGTTAATTATTTTTGTAAGTATTCTCACTCTTCAAATTGTTTAAGAATGACATCTGTGTTCTGAGTGATAAAAACGTTGTCTATATTACTTGGAATAGCTTCAAGCTTATAGATAAATTGAAACTAAAATACACCAGCGAACCTCAGGATCCCCAAACCCATGTTCATGCTTACATTTTAGTCTCATTTGTTTTTGCATCTCTCTTTTCCCTTCTTTGGCTGTCCTGAAACATTTAAAGGTAAGGTAAATAAACTGTGGGCTTTTATAGGCACCCAATATAATTTTATAGAGATAACTCAGAGTCCTGCACTATTTGTGTCCCATGTGTCCCATTGTCTGTTTGTCTATCCTATTAAGAAAGATCACTGGATATTAATTGCTATGACATTGTGATAAGCCTGCAGATCTTACAGGGGAAGTCCCCTACTTTCCTTGGGTTCTTCAAGAGTGTTTTAACTCTGTTAGTTCTGGTTTTTCATATAAAGTTTAGAATTACTTTATCAATTTCCAAGACAAATAATTTGGGAATTTTGGTTGGAAATTTAGTAAATCTGTAAATCAATTGTGTAGAAACTGACATCTTTGCCAAACTGAACTTTCTGGCCTATCCAAGCTAGTATACCCTTCCACTTACTTAGTATTTTAAATGTCTTTTAATATACAGTTATAGACTTTTTAATTCTTTTAAAAGACCATTGCACATCTTTTTTGGATTTATTCCTAAGCATGTTCTCTATTTCTTGACACTGAAAGCAGTACCTTTTCAAAATTTGAAACTCTAAATGTTTGTTACTGGTATAGAGAATACAATCGACTTACAAATTGGTCTTGTATCTTGCAACTTTGGTAGATGCTCCATTAGTAATTTGTCTGTAGATTGTTTTAGATTTTCTTTGCAGATAGTAGCAAGTTTGTTTCTTCCTTTCTAATTGTGTATCTTTTATTTTGTCTTCTTTCCTATCTAGGATGACCAGACCTCTCGAAAAATACTGAATAACAGTGAGAATGTATGTCTTTGAAGCATTTCTGATTTCAAAAGGAATAATTGTTAACATTTCAACATTAAATAAGATATGTACTGTTATTTTATTGGCACCTTTTATCAAATTAAAGAAATTCTAATACTCAAATGCATAACTAACTTCGGTTAATGTTTTTTCTGAATCTTTTAAGATGATCAGTTGACCCCTTTAGTTATGTTACTAGATTGAGTTCAAACTAATCCTGCATTCTAAAAAATCTAACTTGATTATGGTGTAATATATTAGTAATATGATTGTATTATATAGAATTCAGTTTGTCAGTTCTTTGTTTTTACTTCTGTTTTTGTGTGTGTTTTTTCTGGTTTTAGAAAAAGAACTACAATCATTTTGTAAAATATGTTGAGGTAATGTTTTCTCCTCTTCAGTTTCCTAGGACAGTTTGGGAAGGTTGAAAGTGTCTGTTCCCAAATTTGAGAACTCACTCCATGCTTGGGACTCACTGTGAGAAATCTTTAGCCTACTGATTTCATTTTTCATTTAGTTATCAAACAATTCATAGTTTGTATTACTGCTTGAAGCATTGTGGGTAATTTATGTATTTCTAAGAATTTTTCCATTTCATCTGAATTTTCAAATTATTCTTATAAATTTATTCATAATACTCTATTATTATAACCTCTGCTGCATCTATGATTTGATCCCTTTTTTCAGACTTAGTATTTATTTGTATCGTCTCTCTTTTTTCTTGATCAGTTTTGCTCTAAGTTTATTTGTTTATTAGTCTTTTTAGAGATACCACTTTTAGCATCTTTATCCTCTTTGTAGTTTTTAACTATTTCTTTGATTTCTGCTTTTGTCTTTTTTTTTTCTGCTTTCCTTAAGTTGAATCTGTTGTGCTTTTCAAAGTTAACTATTTAAATTGGATGCTTAGTTCAATAATTTTTTTCAAAAATTAAACATAAGCAATATAATGGCTATATAAATGTCCTTCTTGTACTCATTCCCCCATTCTAGTTTGAAATGAGTATAGTAGATTTCAAGTTTTTAGTGTTTGCTTAGAAATATTACCATGTATATTTAATCAACAAGTTCAATGCCAATCAACATTGTCTCCTGTTGAATAACTCAATATGTCTATATGCTTTACCTCATTACCTCTCCATTGAGTTACATGTTACTATTGTCAGGAATTCAGTTCTGTCTTGTCTTTACTTTCCAGTCTCACACGTCAGATATTATTTTCTGCATTACTCCCTGAGAAGCAAATCATGTCAAGTTATTTCTTACAAGTCCTAAAATCATCCAGTGACTTACCTAGAATTTCATAGTCCTAAAGAGTATGGGCTTTGAGTCCAGCCCTGACTTGGAGGATATCAAAACCACTTTAAAAAATCAAATTCATGAAACCTCTGCCCTTTCTGAGAACTGTTTACCTCAGATTTCCCCTCGATTGAGATGATCAAACAACGGCCACTCTCACCCTTTCCTGTTTTCATACCCTGATGCGTACCGTTTTCTTTCTAATGAAACAACTCTAGGGGAAGTTTCTGGAACCCCTGAAAAACCCACTTTTAAAAACAAAGTTCATGAACTATTTCCCCCTCTTATTGGGATTCTATGAATTTCTATTGGTTCCCCCTTTTCTGTCCCTGTGGCTGAAATCTCGAGTCTTTATCAGCAAATAAAATCCTCTGGTGAGACGTGAGATATCTGACACGCGAAACAGACTGGTGGAGAGTGGAAACGTGTGCTTTCCTTGTCACAGCGAATTCCAGGTGCTTCCTGAGTAAACGTGTCAGAGAAACCCTTTACGCAACAGACTCTGCTCAGGCCAGCACAGCACCAAAAGGGCTAAGGAGGAGCTTAAGATAAGAGAGAATTATGACTGTTCTGTCAAAAAAGAAAGCTGTAGTTCTGAAACAGCCTCTATAGGGTCAAAATAATTGAATTCTTTGTTATCTCAGTCCTGTTAAAAGTGGAAAACTACTTGGTGTCTGACCTGGCGCAAGAGGAAGGACTTGTCTTGTAGCTGAGAAACCTCTGGGCCCACGCTCTGACTCAAAGGAGTCTCTCCATGGACCCCCAGTACAGCTCACTAGCTCTTTTGGTTTTGACCTTAACTCAAAGCTTTTTCATGTTAAATTCACAGAAAAGGCGGCGGGGGAGCCAACCTGTGACTGGATGAGACGTCACTAGACAACATCCAGGCCTGAAGGTGGAGGCAGCTTCTTCATCTTAGAAGTTCTGGGGGGCTGGGGGGAGATTGAGAGCAATGGAAGGTATGGCTACAAAATCAGATCACAAAGTGGCAATGCCAACCTCTGAGAAGAGTACACTGGAAAGGAAGTTAGGTGTACAAGGATTTTTGTTGGCAAAATCTATACTCAGAATGATCTTTCTGGTTTTTAGAACAAATCAGGTGGGCTTTTCTAAGAAGCCGGCCATCTCCTTGTTTGATTGTGGGGAAATTCCTGCCATAAATAAGCAATAATAGAGGATTTTTTGTCTTTGAGAATTTACTGCATGTGGATCTTCAAAGCTCAGCCTGTGAGCATGACAATATCACAATACTTTGCTTCACTGTGAGTGCTCTTAGCTTTATTTCTCACTTTCTGAGTGAGAACTGCTTTACTCACACTTCTGGTAGATTCTGTCAAATATTGGTAATGTTTACAAAACTGCTAACGTGGAATCTGTCAAATGAATGTTTGGGACTTATCTTTTTAAACCTTTTCAGATCTTTTTAGACCTTTTCTCTTCTTTATCTCTTTGTTTGCTTTTTGAGATAGGGCCTCACTATGTTGCCCAGGCTGGCCTCAAACTCAGTCCTCCTAATTCAGCCTCTCAGGTGCTGGGATTACAGGCAGTCACCACCACACCCATCTTAGATCTTACCTTTCCTTAAGATTGAAGTCTGTCATGTTTTTCCCCTTAATTTTTCTTTGTTTCCAATAGAAAATTGATGTCAAATTCATGTTATATTCATGAAAATGAATATAAGATACTCTTTTTGAGTAGACATTTTTCTTCATAATAATAACTTCGAAATATTTAAGTGTGAAGATATACATATTTTAATTTTATATTTAGACATGTTCATGTAAGTTCTTTGTTTTAAATTGTATAAATATCTGTTCAGTATTCATATATGTTAACTTATTTGCTCCTCACAATAGCCATATATATATATTTACTATCATTATTTCTATATTACATGTGAAGAGTCCAGGTACAGAGAACTTGAGTGACTTCCTCAAGTCACAGCTTAATAACCTGGGCCACACTTTAACCCTAGGCAGCCTGGCTCAGTGCAAATGGCAGCCATGTCCTGCTATAATAACTCTGTAGCCAGATGCGCTAAGAATTTGACTTAGGTCCCAAGTTCATACCCACATGGAAGCTGCATTAGCTTCTAAAATCCATGAGGATATTGTACAAAATATGTCAGACACGAAAGGACAGACGTCATTTAATCCCACAGGAGTCCAGTGCATGTAGATGGAAGGTAGAATGGTGGTTGTGGGGGGCAGAGAGGGAGTAGAGAGTTGTTTGAGGGGTTCAGTTTCAGTTTGTGGAGATGAAAAGAGTCTAAAGATGGTGGGGACAGTCACCCAACATGTGTATGTAACGCACATGTATGTAATGTGCACTTAAAGGTGATTACAACGGGTACACTTTATGTTTTATGCATTTTGCCACAACTTTAGAAGTCTCTTCAATAAGCCAATGATTCAGTGACCGCTGGGAACCTACCTGTCCCTGGGTGTTGCTGGGAAGCATTGAGCTTGGTTATTTTGAACACTTCACACTGGGAACTGACCTGAGGTGAGATGGCTATGATCTGCAGGAGTCTGAGTACATCAGATCTGTCATGCGCACTTCACCTTTTGGCTCCAAGAGAGATGGCTGGCAAAGAGAGACTGGCAGCGGTGTCACCTCTGCTTCCTGCACAGAGGAGGATGGCATTCAGTTTGATAGCTTGGCGGGTGTTTGGGCCCTGAGTGGCCCTCCCACTCAGCAGACACTTTTGCTGACTGCCATCTCCCAGGTTGTCACAGTCACTGTGTTCCGGGCTTGGATCTCCATTAAAGTAATAACCACAGGCACTGTGGCACACACAGAATCAGGTTCCATGGCCATACAACATTAGCTTAGTGCCAACGCCCCTGAGGAACATGGGGGAGCACTTCCTTCAACTGCCTGGGATGAAATGAAGACCCAAATACATTTGATCTGCAGCACTTTTCTCCTTGTTCCATATGTTTTTAAAATGATAAATGAGCACACACTGGTACACACATATGCACATGCACATTTAAAAGAAAAAAGACACAGGGAGAGAAAAGGAAGCCCTGAATTATCCTAAGAGAGGAAGGACGTGGGGGAAGGGCAGCCTCCCATGGTGGGCAGATAGATGTCAGAGACAGTCAAAGTCAAAGACTTGGCTTCAGACCAGGCAGCTGACATCTTCAGCATGACAGCCCTCTCTCTTGAGGCTGGGGGTGTCAGAGTCAGGTCACACTTTTGCCTAATATCAGAGCCCATCAAATCCTCACTGCATGAAGCTCAGTCTTCCTTCCATTCCAATGAGCCCTTTTACACGCTCTTGCAGGAATACACATATCCACCCATTAGCACACACACTCAGACACATAACACCAGCACACATCTGCCACTCAGTCACACAGACCCACATTCTGCATACACTCAGACTCACACGTCCACATACACTTTCACACTCACACCTAGGCCACATACACCACACACACGTACACACAGTCCACACACTTGCAAAAGTGAGTCTGAAAAGGTTCTTATTGTGCTCTCTAAGTTTTCTGTTGCCCTTAAGTTCAAACTCCTTGACTTGGTGTTTGGGGCCTGCCCCAGGGAACCCCTCCACCATGTTTTCCCAGTATCGCTCCCATATAACCTTCAGTAGGAAATGACAGAGTTCCAGCCTGATTGTCCTGGTTGGCATGGAGACTGAAGCAGGAGCCGCCCTTCCTTGTCAGTGCCCTCCAGGCTTCGACTGTCCCTGAGGGGCTCAGAGAATAAAGCTCCTGTTAGCACCTTCCTTGTGTTTGCACCAGCTTTTTTTTTTTTTTAACCTGCCTTAGCCTTTCTAACATATCTGTCAAACTCTCAATCAAACACAGGCAGACACTACTCTGTTTGCTTTTCCTATTCCTTTTCTGAGGGAAAACCCCTTCCAAATCCCAGGCCTCTGGACGCCACCGGTAAACACATACAAGCCCTGCATTGAAGTACCTGACTTACTTCTCTCATTAAGTCTTAAATCCTTGGAGACAAGTTGGTTACGTGTGGTATTTGTCTGTGTGGTTTACAAGAGTTTAGCAGGATACCTTCCACAAATCAGGTGCTCCTAAAATCATTTATTCCTCTATGGTATAAAAGGCAATTGCATTTTTTGGTCAATAAATTCTTCCATAATAATTTGTCTCAAATGATAACTTTGTGTGTTAAAATATATCTAAGGCAACCATTTAAGAATTATCTCATAGGGATAAGACGCCAAGCCAATAACTCCTCTTTGAGGTTGGTTGACTAGAGCAGTTGATCCCTGGGCTGGTCTTAGGGAAAAGGGATCCTGGGGAGACCAGATATGCAAAAGGTATCAGGGAAGGGCCAGTTTATGGGCTCCTGTACTTGGTGGGAAGCAGGAAGAAGTAGCTAGGTCACAAGCTAAGTGTAAGAAAATTCTAGAAAAAGGGAAAGAGCGAGCGAGAGAGAGAAATACATGAGTTTAAAAGGCGCATTTCTCTCAATTAAAACTTTTCGTCTTGGCTCAAACATATTAAGCCAAACTATAAAAACATATTTAAGAGGTTTAGCCAAAACTATTACCATCATACTTTCTACGTATTTATTGGTGTACATATTTTCTCATTAGAGTCATCAGTGATTTTTTGCTTCTAGGTCCATTATTTCTTAAATGAAGCTTCCACATGAATAGCCTATCAGTTTTCTATAAGCTACATGGGTTATGAGCTTTTAAGAAGGAATGGTCTGTCCAAATGCAAAAAATTATTATTGCTTCTTTATTTCCTTGGGATTCTGCAGAAGCTTCGTGTCGGGGCCATTGGGACATCGTACATGCATGGCTTTGATCTCTACATTATTTATTTCCATATCAGCATGGGTGTTTTTCCTGAAGAATCTCTGGTTTCTGGCTCAGGGATTCTTTGGCAGTACAGACACTGTGCTGAATAGAGCGGGCGCTGGGTGGGATTTGCCATTTCAAACATGTAGATTTACCTTTGAAGTCTTAAAAACTGTCTGAAGAGGGGTGGAGATGGGAAAGAAAAGGAGATTTTTTTTCTCCTCTACCTCCTAGTCCAATCACCTAACAAAGATCATTATGCCTTTTGTCCGAGGAGCTCTGTGACCTATTCTGCTCCTTGCAATTTCGGGTATCTCAACCCATTTTTATGCATTCAGCTTCCCTAATGAAATCCACATGTCTTAAATCAATAAAACCATTGTTTAGCTTTCTTCATATTTTCTGCAGTGCCTTTTGCCTGGCCTATCTTGTTTGCATACTTGTTTGTAGGAAATACGGCTCTTTATCTAGAATCTTCTCCTTACTCCCTTGTCCCTTTGGGGTCTTTGCTTATTGGTTCCTTTAATTATCGTGTTTTTGGTGTGCAGCTATTAAATGGTCTCTAATGGACTAGTCTAAAGGAAATTTTGTTTATGCAGGTTTTTCCCCTTATTAATTGTTTATTTTAGATAGGTTAAAAAATTAAGAGTGGAAAACTCAGTGTCTTTGTTCAATATCTTTGTATATATGTAGCATGTAAAAACCCCACTGTGAAACATCAGAAACTCAGCTTTTATTGCCTGTCCCCAGACTCCCCTGTCTGTTCCACTACTAAGCACTACTGAGTGTTAGATCTTTTTACATTCTTAAGACCCTCAGATCATGGTTTTCTGCTCTGAATGAACCAGAATCCATGAAAGTTGTGTAATACTCTATCAGGCTGCTTTTACAAGAAATATTTTACTTATCTCAAAAGCCAAGGCTTCAAAATAGCAATCTGCCCAAAGCTGCAGAGATAGTACCAAAAGGTGTTTTCTTCTTGGGTCGATTTCTCCAATCTCTCCATAAATTCTAAGTTCTTCTCCATCTGCCCTGTCACTGATCTTCCAGAGAGTCTAGCAAAGGCTGGCCCAGGAGCATGTACTCTGGGTTCCACCAAGAATTTTTCCTTTCTTTTCCAACTTATCGTGGGGGTTGGGGGCTGAGTTAGCAAGGAGCTGTCTGAATATGGATGATGATGATGGTGGTGGCGGTGGAATATCAGGTTCCGTTTATTAGCTAAAATGTTAGGGTCTGACCTTGTCATCCACAAAACTCTTCTGGACCCGACCTCGTCTATTGAGAGCGATAGAAGAAGGAATAAACAAATGGTGGGTTCTATCAGGGGTCCTAACGGTCAGACATTCTTTATGATCCTGCTATTTCCCATCCTTCATTGTCTTCCTTGGTCTTTTGGGGGCCTCCTACCATGTCTCTTTTTCTCAGCTTAAACATCTGGCCAGAGTCATAGCTACTGTGCCTTTCCCACAGCATCTCTTTTACTGCAGCTTTATTTAAATCATATCTCAACGGTGAAAAAAAATGCATCTTTCTTTCCTGAAAAGCTATATTGTTACCATGCTGGACTTCAAGTGAGAAGATGAGCTTGGAATTAGATGGGGATTTATATGTGACATACACATTCCCCATGTGCAGCATATATAGAACTTCAGCCACTTTACAGAAAATCACGAACCTATCCACAGATGCTTGCATTCACATCCTTCCTGAAGGAAAATAGTTGAAAGGCCAAGGAGGGAACATGAGTGTCCTGCTCTGCCCAACTGAGACATTGCACTGGCTCCCAGGCACTTCCGTATACTTCCAGGAAGACAAAGATAGAGTCTGGCTAGGTTTGCGGTGACCAAGGGTCAGGCCAACCTCATTTTCTATCTTCTATATTCTGTCCCCTGGACATTCATCTTTGCAAATATTTCTCCCTCACTGACTAGAATTACTTCCCTTCCACTTCTGCACACTCCTGAACATAATTTCGAGTCCTTATGATGTGCACACATTTCCTGGAACTGGTCTTCCTTGACCCTCCACTCTTTTTTTTTTCTTTCTTTGAGTTGAGGCGAAAAATGTGAAGACCAAGCTGGAAAGCCAAGCTCAGTTTCCTGTAAGAGATGAACTGTGCTAGAAAAGTTGAGAGTGTTTCCTGGAGTAGAGTTCCAGACAAGTCTGTCTCTGGCTGGTGGTAAGGTCTTTGGGCTGGTTTGTGGGACTGCAGTAAGTCTGGGAAAACCCCCTTAGATACTCCACCCCATCTTAGCCTCAGATGGAGAATAGCACTCAACACTGGCTTGAGGCCAGGATTTCTGTATCCTGACCACCATTCTGGCCATTAACTGACCCAGGTAAAAAATTGGGTGCTCGGAGCACTGTCAGGAGCTATCCTTGGGTTTGAAGAAGTGGAGGTATGCAGAGCCAGCTATGGCCAGCTGGTCACCATTGTTGCCATCTTGATTTTCTGATTGGTCAGTCCTGCTATGAGGCATATTATTCCTGAGTTAGAAATGAGTCTCAGATGTCTTCAAAACAAAAACAAAACAAAATTTAAAAAACCAAAAAAAAAAAAAAAAAAACTCCAGGTTGTATATAAGGACAGGAAAAGGAAAAAGGTTTCATTTTGATTGCCACTTCCAGTACTAGCCACCTAGAGCACTGGTCAAGAGATTTGGTGGCTCTATTCTGGCCCAGCAAGAAGAGGGTAGTCTGTGGTAAGCATAGGAGAGAGGAGTGGCTACAAGATTCAGGTGCCTTTGGGTCTCACGACTTCTAGTAGCATAGAAAGAAGTGGCTGAAAAGTAAAGGAATTTGTCTCCTGAATACCCCAGAACTGGCCTGGTCTAAATATCTCACTCCTGCCTGTCTTTCCTGAGGCTCCTTTGGTACCTCATGTATCAAGTGTCACCCCACAAGCTCACTGAAAAGAGGAGCAAAGAGACAACCAAAGGGAGAAGTGACTAAATAAAGAGGAGAGAGAGATACGCGTAGCTCACTCCCAGAGGATAGTGGTGCCCAGATCTTCCCTTACTTATGGCTGGCAGACTTTGACTGACTCCCTACAGGGGTAAGAAAGGTTGGTGTGAGGATTGAGATAACATATAAAATCAGTTGAGATATTTTCCTGGCCCCATAACTGTCAACTACTGGCATTAAAATTTGTGTGTGATCTCTTTATTTTCTCCGTCAAAGCTCTTCTCTTCCCATGGAGTCTGACACTATGTGTCCCCAGTGATCCTGTGTTGTCTTGATTCATGTCAGGGGTCCTCTCCTTTGGGACTCTCTGAGCTTCTTTTGAAGTTGTTGTGTGTGACTTCTTGGGAAATAGAGTCACTACAGGATCAGAGCACAATAAATCTAGAAGCGATCTTGACAATCTTCTAATTCCCATGTAGCAATTTGTAGCACAGAGCAAGAGGTGGGCAGGAGAGGAGAGTCAGTGTTCTGCTGTGGTGTTGTGGGTTGATGGAAACCTTGACAAAACCATAAAGGAGATGGTGAGTGATTTGGGATTTTCCTGCTTCCCTTTCATGCCCTCTGACTTCCTCAGCTACATTTCATTCTGGCACCAGGACCACCTCAGCTTGCACCCAAGCCTTTTCTCCCTCCCTGGGAGAAGCATGGATTGGGGTCTACAAGCAGTTATCTGATTCTGCTCATGGATACTGGTAGGAATGGAGGATCCTGTGCCATTTGGCAATGTTTACATTTTGACTTTTAAGGCCATTAATGGAGATTATGTTAGAATGTAGAACGTGTTTTAGCTTGGAGGGTCTCTCATTGTCCACTGACATTTCAGAAAGTCAGGAACTAGCTAATAGGTAATTGCTGCTTCAAAGATAGCCCTCTCCTCCATCCATGTGGGGGTTTTTAACAAGGGTATTTAGAAAAGAGTATTCCACACTTCCTCATGGAGCTGTCCTTGACTGTTCAACAGTCCTCACCATCAGGGAGAGCTCACTTATCTAAGCTAAATCCTGTTTGTGCTGCTGGATTCATTTTATTTCCTCCTGTCCTGCTCTCAGTGGAAACAGAAACAGCTGGCGACTGTCCCTTGCACACAGCAAAGTGACTTCTGAGGCTACTTGATAAAAAGGTAACTCACCAGAACAGCTACCCCCAGCACACAGCTCTGGGGCCTCACTCCAAGGGTTGGCTAGAGTCTTGCACTCCAGAGGAGCCTGGGGCTCCAACCTACACCAGTTTTATGTCATTGCCATGCATGTGACAAATCCTGGGTTTAACTTGGGCAGGCATCAGAAGGTTCTCATTGCACCACATTCCAACTAAGACCCTGTTGCAGAAGGTCAGCATGTGAACCCTCTTACATCCTCTACAGCCTTTCTGACTTCCTGAAGGGAGCCAACAAAGTAGCTGCCCTGGAGGACATGGTGAGTGTCCCTGCTGTGGGATGTAGTATTTATCCACTTAATAAAAAGGGGCAGTGCTATCATGGAGAGTGTTAACATGCAAAACTGCAGGTCCCAAACTCTGCGTATTCACACTTACATCATTCAGTGTTTCATAGAGCATGAATCTTTAATTAGTTTCATGGAGAGGTGTCATAGCTGAATGGATTCTGGACTGTCTCGTCACAGTGGTTGTAAGATAAGTCTTTGTTGGAACATTCTTCCTAATCCATCAAAAACATGCTGCTATAACTCTAAACTCACTATCCTGAGATGGGGATAATTTCCAGGTTTTTCACCTGGCAATTTATCTCTCCTGTGTCATCCAGTGTTTTTCAAGTGAGGCATATGGAATGCCAGAGAGTAACCACAATAATAATAATGATAACAATAGTAACATTTATTTATTGAGTATGTGTTCCAAATATTCAGTGCATATTAACTCTTTTAATCTTCCCACCAATGCTCTGAAGTAAGCACTGCTGTTATTTCCATTGTATAGGAAAGAAAAATTGGGCACAGAATAATTAAGAACTTGCCCAATGTCATCCACTTAGCAAGAGCAGAGGCACAACTGAATCCAGGCAGTTTGGTTCCAGTGCTCAGACCTTCAACCATAGCATGATGTGACAGCTATGGCCAAAGCTCTGCATTGAACATGGGCACCTCTCTGAAAGATGAGGTATTTGATGGTGAGTGATTCAGCACATCATTCTTCTTACAATGATACACAAATATCGAACAGAGTCTCATGCAAACATTCAACTTCAGAGAAAGTTTTCGTATGCAGAGGATTGCTAAGGCTGCACTCTGGGGTCCTGGGGTATGTACTTTCTCTCCTTTTGTGTCTGGGGTGGGTAGCACTTGGGTGAAAATTTTAATAACTATAGTGATGTACCTGATTTATCTTTGTTTCACTTCCCCTGTATTGAAGCCAGAAATCAGAAGTCAGACTTTAGTATTAGCAATATTATCTCTTGTCCTAGTTTTTAGACTTTGTTCCACCTCCTACTCTCTTGGCATGGTCAAGGGTAGAGAGAGGGAAGAAGTAGATTTTGCCAGTGGCCTTATGTGCATTTTCTTAGAAATTGGGGTCAACCTTCCAGAAGCAGGGACTGGGTTCCGTCACTGGTCATTAACTCCTCAGAGTCACAATGCCCAGACCCTGGGGGAGCTGCCCGCCTCCTCCCCTGGGCGAGCTGCCCACCTCCTTGCAGTGCTCTGAGCAGAAAGGAGTGGAGATTCCCTGAGAATGTGCTGTAGTCTCATCTGTGTATCGATGAACCTGTAAAGCAAGGCAGAAGGTACAAGATGAGCTCCTTCTGTCATCTATATTAGGGGACATAGACCTGATGCGTGCCTGGAGGGGAGTCTTTTCCCATCTCCATATGTGTTTATGTCATTCTCCTCTCCTTTCTGGGAACTGGGAACACAGGGCTCACAAAAGCAGCGTTCTTATCAGCTCTTCCTCCATTGTCTGTTCAATCAGAGGCCAACACACAGCTGGAGGGCCTCTTGTGGGTGGGCTTTGGGCACCACTATCAGCTGCTCTCCCTCCCTTGCTGGAGGGTCTCCCGCTGGTGACTGGCAAGTTCACATTAGCAGAATGAACTGACTTTGCTGGCATTGTTTCATTCCTTTTCTTTCCACATTGGATTAACAGCAACAAAACAAAACTCTAAGAGCTGTGTTCATGAGATGTACCCAGATCACAAGCAGTATTCTCAACCAGACAGAATTTTCTTTGTATTGTTTGCATGGCCTTTCTCTGTCTCTGTCTCTCTGTTTGTCTATCTCTCTCTCTCTCTCTCTCTCTCTTTTCTTTTAAAAAATAAAAAACCTTTTATTTTGAGATAACTGGAGATCCCCACACAGTTGTAAGAAGCAGTACAGAGATCTGGTGTATTCTTCACCCAGTTTCTACTAATGGTAACATGATACAAAACTATAGTACAGTACCACAATCAGGACACTGCTGTTGATATAATCAAAATACAGAACTGCTCCATCATCACAAGAAACCATCGTGGGACCTTTTACAGTCACATCTACTCCTCCTGCCTGACATGCTCCTTTTTGTAGACCTTGGCACTCACTCATCTGTTTTCCATCTCTAGAGATAACAGATACCTAGAAACTTCTTTTGTTAAAACACTCACTCCTCACTCAGACTTGCAAATGTCCAAAGAGTAACTAAAGGCAAGATGCAAACTTGACATTTCTGTCTTCATTTTGTATCTGTGTCCTTTGCTCTGAACCATTCTGTCTTGCAGTCACTTTGCAATCACCTTGACAGGACTGATGGATTAACATACTGAAGCCACAGATAGCTTGAATTTACCCCCCTGCCAGGCAGCAATGGCCTTCTTACTGTAACAAGGCCATGAGATAATAAGCAACTGGACCATATCTCTGACCACCTGAGCACACCCGTGACAGGGGCTGGTTAATAATTATGCATGCCTCTCAGCCCTGCCCTAGTTCTTCCTTTATGCAAACCAAAAGTTCCTATCTGTACCCCAAAGATGGGCTGAGGTTTCTGTTTGCCTTTTCCAGCAGCGTGCCCTGCTGTGTTAATCTCTTTTCTCTGCCCTTCTTCACCTCTACTTGACTCTTTATTTGCTGTAATGGGGCAAATGGATGGACCTGATATGTGGAACCCCTGGAGAGGGGCCTGTGGCCTAAAACTCTGGTTACAGAATTTTGTCATTTTAATAATGCTACATAAATGGGATTATATATATGGAATTGGTTTTGCCACTTGGCATAATTCTCCAGAGGTTCTGTAGGTCAATAGTTCATTCCTCTTTACTGCTGACACATATTCCATGGTAAAAATGTGCTAAAGTTTACCTGAGCATTCACTCACTGAACAGTCAAAACTATTAGCAGTTTTGGGCTATTACGAATGAAATTGCCATAAAACATTGTGCTCAGATTTTTGAATGAACAGAAATTTCATTTCTCTGGAAAATTTGCTCAGGAACTTTGATCACTGAGTCATATGATAGCAATGTGGGGAGTGTAAATAGGATGGTGGTCCAGGTTGGCCCCAGGCATAAAACAAGATCCCATGTCAAAAATAACAAAAGCAAAAGGGGCTGGCAGAGTGGCTCAGAGGTAGAGTGCCTGCCCAGTAAGCATGAGGTCTTGAGTTCAATACTCAGTGCTGCTAGTTTAAAAGATAATGTCTATTTTTGCCCCACGGAGCTGCACTTTGATCATTGTTAAATCCACCCTGGCATGTTGTGTGAGTCTGTCTCTAAGCTCTATGTTCTGTGTGAGTCTGTCTCTAAGCTCTATGTTCTGTTTCATTGATCTTGTTCCCATCCTTCTGCCAATTCCACACAATCCTGATTACTATTATATAGTATTAATCACTTCATAAGCAACAGGTAATGTTACTTATTATATAAGTCTCAAAATCAATAAACTGATTCCTCCTGTTTTATTCTTTTTTAAAAAATTTAGTATTTGCCTTTGCATGTATTTTAGGATAATGTTTTGTCTTTGCATGTATTTTAGGATAATGTTTTGTCTTTGCATGTATTTTAGGATAATGTTTTGTCTTTATCTGTAAAAATCATGCTGAGATGTTGCTGGAAATTGCATTAAACCTGTGTATCAATTTGGTCTTGATACACTTGATATCAAATTGATATCATTACTGTCAGGACCTCCAATCCATGGACATAGTCTCTCTGTGTATTTAGATCCTCTTTGATGTCTCTCACCAGCATTTTGTCACTTTCTGCATAAAGATTCTGTACATAGTTTGCTAGATTTACATCTAAGTATTTCATAGTTTAGTAATTACAAATGATATATTAAGTTTTTTAAATAAAATTTGTTGTGTATATTGGAGGTTTATAACATGATATTAGATGTCGTAGGATACATGTAGATAATAAAATGGTTACTCTAGTGAGCAAATTAACTTATTTATTGTCTCACTTAGGTACCTTTCTATTGTAAGAGCAACTAAAATCTATTTACTTAATAAAAATTCCTAAATAACACAATTTTAAGTTGTATTATACATTAGATCCCTATTCTCATTCAGCCTTGTTATGTCTAGTACCTTACATCATTTGACTTACCTGTCCTCATTTCCTCCTTCTCCCACCAGTAACCACTGTTTTACCTTCTATCTCTGAATATTTGACTTTTTAAAAAATAGTTCACATATAAGTAATATCATGCAATATTTTTCTGTGTCTGGCTTATTTTACTTAGCACAGCATTTTGTATGGTAATACAAGGTGGCAAATGGCAGGATCTTCTTTCCTAAGGCTGTCTAATATTCCTGTGTGTGTGTGTGTGTGTGTGTGTGTGTGTGTGTGTATCACATTTTATTTTATTCATTCATCCATTAATGGACACCTAAGTTGTTCCTATATGTTGTCTATGGTGAATAATGCTACAATGAAAGTAGGAGTGCAGATATTTTTATGAGATTGTGACTTCTTTTTCTTTGTGTGTTTGTGTGTATACCTAGAAGAGGGGAATTTCTGGGTCATATTGTAGTTCTATTTTTAATTTCCTTAGGAGTCTCCCTACTATTTTCATAATGGTTGCACTATTTGTATTCCTACCAATAGTGGACAAGGGTTCCCTTTCTTTGCACATTGCCAATATTTGTTATCTCTTGCCTTTTTGATAATAGCCATCCTAACAAGGGTGAGGTAATTTCTCATACTCTTTCTAATTTGGTTTTGGCATGTTTATTTGTATTCTGTGACATTGTTGAACTCACTTACTAGCTCCAAGACTTTTGTGGGGAATACTCTTAAGATTTCCTATGTGGAAAATCATGCCATCTGTAAATAGGAATGGTATTACTTATTATTCTGTGTCCTGGGTCTTGTTCTTTTCTTGCCTTATTGCATTGACTACATCAAATTAGAGTGGTGGGTTTTGACATCCATTTGTTCTTCCTAGTATTTAGATGAAAAGAATCTGGTGCTTATAAATGATGTAAATGCATCAGTTAAAATAAAGGGATTTGTAGAATAGATTAATAAAAGATGAAAATCATATGCTATTAGTGATGTCTACTTCAAATATAATGTTATAAGTTCATTGGGAATAAGTTATGGATGGAATAAGATATATCATGAAAACATTAATCAAAGGAAAGTAGGAGTGGCTATATAATTAACAGATAAAGTAGACTTTCAAGCAAATAAAATTACTAGAGACAGATAAGGGCATTATTTTAGTGATCAAACAGCAATCCATAAGATATAACAGTTTACGTCTGTTCAACTTCCAAGTGTCTTGAGATTTTCTTCTTATCTTTCTGTTACTGATTTTTAATTTAATTCCATTATGGCCAGAGAACATGCTATGCACGATTACAATTGTTTTCAATTTGTTGACCTTTGCTTTTGTTTCAGTGTATTTGAGTGTGTGTGGGGGGAGGGTGGGGGGGCCCAGTATATGGTCTATCTCGATATATGTTCTGTGAGAACTTTTATTTTAGTTTATTTTATTTATTTTTTAATTTTTTATTGTTTTATTATTCATATGTGCATACAAGGCTTGGGTCTCTGTGAGAACTTGTAAAGAATGTGCATCCCACTGTTGGGTGGTGTTCCTACCATCTAGGAAGTCCAGGTTTCCTACTCAGTTTTACTTGATATCATCCTGGTGTGGGATGGAGGGCAGGGAGTGGGACGGGGGCACCTTAGTGCAGTTTAGGAAGATGAAAATCTAGGCTCTTCATTTGGCCTTCCCTGCTGCGGATGAGGTCAGAGTTTTTCCGTGGTGTTTGACAGGAGCAGAGGGGTTATTGTTTAAAATACTTGTTTTACTATGCTGTCCCTTTCCTAGCTGTCTGGGTTAGAAAGAGCAGGTTTTGTTGGGAATTTCTTTTCTTAATACCTATTGGCATTTCTCAGTTGCTGGTTTCTTTAGTTCCGTAATTGGGATACATAGGCAAAAAGGAGCCCCAGTCATTGGAGTTCTAGTTAGGAAGTTATTGCCTATGCTCGTATTTTCCAGCATATTCCCTACTCTTTTCTGTACTAGTTTCAAAGTTTCATGCCTTATATTGAAGTCCACTTTGAATTGATATTTGTACAGAGTGAGAGACATGGATCTAGACTGAGTTTTCTACATGCAATTATCCAGTTTTCCCAGCAACATTTGTTGAAAAGGCTGTCTTTTCTCCATTGTATGTTTTGGATGCCTTTATCAAAAATCAGGTGGGTGTATCTGTGTGGATTTCGGCCTGGGTTTTCTATTCTGATACATTGGTTTTCATATCTGTTCTTATGATGGTACAATGCTGTTTTATTGCTATGGTAAAACAGGTCATGTTAAGGAGAGGGCACTAGTGGGAGGGAGAGGGTAAATGAAAAGGGAAAAGAGGGTGAATATGGTTGATGTACTTTCTATGCAAGGATGAATATGGAACAGTGAAACCTTAAGGGGAATGTGGTGGGAAGGAATATAATGGAGGGAATGAACAAAATTGGGGTATAATACATGTGTATATGGGAATGTCACAACGAAACTCCCTATGTAACTATCAAATACTAATAAAAAATTTTTTAATGGAAGTCCAGGGAGCTCACCACTCTGTTATTCTTTGGGTCTCCAGTCCTCATTCTTATTTCAGGGTTTTCTTGCATTTGTTTTACAATAGGATCCAGGGGTCCTAGTTATACTTAACTGAAGGAATAGAGAAAGTTGCAAACACTCCACCTTCTGTAAGTACAAGTCAGACTCTCATGGCTTTAACAAACATGTTTAAATGAAAAGATGCTTCATACTCTAGAGCTCATCTGTTCAGTTGCCCACTTCTTTCTTCTTTTTTAAAAGTTCCCAAATCAGGTAAAACAGTGGCTTCCCTTTGGAAAGGCAGAAGTCAATGAAGCTGCCATGTTGCTTAAATTATTGTGACTTTATCAAACTCCACCCCTCCCTCTACCCTTCTTCTTTTCCACTTTCAGAAAGTAGGGCTTTGGCTTCCTGTGTTTATCAAAGGCAGTTTGCTCTTGGAGTGTGTCCTGAAGCAACAATGCAAGATATCTTCTGGAATTGAGTTCTGGACATAGATTAAGGATCAAGTTTAGGTTACTTAGGTGAAGCCAGGAAGCAAGAACTGAGACATGAATAGTTTTTACCAGGAGAAGAGCCTGCATTCATTTGCCAGGACTGCCACAGATTGGGTGATTTAAACAACTGAAATGTTATTTTCTCACAGTTCTGGATGCCATAGCCCAAATTCAAGATGTTGGCAAGTTTGGTTTCTTCTGAGGCTTCTCTCCTTGGCTTGGAGATGGCTGTCTTTTGGTATCTTTCACATAGTTTTCCTGCATGTGTCTATGTCCTAATCTCTTCTTATAAGGATGCCCGTTAGATTGGATTAGGCCCACCTTTATGACTGCCTTTTAACTAAATTACCTCTTCAAAGATCCTATCTCCGAATATGCCCATATTCTGAGGTTTTGGGGGCGACCACATCAACATGAATTTTAGGGAGATACAACTTGTCCTGTAACACTCCAGCCTTTGGCTGGGAAATGGCAAAGACCACTAGACACGCAGTCCTGTTCTATGAATCGAAGATATTGTCTCACATCATAAGACAAATGATCAGGAGGCTCCTCACACTGACCAGAAATGCTGACAGGCAAGGACCAGCTGATTCCCACCTCCCCTTTCTCAGAACAGAACACCGGGGTCACTGTGAGAATCTTTGGTGCCCTAGTACCATCTGCAAAAACTGTGGATGTGTTCTCTTCTCTGTTGTAAATACTCTATTTCATTTTTCCATGTTTTTAAAGAAAGAGCTATAACTACCAATTACAGTCTTTGATAAACACAAGATAACCATGCAGTCACCTGGAGCTGATGTGCTTCCTGACAGGAGCAAAACAACTCAGCATTTTTAATCTTATCTGCCTAACCTTTGTGTAGACCTATGATTCTCCTAGCTCTTATTCAACATCAGTCTGGCTAAGGAACCCCTGCTATCTCCATAGGAATGCTAGAACTCTGGGGGAACTTCAGCTTCTGTGGAGCCATCAGGAATCCTCACTTGACTCAGTAGTGGACTCCAGGGAAATTCTTTTACCACCCACCCTCAGGTATCCTGGCCTGATCACAGGTGTTGTAAGAGGTGGAGTCTGTTTTATTCTTTCTACCCCTGCTCCAATCTTGATGGATATATGAAAGGAATTTAGGACATTTTAGAACTTTCAGGACTTAGCACTGTGTGACTAGAAAGACCAGGGAGTTTGGAACCTGACAGCCCCTTACCTGGCCATGCAGTGGTTCCCCATTATCTGTGGTTTCACTTTTTCAGTTTCAACTATATGCAGTTAACCACAGTCTGAAAATATTGAATGGAAAGTTACAGAAATAAACAATTTTTGTTTTAAACTGTGCACCATTCTAAGGAGTGTGATAAAATTTTGTGCTGCCCTGCTCTGTTTTGGGGAGTAAATCACCCCTTTGTCCAGCGTCTCCATGCTGCATAGGGTACCCCTCATTAGTCACTTAGTAGCTGCTTCAGTTATCAGAGGGACTGCTGCAGTATCACATTGCTTGTATTCAAATAACGCTTACTTTAATGAATAGTGGCCCCAAAGTGTTAGCATAGTGAGGCTGGCAATTTTATTACAATATATTGTTATAATTGTTGTGTTTTGTTATAATTGTTGTTAACCTCTTACTGTGCCTAACTTATAAATTAAACTTTTTCATAGGTATGTATGTATAAGAAACAATATAGTATTTGTAGATTTTGGTACTATCCAAGGTTTCAGGCATCCACTGGGGTCTTGGAATAGGTAAGTGAGGTCTATTGTATAACCTTGCTGTTACTTACCTTTTCTGAACTTGTGTCCTCATCTACCTAATCAAAATGGTAAGATTTCCTAGTTTCTTTGAGGCTTCAAAGAGAGCATGTGTCAAAACATCTGTCACATCATAAGCTTTGAATTACATCTTGTTCTCATGCTTTTAATTTCTCTGTGACCTCAGAAGAACCTGGGGACAAGGAGATGTTAGGCCTCTACTTAGTTCCTCTAAACTGTGGGCAGCATGGAAACAACCTATCCCCATCTGCTGGACCATTGGCAATAGAGTAGTCTCCTAGGGAAACTCCAGGTTGGTGCCCAAAGAGTTTGTATCCAATGGAGTTTGGATGGGGTTAGGCCATCCAGAGGGAGCACAGTAACCAGAAATAATCAGCATGATTATTTGCTATGAACACCAAATGCCCTGGTCTAGGACAGTGAATATAATCTCAAGGTCACGGCAGCACTAAAGACCCTTCCATCCAAGCAAGCAACTTCTTGAAAGAGTAAATATTATCCCATCTCCACCAACACTAACAGCCACCACTCAGGAAAACTAAACCTTTTGACTGGTAGAAACCATTGTACAGTTAGGTTTTTCTCTTAACTGGAGCTGAACATAAACCCTAACTGACCCTACAAGAAGTGATCATGAAGAAAGTCCTAAAATTAAGGAGAAAACCCCTAACAGAACCAAGAGGGGTGAGAGTGAGAAGACCTCAGTTAGGATAGGTGGAATGGGTGGAGATTGGCATTTGGGGGAAGACTAAGCTTTTGTAGACAATCAGAACTCATCTGTGTAAGTTCCTAGGTGTCTCAGGGAGAGAGAAGTCACAGCAACCTGATTGTCCTAACAGTTCGATTCCTCCAAGTGAGTTAGCACTTTGTGTTTGGGCTAATCAGACCATTGATGGTGAATTTAATTTGCCTGAATTGCCATCCAAGCACAGTCACACCTAGGGACACACAGTATTTCCAGGTTCTTAATATAATCCAGTTGTAAACACACTGCTCACACTTGGACTGGAGCAACATGCTCTTGATTTTTCTTCCACACATCCTGGATGGGCTCCATTAACCTTTCTGGAATTGAGCCCCAGCAGGGCAATGGAAAAAAACAAAACTCAGAGCCACCCCCACCTGTTTAACCCACCTCCATTGCTAAGTGGCCCAGAAACCTCCACCAACCACTTAAGCACTCTGAGCTTTGGGTCCCTATCCATCAAAAGGCAGCAGTAACCTTGACTGCTGGATTATCACAAGGACGTTCCGTTATGTGCTGAGCACTGTGCTATGCATGCTAGAAGCAAACAGCCGATGGATGCATGGTACCCATTCCCTGCCTTGCCAAATACTTCTTTCTCCTGTCACTCTTCATACTAAATTAACTTTGAACTTTACTTACACTAACATCAAATCAAGAATTAACCATTCTGAAACGATTTCAGATGAAGCCTTTGACCATGCTGGAATTTGAGATTGCTTTTCTTCTGCGTCTAGTGGCTGAGCGTGGTGCCCTTTCTCTTGCTCCTTGATTCTGGTGCACCCTTGCTGGCCAAGCCATCAGCTAGTGATTGTTTTTGGTCAGCATCCCCCATGTTCTGAGAGGCCCTGTGGTTAGGACCCTTCTGTATTCAGACTTCTATCCTCACCTCTTAGAACAGTTCTTGTAGAAGAGATTTGTAGAATGAATGAGTGCACGAATGAACTCCTGCATCGTGAATGTCTTTGGAACACAGAAAGGTCCTAAGAAAGTATTTTGTGCTTGCAAAGGCTCAGACAACTAATATGGAATGAAAACATTCCAGTCCTACCTCTAGCTCTTGGTAACTTGCTCTAATTGCTATCAATTCTTATCACTTCTCTCTCTTCAGTGTTTTGTAACCAGGGCTGTACAGAAGGTCCCTATGCAACACTGTACCTATGTTTTATAATAGCTTTGTTCTTTCAAAAACTTTCCCCTCCCACCCTACTCAGGAAAGGGAAACTGGGGCCCTTTTGGAATTATAACTGGTTTATCTCAAAAAAGAAAAATTGCCCTGGCTCATCTAGTTGAGCACTGGGCATTCAGAGTTTACAATGGGACCCTGCAATCACACCTTTTAATAGTGAAAATTACAGCAACTGACCTCAACAAGCACTGCAAAATGTCAAGCACTGTCCTAAGCATCATAGTCATCCAATACTCTTCTCGATAAACTTACAAGGGAAGAAACAAAATGATCCGCAATTTACGGATGAGGAAACTGAGGCTCAAGAGGTTAAGAATCTTGTGTAAGACCACTAGTAATTAATGCATCTGGGATTTGAATCAAGACCATGTGATCCAGATCTGGAACTCAACCACTAGATTTTGCCAAAATTTATTTATTTATTTATTTTTCATTTTTCTTTTATTATTCATATGTGCATACAAGGCTTGGTTCATTTCTCCCCCCTGCCCCCACCCCCTCCCTTACCACCCACTCCGCCCCCTCCCTCTCCCCCCCAAAATTTATTCTTACTTTTATGTCAACCAAAGAATCTGGTAATATTGATCCAACCTAAGGATCTGGATTTTGGCCTATTGAAGAAAACTCTTGAACATACGATTATGTACACACATTACTTCCCTTCCTCCCTTAGGGTCCTAATATCAACAACAATTCAAAGTCCCACATTGGCTTACTAAACCTATAATGGCCTAGTGGATTTTTTTTCTGTTGTATTTAGAAGAGCCTGTAATGTGGTTCCCAGTCGTCTTGCTTTGCATAGTTCATAGAATGCATCTTTTTGCAGAGAGAAAATCACACCATTCTGTTGTCCAGCTCACAGTGCCGTGTGCACAGGACTGCAGTTGGCCAGGAATGAAAACAACTGCACCATAGTAACAATCCGTCATTCTGTCCATCTGCTGCCCAAGAGAGATCTTAAAATAGTTTCAATTCACCTTTAAAATCCACAGCTCTGTGAAGGGCTTGTAACACTTGGCAGCCCTGGAAGGCTGCCTGAGAAACAGGACTGCTATTCGGACTACTGGTGTCCAGCTGTAAGCCTCCTCAGAGGCAAACAAGCCATCCATTCATCTGGCAGTTGTGAAATTTTCCTGTCCCCACCCTCCCCTCCCACCAGCCTTCCCGGCTAGGGAGGAGAATACCTGGAGGAATATGGCATTCTAGATTTTTGTTCTTCCTGATGTGGGGCTTGGTTACTTCTTTTTTAAATTGCTTACTGTCTTTTCTCCTGCTTACCCCTCTTTGGCCTCAATTCCCCAACTCCACAAATTTCTCTGTCTTTTAGCTTTTCCTCCTTTAGCCCTAACCTGGAAAGACTGAGCATGAATCAGGGTTTATAGTCTCGAATTTTAAAATCAGTTGTTGGGGGACCCATTTATAATTTGTCACTCAAACGAGCACACTTTTGAGAATGAAAAGAAGTGTGTTTCATAATTACAGTAGGAGTAATAGGAATGGAGTGGGCCTTCCTGGGTGAACAGAGACATATGGTCACCTTCTGCTTCTATTGTGCCCTACCGAAAGTGCATCCAAACGCTTAGCTTGTGGGATCTACAGGTGACATCTCCCTGTGTTGGCCCTTGGGTTCTGATGCCTAATTTTGTTCTTGATCTTGACCAGAGTGTAGTCAGTGGGAATTAAAACAGGACAGTGGGCTCTCTTTTTTGCTTATTGCATCTTTAGTCTATGTTGGTTCTATTTCTGGGTTTTTTTTAAATGTTGCATTCTCAGTTGTCAAATGTCTTAGCCTATCATGTCACCAATTTGATTTTGAGATTTACATGGTAAGATTTTAATCTCATACAGATTTTAAAAAATTTTGAGTCCCATTTAGTCTGTGAAACCTAGATTGTAAGAAAGGTAGTTATGTTTTGAAAGTATTCTTTAGGGATGATGGTCTCAAGTCAAGAATATCTTGCATAAAGAGACTCATATATAGTCTCATTTGCTTCCCACACCAAAGCTGTGAGATTGGGGACAAAACTGACTCTTTTTTAAGTTGAAGTCAAATTACGCAACCAGAAACAAAAGAATGTTCAGGATCAATACAAGAGTCCAAGTGATCAGTTTTGCACTTGGTTGAAGTATAAACATATAGATGCATTGTTCTAAAACCTACCAGGGTCCCTCTTTCTGGTTCTGAGTGACGGCGCCACATTGCATCAGTGCATAGCACACAAGTTTGATGGCAACCAACAGTTCTGTCTCCTCCCACCTACCCCCAAATCTTGCCAGCAGGACCCACCGCTACTTGGTAGAAATCACTTGTTTGCACAGCTAGGCTTGTAATCATCAGTATCTAATTAAACGCTGGTGAATTAAATCAGAAAGTCTTTTCTGAACCTTCTGGAAATAAGTTTTCTTCTTTGATAAAGAGTTACATTAGTGAGTCTTCCTTTTAGATACAGCTGAAGCATTCCCTCCCAACCATGAAGGGCAAGTGCTAACACACTGAAGCAGACCATAAAGATGGAAGTCACTGAGACGGAGTCTGTCTCATCAGGACACTAAACCAACACTGAAGCTACCTACCTGCGGGGTTTTTAAAATTTTTTAAATTCAATTTTATACAGTATTTTAATTGCATAAAATTTTTTTGGTATGAAACAAAGTTTTGTGGTATGGAATTTTCTTTTTTCACATT
This sequence comes from Castor canadensis, assembly GCF_047511655.1. Lineage (NCBI taxonomy): Eukaryota > Metazoa > Chordata > Mammalia > Rodentia > Castoridae > Castor > Castor canadensis. Next base: position 16,728,637 of record NC_133386.1, read on the forward strand.
TTTATTAGTGTGTATTAATTGCACAAAGTAGGGGATTTCATTGGATATTTCCATACATGCATGTAATATACTTTGATCATATTCACACGTTTGATCATATGACTCTTTCTTATTCTCCCTTCCTCTCTTTTTAAAGCATTTTAATGGGTTAAAATAAATCCCTTCCCCCTTTATTTGCCACTATGGGGATTGAACCCAGGGTATTGAGCATGCTAGGCAGTTGCTGTACCACTGGTCTATATCCCTAAGCCATGGGCTTCTTATTATATGAAGAATTTAATATCTAGCTTTATTTTTTTAAACCACATTTAGCAGGCTCTTACTTGCAGCTAAAAGCATTCTTAATGACTCACAGAGCCTTAACAGCACCCTTTTGTAGCACTCGTTTTGTAATTCTCTTTTTACTCTCTTAAAATTCACTAACTGAATAATAAAACTTACTATAAGCATATACACACATATAGCTCATGTGTGAGTGTGTCACTGGGGTTTGAACTTAGAGTCTTACGCTTGCCAGGAGGATGCCCTGCCATCCAGTCCTTTTTCACTTTCATTAGCTTTTGAATAGAGTCTTCTTGTGCTTATGCCAGGGCCGTCCTGGACTGTGATCCTTCTACTTAGGCATCCTCTGTAGTTGGGATGACAAGCACATGTCACCATGTCCAGGTTTCTGTTAATTGGGATGGGGTCTCATGCTCTGAACCTTGATCTTCCCAGTCTCTACTTCCCAAGTAACTAGGATTACAGGGGTGAGACATCTCATTTAGTCTTATAATTTTAAAACCCAGTGGAATGCTTTTAGAATCATTTAAGTGAGAAACACTAAGAAATATTTTTTGGCAGTATGGGGATTTGAACCCAGGGTCTCACACTTGCTAGACAGGTGCTCTACCAGTAGATCCACTTGGCCAGTCCTTTTTTGTATTGGGTATTTTTGAGATAGGGTCTTTCTTTTTTTCTTTTTGCCTGGATTGGCCTCAAACCATGATCCTCCTGAGTAGCTAGGATTACAGGCATGTGCCACTGGCACCCAACAAGAAACACATTTAAAGAAGAATCTGTATTTAAATGTGTAAATGCTCAGGCACCACTACACGAGGAGACATGATGAAGTAGTGAGAACTCACATGTCTGCACAGAATTGCGGTGAATATTGCTCCCATATGCAGTCTGATGCTGGTGTGCTTCCTGGGGACTCGAATCCCATCAGAGGTGCAGACATTGCTTCTGAGATTCTTTTTTCAAAAGGTGAACAATTCTTGGTAAAGTTCCAAACCAAGCAAAGTGCAATCTTATGTGTACTTGTGTGATAGCTGCACCCTCAGAGAAATTCAGTCTACATCTAAATCCATGCAAAATTGCTTTGCCATACTACGTAATACAGAGGTAGGACAAAGGACCTCAAAATCCCAAATTTATTTTCACCTACATGCACACCTGATGGTACAATTAAAGGCCGTACAAGGCTTTGGACAATTCTTTGCTGTGTAGTAGAGGCCTGCACATTGCAAAACATCTAGAATCACCATTGGTGTTTACTGGGTTAGACACCAGATGCTTTGCAAAGAGTTATTGTCTTTGCAAAAAAAATCCCCCCATAGGTTTTCAAAACCTCCTCTGGAAGCAATGCTGCAATCCTCACTTCCTCCCAGAGATAATATACTGAGGCCAAGCTGGACTGGATCAGGTACTCTGGGTTGCTTGCTCTGCAGGGATGTCAGGAGCACCCCTTATTCCTGACACTGAATGTCATAGGCATGCTCCCATTCCCTTGGGGACAGAGATAGAGGGACAGTACAGAGGCCAATGGTGAGTTGCTTGGAACAGTTTCCTTTCTGGATCTCATCTCATCACTTTCTCAGCTCATGTGCCTTTTTTCACTGACTCCGATGATGTGCAAGGAACTATGGTTCCTTCTGGTAGACAGAGTGGACTAAGAGTTCCTTCCTACCCTCAGAAGGTTATGAGTACAAAAAAAGAAATGGAGAAAGCTACAGAATTAGAGTGGAACAGAATTGCTTAGCCTGAGGTCCCAGGAATGGGCTTCAGTGGGCCTCGGTCCCTGGAAACCCAAAGGCATCATTCCCTGAATTAGGATGGTCTGTGGTTCCATTCATGATTTTTGACTAAATGATATTTTTTATGTTTCAACTTTAGAATGGAGGGAAAGTATACCCATATACTTTTCATTTTTTTACTTTTAAGCTAAGTGGGTTTTTAGAAGTTGGATGTATCAGATGTATTTTCAATTTATGGTATTTTAACATTATGATGGGTTTATTGTGATGTAACTGTATCATAAGTCAAGAAACATCCGGAGCTGTGTGTGTGAGAGATGTAAGGGATGTACAGGTTGAATCAAATGCTCAGAGAACTCCAGGACACACTAAAGTTTATAGATATGAACTGGCCAGGGCTGATAGAAGACTAGTTGATGCGTTTTCACAAGTTGCCCTCTGCTCCAACTATCTCTTTCACTCAGACACTTTCTCTGAAGTTCCACCAATAGATTCATTTTCTAATGAATGAAGAGTTAGCATGGGTCTCTGTGGGCATCATCTTTGTGATGACTCTAAAGCAATGCCTCCTGAGCGTTTGCTGAGTACAAGGCATTGAACTAAGGACCAGGGACTCAGTGGTGAGCAGAATGTAGTTCTCTGTCAGATGGGGGGCCTGGAGCAGGTAAAATATTCAGAGACAGGCAGTGTCAAGGATCATTCAGGAGCACAGAAGGGTGACCTCACCCACTCCAGGACAAAGGAGTCAATTTTAGGAGATAACAAATCATCCTGAGCTACACTGATGGACCTGTAAAGGGTGGGGAGTGTGGAGTGGAGACTGGGGAGAGACGGAAGCATGGAAGTGGGGACAGTAGAGGGTCCTGGTGAATAAGGACACTGCCTTGGGCCTACCACTGTAAGGAGGGCTGCAAGGTTGAGGTGGGATGCTTCCAGCAGTGTCAGGCCTCAGTTGCCTCCCAGTTTTGCTTGGTCAACCTCTAGTTGAACAGGCAGCCCTCAGAATGGGCCTGCTAGCATGACTTGCATTTTGGGCCAGGCTACAGTTATTTGTTGCAAAAGTGTTTGGAAAGCAGACTGAGGACTATTTGGGTTGAAGAGTGAGGGGGGAGGGTGGTTTCTAAATGAGAAACTATGTGCTGAGTAGAACCATGTTGAAAAGCAGTGTGGTTTCTATGGGGTTCATTCTGGAACAAGGCCTTTGCTGAGAAAGAAAACATACCCTGGCCTTGAAAAGGCAAACCCATTCTCCCTCTGCAGCTCCCCATGTAGAGGGTTAACTTGTCCCAAGGCCATCTTGTCTTTGGAAACCCCAAAGATCCTTTTTTGCTTTCTCCTCCTTGACACAGCTGTTTACAAAAAAGGAGCAGGAAAAATTGCCAATTCAGTAGGCTTCTTGCTCTTCTGTGCATTTTAAAGGCATTTGCTGTTTGGGATTTGGAAGAAAATCATGAGAAACGAGAATCCCTTGCTCTCTTGGCTTGGGCTGCCTCATTGTTTGCAGAGAGAGCTGGTTTCCATGGTTTTGGACTGCAGACAGCTGCATTTTCTTAGAACAGTTTCTAGTTGCAATTGGAACTAATAAATAGCCAAGGTAGCCTGTTCCCAACAGTGAAGGGTCTGTAAGTTATTTGAAAACCCCCTAGTATGTTATCATTCACAACAAACTGTACATGTTTTTTAGTTACTCAGTTCTCTCAAGATAGGCCCAGTTTGGACCAAATTCTGTTTTACAGGAAAGCCAGTCACAGTTCAGGCTTAGAGTCCTAGTCTTAAAAGAGAACATATTCTTCTCCCTTATACCGCAGAATACGTGGGGTGGTCTGGGGAGGAAAGCATGATGGAGAATTCTAGAATCAGAGCAATGGGTGGTGGAGGGGCTCATCCAGTTGAAACCCACACAGCCATCAGGAGGCCTCCTGGCCTCCCCCTCCTGCTGAGCTCGCCCTCACCAGAGCCAAATGGCCTGCTGCAGAAGAACCCACATGTGGAAACTGACTACAGTACTTTCTGTCACTAAAACAGGACACAGGAGAAACTTCTGTTTCTTTCTTTCATGACATATACAGAAGAAAAAATGTACTAAAATGAAAAAAAAATTTTTTTTGCCTCATTAGGTCATTGGCTTGGAAAAGAGGAGGATCAGACAAGGAACTTAATGATTTCTCCAGTTACTAGGAATAACACTAAGGTGACAATAGTGGCCTTAGTGTTATTGAGCAGCAGGCTGTATCTTGAGCAGCAGGCTTGGCATTGCAGATAGAACTGCAAAGTCTAGGTACCTCTGTAGTAGACACCTATGCTCTTTTTAATCAGGGATGAACTGTGTGATTACTATGAACTGCTCGTTTTAGTAGAGCACCCTTTGCTATAGGCTCTTTGTAGGCTGTTAATGGTCTTTTCTCCCTTGCCTGAATTTAGGGTGAATTCCTTGGGGAAATGCCCTGACTCATTTTCCATTAAGTTGGCTTTACTATTGCTTGACTCTCATCTTGCTATTTGAATTTTCTTCTATTGAGACCTTGCCTTTTCAATTAGATTGTTCATTCTTTAGGATCCGAGACTATAGGATCTTTTAATTTTGAGGTATATTCTGTTTCTCCACTGCTATGTTCTGAATATGTCCTCCAAATTCCATGTGTTGGAAACTTGGTCCCAGTGCAGCAATGGAAGTGAAACCTTTAGGAAGTGATTGGGTCATGAAGCCTCGGACCTTCATTAATTGATCAATGGGCTATTGTGGGAATTGCTTTGTTGTAAAAGTGAATTCTCTCCAGCTAGCTTGCTTAGTGTCGCCATGTGATCCCTCTGTTACACTATGATGTACACATTCTGCAAGTGCCACTGTCATGTTCTGAACGTCCCAGCTTCTAGAACTGTGAGCTAAATGAGTCTTTACTCCTTATAAATGAACTGTCTTGGGTATTTTGTTATAGCAACAGAAAACACACCCAGACAAACATCTAGGATAGATTTCTGGTACTCACACAAGAAACCAGCCGGGCCTGTGTCAGACTTTGTTTTGAATGACATTTTCATCAATAAGAATAGAAGCAACCTTTCTCCATGTCCTTGCCTCTTCTCTAAGCATGATGGTTGAATGTCACCTAAACACAAATTAATCACCAGGATCTATTAGATTAAAGGATAAAATTAGATTAATAGTGACAGAGTGGAGTTTGGGAAGTTAAAAAAAGATTATGCTTTAATCAATAATGTAAACATTAAGACATCTCAGTTTTTGAAGTTGCTGTCTGTCCCTTTGACAGGAACAAGATTTCTCTCCAACACATCTTAAATTTTCTCACCCTCAGTTGACACATTTGGCTCAGAAACCATTATTTCCCTTCCTTGGGGACCAATTTGAAAATACTCCTAATAATAATAATACAAATTTCTTTTCATGTAACAAAACACCAAACCTTTCAGGAACAAGCGTAGATGTTCAGAAAAAATTGAAGTATACTCAAAAGAGAATTCCTAGGTGAAGGAGAAACTCAAATATGAGGCCACAAAGACCCCAGGCCAAGCTCATCCTCACCTCCCCACAACTTCTGTGGCTTGGTTAACCATGTGACCCAACCTCAGAAACATTGTCCTTAATCCAACTCCATCTTGTAAAAGGATATAATAGTCACTTTCTCAAGTGAACATTTAGGTGATCCATACAATTAAAAAAAAACTATTGCAAATTCAGGGGTAACAGTTTTAAAACTACATTTAAATGTTGTTTTCATGCTGAGCACAGTGGAACATGCTTGTAGTCCCTACTTGGGGACTGAGACTGGACAGTTTCAGGATCAAGGCTGGTGTTGGCAACATGGCAAGACCCTGCCTTAATAAAACAACAACAAAAAATGTGGCTTTCTTCAGAAAACTTCTATCTATCCAGAATCTGAATGACTGCCGTGGTGAGGTTAAAGTCTCTTCTGTAGTCTACTGGTGTGCATAGAAGAAGAGCACAGGTGTGGGGCAAAGGGAAAGGGGTGGGGAGGAGAGAAGACAGAAGAGAAGAGGGAAAGCAAAGGAAAGAAAGAGCAAATGCATGCATATGGGCCTGAGGGGTAAAAAGCAACTTCCACAACACATGTGGAAATGAGAGTTGGTATTTATTTATTTGTTTGTTTGTTTTGAGGTACTGGGGTTTTAACTCAGGTTCTACAAGCCACTCTATAAGCCCTGTTTTGTGTTGGGTTTTTTTGCAATAGGATTTTGTGAACTATTTGGCCAGGCTGGGTTCGAACCATGGTCCTCCTGATCTCTGCCTCTTGAGTAGCTAGGATTACATGTGTGAATCACTGGCACCTAGCGAGAATTGGTTTTTTGTCAACTCCTTTACTCTAATATTGGATGTCTTCTGTACTTAAGGATGTTTGGTGAGGAGGAACTGTGGTGAATGGTATTTAAAATCAGGAAACCTGGATTTGAATGTCAATTCTACCTTCTAAGCAATGTGCATTCAGGTAACTTCACCCTGTGAAATGCTAGTTACAATCACATGTAGATGCAAAGAGCTTAAAGTCCTTTTTTATAAGAACATGCCACATTTAACAAACACACACACACCAAACTGATATAAAATAGGTACTTTTCAATGTGTGATGAACTAAGATACTGAGAAACTTCAATATCCTGAAATAATTTGAATTAAGGAAATGAAGATAGAATAGCATTTTGAAAACTTTTAATGTGTATTGTATCTTTGTAGATTTTCAACAGAAAAGTTTAAGGTATTCATTTAGCGCACGCTTTTAATGTCCTCTAATGTGAGACATTGAGTAGCCACTAGAGAAAGCAATAAGGAAAGGAGCTTTGTAGGAGCTCATGGGGTGTGTGGGGGAGCCAGATGTCAAGACAAACTGAGAGTTATGTCCATCTATCAGAATGAAGAGACACTAGCTAGAGTGCCTCTTTCCTCAATCATTTTGGATCAGTGAAAATCTGGTGTCTGTGACCCCTGAGTTCCTCCCACTGGAGAGGGTCAAAGATACTGGATAAGTGAGATCCCCCATTACATACCATAAAGATCAGGAAAACCCAAGATCTTGTTCCTGCTTCATTGTAATGTACTTATTTCCTGACATCTCCTTGGAAGCTGAGAGTCTGGTGTAAAGGCCTCTTCTCCTATTTTCCATATGCCCCCTAAGGAAAGGGTAGGAGAAGATGCTCCCAGAGTCCTTCACTTGATCATGTCCTCATTCTGAATTACAATGAGCCTTTCCTTTTCCTTAAGGCACAGGCTGCTGGATAAGTGGGAGACTGGAGCATGGAGGAAAACCACACAGTCTGATCTTGCGTTTTCTGAATGCACATCAATAGACAGCTGTGTCCCCTGCAGTTAATTACATTAGGACTGTCTGGGAATAATACAAATCCTGTATCTGCCCATGCAGCATTTCCAATCACGTGACCACTGACTCTTGCTCCAAGTGGTCACAATAAATTTCGTGACAACTTTTTTCCCATTTTGGCTTAAAATCCAAATAATTTCCATTGAAGTGGAATCTCAACTTAAGTCACAGTGGCTTCTCTGTGTAGTTTCCTCTTCTTGATCTGCTGACTTGTGTGGGTTTATCAGATGCATTTGATTTCAATTGTCCCCCAACTAACCAGGATGTATGTGTCCAACCTGGTGTTTGCAGAGTTAATATTCAATTTCCTTTAAACTCTCTTAGCAACCAGCCTCAATAGATGAAGCCCAACACAACATGTGGGCTTTTGCTTGAAGATATCTATCTGCTGTTATTTTTAAAGTATGATAAAAAACCTGTGTACTTTACACACATTCATGCATGAAGTGCTTGGCCACTGAGTATCTGAGTTAGCTGTTACTCAAAGGAGAGAAAGACTTAACTTCAGGTCATTTTTCAAGTTGAGATTCTTAGGTTGTGGGTAGTGTTAGGGTTTGTTTCAGATTACTTAAGTCAGAAGCCCATGCCAGTTACATCTTGGGACATTGACCTCTTTCCAAGAATTGTTCAAAAAGTACATGAAAAGGATGAGTGAGCTGAGCTTAACTAAATTATGAAAGAAATAGTATTTTTCAACTACAAAATGTTGCTGTTCTTCTACCAAAGACATCTAGATTTCTGGTCATCACTTGCTCTGTGGCTTTCAGAAGCATGCTGCCTTTGCCTTCCAGGAGACAGTAACACTTTGTTTGCTGAAGTCAGAGTACATAGCTTCTGACTTTCCACGTGACCAGTATAATGACCTGGACTTGTTCCATGTGTAACATGGGAATTTTCTGTGTGTTCTGTAGCCTCTGTAGAAGCTCTGCTGTTTAGTTATTGATTCTATGTTTTGTTTACTACTTCTCCATTCTACCCACAACTTCCCTCTATATACATAAGTCTTCAATGATATTTTTCACAAGAAAGAAATTCTAGTTGATTCACAATCATCCCAACTTCAGCTAACTTTTTCTTTTGCAGACTAGTAAGGCTATCTCCTCAGTAGTTCAATGTATACCATACTTATCTTTAACAGAAAATTCTAATAAGGCCACCATATTTAGCTGGAGTCATCAGAGCTTACCACACTCAAATACTGTTGAAAAGAGAACTTTTACCGCATGGGAGATGTTGCATTTCAGAATCTTGAAAAGCTCTATAATCCCTTTCTCTCTCTGCCTTCCTTTATTATTTAATTAAAATAATTTCTTTATGTATTGTGTCAGGATTTGCTGCTGGAGGGTTTGTGGTAAATGACACTTGTAAGCTCCCTTGTGCTGCAGGGGTTGAAGGTTAGTCATTCTTTTCTTTGGACCTCCCATGGGCACTAGTGTACTTTCTTCAGGGAAATTTTCAGGTTTCACTTGGCTTTTTCACACCTCCCACTCTTCTTCATCCATACAAGTTTAAGTCCCAGGTTATGACTACTGAGATGGCTTTTGGCTGGCAATGACACAGAGCTGTGGGTGGGGGAAACTAATTTAAATAAGTAGGCAGAATGTATGGATGCTGCTGCTGCTGATGATGAATTGAGTGTGGAGGGCTGGACAAGAAGAGAGGGCCAGAGATGCCCAAGAGGACAGCAATGAGAAAGCAAAGAGCTTTGACAAGGTGAAGGGAAAAGCCAACCTCCTCTTCTCCTCCAGGAACACGTCAGTGGTGGTGGAGACCAGGCACCTGTTAGGGCCACCCACAGAGGGGCAAAGATCTCAGATGTAATTTCTCACCAGGCCTGGATACTACCTTGTCCCTTGGCTAGGTTGCTTAGATCTGGCTTCCTTCTTTGAGCAAATATAATCTATGTCCACTAAATATAAACTTCTGTGTATTTTCTCTCCCACCTTTGGAATGTTACCAAAACTGGAAAAGAAAACCCCTCATATCTCTGCTTATCCAGGTATTTCTTGCTCTGGAAAGTGGCCCAGCATGAGTTCCTCAACTTTTTCAGCCCACACTGAGTTCTTTCTGGGATCCCTGCAAATTTGAGGCTTAAATCATGAAATTTAGCCATTAACTATTCTCCACCCTGGATGGGGTGGGAGGGGACTGTGAAATCCCATAGCATCTGGAGGCCTGAAGCTGAGACCTGGGCCAGCCCTGCTCCCTGGCTCCTTGGTGGAGTTGTGCAGTCTTAGTTTCCTCATAAGCATCACTAGAAATGCAGGCTGAACTCTTGAACGTGACTTGCCCTGAGACTTCAAGTTCACAGTTGTTTTCTCGCTGTTGCTTGTTCAAGTCACATGAGCAGACATTGTGTTTTATATTACTTCCTCCTTCTCTTTCCACAGCACAACCGGTTTGTCCATTCATTTGTTTAAGAAGCATTCATTGAACCTTTACTGTCTACCAGGCACTACTCTGTGTGCTGTGTAACTGGTAGCCAGGCACACTGGTAAGCTCTTTGTCCTTAGACGGTCCAGAGAGTCCAACACTTTAGAATCTTCTGGAGGCTTTGACTAAAACACAGATCATTGCACTGCACCTCCAGAGTGTCTGTTTTAGGAGGTCTTCGGCCCTTACATTTGTATTTCTAACAAGTTGCTAGGTGATGCTGTTGCTGCTGGGTGGGGTGAGGGTCACATTTTGAGAGCCCCTGGTTTACTCTCATAGCAGTTGGTGATAGAAACCTTTTACCCAGGTGTTCTTCTCTTAACATCTGGCAACTAAGCTCTCCTTGGGGAAGGATCTGCCTTTGTTTGAAAGAATGTCTGCAAAAGCTTGCTTGGATTGGTGACTTCTTTGGATGTCAGCCTGCTGTAGCCAGATACCAGGAAGGGAAAGAGGTTCCTCAGGACAGAGTGGGAGGATGATACGGGGTTTGTGTGGAGAGAATGGGGAGATGAAAGAAGAAGGGGAGGAAGCAGCCAGGAGAAAAAGCACCAGGAAAAGCAAGAGGCCAACCATCCATCTGGAGGCTGCTTGGTGCTATGCTGCAAGCCTGACTTTACTCCTTCTCTGTTCCTCTTCCACTCCCAAAAGCATCAACACAGAGTAGCAGGAACCCAGGGGAGATAAGGCTCGCAGGAAGACACTAGAATCCTAAGAGAGGCCCCGAGGATCCTAAGCTACACACTTGGATTCATCATGGTACTGGGGCTTGATTCCCCAGCTTTCCAAGAGGTAAGAGACCCTCCAGGACTTCTGGGGATACCCAGGCTGACAGCCAAGTTCTCAGTGAAGTCTCAGAGACTGGACAGACATTTGTTTTATTTAGTGTGTTTCATCTTAACCTTTAGGCCTTTAAGGAAAGCAGAAAACTGAAATTTCACTAAAATTGTTATAACCAAAATTACAACATATTGTATGAGTGCTATGAACTTTTTCAAATTTGTAGCTTTCTTTGATCTCTACCAAAGTCTTGTCAGAGGAAAAAGAGTAGAATTACTCACAGATTCCTATTGGGAAACTGAGGCATAAATAGATGAGTAAGAAAGTCACAGTTCAGAGTCCAGGTCCCCCCGATAGCTGATCTAGGAAACGTTTTCAAAAGGACCGTGTGTTGTTAGGGCTCCATTTTCCACTTAAATGAGGCAGTTAAATTCTAATTCTAAGCAAATTGAGAGGTGATTAAATAATTTTGTCCCTAACTGGATAGCTCACTCTCAAGTCCAGAGCTGTAGCCTTTTCCTCCCTACAGGAGGGAGGCAGGCAGGTCTGTGATCAAACCTAACTTTCTTTGCACTTTACAGCCACATGCCATACTATGATATAAATCTTGTAACTAAAAAAAGTCTGTGTGAAATAAGTGCCAGTCACAGCCAAATCCTCTATTTCTTTGGCAATACTTACACCATCTGTTTTTATAGGTGACAAACAAATCAGTTTCATTCTAAATCAAAATGATCGGTTTCTGAGCAATTTTGCCTGGTTTTCAGCACTGGCTCGGGAGCATTCTAGGATGGGTGGGACCCAGGGGCTCCTTCCCATGTAACCTGTCTCTTTTAGTATCTTTAGTTGGTGAGACCAGGTTTCAATGAGACTTCTTAACAGGAAGAAGAGGACATGATCCCACAAAACCAGACCCAATGAAGAGGAGTTTGTGGTCCTAAAAGGCGGGGTGGGGTGGTGCTGACAGTGACCTTTAAATATAGGTACATGTACTTGGGCTTAGACATAAAGGAGAGTCAAATGACACTCCTAAGAATGAAGCAAGCAACACTGTTCATTAGACCTGATGTGCCTAGTTCCTTTCCTTCTCACAATGACCCTGAAGTAAGTGTCCTGTTCTCAGTAAGTCTCAGGGACTTGAAGGAACCTGTCCTGGTTGGTGTGTAGGTGGTGAGGTTGGATTAGAACCTTTGTTCCACAAAGCCCATTTTCTTCTTCATGGTGCTATCCACTGGTTCCTTAAAGTCTGTCTGGGAGAAAATAAAAATGAGTGACTGTGATCATGAATATAAATCCATTTTTTTTAATTTGGGGATTATGTTCTTAGTTTTTTGATGTTAAACTCTTTTTTTTTTTTCTCAAAATCATGGCGGTGGTAGCTAGTAGTCCTTTCCTCCCCCTCCCTCACCTTCTTCTTAGTGTTTTTATTTGATCAAGGGGAAAAAGCAGGCAATCCTATTCTGGTTTCATGTTTCCATTAATACCTTTTTTCTTGGTCCATACATCCAGAATCTGGGATATTTGCCTTATGCAAAGTAACTCATCATAGTTTAAGGACAGCATAGCTCTGGAATCTGGTGCTGTATCCATGTCGTGGGTAATGTGTTCAAAATTTGATCTAGAATTCATCATCTAACAATGTACATTTGGTTCCAGTTTGATGATAAACGTTAGGTAGGATTACTAAAGACTTCTTAGGCAAGGTGTCTCTTCTCTAAGCTGAAGACTTTTATTTCCTTCATTTCCTGCCTAAATATGCTGTGCATCTGAGTTTTGGTTTCTTGAATCCATAGAATGTTCCAGTGAATTAATGTTCTTCTGAAACCAATTTTGTTTTGTTTTATTCACAGCAATTTTCTTTGTATGGTGAAGCCCAAATATATTTGTTCTATTGTAGGTGTTTTCATGATTTTTTTTACAATGAGTACGACATTGCTTTCAGCTGATGAGGTATCACAACCCCCTTAAGCCCAAGCAAACAATGCAAAATGATGATCAGTGGCTTCCACTCCTGACAGCAGGCCAACCAACCAAGTGACAGGGCACCTGATGACTCCTCAATTCTTTGGGCCGCCATCACCTATCATCTGTGGGCTCAGGGTAGCCATGAATGACCCAGAATCACCTGGCCAACTCAACTTTCTGTCTGTGTCGTCCCAGCTTCCCGGGCTCCCATTGTCTCTCAGCTTGGGTCCTTTAATTTTCTTTATGGATGAAGTATATCATTTCACACACCATGGAGCAGGGGAAGTCTGATTTATGAGACCTAACTGCTTGGTACTTTCAGAGGCAGACTCCCACAGTGAAAGATTTTCCCTCTTCACATTTTTTCTTTTTTGGCTTTTTAGGATGTTTAAAATGAAATGCTCCAGAAGTGTCACTTAGAAGCTGACCAGTGGAATTCCAATCCTGACAGTGATGGTTTCCCAGGGATGGCCAGGGACCGTCACTTTCTTCTTCTTATTGCTGCTGTTGCCTTTGACCCCTTCTTCCTCCCTGCGTTTTCCCTACCTCCATTTGCTCAGTAAAAAGTTTATGTCAAAACACCATGGAAGTCCAGGAAATCATCAGAGACTACTTTGAGAACCTATATTCAAATAAATTTGAAAATCTAAAAGAAATGGACAGATTTCTAGATACATATGATCATCCAAAACTGAACCAAGAGGAAATTAATCACCTGAATAGACCTATAACACAAAATGAAATTGAAGCAGCAATCAAGAGTCTCCCCAAAAAGAAAAGTCCAGGACCTGATGGATTCTCTGCTGAATTCTATCAGACCTTTAAAGAAGAACTGATACCAACCCTCCTTAAACTGTTCCATGAAATAGAAAGGGAAGGAAAACTTCCAAACACATTTTATGAAGCCAGTATTACACTTATCCCAAAACCAGGCAAAGACACCTCCAAAAAGGAGAACTATAGGCCAATCTCCTTAATGAACATTGATGCAAAAATCCTCAACAAAATAATGGCAAATCGAATTCAGCAACACATCAAAAAGATTATTCACCACGAACAGGTAGGCTTCATCCCAGGGATGCAGGGGTGGTTCAACATACGAAAATCAATAAACATAATAAACCACATTAACAGAAGCAAAGACAAAAACCACTTGATCATCTCAACAGATGCAGAAAAAGCCTTTGATAAGATCCAACATCATTTCATGATAAAAGCTCTAAGAAAACTAGGAATAGAAGGAAAGTTCCTCAACATTATAAAAGCTATATATGACAAACCTACAGCCAGCATTATACTTAACGGAGAAAAATTAAAACCATTCCCTCTAAAATCAGGAACCAGACAAGGATGCCCACTATCTCCACTCCTATTCAACATAGTACTGGAATTCCTAGCCAGAGCAATTAGGCAAGAAGAAGGAATAAAAGGAATACAAATAGGTAAAGAAACTGTCAAAATATCCCTATTTGCAGACGACATGATCCTATACCTTAAAGACCCAAAAAACTCTACTCAGAAGCTTCTGGACATCATCAATAGCTATAGCAAGGTAGCAGGATATAAAATCAACATAGAAAAATCATTAGCATTTCTATACACTAACAATGAGCAAACGGAAAAAGAATGTATGAAAACAATTCCATTTACAATAGCCTCAAGCAAAATCAAATACCTAGGTGTAAACCTAACAAAAGATGTGAAAGACCTCTACAAGGAAAACTATACACTTCTGAAGAAAGAGATTGAGGAAGACTATAGAAAGTGGAGAGATCTCCCATGCTCATGGATTGGTAGAATCAACATAGTAAAAATGTCGATACTCCCCAAAGTAATCTACATGTTTAATGCAATTCCCATCAAAATTCCAATGACATTCATTAAAGAGATTGAAAAATCTACTGTGAAATTTATATGGAAACACAAGAGGCCACGAATAGCCAAGGCAATACTCAGTCAAAAGAACAATGCAGGAGGTATCACAATACCTGACTTCAAACTATATTACAAAGCAATAACGATAAAAACAGCATGGTACTGGCACAAAAACAGACATGAAGACCAGTGGAACAGAATAGAGGATCCAGATATGAAGCCACACAACTATGAGCAACTTATCTTTGACAAAGGAGCTAAAAATATACGATGGAGAAATAGCAGCCTCTTCAACAAAAACTGCTGGGAAAACTGGTTAGCAGTCTGCAAAAAACTGAAACTAGATCCATGTATATCACCCTATACCAAGATTAACTCAAAATGGATCAAGGATCTTAATATCAGACCCCAAACTCTTAAGTTGATACAAGAAAGAGTAGGAAATACTCTGGAGTTAGTAGGTATAGGTAAGAACTTTCTCAATGAAACCCCAGCAGCACAGCAACTAAGAGATAGCATAGATAAATGGGACCTCATAAAACTAAAAAGCTTCTGTTCATCAAAAGAAATGGTCTCTAAACTGAAGAGAACACCCACAGAGTGGGAGAAAATATTTGCCAATTATACATCAGACAAAGGACTGATAACCAGAATATACAGGGAACTTAAAAAACTAAATTCTCCCAAAACTAATGAACCAATAAAGAAATGGGCATGTGAACTAAACAGAACTTTCTCAAAAGAAGAAATTCAAATGGCCAGAAAACACATGAAAAAATGCTCACCATCTCTAGCAATAAAGGAAATGCAAATTAAAACCACGCTAAGATTCCACCTCACCCCTGTTAGAATAGCCATCATCAGCAACACCACCAACAACAGGTGTTGGCGAGGATGCGGGGAAAAAGGAACCCTCTTACACTGTTGGTGGGAATGTAGACTAGTACAACCACTCTGGAAAAAAATTTGGACGCTACTTAAAAAGCTGGACATCGATCTACCATTTGATCCAGCAATACCACTCTTGGGGATATACCCAAAAGACTGTTACTCCAGAGGCACCTGCACATCCATGTTTATTGCGGCACTATTCACAATAGCCAAGTTATAGAAATAGCCAAGATGCCCCACCACTGACGAATGGATTAAGAAAATGTGGTATCTATACACAATGGAATTTTATGCAGCCATGAAGAAGAACGAAATGTTATCATTTGCTGGTAAATGGATGGAATTGGAGAACATCATTCTGAGTGAGGTTAGCCTGGCCCAAAAGACCAAAAATCGTATGTTCTCCCTCATATGTGGACATTAGATCAAGGGCAAACACAACAAGGGGATTGGACTATGAGCACATGATAAAAGTGAGAGCACACAAGGGAGGTGTGAGGATAGGTAAGACACCTAAAAAACTAGCTAGCATTCGTTGCCCTTAATGCAGAGAAACTAAAGCAGATACCTTAAAGCAACTGAGGCCAATAGGAAAAGGGGACCAGGAACTAGAGAAAAAGTTAGATCAAAAAGAATTAACCTAGAAGGTAACACCCACGCACAGGAAATCAATGTGAGTCAATGCCCTGTATAGCTATCCTTATCTCAACCAGCAAAACCCCTTGTTCCTTCCTATTATTGCTTATACTCTCTCTACAACAAAATTAGAGATAAGGGCAAAATAGTTTCTGCTGGGTATTGGGGGGGGGAGCGGAAGGGGGTGGAGTGGGTGGTAAGGGAGGGGGTGGGGGCAGGGGGGAGAAATGAACCAAGCCTTGTATGCACATATGAATAATAAAAGAAAAAAAAAAGTTTATGTCATTCCCTCAGCCATTCATCCTTTCATTCTGAGTGCTAGTAGATGCTCAGACTCAGCAGCGAACAAGACAGAGGAGCTGTCTTTACAGGGGGTAAGATGAGGATCAAGTAGGCATTTGCTGGCAGTGTGGTGAGTGCTGGCCAAGGGAGGAGCTTCTGCCATGCTGAAGTCCTGAGCACTGGGGAGAGAGCCAGGCAGTTAGTCAAATGCTAGTGTACGGTGGTCGTCTGGAATCTTCTAGCTTGGTTTCTGGGCTGCAAGTTTTATATTTGTTGACTTTAAATTGATTATCTGACTATGGTAGGAAACCTGGTAGAGCTATGGCTGGTAGGGGAAAAATGTTGGAGCAATTAATAAATCCACAGCATGCAAGGAAAGAGCACCTAGATAACACAAACATCATCAATTGCCATGTCAGTCTCTTTCACCCTGTTCTGGGAGTCCATATGTTCCTTTGGTATTATAATGGATACAAGTTTGATCAAGATTGATATTTTAACTCAATTAAGGTAAAAGGTGACTTCTAAAAGTCTTTCACCAACACTTGAATGTCAAGAATAAGTCAAAATACCATTCCTGACCAGAGAAAAAGAAATATCAAAGAAGAAGACATGTTACTGGTCTTGATTAAGAAACCAAGGAACCCTAAATTCTTAAATTCTCAATCCAGCATTTTTTTTTCAGCCTAGGAGAAAATCTGTTCAGGTGATGTTTTTAATTCTCAAAACTGAGTTCATGTGTTTGGATGAAAACTGGATCAGTTGGTTATGAGAGAAAAAGAAATGGTCAGCGCACATACACATTCACCAATGACAGCACACAACACAAAACAACACACAGTGCCATCCACGGGTTGTTCTGTTGGACTACATTAACATCAGGCAGGAGGGTGGGTGCTGGCGGTGGCTCACACCTATAATTCTACCTACTTGGGAGACTGAGATAAGGAAGATCACGGTTCATAGCCAGCCTGGGCAAATAGTTCATGAGACTCCATCTCCAAAATAATCAAAGCAAAATGGACAGGAGGTGGGGCTCAAGTGGTAGACCACCTGCTTTGCAGGCACAAAGTCCTGAGTTCAAACCCCAGGAAAAAAAGTCAGGCAGGAACACATACAGCTTTAAGGATTTTCTTCTTTCATGAGGTTCATAACCATTTGTGAAAGCTCAGCCCTCATGACTTAATCACATCCAAAAGGCTTTATCTCTTAATATTATCATGATTCCAAGTAAGTTTCAACATATGAATCCTGGGAGACACGTTCAGACCATGGTGGTGACTAGTTTTTATGACATACTAATAGTCCCTGTGTGTTATTATTAAATAGAAGACTATTTTGTGAGATATCAGTATTAGATCTGGAAATAATAGATTAATAAAGAAAATATAGAGTTTGTAACAATACGGGCAATTAAATTTGTTGAAATGGAATTAAGCAACATCTGAATGTTTTTAAAAAAATCACTGGCAAATATTTTTGCAAATAGATTTATTCTACTCAAAACCTGATTACTAAATAAAATAATTCCTTAACTGAGATTTAGGGGAAGGGCATGTTTATTAATTTATATATATATATTCATTATATATTTATATGTTTGTTTTATGTGTATAACAGCCATGGAAGTTGTGCACAATTCACCATCAATGGGAGACTTGAGTAACTGTTGGCTTATTAGTTTAATTTATATAGCAAACCTGATGATATACTTAGTGGAACTGAAAGCTATGTTAGCAATGTGCTCTTATTTGATATCAGATCATTTTCTTCAGAAAAACTCAAAGCACTTTACCTACTGGATTTCAGAATTACTCTTAGCATCCCAAAGAGGAATTGATGGAATTATACCCTCCAGAAAACAAGAAAGCAAGGCTCAGGGAAGACTCTCAAAATCAGGATGGAGTTAGGAGGAGTTGTATCTAACATGAGCCTTATAATTCTCAGCTGTATCCACTCGATTTTCCTAGTTGTCTACTTGCTTACTAAGTGGCAAAGAACCTATCCGCTCATTTTTTTTCACTCATCAAGATTTACTCTAAATTATGTTTCATGAGTGCTGAGTGGGAACCAAACAGGAAACACCAGAGTGTGAATTTGACCATGAGAAGCTTAAAAGGATTTTATAATTGAGCATTGGCGCTCCCCATTTCTGAAGAAAGTGACTTTAACAATATGGTGGACCAGAGATGGAGCTGGAATGAATGGAGCCATCTTAAATGGCAGATGTGCGGACACAGCAGCAGGTCAAGGAGTATTTGCTTGACCTGAGTCCATACTATGACAGTGGCAGCTTGGGCTTGTTCACTGTCTTCCTGGGCTCTCTAGCCTAACAAAGATGCAGGCCCGCGGTGAGTGTGACCATGTCCGTCCTTCTTGTTGAGAGTGGAAGGCTGTCCCAGTGGAATATCAAAGTGGAATCAGAAAATGAAGATTAAAATAGAAGTGTGTGCTTAGGGACAAGACATGTGACTTCCATGAGATACAGACGTGAGAACTATGCCACACGAAGTGAAAAGGAAAGTTTGATATTATCAAATGGATTTAGTCGGAGGAGAGTCACAGAGGGCTCCGAAGAGCAACATCCATGAAAGTCATGCACATGTCACCATGGAAGGGAGACTTGAGTAACTGTTGGCTTCTTAGTTTAATTTATATAAGCAAACCAGATAATTTGCCTGGAAAATCCACATTTGGGATTGGATTTTCTTGAATGATCTTGCCTTTGAGTCACTGTTCTAAGCTCTGTCAGTGCCCAGGAGCCCTGGTGGTTCAGTCAGGGAATAGGTTTAGGCTAAGCTGGGTTGGTTAACTATACTCACATCATGACCAAAATGCCATCCTCTCAGCTCCTGCCTTCTCTCTCCTAATCTCCTCTCCATCTCCCATGGGCTTAGTGGCGTCCCCTCCTCACCTACTGTTAACCCCCACAGGTCATAAAAACGAGCTGTTTTAACCATTTCACAGGAGTTAGTCATCATGTGAAGTTAGGGAAGCTTTATAGGATGAGATGCTGGCACCAGTCAGATTCACCCACAAGCTAAGTGCTGGCTTGAACATTTGTGACTCAAATTTATGCAGTTACAAGTTACAGCTTGCTTCGTGTCATGAACCTTTATATCACTTGAGACTGGTTGAAAATATTAAATGTGGAGCACCTGTGAGTCCAGTGTAATTTATGTGAAAGTGCTGTATGAACTTGACTGCTGAAGCTCTTAATCTTTTCCTTCCTTAACAGGCTGCTTTCAGAATATGATGCAACTATGAACACCTTCCCAAGAGAAATACAAAATAATATGCTTGTAGTGATATATGTAGCGATCTGGCATAAAAATTGAAGAAGTTCACAAATTCTTATGTCTCAGGCCCCCTATCTGATGGGATTTTTAAGTATAAAATGTTATTATGTGCATTTGAAAAAATGTGTAATTGTATATTTAACACAATCTCAATGATACTGTATGTACATAGAGAAGGCTGAAAGAATATGCATTAAATTTTATTTTATAAGCAAATATATTAATATAAATTAATTTTTATATTAATAGAAAAACTGTAATGATAATAAAAATATTATTTACATACTTATTTGGGGTTTATCTTTTATTTTCTTCTAGTAATTTTGTTGCATTTCCCAGTTTAAAAATGATAGCTTCACTAGTTCATTTTCTCTGACATAGCTATACCTTGTGACAGGTCATTGAAATAGTGGACAGAGCTTTCAAAGCAAATCTAAAAAGACACCATATTGGACATTCTTTTGGGTGGCTGCTTAGTTCACAGTATTCGCCAATCTCTGGTCAGGAGATTCGGCCATGGGAACCTTCCTTCTGGCCTTCTGATTAGTTCAGAGGTGAGGACCTGACTCCTGCTAAACCAATAAGTGTCTTGGGAATTCCCGAGAGTTCTGTGAACTCTAACTAGCAAGGAGCCAGTTCTTCTTTAGTGAGGAAAGAATGAAGTGAAGCTTTTTTTTTTTTCTGGGGATGGGGGACTGAGGGGAGGAGAGAATATTTTCCTCTGATATACATGAGAGAGACAGAAGCAGTTGGCTTTTGAATCCCTGGCTTCAGTTGCCCTTTTGTCCAGCTGTACTCTTCTTCTTCCTGCATTTGGTTCTTCAGTTCTTCCTCTGATTTTATAGATACCCTTCTGCTCTCTCAACAATTTTCTTTTGTCTGAATTACTTAGAGTTGGATTTCTGGCACCTGGAACCAATAAGTACATAGTTAACAAAAGTATATTTATAAGTAGTCAAGAATAAAATATAACCCAAATTGTAAAGTACATGAAATCACCAGTATTTCTTGACACAAAAAGTGGCTGGTTTTGTGTATCTGGCCCTGTGCAGGATGGGAGGGAGAACACAAAACCAGAGACAAGTCAGCATTATTGCTTCAGATCTTTAGATCATTCTGTTCTTCAAGGAGGCAGAACTTGTCTTTTGGCTCCATGAGGCAACAGACAATAATGGGATTGTTCAAACCTAGGTTACATCCATAAAAATTACAAGTCTCTTCTCTCATTTATGAGTGTGATATTCAGGATAACAAATTTACAAGGGTATGAAAGACACATATGTTTTCTAACTTGATGAGTTAGAAAACAATCCTTGCATTATTTGGGCAACTTGAAGCTATCTGAGCTCTGCTAAAATCTCAGCAAACTGGTAGAATATAGTAATTATTACAGGAATAATTAGTCTGCATGTGGCTTTGTGCTTTTCATAGCCAATACCATTTCAACAAATTCTTTAATTGTAAGGAAATTTGTGAGAAGTACTGGTATGTGGCTGAATTATAAGGAAGTTTCAGGCTGATCTTTTTAATTAAAATATAACTTGTCTAAAAGCTCCGACTTCAATTCCAGTTCTATCCAGACCCATACTAAAAGTGTGGAAAATTATCTGTATTTGAAAAACGTGGTTTTATTGAGTTTAGAATGGCTGCTCAAGATAATGTGATAAGCAGGCCACTTCCCCTTTGGGGGCTGGTTAGTGAAGAACAATGAGTAGGAAAGTGTGTTGAGGTTTATAGACAGATTGGCTATCAGATGAGATTACCTTAAACGTTTTCTTTAAGCAAACATACTCTAACCTAAATTATGCTAATTCAAGTAAAAGATATGTTGACTTTTCTTGGAGGTTGAGAGATACTGCTGTCACAGTATTTTTGGCTGAGACTTTGAGTCATTTGATCTGGCATGCCTGATATCTTCAGATGCCTCTACATTTTGGATCTGATGCTATAAATATGTAGTCAGCATTTTCAGCAGTACTTTCTAACTGGTTAGATGCTCAGTGTTTTGACATGAAATACTAAGTTATTTTTTAGAAATGTACTAATGCTACTCTGAGCAGAATGAGAGCACCTTGCCAGGCTGTCTTCTCATTGGAGGCATTGGTTCTTAAATGCTTATGCCCTAAAGTGACACCAGCCCTGCTTCAATCTGGATTTCTCTATTAATGAAGAGAAGCATTTTTTCTTGTCATTTAGTTTTTTGTTTGCATAGTTAAGTTCTGAGATCTAATATATACTTTTCACATCTTTTACTCTTTTTTATTGATTTATGGAAATTCTTTACAGATTAGCAATTTTGATCTTTTATCAGTCATATCTAACACAAGTATTCTTTCTCATGTACTCTTCAGTTTTTGTGGGTTTTTTTGAACCTCAGAGTTTTTAATTCTTTTTTTCTTTTGTGATCTTTCCCTTTGTGCCTATGTTTAAAGTCCTTTCCCACTTCCAAACCAAATTCATCTGATTCGTGTTCACTTATGTGGTATACATTAACACTTTGCATTTACTGGAGCACAGAGATGTATTTGAAGTGATAAAAACTTAAATCCTGAATTGAATTTTATTTATGATATTTAAAAAGCAAGAAAAGGCAAGAAGAGATGTCATAAAGAACAGTAAATATTTGCATTCCCTGAGAGCTAAGAGCGTTTATTGGATCTGAGGCTCTGTGTGCAGGAAGAAGCCCACAGTGACTTACCTCTGCCTTGCAGTTCTTCTGGGTTTCAGGTTAGTGTTCTGACCAGTCAGGAAAATCGCTAGAGGCCTGGGTTTGCTAACAGCCCCAATGCAAGTCACACCTGAAACGCAGGTCTCTTGTCTCACACGACCATCACAGGGGTTAAGTATTGGAAATTCAAGGATGAAATGAAGGGGACTGGGGAAAGGAGGTAACTGGAGTGGAAGCTGATTTCTTTCTTCTTCTTCCACACACCTTCCCCTCCCCACTCAACACCCTGCCCCTAAACATTGGACATAGATTTGCAAGGAGTGGAAAAAGGGGACACTTTCTTATTTTCACTCAACCAAGTTTATGTCTAGTCATATTGCTGTTTTTCTCATAACTTCCTTTGAAACTGAAGGTTTGTACTAAAGTGATAGGTAGAATTCAGTGAAGATCACTCCAGGTCAAATATAGTCAGGGAGGGTCTTCTCATGTTAGGTTGGTGTCTGGAATTAAAGCGTCTAAAAAATGCCCAAAATGAGAGCCACACTTTCTTCCTTCCTTCCCTCTTCCCTCCCAACCTCCCTCCCAATCTCTCTCTTTCTGCCTCTCCCTTTCTTTTTTTCGTCTTTTTTTCCCTTGTGGTGCTGGGGGTTGAACCTAGGCCCTTGCTCATGGTAGCTTATTATGTTTCATTGAACTCTCAGGCCAAGAATTTAGATGCCACACTCCTCATTAGCTCACTGGGGAGCTCTGAAGTTACTATGTGCAAAATATATCCAATGAATGAATAAAAATGAAAGTAATTTCCTTCCTACACGTTGGGTATTGCAGAATAATTCAGACAAAAGACAAGGAGTCAGAGGTTTCTAGAATCAATTCTGCTGTCAACTACATGACCTCATGTAAATCTGTTTGTTTCTGAGCCTTAATTTCCTAATCCATGTAACTGTCTACACACAGGTTTGAGAAAACATACATGACAGCATTTTAAAACATGATATGGTGCTATACAAATGTGCAGCTGAAATAAAATCTTAACTCTGATCCCTGATATCCCCAGTCACATAAACTACCCTTTGTATTTTAACTTGGAATTCTAAGCCTCTAACTTAACAACATTTTAAGTTTAGCATATATTTCAGCATCACATGTACATAGAAAATCTTTTTTGAATGAATATCAAGATTGGACATAGGTCATTAATATTCATATCATGGTTTAACTGACTAGATTGATTTTAAATAAAGAAAAGTTATTTAAAAATAATAGGAATGTGTTTTCTCTAATATGTGGAATCTAGATACACATATATAAATGATGTAACACATACGTGATAGTACATATGTGTGTGTGTGTGTGTAAATGTGGGACTGTTTGGGGAAGAACCAGCTGAATGGGTGGGGAGAGGAAAGGGAGAAGGTGATGGGGAGATGAACGTGCTCAAAGTACGTTGTATTTATGTGTGAAAATAGCATAATGAAATCCACTAAAAACTGTCAAAAGGTAGGAGGAAGAAAGGGGATAGGGGATAAGAAAGCGATAGAGGATATGAATTTGATCAAAGTACAACATATGCACATATGGAAATGCCACAATGTAACCCCTTTGTACAATTAATATATGGTAATAAAAATGGAAAAAATAATAGCAGCCAAGTAGAATCAGGTCACACAACCTGGGAATGATCCAAACCTACTGATTAGCTGACTGTGTAAACTGTGCTTTCAGTACCATGAGTTCCTTCTGGACCATGCTGCTCTAGAGCAATGAAGGAGAATAAGCTTTCGAAAGATCTTGGAAATTGGGAGTAAATTGTGGATACGGCTCCCCCTAGTGTACTAAACACAGGCATGGGTACAGTGGCTGAGTTCTCATCCCAAATCACCAATCTTATTTGCACACTTGAGATCTCTGTTTTGTCGCTGAAGAAAGGGGGCCAGATGTCCTTTTCTCCACTGGGCTTGAGCACTGATAGTCATGGAACAAGTGAATTGATTTCAAGTATGTAAATAATGTCAAATTGTATTAATACATTTTTACTTTAAAAAGAGAATCTACTTTCCTGAGATAAAAGAATGTAATTAGGGAGAATAAGCAGGAACTAAAAGATGACTTTTACCTAATTATTTTACTAAAAAGGTTACTTGTCCCCAGCTTGGATTTATCAAGATGTTAGCCATCTGCAAATATATTTTCCTTATGCAGGACCCACAGGCCCTCTGGAAGGCCACAAGTTGAACCACAAGCAAAAGGAATGCAGCTCTTCCAATGCTAGAGATGTAGTGCAGTGACTTACATTGGAGCAACGTGACTCAAGCATCATTTCTAGAACATTAGGTCTGCAGGATATCAATGGGTCTTACTCAGATAAGGGTTCCAGGTCAAATAACTTTGAGGTATTTGGAATTTGACAAAGATGAACTGTTTTTGAAACAGCAGTATGCCTTGTAGTCCTCGGCATGCTCTGAATATGCCACCACATGGTATGACACCACACCAAGAACCAAGCATTTCCCAAATTATTCAACACAAGCTTTTCTTTTTTATGCATATCTCACATACTTGGTTCATTAATCCTCTTTTTGGCATAGGCACTGGATGAGAATTTCAGTATCTTTCAATCAAAGCCAGAGAGCAAATAGGAAAGCGCGCTGAAAGAAAGAAGAAAAAGTAGCAGATTTGGTACAAGTCAGGTGACACCAAGGAAGCTTGAGGGAAGTGTAAGAACTCTCTTCTGCATGTGAAAAATTAGTAAAGCAACCCATAGCAGTCCTAGAGGGATACTGGAAGAATCAGCCGTGCCAAAGGTGTCACCAGCCCACAAAATCACTACCACATCTGTCCTTCATCACAGCCATGATGCTGATTCTAAGACTCCAGAAAACACAGGACTCCAGAAAGCACAGGACTCCATCCTGCCAGACTCAATTTCTATCAAAACCTTTCCTTGTGACAGCCAGAGCTAATTCACATGGATGTTCCAGTCTCATTATAGGATCATAAAGCACACAGGGTGCTTCAAAGAAGTTAGAGAAAGCCTGTATTTAGTGTAAGCAGTAAACTGGAGATGAAGCCTGTAGCCCACAGCTGGGCAAACTTCTCCCAAAGAATGTTCAAGAAAGAGGGACATTCACAGAGTGCTTTGTCTTGGATAACAGTATGGTAAACAGAACAGCAGAAGGCAGGTCGGAGGTCCTTCACCATGACACTACCTCCTGTGTTGTGGGATGTACTGTTCTTATGAGTTCCATTCACATTTTAGAATGCTTGCAGACCTGAGGGCTCTGGGTGTCAACAGACCTGGGATTATGGGTTATTCTGTGCTCTCTAGCTAGGGGTAGATACAGTGTTCTGTATCTTAGGAAAGGCTTTGGTTCTTGGTCTCTTAGCATTTGAGGGTGGAGGATGGGAAGGATTCATTCCAGAAGCAGCCTTGGATTTCAATGGATCTCCTATTTTCTCTCTAATACGTTCCAGCTGGATTGACTTCAGGCACTGGGAGGTCAAGGGATGTACTCCAATGCTGGGTGAAACAGACCAGCTGGGACTTGAACTTGGGACCTCTCTGATGTGCAGCCCTCGTCAGTTAATCGCTTTGTGTCCTGGTTTGAGTCTCTGCTCTAGGCTCCACCATGCAGCCAGCATGCTGTGTCTGTCAGGACCCATCTTCTGGGCTGTCTCTGCTCATGACTGGAATAAAAGGCGTGTTACAGGTCAAGTCTGAGTATTCTGGCCGTGTAGCCAAGGGCAGACGCCTCCATGCCTGCTCAAAGCATACAATGTCTGGTGAAAGCCAGATTGAAGATAGCTAAACTCACCCGCCAAGATTCCAAAAGGAAAAAGTTAGCTCACATTTTTCCTTTGCATGGTGATTTTTCTTCCCTTCCCTTCCTTTTTTTTTTTTTTTCTTTAAAGGGAATCCCCATGTTTACAAGTTGAAATCCAAAATGCACAAGTGGTCAGTTCATGATTCTGTGACCCGTGAACATCTGTGGGGCTGGGTGTTCCTTGAGAATCAGTGGTACTAGTAGCAGTGAGCCAAGCCTGCCCTAGGCAGAAAGGAATTCTCCAGTGAGTGAAACAGTCAGGAAGCAAGGCCTGAGAGGGCTCAGGGCCTGGTTAGCCTCTGGTTCTGCCTTCCATAGGCATGCCTGCACTCGACTTCAACCAGCTTTATGAGCTGCATTTTGACTCTTATTTTTTTTTGAGGTGGGCCCATCTGAAACTCCTACAGGAATCAGGGCATGAATCTTTGTTTTGCCTTTAGGAGAAATAAATCTAGAATCTGAGATGGGCAAACAGGGACCAGATCTGTTTACAGGGAAACAAGAACTTCTCTGTGTCCTTTAAGTAGGGAGAAAATCCCAGAATAAAACATTTATTTTGTGTCTGTCTTGGAGGATGTAAGAGATCGAGAACAAATAGAGCCTCCCTTCAGGAAAGGGGGGTTTATCCAAAGCCCTCACTCCAGGACAGTACATAAAATTTCAGTGTGGCAGATGGTCTTGGATGTAGCTGGTTGCATCTGGTCATTTCCATTCTCATTTTAGATTAGTAGATGAACTTCGGCTGCATTATCATTTTAAGGTTTTAGTTTGGTAGATGCTCAAAAGTTAACCCTGCATGGAAAATGGTGGAGGGTGATGTTTGTGTGTCCTCTCAGATCCTTGGATTTCTGTGTGTAAAATGAAGGAATGGCCCAGATCAGGATGCTAAGCTTCATGGCAGCTCTAGTTGTCTGATTTGAGGTTCGCTTCTCTCCTAACTGGAGTTCAGTTCCTTTGCTCTAACTTTTCTGCTGGAATTTGGGTGTGATGGAATGAGCTATGTCCTCTCAAAATGTATATTAAAGTCCTAGCCAACAGCTCAGAATGTGGCTGTATTTGGAAAAGGTCTTTAAAGAGATTAGGAAGTTAAAAGGAGGGCTTTAGGGTGGGCCCTCATAAAATATGACTGGGGTCCTTGCAAGAAGAGAAAATTCGGACCAAAAATTTGGTCTTCATGTGGGAAGATCATGTGAAGATACAGGCAGAAGACAGCCACCTGCAAGCCAAGGAGAGAGGCCTCAGAAGAAACCAATACTGCTGGTACCTTGCCTCTGACTTCCAGCCTCCGGAGCTGTGAGGAAATAGGTTTCCATTGCTGGAGCCCCATCTGTGGTGCTTGGTATGGCAGCCTATGCTGACTAATACACTGAGCTCCATGACAGTGACTTTCATAGGTGTGAAAGAAGTAGATCTTTGATACTGATTTTTAACCTAAAATAAGCTTTTCTGTAGCAGGATATTCAAGAATTTTGTTTATTTTTTTTTACAGGTTTCTTTATCATTTGGTATGAATAAGTCATTTTAGTAAAATAAATCCTTACATTTTCTTGAATGGAATTCCACGTTTGACCCAAAGAACTATTTTTCTTAATGGCTATGATCATCTGCCTTTGAAGAAATATTGCCATTACCCGTACAATTCACTTAAAGCCAAATAGCTCACTGAATAAACCTGCAGGTATCAAATGAACAACACCAGATTTTGTTTAGTACTTTTGGCTTTAAATTTCATTCAGTCCAACTCATTTGATTGGGTTACAGAAGACAAATTAAATAGTAAAGAACCATTGTTCTTTTACTATTTTACTATTTAGAATCTGTGTCAGATTCTCAGATTCTTGAAATAAATCATGTTATTACCAAAATGGATTTTTCTTTCCCTAAATACCAAGATTCTGATTCTCTTCTTCTACAAAACAACCGTAAGTGGTTGAAAGTTGATATCTAACATTTAGAAAGCATGAGAATTCCCTTTCTCTTTCTCCCACTGGCCATAACAATGAAATGTTCCAGGGCGAGCACCTCTGGATCAAGACCACTCACTTCAGAGGTTAGAATGACAAGCTTTTGAGTCTTGGCATGTCTGTGAATGAGATCAGCTTCTATCTTATTGTAGAGCATCTACAGGCAGTGTAGATGCTCCTTACGAGATGGAGGATTCCAACCTAGCATCCTACACCCAACCGACCAGTGGAAACACCAGTGAATGAATGAGTGCCTTATTTTCTCAGCCAGTTTTTTTTAGTGTCATATAGTTGCAAGAATGAAAGTTGACAGAGTCTCAACAACACATCTTTTCAAAATCACATTTTGAAGAAGAAAGCTTTGCTAATTAAGGGATCTGTGAGGCTCTATAGGCACTAATTTCCAGCTATCAACAGAATGGAAAAAAATTCAACTTGTTTATATTCATTTATTTATATGGGTAATGAATAAATTAAGGAACACTTCATCTCAAACACAGATTGCTTTTATTTTAGCTAAGCTAACGCTTCAGTTCCATATATATTTTTGAATTTCCATCAATGTCAAACACCATTTTTTTCATTCTTTTAAAAAAAAGATTTAGAAGCACTTTTACAGCACTCAAGGAAAGTCAGCTGAGGGTTCATAATAATGGTCCTTTTAAAAAACATCCATCAGACCAAAATAAAATCATTTTAATTAACTCCTTCCTGAGTAACTAAAACCTTGGAATGTGCTGAAAGGTTACAATAAATAAGGCAAAGATCAACTAGCTTAAAATGTATTTTTAAATTAAACTATGTAAAATGTACAATATATTTCATGAAGTACAAACTGAGTTGGGCCCGGGGCCAAAGAAATGTTGTCATGTGTACCAAATAAGCTGATGAAGTGCCTTGACTGTTAGGACCTTGTGGGAACAAAAGAACATGAAGGCGCTGCAGGTAAATCAGTCAGCATCTTCTGCTGTGAGGTGACAATGACCACTGCTGAAAATAAATGACCTTGAACACACAGGTAGAAGTGCCCAGGAGAACTTGCAGGAAGAAAAATGGAATTTTTTGGGTGGCCAATTGTCCTGATGTTCTAACAACAGCAGAGAAAACTTAGCCAACACAACTATATTTTCAGATTTGAGATTGCACGGTGTGTAAACTAATCATCACTCTTTACACGTAATTTCATAGAAATGACTCACAGCGCAGCGGGCAGCAGTTCGTGGACTTGTGTGGAATGAGCTCTGTTCTCTAGATTCCTTTTTAAAGTATGCCTTCCTTTACAGGGGCCCTGTCTCTCTGCACAGGAGAAGGGATATTTCTTCCACTGTGAACATTTCGCATATTCACATCCCTACCTCAGTCCCCCGAGGCAGAAGGGAGGCTCACAAGTAGCCCAGTGCTGGACTTGGTGCCTCCATCATCCTTGCCTTCGCTGGATGCCTCAACAGATCTCATGAAAAAGTAGCTTCAGGGCCCACTTGGCAGGCTCCAAATGACTTGCTTTATATCTTGGCTCTCGTCCAGTTTTAGTGAAGGAAGACAAAATTCTATCTTCTAGAATTGTTGGGTTTTTTTTGAAAAGCAGAAAATGTATATAACTCGTGCAAAGTCAGTTTTAGTTACTTTTAAGTATTTCCACCTCACTTGGCTAGTGCTTTTCAAGGGCTGGCTCTAGGGAAAACGTGGAGCAGACCTATTTGCCATGCCCCCATTCCTGCTGCCACCACTGCACCCCAGTGGCTCAGCTAGCTGGGCATTAACCCCGAGGAGAACATGTACTTTAAAGTACTTTTCAGGATTTTTTTAAAAAAAAGGTGAAAACATTTCAGAATGTAGAGACAGATTTCTAATGGCTGAACCAAGGCATTGTTGATGGGGCGGGGGGCGGTTTGTAAAGACTGGATAGAGAGCAAGGCTTTGACGCAGTGGAGCCACCCACCTTCTACTCAAACCACATCAGAGCATCCGCCTACTCACGAAGTCCGTCAAGCAGTGTCTTACCCAGCAGTCTTGCTTCTTTTGTCTTTGACGTCCCTGGTAAGGGCCTTAGGAACAAGCAGATTCCATAAGATATGAGACTTTAGTTCTACTGCTGCTTGCACAGGACTCAGGGCCCCTTTCCCCCTTTTTTTTGTGACTAAAAGCAGGTACTTCTCAGGGGACGAGAAGGTGAAAGACACCAGGTACAATATGACCCAACGTAACCAGAGGTGGGTAAGGGAGATTACATACACTGCCTAGGGTCAGGCTTAGAATTCCTGCCATAGTGATCAATGCCAGAGCTGGACTGGTACCTGGAACCTCCATTTAATGCAGTGTTGGGGGGCAGAGATGGTTCTGATCGGTGCGAAGCACACAGCTGTCCCTGATGCCACATGACCGACATATGTAACCTGTCTTGCCTACACTCTTCCTTCTGTAGCAGATTCTTTTCCTTGCTATGCTACTTGGCCATTTATCAGAATCCTGTTTGGAAATGAAATGTCCCCAGGGGGCTTGCCATGCACTTTGACCTTGAAAGTACTTCATGCTCTGATTGGTTGGATGTAGGTGTCACAAAGCCACGTGTTCCTTCACAGATAAGTACTCTGCTCTTGGTGACAGTGTCCCCTGAGATGGACCAGAAGCAGAATCCCACCCAGGTGGGCAGAAACCACTTAACTGGGGACTTCCTCCCTTTGATGCTCTTATCTGTCTCCCCTTCTCCTCTTAGATCCTTCCAGAGCAGATCCCCTGGACTCTGCAATGTACAAGCCTGGGTATCTTCTACCACTGAGGTAATATTTTTCCAAGTCATTTTGCAAATGACAAACTTCTGGGCTGTGGATGTGTTACTTCTTCCTCTTACCCCATCACAGAGGGTGGGCGGACATGGGGAAGGCACCTCTTTGATGAAGAGGTGCCTGGTGATGGAGCCCTCTACTGTACCTGGGAAAAAACTCAAGGAGCCAAGAACAAAACAAAACAAAACCACAGAATAAAATTAAGCAAATAAAACCCGCAAAACCGGGCATCTCCCAATGACCCCAACATGTGGGAATGTTTTGTTCTCTTTAATGCACACGAGCATTAATCGAAGTTCCATCAGGATTTTTTTTTTTTCTTCCCCAAAGAACTTTCCGGAAAAGGGAGATAAAGCCATGGAGGCAACACAGGGCTGGCATCACCTCTTATAAATATCTTCCAGCCACTTTTCATCGTCTTGCTCCTCGTCATCGATTGGCTCCTCGGTCTCCAGGGGGGTGGGGACGAAGAACTGAGGTCTCGCAGGGGTCCTGCTCGCGCGAGACTTGAGTCCGAACTTGCGCTTCAGCAGGTGGAACTGCGCTTTGACGTAGTGGTAGAATTCGTATTCGTATCTCATGCGCTGGTAGAGGATCTGCACGGCCTCGGGGGAGGGGACCGTCTTCTTCACCGTCACAGTCATGTTTCCAAGTTTCCTATGCTCTGCAAAAGAACCGGGGTGCACATGAGCGACAATACCGGGGGGCCTGCCCCTGACGCAGGTGCATGGCGCAAAAGGGACCAAGAAGAGAGCGCGTCCCCACCCCCCACCCCCGCGGGATTCCCGGGTCCAGGCGTCAGTGTCGGCCTGGGCCGAGCAAATGCAAGCCTCTAATTTCCCTGTCACGCAGTGTGAACCACGTGGCTGGACCACGCTATTCAGTGGTCACCGCTAACGCGTATTTAACTCTTGAGTTTGTCACTGCGATTTCGTTTCTGCATTTCGAACAGCAGCATCTCGCGTTTCCCTCTTGCATTTCCTGACGCATGGGTGCGGGGCTTTGTCTTCAGGAGGTGCGCACGCCCGGTCTCACCTGTCTAATGAATGATCGTGGCATCTAGAAAGAATTATAAAATCCATACGAAGTTGAAATTGATACAGGATCAGTTTCAACCGTGCATATGTCAAAAAAAGGGAAGGGCTGTTGGATGTCTTTAAATGTAATTTTAATTTGTATATTTTGAAATTTTGGGGGGTTATGTATAGTAAAATCTGCTTAACAGCAAAATATTACGTGTTTTATATGTAACGCTAAATAACAAAATGGTATTATATATAACATCATTTTAACAATTCAGTGGCATTAATTACACTCATGCTGCTGTATAACCATCACGAGCATTTCCCAAATCCCTTCATGAGTCCAAACAAAAACTATACCCAATAAACAACGATGCCCGACTCCCCTCCTTTCCTTACCTTACCCCCATCTCAGGTAACCCTTAATCTACTTTCCGTCTCTGTGAATTTGCCTACTCTAGGTACCTCATATAAGTGGAAGCAAAGTGTTTGCCCTTTTGTGTCTGGTGTATTTCAAGAGCACAATGTTTTCACAGGTTATCCATGTTATAGTGTGGGTCAGTATCTCCTGCCTTTTTAATGGCTGAATAACATTCCATTTGATACACTACAGTTTATCCATTTATCCACTAAGAAACACTGGGTTATTTTCACTTTTTGGCTATTATGATGGGCAGTTGCATCTAAGTGTCTCTCTCTCTCTCTCTCTCTCTGTACTGGAGTTTGAACTCAGGGCCTCACAGTTGCTAAGCAGGTGCTCTACCACTTGTGCTATGCCTCCCCCCGCCAAGCCCTTTTGTCTTTAGTTCTTTTTTTTTTGGATAGTCTTAGGTTTTTGCCCAGGACAGCCTGGACAGCCCTTGTCCTATTTATACTTCCTGAGTAGCTGGGATTCACAAGCATGCACCACTACATCAAGATTATTGGTTGACACAGGGTCTTGATAACTTCTTGCCCAGGCTGACATTGAACTGTCATTCTCCCAATCTCTACCTCTCAAGTAGCTGGGACTACAGAGGTGAGCAACTATGCCTAACCTGTAAGAATCTCTGTGAGACCCCATTTTTCCAATTCTTTGTGTTACATACCTAAGAGTAGAATTTCTGAATCTTATTGTAATTCTACATTCAATTTTTGAGGACCTTTCATAAAGTTTAACATTTTGTAAAGAGGCCATACCATTTCACATTCCTACCTGCAATGAGCAAGGGTTATAATTTCCCCAATTTCTTTCCCACAATTTTCCTCCTCCCTTTCTTTTTCTTTTTAAAATTAGACACATTCCAGTAAATGTGAAATGGTATCTCGTGGTTTTGATTTGCATTTCCCAATGAGTAATGATGTCGTACTATTGATTTATTTAATGACTAATTTTTTTCATGTGTTTGATGGCCACTTGTATCTCTTTTTTGGAAAATATTTAAGTCTTTGGTTTATCTTGGAATTGGGTTGTTTGATTTTTTTTTTTTTGAATTGTTGTTGCTGAATTCTAGGATTCTTTATATGTTCAGGATATTCTGCATATATATTAGGCATATTCTGGAAATTGTCTTTTCATTCTGTTGATGGCGTTCTTTGATGCACAAAACTTCCTAATTTGGGTGAAGACAAATTCACCTACTTTTTTGCTTTTGTTTCCTGTGCTTTTGATGTTATATTTAAGAAACCATTTCCAGATTCAGGATCATGAAGATTTCCTCCTGTATTTTCTTTTGCCATTCTTGTTTTTCATTACAACTTTTGTCACCAAATCTGAGTAGGCACATGGTTTATCACATGCCATTGCAAATAATTGTTTCCAAAATCAAAGTCACCAGAAAGGACAAATGCTTCCCATTTCTGAGGGTATTTGAGATCCCTTCTGAAGTCTGCAGTAGCTGTTCTAAAGAGGAGCTAAGAAAGTTCACTCACTACTGGTGGCCTCATTGGAGTAAACTGACTCTCTTGAAAAGCATGATACATATCTGGATATACCAGTTCTAGAATTTTTGTTAAAGAACTTGGCCAACACTCTTCTAAAATAGGTTCCTGATAGAACATTTGATCATATCTGTCTTTTCTACAGAATTATACTCTAGCTAGTGGGCCCTTTTTGTCATTGTAAGTATAGATATCTCTTTGTGTTTTTACAATAGCAGTATCTCATGAATGAAAGACAAGGCACAAGGAGTTTTAAGTGAATCATTGAGAGGCAGAAGAAAAATAAGCCACCCATTTACAGTCTCTTATAATCGGTTCCTCTCTGAGCACTGTAAGTTGGGTGAAAGCCAGGTGCTGTGATACACACCTATTGTCCCAGCTACTTGGGAGGCTGAAGCAGGAGGCTCCCTTGAGCCCAGGAGTTGGGAGGTCAGTCTGGGTAGCATACTGAAATGTGTCTCAAAGCAAAAAAACTGGGTTGGATTTTGTTATTTCATAAGAAAAAAAAAAGGGATTCCTATCACTTTCAAATAATTTATTAAATTCTTTGGGCAAAACTTCTCTATTTTTTTCTCACAAAAACATATGCTGTTATTTGCTAAATAGTTGAGGGAACTAGGCAAAGGGAGAATGAGGATACAGAGGGAAAAAGGAGAAAAGTTGGTATCAGGAGTGTTTGTTTTCTTCTCCTCAAAAGAAGGGTCCCCTAAAGCAGTGCACCTGGCCTATTGCTGTAGCCCCTCTTCCAGGGAGAAAAACTAAGTATATTTTGTCCAGGGTTGGGTATTTGATTGTGCATTTGGGAGAAGGGGTTGGGAAGTTTCTCCATCCTGTACAAGTGCGTCTTCTGTAGAGATGTCACAGCCTTTCAGGATGTGCCACATCAAGCTGCAGTGGCCTGCTAATCTCATTTTGTAAAGGTGACATTTGGATCTCTGTCTGCCTGTCTCCCATGTCTCTTTCTCAATTAGTTTAGATCTTGGGCAGGATTAAGTTGGTATTATTTATTAGTTCCTCAAATCCCAAAGGCAAGCAACACAAAACACATGCTGTGATGTCCTAATCACTTGTGTAGGAGGGAGGCCAATAGTTTGGCTCTAAATACTCTAGCAGCCAACAAAGAACTCAACATATTACACTGTTCTTAAGAAAAGCTATTCACAACTATTCCTAGTTATTACATCATTGGGAAAGAGTTCCCATTAATTTTCATAGCAAAAGGAATAATGGAATTAACAACATTTTAATAACATCTGCAGAGTAAGTCATATATAGCAAATCTATTCCTGGACTGCACCAGCTCTGGGGATTCCACTCAGATTGCTTTACTTTATTCACATTTTATAAGGTAATGAGCGATCTGTAACAAGACTCCAAGAGTTTACATACAAGTCACCTCACCATCCTGACCAAAGTGTATTGGCTGTCTGATGGTACTGTCAGAGAAAACCCCTGAGTCCTGCGCTTGCTAGAAAAACTACAGACCAGACAGACTTTAAGGGAAGAGGAGGTAAAGGGGGATTTGAAGAAAATTTTTTGGCTACAGAATTTTAAAAGCTTTTGCTTCTTTGATAGCAAAAGATATCCAAGTGTATTTCAGGTTCTTAGTCCTCTGTCTTCTTCTTAGCTCCCTCCCTGAACTCCTGTCTAAATACCAGGGACAGTGACAGCAGGTTCAGAGAAATCTTGAGTCAATTTTTTTACTAAGCTTTAGTTTTGCATTAATATCCAGTTCTTGCTCCATCTACCTATCCCCTTTCTCTTTCTTTCCTACATCCACTCTCTTCTTCATTGTCAACCTCTTCTCTTTCCTCTCCACTGCCATCCAAATTCTCAGAGTTAGCTAAATTTGTTATCACCAAATTTTCAACTTCAACATGATTAAACCTTCAAAGCCTGCTTTTTGTGTCCCTAGTACTCCATTCAAGTAACTCCTTAGGCCTCAGTAGGTGCTCCTCAGGCCTTCCAGCCTCTCAGCTTGGCCTCCCAACACTGTTGCCCACGTGTGCCATCTTGAAACACTCCTTCCCTTGGCATCCGTCGCAGATTTTCTCTGATCATCCTTGCCTGTCTCTGCTTTCTCCCTTCCCATTCTGTTTCCTGCTCTTCCCCATCCTGTCCTTTAAATGTTATGCATCCCAGGGCCCTATCCTAAACTTCCCCTCCCCTCATTATTACCTGGGTGGTATCAACCAATCCTCCACTCTTTAGTTCTCATACTACTGTGGACAGCAAAACCAAAAGCTTATATGACATTATTGTAGATTTACTGCCCTTCCTACACACAGAGTTGCCAAATTTAGTAAGAAGGTTAATGATGCTGCAGGGCCTTAGGTCGTGGCTATGGTATCATCTGTGACAGCTGAAACAGATTCAGATTCAGCCAACATCGACAGTGAGCACCTATTAAGGACTGTGTGTGTGTGTGTGTATATATATATATGTACATATATATACATACATATATATATATTATTTAATAGTTTGTGTAATATAATTGTCCCTATTGTACAGATGAAGACTAGAAGCTGTGTGAGATAAAAAATGATGTACTCAAGGTCACACAATCAGTAAGTACATGACAAGGGAGTACCACCATTCTTCATGTTGACGTTTTCCCCATCTGAAAGCACTGGGCCAGAACCAGAGAAATTCTGTGAGCCTGTACAAAATTATCACTGTCATCTGGAAAGGCAAGAGGGCGCTTTACCTGGTGTAGTAAGTACAGAATTTTGTAAATCACATTTCAAAGACATATGGTTATGTGTCTAGTTGTATGGCAATCAGTGCTATGGAAAAGTCATTCCATTGCTAAGTGTTCCAAATTTTTGTAAAATGCCAGACTTTCCCTCCAAACAAAACAAAGTTATGTGAACTATGGAATCAGCCGTGCTCCAGATTGCTGGAATAGCAGTTCTAGAGGAAGTTGTTAAGATTTTTTTGTAGACTGTCATTATTTCAGCCTCAAAAATTATGTTTTAAAAATGGACACTTACTAGCAGCGTCCTTTGGGAAGTGAAGAGCATGTTAGATCAGCGTGACTGCAGAATGTGACCGTCAGGAAGTAAAGAGCTCACCCCCAGGGAATCCTTTGAATCTGGCAGGAACTGAGAGACAGCCTGAAGGAGCACATCTCTTGTGCCCACTAAGGAACATTTAAAAGGAGAGACAAAACCAGAGCTCTTTCCATTAAGGCAGGGGTGGCAAGGAGGCAGCCTGAGATCAGACTGGCAATGTGTTATTTGGCACGTGGAGTATCTTTTCAGAAACTGATTTAGTTACAAGACATCCTATTTCGTATGGAATCTGGATTTCAGCTTTTCTCGAAGGAAGGCTACAGAGCTTAATGTGACTGCTCCCTCAAGAGAGGCCAGTGCTCTCCAGTTGTCTCAGACCCCAAATGCCAGTTCATTCTTTTGTTACTTGCCTGGCTGCTATAAAAATTTGAGTTTTATGTACAGATATGGTGGTACCTGGCTGTAATCCCAGCTACCTAGGAAGTGTAGATAGAAGGATCTTAGTCTGAGACCGACCCTCAGCAAAAGTACGAGACCTTATCTGAAAAATGAGCTAAAAGCAAACAGACATGAATTGTAGTTCAAATGGCAGAGTGACTGCCTAGCAGGTGAGTGTAATGCCCTGAGTTCAATTTCTGGTACCACCCAAAAAAACTGAGTTATATATTTCTGTTTTAAAGGTGGATTTCATAAATCTAGGAAGCAAGTGTTTCATGTGAAAATTAAGCCTTCAATTAGGCTTCCTTGGTGTGTCTACCATCACCTTCCTCCCCTCTTCTACAAATAATCATTGAAAAACTGTTTTGCATCAGACAGAGGAGTTATGAGCAACGAATGGGACACCACTGCCATCACCATCACCAGACATTGTGAGGTATGCATTTAGTCCTTACAGAACTCCCAGTGCTTAGGGAAGGGTGCCTCTCATTATCACCACTTACAGATGTGACCCTGGAATTTTGTAGCTTGCTCAAGTTCACAGGACTAGATGAGGTGAAGCCAGAAGTTGAGTCTGGGGAAGTCTGACTTATGAGCCCAGGTCCTTAACTCTTCGTCTTAGAGGGTGGAATGGAGCTCGCAGTCTGAGGGCAGACTCTCCACACAGGACAAGTGACCATAGGACTGAAGAGAGCATCACACGGTGGTTTGCTGTTAGCTCTGCACTTCCTGTCCTTGGTCAGGAAAGAATAGGACTGATAGACTCCTCTTTCCTACCCTGCAGGAGGACTGGCCTTTCACAAGTGCTATTCGATCATGAAGATTTGTTGGGTGTGCAACACTGTGTAGGGTGTGTGTGTGTGTTTCAACCAAAAGATGGAAAATTTACTTTTAGGACACCTCTGAAGCACTATCAACCCTTGGAAAATTGTCCATGGATTTTGTTCTTAATGTTCCGCTAAGCTGAGAGTGAGCAGGGTGGGTGACACCCCATTTTCCTTCATGTTTCCTCTGCTCAGCACTGGGGGAAGCCCATCACGCCCTTCCACCTGCCTCCCTATAGCAGGCCAGAGGGTGTTCTCAGCCTTGGAGAAGGTGTGTCTGTGTCTGTGTGACTGTGATGCAGCCAGGTGGGGATGAAGGCAGAGTCTGAATGCGTTCTGTAGGAATTCCTGAGCTTCGTGAATACTGGATCCCGGGCAGGAAGCAGTCTGCCCTCACATCTGGGATTCTTCAGCTCCCACTGGGGTCTATGAATTACAGCGTTTAACTTGTGGTTCAGTTGCATTTTTGGAATGATAGTGCTGGTCATGTCATATTTCTCTGTTCCTGTCCTTTAATTAATAGATACACTTTGGCAGAGAGAAGCTGTGGTTGAGGATGCTTTTGGAATTTTTTCTTTTTCTTTTTGGGTGGTACTTGAGATTGCACTCTAGGTCTCACTTGAGCAACACCTCAGTTCATTTGTTTTTAGTTTGTTTTTCAGATAGGGTCTCACACTTTGCCAGATGACCTTGGATCTCAATCCTCCGACCTTTGCCTCCTGAGTAGCTGGGATTACAGGTGTGTACTACCATACCTGGATTGTTTAATTTTCCTTACTGACCTTCAGGAATTGGCCAGATAATCCCCTTAGCTGTGTTCAGGATAACTGCAGAACATTTCCTCAAAATAGGCACTGGTTTTGAGCTGTTGAATACTGAGAAGAGGCAGGAAAAGGGGAAGAAATGAACAACCTTTCTATTTAAATAGCAAAATAGAGATTTTCTTTGACTTTTTGGAGGTACTAGGGTTTGACCTCAGGGCTTTATGCTTAGCTGGGCAGGCACTCTACCTCTTAAGTCACACCCCTGGCCCTTTCTGCTTTAGTCATTTTTTGAATAGGGTCTTTATTTTATTTTATTTTATTTTGCCAGGGCAGGCATGGACTGAGATCTTCCTGCTTAAACCTTCTGAGTAGCTGAGATGACAGGTGCACACCACAACACCCAGCTTTTTTGTTGAGATGGGGTCTCACCAACTTTTTGCCTTGGCAGGCCTAGAACTACAATCCTTTCAATTTCCACTTCCCGAGGAGCTGTGGTTATATTACAAGTGTGCGCCAACTTGCCTAGTCTTCTTTTTTCTTTATAGACATATCCACACACCCATCTGGAGGAGGGGGTGCAGAGCCCCATATAGTCCTGAATTGGAATCTTTTTTAGACTATAGACCCCAATGACATAAAAATCTGTGGCTGGCCACCCAATGTCGGAAGACACAAAACAAAAGCCAGTAGAATGTGGCTAGTGGGGGAACTGCTTTCTCCATTATTAAAGTTCTGCAAATAGTTGTTTAAATAGCTCACCCCACCTACCCACTGCTTCCCCCAACAGAACAGCATCCCCTCTCCATTTGCATGGGCCTCTTGGATTGATGCACTTTCACCAAGCCCTGCCTACTTTACAGAGTCCTGGCAACCATTACACTCACCAGTACCAAGGGCCTGAGAAGTCACAAGACTGGCTCGAGGTTGTGAAACCAGTAAGTGAAGTCCTGAGACGAGAAAGCAGGCTTTCTGATTCCAGCCTAGCACCTTCTTGCTGTAGCACAGGCTGTTAATTTCCAAATCGAGTGGCAATCCATAACCACCCACTTCTCCTGGCCCAGTGTGTACTCTGGCATTAAGGGCCTGGGTGAAAAAGAAGAGCTTGAGTGTTCTAACTTGAGGTGACCGCTGTGGTGAGTTGAGGAGGAGCTGCTGAAAATCGTGCAAGCCAGCAAAAATGTTTTCAAAATGAAAGCAACTGTGTCATTTTTAGTTTTAGCTCCCCAGAGTCCAGCTCCAAGCCCGGCATGTAACGACCCTCCATAAATGTTTGTTGATTTGAAACCTGCATTTTAAATCCATTGGTAAGGCTGGATTAACCCAAAGGGCAACTTTTGGTGTTGATTCTACGTTATGTTGTTTTTGCTAAATTCCTTCCTTAGTTGAGGGTCCTCCCTGGACAAACCTTCCATTTCTAGAAGTCACATTTCTTGAGGCTAGCTAGGCTGATAGGAAAGATTTGGCTCATAGGCTAATCTGGACAGGTAGCAGTATTTGCTTTGCTTAGCCACTCTGTTGAAGAACACTATGTTATGGTGACAGATGGCTTTCACACACTTCGCGAAGCTTAAGAAATACTATGATA
The DNA here is from genome assembly GCF_047511655.1 of Castor canadensis. Lineage (NCBI taxonomy): Eukaryota > Metazoa > Chordata > Mammalia > Rodentia > Castoridae > Castor > Castor canadensis. The sequence goes on from NC_133386.1 coordinate 16,768,973, forward strand.
AGGGATGGTCTGTTACAAACATAAATACCTATGTAAATAGACATGTCACCGCCACCTACTTATAGCTGATGAATTTGCATCAGGTGTGTTATGTACTGAAATCAAGCACTGTTGTTCCAAAAGATGTCTGTGTGACTTAATTTTGCTATATTAGTGCTGTTCAGTGACTTGATTCACCATCATTTTTGCTACTTTTCAATGTTTCTACATTTTCAAAAGAAATACGTTGTTTAGAAGTAAAACACTGATTCCAAGGCCTTGCCATGGACATAATTTAAATAATGGCTCTTTCATCAACTTTGACCACTTCCTGGTGGAAGATCTTAGGCCAGGTGACTAGGAGTATTTTCAGGAAGCTGAAGCTGCTGTCACAGGGCAGGGGTTGCAAATGGAAAGTCCTGCAGAGCCCTGGGAAAGACAACTTGCTCAGAACCACGACAATCCTGCATGGGATGCCTACACCCGTGGAAAGTGCACATGCTCTAGTTTGCCAATGCAAACGGCTCCTCCCAATGCACTGCATGAAACACTGGGATTTAACTTTGAACTTGATAATTAACATTGATCACCAGTAACCTAGTTTGTATGCAAGATTATGTGGTGACAACTAAGGCCATGAATGGATTTTGCTTTGCTGTCTGAGATCTGGACATTTTGCAAACACTGCTGCTCACTTCACCTCAGCTACCTTGACGTGATGTTTGGACTGTTTCATAATCTTCGGTGCTCTTAAAAGTCTCTTTAATGTAAATAAAAAGGAAATCACAGACCTGCCCCTTCAGCCTTCCCTCCTACCTCCCTTCATCTGTCAAACATGCATAATGGAAAATGATGTTGTCCTGGCTCTGGGCCAGAATAAACAATGTGGAAATACTGTATAAACCCAGCTGCCGCCGTGGAGGACAGAGGCCTTGCTTTATGACCTCTGAGATGGTTAGCCATATGCAAAAGAAGCAAACCTTACTCATTTGCACGTATTCAGATGCTGGGCTGCCCGGGCATTCCTTTACTCCACCGACAGGAATGTACTCCAACTGACCAGAGTCCCTCCCTGCTAACAAGCTGGTCCAGCACAGATTATGTGCAAGAAATGGGTATGTTTCATAGCAACTAGAAGTGGGGCCGTATTTGACCATCACCCCCAAATAAGCATCATCCAAAGATGAACATCATTCTTCAGCTGCAGGGAGCTGAGTGGTGATCCACTGAGAGGCCTTGCTGTTTTAACAAGCACTCTGTCAAAAAAACTCTGGTTTACCAACAGGGATAGGCAATTTTCTTAGGCGAAAGGTTTGGTGAAAGTCATGGTCAAGTGTGGTGAGACTGAAGCATTAGTGCGAGAGAGAGAATGCACCATGACTGAAGCATTAGTGCGAGAGAGAGAGAGAGAGAGAGAGAGAGAGAGAGAGAGAACCATCTCACGCTCCCCAGGTCAACAACTACTCCAAGTTCCTGCAGAGCCCTGCACCATGCTGCCTGCTCCTGCAACCGTGTGAACACGATGCTTGTCACAGATAGAGTAAACTCATTTCCTGAATTATGCAGGGAGGCCACACAGTTCAAACACATGAAATACAACTGCAAGCCAGCCTAGCTCTCCTGCAGCTGCCTACAGCGGAAATGAATGTATGTCACTGGCTCGCGGTGATGTGCGGGGCTGACAGGGCCAGCGTTTGATGTGCCACTCAGATGATCGATGGCATGTTAAGATCAGCTTCTTGGAGGTATGGCAATTAAGGGAGAAAAGAACAAAAAGCTGTTCATGGCGGTCTCCAAGCTTAGGGTTGGTAAAGTAAACACAAGGAAATTTTTCAGCCTTCTTTTCAGATCTGGTAGTATAAATAACTAAAAATAATTTGAGATCACTTTGAATTTCAAGGGAACCTTTGCTCTATGTAGCCAAATATAAGTTACATGATTTTCTTTCTTTTTTAAAAATGCCTGAAACGGCTAGGTTCCTTTGATGAAGGAGAATGAAGGCTTTCTAACACTCCCACTCTGCTTTGATCATTAGAAGCAGAAGTACAATAAAAAGAACAAGAATGAGAAAGTGTTTGGCCTGTCTGGGGTATGTCAGCAAAGGCCCACAGAGACCAGGGTGCTGGCCCCTTTGGGGTGGAAGCTAGCTAGCCACCAGCCTGCTAGGGGACATGCATTTCAGAAACTATGCATCTGAGGGTCCTGACTCCACTCAACTTGGAAGTGAGGGCACCCACTGAAGGGGCTTCCACATATTGCCTGGGCAATTCATCTCCACACTATTTATTCCAGAATCTGCTGAAATTGCTAAGAGGGTGGCACTTAGTTATTTTCTTTCCCGAACTCTGCTCATTCACCAGCACTTGATAGGTACTGCACACTTTCTAAGTCCAAAGCAAGATTCCAGGGAATATGAGAACCTCTGAAAGCTAAAAACAGGCTCACTGACACTTTGAAAAGGAGGAATAAACACTAAGAGGAGAAATGAATATACAATCCCTCCAATAATTGCCTTGGCCACCTGGGAAGCTCTGCCTTACTGGGGATCAGAAGGGCCCTTCTCCTAGTAGAGCATAAGGAGAGAGATGGGAAGGGGGAGCATCAGAGGGTGGCACTGGCAGCTGCAGATGTCTATGTTTTGTAGAGCTAGGTGAACCCTTGGCCAGATAAACTTCACAAGCAATGAATCAGCTGGGGAGCTGGACCCCAGGAGAGACTGGGCCAGGGAAGATGGTGAAGGAGCCTTCCAGCAACACTCTGAGATCCTAAAGCTTAGACCTAAGCATGTTGGGGCTGAAGAGGTCACCAAGCCTCTTCCCTCCTACCCACACTCTCATGATCAGAGGAATCAGCCTGGAGCCACCTTAGTGCCCACTGAGGCAGGCTGCTCCAACAATAGGATTTTCTTGCCACTCAGGCTTGCGGGGTACAGGGAAACTTGCTCCTGTGTCTTTTCTCCCCAAGTCTGGCATCATGATCCAAAACATCAAAAACTGATCATTTCTTTGAAAGTACATGCTTCCCTAAACATACACAAATGCTCTCCTCAGTACAGCATCTTGCCATTAAAATACTGACTCAAGATGAGAATGGCAACAAAAGAAGGGTTTCTTATGACAGCAACAGTGAGCAAAACATTTCTGTTTAAAAATATCTACATCTGAAAAAAACTCATTGGAAGACTCACTTCAGCTTTATCCATTAAGTGTGTCTTTTTGTTGGAAATATATTTCATATTTGAAGTCATTACAAAGAAATGTGTTTTTGTTGCTTTTTGTACTTTTGTTACTTTATTTGGAAACACACTATAGAAGCCCAAATCAGTGGCTCCTGAAGACATCTTAATTAAACTAATTGCTTACTGGAACAAGATTGAGCTAGGTATGGTGGTACCGGTGGTGTGTCCCTGTAATGCCAGCACTCCAAAAGTGGGGATGGGAAGATTACAAGTTCCAGGACAGCCTGGAATATATACATTGAGAAGAAAACAAAACAAAAGAATAAACAAAAACAAAACAAAAGAATAAACAAAGATTAAGAAAAATGCCCTCGCAGTGCCAAGTTTCCTTGGCACTTGACGACTCTGTAAGTTCTGCCTGTAATTTGCACACAGAATTCTTCTCCCATTTCTCACAGTCGGTATGGTCCTAGCAGGCCGAGGCTTACTTGTCTTGCTCTCACACATGTGCACACACATGCACATATACACATAGATTCCTGTCCACAGAGAAGAGGCGCTTCTGACAGAATCGAAGGCCTTAGCAGCAATAAGAAGAAAATCCAGCAGTCAGCACTTAACGTTGCATTTATTTTAGGGAAACACACAAAAGGCTGCATGATTACATATGAACAAGCATGTATCACACTTCATCGTGGAAAGCAAGCCTTGATGATAGTGAAGTGACTGCTGACACCCACGCAGTTCTGTGTCTCACTTTTTATATTCGTTTATTATTTTTTCCCTCGAAGTTTTCTTACCTTCCAAGTATGTATGGGGTCATCATAAACCCTCTGAGTGGTTTATAAGCTTTTAGTCTTAAGCCTTAATTCTTAGAGAGTAATTTATAATTTAAAAATTCATTTTTCTGGTTATGATATCCATATATATCCATACACATATAAATGTTTATCTATGTGTACATAGATACATAAGCAAATGTGTAGATGGCCAAGTTTTTGGAAAACTTAGGAAAATAAGGTGACTTTTAATCAAGCCATGATTATTAGGGTAGTAAAATATTTCCTTCTAGTCTTGTTCTTATTTATGTATGAGTTGTAAAAGACATGTTATATTGCTTATTTAACTTTATAGTCTTTCAACCTGATCACAAGCATTTTCCTATATCATTATTTCAAGCCAAATTCTGCAATGTGTTTTTATATGGATGCCTGAACATCGTATAACCAAATTGCTACTGCTAATAATTGGGTTCTCTCAGTTTTAATGACTCTGAGTACGCTGAGGCACACATCCTTGTTCATACATGACTGTGTGCCCTCTTGTGTGTTCCCTTAAGAAAAATGAAATCTCAGGTGCTGACTGCTGAATTTTCTTCTTGTTGCTGCTCAGGTCTTCAATTCTGCCAGATGTAAGATACTCTTTACCTTTTTCTTTGGTTAGAGATCCAGAAATGTATATAATGCAGTGTTCTTCAGTTGTAAGGCATTCATTTTAATGTTGCACAAAGCCAGTCTATCACCTAGCTTATTACTGTTGAAAATGCACAGGGCCTTTTGAAAATCCTCTATCTACTGACTGTGAAAATAGAAGGAACAATTCCACTGCTCATAAAACATTTAGTGAACTAGAAACTCTTATTAAATGACATCATATATGAAAACAATCATGGGTATGAAATCTTGTTTGTGGAGTCTATGAACTGGGTGTTCATATAAGGCTAGAGATCATAAACTTAGTTTTTTCTTTCTTGTAGGTAATCTTAAATGTATTCTCTTTAACAGAATATAGTCTATTGCATTTTTTGTTTTGCTTTTTTTACTATTATTTTTATCACAATCATCAGGCTTGATGTGTGACCCAAAGGAGAGAAAGAGCCAGCAACTTGGATGTTCTCTCTGGAATGCTAAACATGGTGAAATTTTGATAAACCCTTCAAGAGCTGTGAATGAAGTAGCTGTTCGTGGAGGCTGAACATGTAGATAAGGGAGATATTTAACCTCCTGCCTAGGCCTTAAGAAGTTAGGTTAATGAGAGGTGCCACTCAAAATAACCATTCCCAAGTCAGGGAAGTGTGAAATGAAGTTCCAAAGATGCTGTCAATTCTGTAGCGAGAGTTTGCAATGTTACTTTCAGTTAAATTTACTTTATCTGGGCAATCTGTACCAGGTACCAGGTCTTGGGGGATGTAAATGAACTGTTAATTGTCACATTTACAAATGCATGGCCTATGAGACACTGTTTAGGTCATTCTTATTTTGTGTCTAGAGATGACCTGCTTTCAGTCTACTGAAAGTGCATTCCTTTCTTAATAAATTTTATTATCACTTTCACTACAAAAAGATAGCGTTTGTATCTATAAGTCCATTCAAATTGTGCTTTAAGTAAAAGCTTAAGAAAGAATGAAATGAAAGTGTGTCTTTCCATTTGTATGGGAGACCCATTTGTTTATTTAAACTAAGTTTGCCAATCAAATGCCAGAGCCCGTCTGAGGGAAAAACACCTGGGTGCTGTAACTGTGATCTTAAAATAAATGGAAATATCTGATATTAACATTTACATACTGTAAAAATGTCATAGACACATAAACTTGCAAATGAAATCTGGGAAGAATTTTTTTAACTTCACCATACTTTTTTGAGGTGTGGAGGATCAAACCCAGGATCTTGCATGTGCTAGGCAAGTGCTCTACCACTGAGCTACATCCTCAGCCCTTTTACCGTATATTTTGAAAGGTTTTGTTGTGGTATGAATTTGCATATGTACCGGAGCTTTCTCCTAATGAGAAAAATTAAGCTCTTTCATTCTTCTGATGTATGAAAGAGAAGCAAGGAGGGCCAGGCACTGGTGACTCACTCCTGCAATCCTAGCTACTTGGGAGGCTAAAATGCAGAGGATTTCGGTTTGAGGCCAGCCTGAGCAGATAGTTCAAAAGACCCGATCTCCAAAATAAGCAGAGCAAAATGGACTGGAGTATGGCTCAGGTGGTAGAGCACCTGCTTTGCAAGTACAAGGCCCTAGCTCAAACCCCAGTCTTCCCCCACCATCTTCCCCCACAAAAAAACTCACAAAAATCAGGAGGAATATTGACACATAAGGTTAAGTTAGGTCAACAGCTATAAATGAAGGCAGTCTGGAAGATTTCTTCAGCTGAACTTTCATGGTCAAGGTGAAGAGAAGCTTCAGAAGCCTGTGGTGTTAGTGGAAGGGAGAGGACAGATTGCTAGGTTAGACCTTTGATGCAACACAAGCCTGAACTTGTGGAATGCACATCAGTCTTCTTTCCTCTCACCACAGTGCTGGGATGGAACCTGGGGCCTTGCGCATGCTAGGCAAGAACTTTACCACTGAGCTACACCCTAGCCCTAGCCTTCTTCTAGGATAAGGTGGGGGTGGGGACAAAGAAGGATGAAAAAGAAACTACCTACCCATGCTGGAAAGACCAGGAACAGACCGGAAGCATGCAAGAGAGAGTGTTAATGTGTTTTAAAATGCTCATAGATAGAGCTAGATTCCATCAGGATTGATTCGCTTCTTTTTTAAAATAAATTTTTATTAAGATATATTCATTATACGGGAGGATTCAAAGTGACAATTCCAATTAGACTTATATTGTACAATATTTACATTACCTCCATTGTCTCTCCCCCTCAACCCCCTCACATTCCACTTCAAGCAATTGCAAGAGATTTCTTAGTTTTGTTTCATATAGGCGTATGAAATCCATCTGCCATATAGTGTCAACTTAATCTCCTTCCTTCACCTGCCCCCTCCCAATAGTACCTTCCCCCCAACACACCTATTTTACTGGCTTTAAAGATAGGTGTGGTTGGGGGCAGAAGAAAGGGTAGCTTGAATGACATTCAAGGCATTCTTCAAAAATCCTTTCAAAGGCTGGAGAAAACAAGTGGAAAAGTTGTAACCCACTGCATTTTAGTTCTATTGGGGGCATGAAATGTAACTTCATGATGTTCTATAGACAGTAACTTCACTGCATGAAACTGAATACATGAACTGGCATTAAATCCATACTATACTTATATTGCATTTTGATATAATAGTAGAGACTGGCTTATAAGGTCACAGTCCTCTTTTTCAAATCATGCACGGTTAAAGAAACATTAAAAAAATTTCTAATGGCTCCTACATTCTAGCAAGACCATACATAGACATGCTGGTTGATTTATGACTTTCCAAGAACCTTGCCTCTCCAATGGCTTTTACCGAGTGATTTATTTACTTGGGCTTTGCTGAGATGACCTCCTGGTCGAACTAACTGCGATGTCTATAGCCTGATGTGTAGGACTGAACTCCCTCACCAACACATCTCTTGAATTTCCATGAGAGCTGTGGGTTCTTAGGCAGACATTGGAAGTCTTAGGTTTGTTTATAAAATGTCTCTCCTTATGCACCATTTCTCTATGGACAAAAGAGAAACTCATTGACAATTTCTGATGCACTGATAAGGATTCGTGATTTTGGCAGCTCCACCATGCTGCCTCACCTACCTCTGGTCTTTACTGCCCAGTTTCCTCTTTTACATTAAAAAATCCACTTACTACATGTCACCTTTTAAAATAGGAAAGTTCTTTTATCAGACTTCTATGAAGTCATTAGCTTTTCCAGTAAGCACTAGTGTTCCCTGTGATCCCAGAGAGTAAGATGTGCACAGTGAGCCAGGTGCTGGTGGCTCACACCTGTAATCCTAGCTACTCAAGGAGGCAGAGATCAGGCAGATGGAGGTTCAAAGCCAGCTTGGGCAAATAGTTCAAGAGACCCTATATCAAAAATATCCAACACAAAAAAGGGCTGGTGGAGTGGCTCAAGTGGTAAAGCACCTGCCTAGCAAACATGAGGCCCTGAGTTCAAGCTCCAGTACCACAAAAGATGTGTACAGTGTCTGGAATCCCAAGAGATTGTCAGGACAATGCTAGTATGCATATGATCTCCTTAGCGATGATCTTACGAAGATGTGGTTGAACATGAAGGAGAGTGGATCTTGCTACCAGGAATAAGTATGTCTCATCACAAATGTTCACACCATTCCTACCAAAAACGTGCTAATTATCTTCTAATTTAATGCTACTTACTTTGGTCATTGCTTCTTGGGTTTTACGTGTGACAATAAAATGAAGGCCTGAGGTCTTGGCTAGAAGTGAAGAGTAGTAAAACTCCCTGGCTCTTCTTTTAGTAGATTTAATCCCACTTTCCCTTTCTGAATGTTTGCAAAACCCTCTGGAGCGCAAGGAACAATTTCCTTTCTTCCCTTCTTATTCTACAAAGTCCAAAACAGCACAGAGGAGAGTTGCTGGGCTTGGTGGGGATGGAGTGAGAATAGGGGAGGAAATCACACCTGCCCTGAAATTTTGGTGGTGCCCTGGTCGGGGGGTAATGGAGGGCCACCATTTCTGCTGTGCCACACCTATGATGGGCGTTTCTCTGAAGTCATGGCTGGACCTAGCCTTTCAATCTTTGCGTCAGTGTTTCTGGGTGCTGAGACCAACTGTCCAGACTGGCACTACTTATGAGCTCCAATTCTTGCAGGTTTCGGCTGAATGAATGCCTTGAGGGCTTTTAGATCAGCCTGTCTCTGTGCATTCCTTGAGGTATTTAAATTTCGGTGTTTGATAAGTTAATGTTTATCACATAAGTCTTTATATCCACTTAGAATGTTTATGAGGGAATAAGTTCTCAGTTCCATATTGCACTGTATGTTTATCTTGTGACTGGATCGACACAGTTGCTGCCATTTTTTCCTAATGTAAGATAAACATAGAGAAAATCAGTTGATATTCAAGCTTATATCTTACAGTGGCAGATAATGAGTACATCATTTCCCAAATTGTCATGTAAAAACCAGATGACAAGTGGTTGTTTATTGATATGAAGACGAACATGGCAGATGTAAAGCTGCTAGAATTTAAGGGGGAAAATATGAAATTGAGTGTGGGATGTTTTTTAAACTTATGATATTCACAGCCTTCAATCATATCTCAGTGATATTCATAACAAAGGGTTTTGTGAAAATATTTGAAAGTAACTAATTCTTTTTAACAGCCTAACAAGACCAAATTACCGTTAAATTGATATTACTAGCTTGTGACTATATTTATTTCTGATAGACAATATATTTCAATATATAACTTTAAAAATAAAAGTTACTGACTTCTAAATTTGAGTGAGTAAATCATAGAACATTTTTCTATCTAAGCAACTACAATAATGACAGTGTACTAAAACGACTTAGCCAGTGGTCATTAATCACTATTTTATTCTATGGAAGTCAGGTACTCTAAGAATTTCTGAGACTCCAATAGACATTTGCAGTTACTAAACAGGAAAGAGTTCCTATTTTTACTTTGCTGTTTTAGAAAAATAAGTGGTTTTCCTTGAATTGTTTGCTTTCTCAAATTCTATTCCTCGATTCATTAAAAACCCTTATGAAAACCAAAGTTTTGACATGACAGAAACAAATGGTTTTACTGTTGACCAGAATGAGTTTGCAAATGCTTTATTAAAACAGTCAGTTTTAGTAATTTCAAATATTAAAGTCTTTCCTCCAAAAAAAATAGAAGAAAGTAACACATCAAAAGTATGTGTGAATAGCATTGTAACAGACTCATTAAGCTTTCTGGAAATGAGCTCTTGAGAATTTAGCAGAATAAAATTTCCTAGACTCCGACTCTCATCTAACTACCCCATCTCCTTCTGATCTGCGTATTTTCCACCTGGCTCTTTGCATGGAGAGGGAGTAAAGTGGTGAGGAGCGGAGTTGTTGAAAGTTACCCAGGCCTGAGTTCAAGAGCTGCCCCTACCAACTACCAGCTCAGTGACTAGGAAGGTTATGAGTTCCATCCAAGCTGGCAGTTTCTTTATAAAATGGGAATAATTATAGTATATTATCTACCTCAAAGGGTTGCTGTTAGGATTAAATGTAATGTATGTCTAAAGGGTTTAAGAGAGGTTATTTAAGAATGAGTTCCTGATGAGGGTGAAATTGTTATAGTCAAAATGGAATTGACTGGGTCAACTGAAACAAAATAAGGAGGAGGAGGAGGAAAAGAAAAGATAGTTTAGAGGGGCCATGAAGGAAGGGTTCGTGTGCATAATTTCCTGACAGTTACTATCACAAAAGTCTCTACCAGAACCAGAACCTTGCACAAAGGTCACTGCAGCCTCATACCAAAAAATACTCCCATGAGGACATCTGTTCAGCAACTGCTTGTTCAACCTCAGACTGGCACCACCCTTGCTATTAATTCTGTGGCCAAGTAGATTGTGTTTCAAAATACCTTATGTAATCCGCCTCATTTTGGCCTTTAAGATCTTCCCCTTGCTCAGCCTCTTTGAATGTGCTCACAGCTTACTATGGCACACATATTCTTGTTACAAGGTTCTGCTATTCCCAAATATGTATCATTATTCTTTGAAGAATGTCTGACTATTATTTAGATTGATATAATAATAACAAATATTATTATTATCCTTTCCAAAATGTTCCCTTAAAACATTAATATTCTGCCTCTAAACCAGAAAAATGCTATTCTTCCCAACTGAAACAAAAGAATTTAAGTTTAAATTTAATTGGAATTTAGTGGCTATTACTGACCATGAAATTACTAATCTCAAGACTTGTAGATGGGCTGCTCTCTCAAAATTTTAAGAACCACATTCAGTGAAAGCAAAGATTCATATCCTATACCATATTCATGAACATTTATAGGGAAACTTGTTCCACCTACATATTCATTAGCTTTATAAAAGTCTCAAAGCACCTCTTGCTTATACCACACAACTTATAGCTGATTATGTGATCCTTAAAAATGTCAACAATACAGTTTGGGTATTTCTTCCCTCTAAAGTCCCATTTGGGAAGGACTATTTCCTTTCTAGTCATTTTATCTTCTACTGAATCTTGCCTATGCTGGACAAATAAGCTTTCAAAAAACAATTCATGACCATACCTGAAATACTTACCAAAAAAAGGAAAGAAAAAGTTAAGTTTTGTAAGATTCCTTGCACTGTCATCACTACAATAGCTGCATGTTTTAGGGTAGAGAAAAGTGCAAGAAAGTGAGACAAAGAGTGAGCAGCATGGCCCTAAAGACATCAGGAGCTGTACCAGGCAATCCTTTGCCTGGTGTCCTGGATTATACAATTTTGCCCAAATCAATTCATATGTGCTTTCTTATGGAATGACATTCTATTTAACTAGGTAAGGTAAAACACAGAGGATCCATTTGAGATTCTGAGTCAAAAGACCCAAATATATACATAAATTGGTGTTAAAAAAGAAGTCAGGTCCAAGCCAGGTGCCGGTGGTTCATGCCTGTAATCCTAGCTACTTGGGAGCTGAGATCAGAAGGATCATGGTTCAAGGCCAGCCTGGGCAAACAGTTTGTGAAACCCCCATCTCCAAAATAACCAGAGCAAAATGGACTGGATTTGTGACTCAAATGGTAGAGCACCTGCTTTGTGAGTATGAAACCTGAGTTCAAACTCCAGTCCCACCAACAAAACAAAACAAACAAACAAAAAAACCCAAAAAACCAAAACAAGGTCCATTCATAGAGCCTTCACTCTTCTGTCTGAGTCTTCCATTCTAGAATGTTGACCACTGCTTGGTAATCCATAAGGTATACTGAAGCTGCTTTACTTTCTAGGTCTTTTCTTGTCAGTTGCATGGCTGTGGGCTGTTTTGGAGTTCTCTACTCTTGAACATAAACATTTCCCCATGAATATGGCTATGAAAAACTATGTGAAACTGAGATTTCACTGGTGATTAAATGAGATGCTTCTAGTCACTGAGTCCTAGAATTTTACTATGGAGTCCATATTTTACTGTGAGGCTCTGGTCTGTGCTGGCCTGTGGCCTTTACTCTTACCACCAACCTCTAATCCCACCATCTTTCCCTGGGCTTCTTGAGCCTTCTGCCTCAGCCACCATCCCAACCTGGCTAAACCACCTGCCTAGCTGTTACCTTGGCTATGGTTCTTTAACTAGTCTTGGCGTGTGGACCTATCCAGACACCCTAAGCAGAGTGAAAAAGCATTAGGAAGAGATGTCAAATAGTTGGTCACATCCCGGTGCACATCAAATGAGAGAAAAGGCACAATGACCCTCTCAGCTTCCCATTTTCTCATATCTCTTGACTTTCAACATATTTGTAAAGTTAATCACTTATTTTATTAAAACTCAGAAATGATATTTATATTACCAGGGATATAATACTTATGGCTACTAAGTATCCAGAGAAAAGTCCATTTTTTGTTATTTTTGTTACTTAATGTTGAAGGAGTTTTGGAAATATATCTATTAAAAATTACCCACAAAGCCTCATCTTTGCTTCTGCATTGTGCTAGTGTTCACCTCTCAGAAAGGATCCTCATCTGTCACCAGGGAAAGTAAACAGGCAAAGATCACTGGAACATTCCTGCAGACTGTGCTGTGAGATGTCAGGAAGGGGGAGCAGAGTTGGACTGTCCACACCTACCAAACCTAATAAATCAATGCCCTCTAGATGTCACAGCACGAAGACTTTATTAGGTGCCATCTGTACTCACTCAATTAAAAACAAATAAGGGATGCATATTTAAACCTCAGTCCCTGACATGAAAATAGCTGCACTGTTCACATCTGGTTTGGCTAAGCCATGACCCTGGCATTTAACCTTATTACCCCAGTGACTTGTGGGAAGGTTAGCATGTCAGCTGCTGCAGAGTTAAGGCAATTTGTTCGCAGCTTAAGGACAATGATATAGCAATGGAAAAGATCTATGATCTCCCCTTTGTAATTGAAGCATCTTACATTTCTGTGTGAACACTCCAAAAGGTGAAGCATTCAGACTTGGGAATCCCGTTCCCGTCTTTTGATACTTACAGCAAGATAAAAATGTCAAGATAACTGGAGTTTACAGTCAAAGAATTTTAGTATTTCTGTTATATGTATCCAGAAAGGGCTGTGAATGTGTATGTGTGTTGTGTGTCTCACAGTGGGTTTTTAATGGACCACCAGCTAGAATCTGGCAGCAAACTGATGAAATCCAAAAGGTTGCTGAAAAGAGGTTGGAAGTCTTTTGAGGAAGGAGCTGGCAGTGTGACCAAAAGTTGAGCCCTGGACTGTGGCCCCCTAGAGAACGGTGATGCTTATTGGTCCTTTCTGGTCAATGTTGCCACACACACAGGCACTTGGAGGGAGAGAGAGGGGATGAAAGTTCTGTGTCATCCTAGCAATGCCCAAATGGTCCAGGGGGCTATCTTCCTTCCATGTAATTTTCACCTGAAAGTTCAATTATTGTCCTAAACTGAATAACCCTTTTCCAGAATTTAAAATTCTACATGCTTACTACATAAAAGTTGGGAAATTAAAAAAGACTGGCAATCCCATGACAGATATATGACTAATACCATGAACATTTTGAGGTATTCCACTTTAATCATTTTCCTGTGCTTATATATGATTTTTCAAATAAAAATGATTTTATGTTGTAAACCCTGTTTGCTATCTTTTCTCTCCCACTTCATGTCCTATCATATTTTGTGCAATCACTTATGTCATTAAATGTTTCTGAAAGCACACTCTACTAGTTTAGCTGTTTGATGTTGTTCACACTAACTTACTGAAATCTGTTTAACCATCCTCCTATTTTTAAATAGTTAAGTCTGCCAGATGTGGTGCTTCATGCCTGTAATCCCAGCACTTGGGAGACTGAGGTAGGAGAATGGAGTTCAAGGCCAGCCTGGGCTAAGTAGTGAGAACCTGTCTCAAAACAAAAAGCAAAAGTCAGATTGGGTTTTGCTTTGTAATTACAAACTATAATGTAGAGAATATTATTATAGTGGTTTATGTTCTCGTCAGATTCTCGCTTCCCCCACCCCCCGCCAGGGATGGAATGGGTCACAGTGTACAGACATTGTTTCCTCTTCAAGAAATCAAGAAGACCTTACCCTTGATAAACACATCCATTTAAAACATGTGATTTGATGATATTTGACGGCTGTGTATACCTATGTGACCACTACAATCAAGACACAGGGGTTTTCCAATCAGTCCCCCAGCTGTGGACATTTCTAAGGCTCAGAAAATGTACTAGCGTATTACACTCGACATACATCACTGCATTACTCTTTTCCCTAGGGAGCACAGTTGCCTTCCTGCCATCAGGGTCCTGGCATTTTTCTGCATCTTCCCCATCAGGAGCTTTTGTTCTGCTTAATGGTTGTCCATATAACTGACGATGATAACTTAATGGGAAATATGGCCTACTTTAATGTACAGTGCTGCTATGGTTTGGGTTTTGAGTATCCCCCAAAGGCCCATGTGTTAGAGGGTTAGCCCCCAACTTGATGCTACTGGGAGGCAGTGGAAACTTTAGGAGGTGGGGTTTAGTGGCAGGTCTTTGGGCCACTGGGGGCCCTCGAAGGGATTGTGAGACCTTGGCTGCTTCTTCCCTCTTTCACTTCCTGCTTCTGAGGTGAGCCAGTTTTGTTCTGCCATACTGTGCTACATCCCCAATCTGAGGCCTACATTTTAAAAAATGCATTTATTGGCTACTTATACTTCTTTTCCTCCATTTTTTTTTCTGTTATTGCCTTTCTGGTGGGCTTAGAAATACTCTTCCTATGTTAATACTGTATTGATTATATGGTATCCCATACTTGCAATACAATCACCAACTAAAATATATTTTAAGCATGCTTAAAGCTTTAGTTACTGTATCTTTTACTCTCTTTGTATGTAGATGGGTTTTATTGCTTTCGTACTTAGTAAATCCTTAGCAAAACCTCATCATCACAGAAAGAGTGACTTATACTTTTTGTCTATTTCTTTTATGTTTTCATTTAAAAAATCTAACCCTCTAGACCATCTGGAATTTATTAAGGCCATGGCATAAGATGAGACTGTTTTTGTCTACACACTTAGCCAACTATTTTTTCCCTTTATTTACTCATTCTTCTCAGTGATTTTCACCATATCACACGTCACTTTTCACTGTCATCCATTTCTGATCCATGGACCATTTGACCTTGTGCCTTTGCACCATTATTTTATTTATTTACTTATTTTTGGCAGTGATGGGGTTGAACTCAGGGCCTTGTACTTGCTAGGCGGGCACTGGAGCCTCACCTCCAGCCCTGATCCATTATTTGAAACCAGGATCTCTGTAGTATTTTAAAATTTTCTGGGGAAAAGTTCTTAAAAAACAAACCAAACCAAAACAAAAAACCCACTGTGCATTGCACATGTTAATTTTTCCAGATGAGCTTGAGAAGCACTCTAAATTAAAATTTTTAATTATCTGCTAATTTGAGAAAAATAGCATTTATACACGATCCCATATTCTCATTCACGAATATGGATTGGCCTTTTGTTTGCCTCTCTGGGGTTCGTGGTGCTTTCTCCAAGCGATGGTTGGTGTGCATATTTCAAGTAGAAAATGTGGTTTGGAATTTCTCTCAAGTACTAGATCTGTTAATGAAAAATTTTGAGCTCATTTAAAGTGTGCTACCCAAAAATGCTCACCGGGGGTGAGCGAGCACAGAAGATTACATTTCAGAAAACCAAAAGGACTTTTAAATTTTGTAAAGCTCCATTAGCAATTATGAACACATGCTTCCCTGCAAGTGCCTTAGCGAGCAGCGTTCTAGCTGGAGGACATTACACAAAGAAGGACTACAGTCGCAGCCATTCTGCACACATTCCTGAAGCCAGTGTCAATGTGGTATTAGCAAGCACAAGTAACATATGCCTGGGATTGAGCATCAATTCCCCCACTGGCTTACGTGTTCTATTTTACGGATGTGTGGAAACCAAGTCTGACTTCAGTTTGCATCTGAGATGGGGTGTGTATTTTTTATTCTTGGTTTAAATTAAAAATAAACTAGAGTGAGTGGGAACGTGCCACAGGGTGTAGTCCACTTCGTGTCACTTCACCACTGCAATAGAAAACAACCCCAACTAATGGGTTCAGTGGTGATTTTCAAAATAACATAGAAGGAAAATAATTCCTCCTTGCATACATGCAAGAAGTGAAGCTGCTTAAGCCAGCAGACACTGAACGGGCAATGCCACTACTACCAGAAAAACTGAAAGCAGCAGAGACCTCATGCCACATGCCGCAGCAAATGCCAGGGAGCACTGGACCTCACACTATGACAAACAGAAGTCCTGCTGGTCCCTCCTTTGAAACTCAAATACTGAACTAACTTGAGCACTTGTTGAAGACTTGCCCTACCAAGACTGAAAGTAAAGATTCAAACGAGGGATTGAAAAACGCTTTAGAAAGTGTCCATATGTGTACATTAATCTTTAAGGCAGCTCTGTGAGGTTTCCATCATGTTCTTTCAGATGAGCAAACTAAAGCTCAGAGAGGTTAAGGAACTTGCTGAGGTTAAAAGCTGGTTAGAATTAGAGTTGGTATCAGCCCAAATCTGTTGGCTCCAGAGTCCCTGACTGACCTCTCGGTACTATTACCACCTTCCTAGCTGAAGACAGCAGAAGAAAATTAAACTAACCCAAGAAGCATTTTATGAAAGAGAAGCTCTTAGCTTCCTAATAGACTATCAAGGACAAGGTGAAGTGAACTAGGGTCCCAGGGGATCAGTTAACTCCCAGGCCTGTTAGAGGGCAGTGACGGCCCTGACCCTGGTCAGTAGAACATGTGATGGTTAATTTTCATTGTTAAGTTGATTGAATTGAAAACCACCTTGGAGATTAGGAAGCACACTTCTGGCTGTATCTGTGAGGGTATTCCCATACAAAGGGTGAGAACACGCCAACCTGAATGTGGGTTCTGCCGTCCAATAGTCTTGGGGACATGGATGGAATCCAAGGGGAAGAAGGAGGAAACCCATCACATAGGTGCCCTCCTCTCTACTTCCTGGCTATCGTGAGGTGAGCAGTCTTCTCTGCCACACAGAACATGTGGTCTCCATGAAGCTCTGCCTCACCTCAGCCCAGAAATAAAGAGCCAGCAATCATAGACCGAAACTGGACAAAAATAAATCCCTCCTCCATTAAGTTGACTTCTCAGGTATTGTCACCGTGGTGATGACTAACAGACCAGCTCTGGGACAACCTACACCACTAACCACATGTCACCTGCACATTCCCCACTGAAAGAGGCCACTGAGTGTAGTTTTGTTAAACTTCTAGCCTAGAGATGAAGCCATTCTTGCTTACCAGAGGATTTTGTCCCCCAAATAAACTCTGAGCTCCACAAGCAGGTCACAGTGATGTATTCCAGGCACGTATATGTTACAAGTGCATTATTGCTGAGTATGGAATTAAGAGAAAATTCTTTTCCAACTGCACATCACTTTACCGTGGCCTGCAGGAAACAAGAATTGCTGGCAGACACACATTACACCCAGCAATCTGACATCTGCACGATGGTGAGCTGGGAAACTTTCCAGCATGTTCCTAAGCAGATTTTCTGGTGGATGGTTCTTTTTCGGTATAAAGGAAAGGACGTTAAGCTTCCAAACTTGGGTGACTAGCAAAAGTATAGAGTTGCAGTGGAATCTGTATTGCTCTAAATAAATAAAATGTGAAATGCCATGAAGGTGACTAAAGAAGAGAGAATGGGAAGGAGGTTCCTTTGTTCCCTAGACCCTACCACTTTTCTCTCAGAGATTTTGCTAGTGTTAGTTCAGTCTTTTGACCCAAAGGGAGAGTTTTAGTAAGTGCGTGAGATGGTGATGCTGTGTTAGAGCCATGTGGGGGCCTCCTGGGGATGACAAGAGAATAATAGTTTAAGCCAGTGCTTCAGGAACACTCCTAGTGCCCACAAGCACTTCTGGTGAGTGTTCTCTAGGTGTTTTGTACTCCTGTGAGAGCAGACTTTGGATATATCATCAGCACTCAAAAATAATTTGCTGCACTAAATTGAGTTCGTGGACCAGACAATCACTTCCTCTTATTTCTCTGTAACATTATATCTTTAATAAAAATAAAACTTGCTAAAAACTTATGGGAAGACAAGAAAGACAGGGGTATCTCCTAAAACAAGCCAGTTTCATGAGAAATGACAAAATTCAAATACACAGGCTTCTGAGCCTCAAGTAGCTAACAGTATCTAACTCTAGCCAGGAAAGCCTGTCCACACATTCACACGTGACACTGTCCCTGTTTCTGTACTGATACTAAAGGGGTGGGGGGAGAGAGAGACAGAGAGAGAGAGAGAGAGAGAGAGAGAGAGAGAGAGAGAGAGAGAGAGAGAGAAGAATGGAAAACTACAACCACTAAACTATCACCAAGGCCACAAATAAGCTTCCATATGTCAACAGAAGTCAGATACTGATAAGGAACTTTTTTTTTTTTTGAGATGAAAAACCATCAACATTTTCAAAGAATATGCTAATTTTTTTGAGGATTAGGAACTAGTAGAACTCTCAGGCTGAACGGAGGGAACTGTTTAAACTTAAATCATGAAACTGATTTAAGTTTTATGAGGAATTAAGTTACGGTTTTTGACTCTGGACCATTAAAACCAACAATTCAGCCAAAAATGTATTTGGGATTTAACATTTTCTTTTAGAAAAACATCTTAAAAGTGACGTACCCTAGTCACTTAAAGGCTGTGAAACTCTATTTTAACAATATGATGGGGCCTACATTCAACCAAGGCAAAGTTAAAAATAATATGTTCTAAGATCAAGACTAATAACACATATGGTTCAGTATCTACTTATAGACGCTCTGGGAGTTGTGTGGTCTTTTTGTGATAGCCATTGGGGCTAATTCTGAGTTGGTGAAAGTAAGCTAATCTTCCATGGTTCATGCCAGGAACCAACTCACATGCCCTATTATACTTAGGCAAACAATATCCTATGCTATAATGTGGAAATCTAGAAGTGTGGCAGAGCCAAAAAGTCACCCTGAACAAACATAAGACTTCATCACCATTTGGAGTGTCAGCACTATATTCTGGCTCTCAGAAGATGGCCAGGCCAGCCCTAGCCTATAAGGTCAAGTGCTTTTGATTAAGAGCCAGCTCAAGACTCCTCCTGGTCAGTCTCCATCAGATCATGCCTGTCCATGTCAAGGTTTACATCCGGGGAGCTCACTTTTCTGTGGTAAGGCTCACAGTAAGTGAGTGGACTTTTCTCCTGGAAAGCAGCCCCTTGAAAGGGAGGGCAGACAGAGGGTGAGCCAGCCTGGGAGGCCTGCAGAGGTACCTTACAGATCCATCATGATGCTTTCTCTATTGGGGTGGGTGGGGGGTCTTTATGCAAATATGAGAATTCTTTGCTTCCCAGAAAAAATGCAGACACAATTTTTTTTCCTTAATAAACTGGACAGCGAGAGGCAGTTAGCTTAAAGATTCCCTAAAAACCACGTGGTATATTTTAGATTAAGAACTTCTGCTCTGAGCAGAGCAGGTAGTATTATTTTGGGGAGGATCTTCTGCAAAAAACTCTCATTCTTGGTAACTTGGTCTTATGTCTGGATATCCAGCATTAATGATTTCTCCTTTTCAAGTGGAGTGTGAAGTCACAGCTGGAGGGCTGGTGCAGTAGCTGTGTCTGGTGCCATGAGGCCTAGGGAAGGTACTGGGGCTCCCTGTCTACTGTGCCCATAGCCCAAAGCAGCTAAGTCTTTGCCCTTTGCCCTCACAGCTAATGTGATGGACAGAAGGAAGTGACAAAGATGTCAAATAAAAGATAGGCTTAATGGCCAGGAGACATTCATATCACCTTCCTGTATTTTTAGTGCACTAAATTTGGATGAATAAAGTAACTTACTTCCTCCCAAAAAGTTGTTTAAAATAATTACAAAATATATATGGAAAAGCACCTAAAATGATTCTTTAAAATAGCAGTGTGTCATATGTCTGTGTTTCTTTAAACTTCAGCTCCCTCATCTGTAAAATGGGAATAATATCACTACCTATGTCAAGCTGTGTGAGGTGGTGTGTGCCAGCACTCAGAAGGCTGAGGCAAGAGGATAGTGAGTCCAAGTCAACCTGGGCTACATAGCAAGACCCTGTCTTGAAAACAAAACAAAAACAGTACCTATGTCATCAGGTTGTCCTGAAGATTAAATTAAATAGTCCAAATAAAACACTTATGAAATATATTCAATATTAATCCAACAAATTTTTATTGCATATTCATCTTGTGTGAAGCACTTTTGGAGTATAATTCTTATCATTCTTATTGCTATTAGAAACTCCTCTGGGCAGGAAAATTGTGTTATTGTCATCTGTAAATTATTGTTCTAGAATGATCTGTTCAGACTCTGAAGGTGTGGATCACGGGAAGCTAAATCTAGGGGAGGATGGTTCTGGTGCAAGGCTGTTAGCACGGACAGGGAGGCTTAGGGTGTGGGAATGCTGCAGAGGGAGTCTAGAGGCAGACATGGTGTGAAGGGATCTATCCAGAATGACGGAGCAGGAGACCAGAAGAGGAAGTCCATTTTCTCACAGTGAGGAGGGTTGATCTGATGATGTCCTCCAGTGGAGGGAGAGAATAAACAATGAAGAGACATCTACACTATGATGTGTGCCTTTCTTACACCCAGAGACCATCATCAACATTCTTCCTCACTGCAGAGTCTTCATGACTAACCTGAAGGCCTGGTGCCCCTTACTGCAGGAGAGGTGACACCCTCCAGAAGAGCAAAAAACATAGACAGTGGTAAGGGAGGAAAGCAGGATGCTCCAGCTCCAGGTCTTTTCCTGGGCTGTGGACACTGGAAGGCCAGTGAGAGCTTGTTAGCTAGACTCTAGATTTGTCCTCCCATCTCAGTGCCTTTGTCTTCTGCCTTCCTGCAGGGCAGTGGGCTGAGACTTCTTTGCTCACAACTGCACCAGCTGGTTGCAGCCCCTCTTTGAGGGGAGCACAGGGGACCAGAAGTAGCCAGCAAGAGGCTCCAGGAAGAAGATGTTGATTGCAGGACAAGAACTCGGGACTTTTACATGGGTCAATATCCATAGAGCCTTTGCAATGCTGGTTAGTGCACAGCACGTACAATATGTGTTTATTAGATAAATATCCCAGGTGCCTTAGGAAGCTTCTTTTCCTTGGGAAGTTTGGGCTTTGCTTATGTTCACCAAGGAAGGTGACATTTGTATACACCAGATACTCACCCAGGCTCTTATAGGGATACCACAAGACTATCTCGGGGCATCTTGCCCCAGCCATTCAATGGGTCAAGAAAGAATGTCTCTTAAGGCAGCTTAGTAAGATGGCTGGAAAATGCACTCAGATCATGAAAACAGCCTCTGGTATGGACAGGCCTTTGGACTCTTTACCACAAAGTTTCTGAGCCCTTAAAAAACTATGGCATTGAGTAAGAGCCCAGAGAAGTGGCACAACCGCCTAACACATACCTAGGAGGGAGTGGGCTTTAAGCCTCTCACTAACTCAACTACTAAATAGGATTTTATTTTCACAATGTTTATCTGCTAGTATCTAGAGACATTGTGCAGGAAAGAATGCAAATAATACCAATGAAAAGCAGATGAAAATACCAGAAACTAAGAATCCAAACAAGAATTAAAATTTTATGGTGAAACTAAGCTGGTGCAGTGGCTCAAGCCTATAATTCTAGCTTCCTAGGAGGCAGAGATGGCAAAATTGTGCTTCGATGCCAGCTGGGGCAAATAGTTCACAAGACCCCATCTCAACCAATAGCTGGGCATTGTGGCATGAGAATCAAGGTCCAAGCCAGCCTAGACAAAAAGTGAGACCCAATTTCAAAAATTAACCAGAACAAAAAAGTCTGGAGTTGTGGCTTGAGTGGTAGAGTGACTACCTAGCAAGTGTGAAGCCCTGAGCGCAACCCCCGCCCCCGACTTCCCTAAAAAAAAAAAAATTATGGTGAAACTCTGTGCTATGCTAATGGAATAAAACTAGCTTCAATGCCCTATCTGAAAAGCTACTTAGCTTTGCTACAGCTAAGGTCTGAACTATTTGAACTGCAAGGACTCACAGCTGTACTTAAAAAAGAACAGTGGCAGTTTCATTTTCATGTCCGCAACTCGCCTTCAGACTGCAGGGTTGGAGGAACAGACACCTGGTCTCCCAGGTGGGGCTCTCCAGGGGTTTGTCTCAGCTATGCTCAGGGAGTAATTGTGCTTTATGTGGTGTGTTCAAGACTCCACCAGACAGGGAGTCAGAGAGCAGAGACTTCTGATGAAGTGTTCTACAGCAGATGAAGTGTTCTACAGCAGGCGCTGTGGGCAGAAGAAAGGTATTAGCCATGGTCCCTGTTTTCCAGAAGCTTCTGTGGAGCTGTCAAAAAAAGATGACAATGCTATTTCACACAAATGGCTGAGGACAGGGATCACCAGCAACTCAGAGAGCAAACTTCCCTCTGCCAAGGGGCCACAGTAACAGATTCTTCATGGTTCCTTACTACTTAACTTTCACTCTTCCAACTGTTGTCTTTTTTGCTTCCTGATCACAACAATTGCTGGGAGACCTAGAGTGCAGCCCCCAGACTGTGTGTGTGTTTTCCCCTTTGCAGAATCGGAATAGTAAGAGCTGGCTTGCCAGGCCACTGTGACTACCAGGACACCCGTTTGTATCACAGAGCGCAATGCCTGCACACAGTCAGTACTTACTGTATGTGGTATCTGTGACATGCACTTTTTACAATACAGGCAGAGAATACTAAAAAGTCTAAAGTAGAAAATAAAAGCAGACTCCACAACCACAACTGTATTTTCATTTTGTGTTTTCTCTTTCGGTATGAATGGTCTCCTAAGCAGACTCTGTATGTGTGTATTACAAACATACAAATTTTGCATGCTATAAATATAATATTGTCTAATATTTTCACTCGTTGCTTTTCTTAGTACTTTCCAATGTCATTAACAGTTTTCAAAATAAAACTCCAAATACACTGGAGTTTAAAACTTCACTGTATTACTGTAAAATCATTTATTTAGCTTTCCCCAAATGTGAGGCATTTTTTCCCCCCAGTTCTCTCCTCTAACAAAGAGGGGTAGGCAATCTGGAATGGAGGATAAGGCTCATCTTTGAAGCCAAAGGCTCTTTGTTCAAATTCAGACTGTGCTACATGTTAGCTGCTGTGAAGCTGGCAGATCTTATTATCTCTGAGTGTCTCAGTCCTCATCTGGAAAAAGGGCGAGGAGATTTCCACTTGCATTAGTTTTCTAGGGCTGCCTTAACAAACCACTACACACTCAGTGGGTTAGAACAACAGTGCTGGAGACCACAAGTTCAAACTCAGTGTGCTGGCAGGCCACCGCCCCCTAGGGAAGAGGCCCTCCTATCTCATTTAGCTTCTAGTGGTTGCCAGCCATCCTTGGTGTTCCTTGGCTTATGACAGCATGACATGACTCCAGGATCTACCTCTACCCTCACATGGTCTGCTTTTCTGTGCCTCTCAACTTCTCTGTTCCCAGAAGGACACGAGTTGTTCGGTCCACCCTAATCTAATATAACTTTATCTAAACTTCATTGTATCTGTACTTATTTCCAAAATAAGGTAGAAGAGCTTAGGACTTCAACATATTCTTTTGGCGGGGGTGGGGAGGGAAGACACAATTCAATCCACAACACTACCCAAGAGAGTTGCGAAGAGCCAATTATAGGAAGGTATCACATCTCTTTGAGTTTTGGTGTCTGGCCATTGCTGTGGGGCAGCACGTGTTTAATCTCTGAAGCCAAGAAGACAAACCATATGGAAGAATGATGGCGCCTCAAGGGTCCCACATGGCTGAGGAGTGGTCTTGCCAACTGATGGCCTCACATGTCACTGGACTGGGCAGCCCAGGCTGGTAGGGGAATCTACAGCAGTGCTTCTCAAACAACTTCTGCCTTCCCCACAATCCATCTCAGATTGATACTTTTGCAAACTACGATGAAAATGAATTATTAGAAAAATGATCACAGCCATGTCAAATTGCTGAAAAAAAAATTTCCAAATGCTAAAAAAAATTTCCAAAAATTGAGAATACTCAATTTTTGTCCTTACCTCTTCATAGGCTGGTAGCAAACAGCCTGTGGCTAGGGCCACTGCAGACACAGGGGCCCCTCTGGGACATGCTCCCAGGAGCAGTGACAGATTCCTAGCTTCCAGCCTCATCTCAGGGGCAGGCCTCCCCTCCTTCTCCCACCCGTACCTCTGAGTTTTCTCTGAGCTCCTTTCTCACTGACTTTCTTTTCAGTCTGGGCTTTAAAAACAGCTTTCTGAGCAAATGCAGGTGATCCCGGCAGCCTCAACACCACAGCTCATATGGAATGTATTTAGAGAAGGAAAAAATCTCAAGCAGAGTGGTTATACAATTTTGAACTGGCGTGGACATAGTGTGGCTGGAATTTCAGTGCTGGCTTTTGTTTGCATTCGTCATGACACATTTGTTATACGAGCTGCTGCTACTGCTACCCAAGCAGCTGCGGCCCAGACCTCTCAATGGCTTCTTTTTCTCCTGTACATCAGCAGACTGACAGCGTCCACAAGCAAAGGGCCTCAGCTCCCCTGCTCTGAAGATTTCCTTGTGGAAGTTCGCAAAGACATTTTCCTTAAGGGACACCAGACAGCACAGCAAACAGGATGCCATCCCTTGCCAAGTTAAATTGGAGTGGGATCTCCAAATGGTCAAGCATTCTGCCTCTGATTATAGGAGTTTTTTGTCAGTTCCTTTCACTTAAATCCCCTCTCTTCAGAGACCCCCAATATGACACTGTTGTGTCTTCTTGGTAACTGAAAAAACAGTAGTTTGGAGCGTCATCATAGCAACATGGTCCATTAAAAACCCAAGAATGTTTAATTAATGAATTAC
Source organism: Castor canadensis (assembly GCF_047511655.1). Lineage (NCBI taxonomy): Eukaryota > Metazoa > Chordata > Mammalia > Rodentia > Castoridae > Castor > Castor canadensis. The sequence goes on from NC_133386.1 coordinate 16,793,888, forward strand.
TATTAAGGGAGCTTGTTTTTGTGAGTTTTGCTTCTGAAATTTTACCACCATCTGGTAAACAATGCTGAATGCTGAAGGCAACACTGTGGTAGTTTGGTTCACATCATGCCAGGAAGATATTGCATGAAAGAAAGGTGATATAGGAGGTTTAGTTAGGAGCTGGGAGCATCAGAACTGGCCACAGAACCTTAGTGTCCAGGTAGTTAGGACATTCCCAGTTAAATGCAGTGGACTGATTACGTGCCTTCAATGCTTCTCCTTGGAAAATGCACCAGCTCACCCAGCAGAATCCATGAAAGACAGAGAAGTGACAGTACCAGGTGTCCCCAGTGGGAGAGCTGGGCCTGAGCCTAGCAGTCTGGGGATGAAGAAGATTCCTTCCAGGTATTTGGCAGTGCTTCTCCTCCTGCTATCCACCGCCTGGGGCTGGCAAGCTTCGGATGTTGCCAGAGAATTGCAGCAAAGGCTCCAGAGGGATTTGCTAATTCCAGGGGAGAGAAAGAGAGAGGCACAGAGGCAAGACAGTGATGGGTGCATCCAATATGGACCTTCAGCTCCACTCCCACCATGGCAACCAGATGTGTGCTTCACTTTGCCTCCCATCCCCAAAGCAGATGTTTGGAGGGTTTTTCAGTAGGAAAGCTGAACACTCCAGAAGAAAAAAAAAAGACCCATGACCATTACCAAATGTTTCCCAGCAAACCATGGCTTCTACCATTATGCTACCAGTAATAAACCTCCCCATCACACCGTGCTTTCAACCGGCTCTTCACTACCTCACCCTCAAGCTACAGGTAGACCAAGGTTGTCAGGGGAAAGCTTTTAAACTGAAAAAAATGAACTGAAACAGTCAAAAGGAATCTGCAGCAAATAGAGGTAATGCTGGGTGTAAATGAAAGAATTTTAAAACCATCTCCACCATTTGCAGAGCTTCATGGTGATATTGCAAACCAAGAAACAAGAACAAGATGCTACATCAGAGGAAGACAAGATTAAGTTCTTGGAAAAGACGAAATTCAATAGAATGACTGGAATACAAACCAAAGAACTTTCTCAGAAGGATAAAGTTGAAGAGATGAAAATTAAGATAGAAAAAATAGTACAGGACATAGGAAGGGTCAATCTGGAGGTTCAAATACCTGACCACTAAAAGCATCCCAGAAATGAAAGAGAAAATGGTAGTGATAAAATCATCAAAGAAACACAAGAAAGATTCCAGAAATGATATGAGGGCTTGGAGGAGGGAGGGCAAAAAGCGGGGTATGGAATGCATGTGGGAGGAAGAAAACCATACTGAGCCAAACTGGTCACCTAGTGAGATAGCAGAACACCAAAGTTTTCAAACATTCATGATTCCAAGGAATTCACCTTCTCCTATGATCTGAGTGTACTTCAAACCTCATGCTGACATGCAAATGCCACTGTAACCATTTTGAGAGGCAGGCGGAAACTTTAAGAAGAGCCTAGGGTGGGGGTGAGGGGTGAGGGGGCAGATGAATGCCGTTGTCTTGGCAGAAGTCTGCTGATAAATGGGGAGCATCAGTCACTCTCTCCCTTCCCATGTTCATGCCTGTGACTCCTCCTACATACTGCAATGTAGCTAGAAGGCCCCAACCGGCTATGGCCCTTTGACCTTGGGCTTTCCAGTCTCCAGAACTGTAAGCCATAGAAACCTTTAGTGTTTATAATTGATATAGTCTGTGGTATTCTGTTATAGCATCAAAAACAGAGTAAGACACCTCCGATACTCCTTTTATTAGGATGTAACCTGGGAACATTTTGAAGCAAAATAAGTTACTAAGTCAAGAAACAGGATCCACAGGATTCATGAAACCAGGGTTCAACACTGAAGTAAGATGAACGGAAGCTGCAGCAGAGCTGTGTGGGACCTTTGTGAGTAATGAGGTCAAGTTGAAGCAGGAGGTTAGAGAGCTCTGAGTGGGAAGAAGGGGAGGAGCCCTGGGGAGCATGGGACTGATATCTGATAATATGGAAAATTATTATATTTAATATTATTAAAAGTAATATTTAATATTATTAAAAGTAATATTGGCTCAACAGGCATAATGGTGCATAGACAGATACGAAGAAATATAAGCAGATTTCAAAAAGGCATTCATTAATTTCAGGAAAAAAAATAAGTTGGGCAAGAAGTGAAACAAAATCACAGGTGTGCTGCTTGGATCAGCAGGCAGCAAAATGCAAATGGTGTGCACTTACCATGCTGGGAGAATGGGGGAGGAAGTGGAGGTGAAGGGGTGGAAGAAGAGAGCTAAACAAGGTCTCCAGTAAGGAACTCAAGAAACCTTAGCTGGCGTACACTAGGAATAAGTAGTGAGAGGGTGAGAAGGCCCACGTCACTGTGCTGACAGTGACCCACTCTGCAAGACTTAGTAGGAAGGGTGAGATGGGAAACACTGCTTTCAGCTATACATCTTTTTGTACTATTTGATTTTAGTTATATACATACATCATGTAAGTAAATATAGTTAAAAGCAAGGAGGTAAAATTCTAGGAGCACATACTTTGACACAGTTCCAGTAGTGTCTGGGCTGTGACCATGTAGAAGTATCTAGAAGCACAGGAGGAAGCCTGGGGAGGTAAGACCTACAAGTCTCATTGGTGGGGAGCTTGGTGGATTTCTCTGTGGGTTTGTGGGCAGTGCAAGAATGTGCACACCACCACCCACAAGGAAGTGGCACATGGAAAACACCAACGTGTGTGCACAGGTGTGTGTCTAGCTTTCCACCGAACTCTTTACACAATTTGGCACTATCCATAAGATTGGAAAAGCTAGGAAAAAACTAGGACATGGTGGGTTGATAAAAAATGTCTAAGACATTAAAAAATACAGGCTGAGAAATGATATTTCTACTCGAAAAAGATTTAGATGGACAAAAATAGAACTTTCCATTGTGAAGTGTTGAGTCATGCAAAATGTGTAAGAATTGTGCATTTTATAAGCAGAGCACGTCAGGGAGGGAAGCCATAGCCAAGGGCACAAAGACGGGTCTGGAGTCCTCTTTCCACATCACCACACTGCTCCCTGGGTAGACAGGGATGCTGGCTGTGTAGGCTTGAAAAGAGGAGCAGGAAGATTACAGGTCTTTTATAGAGATCAACTCTCCATTGTAGAGGGCAGGTCTCTATGCCCAAGTTTTAGAAGAAGTACAGTTAGCAGGAAAGTCCAACAATTGAAATCTGGGGTGACTAATTCCACCCCCAGTCGCATTCTTACTCAATGCAAAGCATTTTACTGTCAGGCCACTAAAAACTGCTCAAAGTCAAAGTGATTGAAACCTAAAATAGAGGCGATTCAGCTCTGAACACACAAGATGCTGCTCCCTTCCCCGCCCCCATTCCAATAGGTGGCCTCTCCTGTGGGGAAGTGAATCACAAGAGAGAAAACTGGTCATTCAAAGGGATGGGGGAAGGGTGGGACCCAGAAGAGATCAAGGTGTGGGGTGGAGGTGGGGCTCCCAGAAGACAGGGAAGGGACAGAGGTAGCTCAGGCCTGGTGACTGGGAGCAGGGTTGCAATAGAGTCCAATGTAAGCAGTTAGGCAGGGCGGTGCCTGGCATCTGGAGCAGTGAGGGTCCCCCACTGGTCAGTGCAAGGCACATAGGACCAGCAGGAGTCAGTGGGGGCCCTTGGCCTGCAGGGTGGCTGGGTCCCAGGTGGGGAGGTGGGAAGAAAGCAAGAAGGAAGAACTCAGGAAGAACTCAGGCCGGTGGAGTGGGGTGTGAGAGTATCACTGACACCCCTCTGGGAAGTAAGAGGGCCTTGACCTTGGGCAGTGGTCTGGATGGGAAAAAGCAGGGAAGGTGGGGGTGTGACCTACTGCATTCCAGCAGCTGTGGCTTGGACACTGACTCTGGGATTGGTATGAACAACTCAGTTTCAGGTTGCAAACCCGAGAGCTGAGCTGGGAGGAAGGAGGACCTAGCTGGGGAGGCAGGATCAGTGGGCAGGCAGATGCGGATGGACCAATCCTCAGTCTCAGGCTCCATGCCTGCTTCCATGTCCACCCTGGCAAACTCCTGTGCACCCTTTAAGGCCCACACAACCATGTCCACTGCATCACTCACCCAGCTCTGCTCCTGATGACTCTCAGACCACACCCTTTCTTCATCTTTATAGCACCCTGCCTGGACACCTGGTGAATTTCAGACTCAGCCACACATTGTACCTGCTTAATGTGTATTAGTAGGCACTGGTTCTCACAGAAGAGAAAACATTTTTTAAAGTTCTTATTGGAAAATCAATGCCTGTAAATCAAGTCCTTTTTTCCTGTTAATCTTAAGTAATAAAATTGGAGAAGCTTTCTCTTGGAGGAGATGATCCCTAGCCTGGAGCAAATTGATAGACAAGTGAAAAACTACATGTAAAAATAACACAATTGAAGGTAAGTATTATTTCCAGTAAAAAAACAATATTAGGGAAAGCAAGTTGAAAGTATACACATATTGGCAGTACTGGGATTTGAACTTAGGACCTTACACTTGAAAGGCAAGCACTCTAACACTTGAACTTCCAGCCCCTTTTGCTTTGGTTATTTTTCAGATAGGGTCTCACACTTTTTGCCTGGACTGGCCTTGGACTGTGCCTCCTGTGTAGTTGGGATTACAATATCTTATTTATTGCGATGGGGTCTTGAATTGCAATCCTCTTGATGTTCATATCCCAAGTAGATGGGATGGGATTACAGGCATGAACCATCATGCTTAGCACATAAGGTATAATTAATATATATGTACGTATCTACGTACACACACACAAACATACATACAATGCTGCAATTAAAGCTTTTTATAAAATAAACATATCTAGAAGCTGCATTCTCATGAACAGAGGATTCTGTAAGCTGAATAAGGCTGCCAGCTTGTGGTTACAGAGTTCCCTTCAGGAATCTGTTCTCTGAAACCCCTGAGTTTTTAGGAGTTAAGACATTCTGTGCTAATTCTTCACTGTGGTCCAATAGCCATAGACCACAGTTAGGGCCATCAAATTAAATGTTTTGGTGCTGGTTGAGGGGTGTAGCATGCTGTTCCCTATCTCCCCACCCTCACCAGAGAAAGTATCAAATTCTCGTAATTACACACTGGCTTATGTTTCACTGGTGAACACGCTAATGCCTTTTCTTTCCTCCCCAGTGCTGGGGACAGAGCCCAGGGCCTCACACATGCTACGTAAGCTCTTTTCCCCCCAGCCCCTCCCCAACCCCTGCGATTATTTCTGGATATTAGTTCTTACTGCACAGACCTGATGTGAACAGAGAGCATCTTCAGGTTTGATTTTCGGCTTTCACCTTCAACTGCAATACAAGCTACATACAACATGGCCAACACTGGGAATGCCCAATTCCCCGGTGCCTCTGAATTAGTGGTTAAACATGAATATTTTTAGAAGGTCACAAGTTTAGGGTGCTTGGTAGTGGTTCTGGAAATAGAACTTTAAATGTCACTTCTGTCACTTAGGATAATGGTGCTGTCATGTGGGATTTGGTAATCTTTGGTAAGTTGTTCAGCCTATTTGAAGTTTGCTTCTTTGTTTAGAATGAGAAGAATATTTGCTTCTTCAACCTCAGAAGATTCACTTAAGACTCAAATGAAGCCATCTATATGAGAGTGCCTCATAAAATGCAAATTGCTATGCCAGTAATTATTACTTAGAAATACTTGGACGTGACTGCTGGTAATAAGGAGTCTAGCTGTTTGAACATGGATGGTGTTCACACAGACACAGACACACACACAGACACATACATACAGAGGAGATCCAGTACCAACATTAGGCATCTGTACTCAGGAAGCAGCTGGCTAAAAAAAATCTTTATGGTGAATATGGATAGATGAATCCACAACAAGGTGGGGTCTTATTCTTAGCAATGATTTAAGTAACTAAGTTTTTGTTTTAGCTTGGAAGCAGTAGGAAGTAGGAAATAAAAATGGAAATGAAAGATCAAAGGTAATGCCTGCTTAAGTCAAGCTTTGTAGAACAGTGGATTTATATATATTTACACACATATAAACATATATATGTGTGTATGATTTATGTGAATAAATGATACATACATATGTATGTGTATATATTATATATAAAACCAGAGTTAACAGTACACACGCACACACACACAAATGTACAAATACATTTTTAACTCACCTAAGATTATTTGTAAAACTGGCCCTCAATCCCAATGGCTCACATAAAATGCAATTTAGAGTATTTCAATAAATTGAGCTTGGGATCCTTTTGAAACTCAAAAGACCCCATTTTTAGGCCTATAATTGGACACAGCCGCACATCTGTGTTCAAACCTTAGGTCAACTCTCGTCTGCATATGCTGAGTTTGTGTTAGGAAAACATAGCTACTTCCTTGAGAATGGAGAGATGTCGCCACCTGCTGGACAAAGGTTAACAATTCATTAACAACGCTCTGAAGTATGTCTTTTTTATATATGGAAAAATGGTTTGCAAAAACTGAACCTTACGAGTCTTAGTTAAGGTAAAAACTTCATGAAATCATTGGGCACACATTCCTTATCTACAAAATAACAGACACCCTGCAAAATTCAATATTCAGCATCAGCTAAGGGTTAAGTGGCTCCAATTACAACTCAACAGTGGGTGGGTTTCATTTAAACTTTTAACTCCCTGATATTTCTAGAGAGAGTTCTGGCCTGAAAACAGATTTAAAAAAATTTTTTTTAGCTCTCAGTGACTTGGATGATGTGTGTTTTTCATCCTCTGAGCATGTCACAGTAGCAATATTTCCATTTAACTTCTTCCCTGTGATTGTTTCAGGAACATGGAATTGACCAGAATAGATAAGCCCAGTTCTCCCAAGCCAGAAATGCAGAAATGATATGTCTTAAAGGCACAAGGGTTCATAGCACAGATCAGCTGTAACTGCTTAAGTAAAGTGAGGTTCCCCCTTCCTTCCTTCCTTCCTTCCTTCCTTCCTTCCTTCCTTCCTTCCTTCCTTCCTTCCTTCCTTCCTTCCTTCCTCCCTTCCTTCCTTCCTTTCCTTCCTTCCTTCCTTCTTTCCTCCTTCCCTCCCTTCCTTCCCTCCCTCCCTCCTTTCCTTTCTTGAGAAGTTACAAAGAGAACCTGAAATCCTATTTCTGTCAGACACAGTCCTGTCTCTCTACTGTGATGTGCTGGGCAGGCTAACAGCTAATTCCTGAGTGCTTTTTATAAGTTAAGGCTGGACCAAGGATTCTGCATGGGATCCTTGCATGCAGGATCTCATACCAACCCTTTGAAGTAGATAATATTTATGAACCTTTTATAGATGGGGAAACTGAGGTTTCAAGGGGTTGTACTTTGCCCTGGTTATACTAGGCAAAGTAGGGAGCAGCTTTAATACTCAGGTCCCATAACCTGTGCTTAATCTTTCTGATGTACTGTCTTGAGAGAGATGCATAAGGTATGAATTGGAATCCTTGTCTTGACCAGGATCAACAGCCACAGGGAAGAAGGAATTCTGAATGATGAACTCTCTCCAAGCTTCTGATGGTCCTCTAGGTGGTGATAGCCTCTATTGCTAAACCTAAGCATTAGGGACTTTCCATTATTATTTTTAGGGTAGAGGAGAAAGTGTGCCATAATTGTGCTAGCTGTTAGAAGGTAGAACAGACAGCTTTAAAACATTCTGCATAATACATTAATATCATAATAATCAACCCTAAAGATTGTCCAATGAAACCTGCATTTTCTCCAGTCATAGGGGCAGAACCATGGCAAGAGAGCTAGAAGACCTTCCTGACTCAGCCTCCTGCTCTTTCTTTAAGGAATGACTCTCTGTTAGTGTAAACAGGCCAGGTGTTCATCATTTAGTATTTGATTTAGCTCAGCCTGATAGATTTATCGATATATTGATGAAATTTTAAATTTTTTTCCTATAGCATATTATTTTTTCTTCTATATATTTGTTATTTCCTAGCAAATGTCCTTAGATCTTAATACTTCTAGGCAAATAAACTCACAGAGTAAAATACTCCTAACTGGGGGGAAGGCTCTAGTCATTCATGCATAGTAAACAAACAATACTGCAGTATTTGATTTGAACTGTATCATCATTGTCTATAAAATATTAAAATAAAAAACTTAAAAAGTGCCCACCTTATAAAAATGCATTTAAGTATGCAAAATCAGTATTTAGGTCATTTAATTGGAATTTGTTACACATTTTTCCTTTGTAATATTTGGCGACCACAGTCTCAGGGCTGCCCACGAATTCCCTTCTATGACTCCAGTGCTTCTATTTGTAATGGAAACAAGCTGACAATGAACACTAATGTAATGCTAGCAACGGAAAGAATTTAAAATACCATGTAAAAGGATGGCCACATGTCTCCAGGGAAGTAGGAAGGTCATGGGTTAATATTATGTTGCACAGTTCCATGACTGTTTGCTAGGTGGCACTGTTGAACAAGAACAGTTTGGTTACTGGTTACTGGTTTACAAGAGGGATGTTCATATCTGTTCCTATCACAAATACTCACATGTTCTTTGTCCTTAAGTAATTTGCTTATCTATTTTAGTTTATACTACACTGCAATTTTAGTTTCTAAACATTGTGACTGAGAAAAATTCTGATCACTCAAAAGTATGCTTTGTTTGTTGTGCAGTGCTGGAGAGCAAAGCCAGGGTCTTGAACATGCTAGGCAAACATTCTGCCACAGAGCTACAGCCCCAGACCAACGTGTCAGTTTTTAAGAATTAAGGAGGGAAAATTATTTCCAAGTAAATTCATAATCACAGCTCAGTAATGTGAGTCTTCCTCTTCTTTTCCGTTTCATAGGTGACTGTGGTCTCTCAGCTTTTCTGGGCTGGCTTCAATTTCTCAATAATTCAGTAAATAGCAGACATAACAGAGATTAGTTAACAAAAACTAGGACTGTGTACGTTACACCAGGGAGGCTGCTCTTCCTGGTAAAGCCTGCTTGGGCCTCGCTTCGCCCTAGATGTAAGTCCTACCCAGGCTTGTGCGGCGTTTTTTGGGTGCTTACTTAGGAAATATACTTGTCCCATTATCAGCAACTCTCCCCTAGCTGGCAGGACACACCTAAGCATATTCTCTTGGTTGTCCATCATGCTAAAACTTTAATTTTTGTTTTATATTATGTATGTCCTACCATAAGAAACTTCTTCTGAAATACACTAGCCAGGTCTTCACAAAACTTAAGCATTAATATAAAATAATATAGGGCTGGGGTGTGGCTCAGTGGTAGAGTTGCTTGCCTAGAATGTGTGGGGTCCTGGGTTTGATCGCCAGCACAAAAAAGACAAAGAAAAACCCCATAAAATAACTTAAAACATTTCTAACGACTAAGTTTCTCAAATATTTTTGGTAGGAGGCAAATTTACCTGATTCCAGCATATCTTTCTGCAACAAATGAACTGGGGGAAAACAGTCAAACTGTTATTATTGTGTTTAGGAAGGGTATTAACTTCTCTAAATGGAAGTCATTGGAACAGGTAGTATTAGTCTGAAAGAAGTAATGAATACCACTCCAATCTAAAATAAATGACAACCCATTTTTGACTAACAGACATTACTATTTTTCTAGTTCCCCAAATAGTCATTGAAAAGTCAATACTTTCTCTTCAGAAATGAGCAGGTGTACATGTTTTTAGCATTGCTACCGAGGGATTACTAAAAGTCAACACACACACCTGCTCTTTTTTCTTTCCATAATAGGACAAACACCTAAGAAAAATGGTCAGTAGGAGAGTCTGCATATTAACTCAGTTTTTCAGATGGTCAGTTAATCTACACTGGTGAAGGGTCACCAGATCCCTTGGCATCTTATATTTAGGTTTTCTTCCCTCTGTTCTCTAATTTTTTTTTTTTTTCTGTGTTGGGGATTTAACCCAGGGCCTCATGCATGCTGGGCAAGTGCTCTAACCACTGAGCTGTATCTCAGCCCTAAAATTCTTTAATAGAGCAAGAGCATGCTGTATCTAATATGTAAAGTTAGCTTAAAAATGTACAGATGAGGCAGCTCTGGTTTGAAATGGCGAAAGGACCTGCAGGTTTCCTTCCTTTAACCTATGTGACACTAACTCACTGATGTGCAGCGATGAGAAAATAATACAGGTGCTTCCTCTTTACAGAGGCTGAAATACTCCGAGCCCAGGAGTGTGTGCTCACCTCTTGCCTTCTGCCTTGGGAGACACAGAAACTTCAGGAAGGAGGAAACATGGATTTCTTGACCTTCAATGTTACCATAAGGAAACATCACGAGACAATGCATGAGACCATAGAGCCCAAGACAAGCTAAGCAGAGCTCCAATCAACGATCAGTTTGTTGTGTACATGCTTTGTAGCAGCAGACAGTGTTATACTGGGGTGATATTCCAAATGCAAAACAATCACTTCTGCTCAGGAACAGGCCATGAATTACTCCTTTTGCTACATCATGTTGGAAAGTGGGGAGAGCTAGCAGCAGCCCAGGTGCACCTTGAAGGCAGTATGAAGGATTACATCGTTAACCACTGGTACAGCTGCACTATGTGGCCTGGCTGTGTGTTGGCCTTGGGCTTCTGGAAGCCCTTCATCCACCACTCAGGAATGTCTTTTATTCTCTCTGAGGTGTTTAATATACTGCTGTGCCAACCTCAAAGGGAAAAAAAGCCTCTAATTTACAGGCAGAAAGATTGTGGCTGAGAGTAAAAGAGCTAAGAGCAATCCACCTTTCAGAAGTCTTTGCTGCTTTAAGATGCTTACCCATAGTAAGACAAAGGTTCCCAATTTCTGAGATGTCACATATGTAAATGGAAAAAAACCCCAGGAAGTCAGTAGGATATTGACAGGGTATTCCCTGACAACAGCCAGATCAATGGCTTATTTGAATTTAGGAACAAACACACAAATGTCCTCATCTAAGTCATCAGATCTATACCCCATAAGCTGTCGGGCCATGCATCCTGAGGATGGCATCAGCCCTAGATCCCAGGATGGTTAGCCTGTGTGCTGCAGAAGGAACTCTAGTGGCGGCCCATTGATATCACTCCCAAACTCTAGGACAGGAGTGTGTTTGTTTTATTTGATAACTATGTGTCACCAAGATTCAGTTAACCCTTTATCTCATACTGTGTATTACATACACAGTCTGTATTTTACACTGACGCAAACACACACACACACACAAAAATACCAGACACACATGCTATACGAGATAAAAGTAACGGGGGAAAAGAACAATGACTACTGTAAACCTTTTTCCTTCAAAAAAGTCTAATTGAGGATAAGACCTCTCCTTGCAGACAGCAGAGTTCTTACTGTCTTACAGAGGTAAAAACGTGACACAGCAGAGCTCTTTAAATTCTTTAAATTTAAATAATGTGAACTCTTTCAATTGCCTATTGTTGAAAGAGCAAAGGAAGTCCTAATTTCAAATCCCAGGTCATTATCCTTTTAGCTGTTCAGACCACATTTCTTGCTGAGGAGACACACCTGTAGGGCACACACCTTAAGATTTTTGGTTATGTTCTTACACGTAGGTAAACTGGACTTTGTCTCTGAATGAGAGTTGGGAGGCTAAGGCAGTACATGCTAGCCACCCCTCTTCATCCAGCACATCACTTACAGTGGGAGGACCCCCGTATAACAGGACCCAGGGCTCCTCTTGGCAAAACAATGTGCCTGGGCCTTACCGTACTTGCCCATGATGTGGGTGTGGTTCGAGGTTCTGTTGGACTGCTGCTTTGGGTGCTTTTCTCTGCTCCTTATTTTTACAAAGCAGAATGCCACCCTCCATCTCAGGGCAACAAAATAAAACCACAAACCAATCAGCAAACAAGTATGCAAGGCTAGCAGTAGCAAGGAGAGGAGAGAAGAAAAAACAGTGGTGTGAATCTTTCTCTTCCACTAAAATAATGAGAAGAAAAGATACATTTCTGAAAGTAATTATATTTATAGTGATCCTATGGGCTGCCCTTGTAATTGCTTTGTCACTTTCTATTTCTTGCTTCTGTTTGGAGAACTTGGTTTGTTAGAATAAAATCTTAATTGTATTTTCAGTGTGACGTTTTACCTATTCTAGTGCCTGAATTTTGCAAACTAGAGTATTTTTGTCAAATGGCAATCAGGCTAGAGCTGCTGTACCATAAGGATGGCTCTTTTGCTCACACTTGTTTCCATCCAGGGTTGCAGATGTGCACATGTAGATCCGTTTTTTTCACCTCAGCAACACACTCAGGACGAGGCTGATGAAAAATGTTGCAAATTTCAGTTTCCACGAGATACGTGGACCCATCAAGTCTCTGACTATGGTAAGTTTGTGTTTCGCCCTGACGTTCAAGATTTTGGAATCAACACCTCAATGTTCTCACCTTCCTTTGCAAGGCGGGAAAACAAGAGATCATTTCACTCTTTCATTTCCCCAGGCCTTGCCAAGGCGAGTAAGCCTTGGAGCAGACCCTCCCGGGAGGGGCTTGCAGATAAATGGAGTTACCTGGGTCCTTGTAGATGCTGAGCACACCCTTGAAGTAATGAGGTAAAAATCTTTCCAGTAAAAGCAGCACATCTTCCAACTCCTCGAGAATCCCCACGAGCAGGAAGTTTTCATTCACGTTCAGCTTTGCGCGTTCAAGGGCCCACTCACCAGGCTCCCTTTATGGATAGAAAAATCGTTTAAAATCAAGGATTCGCTTTTAAAATGCAGCAACAACACATGGAAAGTTTATCTCTCTGCCTTCCTATCCCCAGTTGTGTAACTATCAATCTGATCTCCTTGCAAGAACAGCTGATGTACAGCCTGCCTGGTTCAGGGCCTTCCCTAGTCTTTCTGGCTAGAGGAGTATTGCTACCTATGCATGAGGTCTTGACAAGGGAGTGAGCTAGCCCCGCCTAAATATTTGTTGAAAGACAAATACAGACACGGGTCCTTATGAACACTGATCTGGAATGATTAAAATGGTGTTTTAATAGAGGAATCAAAATGATTATCAACTCAATGAAATTAGAAGTTTTAAAATACAAAGCTCACTGGCATAGTGATTTCTGCAGAAATCAAAACAACATTCAGTAATGGCTATGACACATCTTATTCTTTGCAAGAGTTGAAAGGGAAATCTTTTTCAAAAATATTAGAGAGAGAAAACAGCTGAATCTCATTTGAAGGCCTATTTCTGAGCCAGCACTTATGTAAGTAAGAAAAGCCCAGGAGCTGGGTTCCAGGCCTGACTGTCAGGTACCGTTTGGGAGAGTTTGGGCCAGCCAACAATCTCCTTTGAAAAATGGTGATAATAACCCTTACCTACCCCTAAAGAATTGTCATAAGGTTGAACAAGATGACACTTGAAGGAGTTTTGAAAATTATCAGGTGTATACCAAGATGAGTACGTGCACTGCCCAAGATCAGAAAATATTCAATTTGAGAACTACTTTGGTGACATAAAATCATGTTTCTTGGAGTAAATAAGTCTGGTGTGATCGGAGAGTGAGTCATCTGGCCTAAAATCTTCCCGTTATCAAGCACTGACTATGAATCAGGAAGTATTGATTATCAGGGTAAGCCTTGGGGAAAGGCTGCCTGAATTCAGAATGCTTATCATGGCTGCAATTTGCACCATGAGCAAACTCTTGTGTCATGGCCAGTTAAACAAAACAACACTAACAACACACTGAATATTTAAGCAGATATGGCAACATATGCCAGAAAATGTCATGAATGTTCTGTAATTTAGAACCAGCTCTTTCCTCTGGCCTCTTCAGGAACACAGGAACCCTCTACTCAACGTTTCCTTTAGGGTAATAGTTTCATGCTGTAGCACCATTTCCTCTCTAGGCTTCAGCCATGTGTCTGATACAGGAAATTTTAACTGCTAGCTACACCAGCATCACCTGTCGGGGGCAGCATTTAGGAATGTCTGTTCTTGCCTCAGGTTGTGATTAGCTGATGGTTTCCAACAGGTACCCCAGGGATGCTGAGCAGGATGTGGATATGCCACACCCTAATGGTGCTGATCACCTCAGTGAAGAAGACCGTGTGTTCAAGCTGAGCTGGCAGGTGGTCACTGGAAAGAGCTTTCCTTTCTTTCTCCTAAGCATGCCTCATTAGAGAGACACTATGAAATCTGGTTGTGGACTTTCAAGGCTTCAGACTCAACGAGGAACTCAGAGAGTGTGTCATGTATAGTCAGCTTGTAGGAGCAGACTGGGCATCTGCTCTTGGCCTCCACTTTCTCATGGGCTGAGTGGTGACAGCTTTTTCAGGTATAAGAAAGGGTTTTGTGGGCATTCCAGTTACACAACTCTATGTGGTCCCCTGAGGACTCTGTCAGAGCCTGACCCTTTTGGGGGAGGGGGCAGTACTGAGCATCGCACTCGGGGCTCTGCACCTCCTCACACCTCCAGTCCTTTTGTTTTGCTTTATTTTTCAGGTAGGGTCTTCTGCTTTTTGCCTAGGGCTGGCCTCAGACAAGGAACCTTCTACCTCCACCTCCCCAAGTAGCTGGGATTACAGGCCTGTCAGAATCTGAGTTTTTAACTGCATTACTTATAGGGCACTTGGAGAAGCAAATGGTGTCTTTGAAGAGTAACAGTAAATATGAACTGAATTCTAGAAGGCTGGAGACTTCTTTCTGAAGATTTCATGGAGGGCCAGACTGGCAGGGCTCCTCCCTTTGTGCACATCAGCATGCCTGGAGCATGTGGTAGTCCTTACCTGCATCTGGGATGCTGTCCACAGAAATATGGAATGATGTAAAATAACCTGGGGTTGGAACACTCAGGGTAGTTTTCCAGAATGCACTCATTGATATCCTACAAGAGAAAACACAGCAGTGAAATGCCTTGTGGTCTCTGCAGTCCTTTGACAAATGCCATACAGTTTAAAGAAAATTAACACTTAAGTGACAATGGCAAACCTTGTCATGAGATGTGGAGAATTCATAGAACTTCCCTAGGAAACTTTCTTTTTGCCTTTCAATACCTGGTTCTACCGGCCAGGTACATGGATGCCTGGGCCAGATCCGAGAGTGCCTGCTTGGTACACTGCATCCTTCACCTCCCAGTATCTTGAAGGCTTTGGCTGGACCACAGGTGTTGTGAGAAGAGTACTACCCATGGGCTCCAAGGTGGCTCCAGTAGTTACCAGCCAACCAGTAGATATACGTTGGTGCTTAATAAACGTTTGTTGAATGAATTTGGTATTGACTTAATTCAAATGAATTGTGACTTAATCATATGCCAGCGTGGCTAATCTTGTGGAAATGAGTCTCCCTGACCAACAAACAATGACTAAGTGAGACCACAAAGAGTTTGCAAGTTCCAGAGGGCTATAAACATATTTTTAATAAGTTACAGTAGGTTAAAAAGTGGCAAGATATGTGCCTATGGCATCCTCTCACTTTCAAAGGCAACAATGAAATTCCCAGATATTTTATTTTTCCATTAGCATTGCAAGAGCTTGGAATGGCTTGGGGATGAAGAAGGACTCACCCTTTTCTCAACGTCAATGATACTGGATACCTACGTATGACATGCCTGGTTCTTAGGTATTTCTAAGACAAAAAGACAACCCAATTTATAAACAAACTGAACAGCTATGGGATATTTGTCCAGGGACAATACAGCCAGACAGATTCAGGAGGCATGTAACTCCATGATCAATGGAGTTGGTTAGTTGAGAGAAACCGCTGTATCTGATGTGACAGGTCAGTGGTGAGCTATTAAGTTTTTTCTGTTTAAGTTTGGAATGAGAAAAATGTAACTGAAACTTTTCTTTTTACAGCATCACTTTCTTTTCCCTCTCATCCTTCAGTTTATATACCAATTAAATTATACAATTACAATAACAAATTCAACTGGAATAAACAGTGGGCAGTGAACACCCTTGCCTATCCTCAAGCACTTGAATTTCCTGCAGGAAGTGGAGTTGCAATAAATAGTGAAGGAATGAGTGAATGAAGAGCAGAAGGAGAGAGCCAAGACACAGACCCAGGAGCAGGAAAAGAAGCAGCCGCTACTCCTACTTGCTGAGGATTCTGTCCCTGCAGACCCTGGCCTGAAGATTTGTGTGAGTGGGCAGGGGACATCAACTGGTTGTAAAGGGTGATGAGGTTCAGGAGTTTTAGAGGCCATTTCCCTACAGGAATCCACACATAACCCCACAAAGTCAATTTATGGGAAGACATCAATTTCTAGTTTAAAAAAGTGCAGTTAACCAGTCTTGTTTTAGACCAAGGCATATCCCAGCGGACTTCAAAGAGGCCCATTCAAGCCCATTAGGCTGATGAATGGGTTCATCCCAACCATGTAGTGGAAATACTGTAGGAAGACAGAAATAATGATGACACAGGTGGAAGGTCAGGTGGAAGCAGACGTGAGCTTCAGGCCTTGCACTGAGCGCCTGCTGCTTCGCCACAGACAGGGATGTGCTCACAGCAGCATCTCACAGACCAGAGCCTTCAGGAATCTGCTCCCAGCCACTCACACAGTCCACCTGATGGACCACGACCTTCAGCTGGGATGAGTCTCAAGCAGTGTCTCTTACAGGTGCTTCTCAGTCTTGGGGGTAGCACTCTGGACCACTGGGGTTGCCCAGTGCTAATGACTTTTGTATTTGGGGAAAGGCATAATAAATAACTTTTGCTGTACATGTGGTGCTGGGGATTGAACCCAGGGCCTTGCTCGTGTTAGGCATGCCCCTACCACTTGAGCTATTCCCTTTTATTTTTGAGATGGGGTCTTTGCCCTGGCTGGTTTTGAACTTAAATCCTACTGCTTTCACCAGAGTAGCTGGGCTGGGATTACAGATGTTTTCCCTTCACCTGGCTTATAATCACCTTTTTACACTGAACTTCTCTTTATATATTTAGATAGATAGATAGATTATATGTACACATACATATGTATAATGATTATCTGATTGCATTTTTTCTTTGCATGCAGTGCTTCTAGGTAAAATTACTTTAAAAATCTTTCGTGCTTTTTTTAAAATTTTGTCTAAACTTGCCCTCATGGTAGTGAGTTTAGACAACAAATCTGATTTGCTCCTCTGGCCCGTACACCTTGGCATATAGCACATGCACCCCCACAGTGCCCTCCCCTGCCCAGCTAGCCTTCTTTTAAAATTAGGTCTTATCATAAGACCCTACTCTGCTCATATCCTCACATCGTAGGGAAAGAGCAAGACAGTCTCTTTAAATAAACATTGAAGATAACTATGAAAATCCACTGAATTGCCAAAACTATAAAAAACAATTAGACTAATATTATCAGAATTTGTTTTAAACTTCACAGGTTTAAAAAGCACGTACTTTATTAAAATGATCTTTTTAACAGTTTTGGCAATTAAAAAGAGATTTGTATTCTGGCCTTGGGTCTGCAACTAAGTAGCTGAGTATCCTTACCTGAACCACGCCATCTCTGAGTCTCAGGGTCCTCATCTGTATGACATGTGGCTGAGGCAAATAACCTCAGTCTGTAAAACTGTGAACAGACGCACCTGGTTCCCTAACTTGAAAATCTATAAAAGGTGGTGATTACTTTGATTACAAATACTACAAGTTAATAAAAAGATTTCACCCAGCATTTACCATTTAAACTTCCGAGCTTTTCATGGAAGAAAGACTGGGAAAGCACTGAGGTTATTATCAGAAATCTCATTTCAAATCTTGGTTGAACTACTTATTAGTTATGGGGTCTTTGGTAAATGTTTACTTCTCATAGGCAGAATTTCCTCATTTGTAAAGAGCAGATAATAATGTTTGTCTCACTGATGGCTGAAAACTGGTGGCTCACGGCTGTCATCCTAGCTACTTGGGAGGCAGAGATCAGGAGGATCATGGTTTGAAGTTAGCCTGAGCAAAATAGTTAACAAGACCCTATCTTGAAAAAACCCAACATAAAACAGGGCTGGTGGAATGACTGAAGTGGTAGAGGACCTGCCTAGCAAGCATGAGGCCCTGTGTTCAAACCCCAGCACTGACCCACCCCAAATAGAAATCATGTATGTCAATTACTTTACATACATGCTACTCAGCTCTTAAGTATTTGAACTCCTTTTTTCCTTTAGCTTATATTCAAAGGCACCATTCCCAGTGATTCCAACAGTGACTTCTGCTAACTCACAAAGTAGAAAGAAAAATATGGAACTATGAAATGTGCTATTTATGCTATTTCAAAAAATATAATTTGTTAAAAAAAAAACAAACAGTATTAAGCAAAATCAGTCAAATTCATTTCTGTGGAACTTCTGAAAATACTCAATCATGTTAGTTTGCACATGAAGCCATGTAACACTGTGACATGCAAAAGCTCCTTTGCGATGTGAATTTAACAATGATTTAGGAGCCCATCTTCACACTCTAAAGAATACAAACATTAGAGAAAAGTTGAACAGTAAAGGACACTGAAAGACAATTTCTGCTGCTGGCTATGACAGTTGTGTTAGGGGGAGAGAGAAGGATTACTGAGTGTCACTTGCTGTTAAAGCAGTATCGAATCCTTGACCCACAGGTGGACCGTGCTCAGCAGAGTATAAATTTGATGGGTTATTCAATTTAGATAAAAGGAATGGATGTGGTCTAACTTTTATTGCATCACACTCTGCCTTGTAAGCTTTTTTCAAGCCTTGCTTAAAAAAAAAAAAAAAATCGAGCCCAAACCGGAAGAGTCAAGCAAGACTTTTTAGGGAGGCTTAATGGACTTAACATGGCAGGTGGCCAGATTTCCACCTCCTCCCATCAGGCCTGAATCACTAATGGCACATTCTAGTAGAGATGGGAAGAGCCCCTCAGAATTCTTGTCAACATAGCCTTCTACAAAGTATCACCCTTAGGTAAAGTAGCTCTTCGCTCTCCTATTGCAAATGACAGCGTGTGATGTTGGATGATATCTGTGGCATCTATTTTGGTGGCTTTGTGTTCCTTTATGCCACTTCTGAATTTATGAGCATGTGCCCAATAGTAGGAATGCAAATAAAGACTTTCTGGATAAATGAGATAGGATTCTAGGTTTATTGCAGTCAGCATCCTTGTTCCTTGGGCGCCCTCGTCCAATAATGATCCAATTAAATGGGGCTCTTACCTCTTGCCTAATCTCTGCCCTTCACGGGGCTGGCAACTCCAAATAAGCCCAGGATCCAGGTGAGTTGGATTATTACTGAATTTACTCCATATTCTCTTCTTCAAATGCTCTGCAGGGGCTTCCTGACCTCACTTAATCAGTTTCCAACATCCTATTACCTCTCCATAGTATTTGCTCAAGGGCTTCATCCTTTTCATTGCTGTGTGTCTGACTCCTTACAATTCCCTTGTCATCTCTTAGTGGGGTCTTGGCAAAGGATTAAGTCCTGTATTCACTTGCCTTTTTAAACTAAATAACTGTTTAACAGTGCTAGAGTTCCCAGTTCCCTCCTCCATCCCCAAGCCACACACCATTACTAATGTGCAGGTGAAGAGATGAATAAAAGAAAACGCAGTCAGGTGTGATGATGCACAACCATAGTACCAGCTACTTGGGAGACTGAGGCAGGAGGATCACTTGAACCCATGAGTTCAAGACCAACCTGGGCAACATAGTGAGACCAGAGAGAAAGAGAGAGAAAGAGACAGAGAGGGAGAGAGAGAGAGAGAGTTACTTTAAGATAGTGTCTTATGTTTTGATTCAAATATTAATGTAACATTTTTACATGTTAAAATGTCCATAAATATTAAACATGTTTTATTTTTTGAACATAAATTCCTGCCTTTGTGGGAGACTTCTCTTTTTCTCCCTCAAGCTTATGGCAAATCAACAGGAAACTCTCTTCTGACTAAGTAAGTCAGCTCATTGACTGCACAGCACACAGTCTCACCAGCAGGACTCCGGCTCACCATAGCTCATCTTCAGAGAAGTCAGGAGGCAAATGTAACAAAATTTCATTCCCAGCACCATTGAGCATATGAGGCTCAATGAGTGGCTTTGGGCTCTCAATGCACCTTAAAAAGGGAAATGACATTCAAAACGCAAGAAAGCAGGGAGGGAGGGCATGGCCTCTTGTCTCCAGGCTCTTTCTCCCTGAGGACTGGGGACAATTGGCATTTCTCTCTCTCTGATAGACAAGAAAAATCTTCTTGTCTCAAACATGGCTAAAACCTGGAATGTCATCTTGACCACTTTTGAAATCTTTAAAAAATACCAGATAAACAAATGAGGTTAGCCATAGTTTTGGGATAGAATTCCAGTTAGGAGAAATCATTCTTCGGGAGCTTGACATTCCTAACAATCTCTCAGTAAAGGCAATAGTAGTACAGTAATCAAGAGGGAAGATATGGACAAGACAACAAATAAGCACGTCCTGTCAAGACAGAGCTGCAGACTCCACAGCTAGGGAAATGGGAAGATGGGAGAGGGAGGCTCTATTCCATATTTACGGTAGGAGAGCAAGGCATGCTCACTGGGAGAGGGTTCCAGACAGTGACCCGCCCTGACCAACTGTTTTCAGTCGATCACAGGATTTGTGGACCACAGCAGGGATCTGCTTAAAATGACCCTGTAGTCTACGGTAACCATTGGGTTCAGACAGGACTACACCTTCTAATATGCCACCTTCCGGGGTGTCACTGCATTAGTGTGAAACTGTCATTATTGTCTTCTCCCATCCCCAAGGGCCTTTTACTTTTTCATCAGCATCCAGAGCTCTCTCCTTGCTGGCTTTCTTCCCTGATTCTACCTAACCAATCAGGCTCTCAGCTAGGTGTCTGGTGGAAATGATCCAATAAACTAATGCACACAGATGTACAGAGAACTGCTCAAGCTCAATGTGTGCCCAAGAAATATTTGCATTAACCTAAGAAAATGAGTTCCTAATTGTGGGGGAGGGGAGGGGGAGGGAAGAGAAGGGAGGAATGGAGGCAGGGAGAGGGGAGAGGAGGGGAGGGGAGGGGAAGAGAAGAGAGGAGAGTGGAAGTTAACTTTTACTGAACACCCATCACCTTACTCAGTGAAAACTTGTGGAATGAGTGATAAGGACCCTGGAGAGTACTTATTTTATCTTGTGAAATGAACAAAGTTCAGAGACCACTATCAACTTGGGGAGAGGTGGGAAGGCTTGACGATGCTACAAATCACATTACTCAGACAGTGGCCCCCTTGTCCTCTCAGAAAGCTCCCCAAAGTGACCTTGAACTTGCTGCCAGATCTGAATTCTTATCCAGATTCTGGAGCTTTCCTTCCTCTATAGACAGGGCCACTTGGTTTCTCTAGTCCTGTGGCTAACCTTGAGTCATAAAAGTCAAAGTACACACAGGGCCCCGGGGGCACAGGACATGTCAGATGGGTCCTCCCAAGCAGAGGAGCTGGGCCCTGCCTGTGTTTATGTTGGACTTTGTGTAAAACTTCATTTGATGGAAAGATTCTAAACCTGAAAATCATGGCCCCAGGCCAACAAGCTGAGCTCAAGAGCATTTAGGCAGCTCGCACGACCTACTCCTACACTCCACTTCTGCTATGTTTCTGAGGTGCAGGTCCACCTAGCTCCCTACTTCTGGCAACTGAGGTCATTCTTTCACCGCCAGTGTCTGAGAAGCTTTCTTAGTACCCATGCCTCCTCTAGATTCTAGAAGAGAGTCCTCTGAATTGCTTTCACTAGCTCCCCACTAGGGAACACAGCCTTGCTACTGGATGTTACTAATATCAGCATAACCAGGTTCTGTTATGAGCATGAGCTGCTAAGCTGCCATCTCCTGGTCTCTGGGCTACTTACCGGGGCACCACTACCCTCTATCATGTTGCTTGTGCTTGCGTTTGCCATGTGTCTGCCTGTTCCATTGTGGATATCAGGTTCTTGCACTGTAGCTGCGCACAGCCCTCCTCCGCCTACCCTATGGAAGCAGGTGATTCTGACTCTAAGACCCATCTCTGTAACCGGGTCATAACTGCATGCTTGTGGAAAAAAATAATGTGAGAAAACTTTTCCTGCTTCTTCTCCTTTGTTGGCTCCTGGGTGTTGATAATTCTATTCTGCCCAACTAACTTAAAGAAGACGGGGTCACCCAACCCATGGTAACAGGGGAAGAGCAGGTTTCTTATGTGTACATTAGTAGCAAATGCTATGCAGTATTCACATCCTTAGTGGCAAAAATATCTCTTAAACACAGGGCCTCTTTTTCTTGAAAAGAAATTTATTATAATTTTGGTCTGTAATATCGCTATTAAGCATTTCAAGTGAAGCATGTTAATTCTTTGATGGTTTCAGTTGTCACTACTGTCCACTAACAGAGGCTATTTGAGCCCATAAAAAGGTGGGGATACCAGCCTGGCCTTCAGGAAGGCACACTGCACACAGGTGGAATGCTAGGCTGGGCTCTCTTAATTCAACTTTCTGAACTTTTTGAAAGCCACATCTGCTAGATCCAATGCTGTTCCAGTCTCCAGGATAGGAAAGGTTGCCAGGTATGCAGAATTTTGCCAGACTGTGTGGTTATTTTATTAGGCAAATAAATGCATACAAGTTCTAGTTTAAAACCACTGAGTCCAACCCAGTTTTGTACAAACATTTTCAAAGTGAAAAGTGGAATACATTACCAGTCACTAATTCTCATAATTATAGTGTTTTTGCCTAACAATCATTTCCCCCTGCATATAGTATCTAGAACATTAGCACAAAGACCATCTTTAAACAGAGGTCAGCTCCAGTGGGAGTTGCTTATAAAAACATCAGCTACCCTGAATTCTGTACTAAGTGAGGCACTGAAATGAAGGAACTTCATAATGGAAGGTCCATCTTGGCAAAAATCTTTGGGCATAAATTTTACAGAATCATAAAACTGTAAGAACTGAACTCAGGAATTAGTTGAAGAAATACTGAGGAAAAAGTAGAGGAGAGCTGTTATTTCTTTAATGTTGTGAGTTAGAGATGAAACAAGATAAACTTCACCTGGGATTCTAATTTTATATTTTCAACCAGAATTTTCTAACACAGTTTAAATCACAATATGATCTGTATTTCAGACATTCATAATTTGGGGTATCTCAAAATCATTTGCTTTTGTGTCTAAGCTGAAATCGTCAACAAACTAGTGTAAAGAATCTTTAATTATATTATGAACCAAGACATCGACAGTGTTAAGGTATCACATTAAGCATCCTAGCCTCAAGTAGCTGACAAATAATTGTGTCTGTATTCCCTTATTTGTAGTTTATAATATGTAACCATACCAACATTAACAAAGAATACCTTCTTGGTGATTGGTTCCCTTTATTTTTAGCTAGTGTCTTTTTTTTTTAAATTAATGCTTTTGCCTTATATTAAAGTACATCTCATTAATATTCCTTCACTAATTTTATTTAGTTTGTGGTGCTGGTAGTCAAACCCAAGACCTCTTTCTCTCTTACCTTCTTCCTCCCCAACTCCCCCAAACCCTCTCTCCTCTCTGACTCTCCTCCCCTCTGTTCTGCCTTAGCGGTTTTGTGGTTCCTATCATCTGGACTCCTGGGCCCTTAGTCCATACTGGGTCTTATTTGCACTTTTCATCCTATGGGAACAGTGGATTGCAGATCGGGTTACGATGCAGAAGTAGTTTGGCCTACTTCCTAGTAGTGAGCTATGGTTTTGCTTTCCCACCTCTCTAGGTCTCCAGGCTCTTAACTCTGTCTCAGGTGGCCAGGTGAGCTGTTGTTACATTCCTTTGCCTTTGCTTGACAGAAAGGGAAGAAGAGCATTTCCCCACCTGGACCCTGATCTTTAGCATTGAGCCTGGTCTGGCCCCCACCCTGCCAGGTGCACTGTTAGCCCCTTTTATCCTGCAGAAGCCCAGGTGGCTGCCACTGTCTGCAGTGTTGTTCCATGCATGGAGATGCTCTTAGTCTTTATTCTTTGGGTATCCTTTTTTCATATCCTACCTATTCTTGTGTTTGGGACTGAGGAAGTGTGAAAATCACTGCACAACAGGGAGCTTTGTACTGGCCCCTTCTTTGCTACATTGAGGTCTGTCAGAGAGAACCCTAGCTGGGTCCAGAGGTGTACTAGGAAGAGCAGTTTGGCAAGTCAGAGCAAAGAAGCTTGGTAAATGTCAATTCAGTGCTAAAGACATGGCACATGTTTATTCAAATGTGATCATTTTGCCTCATATGTCAGAAAGCAAAGGACAAGGTACTGATTGAGCTCTCCATCAGTGATTCTGAGGATTCTTCTTACAGACCCTGTGAGACACTGTCACATCACAGCAGTGACTGTGTCATAAGGTGTTGCTTCTGCTCTTTTAAATCAGTTCTAGTGTGTCATGAAAAGTTCCAATATTTGAAGTATGTCATGAATATAAAATGTCTAATCTTTGTTGTGTGTATTCTTTTTTAGTAGCATATCCTAAATTTCTGAAAGATCTTTCTCTCTGCTTTATGGCACTCACTCAGAGCTGGGCAGGTGCTCTATAAAAGTAGCCTTCGAACATGATGAAATTTTTATTTGAATTGTGCTGTGTTCAGCAAATCACCATGGGAATCTGGTTGTCTAATAAAAGCTTTCAGATGATGATACTGTTTTTCAATAAACAACACTATAAAAAATTCACCAGGAGAGTGAAGTCCAGAGTACAAGTACTAATACATTTTAAACAAAAAGTTCTTAAACGACAGTGTAGGTAAAGATGCGATTGTTGACGCCTGTTTTTCGGTAGTTACACGCACGATGGAAATGCCGTCCACTGGGTTCCACTTACAGACTAACAATTGGGATTTTGCATATTGTAGTCTGTGATTCTCACCTCCAAGGCCCAGAAAAGGCCATGTGGCTAGACCTCTGCCACCAGTATTCTGCTGGGAGTTTCTCTAAGTGCTGCCTCAACTAGCCAGGTATGCACAGGGCCGTGGGCTCCAGGGCTTGGCTGCCCTGACCATTCAGATCAGCACGTGGGTACAGCTGCCTCTGCCTGCAGGGGGCAGCACTGACGACACCTGGGCCCATCTGTCCTTCTAATAACATTAAGATGCACCTGAAACCCTTAAAATAAGCAGGAGGTCACCACTGATAGACAGGCCCACCCCTTCTCTAGTCCTAGGAAATGGACACGATCATTGTTCTGCGGGTTTTCTGTAGGGATCACAGTGTGAACTCATTTCAGTGGATTGCCTCTGAATCTTGTAGAACCTACAATTTCACCATTATCCGTCTTTTTATAACTCTGGGAATACATTTTACCTTTTAACTGCTCTCTAGGTAATACCAGAAGAAAAAGGAGCTTGTGAGTTTAGGTCAGAGATCAGAAGGAGCACTGCAGATTCTATTTAACAGTTGAATTATGAATGCTGTTCATTGCAACTGTTAAAAAAGCCCAGGCCAAGTCTTAACACTGTAGCGTTTCCTGGAGGTGGTTGTGACCAGAAAAGTCAAATTCAAGCAGGTCTTCCCAACCAACAGGAAACTTTGTGAGCGTAATGGCAGGAATTCCAGGGAAATCAAGTGTGTTCTTTACGGGTTTCATACCATAAAAATGTTTTATGACCCACACAAGTTTCTGAAAGCTACAGAAACTGCCTTGGCCTTGTAGAATTTTGATGACTTTGCCTTCCGAGCTGAAGAGGTTCAGAATTCCTTTTTCTCTTTTTTCCACATTCAATAGTTTAACAGTCTTGGTCTAAGAATCCAAAACAAACCACAAAAGTCACACTTTCAATTTCTGCTACCCGGGTATAAACAGCGTGTTTGTGGATTTGTTTTTAGGACACAGTCTGTCATTTCTGTGGTCCAAGAGTCTCAATTCAGGAGGTCATTCTGGACACACAATAAGTGTAATGAAGAGGTGTTGAAAAATAAATAGAATCATTATTGTAAATTAACTGCAAATTCCCATTTTCAAGATCTTACTATCATGAGTGACTAAGAATTGTCCATGTGATTGGAACTTTACCGAACTATTCTTTTATGAACATTTAAAAACTTCCATAATGTATAGTAAGAAGCAAACAAAAAAATCCCAGAAGAAGCATTGTCTGTGAGTACAGTCATACTTCCAGTCACATTTTTGTCTTGTTTTTTCTGTTTTCTAGTTGGCTTGTCCATTTTTTTTTTTTTTTGTACTGAGGATTGAATTCACTATCATTCCCATGCCAGGCAAGCTCTCTACATTTGAGCCACAACTCCCAGGTCCCCCAGCCCCCTTTTGAAAAATTTTGTTTTTGAGACAGGCTGGCTTCAAACTTGCAATCCTCCCACTTCCACCTCCTTGTTGTTCACTCATTCATTCATTCACTCATTCATTTTTTCATGGTCTGTGGTGTGCCTTTCTCCCTCTGTGGTGCTGGGGATTTAACACAGAGACTTGCACATGCTAGGCAAGCACTCTCTTTAAGTTTCTTGGACTATTTTTCAGTGGGGGAGAGATCTTTATGTATCCTCAGACTTCTACCTTTAGAATTTCCCATTCTAAGTCTATTTAGAGAGGCCATTTCTGACCCCACTTGCCTTCCTCCTCTCCCCTCCCTTCCCCACCTTTCTTTGACAGGGCCTCGCTATGTAACCCAGGCTGGACTGAAATTTATGACCCTCCAGCCTCCACCTCCCAAGCTCTGGGATTGCAGGTGTACAGCTCCACGCCTGGGCCATAATATTCTATTTCTTTAGTGTCTTTTTCTTTGTCTTATCAATGTTCCTCCCCTTTTTAGATTAGCTGTCCATGGTTCAGACCAAGGGTATGTCTGAACCCCTGGCAAAAATTCAAGTTACTATGATAATTTTGACATACTTACATATAGCATTTATTAAAGGGAAGAGTTACTAGGCTTCCTGGATCTTATTTCTTTTGAGTCTCTCAAGTTGAGAACCAAAGGTGAAGAAAAGCAAATATTTTATAAACTCAACTTAAATACATAGGAGTTGCACCAATCATGGACAAGTCAGTTCCACAGTCTATCTATGACTCTTTTATCATTTAGACACAAGTGAAAGATTCTGCAGGAGGAAAAGAGTTTTCCTGGGGAAAAACTGATCAAACATATTTCTTGATAAACTGTTCTTGTGAACAGCTTCTAAGGCCACAGGAGGCAAGAAACAACCTTTGTAATGACTGAAGAAAGACTGTAGCTAGATGCGGAGCAGTCCTTTCACTCTCTCTTTCAATATTAGCTGGTCACTGTGTAATATAGTCCATGCCCTATCCCCAGGAATTCATGGTCTAGAGCTGGGCCAGCAAACTCCAGTGCTCACGAGAACCAAGTAATGTGAGTGCCCAGATGGGGCCCAGTGCCTGCAGACACAGGGAGTGGAAAAGCCTCTGGGGCAAACTGGGACACTCCTTTGTCTCAAGGGGGCAGATACTACCATATGGAAATTGTGCCAGGGCTTCCCAATCTTCTAATTTTTCAATCACACTTAAACTCCAGGTTTAAACAAAACCCCAGGTCTGCAGATCAAACATGGCTAACACATGACCAGTTTGTGCCTCATAATTTTTGGATGTGCATACGGTTTTGGTTGTGGTCTTACCATTGCTAAGACCCTGGTTGTGGTCCTACTATCACCATTTCAAATTTGGGAACCCCCTGAAGAATGACAAGATTTTATAATTTGCTGCATTATGTTTCTGGCAAGAGTAACGCTAAATAAAAGACAAGGGTGATTTGTAATGAGACCAGAGCTCGTAAAGGACATCTGCAGAGTGAGAGAAAAGGCTCTAAATCTGAGGCTTGGCTCCTTACTAACCAGTGGGATGACAGTGGACGAGATGCTTCACTTTTTGTGAGCGTCAGTCTCACTTCTAGAATAATGCAGTGACACCTCTTCCCCGCCATGGTGGTTGGATTAAGAGAATGCATTTGAAAATGCCTTGTGAACTACAGAAGCACGAGACACGGATAAGGAATGAATAGACGTTTTGATTTTTTTGAGCCCACTGATTAAAGGCTATGACAGACTGGACAACATTCAAGAAAGTGGTGTAGAAATAAGTGGAAGGGTTGAGGATTCAAGCCCTGGAGGGAAGACTGAAGTGAGAGGGGAGTGGAAAGCAGGGTAAAAACAGCAGGAGCCTGGCGGTGGGACAGGAAGGAAAGCTGTGGTTTTTAGGGAGCAAGACTTCCTTCACAAGAAAACCTACTAGGACTGGAAAGACAACAGGAAACTGTTGACCAATGAAGTCGTGAACATCTCTACTGGTGGGTTATTTGTGGCAAATTTAAAATCACAGGTTGACTTCCTACTCTTGGAATATTTTCAAACCACTAACTTACCTCCCCACCCT
Source organism: Castor canadensis (assembly GCF_047511655.1). NCBI lineage: Eukaryota > Metazoa > Chordata > Mammalia > Rodentia > Castoridae > Castor > Castor canadensis. The sequence goes on from NC_133386.1 coordinate 16,822,061, forward strand.
TAAGTCAAAGAAAAGGAATTCACTTCAATATAGCCCAAGAAAAACACAGTCAGAGATCACGATACAAGAATACTTTTGCAAATTTCAAGACTATTGATGGGTTTTGCATTATGGGCTATTTTTAATTATGGGCACCAACACTCTCTTCTATGAAAGTGGATAAACAAACTGTTTTTCAATAATTTGCAAACCTTTCACTGGGAGAGTTGAAAATTTTACTATGGGTTTGTTACTGGTTTTTTCCTTTAGAAAGTTACAGAACTCTGTAAATTCTTTGTGTCTTAGTTTTTAGCACTAAAAGCTCAGTCACTTCTCAATGTATAACGACCCCAAGGAGGCTGGCTTGATTTAAAAAAATAGAAAAATAAGGGAATTGTTGATGTACACATTTAATTTAAAAAAAAAAAAGTAACCAAAATCTTAAGAGTTCCAGTAAGAATTCTCTATGGTAGACCAATAGGCAGATGGTGTCCAAGACCTTTTTATGTCTGACCCAGGGCCACCTCCTTTATGCTTAGTCTATATTTAGCAGTAGGCAATATGCTGCTTGGTCTTATAGAAGGCTGAGGATAAACTCATTCTTCTTATTCCACTTTCTGGCCTAGCCCTTGTTATAGTTAGAAATCTATCTTATTGACATTCAGAATTTGGGGATTTAAAATGTTAATTGAGCCAGAAACAAATACCTTAAAAAAACAAATGTCATCTCTCTTGGTGTTTCTCCTTGTCAGTGTAGGGGAGAGGGAGAGAAAGGCATTAACCTAGGATATTGAACTCCCCAGTGGGGTGTCTGGTAGAACTATATTTCAATATAATTTGTTTCCTTTGCAATCCTAAAGACTGGAGGTACGGCTCAAGTAGAGAGTGCCTGTCTCTTAAGCACAAAGCTCTAAGTTCAAACTCCGGTCCCACCAAAAGAATTCTACTCCTTTGAAATCCTAAATATTTTATTATGCACATTTAAAAGTATTTTTATGAGAAGAAGTCTGTAGGCATTGCTAGTTGCTGTGGTGTTCATGATATGAAAGAGATTAAGACCCTCTTGGTGTTGGGTATTTTTTTTTTTTTATGTCAAGACCTGTCTCCACAGCAGGGAGAAATGGCCCAAATGATGTATGTACATATGAATAAATGAATAAAGAAAAAAAAAAGACCTGTCTCCACTGAGCATTGTATGCCAGAACTGGACTCGTGTGGATCATCAAAAACTATCAACTGAAGATTATTTTGACTGACATTTAAAAACTACTCTAAAAAGCTTGAGTAAACTTCCATTTCAAAGATCTGGACAGCAAAGTACAATAACGACTCGCAAAATTTTTATGGAAATAAGAGTCTCTTGGGTGGTTCAAGTGTCTAAAGGAATTTCTACAATGCACAGTGGTCTCAAAAGTGTGGTCTGTTGATTCCTGGGCAGGACCCCAAGCCCTTTCAGGGGTCCACAAGACTAAAACTACTTACATAAGAGTACCAAGGTGCTACGTGCCCTTTTGAGGTGGTGATTTCGTGCTGATGGAGTGAAGCTATAGTGGGAGAACCTGTGGCTCATTAGCATAAATCAAGATGTGGAGGGGTGAGCTGTAGAAGTGGTCATTGTATTCTTCACTATCATGGTGGCTACAGTAAAAAAAAAATAGTAATTTCTTTTAAGGATGCCATTGATGGAGAAGTAAAAGTTACTAATTGCACTAAATCTTAATCCTTGAGCACACATCTTTTAAAAATTCTGTGAAGAGATGTGCTAAGCTTGCATAAAGCACTTCTCTTGACTTCTCGGTAGGCTGGTACAGTAAGGACTCATTTCTCAGAGCGCTATGTTAAACCGTATGAAATAATATATGGAGGCTTGCCAAGGAAAGCTAATATGCTGAATCACTTGTTAAAACAGTACAAAGTTGTGATAAACAATATACATGCTGTCTTAATGTACCAAATAAGATTTCCAGTGGGTCTAATGGCTACCATGATATTGATTTAAGTGTTGTTAATATGGTTGATCTATCTCCAATACTAGCAGGTGATATAAAATATTTATGAATTCTAATGCTGATATTACAGACACAGTTAATACTTCTATAGCTTATTGTCGGTATTCAGAAATGAAAATGCTAAGTACCATGGTCCCCTGGAATTTACCCACTGACCCTTTGGGGGCTCTGTAGGTCACATGTTAAGAACACCTGCTTGAGAACAATCTTTTGATTCTTCATTTAGATAGCATTTATAGCTGTTACTTGTCCTCTTACCTTGCTTTATATTGCTTCTTATCTTTCTGTTGTCACCCAACCTATTAGGAATTGTCTGTTTATTACCTGTTTCAGTTTGCTGGATGTCAGCAACATGAGAGGTGGGCCACTGTCTTCCTTGCTCACTGCTGTCCCAGGGTTTAGGTGTGCCCAGCTCATAGCAGGCGCTCAGCAAACATTTCTTAAGTGAAGGACTAGACACTAGCATCCAAGTGTTACTGTGTGTCCTAGAACTTTGCTTCTTTCTGCTTCTGGTTCATGCTTTTAACATACCATTGCTTGGTTTCCCAATATTTATGCTCTAAGCATACTTGACAGTAAATCACAATTTCATCTGAGTTGTTTTAGAGAAAAGTTGGTGCTGGGCTTTAGGGGAAGGTCTCCATCAGTTAGTACAAAGTTTCTTAGCACTGTCCCTGGGAGGTCTGGGGATTGTGTGTCTACTACTGGCTCTTACCGGCTTCCACAGCGAAAAGGCAAATGGCTGAAGCACGAGCCAGAGTTTTCTGCAAAATCCCTAAAGTAAAGTTTTTGTGGACTGAGATGGAAAATATGAATCTGAAAGTCCGAATATCCGGGATTGTAATTTTATCCAGGACAACACCCCGATGTCACGTGAAAGAGATCAGACAGCCAAGTGGAAACCTACCACGCAGTTATCCTATCACGGAACATTTTCTTTGGCATCCCACTCTTAAGTGCTGATTTGCTTAACGATTCTAATTTAAAAGCAAGAAAAATCCCATTGGCATCAAACCCTAAGTCTTCTTCCTCCTCAAATAATTGCATTACAAGAGTGCTCATATTTATTACACAAGATATACTTAAGCAAAACGAAGAAAATAAGAAGCTACCATACATCTGTTACACAAAATATTTGTAAATAAAAGATATAAAGAATATAAACATAATGGAGGGTTGGTGGAGTGGCCCAAGTGGTAGGGTACCTTCCTTGCAAGTGTGAAGCCCTAAGTTCAAACCCCAGTATTGCAAAAAAGAAAAGAAAAAGAAAAAAATATATATAATGGATATAAAAACATGTTAGTGTACGGTCCCTTTCTGTATTTTTTTTTTTGGTAGAAAAACTTATTTTTGTTACTGTGGGTTGTCTTGACTATAATGCCAAACTCCAAATAAAATATTAAAAAGAAGAAAGAAAGGAAAAGTCTGAACCTTCTTACTCTATACACTAATTTTTTTTTTTAATCAAAGTTGGAGCTTTCATCACAGAGGTCAATGCCTTTTTAAGTAGGATTTTCATTGACTTGAGACATTCTTCCATCTAAATGAGGAAGGATAGAGTTAGGAAAGTAGAACTCACTGAACTTCCCCCGAAAAACCCAGAACAGTTTGTTCTTTACCATATGAACTGGCAACTTCTTATTTATTTAGGAAGCAACATGGTGAGTGAAAACTGTCAAATTTGACAGGCCTTATGGCTGAGTGTTGGCCTTGGTTTCTTATAGGCCCACTTCTTGGAAGACTGAACATGGTTGCCTTAAATTAACCATGTTTCTATTGACCTGAAGGACACAGGACAGAGCTGGGGACCATGTTGTCTCCTCTTGAATGTAGCACAGATGCTTCTGTTACTGTAGTCCAAGTTGTTTTCAGTTCATCTGAACATGGAGAAAGGCCAATCACTTGTTTTCCTTTTATTTTGGTAACCGTCTCATGGGTTATGTTTTTTTCTTCAATGTTGCCTTTGCTTTTTTGTTTTTTTTAAATTCAATGCCTTGGCCCTCTGTGAAGTCAGTTAATAAGTGTTGGTAACATTTTAATGCAGTTTGTAATAATTACTAGACATTCGGGTTGTGGATTTCTTTGTGGCTTGGCCACTTCCTTCAACAAGGCTCAGAAACTTCTAACCTGTTCACAAGTCATTCTCAGTTCTTCCCTCCCTTCACTATCCTAATTCCTTTTGAGCCCTTTAAACTTTTCCACCAATGTTTTCATTTTGGCGGGGGTGGGGGGTGCATACTGAAGTCAAAGAATCCCACCTTCATGGAGCACCCATAGGGCAGAAAGAGCTTCTTCAGAGATCTAGAGGCCACCACTTGCCTTCTCAAAGCATTTCAATCTTCAGGGTTCCATTTGCACTGGCTGATGAGGTTCCCACACTTTTGGGAAAGGCCATTCCAGAAGGAGCAGATGCCACCTGGGAAGCTCATTGCTGGGCACACTCGTTGTGGGTGGGAGGGAGCTGCTGCCTGTGGGCAGGTGAACTGTCAGGCACAGAGGGCAGGGGGAGGGAAGTGAGGGGACATCCTTGGCAGCACGAGGGGGTCTCCTTTGAAGGGTGACTTGGAGCCACGTTGAAACTGTGAAATGGGAAGGACTGGAGTATGGTTAGGAGGAGGTAAGAGTATAAGAGAGTAACACAACTGTGGTGTTTGCAACTCGTGGGCAGTTTCAGGTCCGGGACCTGGGAAGTCTCCTCTTTCACTTCCCGCTGGCCTTGCAGAGAACACCAGAAGAAAGATGGCCATGGCTGGAAGTGTTGATGCTGCTTTTTACATACATGGAACAAAGCAGGCACGTGATGCAGGCTCTATCTCCCTGTCCAAGTTCACCTTTCAGTTCTTCCTACTCCCTGCTCTCTCTTCACCCCAGCAACCTTCACTGCCTATACCTTCCCCCTTGCATTAAGCTAAGTTGTACCTTCTTTGCCAGGCTACCTTCTACTTATCCTGCTAGACTCAGCTCAGGTGACACTTCCTCCAGGCAGCCTTGGGGATGCGACTTTCCCATGCCCCACTGACTGATGGTCCTGGATAGTGCCAGAGTATAGACTCCTCCTTCCGTGGCCGCCTCTCCCCTTAGGCTGGGTTCTTGGAGAGCAGGTCTGTGTCTTGTTTCAGCACCACTGTTCCCACCACTGCACTTGCCTCAGTGTAGATGCCCAAAGCTTGACTGAATGAAGCCAAGTTTGATGAATGGATACCCGTGATGAAGACCAAGTGGTTTGCAGCAAGGGACCAAACTAGAATACAAACTCCACAGCAAAAGAAAGCACTGTTCTATTGCAGATGCTTTCCAAATGCTGGGAAAAGTGCCTGTCAAGTAGTAGGGACTCAAAACTTTAAAAATAAATGAAAAAGGAAGAAATGTTTTGGGAAGTGATATAGAAATAATAATTTACAGATTCTTTTGCTATAAGCTTCCAAAGAGCTTTTCTTAAGGCAAAGGCTTAAGACAGGGTCTCACTACATAGCTCAGTCCAGGCTGGCCTTGAATTTGTAATCCTCCTGCCTCAGCCTTCTGAGTGCTGGGATCAGAGTTGTGCACCACCACACCTGGCTCATGGTCCTGCTTTTTCACCCGGGAGCATGCTTTCTTCCACAGCTAACTCAGGCACACTACAGAAATATTTTTAGTAGTTCACAGATTATATAGTTCGAATGAACCTAAGACTAGAGCCTTTTGACATGTTAGGGTTTCCTGGGGCACATCAATTTTTTATAGTGGCCACTGTCCCCTTGGGCAGTGTCTTTTCATCCATCCCCCACTCCCCTACCCCCCATTGCTCTCTGCAGAGCTGAGCTCTTGGGCACTAGCTGCAGAACACTGTGATAAGAGTCTGGGCTCTGGAAGTTTCCAGGCAGAGTGCATATTTCACTTCCTGAACTGGCCAGTACTAGGAGGGAGGATAAAAACCTTCCTAATAAATTTCAAGTGGCCAGGGGAGCAAGTAATGGATGTCTGTGTCTTGGTTTGTGGGTGGGAGTAGGCAGGAAGCAGATTCACCACTTCCCTGGCTGTAATAGATGTTACAGTTCTCTACAAGGTCATCGTGAGGTTGAAACACATTTTCCAATAGTGTGTGTCTGGATAAGCATAAAATTCATGGATAGATATGAATGCACCAAGCACATCCTCTTCCCTTATTCCATGTTTCCAATTCCTGGTCATCAAGAAGGTAAGGATGTCTGTCAACATCACCGTGGACAGCAAATATTTCCCTGAGCAGTATGAGTGCAGGGGATGGAAACACGGGAAGTGCAAGACAACTGCTCTCCTTGCCCTTGGGAAACTCTGTGCCCAGATGGGAAGGACATAGGATGAAGATGGCAGTGCAGGGAAGGGCAGGACACAGGGCACTGCACCTCTGCTGCAGGGATTCAGAGGAAGGAGTGTGGCTTAAGGATTTTTTTGCATCAAAAATCATAATATCAATTGCGTGTAGCAGAGAAGTTGCAGAAGTGGTTCTGGAGTGACCTGGGCTCAAATCAATAATGTTCTGATAAATGTATAATGACCACCTTTTCTGAACAAAGACATACACACAAAGCCCTGATTGGTACCATTTGCAGATTTCTATCCTATAGGTACTACTAACAAGGCCAAAGTGGAGTCACCATCTTGTGATCAACTGGTATGTTTTAATATGGTTTGTCCCTCCAAAACACATGTTGACCTTTAATTGCCAATGTAAAATCAAATGCCAGTTTAACTGACAGTGCAAGGTAGTGGGGCCTTTAAGAGCTGTTTGGATCCACTCTCTTGAAGGGATTAATTCCCTGGTACTCACAAGACTGGGTTAGTTCTTAAAAAGGAGTGTTCTTAAAAGGGAGTGTTGTTATGAAGCATTTGGACCTTGTTTTCCCTCCTCTTTTCACAGTCACTCACTTCCTTTCTGACTTCCACCATGTTAGGATCCACCATGTTAGGATCACCAGATGTAGCTGCCTGACCTCAGAGTCCCCAGCCTCTAGATGAGCCCACATAAACCTCTTTTTTAAAAAAAAAAATAGATTACCCAGTCTCAGGCCTTCTCCTATTGCAACGGAAAATGAACTAAAACATCAAATGACTAGTACAATTCATAAAAATTTAAATATTGGCTCAGAACCAGTCTGATCCAGCTTTAGCACATGGGCAGAAATTCAGACTCTGCTACTCACTAGTTGTACAAACTTGGGCTTGTGGTTTAACCTCTATAGTCCTGGGGTCCATGTGCTAAATGGACCTAGTAACGTCCATCTTCGAGGGGTGATGTAAACATCAAATGAACTAGTCACTGTGTGACAGCCAGTAATCTGTCCTGTATAGGGAGAATAAGGGCCCAGCTACCATGTCCTGAATATATCAGCCCATCTGTGCCAAGGTCATGCTTCCCATGGGCTGCTATCAGGAGTATAAGGTAGGCCATTCTTGCAAGACACAAGACTCCCCTGCTAAATTATGGCTTGAAGACTCCCTCCATGGACTGTCTGAAACTTTCATAGAGCTGCACAGTAGTCTGAGGATGCCAATCAATTCTTCCTCCTCTGTTCTTCACAGGGCTCACACCAACAGTGGCCCAATGACTCTCTCGCTTCCTTTTTCCCTGATGGGCACTTCACCCAAATAAATCTTTTGCATTTCCAATTTCATCTTGTCATCTGCTCTGGAAGGACATCAGTCTGCTGATCACTTTGGACTAGGTATATGGTAAGTGCTCAATAAATCAAATTAATGTGGGCTCCTGTTAGTTTCCGAGTTGAGAGATCCTCTACTCTTGATCCTGAGAGAGAACATTGGATGCGCTTGCATCTAGGCATGGCTCACCAGGACAGCGTGGCTAGACTGCCCCCAACCATGCCATGTTTCCATGTCCTTCTCGCCTGCTGTTCACAGTCACCTGGCTTCGGTCCTTCCATTCTTATCACTTGCTCATGTTGTAAATTCATTGGCCACATATTCTGTTCCTACTTTGTGTCTTTCAGAAGCTTTTGCCAATGATGAGCAATGCCTCTTTTCCCAAATCATTTTCCTCGGAGTCTATGTCATTTTGTGTCAATACTGTCCTCTTCTTGGGGCTCTTACAGTTTCCTTTACTTCTCACCTCCTCATCGAGTGTTAAAAATCAGATGATACACATCCTCTTTTATCCTCATCTTTGATACATGTCCTTGGCTTCAATGCAACAGCTTCACCAATTACTAAGCCACCAAAAACCTTTGTGGCATGTATATTTTGGTAGATTCATCACTCTCTCTTTATATACTGATAACTTCTAGCTCTCTCTCCTGCCTGCTGGATTTGTAGTCATTCCGGCACCTGAAATTCAACACCTCCAAAATAGAACTTGTCCTTCCGTAGCACCATCCACCACATTGCTCTAACCAGAAGCCTGAAATCATTCTTAACTCTTCTTCCTCTTTTAGCTCCACCCCTAATCACTGCTTTTACTTTACGGACAGGTCTATGCTTCTTGGTCTCCTCCACCATGACAACTCAATTCCAAAAGAATTTATCTTGCTCTGCTCCAAACATCTCCTTGTTCAAGATTTTAAATGCAAACTCTGTCATGTTATCCACTCCCCCAATCACAGTTCAATGTCTCAGGCATTGCCTTTAGCACGAAGCCTCAGATGCTTAGGGTATCACTTTAAGGTTGAAGCTCCACCTACCTCTCAGGTTCCTGTCACACATCTGTTCTCTGCATCCTAAACTACATTCACAGGAGACTTTTGAAGTCCTGGGGACTAGTGACGTAGTCACATGTGGTTCCCATAGCCTGATCATCTCTCTCAATTTCTTGGTTAATGTCTGTGTTCCCTGACACTACACACTCCGAGAGGCTAGAACCACATCTGTGCTTATCACCAGTGTATCTGCAGCACCCACCACAGGGCTGGCTAGAGTAAGGACATGTTGAAATATAGGAAGGAAGGAAGGGAGGAAGGAAGGGGAAGGGAAGAGGGAGAGAGAGAGGGAGAGAGAAAGAAAGAGAGAGAGATAGAGAGAGTTGACCATATCAGAATACAAATAATCTAAACATTTATGCACACGATATACATAACCACTTGCAGATGGGTATCATTAACTGATAACAAAATGCCAGATGGACCAGGTTTATTTATATTTAAAGAAAAGAACCTAGTAAGAAGAGTTTAACTTTAATAAAGAAAACAAAGCACCTCAGATTTCAGTAACTGCCATTGATATTAGTGTTTGTGTGTGTGTGGGGGGGGTGTGTGTGGGGTGGTATAAGGTCCACCTATGGCGTTTTGTGTCAGCTGGAGTGACAGGTGAGACTGAAGTCTATTGTCTTAGTAAGTAGGCTGGTGCGCAAGGTGAGCAATAGGGAAAGGACCATCCTTTCTGGATTTTTCTCCAGACTTAAAACAGCATTTTCAGACCTTCCTGTCCTTCACAAATGTGTTCCTGACATTTTATTTCCTAAATTCGCTTTCTCAGATAAACAGCCAATTTGGCTCATCCTTTGCAGATGACAGCACAATGAGGTTGACCCATGTGGAGTTTCCATGCTTTCTGCTCCAGTCCTAACTATTCAAAATGAGCGGTTGAGACGACATCACCTGCATGGGTCTTTTCTGCCTTGACAGATTATGACTGATGTTAACAGGCCTGTAATGACAAATCCTGTCCTTATATTTGACTTCTTTCTTGTTTGTGGCTCCCTCCTCTACCAAGCCAAGGTTTTCCCAGCAGGACTCCGTTCCAATAGACACTGGTAGAGAGATTCAGTTGCTTCTTGCCATAGCTCTGTCTTTTGCAAAATGGGACTAATACTTCTGTCTTGAAGAGCAGAACTTTTTTGGAGGACTGGAGACTATATGAAGCACTTTGAATTTCTTAAAAGAACAATCCTTTGAAAACTTGGTGTGAACTCTGCCCTTGATGTGAAATCATGTATTTTGCCTTAGTCTTGACATTCTCAGTACTAAATATGGCTTGGCAAATTAAGGCAAACTGTGCTCTGCAGAAACCTGAGTTTCACTAATAGGAATAAGAGAGATTTAGGTGAGGTGTGTTTTACCTATAGCATTAAAGTCAACACTGGATGAAATGGGGAGACCAAAGTACTTTTATGTATAGAGTATGAAACAAATAATGCCTTACCCCAGTAGAGAAGTGCTTTCCCATGAAAAAGAAACATTTTTAAGAGTAAACTTTGAGGACTTGTTGCACTAATAATCCCATTTTATTTACTTACCAAGATTGATACCTAAAAGAAGTGCCTATACAACTCAAGTTTAAAAGTACTATTTGTTAAGGCTGCTAAACATAACAGAAGTGTCTTTTTGTTTTGATAGTAAAACATTAGCATAGTTAAGTTGGCATAACTTAATTTCAGCACTAATAGATTAGAGATGAACTCTGAGACCCACAGGCTCTGGGAAGAGGAGGTAACTTCTGAGGGAGAAGCAGCTAACCTTGGTTTGGATGTGTCCCCTCCCAAATTCAGGGGTTGTCAATGTGACAGTGTTAAGAGGTGGGGCCTTTAAGAGAAGACTGGACCAAGATGGCTCCTCCCTCCCTCAAGGATGAGATAAGATACTCTGGATAGAGGGAGTCTGCTCGCTTGCCTGTCTGCCTTCCACCATGTGAGTTCCTCCTCCAGAGGAGCCGTCTTGCGAGCATAGAACAGTCCTTGCCAGAGGTGGGCACCTCGATCTTGAACTTCCAGTCTCTAGAACTGTGAAGGAAATAATTTTCTGTTCTTTTTAAATGACTCAGTCTCAGGTATTTTTAAATATCAGCAGAATGGACTAAGGCACATCTATTTTATAGTCTAGAAAAAAATCCAGCTTAGTGGTCATGGGTAGCCTCTAGACAACTGAGAAAAAGCACATGAAACATATGCAAATTACTACATGAGTAGGAAAACTTGACAAGGGTGTGCTAACATGATCGCACATTTTCCAAACTGTGAATCAATCAAATATTCATTTAGTCACCTACTCAACAAATTATCTTTGACACTTACTTATGTGTCAGACCCTGCTTTTTAGGTGCTAAAAAAATGAGAGTGAATAAGACAGACAAGTCCCCTGCTCAAGTGCAGGCATTCTAACTCTTCCTATGCTGAGCTCCAGGAAGGTCATGCAATGGATACAAAGCAGCAATAAGACAGTGCCTGCCCTCAGGAGTGACAATCAGGCTGGGAAGGACCAAAGGAGCAATCAGAGAGTCACATAGGACAAAAAGCAGTTTGGCATAGTGGTTGAGAACATGGCTTCTGAAGCCTATCTGCCTTCATTTGCCTCATGGTGCATTACCGAGTGGATGCAATTTAACTCTGGGCAAGTTACTTAGCCTCTCTGAGCCCTGGCCTTCTCATCTCTAATTGCATAATAACACCTTTCTCTGAGATTGCTATGAGGATCAAATTAGGTGTTCTAGGGCAAAACAGTACCTGAAACCCAGTGTGAACTCCAAGGCAGTAGGGAGGTAGAGGAGATTAGCAAAGGTGAGGAAAGGGGGAGAAGAAAGAGAAATAGAAGGGTGAATATGGTCAAAGTACACTATATGCCCGAATGGAAATGCCACAATAACCCCCTGCTCTGGACAATTTAATGCACACCATTAAACTGAGTAAGGGACAGGGCAGAGTGCACAAGTCCCTGGGATTCCAGAAAGGAAGGATGCTCTAAAGGTTGGGCCCCAGAGAAACAAAGGATGAGACTGAAAGATGGACAGGTTACGGATGGAGAGAGGTAAGAGAGTTACACCTTTCTGTTTGGTTTAGCAGCCCAGAGAAATGAGTGCGAATGGAAACGAGGTTGTTTTCATAGGAGGAAGTGAGAAGCTTGTTTTATCAGAGTTTATTTGGGGAGGCAGTAAGTCAAAGCAGGCAGGATGGTCCAGATCAGTAAGAGCCCTGACAGCCAGAGGAAGGACTTTAGAATACATGGCAGCAGGAGTCACCGTGCTTCCTGAGCAGGATGTGAAGTACTGTGTTGGAAAACTGCCCTGGCAGCGCCATGTCTGGTGAGGGAGGGAGGTGAGTTCAGGGCTGCTGCATTCTTGAAAGAAGTCACAAATTGTGGTATAGGTAGTACCAACCCAGAGATGCTCAACTGAATAGATGAAGGAGAACATTAAAAAATTAGGATAACTGTACATAGGTGACGCATGTATATAACTGAAAAGTTTTAAGTAACTTAAGTGATCTGATTGGAGAAAAAAGGCAAAGCAATTGTATGAAGCTAACTGTAGTAAACTTTCTTAGGATACCCAAGGGAGACTGACTGTATTTGATGGAGACCAAGGTCAAAGTGTTCACAGAAGGAAAGAAGTACAGTGAGGTAGGAGAAGCCAGTCTGTGGCCAGACAAATGCAGATCCCAGCAGTCAAACTCAGGAAAAAATTACTCAGACATCAACACCTGGGGTTGGCACATAAAGGTAAAGGCATAAACTAATTTATGATATTAACAATCTAAATTTAAACAGGGGAGCAGCCAAAAATGACGGTTAGTCTCAGACACATACTAAGAGGAAACAAATGAAAGAACTGCTTTGGCTTGCTGACCACCCAGGGCTAGAGTGAGCATGGCAGGAAGTGTCGCTGTGAATTCTCCCTGGGGCTTCCCAAGTCCAAAGCTGCAAAGAGAAACATCGCCCAACCAGGTGTCAAGGTTCATGTGGAGGATCTTGACTTATTTGCCTCCATCCTTGTAGTTAAATGGATAGACTGAAAGTCGCTCAAAGGGTCGAAGTCAAAGGTCCCTCACCTCTGTAATGTCAAGTGTTCTTAGTGTCATCTCAAAGACCTTTCCAACCTTTTTAGCAGACTCTCAGAAAGTCAAAAGACGGCCAGCTGCAATACTTGTATTCCAGAGATGTGGGAGACTGAGGCAGGAGGATTGCAAGTTCAAGGTAAACCTGGACTACATATGGAGACCTCAAAAAACCAACCAAAAATGCAAAACACAATAAACAAGCAAACAAAGAAGGGCGAAGAAGGCTTACAACGAAGAGGGGAGATTTGAGGTCCCCATGTCAGAAATGAGCCAGACTGAGCCCAAGACCACCTTGATGTGGATCGATTCAACTTCACATTTGCTCTCATTATTCAAAGCTAAGTAATTTGAGCTCCAGCAATTGTTTTGCATCTTTCCTTTGTACTGCACAGTTGTGAATGATGAATATATTCTGCATTATTATTTATTAAGTGTGGCCGAAGGAGTGACTTGCAGGAAAGCCACAGTCATGGGGAAAGAAACAAGGTAACATTAAACCCCAAAAAAAGGTCACCAACACTGAATTCTCTCTTCACTCTGGCCGTCCAGGCTGTGGGGAGTTAACAAAATGACAGCTACATTACAGGCAGGAGATGTACGTGTGTTCGTGTGTGTGTGTGTGTGTGTGTGTGTGTGTGTGTGATACTAATGAAACATTCTTTACCTTTTTCCTTAAGGTTTTCTGTCAGTAGATACTGGGATTTATGCTGTTTATATTCTCTTTAAAAAAAATTCTAAAAGGTCAGAATTCTAAACATTCTCTAGTAGAAAAAAGTGGAAATGAACAAAAGTTAAACAACTAGCAGTATCATTTTTACTTTGATCATATGACATCTAGAAGAAACCAATTCTCATCACCATTATATTTAACACTGTTCTAGAGATGTTAACAAAAGAAATGGATAAGAGCTGCAAAAATTGGAAAAAAAGACAGAGGAAATTGTCATTATTAGCTAGGAATATAATTTTATCTAGTAAATGGAAAAGATGCCACTAGGGTTGGGTATGGTGGTGCATGCCTGTAATCCTAACTACTCAGACAGGAGGACAGAGGTTCAAGACCAGCCTGGGCAATTTAGAAAATATCTTATCTGAAAAACAAACTAAAAGCAAAAGGATTTGGATGTGGCTCAAGTAGTAGAGTGCTTATTTAGCAAACTTGAGGCCCTGAGTTCAATCCAAGAAACAAAATCGACAAACAAGGCAAAAGAAATAAAAAACCTAACCCTCTAAAAATAAAAATTTATTATATAATAAAGGTGACACTTTAAGTTGCAAAAAGATGAATTGTTCTATAAATGTTGAAACAATTTGTTAGTTATCGGGGGAAAATGCTAGATTAATACATTACACTTGATAGCAGTAAAAATTTCACATGGATTAAGAAAAAGATTGAGCTGGGCATGGTGGCTCATACCTGTAATCTTAGCCAGCCTGGGCAAAAAGTTTGGGAGATCCCATCTCAACCAATAAAAAGCTGAGTGTGGTGATGCATGCCTGTCACCCAACTACAAGGGAAACATAAATAGAAGGTTTGTGGTTCAGGCAGGCCCAGGCATAAAAGTGAGACCCTATTTGAAAAATGAGGAAAGAAAAAAGGCCCAGAGGTGTGCAACTTAAGCATAGAGGTCCTGTCTAGCAAGCTTAAGACCCTAAATTCAAACTCCAGTAGTGGGGGGAAAAAGTTGCTAAATTTGACTACAAAGAAATAAGACATGCATTGAGAAGAACAGCACAAGTTAGGAAAAAATATTTGTAATTCCTATTACAAATTAGAGACTAATTCCTGTAATTTTCTAGAGTCTCTGGAAATCAGGACATTAGCAGAAAGGCAAGGCTGTGATGCTCACAGAGACATCACCTGTCACCTCTGAGACTGACAAGGATAAAATGTTGATGACACACTGTGTGGGTGAGGGGCTGGGAAGGGAGCAATGGACAGCGTGAAGCTCTCTCCCAGAATTCTGACACCAGGCACAGATGGACATGACCCCTGTGATGCACACTGGGAGCGCTGGGCGTAACGGATGTGAAGGAGACACTCCTACCAGTTTATTAGGAACAATGGGTATCTCTCAATGCTGCCGCACCGAGCAGTGTCACCTTAGCAGCCCGAAGTCACCACGGTGAGAGTATTATCACCACGGAAATCAGGAGGTGCCACGGAGCAGCTCTGAGTCCCAGCTCATCACTACTTACAAGTTCTGGAATCTTGGCCAATTTGATATATTTATGGTGGTTTGTGGGGTCCCTGTGCAATTTTTAAAAATTATGAGGCTAAATATTTGGGTCATCTGAAATTTTGTGTGTCATTTCTCAGGTGGGGGATTAGTTTTGCTGTACAAATAAAATAATTCTCTCCAACTGGCACTGAATTTCCAGCCACACTGTAAAAGTGTTTTTTAGCTTTAGCCTAGACTTGTCAGTGATATTCATCCTAACAGCATTATTTGCTGCACGATCAATCATAGAATTCTCTAGAAGATATTGATATATGCAGTCAGACCCGAGCACCAATCAATCTTTCAAATACCCTTTTCATATTACTACACTAATTCTAGTACCTGGCAATAACTTACCCCAGCTTTTTATTGGATGGTAAGTAGAATTATGTCATCTTACAAATCTTCTCTTATGTTTTGATACGTTAAAGAATTAGCCCTTTGTAATAACTATTTTGCCTCCATTTCATTTGCCTTTTAATATTGTTTATAACTTTTTTGGTGTAATAAACTTGATTTATATAAGGACAAATCTACAATTCACTTTTTTTGTGATTTCTTCCATAACTTGTATTCACTTCTGCGATGATGGGGAATTATTAGAGACTTGCACAGTTTTCTAATTTCTCACATTCTACCTTCTAAACCCATCTAGAATTTATTTTGATATATTTATTTTGATAGATGAGTACTTTGCAACCATCCAGTTTCTCCTAAAATCTTCATTGATTACTTTATCCTTCCTTGGTTCATGATGGGTTGTTTATTTTTTATTTGTTTGTTTGTTTTGGTTTTTTTGAGGCAGGGTTTGAGCCCAGGTTGGCCTTGAACTTAAGATCCTCCTGCCTCCCCTTCCAAGTGAGGGAATTACAGAAGTGAGTCACTGTGCTCAGCCGCAGGATGCTTTTTACAAGTCAAAATTTTATTGAGACCAAGTGCTATGGCTCATGCCTGTAATCCTAGTTATGCTGGAGGCAGAGATCAAGAGAATCATTGTTTAAAGCCAGCCTGCAGGAAAGATTTACCATCATCCAAGTTCTCCATTTTCTTGTTGAACTTGATAACTCTCTTTTTATACATTTGATGACTCTTCCACAAGCTCGTTCATTTCAAGCACTGGGAGGGAGTGTTTTACACTGTATGGGGTAGTGAAGGGGTGGCCTACAAAAGTCCTGTCTGAGTTGCCTTCTTTCCTGCAAAAGGAACAAGGTCCAGAAACATCTGGCTGGATGTTGACACAACTCCATTGTGTTTTTGCTTTGTAACTAAATGCAGACCTGCCTTTAATGGGACCACTGCTTTATCCGTTGGGCAACGGAGGCTTCTTGCACAGCCTTTCCCCCCCCCCACCCGCTTTAAAAAAAATGCTGTGTTTATCATGAAATTGAGTAGGCTTTGGTTAAATTCTTGCCTTCAGCACTGAAAATCTGCATGGTTTAGGGCCAGAGAAAAGCATGTGTCAGAGACTGCATGAGCTGGCAGCCAGCTGAGTCCCACCTGTTCTAGTCACTCCTGGCTGCTTTCCTACCGGATGAATGAAAATGTCACATGGTATACAAAACAAACTTCCTGTTAAGTTCCCACCAAATCCCTTTGCTGGTATCACTTCTACTTTATCTGTGACATTCACCTATCAATCAGAAAAAGGAACAAAAGTAGTTAAATCATGCTTTGCAAATCTCATTGGTTATGAACCAGGGCCATCACAATTTCCAGTCTTGATTACTTATTCTGTGATTTCCCAGGCATTTATTATTTGCACTGAAAGGCAAGTTTGATTTTCAAATTGCATTTCAGGAGATTGGGCACCTGTAATACCTGTTTCTCCTGATGATGGTCACGGAGCTCAAAGGCATGTGGCATGCCCTGGGTTTCCATCCTTCCACTGCCACCTGGCCACCTGCTTTAATAATATACTCATGCTAACATCTACCCTGTGCCCTATGCTTGGTTATATACGGTGACAAATGGTCTGCTCCCTGTAGTAAAAAGCACTTAGTCTTGTCCTTCAATTTCCAGCCATTAGAGGGCAAGGCTGTCATAGCTAACACACTCTGAGACTTGTTTTCAGAGAGTGTGAGTGAAACGAGTATTTTTCCAATTACACACTATCTAATTCAATTTACATTTATTAGAAAAACTGCCAGCTATTTCATGTTAATATTGATATTTTCATAAGTACTTACAATTAGAATTCAAGCTGAGATTCCAATAAATCTCCTAGATGTTTTACACTTATTTTGCCTGCCTTCAGACTTTGCAAAATATTTTTAAGAACACATTTGGAGGTCATTTGGTCTTTGGGGGAATTTATACTGTGGATGTAAAACAGTTAGTCAGAGGGAAAATTATTACAAATGGCAAAGCAGATTGGGAACAACTATAGTGGTGTGCCAATGTCTGCAACTCAAGTGTAGGGGGTGAAATACAAAATTTTCACCCAGCTAAATGGAGTCATTCATTGTTCACTTTACAAAACGTCACCCCGTTGGCTCTTCCCATAGCACACTCCCTGGCTGCAAGTGAGTAACAGACCCTGGCTGCACTGAGAGTTCTGTTAACCTGTTCCTTTTTATTTAGCTTTTATATATGTTCAGATGAATTGGCCTGCATATAGACTGTCATATGTCCCCTTGAAGAGATGGCAATGGATTCCAAATGCCCTGTCAACCTAAACAAAAGGATGTCCACATGCTAAAATACTTCATTCATCAAAGTGCTCACTCTGTTTTATTGAACAGATTGCTAAAGTGAGATTTTTTTTTTTTTTTTTTAGGAGGGACTGATGTTTGCGCTTGCAAAGCAAGCACTCTACTGTTTGAGCCACACCTCCAGTCCATTTTGCTCTGATTATTTTGGAGATGGAATCTTGAAAGCTATTTGCCCAGGGTGGCCTTTAACCATGATCCTCCCATGTCAGATTCCCAAGTAGCTAGGATTGTAGGTGTGAGCCACGGGCACCTGGCTTAAGTGAAACCTTAAATGCACAATATAGCATACTTTTTGGCTTCTAGGTAATAAATATTAGCCACTTTAATCTTAGTAGAATGCCTGACTGAAGGCACAGTGTTGCAATACACCCTTGAACTCACCCTTTTCTTTCCTTCCCTTCCCTTTCTCCTTTTTTCTTTTTCTTTTTTTGAGATAGGGTCTTACTAACTTTGCCCAGGCTGGCCTAAAACTAACAATCCTCCTGCCTCTGCCTCCTGACTCAAAGGTTTTTCATGCTATTTATTTGTATGTGCTGATGAAAATCCTAGCCTGTGGAACGCTCTCTAAGATGAAGGAAGAAACAGCTTTCTCCAAATGGGCAGAGGATAGGCGGCAGCTTCTCTGAGGCTTGGTGGGGGGCTTCTCTCAGTAGAGACAGCTCCTGTTAATTCAGCCTAGACTGGATGTAGAGGACCTGAGTTAATTTCCTAGTACTTCTCAGCCTCAGCCTCACATGGCCATCACTTCTGGAGCTTTAAAAAAATATCCCAAAGCTCAGGCCACACCCAGATCAAATGATCCCAGAGTGGGACCCAGGCACCGGTGATTTTTAACTCTCCCCAGCAATCCCCCAACCCCAGGCGACTCCCACAGGGGCCATCTGTCCCAACTGGGCACTGTGCCGAGAGCCCAGTGGCCTCCCGCCCCTGGGAGCTGCAGCCCCTGACTCACAGTGAGGGCAGGACAGAAGCAGCCTGGCTGCCAGGTGGCCGGTGGGGTGCACCTGGCTGAGCTCTGCTGCCCTTGTGGCTGGCTGATGGTCCTGATGGGACCTTCCACGGAGAAAGCAGGTCAGGCCAGCCTGCGCTGGTGGCCATCAGAGCAGTGAGCTTTTCCCTAGGGGACATGCGGACAAAGCCTCACCCGCCCCCAGCTCCTCACCTCCCTGAACCTCCACAAACCCAGGAGCTAGCCTGCAGTGTGCATTTCCGAGTGTCCCTTCCTCTGAAGCCGTTCCTCCTCCAGTCCTGAACCTTACCCCTGCTCTTCTGCATGTGTCCCTGTAGACATCCCACCTCTTCACCTCATTTCTGAATGTCTGCACTCTTTTGCTAATTAACGTGTGGCAGCCAGTGACAATTCCTGCACACCTCACTGTCCATTCTGTCTCCTTACTGGTGTCTGTTGCTAACCAGGCAGCAGCAACCAGTGGTGTGTGTGACAGTGATGCCTGCGACCCTTGCTTACACATGCTTCCCCTCTGCCACCCCGCCCCATCTGGAGCTACTCAGTGTGCACTGCTGATGGTGTTAAATGCTGGCTCCATGGTTAATCTCCCACATCTACTTGGAGCCTTTCTTTACTCTGTATGTTGAAGCCAAACAGATATTTTTCCCTTCAAATACAAAAATTTCAGGATCTCATGTAAGTATGCCTTGCTTGCTTTAATCCTTGACTGACTCCCCAGAGTCTTATTTATTTATTTATTTTTGGCAGTACTGGAATTGAACCTAGGTCCTCAAGCAAACTGGGAGGTGCTTTACCACTTGATACATACCTCCCGCCCCTGCCTGCTCATTGTTTTTTTTTTTTTTTTTTAAATTGCTGTTTGTTTTGTTTTGGGTTTTTTGGTGGCATATGGTCCTCAGGATTTTTGATCAGGGCCTGAGAAGCTCTATGGGCCCCAACCCCTGCCTGCCCACGTTACTGGACTAGTTCTTTCTCCAAGTTCACTGTGCTCTCTCCTGCCACAGGACCTTTGCATGTGTTCTTCCCTATACCTGGATGTACTTTCTTCTCTTTCCCTACAGTTCAACCATTATTTCTCTGATCTCTAGAACTGCCAACTGTCCTGTTCCATGTCTGAAAGTGCCATGAACTGTAGGATGTGATGTAGTTGCTATTTAACATGCATATGTGTGTGGTTTGAGGTCTGGTAGGACTGTAAGTTGCATGAGCACAGAGACAGGTCTATGTTTGCTCAACATTTCACCTCCAGCTCTCTGCTATGTGAATACCACACAGGAAAGGCTAAGCCACTATTTATTGAATGAATGAAGTCTGAATGGATGGATGGAAACATAGTGCAGAAGGAATGCATAGCAAAACATAAAATTTGCCACTTGGTTTTGCAGACCAGGGACAGGGAAGCCATGGCTTTGTGCCACTGCAAGGCAGATTAGCACAGTGGAAAGCAGACGTGGGCTCCCCACCTGAGTGGGACCAGCTGAGTTGAAGGATCCTGACAGCCCACATACCCCCAAAGTCCCATCAGTACCCCAAAGTTGTCCATATCTTAATCTCTCAGATTTGGAATATTTTGCCTTCCATGGCAAGTGGAGCTTGTCAGATGAGGCTCAGGATACAGACCTTGAGATGGGGAGACATACTGGGGTTCTGGATGGGTCCGATCGAATGGCAGAGGTCCTTCGAGAAGGGACCCCTTCCTATCTGGGTTAGAGAGATGAGATGGAAGGAGATGGAGAGGTCAGAAGCATGAGCGGGACTCTGCTGGTGGCTTTGAGACAAGAAGGGGACTGCAGTCTCAGATCTGTATATAAGTCTCAGCTGGGACAGTAGGAAACAGGATTTTGGTCCAGTAGCTGCAGACCGTGGGTTCCGTCAGCCACCAAGTGAGGGAAGAAATGGAGTTTCTCCTGGAGCCTCCAGAAAGGAACAGTCCTGCCAGCACCTCGATTCTAACCCAGCAAGACCGGTCGGATGTCTGACCTCAGACTGTACCACAATACACGTCTCTTGGCTAAACCACTGTGTGTGGTCACAGGTCATGGTCACAGCAGCGAAGGGACTTGACACCAGCACTTTCCACACAGCTGGCTACATCCTGCCCCATCCTTCACCCTGGACCACAGCAGGGAAGAGGCTGTCTCAGCACAGCCAAGCATGCCCTCAGAGGTGCTGGGCCAGGTAACCAACTAGACAAATCCGAGTCACCTTAAGACTTGAGTGTGAGCTACAGAGAGACACAGGGCACAGCTGGTCAGCAAGTGGCTGACCCCCGGGTGGCCAGGGGCACCACCATAACCGGATCACCAGAACTGGCTACACATCTAAACAACTTCTATTTTCCCACCACAGGTCTGGCTGTGCTGCAGCAGAGGCTTAGAATGGTTTCCTGGCTCTGCCTGGCACTTCCTGGTCTTTGCTGGCAGTTGTGGTCCTTTTGTCCTTACAACCATATATATCCTTATACTGACTCATATCCCTCCTGGCTTCTGTTCATTCCCTAAGGTAGCCTGAGTGACTGTGTAGCCTGATACAACTTCCCTTACTCATGGTTTGATCTTTGCCCCCACTTAGCCTTCCTGAGAACCGCCCCCAAACTGATGTATAAGCGGGAGCAGAGGGTGGGCTCCACTCTGCACAGGGGATGTGGAGTAGATGAACGCCCTAATATGACATGATGGGCTTGGTGGCAGCAGGAGGCAGCTGGTAGTGTTCTGTTCTTTTCCACAAGCCTTGAAGCTTGCTGCTCTCCCCTTTGCTTCTTCTTTTCTGTACACCCACTTAGTGCTTCTCTGCTCTCCTCTTCCTCTCCCCCACCTCGCCATCTTCCTCTCTGTCTGAAGTCCCCAGGGATACCGCATGTCTTGCTAACTCCTAGAAGCAGCCACGTTTGGTCCTAAAAGCACCTGTAACAGGCAGACTTCAAAGATGTAGAGGCTCCTTTGTCACCCACATGCCTGTGGATGCTCCCATCCTGCAGCACAGCACCTGGGCTACAGGGAACCTTCCCCTCCACCACTCCTGGAAGGGGAGGGCGTGCTGCTTATATTTCTTTACCACCCAGTGCCTACATGGAGCTCCAAGCAAATAAACAAGGGACAGACGTCTGCCAGCAGGCTGGGATCAAAAAGCATCTCCAGCTGTTGGGAACACAAAGAGAAGCAGTTTGCTTAGAAATGTGTTCCCTGGTGACAGGGTCTTGTGAGGCCATCTGAGGCCTCAGCAGGAACAGTGCTGATGGCTCAGGGCACAGCCCCTTGTGCCCTGAGCCCCTTGCAAACTGCAGCTCCTGCAGGCTCCCCAAAGGCAAAAACTTTATGAAAGGTTCCTTTGAAGAGAGTGCTACCAACCTCCTTCTCAACTGCCACCAATGAGCAAAGGGACCATTTTTAGGTCACAGGGAGCCACTAACAGAGCTGGGGGATGAAAGGTCAGTATTGAAATGTGTTTGGGAGGTTTGTAGAGTGTTCAACAGATTCTCCCAACTACCCCGTAACACAGGCAAGGAGGGTGACATGGTTCCATTGTACAGAAGCTAAATCACTGCCCAGTCACCAGCTAGGACTGTTGACAAGGAACCAGAAGCACACTGAGTCCCTGGTCCTTAAGTAAAAGAAATAGAGTTCCAGCCTATAGGTAGAAGCCAAGAAATCAAGCACCTTCTTTCTTATCTCCGAAGATTCTGGAAACACAGATATTTGCTGAAACACTTAAAAAGCAGGCAATCCAAATCCCTTACTGGTTTTCTTTCTTTAGGAAAAATGATGGTTCATCCACAGGACAGCCTCAGCTGGTGAAGACAGAGTGGAAATTTCCACCCACCCGCATTTCACATGCAGACTTCCAGAGCTAAAGGACACCGCAAGTGCAAAGCGTTCAAGCAGACTGAGCTCTCTGAAACCTTTGCTGACTCTGGCCAGTGCTCAGACTTCTCCAGAATCCAGTGGGCCTGCCGTGATTCACTGAATTCTTTATGAATTAAGAAGCTGTAAATTACGCATCTTTTCTCTGAAACATGCATTACTTTCCACACTTTTCAGCCAAGCAGAATGAATAGCAACACAGAGCCAGTGTTCTCCCTGGGAAAATGCTGTCGTGTCTCCCTGCTCTTCATGTGGAGGGTGGCCTAGGGAGGTGGCAGTACCAGCTGGGGAAACAGTGCAACTTGACAGTTTGTGGAGTTTGAACGCACAAAGTGGTATCTTTGCAAAATCTCTCCAAGTTCCAGTTTCTGAGGCAGGTTTTAGGCAAACAGCAAACACAAATCACATGTGTGCAACTCTGCTTGAGAAATTGTTTCCATGGACACTCGGAGGCTGGAGAGGGAGGGAAATCCCAGTACTCACCTCTCCTTTGGAGCCATTCATTCTTTCACCATGGAAGTTCTGTGGGCCAGGAATTCCCAGTTCTGAAGGTGAAGCAGCCTGCACTTCAGCTGGACAAGAGACTCATGTGCTGGGCCACATCCAAGTGTACGTGGGCTCGAATGACCACTCAGACCCAAAAAGGAGGTGGTCACCTCCCTCTGTGTAGCTGACACCCCTGCTGGCTCCAGACACAGTGAAATGAGCCTGCGACCTCTCCCTTTCCCCAGGATCACTGCTGTCTGTGTTTCCTCTCATTTATTTAAAAGTTATTCTCGGTAAATATCAGTGAAGAATGGTTTGGAAAGAAACAGCAAGGTTTGAGAAAACCTAGCTGCTTTCAGAAACTATGAAAAACAGCTAGAAGATGCTTGACTATTTGGAAACAAAGGGTTTCAACAGCAATGTCTTTGTAAAGAGGTACAGATGAGGTTACAGAAAGTGATTCTGCTCAAAAAGTAGAGAACTTGGCCCAGACCTCTTCCCCCTTCCCTTTCAGGAAGTGACGTCCAAGTGGGCATCAGCACAGTGTGGCACTAGGAGGCCAGGATTCTGCTGTCACAGGGTCCAACCTGCCCTGCCCCTGGCTAGTCCTTCAGCTGTAAGGGAGGCATCCTCCTCACCTCCAGGGCCCTGCAAAGCCCGGATCCTCTTACACTGTCCATCTGTCTCCAAACAACCCCCCACTGCACCAGGGGATTCCATCCCCTCCCTCCTCAGCTGTATGCTAAGTAGTTCTGCCAGGCTCCAGGCCAAGCACAGACTTTGATTTTTGGCAGCTGGATAAAGCAAGAGGCTTTGGGGTACTGAGATCTGGAATGACGCCCCGATTCAGGCCAGCCCTGCACATGTGTGCATGTGGAGTGCAGAGAGGGGCCTGGTGCACAGCCTTGAGGTGGTGCCCTGAACAGGCAAGCCGGGTGGGCACCCTGTCAGCCCTCGCCCCAATAGTGTCTCCTCACAGCTGCCTGTGCCCTGTGGAGACCCAGACAACACCCTCTATTGAGTCACACAACGAATCCCTCAGGCTGCCAAAATGAGGACGGGCTCTGACAGGGACAATTTTATTTCATGGGACCAAGGAGACAGAATAAAAAGTATCAGCTATAGAAAAACAAAGGCAATAAGCCATCTTCCAAATAAACAAACCATCCTTTGAGCAAGAAAACAGTCATCTAACTGGATCAAGTCAGAATGGGATCACGAAGGACCTGAGTCAGGCCTACTCAGGCCTTCCTCTCCTCAGCCTGGGCCCCCAGTTTTTCTTTTGCTATGGTGGGGAACCCAGTGCTTCCCTGCTGGGGCCTGGCCAAGAAGTGATGTGGTGAGTTCATCTGACAGACATATCCAGAGCACAGTGTTCATACTTGAAAAAGGGGCTTCTTGTCTTAAGGGTAGAATTTCAGCAAGGAAATTTCCCAAGAATCTCAAGTCACATCATCAAGTCAGTTGCCAGGAATGACCTACAGGACTCCCGCCACCTCTTATGTCACTATGTAAAGAACAGAATTCCTGAGAGTCACTTCCCTGTCTTTGCTTTCTCAGCATTTTCTGCTATCAGTTGGTTTTAACTTTCCTAGTATTAGGGTTGAGTTAAAACTTTGAATATTATTTCGATTAACTGGAATGTACTCTATGTTTTTAAAAGAACATATAAATATATTAATAAAGATCTGATGCAGACACTAAAGATAATTTGAGAAGACATTCCTCCCATAAAGCAGTTCTGAGCTCTGAATACACACTTCTTATTAGTAGAAAATCATAGGCACATTCATAGCATGTAATTTAAAGAAAAAGATTAGGGCTTTTGGTATCAAAAGCATATAATGAGATATATTGGGAAAGAGACTCAAACCTAAACATGAAATTTGTTTGTGGTTCATATACACATAGGTCACTTTATACAATGTTTTTAGTGGGCCTGCATTTTGACTCAGCCCTGTCACCTGAAGTCAGGTGGTTTCATCTTAGGGCTCAGTTTCTAACCTAGGTGCATTCTGGATTTTCAGATGGGGGATGCTCACCCTGTACTGAATGAGGAATGGAGAGATATTGGGTCTGGTTTTGGTCAATTATTACCTGGGTGTCCAGCTCTGGATGGGACACTTAACTTCTCTGTATCTTGGTTTGGTTGGCTGTAATCACAGATCTTAAGACATGAAAGGGACACTGAAGTGACACCAAAAATGCTCCCAGCCCCAAGCCCCATATTCTCATTCCATTTTTAGAATTAAATGAGGGGCTGTATGCAGTGACTCACACCTATAATCTCAGCTACTTGGGAGGCAGAGAGAGGCAGGATGGTGGTTCCAGGACAGCCTGGCAAAAAAGTTCCACAGACCCCATCTCAACCAATGGTTAGTTGCAGTGGTACACATGTGTCACCCCAGCTAGGTAGAGAAGCTTACAGAGGAGGATCATGGTCCAAGAAGGTCCAGGCATAAAGGGAGACCCTATCTCAAAAATAACCAAAGCTAAAAAAGCTGGAAGAGTGGCTCAAGTGGTAGAATGCCTGCCTTGCAAGTGCAAGGCCCTGAGTTCAAACACCAGAACTAAAAGAAAAGAATTTAATGAGGGATTCAATGAAGGCCCAGGGGTTTAGGCATTGTGACTTCTCTTTGATCACAGGCTGACATTGAGGACAACAGCAGTGGGCTCAGGTGCTGGGTTGTCCTGCAGCAGTGGGGGACAAATTTATGTTGATCCCTCAATATTTTCTTCTGGTCCTGCTGGTGCCCGACAGCCCAGGAGAGTCTAGAGAATCCAACAGGCTCTCTGGGACAAAGGCCAGGACTTCTGTTTCCTAAACACAGAGCTCTCTGCTACTCAGTAAGTTTTGTCAACACAGGTCACAAATTGATGAGAAATGGACCTTTAATTCTGGTGCTAGAAGAAAGGTACATGACTCCGCCTTCCATTTGTGTTAGTAATTTCTGGGTTTTTGTTAACAATTACTGGCATCAAGACTAAAACACTCCATGAAGATGAGGGTTCCCAAACCAGGTTCACAAGGGCAAACAATTATTGCTGTGATGGAAGGAGCTCCAGACTCGAAGTCAGAGGCCTGGGAAACAATCAGTGCTGGTGGTGCCCCTTATGGGGCTTCCCAAGCGTGGAATTTCAGGCCCCAGGCTCCAGGCATGGTATTCTGGACTCCCAGGTACTCCACATAGGAAGAGTGATTTTGGCAAGTCCTAGGTCCTTTTGGAATCTCAAGATCCTCATCTGAAAACCTGTTCCATTATGGCGTTGTCATAGGAACTGAATAAGATGGGCGGTGAGAAAACCTTGCAACCCTCTGACAGAGAGTCCCCAAACACATCTGTTCTTTTCTCTCTCTCTCTTTTTTTTTTTTGTAGTACTGGGGATTGAACCCAGGGCCTCAGACATGCCAGGCGAGCACTCTACCACTTGAGCCAAACCCCAACCCTTTTATGTTCATTTTTTATTTTATTTATTTATTTATTTGTCAGAACTGGGGTTTGAACTCAGGGTCTCACACTTGCTAGGCAGGCGCTCTACCACTTGAGCCATACCTCCAGCCCTTTTTTCATTAGTCATTTTTTGAGATAGGGTCTCACTTTATGACTGGACCACAATCCTATTTGTGCTTCCTGTATAGCTAGGAATGAGAGGCAGGTACCACTATACCCAGCCATTGATGGAGATGAGGGTCTCATGAACTTTTTGCCCAGGCTGGCCTCCAACTGTTCATCTTCCTCCCTCAACCTTCTGACTGCTGGAATTATGGGCATGCACCGCCATACCTGACTCAACATATCTGTTCTTAACCAGGATAGTGCTGGTCAGAACACCCAAGGGCTGATTAGTTTTTCTCTGGGACCTAAAACTTGGCATCAAAGACAAGCTGAAGAAAGCAAATTAGAAAATCACTCGAGAAAGTGCTCTGAGTCATCTGGAACAAGTTTGCACCTGCAAAAGCTTCCATGGAGTGGCTGCTGGTTGGCCTGGATTTGCCACCGCAGAGCTATGCAGAGCTCATCTCTGGCATGCAACAGGACTTACCAGATAGCGTTCCTCCTGCCTCATGCTGGGGGTGCGGACCATGTGATTCTGTTCCCCTCTCCAGTCTCCAAAGCGACGGAAAAAATAGTTAGATAAGAACCGGCTGACGGGGTCTCTGATGATGTTGATGTAGACAGGCTGCTCTCCTCCGAACCTAACACACACGCAAACAGGGAGCGCGTTACAACCCATTGCTCTAGAGAAAACTGAGGCCTCCCTGGATGAGGTTTTCCCTCTAGGTCAACTTCTAATCCAAGCACTACCCGTCTCCTAAGGGGCCCACGAGCACAGGAACAAGCAAACAGTGCCTCCTCATAGACATTTCGTCACCACGCAGGAAGCAGAAAGGATGACACTTGACCGAGGGACGATGGAGGTGCTGTGAGGGCAGTTTCCTAGCAAAGCCTTACTTATATGAGCCAGGCTATTTGTCAGCCTCAGGGCACAGACTTTTCTGGGTTTCTCACTAAGCCTAGGTTTGCTGATGACAGGGCCACACTGTGCTGGACTTTGGCTGACATAGAATTCACTGGAAGGTAGGTGGCCCTCAGTGAATGTTTCAACTGAGGTCACTTCGGGCTGCTTTGGTGGGTGACCCAGTACTTCTGCCCTGTAGTTGACAGTCCCAGGGAAGATGCTCTGTGGTGAGTGGCTTTGGTAAAGTCAACCTTCACTCAACACTTTATATGGCTGACTCAGGGACATCCCCCAACATCCTCCTGGAGTCCCCACCTACACCTGGGAAACCAACGCAGAGCAAAGATGGATAACTCGTGGCTGAGCCAGAAGATAAACCCAGGTGCTCTGACTCCAGTATCTGAGCTCTTAACTACAGAAGGAACATTCCAGAGTGGAGAAAAGTAACGATGTGAGGGAATGAAATAAATCACCGCAGCTGCCTGTCCTTCAGGGGTGGAAAGTGGATGTAGGAAAAAGTAAACATCTAGCTGTCCCATTTTCATTTCTTCCACAAAGGTATCAGACGACTGCATGAGGGCAGCTGGGGAACAGGGCATTTTCAATGCTTGAAACCCCTGAGGTTTTGGGCAGAGGTCACCATCATGACCTCCCAAGGGACCCTATCTCTATGCCTATCTGATGAGGATGTCCTGATGTTTCATCAGGGGACAGAAAGAGCTCAGAGAAAACAGGTGGAAAAGACCCAGCTCCTGTCTCTCTCTAGCTGGCAGATTGTTCACTTGTTGTCAAAACCCAACCTTGAATCACAGTCACCTCTTCAGCACATAACTCCAGGGTACTGTAACGTCTCTCCTTCCTCTGTGCCCTGAGCCCTTTCTCCATACTGTGCTGACAAGTCTAATTCTCTCATTAGACTGTGTGTCTCCTGCAGCCAGGAGCTCTGTCCTTTAGCACAGTGGGTGTGGCACACAGTAGGTTCTCAACAAATGACGGAGGGAACAAAAGCCTGGGTGTGCATTTTGTAGTGTCATGCTTCTGCAGGTAACAGGGGCAGTGCTGGCAGAGCAAAGAAGATGTAACAAGATGCCAGTGCTTTTCTGTATATTAAGTCCTATAATGTTGTGCCCAGTTTACTTCCATTTTTGAAGACAATCTTCAAAGAAGACTTTAAAGGAATGACTCTGACAGTGGAACTGTGGGCACCAGGACACAAGCATGATATTCTGGACTCCCCTGTGCTATCATCTAGGAAGACACCTAAGTCATGAGTAAGGTCAGCCTTGCTGATATGAATGTGGTCAGTTCCCAGGTGTATCCATGGTGATACTCAGGCTACTAGATGAACAACTTACTATAGTCCCAGGAGTTAGCAGTGCCAACCACCAGCTAACTGCCATATACATCCTGGATTTATCATCTTCTTTTAATTGAATTGGGTTTCATATCTATGATAAACAGAAAGTAGAGTAATAAAGCTAAGGACTAGAAAGACAAAACATGCATACCGAATGTGAATCCAATTCTACCCTCAGAAACTGCATCCTGCTTTTACAGACCTCAGCTGTGAAGAACAACTACCAATGCTGATCAACCGACCTTTCCCTTGTGGGACTCAACACACCACTTCCCACTAGGAGACAGCTCTCAGTATGACCACTGCCATGAGGCTATAGACACGAGGGTGACACGGCTTCTTGAGCCCAGTGACATGCTCCTATTTATACACAGCAACTCAATGCAAGTGTTCCAGAGGAATTTTCCAAAGCAGAAACTTCAGGTGGCTTACAAGTTTATTTGTGAAGTATCAGATAATATAAGAAATTCACACAATAGCATCAGAAATTAATATAACAGTATCAGACAACATAAGAAATTCCCAACTATGAGAGAGAAGTGTCTAATATATAGCTCTCCCTTTCCAGAAGACAAGCCATAATGGTTTCTGGCTGCCAACTGTGATGCCATTGGTACACGATGTTTCCTCACAAACTGGCAAAATCTAGGTGGCATGTCAACTGTACCGAACAGGCCAGAATGCTGCCCATGGTACCGCCAGAGTACATTGGTGAGCAACCATCACCACCATCCAGCTTCAGAGCTTCTTCATCATCCCAAACTGCAACTCTTGTGCCCACTGAACAAGAAATCCTCTCCCTCCCTGCCTCTGGGAAGCAGCACGCTACTGGAAATCGAAGCAGATTGTCCCTGGTTCTGCAACCTATGTCAAAAGATGAAAAGTGCCACAGGCTGGAGAACCATGGCTTTGATCCTGGCCAGTGAAGGAGCAAGACACTTTGAAGTGAGAGAAAGCCATCATGAGAAAGACATAAGTGTCTGGGGACAGACTGAGGGAGAAGGGTAGATGTGGTTTGCTAATGCTTCTTTGCTGGAAGCCAATCACAGTAACTAAATCCTTTGGCAATTACTGAACCACCGCTGGGGCCAGACACAGGTGAGAGACCACTCTCCACCCCCAGACTCTGCTGCCTGGGGTAGGATCTGGAACCATAAGACACCAAGCCTCACTGCTCTGTGGCGTGTCCTGAGGAGAGAGCTGACAGCACTTACTGTGAGAAGCTGAGGCAAAGAAGGTGAAAGAAGGGGTGACCGGGCCACTGCAATTAGGGTTCCAGCTCAGAGAGGAAGATGAAGAGACAAGGCAAGAAATAAACAGCTGACAATGAACAGCAGGAAAGAAACAATAAATTAGGTGAGTTTCAGGAAAGTCTAGATTATTGTTGTCCTTAAAGGACCTCCACCATGGCTGGGCTCATGTAGCTGGAGAGATCCACTCACTGTCATGGAAAGCAGAGACCTAAGGAAGGGAGCGCATTTTCGAAGACCAGTGAAGCAATGTTTCAATAGGGTAAACTGAGGAAAAGCTCTCATCTAGAAATCAGATTCTGGGCTCTGTTTAAGTAGATGAAGACAGTGTTACATAACTGCTAATATCAATTTTTGTTTTGGTATTCTCTTCAAAGTTTGAGGTTTCTGTCACTATTATGAAAGATTTGAAGGGCACAGAACCAAGAGACCACATTGCTAATGAGATTGAAAAACAAAGTCAACATTTATAAATAAGATGTGGAAACCAAATTGAATTATGGAAATGGCAAGGTCTGATTTATTTTCTTAAATAATGCTCTGGGGGTGGCTTTGTTCACATCAGTAATTAAGACTTCACTTGAAAGGACCAGAGAAAGTTCAAAACACCTCCCCTTGGTTGTCGCAACCCCACCTGCTTCCCTGGTGATTGATTAATTTTTAATGTTTTTGTTTTTACAAGTTAGCCTTGGCATTGGGGTTATCATCTGAGATGAGGAAATAGAGTGGAAGCAGAGAAGGGAGGGTGTCATGGGTGAAAAGGAAGAATGACAAAAGAAAAGACTGAGAAGTTGTTTAGCATACTGAGAGCTCCTGCAATTCACTTGGACTATTTTGACAGCATCAGGCTCTAACCTTAAACTTCAAATCCAAAGAGGAATGAGAGGAATTCTAGATTGGAAAAAAAAATTACCCCCAACTCCCCCTAAAACCAAATAACCAGTGGGGACAGGAGGAGATGAGCTGCCTGTGTCCGTCATAAGTCTTTCCAGTATGTCCATCTAAGACACACTTGCAGGGACACAGCTGATATCGGAAAGTTGAAGTTTTCATAACTTATATCCTAAAATTACTTCAACAACAAGAAAAAGACACATGAAACTACAGCACACACATATGAAACTCCTGACTTCAACAATGCAACACAGAGCAGCATCCTAGGCCAAGGTGGTTTAGACTTAATTCGCCAGTTTTCAGGGGAAAAAATGGAAAAATTCTGGCCCAAATTTCCAGAGATCAAAAATAGTGTGTGAGAACAGTACAGTAGCAATCCCATGATCATAAACTGAAGCCTGGGGTCTCTGCTGGCTGGGCTACCACCTTGGTCCAGAAACCTTCCCTGAAGCCAGCAGAAAAACTCCCAAGACTGCTTTATAGAGTAGCACGTGGCCAAACGGCTCCCTGAAACCCTAACAGAGGTAAAAGAAGGAAGAGAGCAAGGAGCCAAGATGATGAATACATGAATAGGTCAGCTGATCAGTCACCAAGAGCTCACAGGACAGCATTTTCCCCTCACTTTGAGTGCTTAATTTCAAGTAAGAATGCCACTTTTAATGGAGAAAAAGAAGAGCCATTGGTTTTGTTATAATGCTATATCCTTCAAAAGCTCAGAATATGCACATGCTACAGAAGAGGTGGGGAGAGAGGCTAAAGTAATTCTTACAGTCTGCTCAGCAGGGAGGACTTGAAGCATGTTAACAGGGTAGGGAAGAGAAGAAAGACTGACTCTGGTTTATAAGCAACATATGGAAGGAAGATATAACAGCAGGTTTCCTTCCTCCCTCCTTCCCTTCCTTTCTTCCTTTCTTCCTCCCTCCCTTCCTCCCTCCTTTCTTTCCTTCCTCCCTCCCTCCCTTCTCTTCCACCCTTTCTCTCTCTCTTTCTGTCTTTCTTTGTTTTACCAGTACTGGGGTTTGAGCTCAGGGCCTCATGCTTGCCTAGCAAGCCTTCCAGCCAGCCATTTTTGCCTTACTTATTTTTTAGCAAGTATCTCCACCTTTTTGCTGAGGACCAGCCTCAGCCTGAGATCCTCCTACCTCTGTTTCCTGAGTAGCTGAGATTACAGTTCTTTGCCACCATGTCAGGCCCAGAGGCAAGTTTAGGAGCAGCTTTAGGTCTTAGAATATAGAACTCATTTTTAAAAGTGTGATAAAGACCTCTTAACAGGGCCCTACTTGGTTATTTTTCTCTGTCAATTGTGTATTTGGGGGATTTCTTTGCCATTTGTATCTGAGAAATTTTTCTTAAGTAAGGATCTTCCCTTGAGAAACGAAAAGCTGATTTTGAAGTCTCCAGGACCTAGGAGTGTGAACAGTGGTCTTCTCATGGATTCAAGTTTATCCCATATTCTGCTCATTTTTATAGCAGTCCTATAGTTACTGCCCCAGGCCTTTTGGAGTGGGAAGAAGAGAAGGGGGGATGGTTCTCTCACAGGCCAGCCCTACAGAGTCCTGCTTCAGACCTGTGCTGACCCTCCACTCCAGCTGTGCACACCTGCTGCTCTGCACTTGTGAATTCCTCCAGCTCCTCTGTCTGGCCTTCACTCATGATGTCCCTACCCTGGGAATGCCCATCCCCTTGCTATATCTACAGATGATTTGCCCCCACAACCTAGGAGAATGGTCTTCCCAGCCATCCTCTTCCGGGGAGGGAGCCTGTGCCTCCCACCTCCCTGGGGAAGTTCTATGACCCTTCTCCCCATGTAATCACACCTGACTGCATGTCTTCCATACTGGAAACACTCAAGGACTCTGAAGTGAAAGGAAATACTCGGGGCTCACTGCTGGTGTGGTTCTGTATTGAAGGTAAAGGATGCTCTGCCACTATAACTTGAGTTCAACCCAGCGGAGAGGAAGAAAGAACCTGTCCTGCCTGCATGACTGCTGCTGCTCTGGAAACACTGTGGGCTAGCCACAGGCAGGAGCTGAACCATGGACCCATTCTGAGGCTTCCATGGAAATGCCTCTTTAAGTGCCTCTTTGGATTTCTATGACATCCTTCCTTCTCTCAAAGGGCTTTCCTCTACATGGTCAGAGCATCCCTACAAGACAGGGGTGGGCACCAGCTGTCCCTCTTTTAAAGTGGAAAAATGGATAACCCTCCCCAACAGGCTCAATGACTTGTCCAAGGAAAGGCAAGCTCTGATACCCAGGAATCCTGACAGCCAGGTCTCCACTGCTTTCTGCAGATGTGCTGTCTTCTAAAACACATATATCAAGGTTGTCTTCCTTTCAGAGTTAAAGCAATCAAGATTATAATCATGTATGTAGTATACCAGAAGGTAGCAGCCATGATAAAATATTTCCTTTGTGCTGTGCTCTGCTGATCCAATTAAGATATCAGCTTTGGCTTCTCATTAGAGTTTTTCACTATCCTGGGATAATTCTTAAAATTTGTTATATTGCAATTTGTTTGATTGTAAAGATCTGACCTAGGAAGCAAAAGGAGGTAATGACTAAAGTTTGGAGGTGTCATGGCCAATGCAGAAGGAAGCTCACTAGAATAGCAGGGACCAGAGAAACGGTGTTCTTCTCTTTACAAGCCATAAAACACAGGGCCTGAAGGAGCTAACACGTCTTCATTACCTCATTATGGGTAATGACACGTTCTTGGCTTCTGGAAGGAGGAGTCAGAGTGCACGCACTGGCTAACCCTGTAAAGAGCCAATGTATACATGTGGTTGAAAACACACTCCAAGCTGCCCAGCACCTGGCCCAGGGTCACTGCTAATAATTTGCAGGTGTCCTAGTCACTGTCCCAGGGAACTCAGTTATTAGGGAGGCCTGGGAAATTCAGGCCTTTATCTTTATCTTTTAAAGATAAGGCAGCAACTCCTCTCTCTGCTTAATAATATGCTTTGTGAATCTCATTCACTGCACTTAATTGGTACAGAGCCCACTGCGCAGCAGGGAAGTCCTTTGAGGGTTAAAACCTGCTCCAGGCATCAAGGGGCAGGATAGCAGGAGCAAATACTCAGGCAGAGCCCTGGTTCCACACAATCAGCCTTTTGGAGTACCCTGCCCACAGGGGCAATTGGGTGAGTACCAACTAGTAGGCTCTACTACTAGTACTTACTGAGTCAGGGTAGGGTGCTCAGGTACTCTCTGTGGACCTGACAGGTACTGTTATCCTCAAGCTAAAATGAGGGAAGCACTGTGAGACTGCTGACCAGAGAGGCTCAGGCTCAGCAGATCTGCCCTGGACTCAGGGATCTGTCACTGATGGGTACTGACTGTGAGCACAGCCCAGTGCCAACATTGGAGCAGGAGTCTTCTGTCTAAGAGTGAGATATAGGGCCAGTAACCAATTCCAGACCACTGGAGAGGAACATGCACAGAGCCTGAAGGGAGCATTTTAACCACCACAGGTTCAAACCTGAACCTGAAGGTCTGCATTACTATCAGAAGGCCACGTGAAGAAAAGACAGATTCTAAAATACTTCACCCCTGTCAAAACATGCAAGGTTCATAACAATCAAATGGAATATTAAAAAGCTAGACGGGGGCTGGGAGTGCAGCTCGGTGGTAGAGCACTTGCCTAGCGTGCACAAGGCCCAGGGTTGGATCCCATCACTGTAAAAAGAAAAACACTTAGGGCTGGGAGAGTGGCAGATCATCTGCCTAGCAAGAACGAGGTCCTGAGTTCAAACCCCAGTACCACCATCAAAAAATAAAAAGGAGAGAGAGAAAGATAAAGAACAAAACTAGACAGAGGCTGGCATTCTTCCACCACTAGGTTACCCCCAGGTTCATATTGTGCGAAAATGTGCAATAAAATATTTATGTTAAAATTACTGATTCCTTGCCTCCTTGTTTATTTCAATATAAAACTTGATTTCTTTGTTAAAGAACTGTCAGGTCAAATGCCTTCTCATTAAAAACAACTCCATGTTTTTGTGATATATGAGATGCTATTTTAGGAAGAAATGAAGTTTCTATCCAAATATTTCTACTTTTGATTCCTCTGCAGCAAAAATAACTAGATAAAAGAAATGTGTTTTCAAGGACAATTGTACTACCTTGCAAAGAAAGGTAGATTTCCAAAGTAATACTTGTTCATTAGAAAGAGCCCGATAATTAAGAAATGAAGTAACATTGAACTTGAACATGCCTTACCTTGAGAAGTTGAGGAAATGAACATGGCGAGTGAATAAATAGGGCTGTTCAGCAGTACTTATATTTTTAATCAGTTCCATCTATTAAAAAAAGAAGCACAAAATTAGAATAGATACCATCTAATTTACCAAGCCATATTAAGCTAAAGGTCATCTATCCAGCTTCTTTCTTCCCCACTTACTTCTTATTCCTTAGCTCTTCCAGGGCCAAAGAGCTGGCTTTGTGCAGCATTCATGAACTTTTATGTAAGGGTTCTTAGTGAATAAAAGAGTGCTCTCCAAATTTATACTCCTGTGTCTAATTTAGCTCATTGCAATGTGACAGATTAAGTAATTTCAATGGGAGAAATGAGCGTGTTGAGGTACTGAAATGCAAGTGAGAAAAGGACTTTTAATTCTTCATTTAAAGTCAAACCAGGGAAAGAGGTTAATCATTATCCTATATTTATATAATGGCATTATGGGATTTACAGAAATGTTTGAAACCAGTGCTGCACACTCTAAAACTGGGAAATAAAATGAGGTACTCCCTCATTAGTTTTCTCCTTGGTTATAAAAATTTATAAGGAAAATGTTTCATGGGAAACACAAATGCCCAGACATCCTGGTTTTTTGGTGGGTGGTCATCTGAATTATTTATTTACAGTTATCAGTAAGGCAAAAAGTATTTTAGGTTTGTATAAACTAACTTTTATGGTCTTCTGGAACATGTCATGATATAGAAAATGTTTAGTAAAATCTGTTAGAAATTCCAAACATTGTTAGGACTCCCTGACTTCCTGAATTCTACTTTCCCCAGATTTCTAATTGGCCCCATCAAAAATGGACATGGGAATTTTTTAAACACATTAAAGAATGCTACTTTGGATGAACACCAGACATGCAGTATATTTCATATTTTATGAAGTAGTTCAAGTTGAAAACTGGAAACAAAAGTGGCCATTTGCACGTTAACCACAACAGCAATGGCAATAGAGTCTGGACCTCCAGATTCGTATCTAACATGACAGAAACCCTGGTCTCCCTTGTTGCTGAATGTCACCACGAGGGCTTGACACAGGCATACATTCGATCAATATTTGTTCAATGAATTAACTCCAAATAGTACATGCTACTCTGGGAGCTCAGTGTCTCAGCCCTCTAATTAGTTATTTGTGTTTGCAATGATTGTTTGAAGAAGTCAAATTGAATTTTAAAAGTAAATGACCTGCAGCCCCTGAGTCCTGGGTTTCTGTTAAGTCAGGGGCAGGCTTGGATGAATAACGGTTTACCCTTCCTCAGTGTAAAAGGAAATTGAATCCTGCCTCTTTATCTCCTGCATATCCTCCCCATAATCCCTGCACGCACTTGCTTCTCATAGTAAAACTTCCTGCGTGGGCACTTTGTTAATGTTGAGTTTTGATGGATAGAACACAACCACAGGTCATTTATTTCTGAGGATACCTGCTTAGAAAAAGATTTCTTACCTCTGAGTATATTTATATTTATATGCTCATTTCTAGATCATTTTTATTCAGCTATTTCTCTGCGCATATTCAAACTACGTAAGAAAGCACCCTCATATTGCACAAGAAAGCTGGAGGAGCAGGTCAGAAGAAACCCCGTTTCTTTCACTTAATCAGCATGCTGTCACATTCTCTAAACACATGTCAAAGTGTTAAATTTAATGAAAGAGCAGTAATGGTTAGTTTTTCAAGAACGGTGTCATAATAGTCATAAAGCTGTCTGCTTCTCAAAGAAAAATGGATTAGCAGTGACAATGCAGAACTCTTTCTAGCTGCATCTTTAAAGAGTGAAGGCGCTAATGCATTAGTACAGCGAGGACAGAGCACATTTCTCTGTCATACAGTTTGTCACTGCACCCCAAACAACAAAATCACTTACGATGTTATATAAGCACAAGCTTAATGCCTCATGTTCAAGGCATCATTGGTCCTTCATAAATGCTAAGACTTGACCCATTTCCAATGACAAACAGTGGTCTCCTAAACCCCTGCTACTCATCACCTGTGGTCCCTCACCTGTCCTAGTCATGTCAGCATCGTCCCTTTTCTCTCACCTTGGTCTTATTTGCATGGGTGCCATCCTGGCAGCTATGGCACTACCTAACACCATCCCAGACAACATCTCTCCTTTCCTGGCTCATACAGGACCACTTGTGGCATATAATCATTTATTATTCGCTGGGCACTTATGAAGTACTAGAGATAAACACATGAATAAAGCGGGTGGAAAGACACAAAGTAGACAGTAGATGTCCCAATGGTTTTTCCAAGTCCACCAAAACCATACTCTTGGTCCTTACCCGTCTTTACCCTTTGTCCATCCCGACCTATCCTGCCTGGCACAGTCTGGTTCTGGTTAATGATGCTCCCACTATTCACCCTTTGACCCAGGTCTTTCCTGGACTTCTATATTCAATCCCCTGCTGAATCACATTAAATATACCTCAATGAGCTCTCAAAGTGGCATGTGCTATCTCCAACCAAACTAGATACCTCCTTGCTCCTTACACCAAAGTGCCTGCAAGTTCAAGTTTTCTCTTCCGCTATGTTCTACTGCTTCACTCTGCATGTCCAAATTCTAGCCACTCTTTACCTGGGGCTAAAATAGCATCCTCCTCTAAGTTCTTCTAAGCAGCTTTTCTGGATCTCCCTTTTATTCAACACCCACTCATCTCCAACTCTGTATCAAACAATGATCAGCTGGGGTTGTGGCAAAAAGATTTGGATCTTGCTCTCAGGAAGCTCAGAGTTTTGTAGGTGAGGTAGATAGATATCGTGAGCAGGTAAAATCAGGGGATAACACCATGGGGTAGAAAGCACACAGGTGAGGTACCTATCCCTACCTGCAGATGGAGAGGAGGACCTATTTCCCAGGAGGTATCCAGAGTGGTGTGAAAGCACTCATAGTCGTTAGCCAGTAAAGAAAATGATGGGAAGCAATGTGGGCAGTGTGAACAGCAGATATGAGGGCCAGACATAAAATGGCATGGGTGTTAAGAAGCTGTAGGAGTTGGTGATGCTGGAGATTGGGTATGGGATCAGCAAGGTAGTAAGTGACTAGAGAGTTAGGCAGGAGCCAGGTAATTGAGGGCACTCAAGCAATGTGAGGTATTTTGCTATTTCCCATATAGGCAGTTGATAGTCAAAAGGCATTTATTTTAATTGCTTTCTAGATCTGAGAGCTGGGTGGAGAGTGTGAAGGAGGATACAAATTAGAGGCAGGGGCTGAGGGGTACAGCCTGAGGGCTCAGGAGTACAGTGGTTGTCTGGCATGTGTGAGGCCCTGGGTTCCATCCCAGCACATAAGATTAGAGTGTGGGTGCTCAGTAGGAAGACAGTAGCAGCAGCTCCTGGAACTTGCTAGAAAGGCAAATCTTCAGGCCTCACTCTACCTACTGAATCAGAAAAGACTCGGTGGGTCCAGCAACCTGTGTTCTAACAAGGCCTCCAGGAGATGCTGAGGCAGAGAGGTGTGGAACCCTTGAGTGCAGTCAGTGGATGTGAAAAAGGATGGAGAGATGTAGGGAGGGCTAGGAGGTAGATCCACAAGCCTCGTGACTACCTGGTGGTAG
Source organism: Castor canadensis (assembly GCF_047511655.1). Classification (NCBI taxonomy): domain Eukaryota; kingdom Metazoa; phylum Chordata; class Mammalia; order Rodentia; family Castoridae; genus Castor; species Castor canadensis. The sequence goes on from NC_133386.1 coordinate 16,860,791, forward strand.
AAGGGGAGAGTCCTTCCCTGGCTAGGACACCAAGCACATGGTAGTAGCCATCTGTGGAGACTGGGAAGGCTGCAGGAGGAACAAACCCAGTTGCAGAAGTGGTAGAAAGGCTTTGCTTTTGGACATCTCTGGCTATAAATGAAGTAGCCTTCTTGACCTTCTACAGCACTTGATCTGAGTTTTCAGGACATGCACTTGGTTTGTGTGCTAGCTTTGACCTAGACTGTAAACTCCCTGAGGGTTATGGCCAAGTTTATTTGTCCCCTGGAAAGCCTGTCACCCCTTTAAGAATATTTTTTGGAGCCAAGAAATATACAGTTCACTGAGGATATAACTATCTGTCACTTGGGCAATGAATTCAGCCCTTCCTGGGTTGACCCACCCATTCTTTAACTTGGTGTCATGTGGAGCTCACTGCATTCCCATTACACTATCAAAGACGTCACAAGGTCAAGCAAATCCCGTTTTCAGAGTGCTTGGGTGGGGGGCTATGCACTGTAACAAGAAGCTCTTTATACAATACATTTAATCCTTCTAAGGACTCCATGAGGCACAGAATGGCTACATAGATTGCTTAAAGGCTTACATGAGAAAGGGAGCTAAGATTCAAACCTGAGTCTGTGAAATCCAAAAACCCTGCTCTTCATCCCTGAGCTGCAATCTACTCACCATTTCCACTGTTTTTTGCTCTACATTTGATTTTGTGTGTGTGTGTGTGTGTGGTACTGGGGTTTGAACTCAGGGTCTTGCACTACTTGCTAAGCAAGTGCTCTACCACTTGAGACACACCACCAGCCTTATACCTGACTCTTTAAAATGGTTAGCACAGTAACCCTGGCTAATAAAGAGAGTTTATGGGATATGTATATGCTTTCTACATTTTGTAGGATGTGCTGCAACAGTGAAAAAAGAAAGCAGTAAGAACTGTAAGTATTACAGGGCTGAGGGTATACTTAGTAGGAGAGTGCTTGCCTAGCATACATGAGCTCCTGGGTTTCATTCCCTGCAACACACACACACACACATAAACACACACACACACACACACACACACAGAGAGAGAGAGAGAGAGAGATCTAAGTATGTACCAGAATTGATATTTTCTAAAAGATCTAGGGTGGGAAAATGGAATATACCATAGCAAGAACAGGAATGAATTTTAAATACTTTTTTAAAAAAGAAGTATGTCATGGAATATATCTAAAGGAAGAAGTTAAATCATAGCTTATATGAGATTGAAATGAAATTGATTAAAAGAGAGAGAAGATAAAAGGCAAGAATCAAATAACTGGACAATGCAGAGGACACAAGAGGAAGCACTTCTAGTCAAGTGCTTCCTAACTGGCTGGGGAGGCAGAGTAGAAAATGTCACCTGCAGTTCTGCAAAGCCAGAGAAGAGGCTGGCTTCTTTAGAAAATGTACATCAGCAGTGGGGCACCTAGCCCTATGTTGGTCTGAATTCTTGTGTCACTCATGAACAGTTAGATACCATATAATTTTGCAAAACATCTTAAATAAAAGAAAGGGTATGTGCTTATTAACACATCAACGCAAAAGAAAGCCTGGCTCAGAGGAGACCTGTGGGTCCTACAACTTCAGAGATTGGAAGGATGGTTGGAAACTCAGGTTTCCTGTCCTCTTCCTGGGGCCAAGGGAAACCCACCTAACACAAGCCCCCTTACCTTTTGCTCAGGGCTGCATGGTGAAATATGTGCCTGCGATGAACAAGAAGTCCACCAGGGGGAGCAATGACACGAACAAGGCAAAGGGACTGGGTCTGAACCATAGAGAAAATCTTACAGTGCAATTGGAGGAAGAGACACATTTTATTTTTCAGGCCTTTTTGCTTCTGCCTCTTTTCTGTCCTCCAAGTTTCCATTGAGAGGACTCAGTTTTTGGTACAGAGCTGCAAGAAAAGACCCCGTTTGCAGAACTGGGTGAACTCATGCCTGTGCCCCAAAGATTCCTCTTTTGGTTTGATTCCAAACTACATTCCTCTTCTGGTTTGATTCCAAGGTCCGGCTGGAGAATTTCCCACCTTTCCTCCTGCAAAGTCAGGAAGCTCGGGTCATTCTAGGAGCGGCTTTTCCAAAAAGTTTCCAGGGAGGGTAAGGCTCCTGGGATAATGTGCAGGTCCTGAGTAGACAGCACTTAATGAAACTTCAGGGAAAAGCCAGGTCCCAGCTACTGCAGAGGCAGAGGCTTGAGGATTATGAGTTTGAGGTCAGCCTGGACCTCATAGCAAGACCCTGTCTCAAAACAAACAAGCAAATAAGACAACAAGAAAAAGATTCAGGGAGATATGACCTCTTCTGCTATTTGAAAGATTTTCAGGTGACAGAGACATTTTCTTGCACATGGAGGAGTCACTAACAGAGGGAAAACTGTCTCGGTATTACCTTTCATGCAGATTCTCCACTAGGGTTGTGCATGCAGCTGTCCTGGGGAGTTTTTACCCCTAGAGATGCACAGAGTTGGGCGGTAACCTCACAAGTGCCTCTGTATTTAGGGTCTGGAAATGCATGCTGGGAGAAAGCTCTCAGGGGAATTCCATGCCCATCACTGCAAAGAACCATTTTTAATGACTCCCGCCATCTGCTGAATAAAGTCCCAACTCTTTGTCCTCAGCATTCAGAGTTCTCCAGAACTTCACCCCATCTTTCTTTCAAGTCTCATTCTTCCACGTTCCTCTTGATTTCTGTATACTTTGATCAGTTTCCTGTGCACACTATTCTTCCCTATTAAGTGGAAATCATCCTTAATGATGTAGCTTCCTGGATCAGGAACAGCGTGTGAACACCTGGCATGGTGTCTGATGCTCAACATTCAGCATTAGCTGCAGGTTCCCAATAAATATTCTTCAATGTGAATCAACACACAAAGCAAAAATTAGCTTCAAAATGAACAAGTGACAGGTGGGCATGATATGGATGATGCATGCCTATAATCCCAGCACACAGCTGAGGCAGGAAGATCAAAAGATTGAGGCCAGCCTGGGCTATATAGTGAGACTCTGTCTCCAAAAATAATAAATAAATAAATAAGAACAAGTGATTTTTTTTTTCTTGCCCCCAAGCAGTGCTGGTTTGCATTCAGGACTTCCTTGTGCTTACTAGGCAGCTGCTCTACCACTCAAGCCATGACTTCAGTCCTTCTGGCTTTGGTTTGTTTTCCAGATAGAGTCTTGTATTTTTGCCTGGCCAACCTCAGACCTTGATCCTCCTACTCTGCCTCCCTCATAGTTGGGATTACAGGCGTGCACCACCACACCTAGCCCCAATTAAACTTTCTTGATTAAATAGAGGCCAGAAGACCTGGCCTCCAGACCTCTCCCAAAGCAACATGGTTTATTTAGGTAAGATTTTTTTAAAATTTCATTTCTTTAAAGTCACAGTTCAGACTTGGAACTTGCAGTAGACAGAGCAATGGGAGAGGAAAGTTTCAAACACTGTGAAGGAGTACTGTGCTATTGTTTTTGAGCAAGAGGCACCCAATCTGTAGCACACAGGCAAGGAGGACTGTCTTTCTCACTCTGAGAAAACTATGCAAGGCTGAGAGAGTGTGAACAGCTGTTCTTCGGAGTCAGAGTGGACATGAGGTTTACAGTGACACAGCAGCCTTTCCTGGTGTGTCCCATGAAAGGTTGTAAACTAGCCCAGTATTTCCCCAACAGACTGTGTCCTGCAAATTCTATGGGATACCAAGGAGAGTCCCAAACACTCATAAAGAGTCCTCTGAGCAACCAAGACAGGGAAGGTCTAGGTAGAGTACAGTTACATGGATGTTTTTGTTTTCAGTTCTTGGAGTCTTCACACTGTGAGCATCATCCTAGAGAGATCAGAATGTGTGTTTCTCAGTGGTACTGAGCCATGGCGTTCCTCTCTGCATTATCGTAGGGACCAGGACTGGCAGGAACTCGCTCAAGGAAAAGCTGACACAAGGACTTTCACAGGACTTCTTAACCCTGGCTGCACCAGAGTCTCCTGGGGTACTTCAACAAAGCAAAACAAAAAGGTTTTCGGACTCCTCCCAAGAATGCTTAGCACATGCATGTCTAGGTTTTTTTTAAAAAAACCTCTGCTGGAGATCCTACTCTGCACTCAGAGCAGACAACCCCACCCTGTGAGAGTGGCCATGGATTCAGAGACGGCCATGGATTCAGAGACGGCCAGGGTCAAGTCCCGCTGCCACACCCAATCACTATATTCTATTATTTGGGTTAAGTGACTTCATTGTCTTAGTTTTCAAACTCACAAAACAGGAAATCATACCTATTTCTGGTGGATATTTTTTGCCCAAAAGGGTTAAATGAAATAATGTAGTGAAACAATTCATGTAACAGGTACTCTTTTCAATTTGTAATCCACAGTAACGTCAATAGAAATACAAATAGTAGCTGGGTGTGGTAGCTCACACCTGCAATCCCAGTTGTTTAAGAAGTAGAGCCTGGGAAGATTACTATTTAAGGCCAGACTGGGCAAAAAGTTATCAAGACCTCCCCTCTCAACGAATAAGCAGGGTGTGGTGGTTCCCACCTGTAGTCCTAGTTATGACGGAGGCTGTAGGTAGGAGGATGGTTGTCCAGGCCTGCCCTGGGAAAAATTAGAAGACCCTCTCTCAAAAATAACTTAAAGCAAGAAGGACTGGAGATGTGGCTCAAGTGGCAGAGTTCAAAACCCCTGTACTGCCAAGAAAAGAAGAAGAAAAAGTACAAATAGAAAAGTTATTTGCTCTCTCAAATCTTTTAGGCTCATATGCCAACAACATTTGCCCTTCTCTAACAAGAATGAAACAATTGTGGATTCCTGTGCCTGTGACATTTTGACCTTCCCTGTCCGTGAAGCCAGGTTCTGAAAGCCAGCATCAGACCTGATCATTTGCTGATCGTTAGCAAAGACGGTTGTGAGTATTTTTTGGCAACCACGCCCCCAAGTCTTTCTGAAGAAAGTTCCTTTCTTTCAAACTTGACTTTCTAGAGATTATCTAGGCCAGCCCACAAAACCGAAATCTGGGTTTAGAGAATGCGAAGTGGATGTCATTGTGGGTTTGCATCACACTCCGTGTGAAAGGCGAGCAGCAGTGCACACTCTGCTGTCGAGGAGTCACTCAACATGCAAACTTCAAAGGTGCTTCTACTTCTACAAGAGCAGATGTAATAACACCCAGGGTCGTCACGCTCCCTTATCCTCTTAATAATCCCGTCAGTATCCGATTCCGCTAAATAGATTTTCAACATTTAAGTGTGTGTGTGTGCAACGTGTGTGCCCGTTTGTGCACACGAGACAAGTACCCTTCAGAAGAAGTGCATGTGTGAATGTGGCTCTGACGCACAGAAGTGCCTTTGCGTATGAACAGAGTTGTAGAGATAATTCCCGTCTTATAAAGATCATCTGCAAGTCAGTAATTTGGAATATTTTCTCATAAAAGAAAAGTTCTTCAAAGTGGTGAGTGCTCGGCCCAGCTCACAAGGGCCTGCTTAACTCCTTCTACACCTGAAGCAGAACTGCTATATATTTTTTTTTAAAGAGAAAAATGTTTCCATGGGAACTAATTTTCAGAGTTCTCCTGTTGAAGGGTGAGAACCACTACAAAAATTTAACTAGTCTGCTGGATCATTTTCCCCTTATTTCTCTAACAAACGACCAAGAAGAGGAGCTACTCATACCACAAACTATTTCCTGAATATATTAAGTTAAAATAATATTTCTTTCTTGGTTGTTCTTTGAAACTTTAGTAAAAGGAATATATAGAACAAGGACAAGTTTTCCTAAATGTTATTGAACTGGAGACTTAGTCGCTTGTCACACTGCTTCCTGGCTGCTCTCCTTGGATCCCAATGTCAGAGAAGCTGACTCCAGAGGGGCAACAGTCACTGTTGTTCCATTTGTTTTTACATCAAAATTACAGTTTTGTTTTTCTGTATATCTTTACCTTTGCCTTAGGTTTTTAAAATTTGCCTTATAATTTAATAAGAATCTGCAATAACTAATGAAATATATTCCAGGTCACATTGACCACAGGAATCAGAAATGCCTCAGTTATATAATCCACAGATTATTCTAGAAGTTGTATAAATATTTCACAGAATCACAGGCCTGAAAAGAACCTAGAAAGATTGTCTAGTCTACTCGCTGGCTTCCAGACAAGCCAGCCATTCCAAACAGATGAGAGCTAACCTATATTTCAGAGCTGAAGGGTGACTCAGTCTTTAACCCTTTCTGCATCTCACAATCTGTACACTATTATAAACCGTTGCTAACTTTTCTTCTAAGTCATTCCATTCACAATTACCATTGTATTTTACTGTCTCATGTTTAAAATAAGAAACAAAGGAGGTTTATCTGTGCAAATCCCACTGCATAATTAAATATCGTATTTCGTGCTCTTTCCTCTAGGACATTCTGGGACATACCAGTGTGTAATCCTTCAGTTTCCATCATCTCTTACTCTGGGTTCTTTACACCCTTTTCAACAGTGGGAACTAAAACTGAGTATTGGGACTGGTGGAGTGGTTTAAGTGCCTGCCTAACAAGTGTGAGGCCCTGAGTTCAAACCTCAGTACTGCCTAAAAACCAACCAAACAAAACCCTACAACTGAGTATGGTTTCCATAGATAGGAATATTTCAATACAATCTGGTAAGTAGGCCCTAAGACTTAGATCAATAGGAAAACCAAATTTAATTATCGTAATAGAATTACAAGAATGTAGACTATCTAGTTATAGATATTTCAGGTCGTTAAAAGGGTATAACCAGCCTAATTATATTAGTTTTTAATCAAGTAAGGAAATCAAAGATAACCTATCCCCATTAAGCAAAGTTATACATAAAATGTGATCTCCTTCCATGGCACCAAGTGTAATATTTCCTATGTAGAACCTCGTACAGAACCTACAAGGGGTAACCTCAAAATATCTTTAGTTTATTGGTAATGAAGATTTACTTAGTGGTGCTGGTGATGACTACTTCCACTCGATACTTAGAGACTCTGTCATGGAAGCTGTTCAAAAAGAATGACATTTTGAGCTCTATTTTGTGGAAGATACTAAACTGGCTTTAGAGCAAGTACTGTTGGCTATGTGACTGCCTTATAGCAGTCTCCTTTTCCCCCAAGGAAAAAAGACAAGAAAAAAATAAAAGAAAGGCAGGGCTAGTAAAGTCAGGAAGGAGCTCTTTGAATGCTTCTAAGGTCAAGTTATAGCTGAAGAAATGAACACAGTTGGAAATTTTCATAATTACAATCCCAAATGACAGTAAGCCATGCGCCACTGTCACACACACGAGCCACTCATTGGGTGGCTGCTCACCCTAAGTTTCTAAGAGGACAGAACAACTTTCTGAAACCAGGTTAACAAACTTGACCCTGAAAAAGGATCACTGAGAACACTATGCTCAACTTTTCTCCCTTGTAAAGCACCTTCCTGGAGACTGATGTCCTTACCCTAAAGTCAGACCAGCCTTCACATCTTCCTGGCAGAGAGACAGATCTGCCATCCTGCCATGAGCATGGTCCACTTGAGTGGTTCAGCTATCCCAAGGTCAATGATCCTGCCAAGTGGGGGATTTTTTTGTCACCACTGAATACTCCAAATGTTGCTTCTGAAGCCCTAACCCCTCTGAGCTTGCTCTATCGGGGAGCTCAGGTCCCCATCCACCGAGCAGGTTCCTGACCAAAGAGTTTTCTCTTTACTATAACCATAATGCAGAAAGAAAACACAGAGAGAGAACTGCTAAAAGAAAAACTTCTCATTTGGGCTGTGAGGATGACAGCATTGTTTATAGTTTAGTGGTTTGGCTATTTTGAGGTTATATGTCGCTCATTTTAGCTAAACAGACAGTGATCCATGTACACCATCCATCAATCCTAACAAAAGTATCCATTTAGGGACACTTCCTGGTTTTTAGATTTCCTGCACAAATCTTAAATTGTCTTCTACCCTTTGGCAAAAATACAGCATGAAATTGAAACTTCGGTATTCACTCGCAGGAGCTTCAAGTGTGTCCACTAATTTCACAAATGGATTGAAGCAAAATACAGCTTAACAATGGGAAAAGTCAATTTACCTGTTCATTTTTTGTAAGTCTGGTTTTGTTGTGAATGTCTGATGTGACCAAATTAAATCCGTGCTTCTCTGACAAGATTCGCAGAAGCAAGACCACAGTACGACTTCCACACTTGCCTACTCTGTTGTACACCACCTGGCTGGGGAAAGGAAGGACCTGTGAGAAGAAAAGAGAACAAACATGAAATGTTTGGATGAAAACACCTGAGATGCCTCCCTCAATTTCAGAACAAGGGATGCTGGGTAAATGGAGGTTAGACGGGCTATACCAGGTTACTGAGAAAACAGAAGCAATGAACTAGTGTGTGAAGATGCACGCCTGCACAGCTTAAAGTGAGAACTGCTTGATCCACACTGGTGCATACTTGATACTGGTCACACCTCATGTAGTCTATAAGACTGATTATGAAGCGCTTTTTGGTTCTTCAAAGAACAACATATACAAATATTTGCTTTAGTTAAAATAGTTTTGCAAGCCATATTGATCAGCACAACTTAATTTGTAGAATGGTCAAGAAAAAATATAGAAATGTTGAAAATAGAGATGTAATTCATGTACAATCAAATTAATCCTTTTTAAGTGTCTGCTTTAGGAGGGGGTTAGTATATTCACTAAGTTTTGTAAGCATCACCAGTAGCTAATTCCAGAACATTCTCACCACCACCTAAAGAACCCCCCATGTTTATTAGCAATTGCTTTCCATTTTCCTTACAGGCCCCTGGAAACCATTTATTGATTTAGAGTGTTATGGTTTTGCCTACAGGATTCTCAGCAATCATATAAATGAAATCATAAAACGTAGCCTTTGGTGTCTGGCTTTTACTTGGTAGAACATTTTCTAGGCTCATACATGTTTAGTATGACTCAGTACTTCATTCTTTCAGAGGGTTGAATAAGACATTGTGTGAACACACGGTATTTTGTTTATACATTCCTCAGTGGATGGACATGTGGCTTGTTTCCACCTTTTGGCTACTATGAGTAATGCTGCTATGAACGTTTGTGTGCAAGTTTTTGCATGGACATATGTTTCCAATTGTCTTGTGTATATATACCTAGGAGTAGAACTGCTGCAATGTTTAATTTTTTGAGGAACTGCCAAACTGTTTGCAGTACAGTTGCACTATTTTATATTCCCATCAGCAATCTGAGAGTCCCAATTTCTCCACATCCTTGCCAACACTTATTACTGCCTGCTTAAAATTTTTTCCTTTTATTACAGGCATCCTAGTGGGTATTAAGTGGTATCTCGCTATGGTTCTGAACTGAAAATCTCTTCAGCTGATGTTTGGTCATTTTTTGTATTTTCCTTTGGAGAAATGTGTATTTAAATTTTTTGCCAGTATAAAATTATTTTTTTATTGTTATGTTATATATATTCTGGATTTGTAAATAAATGACTGGCAAATATTTTCTCCCATTTTCTAGGTTGTTTTTTCACTTTCTTTTTTTTTTTTTTCCTTTTTCTTTTATTATTCATATGTGCATACAAGGCTTGGTTCATTTCTCCCCCCTGCCCCCACCCCCTCCCTTACCACCCACTCCACCCCCTCCCGTTCCCCCCCCAATACCCAGCAGAAACTATTTTGCCCTTATTTCTAATTTCTTGATAGTGTCCTTAAAAGCAAAAAAGTTTTTAATTTCGATTGGGTCCAATTTGTCTAATTTTTCTTTGCTTGCTTGTGCTTTATTGTTAGAGCAAAGAAATCACAAGAGAGATACCTGTGTTTCCCTTAGGCTTTTTCTATGTTTTCTCTTATCTTGCCTTTATGTTTTATAGTTTTCATTCTAACAATTTAGAATTTTAATCCATTTTTAGTTAATTTTGTGTCTGGTATGAGACAGTGGTCTAACTTCAGAAGTCTTTTGCACCACCATTTGGTGAAAAGATTCTTTCCTCAGTTAGTTATTTGGCACCTGTAAATGGAAGGCTTATTTCTGAACTCTTAACTCTACTCCATTGATGTGTATGTTTATCCTTATGCCAGGACCCCACAGTCTTTGTTAGTATAACCTTGTTACAGGTTTTGAAATTAGGAAAGGTGGCTCCATCCAACTTTGCTTTTCTTGATTGTCCAAGATCTTTTTGGTCATTCTGGGTCCCTTGCATTTCCATAGGAATTTTAAGGTCACCTTGTCAATTGTTTTAATCTTTTTTGTATTATTGTTGTAGTGATGGTACATTGTGACATTTACAAAAGTTCTACAATATATCATAGTTGAATTCACTCCCTCCATCATTCTCCCTTATTCCTCCTCTCCCCATTCATGGAATAGTTTCAACAGGTCTCATTTTTCCATTTTCATACATGAGTACATAATATTTTCACCATATTCACCGTCCTACACCGTTTCCTTATATCCTCTCCCTTCACACTGATACCTACCCCTACCCCCCAGGCAGGACCTGTTTCACCTTCGTGTTCTTCATTTTTGAAGACATTCTTGTTGTATAAGATAACTATACAGGGCTTTTCACTGTGATGTTTCCATGTGTATATGTATTATAACTCAAATTGGTTCATCCTCTCTATTTTTCTTATTTCTGGCCTGGTAGAGTGGCTCAAGCAGCAAGAGTGTGTGCTTAGCAAGCAACAAAAGAAATGTTCACCTTGTCAATATTTGCAAAAGAAAAAAAACAGTTGAAATTTTGATAGGGATTGTAGTCAAGTGTAGATCAAGTTAGGGAGTAAGTCTTCCCATCCATGAACACGGAGTGTCTCTCTACCTAGTGTATCCGCCTTCATGCACTTTGCTTTCCTTTTGCTGAAGTTATTCTTTTTGGTACTATTGTAAATGAAATTGTCCTTTAATTTTATTTTTGGATCGATTATCCATTAATAAGAATACAATTGACCTTTGACCCTACAATCTTATCGACCTCATTTATGAGCCCTAACAGCTTTTTTTGTGTGTGTGAATTTTCTACACACCCAATCATGTCTATAAATAGAGATGCTTTTACTCCTTCCTTTCCAACATGGGTTCCTTTATTTCTTTTCCTTCCTAACTGCTACATGACCATTCTTTTGATAGACTACAGAAGCCATTATGAAAAGTGTCTATAATTAAATATTTATATCCTTAATGAAACTTCTATTTCCATTTTGAATGCTCAGCATTGAGCAATAACTGATGGATGCTCATCACAGGATTTCTTCATTTAGAAGGTTATAAAAAGGTCTAAAAGTAAAGAATATAGTAAAGTATAAAAACTCATGTGTAAATATACTCAAATCTTGCCTATGATATGCCATTTAGATTTTTGCCTTTGTAATTACAGATTAATGAATTTTCTTAAAATATTTTATATGCAGAGTGGCATTTCATAGGTCTGGAAATGGGCACTGAAGTGAAACATAACATTTTTATCACTCAGTCAGCAACCAGTCATGTGCCATTTTGACATAATTCTTTCAATTCATACTTTTTCTTTTTTTTTTTAAATATCTTTCTTAGTGTATATTAATTATAAAAAGTGAGGAGTTTCACTGTGGTATTTCTGTACATACATATGTACTTTGATCATATTTACCCACCCCTCTCTTACTCTCTTTTATATCCCTCCCTGTTTTTCTCTTATGTAGAATACACTATTTGTTTAGGGCCAGTGCCTGGATATTGATGGAGTCTTGGCTGCTCTGAAGAGTCTAATGTGCTATTTCTCACTAAAACAATGATTGTGCTAAAATTTGAAATGAAAAGGATCTTCAAACACAGCTGATCTTTCTAAGCAAATACTAATAAAAGGCATCATGGTAAAAGGCAAGTTATCTTGGTAGGCCACTTCTATTTACGAGTTTATCAGCAAGAAAACTCAACAGTCTGTTCTCTGGCAACTAAGGCAACTCGGATATTCAGAGAAATCAGTTAAGTTTGCAGTTATGAGCATGGCCCAGGGTCGGTGAGCCAGCTTTCTGCTTAGTAGAAGGCAGTAGTACTGTTTGGCCAGGCATGGTGGCTCATCACATATGGTTGGGAAGCAGAGAGCAGGAGGATTGTGGTTCAAGGCCAACCTGGGCAAAAAGTTGGCAAGATCCCATTTCAGCAACAAAGCTGGGTGTGATGGTAGCCATCTGTAATCCCAGCTATGCAGAAGGCATAGGTAGGAGGACTGTAGGCCACGGCAAGCCCTGGGCAAAAAGTGGGAGACTCTATCTGAAGATAACTAAAGCAAAAAGGGCTGGGGATATGGCTCAAATGGTAGAGTGCTTACCTAGCAAGTGCAAGGCCTTGAGTTCAAATCCCAACAGCACCAAAAAAAAAAAAAAAAACAAACACAAAAAACTGTCATCTTTTAATTGAAGTGTAATTTTTGGAAAGATGGTGAAAAAAGGAACTGATTTTTATGGAGCACTCACCCTGTCCTAAGCCCCACGCTGTTTGTACCTTGTCATTATTATGGAATCAAATAACGTCATTGTCTTTTAGTCTAGCTGTGCATTTCTCTATGAGTTTTCATGATCAAATGACTTAAGCATCACTAGCAACATCTATGTGACTCTCCTATGTGCCCCTCTTCCCCACAGACCACGAATTCATGGAACAATGGGATTGAAACCTAGACACAATTCAGAATAATCCATCCATTCCATCCACTGTCCTCAGCACTATCACCCTCCACAGTCCAATCTGTGCTTGATTTGGCTAGAACTTTCTTTTCTATTATGTCCTTTTATCTCTGTGAGGTAGATGTCTCGTTATATTTAGGTGACTAAGCCAGAGCCTACAGAGATCATTTGGCATTTTCCAGGTCACACAGCTAAAAAGTGGCAGGCAACAACTGAAGCCCAGCTTTCTGCTCTCTTGACTCCTAAGATGACATTCTCTTTAATATATAATAAAACCAAAAGCTGAAAAGGACTTTTAATCTAACTTCCCTGACAGAGACACTATTTCCTTTCTAATGTCTTACATGTATCCAACCTCATTAAATATGCTATTTTTCAACAGTCAGCTATCACAACCAGTCTCATCAGCCATTATTCAGCCATTATCCAAGTCCCTGGATGCTTAAGTAGAACCAACAGGAGCCGATTAGCTTCTCCCTCCATCCTGAGGACTCATCCTGGTAAGCTAATGCAAGCTTGGAGTGTCAGCATCACTAATGGAAAAAGAAGTAGCAGGATGAACTGTCTCTTTCTTCCCCCCTACCCAAGATATCCTAGGCAGCCATGGTGCACAGTTACCTTGGGTATTGTGAATCACTTGCATCAGGATAGGGGTAAAACAGAAGAGGCAGAAACTTACAGGAAAATGTGGATGAACTCCTAAATCCACTTGGAGTGTCTATCAAGACAATAAATGCCATCAAATGATAAAGTTGATGACCAAATGAGAATAAGACACCAACCTAGAAGACCCATTTTCTTCAGTAGGTGTTTGCCAACTGTTAAGCAGGAAACTGCATCCCCCACTGAAAGGACCCTATTATTATCTGCACACAAATTCTAAACCCTTAACTCTTTCTTTGGGCGCCCTATAGTACACACCAAAAACCTTCATCAGCCCCAACGCAAATGATTCTTCATTCTTGGCAACTATGGTTGTATGGATGTTATGTCTGTGCTTTCTATTTTACAGCCAATTTGTAAAAGTGAAGGGGCCTCCAAAATACTTCACTCTATGAATTATATATTTTTATGTCACCTGCCTTGTAAGTTCTGCAAATGCCACAAATCCCCAGAGCCTGACAGGCCTGTGTGGAGCATGCCAAACAAACAGAAGTCTTTCCAAAATCCTGAACATAGAAGTAACTACCACCCGATGACAATATTCAATGACTTATCCACTGTTTTAAATGGGGGAAGGGAGAAAGAAGACTTTCTAGGTAAAAAACAAACTTGGTCTAGATCAAGACTTTCATGGTCTGTAACTTCAGGACTCCTCTGGGGGTTCTTATTATCAGAATTAACATCAATGCTGTCTTTAAGTCTCTGCAGAATGGCATGTAATAGTTTCAGGCTGTAAGTGTGAAATGGCTATTAATTCAAACTCCTTGAGGAACTTTCAAAATACCCATCTCCAAGCCCCATTGTAAGACTAACTGAATCTGACAGCCTAGAGTGAGGGTCAGGACTCTTGTCCCTAAAAACTCCCAGGGGCCTCTGCTACCAGGAAGTGCTATTGCACAGAACCCCTGGCTTTCTATGGGAAGTGGCCTTCTAAGGGATGAAGGGAAGGGGATGAAGGGCTGCGTGCCTGACGCTGGAGGGGGTCTGGGGAGTTTTGTCTTCCTTGGGTCTCACTGGTGCGCTGAAGACCTCCCCTCGAGTTGACTGTCATGCTTAACCTGACCATATGCTACCTACTCACCCAGATGGGCTGGAGAACAGGTGTGCTGGTTAACTCAAAGTGTAGGTTAGTAGAAATTCATACTAAAGCGCTATGCTGAGTATGAACCAACTTTCCTTGATGAATAAACTGCACCTTATATTTCCCAGCATACTATCTCATGGTTAATTATAACAGCAAGAACAGTCACATCCAGGGCTCTGTGAGGCTGGAATTCAGTCCTGCTACTCACCGTCCACAGGACTCTAAGCAGTTCAAACACATTCAGCTAATTCTCATTTTGAAGTTTCCCACAACACTGGTGCTACAGCCGGTCACTTCACACCTTTGAGACTCAGTTTCCTGATATGTAAGGGGACTGCTTGGGTTATAACCAAACAAGCAATGTGTCTTCTTAAGCTAATAAATCACTCATTTTATTCTGTACTTTTACGAAGCCTTTGGCTAGAAATACCTTCAAAATTAAAAGTAGATTTTACCATGTTTCTTTGTGAAATATTTTCATGAAAGAACTAGAAAATGAAATGCTCCAGTAATCTGTGCTGATACATGGAGTTACAGCTTCATAGATGTAAGGTTTTCGAAACTTGGCATTTCTTAGCTATTTTATTCTTGTTTGGGCTTGTAATATCATAAATCTACCTCTGTCTTTTATCATCCTCTTTCTTTTTCATAGTTTTAGCCACTCAAGCTCCCTGATTTTAATATCATCACCAAAGCCTCCCAGAATTCAGAACCAAATTCATTGGCTTTTGCCCATCCAGCTATCCATGTCCTTTGTCTATGCATCTCTGGTTTCTGATGACTGACATTGCTCCTGTGCTCTGCCCTCCTCCTTTCCTCCATTCTTAAGGAGGAAACACAAGTACCCCTTTAAGAATCCTATTTTTCCCTCACTGCAATACTCCTGAATAGAAAGCTCTTTCTTTCTCAAACTCTCAAACGACATCCTTGCACTATTAATTATTCATAACCCATCTCCTCCCAAATGCTGTGCCAAATCTTAACCTTATGCTTCACCATCTTTCCTTGCTTCTAACTGGAGCATTTCTGTGTTTAATGCTGTCTACCTATAAAAAAGATAAATATAGTCATAAATCCTTTACAATTCCATCTGGTCTATTATATGCCTTGTAGATAATTGATAGACTATATGTCTATTAATAGATTATTAGGATGAAAATACTATTAAGTATTTTTTTAGAACCAAGGCTGTCATATTTATCATTATAAAGTATGCTCTTTTGTTTGTCTCTTGAAACTGGAAGGGAAGTCTATAAATTTTTCTTAGCACTCATTGTATATTGATACCCATTATTTGCAGTGCTGTATAAGAAAAATTATGGTGCGGTAGAAAGTTCCCTAGAACATTATGAAACTCTGTCATTCCCTTTGGCTTTATTACTCTGAGGAGTTGAGGGTCCTTGAATAGATTACCTTCAACTTCTTTGGGTCAAATCTCCCTATGGTGCAAAATGGGGATACTGAGGCTGATGATTCTAAAGGCTGCTTCCTGTCCACATCCCACGCTGTTAAGGGAGGGCTACACAATACTTAGGTATGCAGGGGGGTTCTGAGTGACATCTAAATATTCCCTGTATTCTGGTTTAATGTCCTTATCTCCATTACTATGCTGCTCCTGGAATATCAGCCTGCATGTCATACAGGAGCCCTCAATCAAAGGAGCATTTTCATAAGGAGCTGGAAGTAATTTTTTAGATGTGTTGATTAAGCTACCTTCATTGGAGTTGTGAAGTATTCTTGGTGGGTAACAGAGGGGACTGGATGACTTTCAGTTTGATGAAAATACAAGTCTTAGGTGATATTGGATAAATGTAGTCAAGTCCAAGGACAAGAAGAAGGATATTTTAAAACTTCAAATTAACAAACATGAAGAAAATATACATATTAGGAGAGGGAAGATTCACTTTTTGTACACTACTTCTTAGGCTTCTTTCTTTGGTCATAGACAAAAAAGATGCCTATAAACTGGATATTTCATTACCAAAAAATGTTAGTTTCTAAAATTCAAACCTCAGTTCAGTCATAGGAAATGGAGTCATGGAAAGAAATGAAGGACACATGCCACGTCTATGAAATATAAGGAGCAGAGCGACAGTGCAAAATGTGAGGCTAAGTCATCCTGAAGGAAGATTCCAAGAGCTCACATGAAACTTGGTGTTGCTTTTGCACACATGGGGCAGCCCTACTGCACTTGCACTTGGCAGTCTCTGTCTACTCTTCTCAGAGCCCTTTACATCTTCTCTATGGCTTTATAATCAACAGTAAATGGAGAAACCCATATGGGTTTGGCAGTCCAATTTAACCTCATCTTTCTGGATACATGTGTGTAGATTCATGTGCTTGTGCGTTTTGATGAGCTTAAGTCATTGTAAGTAATACTACTGAAGTAAGTCTGGATTTTAGCCATTTCTGATACTATATTGTATGTTATCTATTCAGTCATCCAAAAGACTTTATTAAACGCAACTCTAGGGATAAGAATTGCAGATTTCCTAATAAGGGTAGAAAGATTTGGGGTTCTCAAATTAGTTCTACATTTGGGGTTGTTCCATTTTTAGTATTAATCAATTCAACTGGTTTTTTATATTAACTTTTGGACTGGAATATAGAATTATAAAATGAGGTTGGGCAGAAAATCCTTTCATTAGAACCAGACACTGAGTTTGATTCTCCATTCAGATCTGTAACATATTTTCTCTTAATCACACACATCTGCAAGTAAACTTGTCTGAGAAGATGCTTCAGTTTACATAGACACCTATGATTTAAGGGTCTGCTTTTAAAGTTGTTTTCTTTCTCTATACTTGTCTTATTTTGTTTCAGTTACAAATTTACACTCTGAGCCCAGTCTAAAAACTCATTTACTGTAATGAAATGGAGAACTGTTGATTATTGATTGGAGGTTTCATAATTTATATCAGGTATTGCTGACATGGGCCAACCATTCAAATTAGAGTGGTCTCCTCTGAATGTTAAGGAAAGAGTCAAATATTCTCATTACAAACCTCACAAAAGAAGACTGTAAATGGCATAAAGCCAGGGGAGCAGCTATACTTGGCCTCCATTAATCCCCTCTCTCATCAAAGCACTGTGAAGATTTTAAGACCACCAGCTTGGATATACTGTTCATTGTGAACCAAACAAACGACAAGGAACTAGGTGCTGGCTGTGTCCTGGATTTATCAACAGAGCTTCCCCTCCTAATATAGACGGGGAGAGATGAAATACATTTCTCTGCTGCATAAAACGACATCACCCACGCACTGAAATGAGATGGAGAATTAGTGACAAGGTGAACTTGCACTGGAAGATTAACTTCACACAAGAATCCAGAATTCATAAGATATTTTTAGCTAGAGATGGTAATAAGGTATTTAAATTGCTTTCTGATGGAAAAATGTCATCCTGCCTACATGTTGGGGGCTTTGAACAAGTACACCTTTTTCAAAAACGAATCAATTGTGCACAAATGTGGCATGGAATCTAAATCTAATCCATAGACTTGGATCTGATCATGCAAGATTTTTTTCACAATTTCTGGACGTTGGTTTTTTTTTTTTTTCTCCTTTGTGGTGGATAAACAGATTTTTCAAAAACGTCCAGCAAGACAGATGAAGGATCCCACTTCCTATAGCAAACTCTCATCACATTCAGTCTATCAAACAGTACCGAAGAAAGTAAATCACTATTCAAAAACTATCTGCATAAAATCAATCTGAGGATTTGCCATCCCTCGGGATTTTGCTGTCTAATAGAAAGAGGGAAAGAAGAGGACAATTTAAAGAGCAGTATTTGTCTTTATGGCCAGAGAGCCCTGTCCCCTTTCCCACTGGATAGATGTAAAATGTCCATTGTCCTATAATAGTCGAGGGGTTGGACCTAACTAAGTAATAAGAAGATTCTTGCTAGGAAAGTTTATGTTGACACAGATCAATGTGATAAAAAATAGGAAATTAAAATTTAAAGTAAGGGGAAGGAAGAGACCCAGTTTTTCACAGCAGATGTCACACTGGAGCCACTAGGCCATTCGGGTTTCCTGTTGCTCTTAACCCAATGCATTTCGGGTGCATGTCTTTCCCTTTATAACTTTTGATGATTTTATTTATGTTTTAAAATAGCCAAATGCTGCAATCCTTAAAATTCTGCATCTATGATCAAAATATGGAACTAGCAAAGTTCTCATAAAGTGTGCCTCTGTTTCTTCACGTGATTTAGAAGTTCATCGCTGTACAATTCTGGGGTAGTTTATAAAATCTTTTGGTTGCAAATCAAAAGTAATTGGAAAAGAAGAAACTTTTGTTTTAAGTGTTCTAAACATACATCTTCCTAGGCAACTTGTCAAACTAATGTACTGTAGGGTTTGTAATCTACTCAGTTACAGTGAAGATTCCCTTCTGAGGATGTATACAGTTCTACTTAAACAAAGAAATAGCCAGGCACTGGTGGGTCACACCTATAATCCTGGCTGTTTGGGAGACTTGAGATCGGGAGGATCAAGGTTCGAAGCCAACCCTGGTAAATAGTTCAGGAGATCCCATCTCCAAAACAACCAGAGCAAAACAGATGAAGGAGTGGCTCAAGAGAAAAAGCACCTGCTTTGCAAGTGCAAAGCCCTGAGTTTGAATCCCTGTCCCACAAAAAAACCACTATTTGCTCAGAAGTACAAATACAGAATCCTTGAGTTGTGTTTTCCTCCTTCTCAATTTTGTATTTGAAGCACTTCAAATATAAACTCATGTACCTTGCACTTGGGAACTATGTGATCGTTAGACAGCTTCTAACCTAGTTCTGTAAGTGGGTCTCCAGGTGAAATGATGCTCTTCACCTGTCCTGGGAAGCAACCTCATCCAGAGGGTCACACTTACACCCAAGAGTGAAAATGCAATGTTATTTTTCAGGAATTGATAATCCATTCCTTTGAGGCTTCTAAGGAATAACATTTGGTGAATTGTGACTTGGCAACACTCTCCAGCTCCCTCCACTGGCCAATATGTCTGCAGAGAGCCCATGTGTTGCAGCTCTTTGGAGAAAATCTACTCCAAACTCTTTTTTTCCAGAAAGTTTAAAAATCACTATTAGTTGGAAATCCTTCATTTGCATTTGTCACTTTCTTTTTAAAATTTTTCTTGTTGACTAAAAAAAAAATCTGCCTGTGTTTTACTCAATAATCATAAACTACTCAACGCAGCTTGCTGGATGCACCTATGTTTAACATAGCTGCTCTCTGGCTTTCCTCTGCTGGCTCTCCTGCTCTTTCTTCAGAGGGTAAGTTCTCAGGACACAAATCAATCTCTCTCTTTCTTCCTCATACACACCCAGCTCAAGGTCACAGACAAAAAATTTAAAAACGTGTTTGGTATGCAAGGAACCAAAATATGAGAATGACATGTCAACATAATCTGCACAGCTAATTCCACCAACTTCAGTGAACGCTCGAGGCTAAAGCATAGCACCTATTTCTGCATGAGGAATTCAACTTAAACATGAATACTTCAAAAGCTAAGTGGAGACTTAGGAAATCCTTTGAAAATGCCCCAAAGTAATAGAACTGGGCAGGCACAGTCATGCCTGCTCTTACTGAGACTCTGAAAACCAGTCCTGATGTCTCCTTCAGTGCAGCACTGTGCAGGATTGTAGACAGCATGGGAGACAGCAAGTTGTGCTCCTGCCTTACCAGGAGCAAGGGCTACTAGATTTGAGCCCATTGCCCAGAATCCAAGCTCCCTCTCCAGAAGGGAGGTGAGAATTACAAGACCGTGCTCCAGGAAGTCCACCCCATGCAGAACAGGCCAGGGCAAATGCGGAATGTCCTCCCACAGAATACAAGAAGTTGGCCAAACCTAAGACCCTCATCTCATGTCAGCACGCAGTCAAAGCTGTTCTTTGGTGTCCCCTCCTGCTGTCCTCTCTCACTCTCCAAACTAGTATTCATTAACTAGTTTGACCTAGTTAGTCCAGTCCCTAGTGCCCAGGAACTCTGAAGATGCTACTGTCTCATTTGGAATTCTGTATGAACAGGACCAGACTACAGATAGAATAAGGGGGCAATGAGTAGGAACATATATCTGGTCATGAAATTTATAAATGAGCTTTAGAAAGTTCATTTCATTTAATCACCACGAGAGGATTCTATTGCAGTCAGTATTATTTACTGATGAGGGAACTGAGACCCAAGACATTAATCACTTGTCTAAAGTCAGAGCTATGGGCCCAACTAGAACCAGGTCTGCTGGCCTCAAAGTGGCCAATTGTAGCCAAGTACAGTTATGAAGGATGTGCCCTGGACAGAGGTAGCCAGGGAGGAAGTGACCACACCCACCGGCCATGCCCTGATCATGGGTGAGGAGCTACATCCAGCCCAAGGTTAGGAAAGGTACCTATTTCTGGCACAAAGGTTCCACATATTCACCCGGCTCACACTTATAAGCCTGTGTCAGCTGGGAAAGGAACCTATTTCTAACTCATCCAAAGGCCATTATTCTTAGAATTGTAACTAAGAATAATTAGGAGGGGCACAGGGTTTTCTGAGGTCTCTGAAATACAGAACGTGCCAACTTTAAATACTGATTTTAACACAGAGAAGAGTCTCTGGAAAGAAATTCCACTTTATACCCCTGGGTGACTATAATGAAAAAGATGGACAGTAACAAATGCTGGCAAAGATGCGTACAGTGAAACCCTCCTACATTATTGGTGGAATGCAAAATGGTGCAGCCACGTTGGAAATCAAGTTGGCAGTTCCTCAAAATGTTAAATATGGAGTTTATATATGACCAGGAGTTGTACTCCTAGGTATACACACAGGATAGATCCCCAAGGCTTGCACACATAGCAGAATTATTCATGCAGCCCAAAGTAGAAGTAACACTTTGCACATGTTCAATGAATGATAAGCAGATAACCAAAATGTGACATATCCATACAATGGAATCCCATGTTGCCATGTGAAGGAAAGATGTACTGACACCTGCTACAACATGGGTGAACCATGTTGTAGTGAAAGAAGCCACATCACATGTGTATGAGATGCCCCATGTCCTACAGGAACAAGGTAGAGATAACCAGAGGTGAAGGATAGTGAGGGAAGTGGAAATGATTGTCAGTGGGTACAGTTTCCTTTTTTTGGAGTGATAAAAATGTCCTAAAATTGGATGGTTGTACAATTTGGGGAAAGACTAAAGGGGAGAATTTCTTGGTATGTGAATGAACTCTCAGTTAAAAAAAACAAACAAAAACCAACATTGTATTTGCCTCTCTTCCCCCACCCTGAAGCTTTCCTAATCTCTTTTTACTGTTCCTCTTTCATACCCTTGCTAACCTAAGATTGTGTTCCCTGTGACAGGTACCCATTTCACTAGCCCTGGCTCTGATGATTCTGGGTGAGGGAGGAGAGGGAAAGGTGTGAGGGCCATGCTCTGGGCAGAAACGACAACCACACATCTAGAGGAGACACAGGGTGGAGGAATGGAGCTTGGGTGGGGGTCACTGAGACAGGGAAGTGGAGGGAGAGGAGCTGCAGGACAGGCACCAGACCATGGAGGATGGCACTCCGTGATTGAGACTGGATGCTGAAGGTTCTTTGTCCCCTGTCTGTGCCTCCATAACCCTCAAGGCTATCCCAGACCCTTCCAGTTCAGAGGTATATTCTCTACAGCCATCGCCTGGAGTGCTGAAGGCTGAGAAGGTCACTCTCCCAGGACATGTGCTCCAAAGGCAGACCAAAAGGGGCAATGCTTACCTGTAACTCGATGCCTTAATACTAGTGGGATGCCAAGCACTGTGGGCCCCTAGAGAGGGAAAATTTTTGCAGGTGGAGTCCCAGCCTAGATCCGCCATCTGGACTGAATGCATTTTCATAATGACCCCACAGAATACTGATTACAAGCAACACATAAACCCACCTAGATTTTCCTCCCCACCCATTGGACTTACAACCATTAGTACAGGGCCAGGCATTACGGTATTCTCAATGTCCTCATCTATACGCATTTATTCTTCCCAAATACATAGCTAGTTCCCTCTGGGCAGTAGCTCTGTTTTCATGGATCTTTCCTCCTCCAGGGCAAAGGTCAAAGCTCAGCCCAGGGGGTCCTCATTCTGCCTGCCTGGTTGCCCCTAGCAATTGGCCATCAACTGATGTTATTTAATCGTTGCTTGGTAGAAATAATTAATAGACTTGTCTTGTGTACTATCAAGAAATGCCCCCAAGACTTCTGCAAGTCACTGCATCTAATTAACTCCCCAGCTATCTATCTTTAGTGCCAGAAATGCCTAATGAGGACAGCTTACAAAATGCTGAAAGCCACTGGCTAGTGTGGGCTCACTCTGCTCCTGTTTGTCCATTTTAAACACCACAGGAGCCTAGTCGAGGTAGCAATGGAGACTTAATGAAAAGAACCCAGACACAGTTCCAATCACCTATCTCTTTAAAAACGTTTAGCATTGCTTTCAAAAGACCAGACAAGAAATCACCATGAAGGCCAGGTATGGTGGTGTACACCTGTAATCCCAGTTACTTGGGAGGCAGAGTTAGGTAGGGAAGGTGTCAGGTGTGGTGAGATTGGGCCCTATGGCTTCTCTCCCTCAACCTGGGGGAAGTCGGGAGAGGATGGGGGGGAGGGGGTGGTATGCTCCAGAGCATAACTGTGCTGACAGACAGACACCTACCTCACTGGCAAGACTGTGGAGGATGGTCAGTGCTGGAACCCAGTTATCAGTGAGATCTTTCTCACTGGAAATGGTCAATGCTGGAACCCAGTTATCAGTGAGATCTTTCTCAAAATGTCACAGCATTTAGGATCAAGGGCTTACAATGCTAATGTGTCCTCTAAAGACCAATGTGGAGCATAATGCACTAGAAACTAAACAAAACCTATTAGCCTCTAAGCATCTGATGCTCTTCCCTGTAAATAAGTGATGTGGAGCTTCCCAAAGGGATCCCCAGGTGACCTGGGAGGTGGGTGTGGGAGGGGGCCTGTGCTGGCTCTTCTAGGGCCAGTGGACTTCTTGAACACCTGTACATAGCAGGACTGTACTATGGCCCTCAGGCCTGAAATGCAGTTAGTCCTCACTTACATTGGCTAGGCAGGAGAAGGCCCAAGAGAGCAGAAACTGTTACACTGGTGAGCCAGCAGGGCCTTTGTTGGCAGTAGCCATGTTGGAGGGTGCTTGGTTGCAGTGAGGAAGCAGTGGGACCCTGGACATTGTTGTTGGGGAGAAGGCAGGGGCACCCTGCTCCATCATGGGAGTGTCTGTATGAGAAACACATACTCCAACAGGATGGGAGATGTTTGTGAGTGGGAGATTGGTATTTAGGGGGCTCAACTTCAGAGAGTGAAAATCAGAGTCCTACAGTGGAAAGATCACAGTCCTAAAGCAACATCCATCCAAAAATAATGATGAGAATCAAAATGAACCAAATACTGCATGAACATAAATCAGTATCTTGATATCTTTAATATCATTAAAGATATTTATTTATGCAAATTCTAGTTTTATCCAGAAAGGATACAAGGCAACTTACAAAACTACCCAGCAAAGAACAAAAGAGTATAAAAGTAAATATGGGACTAAATTTTTTTATTGTTTTGCTGGGGGCATTTTGTGGCATTTGCAAAAGTTCTTACAATATATCAACTATATCATACTTGAATGGGACTAAATATTTTTAAGTTAAGTTTTTTTAAAAAACAAAGATAAGAAAAAAATGGGAGAAAAAAAAAATGACACATCTTGGAACCTAAAATGGTACTATGAGTTAAAGCTAAAATGTACACCATAATAAGGTTATTGATTTATTTCTGGTATTTGGTTCAGTACGGCAGGAGCCATCTGTCTAGTCTTATCATAAAATATTGTCAGGAAATATGGACTCAGTCACATACATTTCCTGTGATGCTTTAATCATCATGAAAGCTAATAAGAATAATAAAAAAGAGAGTATTTTGCTTGACAAAGAAAAATCTGAAGATGATAGCCTCATAAAATTTCTATCAAAAGCACCACGCAGGCCAATTTTTAAAAAATACCTCGACTGCAGACAAATATAGGTGCTGGTTGATTAAGAATTTCTCAGAATGAGGGATTTATTAGGTGCTACATTAAATCAAACGGCTGAGAGTCGCAGAGAAAGGTTGGGGGAAAAAAAACCTATAAATTTTGATAATGTATGTAAGACAGGATAGAAATGTTTCTTTTGCAGGCGTATTCTCAAAGAAAACAAGTCTTTATTAGCTTTTTACATGGAAATGCTATCTTAAAATTCATTTAAGGACATTAAATGAAGATTCTGGGTGTGAAATCGAAGTTCAATTGATTTGGGAGTATTTCCAGGTTCTATCAACGCATAAAGCAGTGGGGTTTTCTTCCTTGTGGATTACTTTGCAGGAACCACAGTGGCCGGTGCACAGGTGAACGCCACAGTGACATCTACAGTAAGCAGAAACATGTCTTGGGGTTTTACAGAGGACTGAGAAAGGCTGCTTAGGTCATGTCTCAAATTGAGTTCCACAATCCCCTTGCTTTGGAGTCACTGAACCTGGAATTCAGTTTCTCTGCTCCCCTGAACTAGACTCTCAATGAAGCCTAGGACCGCAGATTTCTAACCACTTCCTAGGAAATTGTGAAGCTCACAGATGACTGAGCATCCCAGGCTTAGGGTGTCATGGGGCAAAGCTCGGCTGTTTGCATGAGCATGGATCTGTGACTTTAGCAGTACCAAGTTCAAGGGTGATGATCAAAGAGTAACTTTGATTCCTCTGATGTTTACTGGATACTGCTACAGGCACATCCCAGCGCACCAGGTGACAGGACTGAATGCAGATATGAAGGTAAGACTAAGATGATCCCCACTCTCAAGACAGTGCACACCTGTTGCCAGAGGTGAGAGAAGCAGACACTCTACACAACCCAGCAAAGAGCTGGGAAGGAGGAGCAGCTCCTTCCCAGGTGGAGGCTGCCACTGAGACCTCGAAGCAGTTCTTTCTCCACTGTTGCAATCTGGAGCCCAGAGGGTGATCAACACCACCTGTGTGCAGCGGGACCCCTTCCCCTGAACCTAACCTTCTGCTTTCCTCTCTTTGCTCACTAAAGAAGGCTGGGCCATGTCATCCTATCAGATCAGAGGGGCACAGAACTGGAATGGGGACCCTCATGGGAACTGGGAAGGGAGTGGGGAGTGATAGAGAAGGGAGATGGGGAATTGAGGTATTGGCATAAGCATACAACCTGAGGAATAAGGCAGGGAAATGACCTCTGCTGTAGTCCATATTTTCCATCAAGTTTGGATCCAGCTATATAGTCAAATTAAAATTATTTATCAGTGCATCTCAGTGCAAATCACAAGCCAAATACATAACATTGCAAACATTACCTCAAAATCTGAGGTGTGCAAAATCCAAATGCAAGGTGCTTGGGGTCTGTGGGGGTGGAGGAGAGGCTCTAGACTATGTCTCTGATCAAGGTGCATGAGTGTCAAGACCACTCTTGGGGTGGAGGAAGTGAAGAAGTGTAGAGAAGAGGAGGACATCCCTGAGAGAGGACACAGGTTCTAGGGTGTAAGTCTTTCTGGGCTAAGAGCTGCCGGTGAGTGCAGTTTTGATGATGGGACATCCAGGATCCAGAGCCACATCTGTACTAAACTATGAAACCTACACAACCCTTTCCCTCTTTTATGATTGATGATGAGGCAAAACCAGAACCAACACCCCATTCCTTCTCCCTTGCTTCCCTTCATAATTTGCTCAAACTGCTCAGAGATGCTATGTACTAGTCCAGCTATTATAATACAGTGTAGTGCCAGGGTCCAATCCCAGGGCTACCACACACCAGCAGTGTGACTGTAGCAAGACACTTAACCACCTGTGCCTCAGTTTACCCACCTCTAAAGTGGGCTGCTAATGACGGCAATGTCGTGGGCTAGGAGGTTTAAAAGTACAGAATATGGTTCTGGGTAAGCACTGATTTTTTTTTTTTTTGCTATTTTCCTTCTCTATTCAAATTTCTTTTTTTAAATTTTATTATTCATATGTGCATACGATGCTTGGGTCATTTCTCCCCCCTGCCCCCACCCCCTCCCTTACCACCCACTCCGCCCCCTCCCTCTCCCCCCATCCCCTCAATACCCAGCAGAAACTATTTTGCCCTTATTTCTAATTTTGTTGTAGAGAGAGTATAAGCAATAATAGGAAGGAGCAAGGGTTTTTGCTGGTTAAGATAAGGATAGCTATACAGGGAGTTGACTCACATTGATTTCCTGTGCATGTGTGTTACCTTCTAGGTTAATTCTTTTTGATCTAACCTTTTCTCTAGTTCCTGGTCCCCTTCTCCTATTGGCCTCAGTTGCTTTTAAGGTATCTGCTTTAGTTTCTCTGCGTTGAGGGCAACAAATGCTAGCTAGTTTTTTAGGTGTCTTACCTATCCTCACCCCTCCCTTGTGTGCTCTCGCTTTTATCATGTGCTCATAGTCCAATCCCCTTGTTGTGTTTGCCCTTGATCTAATGTCCACATATGAGGGAGAACATACGATTTTTGGTCTTTTGGGCCAGGCTAACCTCACTCAGAATGATGTTCTCCAATTCCACCCATTTACCAGCGAATGATAACATTTCGTTCTTCTTCATGGCTGCATAAAATTCCATTGTGTATAGATACCACATTTTCTTAATCCATTCGTCAAATTTCTTATCCAAATAAAACAACAGAAAACAAAAACACAGCTGAACAGACGATTTACTCTGGAAACAGTTTCCCTGGAACAAAAGGCATATCCTTAAATGTCTAGAGAAGGATGGTTTATGAAGTTACCATTCCTGGGAAGTTTTTGTTTTATGCTTCATTACATGTGAGGGTCTAACTGTGAAACACTCACGTCCCCACACCTGGCTTCCTAAAGCCATTCTCACACTACTTTTCAAGTCAGAAGTGCCCTTCCTCTGTTTGGATAAACCTGACTTGAATTTGCATTTAAGCCTGGTTTTCCTGAATATAATTAGTCTTATGTGTCTTTCAACAACAAAAACTTGCCAAAAGCTGGCAATTTGCTAGTCAGGGATTTTGGTGCGTTTTTATTCATGTCTCTATTTTTCATACTGGATCAATATTTTTTCCAGAATTTGGCACCTAATGTTCACAAAAGAATGGATTGTTCCAGATATAATCCCATCCTATGTGTACTGGGCATTTATCATTTATGGCTGCCCCAAATCTTTTGGATAGCTTATCAATATTTTGACAGCTGCAGACAGCGTGCTACCTACCTTTCTAGTCCTAGGTTTTCATATTTTATATGTTTAAGAATGTTCATAACTTAATAGAAATATTTAAAGATTCGAGTCTGTAAAAATCCTATATTCTTCAGAAGACTCAGTATTTTTTCTGTGGGAAAACAGTATTTTTCTAATATGGCAAGTTTTTCTTTATATAATCAATATATCACATGATTGGTTTATGTAGCCTGGCCTAGGAAAGTCAAAGCATTGGACTGAGATTTCATGTTAAGAATGGAAATCCCAGGAAAAGGATAAACCATTCATTATTATGGTTTCCCCCTAAAACTCCTTGTTTTCATACATCCAAAAGTTTTAGAGGCATTCACTACTAACAATGAAACAATCTTCTGATGAATTAGCATCCAACCCACTCCTACTGGTTTCTTGGGTCATCCCAACTCTCACAGATTAAACTGTGGGGCTACAGACATACAATGTGAGTGCAGACCTTACAGAGTCCTGGAAGGTGGATAAAGTGTACAATAAAGTCATTCTTCAAGTCGCCCTTCCAATGGGTCACTCAGAACATCAGAATCAACGGCTAATGTCCATCAGCAAAGGGGGGGCGCCTCTGACCATCAAGGGTATTTACAGATCCTCCTTGATTAAGCTGTTTCCGATTGAGCCATTTCTTTAAGGATTGGCCAATTGAGAGCCCATAAACCCAATGACACTGAAAGTCCTGCCGTCATCAGTAATTCAATAAGGAATTTCTGCACAAGCTTCAAGACCGCTAAGGTTATCAAAAACTTCATTGTGTAAAGGGAGCATGAGGGAGTAGCAGCAGTTATGTGACCTGAGGCACAGCACAAATGCACCCCCTCCATCCCAGCTCAGACCCACTGCATTTTAACTGGATTTCCAGAAGATTCCTATGCACATTACCACTTGATAACAAGCGAGGCATACCCACATCCACTCTACACAACTTAGCTATCTCGTCATTGGGGAGTGACCATCTGGTTGGCATTCTGTTCCATAATTAAGCACTAACTCTCCCAGGAAATTTTTTTTTTCAATGTTCCCCTCTATGCTTATCAGAGAGTGATTCATCACAAGATAAAAGAAAAACACAAAACCACAAACCCTCAGGAATAATCTACCACACCTGATAACTCTATCTTCATTTCTTGCCGAAGAAAATAGGAGGAACAGGCTCTGATCGCTAGGCTTTCTTCTGCTTGCTGTTTCTCTTTGTGGGTAAGTTATGGAAGCCATTACAGGCCAAGGCAATGTAGATAACAGTCACTTCTCCTTGATCCTGTGTTCTCTTAAATTACACACGACAAGGTTAGAGTTATTGATTAACACGGAGGCCTGAGATTCTCTGAGAGCTGGAATTTCATGAAACACAGTTGAAGACTGAAGCAGTGATAACAGCTTGCTCTTTCTTTGTCCTCCTCTGTCATGGTTAAGTGTTGTTATGCTCCTGTCATCTGATAAGCGTCCTTCAAATGAAGAGAAACAGCCCAGGAACTGTAACTTTCACTGAGAGATTTTTCAGTTATTTATAAGAACTTAGGACCCTGGACACGAGCTGCCACACAACAGATCCCAGGAAGGAGCGTTTGAATCAGTTGTTAAGTTAGAATCTATTTTCTGCCAAAAAGGAGTTGAGGCATTTTACCACTGTTTTTTCTACAAAAGTACAGATCAATGAAACTAAAACATGAGCAAATGGCAACAGAGAGGTAAGAAAGGAAAGGAGGCAATACAGAAAAAGAAGACGGTTTGTTTCACTTTCCTGCCTGCTTGCTTTTTTTTTTTTTGATAACTTCTTTTCATTTGTGTTTCACTTTGAACTTCTACATTTTCAATTGTGATTCTTTTTGGAAAAGGTTTTCATCTTGAAAGACAAAATTTTCCAAGATCAAGTGATGGAGAGAAGAGCGATGTAGAGTTCCAGGAAACAAAGCCTGAAGGAGCAAGACAGGGAGTTGGCAATAAAACATAGGACTGGCAAAAGGATCAAGCAAGAGGTAGATTAGATGCTTCCCAAAAGGAGATGCAGGTTCAGATGGCCAGTAGGATAAGGGTGAAGAGGGAAAGAATGGGATATTAGAAGCTGTCGACATCCTTAGGAAAAGGTCTAGTGAAGGCTCCATTGCCTAGGCCAGGGGCCTGAGCCAGGTTGACAGAATTGCCACTTTCCTGAGAATCCTAGAGACCAGGGGCAGCCGCCCGTGAGGCACTAAGCTTTGGAGAGGGGTCTGGCTTCTGAGCACAGCTTGAACAGCAGGGTGCTGATGGCTAAGGACTGTCTCTGACACATGGTCCTGGGTGGCTCATTATGAGTACACCTCTGGAATTTTCCTGAAGCTAGGAGAAGTGGTTTAGAGTCAGGCCAAGGAGAATTTGGGGCTTCTGGGCTTACTGACTAGATCTGGAGGAGCTAAATCTGCCAACTTAGACACAGAAGCAACAGGCTTAAAACCCAAGACCAGATCTAGTGAACTGGGGCAGTCGTGGACAGCAGGCAGCACCTAGACATGGTGCTGCTCCCACAGGGCCGCATGATAGCCTCTGGGGAACCTGGATCTACTCCATGGAGAAGGAAAGAACGAAAAGGAAAGTGGAGACCCCAGAGAAGTTGAGATAAAACTGAAAGAAACTGAGGCACCTTTCCACCATCTATAGAAATAGTAAATCCTGAACTAGGCTTAATTATAGCAGGGAAAAATCTGTAATGCTACAGTTTTGTATGCCTCACCTCACACCTTTTATAAACATACATATATCAATAAGGACAAGTTATTTAGAAAGGCAAACTAACTCTGATTAATTAAGAAAGCGAGAGAGGGTCCATCTAATGGTTCTGAGTTAATTTCCCCAACTTTTATGGGTGTGACCTAAAGAAAGGTGGGCTAAGGTATGAGACAGAAGATTGTCCTTTATAGTTAGAAAAGAGACCTGGAGGAAGGAAAGTGTGACCAGATAAAATGGGTCAAAGAATCATTCTGGGTTGCCTTAGGAGGTTTGCAGAACCCATTTTCATTGTGAAATTTATCACAAGATAACCAAACTGATTCTAGGTTCTATTAACTGTGAACAGAGTAACAACTCATTAAACAAGAATAGAGTAGAGCAGGTACCTTTTGTTTTCTTCCAGAAGCTTTGCTAGCTTTCTTACAGTTGCATAATTAAAGAAATCATCCTTAAAATACTATAGATGCTATCTATCCTATGAAAATGGAACTTGCCTATTAAAATTATTTGAACACAGCACATTTTGCTGGGGTAAAAATTGCTCGTGAAATTACTATCTGTAAAAAGATTTATCTTCCTATCAGGTACTTTGACCAGAGCAAAGTAATCACTTAGAAGGCTTCAATCTTCTAAGTGAAAATGGAGGTGGTGTGCCAGCACACATCTTCCTGGAGTTCCAAGAGTGACACCTTTACATAACACCGCATGAACACTGTAGGTCCTGAGAACTGCTGGTCCCGGGCGGCCTGGAGGCTCCACTGCAAAAACAAAACACACACGCACGCCCTGCCCAAGGCCCAGTTAGGCGCCTGTACTGCAATAGGACTGGAACCTTTTTAGAGTGACATGGACATTTTCAGTCTTATACATATTTGGGAGAACATTAAATGATATGTTGTAAAACACCAAACATCTATTTTGGGTTCCATCGCTACCACAATTAAGAAAACATTACCATGTCTGAACAGTAGAAGCGCGCATCCCTCTCTGCTGACAGGACTTTTTCAACTTTGCAGTGAGAATATTCACGACTGGAGGCAATGGCACTGCCCAGTTACATACATAAGGATTCATTACAATGATTACTGTTAAAAACCAGTGTTTTAGGAATAGGAAATGTAAAGCTTTCCATTAAATTTAAATTTAAATTTGTGATAAAACAAACTGAGAAACAATTTCACTGAAATATACTTGTTCTCAAGGAGAACATAAGAACATTCTATTTCCAATAAAATAATATTAGAAACAATATATTCATATAATGCTTAGAGAAAGTTTTATAAAAAGCTATCCAAAGCTTTTAAAATTATAAAACATAGCACACAGAAAAGTATGAAAACATAGCCTTATAATCCTTAATTTCGACTGAATTTTAGTGCTAAGCTACAATTCAAGTATTTAATGGTCATACAACCATAAACTCAATAGTAAATAATCACAAGAGTAAACTATTTTTTGCTAAGGTTTAAGAGATTCATGTGAACTGACAGAATCATTTAAGGTTTTGGATCTCTCTATGCAGTAACAATATTGTCTTTTTGGAACTATTTTTAATTATGAAATCATTTAATAATTAAAATGAGGAAAAATTCATCTCTCATTGATACTTCTGAATTATAAGGATGTGGTTAAAAATATGTTATCTACATAGTAATAATTCAAAGTACTCATGCACAAACAAGAGCAAAAATGAATTTGGTATTTATAATTAAAATATGACATTGCAAATCTCTGAGTTTATTTTACATACTCAAAATCCTTATATATAACCAAATGGCATAAGTAAGATAATTAAATGCAATAAGTAAAATAAAACTTCTGTTATTTGGCATAATGATGGCTGACTTTCTCATACACACTAAAATAAAAAGAAAGTACCACCAAATATCTGAGATTCTGGAATGGAAATGATTCTTTTCTTGGAAACTTTGCTAATGTACCAATTGGTCAGAAGGTTTCTGACTAAATGAAACATTAACCTAAAAGGGTTGTCAATATATCATTGATTAAAAATATGTATACCCACTAAAAATATTTAGTAACAAGAACACACTTTTGCTAGGAATAAAAACTTGTTACTACAAACTTTCCTAGCAGATCTTAAGTTGATCTGACTTGAGTCAAAGACACAAAATGTATGTAATCACACTAAAATTTACCTGAAACCAATGCCTTGACAGATACTACAAATGAACAGTTACTAAAATAATATCTGTACTTATTAGTAGTTTAGATCAGGACCCAGTAAAACATAATTCATCAATTAGTAGCATTAAATAATACAAACTAGGTCATGGAATTTGTTAGCGTGTTTCCACTCTAGGGCTCGGGACCTACAGCAGAATTGCAAAGCGTTCTCATGAGGAATTTCTGCACCTGCAGTAGATACTTGAGCCAGGGCTAAATGAAAGGTTGTAAGAAACTGGTCACTTAATTTTTCTTCTTCATAATAAGAAGTCTTTGAAATGAAGTGGTTCTCTTTTGTAATTTAATTGTTCCTACAATCTTATGTCATATTGATCATTTTAGAGAAAAAGGCCTGCATCAGCTTACCTCCTTTCTGAATTATCATGGGCTTCGAATGAGGATGGTTCATTCAAAGGCCACTTTCCCCCTGTGCTAGGGCATCTTCACAATGATGCCCACAGATGTGAAATAATATTTATGTACACACCTCCCTAAAGTATCCAGAATGCTATTTCCTCATGGGATATAAATCATAGACCAACCCCCAAACTGCGTTCTGCAATGTACTGTTTTCAGTACTACAGTTAATATCTTTCAATAAACAATTCCTTTTGATCTTACTTGAATAATCAGGATTCAAAAGCACACGTAAAAGAGCATCAATTCCATTATTAGCCAGCGTGAACACAAATGAAAACTTTAATCTACCAGGCAGAGATTTTTCTGTCACACATGTACAATCTGCACATTAAAGAAGTTCTTTGTTGTATAAAATTTCCCATATTTACATAAGTTATGAATCGTAGATAAGGCTTCTCCTTAATGGAGAACCAACTCAAATGTAAGCAAGGAAATTATTATCAGTTTAATGCAGTGTAGACTTGATGAAGTTGTTCTTGATGGTGGGCAATGATGGTGTCTTATTTCTCTCAAATCCTACAGTAGTACATGGTAACTCTCTGGTAAGAACCGTGACTTTGCTTTCTATAGATTTCAAGAAATAAAGTGTTTTACCAAGACCAAAAATAAACCTCACTACTTGTGGGAGAAAAAAAGTGAAGTCCTTTGTTTTGTTTTGCTATAATAAAACATATTCATGACTCTTGCTTAAATTCCATTCGTGGTTGGCCAAATCAAAATAATTTAAAATGGCACCACTGAAGGCCCATGCTGTGGCTTGAAAGTGTCCCTCCAACATCAACATTCAGGTTTTGAAACTTAATGGCTAATGTTAAGAGGTGGGGACTTTCTCCCCTCATGAATGACATTAATGCCCTTACAAACAGAAGCTTCAGAGTTTAGTCCTCTTGTCCCTCCACCTCCCACCACGTGAGACACAGAGTTCCTCTCAAATACAGCTCTCTCCCGCAATTGAACCTGAGGCTCCTTGATCTTGAACTCTCCGGCCTCTAGAATTGAGAGAAAGAAACCTCTGCTCTTTAGAAATTTCCTGGTCTGTGGTATTTTCTTATGGCAGCACAAAACAGATGAAGACAGCCTGTAAAACTCAAACTCTGCTTATTATTGTGACTCTTAGAGAAAGTTCCTTTATGTTTGCAAACACACATACATGCATGCCAGACCCACTACCCTATCCCATGACAACCCACTGAGCATTCATTAATTGCAAATAGACTACACTAAGCATTATACATGGTTTCTTTCAATTAATCCTCTCAACAACCCTATCATGTAGGAACTTTTGTCTCTATTATTTACAGGAGTAAAGTAAGAATAATAGACATTTAGAAATCCGTGCCAAATCACACAGCAAGAGGCAGAGGCTTAATCTGACGGTCCCCTAAACTCTGGGAGCTGAGCTCTCACTACTTTCTTTCCATGGCATTCATGTCAATGCAATCTGTCTTCAGTGACCATTGTGTATCTTGACAAATTTTAAAATTGTAGAAACATATACTGGATAAACCTGTCTATGAAGTAGTCAAATGAAAAGCCTGGACCAGTTTATTTTTGACTATTCTGATAGTTTTACCCAAGAGGTAGTTAAATTATAGGACAGAATCAAAGGACTTGAAATTCTTATAAAACTCTAGTTTATACATTGTTCTTAATGTCTCGATGTGCCCTTTGGTGGCATGTTCTTTTTGGCCAGGATGAACTGGGCATTTGGTTTGGAAGAGAAAGGAAGAAACGGAAGAGGAATGAGGATCAAAATCGGAGAAAGCTGTGCCTCTGGGCAGGAAGCATGGATCTCTCTGGACACCACTGGTGATCAGTGTCCTCTAGCACCAAGCCTGCGAGCAATGCATGGTGGAATCACGCTGGTCAGGATGACATAACTACACTCATTTTGGATACCCCTGACTGTCATGGAAAAAGCCTCCTCTAGGTACATAAAAGAAGTACATATCCACTAAGTCAAAAGAGGTAGAGAAAATGTATGAAACACACTCTGTGCCCTTAAGAAACTGGAAATGGAAACATACACTTACAGGTAAAAATACAATGTATAATGGTGTGTGCCAGCTATTGTTACAGGAGAATATTAGATCATAAATGACATTTTTTTTTAGTGCTTTACAATTTTGCATAGTATGATTAGTAAAAGGACCTAAAAGCTACCTTCTCCAAGAAGGAGGAGTTGCGAGGTCATATAGTCATCAAAGACAAAATGAAGCCATGGTGGCTCAGAATACAACTGTCTAAAGACAGTCTGAGAGTTTTTAAAGCTGCTTTCTACCTGGCTTCCACTTTTGGTCTCTTCCTATTGTTGGCCTGCTTCACAATGATCATTTTTCTCTTACTCTCATATAGCTAGTACCATAAGGGGTTCCAATTCCCCCTTATGGGGCAGGGAATGAATGAAAAGCCAAGAGTGGGTCTAAATGTAACTCAGAGAAAGCCCAGCTGGTTTCATGCAGCTCTGGGGCCTGGGAAGAGAAAACTCCATTCCCTTCCTACCCTGGCTCACCATTGAAGATAGGGTAAGTCAAAGCTGAAGGTCAAGATGAGGATCTGAGCTGGGACAGAATTGTCAGGGAAGACACTCAGCCTACCTTTAATTAGGCTTTGCAATTCAGGGGCTAAGAAGTCCTGCAGTGCTGAGCTCCCTTGAGTCAAGCAGCTCACCAGAGCAGCAGGCTGCACTGGGGTTCAATTGCAGGGTGTCACCTCAGGGACATGGGAAGAAAGAGACGATTTAGAGGTTTAGGAAAAAGGCCATCCCATCTTTACCCATCAGTAACACAGACAGCATCTGACAGCTCCCTAAACATTAATCAGTTTCCTCCTTTTCACAAAAATGCGAATGCAATGAATACCAGAAAGTCGATTACTTCCCAGTTTTACAAATGAGGAAAACCCAGAAGAGTAGTTGGCTTTGCTAAGTCTAAGAACCAGTAAGAGACTGGAGATGTAGCTCAGGGGCAAAGCATTTGCTTAGCATGTAAGAGTACCTGGGTCCAATCCTGAGCACCACAAATTTAAATAAATTATCACTGACAGTGGGAGCCAGGGCTTGCACCAGACCTTCAAACTCGTAGTTCTGAAATCTTCACATGATGGAGCCTCCTCCAGCTCAGGCAGCTGCAGAATGTGCAAGATTTAAGCAAAGCCCTACAGAATGGGTAACTGGAAAAGAAGCAGCCCAGTGAATGTCCTGGAGATAAGACTCAGTACTGACTAAACTATAAATAAAAGTCAATAATTACTAAATATTTTTATTGAGAAAAAATAATTTTCATATTTCTATTATATGTAAAATAAAAATGATCAGATTGTATTCAAGAATATCAACTCTGAAACATTTGATTGTTCTTCCCAACACCCTGATTCTCTTTCTAATCAATTGTGGATTTGTCATCTGTGAAAATATATATACACTTCTATGGGGACTGATTTATAGTTTGGCTTGAACTGTCATTTGCACAAATGAAGTTCAGCTATTTACTATTCACCACAAGGAGAAGAACATCTTCAACTTGACTTTGACATACTTAAGATTTGAGGGACACTGAGTCTACTTAACATAGAGATGTGTTCAACGATTTATCGAAGAATTCCTTCTGGTTTCTGGTTTTATTTTCTTTGATCATTTTCCCAAACCAATGTCTTTCTTGATAAAAATCACACTCAATTTAGTCTTTTCTTCTGCCTTTCAAGATCATTCTAGTTAGCTTCTGGATGTTCTCCAGTTCAATTATGCCTCTCATGGTCTTTGTTGACTAAGACTGCGTATATGCTTTCATTTTAGATAAGTCATAGCTTGCATGGACAGTTATGTGCTTGCTTGAGGACGCCTGGTGCCCTTTGGGCTGCAGCATCATACTAGGTAGAAACCCCTAGGTGACAGTTGACAAAGACACTAAGCTCAGTAGATAGTACTGTGGTTAAGTACTGGAAGAATTTGTCATCACCTGCAAATTCAAATTCAGCAAAAATGTTAAGACAAATCAAACACTGGTATAAAAAAAAAGGTGTCACTATCAGCCTGTCTGTCCCATCCCTATCAACTTCCCCCCTCATTAGTTTCTAAAAGCTGAATTAAGTTAAGTGAAGTCAACATGTTTCTAAGTGCAAGATCACAAGCCACAAAGGAAGCATATTCTTTGAGAAAGTTATTTTAAAAATGCAATTCATGTGATAAAGAAAACTTACTTTAAACTAAAAATCAAGAATATACTTAATGGTAAAATACTTGTGATATTATCATTAAAATTTCAAATAAAAAAAAAAGATACCACCTCTAAACACCATTCACTTATTTAGCAATACTGAGTGCTAGTAAGTGCTGGTACATGTGGTAAGTAATGATACTAATTAATACACACTCCTTTACCATGGACTTTATATTATTTGATATTAATCTGGATAATACCAGAATAAAACTTGAGACAAAATTTCATAAGAAGAGATAAAGTGGATACTGTTTGGTCAATTGCTTCATTCAACTAACAAAAAGAATTTTTAAATGACTGAAATAAATTAAAAACTCAGAAATAAGACTATAGAACACAAAAAAAATCAATTGTTTTTCAACATTACAACAATCAATGTAAGATACAGTGGGAAAAGGTCCATTCGGAATAGCAACCAAAAAATAAATAAAATATCTAAGAATAACCACTTGCAAAAAAATGTACAGAACTTAAGAGGAACCAAAGAATTCTATGATAAACAACGTCCTAGAAAAGCTCTTGGAAATTAAAAGCAGGAGAACAACAGGGTGAAACTGAAGAGGAGGCTGGGAAAGTTGAAAAACAAAAACTATACTTCAAGGGATTTCTGCAATTCACAAAGTTGAGAATCTCTTCCCAATAGCAGAGCAAAAAGATAAAGAAAAGAAAAATAAAAAGAATGGACAATTAGTCCTAGAGGCTCAATCTTCAAGCAAGAAAGATCCAAAAAACCAGAAAATGGACCCACGGGCAAAACCATCGATGAAAAAGTTAAGCAGAATTCCCAGGAAGTGAGTTTCCAGGTCCACCAAGGATCTGGACTGGGACATGAAAAAGTGACACACCCTAGGCATGAAATTGAAAAATTCTGAGCACTAAGAACAACAAACTTCCACAGAGACAGATTAGATTTTCAGATAATGGGTACAGAATTAGTCTTCTCCACAGAAATGTTAGAAGCTAGAATAAAGTGGACTGAGACCTTAACTTCCCAGGGGAAATGACTCTGTGATAGGACACTCATGCTCAGTGCTCTTAGCAGTCAGGCTGGGCTTTGTGAGCAGGACTGGCCAATGGACTGCTCACAGAACGGCACTCGTCACTTCCAGGCTGAAGGAATGTAGTCTGCATGTGTCCCTCTGGGTCTGTGTCCTGCCATAATGATGCAGAGGTCTCCTGCTGGGATGAAGTCATAAGATGGAAAAAAAAAAAAAAGGTAGCTTCCCTAAGAGCCACTGGGCTCACAGAAGGTCTGACGTAAGCAACAAACAAATTCTAATGTGTAAAGCCACTAAGATTTCTGGGTTTAATTCCATAACCTTACCCTATTCTGTCTGATATAGATTTCCAATCTGGAGTTCTACATCCTGTCAAAGCATCCATCAAGGATAAATGAATATATTTTCAGAACTGCAACATTTTAGGAAACTTCTATCACTACATCTTTTCTCCAGAAGCCACTGGAGGAAAAGGAAAGAGGAAGACATATGTGGAAGGAAAAATAGTGGCCCCAAAGAGATGTCCTGTCCCCATCTCAAGAACCTGTAGATATTTTATGTACTCATATGGCCAAAGGGATTTGCAGTTATGATTACCTTAAGGATCTGGAGGTGGGGACAGAATTCTGGCTTAGCCAGGTGGCTCCGATGTACAAGAGCCCTGGTAAGTGCAAGAGAGAGTCAGAGTCAGAGATCTGAAGACAGAGAAAGGGGCGGTGAGCCAAAGAATGCTGGTAGCCTCTAGAAGCTAGAGAAGTCAGGAAAATGGATTCTCCCCCAGAGCTTCTAGAAGTTACACTAATACCTTGATTTTAAACCTCTGTGATCCATTTTAGCGTTCTGACCTCCAGAACTGGAAGATTTGGATCAAGTCACTATGTTTGTGGCAATTTGTGACAGCAACAAAAGAAAATTGATACAACGTGGTTTTGCAGAAAATGGAAGAAAACAAGAAAAGCGTGAAGGGAGATCCCAAGACACACCTGAGCAGGTGGCTGGGAGAGAAACTGAAGAGAAGGTTCCACAACTGGGGAAGAGATGGAGGGTAAATTGGAGCTCATAGAAAAGTATGTAAATAAATTGACAAGCACGACAATTACTTTTATAAAGAAAAGAAAAAGCTTCAGAGTGGCCCGCTGCTACTGTAACTTATTCTTAGCAATAAAAAGAGGGTTCTGGTTTAGCCCAATAACATATACACAGGTTAGAAGGGTTAGGCACAAACAGGGTGCCTAGATGCAGTGGGATGGGCAGGCTGCAGCGAAAAAGCTAAACCTTTCTATTCCACAGAGGAATTGCTTGTCTAAAGCTGTATCAAATTAAGAATCGGAAACATAAGCAGGATATCTAGAAATATTAGAATGGATACTGAAGAACTGGTTAAAAGAGTTGAAGTAATAGCTTCTGAAGAGTGGCAAGTGACCTGGAGGGTGTATGTGTCAGGACTGCTGTTTTCATAACAAGCTCATGAGCCATTCTGTTCTCTAAACACTGGATGTTATGTGCATACATAACTTTGATCAAAGAATAGAAGGACTGGCAAAATATTTCCAACAAATGATAGGAAGGCTTCAATATTCTTAATATGCTATAAAGACTAGATAGGATGGAAAATTTGTTCCTTTTGGTTGCTCCTGCCAGGTGTCACTGGGAGTGATTTTTTTTTTCCTGTACTCTATAATTTTCTGTACTTTCCAAATTAAAATGAAATAGGAATGTGTACAATCTATAAAACAAAAAAAAATTGATTAAAAGTTCAAGGAAGAAATAAAGTCAACAAGAAAAGAATTAGGTAGCTATAGTTGGGAGCTACTAAGATGATTTAAGTTGCAACAACTTTGAAAACCCTGAGGTGACTGTCACTCTGCCCAAGAGTGGTGGCATGGGTTTTTCTTAATTTACTGAAGCAATTTCTTGATTAAATATACTTTCCAACAACAATGTACAATTTTAACACGTCATGCTTTGTTAAAAGCTCTATTTTTTTGTTCAAGGCAGCCTCACTCCAACAACCAGCTAAGTCCACAATTGTGACTGGGACACTGGTGAGGGTTAGGAGAATGTCTTATCAACTGGCCCTTCGGGAGTGGGGTGGGGAAGAAATTAAAAGAGCAATTACATAAGCTACTTATTTTTAAACCTGTGGTTTCACAGAATTTTTTAATAAAAAGAAACAATGTGGGAGATAGGCTTAATAGTACTTAATATTTGTTGAGGAAGAAATGGATCCATTATGTTCTTTTGGGAAAGAGGACACATTACATGCTCAGAAAACTGCTACATTTAGAAAAAGCACTGTGTGTCTGAATTTGGATATAGATCTCCACTGAAAGCTGGACTCTCAGGAGGCAGCTCTGCTGGGCCAAACACTTCCACATTCATGGTTTAAGAACTATGAAGAGCGTGAAATAAGGTGAAGTGGGAACACGGGTGACTTTGTGGAAGAAACAGCAACTGTGTTATGTAAGCTTGGTCTGTTTCCCTTTTGTACATTGTTCTACCTTTTAAGTTATTAGTTACTCATTTCACACAAAATAGCTTTGTTACAGCATATTCTGGGCACTGGAAACTCTTCGAATTATTTAAAAATAAAATATTCTAGTCATTAATTGATCAAAAAAGTGAGAGGGTGGAAGGAATTCCTTCTAAGTCGTGCCCATCAGAGTGAAACTGATTCTTGCTAGTTCTGTCTTTCACTAAACCTAATATATTTATCATGAATCATTAAACACAAACCTGTTGCCCAGTTCAATTGATTCTTCCACAAAACAAAAAGCAGTTTTGCTTTTGTAGACTTTCTTTTTTTAAAGAACTTAGGATAAAATCAAGTTTGACATGGAGGACAATATGTCCATAAGAAAAAGAAAATGGCAAGGGATTGGAGAAAGCTGCCCTTAGTGTGCTGAAGTAGCTCAAGGAAGGCAAGGAGGAATAACCAGGAATCCCAACATCCTTGTATGTTGGAGACTGGCACTATATACCAACTGGCAAGCAATTGCTTTCAAAAGGCCCAAGAAAACCAGGTGGGGAGGGGAGGGCTGGGAGCGATGCTCACTCTAAGTTACAGAAACTAAGTCATGAAAATCTGTAGAGTTTTACAAAGAAAACTGTATAGTGCCAGGATGCACTGCTGGGCAGTCATTATGTACCTGTCACCATGCTAGTTATCCAATTGTCCCATGTAAGGCTCAAAACCCTAAGAGCAGACATCACCATCCTCTTTTAGAAGTGTTAAACTGAAGACCGGGCACCAGTGGCTTATGCCTGTCATCATCTACATGGGAGGGAAGCAGATCAAGCCAGCCTGGGGGAGACCCTATCTCAATGGACAAAAGATGGGCGTGTACACGCCTGTCATCCCAGTGATGGCAAGAAGCACAATATAGAAGGAATGTGGTCCAAGCGGGCCTGAGCAAAAAGTGAGAGCTAATCTCCAAAAACACCAGAGCAAAGAGAGCTTGGAGGTATGGCCCAAGAGGTAGAATGTCTGCCTAGCAATGGTAAAATCCTGAGTTTAAATCCTAGTACTACCTTTAAAAAAAAAAAAGAAGAAATAGAAAAATTAAAGCTCAAGGAGGGTGCACTTGTTCTAAGGAAACTAAGGTAACTAGTCATATAGTAGGACTTTAACTGAGGTCTGATTCCAAAATTCAGGCTCCTCCACTATTTAGTTGTCTATTCAAGAATGAATAGACAACTCAGAATGAAGCATGAAGCACCTAGCATGCTAACACAGTAACACCTTAACTCTGAGGGGTTGGTACATTGGGCATATTGTCTGTACATTTTATTAGTCTTGTTAATAATTAGTATGTAAGATGTGTCAGAATTTAAAAATAACAATAAGGAATTTGTATTGGTTTTGGCTTGAATAAAGACAAGAAGGCATAATAGACTTCCTGAGAACGCCAGTGGTTTGTCTTTCCAAGATACTCAGACAATATGGGTCTTCACCACAGCAGATGCTATTAAGCAGGATAAGAATGCACTTTGAAAGATGGGGAGCCACTTTTCAGAGCCACAGTTTAAGAACCACAGCTCAGGAACTGCCACCATAGTGGAAGCTCCCAGACAGGGCAAGTGCCTTGTACCCCAGTTCTGTGCCAGAGATTTATTTGCTCCATTCGGGTCCTCACAGACAAGTGGAAAACACGGTGGATGGCCATGACTACATCCTGAAAAAAAACAGATTTGGAGGCACTTGGGCCAGGAACAAGAAATTCATTATTCTCTTGAATCTCAGCCTTACTCTTCTAAGTAAAAAGTGACTCCGACCAAAGGAGGCTGTGTGCATATAAAATCCAGTAATCCTGCCTTCAGGGAAATGGGGGTTTCTGCATCCAGAAACCTTCTCCAAGTTGACTGATGCTTGGCCCAGCAATCTGAAAGTAATTGTGCTCTCAGTGCCCTCCATAAGTAATTTACCTGCTATGATTACAAGATACTTGGGTTTTGTTCCTTAGACCGAAGCAAAGAATGGAGACCCTGGTTTCTTTACTACAGAACATAAAAAATATTCTTTTGGTTAATGGGGTCGTCATACTCAAAGGAGTTGTTGAAGGGGAAAAAACAAAACAGAAATGAAACATAATCTTTCTTTGGATTTGGCAGTTGTGTTGTTAAATGTTAGGCTGAGAAATCTTCAATAGAAATAAGGACTTAGTTTGAAAAAGAAAATGAACTTTCTCAACTATTTTTCTGTTACCCTCATAGCTTCTGATCCTGTGGAAGTAGGACATCTCCCTTCAGGAACTTTCTCTTATTAAAAATTCATTTGTTGTCACTTGGGTCATTTTCAGAGAAAAATATGCTCATATGACATCATATGATTTTTGTATATAAAATAACAAACTGAACAGTAGAAATGAATTTCAAATAGAAGAAGCTGGAGAGAATGTTGGGGATAAGAACATAACTAATGACATAGAAGTATAAGTAAAAGTAAAGAAGGGAAGCTGGGACAAAAATCTGAGAAGTACTGAATGTTGAAAAAAATGCACTTGATTTATCCTGGGCTTCTAAGGATGGTCTCAAAGTTTATTAAATCAAACCAAATCACTAAGTGCTATCCTGATAATTGAAGATAATAAACGTGATCCATTTGTACTACTTCCTAGGACTACCATAACAAAGTCTCACAGACAGGGTGGCTTAAAACAGTCATCCTATCTATCATATCTATCATATCTATCTAGATATCATATCATATCTATCATATAACTATATCTATCATAGTTCAAGAGACATGGGATCAAGGTATGTGGAAGATTAGCTACTTCTTGGTGGCTCAGAGGAAGAATCTGTTCCATGCCTCTCTCTAGGCTCTGGTCATTGTCAGTCAGCCTGAGGGAACCTTGGCTTGTGGCCACATAATAGCATTCTCCCTGTGCCCAAATCTCTCTTTTCTTGTAAAGACATGGGTCATATTGCATTTAGGGTCCACCTTACTCCAGTAGGACCTCATCTTAACTTTATTACATCTGCAAAGAGCCTCTTTCCAAATGAAAGCACATTTGCAGTGGTTAGGCATATTCACAGAGGTTAGGGTTTGACATAGCTTTTTAGGGTGTAGGGAGCACAATTCAATCCACCACACCTTTCAAAACTGAACTTGGAACTGGCCACTCCTTTTCTAGCCTACAATTTGTCCTGTTCTAGCCTACAATTTGTCCTGTTCTACAATCATGTAGACCTGGTCCTCATCTCCTAGGCTATTAACTTTTCTCTTTCCTATTAAAGTCAAGCTCTCAAAATAATTCATATCTCTATTCCCATCTGCAGTTCTTCAAACTCAGTAGTGAGGCCCATTCCTCCTCATCCCTTCCGTCCAAGACTATGGCTTTGTCAGTCCCTCCTACCTGGCCTCCAGAACTCTCCCTGAGCAGACATCAGGTTGAGCTTCTAGGTTCACCCTGTGTTCATCTTTATCATAGCACCCAGAAGCCCAGTTAGGGCATGGAAGGGTCCTGTTTGCCAGCCTGTCCTCCCCAGTGGATCTAAACTCTTTTGTGGGTAAGACTGTGCCTTTTGCAGCCTTCTAGCACATTGCACAGAGCAAACACAACCTTGGTGTACAGTAAACGCTTGAATAGAATGTATGGTTATCTGTACTGGGCCATTTAGACTCAAGAATATATTAACATGGAACCAGGTGCTCTCATAGTCTTCAATTCCTTCAAATCTCTTGATGCAACTGGATGATAAACTAGTAATGTAACTATTAGCTTATCAGATGGCAGAGGTTATCTTTGACTTTTTGTTTGTCTTCCTGATCCCTAGGCCAAAGTAGGCACTCAACAATCAACTGATAATGAAGAGAAATTAGCATCTGAGGATGGGCAAGAAGGATTGAGCGCCCCACTGCCAGACACTGTTAAGTGCCATGCAAATATTATCTCAGTTAATATTATCATTTCTCACTCATTTGCAGAATGCTTGCTCAGCATAATAAATTGTAAATCCTCTCCTAATGAGTCCATTTTAAGATAAAATTTTGAATCCTGACACTGTCTAGCAGATTACTTTGTATATATATATAAGTAATAAGTACTATTTTATCAAAAAAAGTGCTTTTATGCAAAGGTGGACATCAGTTATATAAACCTTCCTTATACATTCAGGATCCACTAGACCCAATTTTAATTAAGTATTTTTACACAGTTTTAATTACTTGTATGGACTAATATCTCATAATTTTACTTTCTTAGCGATGTCTTCAAGAAAAAAAGGGTAAATGTACATTTTTTGAAGTAAGGAGAATAAAACTCCTCTACCT
Source organism: Castor canadensis (assembly GCF_047511655.1). Taxonomy (NCBI): domain Eukaryota; kingdom Metazoa; phylum Chordata; class Mammalia; order Rodentia; family Castoridae; genus Castor; species Castor canadensis. Next base: position 16,905,744 of record NC_133386.1, read on the forward strand.
TGAAATTACCATGAGTCCACCAGGTCCCTTTAAGATAATCTAAAACCCATTATGAGATCTTAGTGGTTTTATTTTTCCTATTTTTAACACTGTGCTATTTCATCCTCCAGGGAATAACTACCCATCCATTATGCATCAATTGTTCTCAAAAGTTTTAAAAAGACTGAAATAACAGGACAACGGAAGACTGATGGAACATTAGGACGAGCCACCTAATAGAGGCTTTACTGATGACCAAAATGTTCAATTGTGTATTTTCTAACATGGTAAAAACTAAAAAAAATGTGACTACAGAGAGTTTGAAAAGTGGCTAGTACAACTAAGAAGGTGAATTTTTACCTTTTGAATTTTAGCTAATGTAAATTTTAACTAACATAATGGTTCCATGAGCCTAACAGCTACTGTGCTGAACAGGGTACGCCTTTGGAAATGACTCATCTGTGAAATCAATGGCCACTGTTGCAACACCCTTTGTATTTCTTATTGCATTCATTTATCAAAGTATTGCATCATTTATCTTTCCAAAGATAAATGAAGAGTAGAAATGCCATCTTTATGGTTTGCTGTTTTGCTTTTTTTTTTTTTGTGTGGTGCTGAGAATCAAACCCAAGGCTTTGTGCATACTGGGCATACTCTGTCATTGAACTATAGCTATAGCCTTTTTTAGTTTGCTTTTAACTTACATTGAATAGGGTAGAGAAATTAAAAGATTTCTTTCCAAACTCTAATGACAAAGAGACAAAAACTGACGGAGAGGTTTCACAAGCACTAGAGGAATTAGAGATGAATGCAGAGTCAGAGAACAGCAAGGAAGACATGATGAACTTGAACTGTGAACCTCCGATGATGACATCCTACATTAATCCTCTCAAACTCAAAAAACAACACATGGTCCATGTATTTATCTAGACACAAAAGAAAACATGGTATTCTTATGCCAGTCCTTCAAAGGAAGGAACTCATCAAATGATATTTTGGGAAAAGAACCTGGCCCACTTTGTTTTGCTGATGGACATGGGACAGTAATTCTTCACCTTTTGAGATATGTGAACATCAAAATCTAATTTATGTGCAGTTTGAAAATGGACTAATGCTAAAAGCAGGTATGTATACAAAAGTAATTGAAAAGAAACAGATAAAATAAATATGAAAGAATTTATTTTAAAAAAGCTGAACGTGTCCACTAGACCAAAATGGTAAATGGTGATGGGTATATTTTTCTGAAATACTAAGGCCAAATGTGTGTGTGTACTAATCAATGTACTAGGTTATTTTAAAGTGTAAAAGTCCATTAGTAAGGTTAAAAATTATTGTATTCCTACTTGAATTTATCATTTTCTTCAAATGGTTAAAAGCTGGGCCAAGGAGCTACACAGCCCTGGGCTGGAATCCCAAATTTAAAACTTAATACATGATCTTTGGCAAATTAGTCAGCCTCCCTTAGATCCCATTCCCTCATCTGTAAAATGAGGATTAAAAAATTATTTCCTCTTTTACAGAGTTCAGTAGAGAGTAAAATTTGCATACAAAGTGCTTAGCTTACTGCTTGGCACATGGGAAAAGATGTGTATCAGCCATGGATGGTGATTTTATTATCCTTGAGTTGATTAGAACAGCTCTCTTTATCTATCAGATTTGGGAACCCAATAAATGTGACATGACAACCATGTCCATTTATTACAACAGAACTTATCATTGCTGATGCCTGCTACTCCTACCAGGTACCCACATTCCTGGTAAAGAGAAGCTAAGGAGGAAAAGAGGGCAAGGAAGAGGCAGGGTGCTCAAGAGGCTAAGAGTACTACTGCCTTTTAAACTCAACTTTAGTCTTCTGTTACATCAGGAAATTGCTTTTTCTGATGTTTAGAGTGAATAGGCATTACTTTCACAAACTCAAATTATACATCATGAAGGTAAAAAAATCTCCTGAAATCCCACTGCCCAGAAAAAAACACTACTAACCTTCTAGAATTTCTCTGTAGCCATACATGCATGTGCATATAATTTTACAGAAAGTGCTGTCATTTTAGGCTATTTCATTCCTGCTTTTGTATTCAAGCGTGTCTTTCCCTTTCTCACTAGAGAGCGACATGCTTGTTCTTAATATGGCTCCAACCTTAAACCACACAGTGGTAGTAAAAAGTGATAGCATAAAGAAAACAGTAAGATCCACCTTCCAATAATGGCTTTGTTGAAAGACCAAGGTAAGCTGTGAGGTCCCGTGGATTTCAAAAACAAGGGAGAATCAAAGGCATTTTTTTCCTTATGAAAATACTGGAGAGAAAGAGGACCTGGTCCCTGAGTGTGCTGTATGGCACACCCCATTCCCCACATGTTTATTAATGTGGAATGTAAAACTTGTAGAATTGAACTTTTAATAAAATGAGAAATTGCTGTAATCTCAGTATATTTTCAGGGTTTAAAACTCTTATTTTATCTAGATCACAACTCTTTCAGCCTTGGCATCAAACAGTTATTCTGAGTGCTAAGCAAATATGAAAAATATGGGACTGGCCTTCATCTTACTTTTCCATGCCAAGCTGGCTTACTCCAGAGGCCAGACAAGTGTGAGTCCTTGTCCTCTGGATGCCACCATGTCTCGGGATAAGCTAGTGATCTGCAGACCTAAATAACCAGGGCCCCACCTCAGGGAGCACTCCAGGGACTTTTATCTGGAAGTCTGAGGTCATCACTTCTGGGACTCAATTCTACCCTGCCAGAAGTCAGAAGCATGGGTGAAGAAATGTTCATATAACAATATTGTTTTTACTCATTTTCATATTTTTTTTACTATGGTTTCTGCTTAAAAAGTCAAGAGTAATTTTTGCCACTTCATTCCTAGATAATGAACAGACAGCTATGGTAGAAGAATCTGTATTAGAGAAAGTTCTTGTGGGTTTAAAGAGGTAGTGTTTGTAATTTTCAAACTTGGACAAGAGTTTATAAAATTGGCTTTACTCTGAAAGTGGCCAAAACCAATGTGACGTAAGCTGCAGCTTGAGAAGAGCTTAGATGAGGATGGGGAAGTGGGGAGTTGAAGACTAGACTGCAGGGAATGGGGAGGATGCAAGCTAGGGAATACCTATGGGAGGAAGAAGAAGGAAGCCAGCACACATGGGGTGCAGACACTGACCATCCATGGCCAGCTTGGTTTCAGCCCACGTGAGCCATCAAAAGACAAGTTCATATCAAGTGTACCTGGGCTTTCTGACCAAATAAAATCCTTTTTATCAAAACTGGAACCCAAAGTAATATCCCAACAAGCCAAGAGGATTGGGCCCCCAGGCAGAGTCCTCCTTTTCTGACACAGGGCAGGGCAGGGAGCAGGGAGGAGGGGGCAGGGAAGGTCTCCCCTATCCCCACCAGGGAGACAAGAGCAGTGGTAGAGTGGAAACTCAGCAGGCCCCTGCACCCTTATTGTTCCCTCTTATTTTCACTCCCAGACAGGTTATTGACCATGGGGAGCAAATTATGAGAACTTACATAAGCACAGTTGTACTCGATGATCTTCAGGCTAAGTTTAGCGTAGCCCCAGCCACAGAAGAGAGCGAGAGGCAAAATGAAGCACAGCTGCTTTTACTAAGTTGTTTAGATTCAGAGAAGCAGGAACCCAGGTTTCTCTTGTTACTATGTCACACCCCTCCCTGAGAACTGTTGTTCCACCTCCAAGACTCGCTGAAGGAGGACATGAGGTTTTTTTGATAGGGGATTGATGGAAGGGTTTTTGGATTTTGGAATTTTGATTGGCTGGCTGCAGCCTGCTTGTGAGGCTACTGCGAGAATGATGCTGCTAGAGATTAGAGGAAACATGGGACAATGCAAGTCTGAGAGCCAAGACTTTAAGTGGGATTAAAGGGAACATGGGACAGTGCGAGTCTAAAGATTGAGACTTTAAGAGTTATGCTAATGCAGATTTTAGACGCAAGTTTGAGCACCAAGACTGTAAGCGAGATTAAAGAAAATGTGGGACAGACAGAGTCTAAGGAAAGAGACTTTAAAGAACAGAAAAGAAGCAAGGTTTTAAAGAAAGACTTTACAAGTAAGGTCTTAAAGAATACAGAAGAAAAGAAGCAAAGTAAAAGAGGAGCTAATAGAGAAGTAAAAAAGCAACTCGGATGTGTCTCCATCCGAGTGCCCAGCACACCTGGCCCCAACTTTCTGCATGTCTGTCTTCTGTTGTTTGTCCTTTCTGAGTCTCCTGTCACCGCCAGTTACGTTCAGTAGTAACAGAGCTCTAGAAAGCTCAAGACAATTGGCCAAAGGAAATATGTTTCACTACAAGAAAGCTTAATAAGTCATCCTTAATTATTCAGTTCCTCTGCATAATAAGTCATGTCACTCTCGCTAGGCTATTAACAGTGCAAACAACACAGGAAAGGTCTAGAGAAATAGTTTTCATTCTGTTCATGGCCTTCATAGCAGCCTGTCTCCCACATGGGAGTATGGCTCCCAGTGTCAGCATCACCTGTAAACTTGTCAGAGATGCACATTCCTAGGTTTTACCCAAGATCTATTGGATGGGAGCCCAGCAATCTGTGTTTAAGAAGGCTCCAGGTATGTGGGGAGCGGATTAAAGCCTATGAGAACTGGGCACAAGCAAGGCGAGATACAGTTAATTGCTTTTAGCTGTAGGCTGAGACACACACAGCCCCCCTGGCCAGAAACAGGGAAAGGCAGAACAGCTGCGTCTCCTAAATTGTGTTCAGAGGAGCAGGAACGAAGGTTTCAATGTCATGCCCCTCCCTGTTGCTCCACCCTGTTTGCTGCTATAAAAGACCACTGAAGGAGGCAGAGGGGCTTCACTTTGGGCTTTTTTGTGTGGGAAGCTTTTGGAAGGGATAAGAATTATTGAAGGGGAAAAATTACTGAAGGGAAAAGAATTGTTGAAGGGAAAATGCTAAAGAGGGGTTGATAGAAAGTCTGCACCGAGAACTTTAACATAGGCTTCAGAAAGCAAAGCTGAGAACAAACCTCATAAATAGGCCTTAGGAAAGCTAAAGAAAAGCCAAAGAGAACATGGGACAGTGCACAGTGCAAGTCCAATGACGAGACCTTAACAGTTATGCATATGCAGGTTGCAGGGTGGCTATCTGCAAGTGTGAGCACCAAGGCTTTGAGGGAGCTAAAGAGAGATGGGACAGTGCAAGCCTGGGGGCAAAAGACTTTAAGAGCGATTAAGCTAAAGATAAACTGAAAGCAAACATGGGACAATGCAAGCCTAAGGAAAGAGGTTTTAAGCAAGGTTTTAAAGAACTACAAGGAGCAAGGCCTTAAAGAATCAAGATAAAAGAAGCAATGAGGGTTGTGCATCTCCAGCCAAGTATACAATGCACACCTGACCCCAACTTTCTGTCTGCCTATCCGGTATCTTTTCTAAAATCTCCAGTCCCCCTAGTTAAGCCCAGTTAGGTCCAGTAATAACGGAGGGGCGAAAGAGAAAACCTTGCTCCAGCAAGGGAGGGAGTGTGAGAAAAAGCACCCCCTTCATAGGTGATTCTGATGTGAATTCAAGTTCGAGAGTCCTGGCCTAGTGGAAAGAAGCTGGGACAGAAGCCAGAAGTCCTAATTCAGATATCAGCTCTGGATGCTGTGAGCAATTTAGTGAGAGTTAAAGAGGAGCCAGGATGTGCCTTTCAGCACATTGAGGCTAATGGAAGGATGAGAGGGTCCACATTAGAGCTGGTCGTGATCCTCAGAAAGCCAATAATATTCTGTATTCTTTTGACCCTCCATGGCAGGAGATATTTTTATTGTTCTTGATTCACATTTGTATTTCTAGTGACTGTAGCATCACAGGCCCTGAAAGCATATAATACATCAAATGGCAGGGCCACTCACGAATTGTAGTAAATACTACTATACAATTCATCAATAACCTTAATACTACCCTAGTCAAGTAAGCACGAGCAATGACTGATTTACTGTTTGTCACCCATCAGTGCTGAGTGCCCCGCATACAAAAGTCTATCAATTCTTTCAACTATCCTGAGCTCTGGATAGTATGTTTAGTTCTACTCTGCTCAGGAGAAACTGAGGCTCAGAATGTTAAGTAATTCATTCAAGGTCAACCAGTAGAGCCAGTGTCACATTCAGAAATGACTTCTTCCAAAGGTCAAGCCTGCAAATGTAGTGATGTAACTCTTTGGGGTAAATTTCCTCAAAGCCTCTAAGATTGGTGGCTGATTACCTTCTCAGCATTATTACCAGTTCTTATCTTACAGCTGCCCTTGGCACCCAGCACCTTCAGTGGTCAATGACAAAGAAAAGCAAGTACTGGGAGAGCTCAGTTTTTCTGGGCCACAGAAAAAATTCTTAAAGTAAGACTGAGAAGTATAAGGTTACCAATTTAATATTTTGCCAAGCTAACCCTGTCTCCCAAAGACTGATCTACTGTCACCATCATGTTCAATAAGGAAAAAATCCTGATGCCACAAATATAGAAATGACATGGGTTCAGAATAAAGGAGAGTCCACTATATTGCACGCTTATTTTCTCATATGCAATGATCATTTTTACCCTGATTCTCTCATTTTTTCATATGTTGGTATTTGGTTTTCACAGAACAGAAGAAAGAAGACAAAAGTGAGAAAACTGCACTGATGGACTTACTCTTTTGCCCCTCAGAAGTCAGGCAAAAGTGCTCATAGGAAGAATAAAAATGGGTGCGTAGGCCAGGCCAGGGCAGCCTTGAGAAGCCAAGAATGAATGGGACAGAGGCAGGCAAGAATGGGATAGAGGTGAGCCTAGCTGCAAGGTCCAAACGTATGGAGTAACCAGGTGGCAGGACACTACATCATGGGCCAGCATTGATGCCAAGGCAACTAAGGCAGCCAGGCAGGGGAAGCTGGCAGAGGTCTGACAACTTCGGTTTCTGGGCAGGTACTGCTGTTGATTGAGTAGTGGCTTCCCTCCTTTATCACTTTGGCTGTCTTCATGCTCCTTCTTTTCCTCCTCATCAGAAGTCAAAGATTCCTTTGACATCTGTTATTTTCTATTTTCCTGTGAATGATTTAGGCCAAGAGAATTCTAATTGGGGTTGCTGGGTGCCCAGGAACTGCTAGAGTCAGAGGCTATGAATACCAAGAAAGGAAAAGGGAATTTATGCTACAAATAAAGACCTTACCTTACTAGGAGGTGGCCCATGGTCATCCAAGTAAGTGGAATTTCCTAGAAAGAAAGGAAGAAAAAAGTTGATAGATCAATATTTTAAACCCAAATGAATTTATAGTGCAAAGGCATTGAAAATAAGCATTCAAGATACATTTTTATTCAGACAACAAAATCAAAGAACTACCAAATGGGTAATTTATCACAAGTTTGGCCACTTTTTGCTGATATTACAAACTTGGTTAATGGTTTCAGTATTACATATTCAAACATCCTATATAAATGGGCATGCATCACACAAACATGCCAATGCATATATCAGTAGTCCTCATCTAATACCTGTTGAGTTGACCTTAGACCACCGGGTCTCAAAGCTTAGTGTGCACCAGAATTAGCTACAGGGATTGTTAAAGCATACATTGCCCAGCCCTGCCTCTAGGGTTCTGATTCAACTGAGAATGAGCATTTCTAACCAGCAACCCAGCGAAACGGATGCTGCTGGTCCTGGGACCACACTTTGAGAAGCCTACAGGTTTCTCCAGTATGCCTTGAATTTGTCAACTTCTCTTCCTCTTTCCAGTCTAGCTTGATTGGTGTTGACTAATAGCCACCTTGGGCATATGTGTTTTCAGAGTGTGATTATTCTTTCCTGACCCATAAAAAAAGACACAGGAGGATTTGGAATTAAGGTTTATTGAAGTTTTTTTTTTCTTTTTAAGCACTAAGTTCTATACCAAGCACTTCACCTGATTCAATGATCAGAGGGGAAAACAGAGGCCTAGAAAAATTCAGTAACGCTCAAAGTCCACATGGCTATTATACTGCAAAGAAGAAAGAAGACTGGTTTTTGCAGGGTGTGTCTGGGCACCTGCTTATCTGAAAAGCCTGTCTAGTATCTTCATCTCAACTTCACCACAGCCCAGGCACTGCAGATGCCACCACCTGGCAACACTGGATCACAAGGGGAAGCCAATGATGTAGTCAGTCTAATCAGAGGCTACTAGCCATGAGGGGAACTGTTGTGAGTCTAGGGACATCATCTTCATCGGAAAAATAAAGATGGCAACACTTGCTAAAGGCATAAAATGTAGAAAAATGGAAACACGAGGTTATTTGTAGAGAATAACAGATCAGGGAATATCCAAACATAATAAATCACTGGGATTTGGCTTATAGGTTTTTCCACACTGACTCATCATCCATCCCTTTTTCTTTGTAGTCCTCTGATTTATAATCTACCTGATGTCCACAGGGGACTGTAATCTAACTGACCATTTGTTTGTGGTAAAGGGGCAACAGGGTCCAATTTTAATATACCAGACACAGTGTAAACACCTGCCATGCTCGTGATTGGGCCAGAGGCAGAAACCTTAAATGTGAATGTGATAAATAATTTGTTAGATCGTAATTACTGTGCTGAACTCTGCTCAGAACATACATAAATAGGACTTTAGGTCAGATTTAATTAAAAGGATGCACATAGCATGGTTGCCTGTCTATATTGAAGAATATTCCACGATAATGCAGCCAGGTTAGCTGCAAAGAGTTCCCTTTGTCCTCCTCAAGGGGCTGTAAGAAATCCCAACCCTACCCAGCATGTTCTCCAGATATCCAGCTCAAGTAAAATGTTTCTAGAAGACTAAAGATTTCCACAAGAATCCAAATTCCTAATGCTCTTAAAGGAAATGATCGAAATGCCTGATCACTGCCTCACACTTCAGACCAGGATCCCTTAGTCCTCAGCTTGGATGTCTTGGGACATCCCACACTTTACCCATCCAACACAGAACTCTTTAGTTGCTCCAGTTCCAGCCCCCATATTTCTGTCTCCTCTGCCTCCCTTGTTAGGTTACATAACATGTCTCTTTCCCCAAACGTGTCCCCTTTTCAGGCCAAAACCCAAAGTCGGCCTTAATCCATCTCTCTGCCCCATTTCATGCTTCCCAACCCAGTCTCAGGTCCTGTTTGCTGGCCTTCAAATTAAAACTCAAATTTGACCCTGTGCTAGTGGCTCATGCCTGTAATTCTAGCTACTTGGAAGGCTGAGAGCAGAAGGATCACGGTTCAAGGGCAATCTGACCAAATAGTTCATGACACCCCATCTCCAAGTTAATCAGAGCAACATGGACTGGAGGTGTGGCCCAGGTGGTACAGCGCTTGCTTTGCAAGCATGAAGCACTGAGTTCAAACCCCAGTTCCACAAAAAAAAAAAAAAAAAAAAAAAATTGGACCACATGTCACCAAGCCCCTAGAGCCATCCAGGAGAAACCTCAAATTTAGTATTTATCCCTAATGTTCTCCCGTACTCATATAGCAACCAGAGAGAGCTCCTTATCAATGAGATCATGTTAGCACTCTGCTTAATCCATTTCTTTAAGACCTTTACTATGATGTACAAAAGCTTACATGAGCCAGGCCTTGCCTCCTACCACTACTAGCCATGACAGCTCCAGAACACATCAATCTGTTGTTAACTAAGGACTTTCAGAATGGTTCTTTGCTCTTCCAGAAAAGCTCTTCCCACCCCTGCCATTCAGGCTCAACCCAAATGTCACTTCCTTGTAGAGGCCCTCTCTGAATACTCTATCTAAAATAGCTCACTCATTTTTTTTACCTGCTTGTTATATAAACTCCCTAAGGATAGGGATTTATCTGACTTGCTCATTGCTAGAGTTCCTAGAACAGACTCTGGAAGAATACAGCAGGTACTCAGTATTAAAGAATGAAATGGCCACTTAATTCACCCTCTACACTAGAAATTTCAGCAATGGCTTATAAGAAATGAAACAATACTTGCACATTACCCTAAGTTGCTCCATCATCATAGAGTTTGCAGTGTTTTAAACAAGTGAACAGAAAATTCATCATGAAGTTTGGGGGAAAAGAACCATCTTGGTTGGGAAGACTGCAGAAGTCTGCCCTCAGAATTTGTCCCCTTATTACTCAATGTCACAACTACCCAATCTGCATCATATTGAGTTATTTTCTCATCTTCTCCGTATCTATTTCTTCTTGTGCAAATGAAAATGACGGAGTCCAGCTCACAGATACGATGTCGGACTAAATAAATAATGCAATATATAGCACTTAACTCAGGATCAGAGACAAAGCAAACGCTAGAGAGAAGTTAGTATTGTGGCTGTTATTGTCATTGTCCATTCAATCTTTATGTAGTCACAACCTCCAGTCTGTAAAGCCTCTATAGAGAAAATGAGTCATCTTTCTGTTCTTGTTAATGACCAAAACTGACCTCACTGATACAGATCTGAGTTCTATAGCATACCTTTGGCTCAACCTATGGTTAAACATTTTGTCAGTTTTAAAGGTGGGAAATACTGAAACTAAGAAAAGAGAACAGCGAATCACATGAAAATGATCAATTGTATCCGTCTTATATTCAATTGCCACCCCCCCAAACCACCTTTTGGGTAGTACTGGGGATTGAACTCAGGGCCTTGTGTTTCCTAGGCAAGTGTCCTACCACTTGAGCCACACTCTCAGCCCTTTTTGCTTTTAGTTTATTCTTCGGATAGGGTCTCATGCTTTCTACCAGTCTTAGACCATGGATCCTGATCCCCCCCCATAGCTGGTATGACAGTTCTGTTCTACCACACATGGCTCTCAAGTCCCCCCTCCTTTGAAGAACATTTTTTAAAGGACACCTTAACAGCTATGTCTATATTAAATTATTTCTTTTAGTTATGAACACTACATAGTTGACATTTTATTGAGTAGAGTTAAACATACCTCAAAGTCAAGAATTGCTGGCGAGCATGACAAGAGTCCCTACACACTTGTAGGGCATGGTCGGCTGTATAGGGGTAATATAGTTTTCCTAGCTCCTCATCTACGTATTCAGTTACCATTTACAGAGGACTTCAACAAATATGAAATTCCTATCTTTACCACTAGACTGTATGATAACTATTGAGCACTTACTATTTGCAAAGACAAAGATTGTCTTACCTAATCCTCATAAGATCCCTAAAGGTCACATGAGTTAAGTATCTCCCTTAGGCCCCAGAGCCAGTACACACTGCAGAATTCAAACCCTTATAGTCTGAATACTATCAGCATCTCCAGCTCAGTAAAATGCAAAAATATTTTATGACAATTTCTCTCCCTTCATTATAGAAGACTTTCATAATCAGATGTTACGACCCAGAGGTGAGTCAGTCATGTTTAACACTTTCTTCTGCCCAAAGGAAGAAACAGGCCTCACTACTGTCCACTTGGACTCTGGGCCCCATAATCTCACCGGCAGATCACTAGTTATATCTCTGTGGCTTATCAGAAGCCAGAGGCTGCAAATGCCTCACAGTCGCAACAGAGGCTCAGAAAGCGAAAGACAAGCTGCACAGAGAAGAGTTTCTGAGCTGGAGGAATCAAACTTTCTGCTCTGAAGGTGTAACTATACGATCACTTGGTACTTAGGTAGATTTTTTCATCCTAGGGTCTTATGCTTTCATAGAGGAAAGTCAACAAAACTGTCAGAATATTTGAAAATGTAGTCAGTAACTTGTTGGCTGCAAAGATCAAAGGGTGAGCTGTTGTCAAAACATGATGCCCTGAATAGTTCCCAGGCATCAAAGCAGCTGCAGCTGGTCTGCCAGCACAGGATTTTATGAAGGGTGTTAACTTACAGGGGAAAAATCACACCTAAGCCCTTGGGCCTAGGTGTGGGAGCACAGAATCTGAATTCTGGAAAGGGAAGGAGAAGGTATAGGAGGGCTGACTACAGGCTGTGCAGGGACAGAGGGCAAGCACCCACCAGACACCACTTCCATGTGCCTGTATACCTCTACTCTCAACAGCTCGGTGTCTGATCTGGATGGCAGGACTCTTTATTTTAAGAGGTCCTCATTTCATTTCTTTCCAGAAAGTAACCTGCACCTGTAGAGTTCTAACTCCAGCCTCCTGTTCATATCTCAAAGGCTTCCTTAGGGAATCAGGAATTACACCACCTTGTCAAGCTGGAGAAAAAGGAGAGGCATATACCTCACTCCTACCATGGACTGAATCCTCAGAAGGGCCTGAATGTAAACTGATCAGGCCACTGGAGTAGGTGGGAGAGGGTGGCTTCTGATTCTAAGCTACACACTAGTCCTGGGGACTCCATGCTGCCATTTGTGCCTGATGATGGTGATGGTTACATGACTCTATACATGTGTTAACAGTTACATACTACACTCCCACACCAACAACACACTATTGCTTTAACAAGTTTTTAAGAGGCCCTGCTAGAAGGCAAGTGATCTCAGACTTTTCAAATTAAGATACAATCTAAAATTCCCATCCTATCCACATAACCCTTCATAATGGAGACTTCTCAAGAAGTCTGTACATATAACATGAGAAATTATTTGTAAATGTGCAAAGGAGTTAAGTCAGAGTACATGGGAGTTACAGCTTGTACACTCAGTAGAGCTTATAAATATCACTGGAGTTTTCCATGGTACCAGGTTCCCAAGGTCTCCCTCCTTTAGCCATCTTATAAGCTATATTTAGCAAAGACATATTTTAGAAAACTCCTGTGAAGTCTGATACTAGGAATCAAGAGGCTAGGATTTGCACCCTGTAATCTTTAAGATTTCTGGCTGTTTACTGGATTACACCTGGGTCTCTGTTTTCAGAACCAAGTCATGCTACCCATAAAAAAAATCTTATAAGACAACACAATGAAGATGACATCTCAGATACATACCTAGATAAACTGGTTAAATATTGCTTTTGTAGCCATATTGCCTCAAGAAATAGCATTCCACTTTGATTACGCTGCTCTATATCCTCGAAGTTTCCCATACACACATCTATAAAAACTGAATAAGCTCATAGCTTATTGTAAAGAACACAAGAGGTTAATTTCATTCTCTGAAAACTCCTCAGCATAACACCTGCACACAATAGGCACCCAATAAGTATTCGCAAGCTGCACCAATTGCATTCCTAGTAATAGCACTAGGACAAGAGCTGCCTCCTTGGCCTGTCCATCCTCTAACTCAGGGCGTTCATCCTTCACTGCACATTCCATTTCCCTGTAATGCTTTTAAGAAATATCGGTGCCAGGCTCCAGCCTTAACTATTCTGATTTAATTATTTTGGGACAAGTCCCAGGCATTTGGTATTTTTTTAAGTTTCTCAGGTAATTCTAATGTCTAGCCAGGGTTGAGAACCACTGAGCTACAAAACACAAACTAATGTACTTTGTAACAGACCAAGTCAAATTTTCCAGAAGTAAAAAATAACCTGTCTTGCCTAGTCTTATCTTAATCAGGGGTCACCTCTGCCATTTGTGATAGGAGATTTCTACACAAAAGTCATGTCACAGCAGCACATCACAGAGCCCCCAGTGAGAGTGGAGGCTGACCAAGCAGTTCTGGTTAGCATCTGCTCCAGGGGGAGTAAGGAAATAGAAAAGGGCTGGGTTGGCTACAGGCTACCTCAGGCATATCCAGGTATAGGTGCTTACCCTTAAAAACCACATGGCTTACCAAACCTTTCTGTGTGACTCCAAAAATCCTTTCATGAGTCATTTTCGGAACTTATAGTTTCAGAACATAGCATTTGTGCAAATAGTGTATTGCTCTGTGGAAAAAAAGAGCGCGGGTAAAATGAAAAGGTAAATGCATAGCCTTCCATCTGCCTGGAATTGCCCCAGACTCCACTCAACTTATGCAACCAAGGATATTAGATGGGTCCTGGAGACACAGATAAATCCCCCCCACACACATACACTTTATGGTCCACAGGATCTGAAAGTAAGAGGCCCCTGCAAAATCTGAAGCAAAGACCCCCTTTGCTCCCACCCAAAGAGGCATCTCTTCTTCCCAGGCTGATGGGCTGGAGGAAGGGATGGAGAGGAGGTAAGGAAAACCTGGTCAACATAGCTAAGCTGGATGCCCTACCTATGCAAATTCAGGATTCAGACAGAAATCAGAACCACCAAATAAAGAAGCTGCTGCTAGAATTGCTGACCCAGAGAAGGACTCCTGAACACAATGACCAGGTGCTGATTTAAAGAGCAATAGTCACTCTTCTGTGAGAGGGACAGTGGAATGGAGCCCCAGGAAAATCACTTAGTGGCCTCAGTAAGATCCCACTAACAGAACTAACTGGGGACAGAGCAGAGCAGCGCAGGTTCACAGAAGTACAGCTCAGGCTCCAGAATCAAAGGACTGGTTCAAATCCCAGACCTGCTCTTCACTTGAGTAACTTTGGAAATATCACTTAACCTTCGAAGGCTTGATGTTCCTATTTGTAACATGGGGATGCTAAGTCATAGGGTTGTTAGGAAAATTAAATGCATTAAATGTAAATGTACATTTAAAATTAAATGTAATGTTAACTCTAGTAGGTGTATAAAGCAATTGGTACCATGCCTGCCTGGCACATGGTAAACGCTCAGGGAATGTCACTGCTTCCTGCTCTTACATCACCCAGACTTACCAGTCACATTTGATCTCATCATTATATTTATCATGCAGGAAGTCAAAGGGAATCCTGAGGTCAGGGAAGCAGCTGATAGCATAAAGAATGAATATTAACATAAAATAATTATTTGATATTTTCTATTACTTTCCAATGTTACTTTGATATGCCTTCTAAAATCTACATTTTTTTCCAATTATTTTAACTACCTTTAAGAATGTGCAAATGAACTTGTGAACCTCAGGGGATATAATTTATTCTTAGACTCTGAAGTCTTGCATTAGCAGGTCTATTTTTGTTTTAATTCTCACACCCCTTATAGAAACCAAAACAGGCAGTAGAGTCGATGTCAAAAAAACTGCCTGCACACCATGTCAATTTTGATCAAAGACAAGCAATTCTTTCTAAGTTTTTCTTCTACAGGTGCTTTGAAAATCATAATTGTAAGCTACTGAAAGCCTGTCTTTTTTATTCAGTACCAATTATTTCACACAGGATTCTGGTTACCTGCCCCCAGTCTCATCTGGCTGCATCTCCCCTGGAGTCAGGGCCTCCGATAAGACACTGTTTAATGAAGGAGTCATTGTAGCAGGGAATGCTGCGAGCCCAGCTTCGTCCTGGCCAAAAAATTATGCTAATGCACTCTTTCCACTAACCACGGGTTACGTTTCTCTAAGAGGTCACTGTCAGCGCACTTCACCCGTCATTAACAATGAGGAGTTTGTATGCTGCGTAGATGTTGTCAGTCACTCCATTTCTTATCCTTAATGCAGCCCCCAAAACTGCTTGCACAGCTTTTTAAAGCTTTAATAAAATTATCTTCTGCTGAATTAAAACAAATGGCTTTATTAACAATCAGTATTTAAATACTTTTCCAAAAACATCTTGTAAAGAAATTTCACATGTTCACCCAACTGGTCAACAAAGGCAATACTAATACCCTGAAAATACTTTGTTTTTCTTAAATGTAAAAAAATGGGCATTTTACATATTGAAAAATAATATCCAAATCAAATTGCTTACAATTATGGCTTAGAAAGTGACTTCCATTCCTAAACTCAAAAACAAATGAATGCTCTTCACTTTTATTTCCAGTTCAGAAATACTGTCTTGTCTTATAACACAGCTCTTCTCTTCATTAGATTTGAATATAAATTTTGGGTGATGTCAAGGGTAAATATGTAGCAGGAAATAACCTTTGGAATCAAGTGATCACTGCTGCTATAATAACAAGCTAAGTATAAATATGTATTATTTCCAACTTAGCACAGGAACTCAAGGCAATCACATTGCAAGATCTAATGCAAGTAGGAATGGAGTTTCAAAGTGATGCAATCACTGAGGCTTCTGTTTCCTTCCATTAGGTTCTACAGACAACCCGACAACCCCACCTGCAGAACTCTTAACACACCTGCTGACACAGCAGCCCCAGGCCTGGGCAGCCCAAGGCTCTACCTAGCAGCCAGCCAGTCCTCTTCTTCCAGCAGGACCTAGACTCTGTGTGACCATCATGAGGACTGACACCTTCTCATGCATATTGCAATCAATCAAGCACCCCTAATAAGCGCATAGGGAAACAGACAGGATGAAGAGCACTCAAAAATCTACCCTAAGAAATGTAAAGCAAGACCAGGCTGAACAAAGTCAGCACAGTCCCTGTCATCATCCAGGAACAGCCGATGGTGTTGGAAGTGCCGGGTGAAGCACTCTACAGGCCTCACGCCATTCAGGTCCTGTGACAACACTACAAGGTAGGAGCGCCACTTTACAAAGAAGAAGCAAGGCTCACAGGGGAAGAGGCTGTGTGTGTTGGACAGCTAATCAGCCAGGTGCATCTGGATTTGACCCCAGTTGCCTCATCTTGAAGCCATTTTCACCACTCCCAGCCCCCTCCTACACACATATACTCCCTGCCTTGTTTGGATCTTCTAGTGCGGGGTGGGCAGAGCTTGCTTTGAGATACTGATATCTTTGAGGCAGGGGTGGCCTAAGCAGACTGGGATCTGAGCTCTGTGAGTTATACTGGGCACTCACCAGCTAGTTGTGTTCCTAAGACAGTGTCATGGCCCACTGCCCATCAAAGACAAGGGCTACTGATGAACCAAAGATCCCGGGAATCCAAGGAGCCAGCCCAGCACTCAGCAATCGGGTCTGGCTATGTGGAGGTGGAGGTGGGGAGGGACAAGTTCAGAGAAGTTCCCATTCCACTGGCAACTTAGAACCCCTCGCCACCCCTGGTCCTAGTTAGCTAGGACAGCTGCCCTGTAAGCATGTGCCCATTCAGCAGTCAGCATTATTTTTAACACTTGCTATAAAAAGTTAGAACTAGAAATCCATTGGCATTGCAGCAAGAAATTTCAATAGTGTGTTTCTCAACAACAGAAAAGGAAGTGTTGCTTTAAATATAACTTCAATTGATGCACATTTTTGAAAGGTAGCTGTGATTAGCTGAAGAATTATACCCCCCCCCAAACTGACCTCATTCGAATCCCAAAACTTGTGAATATGTCATTTTACATGCCAAAAAGGACTCTGCATATTCAACTAAGGATCCTAAAATGGGTAGGTCATCCTGGATGATGTGGGTGGGCCAAGAGTAATGAGGAGGGTCGTTCAAAGAGACAGGCAGGAGAGTAAGTCAGACAAGAAGACATGTCAATGGGTGAAGTGAGGGACTTTGAAGATGGGGAGGGGGTCACAAGTCAAGGAATGCAGGCAGCCTCCAGACACTGGGAAAGGCAAAAATAGATAAATAAATAACAACTGAATCTCCCGAGAGCCTCCATAAGGAACACAATCTGGCTGAGAACTTATCTGAGCCCATTAAAACCCATTTCCAATGAACTCTAAGATAATGATTGTGTATTGTATAAGTCACTGAGTTTGTGTTAATTTGTTACACACAGCAGGAGGAAATTAACAAAGTTGTTCAAGTGGTTTCACATTTTTCCACCATCTCTTAATATGAACCAAGGTTCTTGTCAATTGTGGTTCTCAAAAATTTGAAGAAATGATCATCCAAAAGGCTCACTCAGGAACTGAAGGGGCCTTTTGAGTTGGAAATCTGAAAAAAGGTCACCCTTCTCAATTAGAAATTTCAGTACTTTTTTGTTTGGAAGTTTTCCACAACCGCCATGTTTAATGTCTTTTATAATATTTTGTATTCTGTCTTCCTAATTATTAGGTAATAAAAAGAAAATGCAATGAATGCTTTCACCAAGTCTCATGTGGCTACCCCCATCTGCATCAGTTTATCCTAAAAATATTTTCATTTTCCAAGCATTCCATGATTTGAAAAATTGTGATTCATGCTAACCTTCTTATCAAACACAGAACATCATCAAGTAGACTGTTGTCTGAGAATAAGAGTCTCAGTGCCACCAAACTGCCACTGCTCTAAGTCAAGAATTTCTCTCTGGCTTTGCCATCAGAGACACTACGGTCACCTCCCCTGCACTTGTTCACACACATATCCACATACTACCCCTCTAATTACAGAAACAATAACTGAAGCAGAGAGGTTAAGGAATCAGGCTAAGATACACGTCTGGTCAGGAGCAAGGTTAAGAACAGACCTAAGTGTTCATTCCAGAACAAAAATGCTACTTGCCATTTTTGACCCTTTATGTTCAATATTTTCAAGCTCTGTCACTTATCTTACTCTTCAAACTTGAATTGGAATGACTGGGCTTCTCTCACATAATTAGACTCTTTCTCTAAGGAAAACAAATACAACATTATTGAGAGAATTTATATATACATGTGTGTGTGTGTGTATATATATATATATATATATATATATATATATATATATATGCTTCTCACATTGAATTCCCAAAGACAATACTGAAAGCATTCTGCACATGGCTGCAGGGAGTTCTCAGCCTCTAATTTAGACGTTCAAGTTTTAGCATGTTGGTTGAAAAAAAGTAATACCTGTGATATCATCTACAGCAAATGAGTCAAACACCTATGAGATGGGGCCTTGTGCAGAGTGTGAGTGAAATGCTAAGTGTCTGCAAAGTGCAAGGGGGTGGAAGGAAGGATCAGAGGCAGGACAGTTGCTATCTCACCCACCAAATGCATATCAAGGTCAACTCTCTGCCAGGCACTGTGCTGCATCCTCATTTGGGCTGCCATAACAAATTATCACAGACTGGGTGCTTAACACATATTTATTTCTCATAGTTCTGGAGCACGGAAGTCCACCATCAGGAGGTCAGCATGGTTCAGTTCTGGTGAGAACCCTCCTCCTGACTTGAAGATGGCCACCTTCTTACTACATTCTCATGGTGGGCAGAGAGAGAGAGAGGCGCTAGCTGTGATAATTCCCTTCTTACAAGGACACTAATCTTATCCTGGGGGGCCCCACCCTCAAGATTTCATCTAAACCCAATCATCTCCCAAACACTACACTTTAACATACAGATTTTAGGAGAACACAAACAGTCAGTCCATAGCACTGTCCCTCCAAAATTTGTAATAAAAAGGGGTGGCCAGACCCTACATAAATGATTACAAAATAAGCCATTATGACTTTGCAGATCTGAGAAGGAACAAAGTCCAGGGTGGTTTGAGAAGGAGACACAGAGGCCACAGAGAGAAGGAAAAGGAGGAGGGAGGGCCAGAGGCTGTGTTGAGGATGAAGGTAAGGAGAAAACCATCCGATGTGAGAAACTAAGAGGAGTCTGGAGGAAATGTTCCCTTGAAATGGAGTCAGGCACCACTCCACTTAGGGAAAGCCGCCCCCTGTGTCTGGAAGAAAAGGAAAGGGCAGGTGTGCATGCAGCAGGAATGGCACTGGGATGAAGGTAGGGTGTCCACATACCCAAGAAACCGCAGGATTTTGAGTCTGGACTAAGGATGTCCTCATAACCTTGAAACCAAGATGGGAAGATGTAGTCTCAGAAAGAGGCACGGGGCTCTGGGTACATCTAATGTGAGAATAAGTGTGTATGGAGTCTCAGCACTGACGCACACCATTTTGGCAGCAGTGCAGAGTCCATTCCTTCATGAGGAAGGAAGCTGAGCCCTTGGACTTGGGTTTGAGCATTTCCCAGTCCACACTTCCTCAGGCTCTGTGCAGGGCAATGGTGGGTAGGAGGGTCTTCTGAAGGTGCTTCTCTGTGTGTATAAATACTACTGCTGTGAAGAAAGAAGGCTGAGCCCAGAATCTGAAAAGAAGAACGTGTGAGGACTGAGCCACTTGGTGACTTTCTATGAATGACAAAATCCTTGCTAGGTGATGAATCAAACTTGCATGAAGGTTGATGTCAAAGCATACATAATTTTTAATAGATGTAAAAGCTTTTGTGTTTCTGGCTCAGTCTCCTGCTTGATGGGCGTCTGGGTGTGCCTTGGGGCCACTAGTAATGAGTATCTGTGACTTTATATTCTAAATGAATCCTTACACATTTAACAGAAAAATGACTCGTCACTTGCCAATTCTTCTCAAGCTTTAGAGAAATGAGTGGGGAGGATTATTCTGCTGGGTATTTCACATACACTGCCCTAAAATGATATGCACATGAGAGAGCTATTTGAAGGGTTGCTCTGAATGCTGATGTAATTTAGAAAGTGTGTGGATGGAATGGGTTTGGTGGCCAAGCCAGTCTTACACAGATGTCATGGTGCAGACAGAACTAGCCCATCTGGGATTAGCTTTCACATAAACTTTCAAGTAACACAGGAAGAGATCGTAGTTTCTTCTTTATGAGGTATTCAAATGTAAAAGAGGACTCTTAATACAGCCACAGGAGTTGCTGGAGACTTTCAGAACTGTAATCCTCACAAAATTAATTAGGGATCTAACTCTTGAGCCTGATGCTCTATTAAAAGAGCGACTTTCTATAACTTCATTATCTCTCTTTTCTGGTCTCATCTCTCTCATTCTATTGGTGGCAGATTTAATAGGATTTAGGTGAGGTTCGTGGTTCACAGAGCTATAATATTACAAGATAAAAAGAGTCTTTTACCTCCATGTTGCTCTGTATGCATATATACACATGACACTGCAGAAACAAAACCAAAACACGACATAGGCCAAACAATTGCCTAAAAATCTGAAATTCTTTGCCAGTGATGTGCTGAAGACACAAGAGAAAACACAGGAGAAAGAAAGTGAGTGTTAAAACCAAACAATCCAAGGTAGTGATCCACTTAACTGGATGTGACCTTGAGCAAGGTCTTAAAGTGTCTGAGGTTCAGTTTCCCCATATGTAAGGCAGAAAGATTAAGTCACTTCTTGGGGCTGACGGATTAAAATCACCATTGGATAAACTGCCTAGCATACACACAAAGTGTAGCTTTTCTGATTGTATTTAAACTAGAGCCAATTACAAAACATGGTGCATTACATAAAACCTCTTCCAACTAATCACATACATAAACATCAGTCCTGCACTGATATGCATCCCTGATTATCCCCTGGAAAGGCCCAACACAGTCTTCCTCCACGTTTTTCAGGATTTATGATGAGAGGTTTTACCTGGGCATGAATACAATGTAATTTTTTAAACCCTGGCAGGATTTGGGTATTCCTGCACTATTATTCTATAAGATAAAGTGCACCATGGGTCACAAATGCTCTTTAGCACTCAGTGGATCCGTTTCTTTTCTAGCAAAGTCTTAATCCTGCCTTTCAACAAAATAAATTGGGGAAGCATGCTTCCTCACGTCCAGCATGAGCCTTCCTGAAAGCCCGGCTGCCTTGAATTCATCATCCTTGTGGAAATGTTAATGGCTTTCAAAGTCACAGTGAGTCACTCCCTTTTGAAGCAGTAAAGAACTGAGTCTAAGGGTGGACTCAGATCCAGGGCTTGAAGCAAAGGCCAGCACAAGTCGACTGGAAAAAAACTGGAGTTCCTCACTGCCTCAAGACAGCGTTTCCTAATTTGAGGGGAACTTGATGGAGAAACCACACTGTAATTCCAAATACAACTTGCAGGAAAATGCATCTTAATAAAAAGGTTTCTCCAACGCTAAGCAAATCTATGTCTACCCAAAATAATTGTGGCTCACTGGGAGACAGGTCCCTAACTGGGAAAGGGGACACCAAGCAAAGCTTCCTCACAGTGGAAGTGAGAAGGCCAGGACTGAGTGGCCCCTGCCCAGACATTAAGAAGAGGGTCCTGAGCTGGGTGGAACCAGGCTGGGGGTGACCTCCTGACCTTCCTTCCAGTTCTCAGATCAGATTCCTGTTCACCTCTGAAAAACTGTCTTGCCATGTAGATTCCAGCCACACAAACAAGCATGAATAGGATCAGGAACAGAATAGCGCTGACATACAGAAGACATTTTAACATGGTCATGACACTTTTTTTTTTTTTTTGGCAGTCCTGGGGTTTGAACCCAGGGTCTCACTCTTGCTAAGAAGGTGCAGGTGCTCTACCGCTTGAGCCGCACCTCCAACCCTTTTTGCTCTGTTATTTTGGAGATAGGGTCTCACTTTCTGCCTGGACTGGCCTGGACCTCAATCCTTCTATTTAAGCTTTCCATGGTATGCACCACTGCAGCCAGCTTTTTCTGCCAAGTTGGGGTTAAGTGAACTTTTTGCTGGGGCTGGCCAGAAACTGTGATACTACTGATCTCAGCCTTTCGCATAGCTAGTATTAAAGGTGGGAGCCACCAGCAGCCGGACGGATACGACTCTCTTTAGCATAGAATCTGACAAATGAAGTGAATCTATCTAGCTATCTGTCTGTCTGTCTGCCTATCTACCTCTACCTCTATCTCTATCAGCCCTGTCTTAAAGAAACTACATCATAGACATTGTCTATTGTGAAGAGCAGGTGAACTTGGCACGGCTTGTGCCCACTGCAGTGGTAGGAAGTAGGGTTGCATGAAAATGAGATTGTCCAATTTCAGGACACAAAGACTGAAGCTAGAGGTGGGCATAGCAGACCTGAAGGATTCTTGCTAACGATTTCATAGCTGACATCCGGTGAAGCCTCAGACAGAGCAATGTGAACAAGATTCTGGTTGAGAGCAAGAACATCGCTCAAACTTGAACATTTCAGAATCAAGTAAAACTATTACATACCTAAAAATCCCAAAACAAAACAGATCATCCTTCGTGAAGGTCATAAAAAAGATAAGCTATAGGAGGGTATGCAAATACATAACAGAGGATAATTGAAGAAACCACTCAGCAATGGATGAAAAATGTTTCATGACAGTGCAAAGAGGCACTGGAGCAAAAATAACTAGCAAGGATTATAAAAATAATAATGCAGTTATAAATAACATGAGAAATTGAATATGCTAATGAAACCACAATGATGAAAGCTGGGAATAGTGAATTAAATTAGACTAGCTAATAGAAATCTGAAGCAGAGGGAAATGGATTTGTAGGTAGGGGACCCTTGATCTTTTTCTGAGATGCAGGAAAATAGAGAAAGGAGCTAGTGTTGACGAAGTGCCCATCATGAATCAAGCATTAGAGCGTAGGGCTCACGCACGCATGTAGCTCTCTCGCTCAATCTTAGGTAGATAAGGTTTTCTCTTCTTGTAGATGACGAACAATCCTCAGAGAGGTCAAAACACTTTCCCAGGAAGGGAGAACTAAGGAACAGCAGGGTAGGGAGACCCCAGTCAGGCCGTGCCCAAGCCCAGCGCTGGCGGCTCCCCTATACCTGCACCCATTACCTCCCCACAGCACCCATACTTCTGCCTGCCTAACACCAGTAATGCAATGAAGGCACAGATTCTGAAAAGTCTTCAAATCAGTGGCAGAGGGAAAGTTTGGGGCCCAGCACAGGTTTGTAAAAGTTTTGTTCTGTCTTAGTGATCACATCACATAAAATAACCAATATTGCCGTGGGACAAAGTAAGGAAAAAATTTAAAGCTCTCTCTTGCTCTCCTGTTTTTATATATACAAAACATATATATAATATGTATACATATATATACATTCTAAAGTTATATAAAGTCACATACAGCTGTGTATATATGCAAGAGAGATTTGTCTACAAAAACATGTCTTCTCAATTTAAAAGATTCATTCTATTTTTAAGTAACTTGTACACATAGTCCCAAAACCATTCAAGTCAAGTTTATAAAAAATTTGCTTCCTCAGTTATAAAAAGAGGAACTTTTTATAACTTTTTCATCCACTGAAAATTTAGCAATTCATGCCCCACCTTCTTTCATCAAATTTGTTTTTCAAAACTCTAAGCCACATTAACTTGCCTCTTTGAATTCCCTCTCTTAAAGAGACTATACACACACACACACACACAGTATATACACCCACATATGTGTATGTTAAAGTGTGTAATGCACATATATTTCAGCAAGGAGAGAGTGGGTCTATGCAGGCCCTGCCTGGATAAAATTCCCAATCGACAGCTGCCTAGTGCATTTCACTTTGGCATGAACCCCGCCTGTTAACCATCAGGTATATTGTCTTAACATTCTCTACACTATAAAAAGTACAAAGCAAATGACTTTTAAAAAACAATAACTTAAGAAAATACCTGTCTTTTCCCTACAGAACTTGACACCATACTGCAAATTCTTTTCTTTCTGAAAATGAATTCCTAGGAGTCCTGCCCAAGTCATGAATCAAAGGCACGGGAAGGACTATTTCAAAAGCAAGTCCTTTTGTGACTCCACTCCAGGAATCATTTGATCACTCATGTTACAAAAATGCCCTACCTACCAGGGGAGAGAGTTGTACTTTCAGCCAATTTCCTCTACCAGCATTTGCTCTCGAGTGTGTTTCACCAAACACAGGTCACAGAAGCACTGTGAATACCACTCATACTTCTCCAAATGACATGTGCAGTTGAGGTTTCAAAGATTGGATCTGACATAATGTTCACAGTCACGACCACTGCAGGGCCTAAAACTGCAGGATATAAAGTAGCATTTTCGTTAGGCTGACTTTGATTTTAAATCTTTTATGAATAAAACAAGTCTAGCCACAATATAAACTAAACTTACAAGCATTCTTATCAGCACTTACAGAGAAAATACCAGCCTTTCTAGACACTGTTTGCGTTTGTCTGAAGGAGCATGGTGTACTGAGGGCAAGACAAGAGAAACCAAAGGAAAGACCCCGGATGCGATGTGTTTTGCAGCCTAGGATGCTAGATCCAAGTTACAATTCTGTCCTTTGACTACTGGTCACAAGCTTTGTAGAAGTCGACAAAGATAACTATTAATTATTACATCACTTCACTGCATTGCCTACTGATTCCTGCGAATGTTCCCTGGTTCTTAGAAGTGTCGGGGGGTAATGTTTATACAATATCATTCCATCACGTTGCAATCAACATACACTCAGACATTTCCATTTTTACCCAGGTTCTGGATATTGGTCTGGTGAGTATCCCCGTCTACTGGCAGGAGAAACCACTGTGCTGTGGTTTCTCAACCACCAGCCACCCAGGCCCGGAACAGACAGAAAAAATAAACACAGGCAGAGATGCGTTTGCGATGCTTCTTCCTCTTAGCACATCTGGGAAGTTTTGTAAGGGGCCGAAAGTGCTTCAAGAATGATCTGAATCCCATTCAGTCTCTGCAATATCTGTCAAATCACAGTCTTTCCCTGGGTCTCCTTACCTCATAGACAAAATTGGAGTCAAGATGAATGCAACCAAGTGTCTGAATTCACAGTGTAAACTGTGTGCTCTAAGCTCCCTACTGCTACCCCTGTCCACTGCCCTCTCAGCATACTTACCAAGCTGTGTTAATTGACTGACTGAAAATAAATTCAGAGCAATGATAAGAGATCAGTTATAGTACAAGTAACACTTGAGCTGTACCTTAAAAGCAGGTCACAACCTGTCTCAGAGCTAGGCATTCTTATTTGCTCAGATATGGAGTGAAAATGTGTGGCAGCACTGTTCTCAGTGCTGGGGATAGTGGGACAGACAAGAGGACATGGTTCTGACCTCCACAGGCCACATGGCTTGTGGAGGTTTGGGGACAGGTAATCAGGCGATTGTAACCAGGGGTAAAAAGTGGGAGGATGGAGAAGCCCAGAGGAGGAGCAACTGGCTCAGGTTTGGTGGGAGCAGTGAAGACTCCAGGGGAAAGATTTGCCATCTGAACCTCAATGAAAAAGATTAACCAGAAGCACCTGCTAAAGGGGATAGGCAGGCGGTCCTACCTTACAGGCCCTCAGAGCAACGCTTATGCTCCAAAGCTCCAAACATTGCATTTTCTCACGAAAACAGAAAAGAAAAAAAAGGGACTTGTCTTCCACTTCCTAACAGCTCTTTCAGTAGGACCCCCGGTTGAGAACAGGAGCCTCGTGTAACATAAGCAAGGCCATGGTCGCTTCCTACACTGAAATAGCTTACACATACCTTCAGACCCGGGCTGTGCACCACAGGCCTTGGCATTAACTCGGGAGCGTAAACAAGAGATTCGCATTTAGCCCAACACGACATGTGTTTTTAATAGATTCAGTGTGATTTATCTATTTACATAGACTGTCACTTTTTCCCAAAGGAAATCCGTGGTCTTTGTCCATGTTTGTTTCTAAACATCTTGAACACAAAATTCCTGGCTCTGCTTTAGGACCTTTGTCAATGGCCACCAGGCGTTTATCATACATGAATACCCACACTTGCAGTTCAAAACACCCTTTCCTCAGAGAGCACGAAGAATCTCACTGGCAACCAACCACTTCAGTTTCATCACTGGCTGTCCTCTGAGCAACCAGTCAGTGAGCCTGAAGGTCTCCTTGGCTTCTCTGGCTTCATCCTGCACAACTGCCTTCACCTCCACACACAAGCAGTCAAAGAGAAGAAAAGCTGCCCAAACCCAGATGTTCTGGCCATCCTACCCCAGGGTACCTCCTCACCCCAAGAAAGCAGGCTGTCTTGGAAAAGAAAGAAAGGCATTCTTTCAAAGAAAGGCATTGCTCTGAAGGCCTGGAAGGTAGGACTGCCTGCTCAGATCTACTGACTACAATGGTGACTTGGATACCCATTTATTAACCACAAAAGTTCTCCTTGTTGAGTGAAAAGCTTCGCTAAGAGCCTCCTTAGTATGGTTAAATTCTCATCCGTTATGTAGGTACATATGCAAAGAGATTTGCATGAGAGGGTATTTAAAGGTTCCCGTTCCCTTTTAATAAATAAGGCAATATCTGGCAGTGACTGGATTTTTAGGAGATTTTTATCTTTTCCTCGATGATTTTTTTGTGATGTCTAAATTGTTTTTATAATGGGAATGACTTACTATCAGTAAAAACTATAATAAATACGTGTTTGTATATATGTATATAAATATATTATATATACATATATATAATTTTTAAAGTAAAGTAAACTAAGGTTTACTTTATTTACAAAGAGTCAGCTGGCTAAACTGTCCCCAGGCTGCCTTTCAGGGACAAGAGATGCTAAGTGTCTGTGACAGTAACTTTGTTGCTCGAGATGTCCAGGAGAAGGAGGGAGCCCAAGGGAGTCCACATTGGCAGGCTGAGCCTTCCTTTGCCCTCCGTGATACCACCCCCATCAAGACCTCCAGACCAGGCTGTGGTCTTGAGCCCCTGGCACCCTAAGGACAAGTTCTGGAATTTACCCCATGCCATTCAAAGGTCATTGCCATATAGTGAGTTCAAAGGTTGAAACCTAAGGGTTCTGAGACTCCTTTACTCCAGCCCAGTGCCCAAGTCACCAACAGAGACAACATGGATGGATTCAGTGGGAAGGTCTTGCCTGGCTTCCAGATGCAACTCTGCTGAATACCTCTTCCACATGGGACGATGGAATGGTGGGGAGAGGGCAGGCACCAGTGCAGACTCTGTGACACCATGGAGACCACAATTACCCTTCAGGAACCCTTCATCTCTTCCCATTCTCCTTTTCCATCTCCTCTAATCTCATATGTCACTATACTTCAGGACGCCCCTGAGATATTACACAGAGCGCCATCCCTTCCTGCAACTTTCAGTGTTGGTTTCTACTCCTTTGGGAACCATTTTATGTTAGAATCATAACTGGGCCATCCGGTTGGATGTCTGTTTTCTATAAAACAGTGAAGTCTGGGCTTTCTTAGATGGGTTGCCCTAAGCTAGAGGCTTGAACCAGGCTGGAGCGAGGGTGCTTTGGTGCCTCACTTGTTTCCTTCAGGCTGAAGGTACGGTTTGTCTTGTGGACTCTTGTTGATTTAGAGTCATAAGGATGGCTGTGGCCTAAATACATGTGTAAGGAAAGCAAATTCCTTAGGACCAGGTGTAGCAAGACAGTGAAGAGAAGAACTCTAGGGAAGGTTGCTGGTCTTCAAGTGCTGGCTTCACCATGGTTATTGAGCTACAAAGCAATGGGCATAGCCCTCAGCTTCCCCGTGCCCCATCTATACAACTGGGACAATAACAGTATATGCCTACATCAATCACAGGCATATAACACAGGAAAATTGTGTTAAAGCACAATTTTCAAAAAGGGAAAACACTACTCTCAAATGAATACAAAGGGAGCGTGAATCAAATATTTCACAGATGTTAACAAAGGAGCCAGCAGGGGAGGACACTGGTTCAAAGGAAAATACATGGGGCTGGTACACACAGACGGTATAACAGACGGTTATAAAGATTAAATTAGGATATATATAACCACTAGGTGGAAACCATGCCTGGCACATGAAAAATACTATATAACTGGCACCAGTATGACTTAGTACCTAAAATTAATCTGCATCTATCAAAACAGGCAATTTGTGGTTGCTATTGTTCTCTCTCACTAGGAATCAAACCTAGGGTTTTGTGCACACTAAGCGTGTGTTCTACCACTGAGTTATACTCTCAGAACAAATAAGCCTTTTATAAATTATTTTTAAGTTCAACTTCTCAGCCTTTAGTTTCTCAAAATTTTCTAAATTGTTAAAAGGTTGTGATAATGCTTCCCACAAGCCTGAAAAAATGAACTCTTGTGCTTGGTGCAAATTGAAACCATATTTAAGACACTCAACACCCTCAATGGTCGAGGATAGGCAGAATAAACACTCCATGGTCAAGGCAGGAGAAGATTTGGTTGCCCTCCTTGGGAAGCCTGAACATCTTCCAGGTGTCTCCTAACAAGTAAAATATTTTATTTGCTCTGGTTTTTAGGCATGTGATTTACTTTTTTAATTAAAAAGACCTACCAAAGGGTATGGGCAATTTAGTTTCATATGATCCTTAGGGGTTTTTTCGTGTTTGGTCTAGGCCAATCATTCCATTCCAGATAAGCAAATTTATTGCCAGAAAGTTTAGCTTTCCACACTTGGGTTGCAGGGGTCACTCTGCCAATGTCTCTACTACTTCAATCCATGGCAAATTTCAGAGCCAAGGCTCTGTCCAGTGGCAGATTGTAGAAAAGACTCAATTCATTGACACTGAATGAGCCCACAGAGAAGTGTTTATCCTGAAGTCACTTCATGCTTTCCTATCAATCTTCAATACCAGTGGACATTAACTGCAGATAATTTACTCAGAACAGTGTCCCTGTGTTGGGGTAACGTTGGAGCCTCTGAGCACCATTCATTACAACAGTAAAAAATGTTATACCCTACTTGGGTCAAAACAACTGCTTTCCTCACAATATCTGTATTTTCTACTTTTAAAAAAGAATTTTCATGAACTGTCTGTGGCAGACAGTCTCTAAGATAGCCTCCTGATATTCATGTCCTTTTGTAAGGAACAAATAGGTCATAATCACAAACAACCACAAAGTCAGGACACAGTTTAACAAGGCCAAAGGTGACAGGGCCCTACTGAGTTTCACATACTTCAGGTCAGGCTTAAAAGTGGATGTGCAGGCAGCAACCATACACACACACATACCCAATTATGACGAGGAACTGTGGGTGGCCTCTGGCCAACAACCAAGAAGAAACTGAGGCCTTCAGTCCTGCACCCCCCCACACCACCCCAACCTAAATCCTGCTGTGAGGTAGCAGTTAGCTATGAGCGATGGGAATATGCAAAGGGAACCGAAAAATGGAGGATTCTTCAAGTTCTCTGAGGAAAAAAAATAATCCCAAGTAAACTTTCCAAGTCAATCTCTGTTAAGATCAAAGTAGTCCACCAAGCATCACAGGAAGCTTTTAAGTCCACCACTCAACTAAACTTGATCCCTTCTTTATTTAAGAGTAAGCCACACCCCAAATGGACCTGGGCCTGGGATTTCACACAGGTGATCTCTTTAATCAAGTAAAAAAAAAAAAAAAAAAAAAAAAGACCCAGGCCATAGGCTGCATCCTAGGGATGAGGTCTACCTGGGGCTGTGAATTTCTCAATAAATATTCAGATCTGAATGCTAACACTGTCATTGTCACTCTAGAAAAGGTCCACTTGGTCTATTGAAAGTGTACTCCTTTCCTAATAAACCCTACAACCATTTTCACATCTTACCTGATTTCTTTCTTGCTGACACAAGGACCTAGGGAGGTAGACAGCTGTGCTGACGTTCTGATAACACTGCCAACACTGCTTAAGCTCGGAAGTAGCTCTTCCTCAGGCAAATCCCAACAGCAAACTGGTGACTCAGTGAGTTATGCCAGACTCCTGACCCCCAGGGAGTGGGAGATAACAGACAGGTGTGGCTTTAAGCTATTAAGTGTGTGGTCATATTGTTATGTAACAAGATAAGAAGCTTATCCTAAAAGATAGCTCAGAGGCCACAATCTGAGACACTGTTGTGTCCACTGATGGCTTCATGAACTTCCCATGATAACTGGTCCTGTTGCTGAAGCACAGCCTCCCAGCAAGCAAGGGACGGACTCTCCAGGCCCTCTCCCACAGGCAAGCCACTCCTGACTAGGCAATTCATTTCTCTTTGGGGAGCACCAATGTGCCACCTCCCTTTTGAAAGGCTGCTACCCACCCTTTCTATGTAAAACCACCTGCTGGCCACCTGGTACACGGATAGAGTTCTAGATTTTCATTGCCAAAAGAGACCTTGACAACTATTTTGGTAATTCTCAAAATTACACTTTCACATGCCTGGTACTTATTGTGCCAGACACTGTGCTAAGCATGGTGGATCCAGAAATCCTGATAGTCAAATGAGAGAGAAGGCAATGTAAAGAAAGTACTATGAAACTTCAAATGACCAACAGCACCAAATGTTGGCAAAGCTATGAATCAGAAAATTCACTCATGCATTGGTGGGAGTATAAAAATGGTAGACTTTATGAAATGACACAGGCTTCTACTACACAACCCAGTGCGTGCACACTTAGGTCTGAAAATAGTCCTCAAAGACTTGTGTAGAAGAATATTCACAGTAACCCAAACTGGAAACCATCCAGATGCCTGTCAGTAGAAGAATGGAGAAACAAACTTTCAAGAAATGATATGCTGCTCAGGAATGACAATCAGTGTGCTAGTGATACGGTGGGAACCAGTACATATCAGAGATGAGATGTCAAGCGAAAGAAGTGAGGGACACACTGCAGTTCAGTTCGACAAAGTTCAAAAGCAGGCAGCCCTGGTCTTGAGTGGCTGGACTTATGGGGGGGGGGGTGAGGAAACTGGCTGGGCCAGGGAAATGTGAATGTGTGTATTTATCAAAACCATCAAACTGTACATACGAGCTGTGCACTTCACTGAAAGGAAGTTTTACCTTAATTTTTAAAAAAAAAATAATAAATTGAAAGTATAAGCTTCAGTAATTCACTAAACCTGGGATCCTAGTACATTCTGAAATTCCCTGTGTGACCTGGAACAAGTGACCTCCTCCCTGAGTCTCACTTTTCTCACCTATAAGATTGGAAAAGAGTGCCCCTCTCCCAGTCCTGTTGCTAGGGTTTAAAAGAGATAATATTTGTACAGTATTTAGCTTAGTAGCTAGCATAGTGAACAATAAATCAAAGTTATTTAATCCTTCCTACTTTAAAAGAAAGAACATAAAAAAGTAAGGTGTGAGTGACAGTGTGTCAGAGAAAGCTACCTGAACAAGGGGAGGGGTAAGATAGCCCTTGACATAGGATATTTTTAACCAGGTGTACAAAAGGATGAAGACAGCCTATCCCTGCATCTTTTAAAACCAAAGTTATTCTCTGAACCCTCTAAATTAAGCTGCTTTCATGGGGCTCAAGGGATCTGAAGTTGGTAAATTCAGCAAGTCTCCGTCGGTTACGTGCTGTGGCAGCACGATGGAAGGAACAACAAAACACAAAACCAAGCCGCAAACACCTGAGCGCTACTGGAAGCATGTTTAACTTGGCTACCTGGGAAAATCAGCCTCACTACAAGCGTGTTTGAACTTGCTAGTCTCACTTGCATTCGAGCATGGCTAGCGAGGCAGTTCTGGGGAGATGACGCGGTTTTAAGTAGACACAGCTGGGGTTTGGGATCTGGCTACCTACTGGCCATGTGGCTGCCAGAAAACTATCTCACCTCCTAGAGTTTCAGTCTTCTTCCTGTTGAATGCCTAGAAAGGGTACCTTTGCATGGTTAACCAAGATAACCTATGTAAACACATGTAGTGTAGAACAAAAAGAGAGTAAATAGCAGAAGCTTGAAAAACCTTACCTCATTTCTCATGGAAATGACTACAGAAAAATCCAAAAACTTAAGAGTATAATTAAAGGGAGAATGGAGCCCTTGACCTCAAACTGTAAGGTTATGGACTGGATGGCTGCCATTGAATCAATTGGTCCTTTTAAAAAGAAAATCTTATTTTCAGGGTTTAAAGGGATCGATATTTGAAAATCACAAACCAATTCCACAGTAAAGACCAATATCTTCTGAGTGGGTCAAAAGTCTCCTAATAAAAAATAAGTGGCTTTAGTGTGGCCCAGCTGCCTTTGCAGTGGGGCCCGATAAGAGACAGAGTCACTCAGGAGGGAACATGGCTTTGGTGGGCACCGGCTTGCTTCCCATCTGCAACCTTCTCTTCCAGTGATCAGTTGAAATACTTTCAAAATATTTTAAGTAAGTCTAAAGAAAACACTTGATAGCCGATGCTCTCCTGAAAATTTCATCTGGGAAACGATGTTTATCTACAGGAATCTTCAGGTGCCTACCACACTCAAATTTAGGGTTTTGAAAATTTCATTTCTGGCAATAATTACATAGGTGTGTTCTTTATTTTATTTAATATCTCTTTCCTGTGTTTTATTTAGCTTCCTGAACCACACTGAGGATGCCATCACCGCGACAGAGTGGTTTGTAAACCCGCTAAGTGCTACTCACTGAGAACGCCACAGACCAGCCCTGTTATAAGAAGCCTCTTAAAATACACAGATGAGGGCCATGCTGTACTTGCTGCCTTCAAGGCATGAATTAAGGCTAAGTGCAAGCATATGCCCACCGAGGAAATGGTGGACACTTTTTAAACATATCAGATCCTCCAGCAAAACAAAGAAATCCATGGTTTAAATAATATTCTCGCTTTGCTAAAATAGCCACAGATGAATAGATGGACAGGAACTCCCTGCCTCTCCCCTGTCTATCACCCCTTGGCTACCTCTGAAAGATGCACCCCACTCTCCTCAGCAAAGTCAATAGCAGCCTCCAAATCTGCTGATGATCCTGGCCATGTCTCCCTCATGAAACACAAGGTGACAAAAACCACACTTTCTTCAATGATATCTCACACAGCTCTATCTAGTACACAAAATCATGGCTGTCTCAAGACAGCTGTATAGGAATGTGCATGTCGCTGTCTGGCTTTTTCTCCAAACACAGACAAGAAAGAAACAGATGAATTGAGGTTTAACGTGCCCCCTCCCACAGGAAAGCAATTAAAACAAATCTCTATTTCACAGACATTTTCTGTACCTAATGACAGGCTCTGAACGTCCTCAGGATGGCTGCAGAAACACTACACAATACTCTGGGAAGCTTTCAGATGCAGGAGTGACTTGCAATTAATTTACTTCTCTTACAGGATGGCAGACTCTTATCCTTAGAGGATGTTATTTGCCTTAGGTGGACAAAATGCATAATTCACAGAACTGCTCAGATTCATAGAAAAACAGAGCAGAGCACATAGACACTCTCTGCTGTTCATTCAGACATGGGATGAGGCAAAAGCAGATGTGTCCTGGGGCAAATTGTGAAGCACACATAGGAAATATCATAATGAAACCCATTATTTTGTGCAATAAATAATTGAATGACATGCTTAGGAGGCAGAGACCAGCCTGGGCAAAAAGTTAGTAAGACCCCCATCTCAATAAACAAGCTGGGTGAGGTGGTGCATGCCTGTGGCAGAGTTAGGAGGATCACAGTCCAGTCCAGCCTAGGCAAAAATTCAAGACCCTATTCAAAAAATAACTAAGGCAAAAAGAACTAGGGGCATGGCTTAAGTGCCTGCCTAATAAGTGGGAGATGCTGAGTTCAAACTTCAGAACCTCCCCCTAAAAAAGAAAGAAAAAACACAGCTAGAAAGAAAAAAGTACTTAAACACTTGTATATACTAATCGTCAAACCAAAAATAGAACGGGAAACAAACAAATCCATTCACCTGGTGAGCTTTTCTCTCTCCCTAGTTCCAAGGACCAGAACTTTTCACAGGTGAGAACTAGGATGGGGTTGGCTGTTGGCAGAAAAAAATATATATTTCAGGAACTTCCTCTCTCTGTATGCACTAAGTTGATCACAAGAAGATTATGTAGATAAATGCAGGTGTGGAATTTGTTCTATAGATACGAATTATTGTTGCTACAACTTCTGACTTCATTTTGTTAAGTGTATCCAACCCAGTAAGAGGCAATCTTTCTCAGCTTTAAAAAATTTTTTTTTCTTTACAAGTTATGGGCAATATATTTTATTCTATTTTAAGCTTTACTAGTTTTATCTTAAAAATGTATCAAAATATCAAGAAGAGACATTATAATTTTGGTGGATTTTTTTTTTTTTTGCTTGTTTTTTTGCCACTGAAGGAATGGAATTAAGTTTCCTAAGGCCAGGAGCCAAGCACAAAAGGCAGTTTTCATCAATAAACACAGCAGGGGAAGGACCCACGCTAAGGCAGGGAGAGGGCGACCACCAAGGGGACAAGGCAGTGATGAGACAATGATGCAGAGTGAGGGCTGAGGACAACAGGACCTCACAAGAGGCAATGCAGTGGGTCAGGGTCACCTATACCACGCCTAAGAGCAAAATGTGCTTCCTTTTCTTTCCTTCTTTCTTTTCTTCCTTCCTCCCTCCGTTCCTTCTTTCCTTTCCTTCCTTCCTTCCTTCCTTCCATCCTTCCTTCCTTCCTTCCTTGTTTCTTTCTTTCCTTCTTCCCTCCCTCCCTCCCTCCCCTCCTTGCTTCCTTTTTCTTTGTTTTCGTTTCTTGGTGCTGTGGATTGAACTCAGGACCTTATACATGCTAAGCCTATGCTCCACCACCAAGTTATACCCCTGGCCCAAGAACTTAAAACAAAAAAATCAGCCTCAGAGCACTTATCAGCATTCTTGTTCATCCTAGCAAGTGTGGACCTATAAGCGGGTACCTAAATCAAACCCCATCTTCCCACCAGGGTTGAGGGTCCAGGGCAAGCCAGGCTCCATTGCTTCCAGCATGACCACTGCAAGCAGGGTTCCTAACAGTGTGGTCCCAGATATAAGCTCTCAGTTTCCAGCCTAGGGTCATTTCAGTGTCCTGATCTCTGGGAAAACTTCTTTGTTATGGTTCCTTCTGAATTCTGCCTTCCTTTTGTCCCGCTAGCTCTCCTAACACACTGTAACAGTCTCCCTATTAGATGTCCTATGTGTCATACTCGGTGAGTTTCTTTCTCCGGAATGCACTCTGACCTAATGTTCCCTCAATGCCTAGATCAAGGAACTGTCCCAAATCATGAAGCAGGAAGGTAGTGTGGTACCATGACAAATACACTAAATTGGGAGTTAGAAGAACTCAGCTGAAATCTCCACTCTACCATTTACTGACTTTTGGAAACCTAATCATACCCCTTTCACCTTCTTGTTCAATGAGCAACAGCACTACCTCCCAGGGACATCAGGTGAAGGATATCATTGTGTGCCCTCAGCCCTGTATCTACATTCACAATTCCACACCTGAGCTCCTCCTGAGAGACTCATTGTTCATCTCAGGCGTAAGCCACGCATGCACAGTTTTTAAAACTTGCCAAGTGGCTCTACCTCACGGTATGATTTAAACAACACAGGTAGAGTTCAACATGGGCACTCTAAAGTAGCAGCAGTTAGAAAAGCAGACTCAGGACCTGCAAAGGCCTATCAAACCATGTCCAAAGACAAAATTACAACAAATGTAGTGAATCTGCCATTGTCCAACTGAACAACACCACACTCTATTAAGCAGAATGAGTGTTCTGAGGAGCTGAGCAAAGGAGGTTGAAAACAGCAGAAGTAGGACATGGGTCATTCCAAAGGTATTGACCTTTGAAACAGGACTAAAATTAGAAGGGCCTTCCTTCCTATGTTGACTCAGGTTGACTGAAATCTCCTTGGTTGTTTTGAAAACTGGCCCTGTGAAAAGTTCAGTTTGATTATGTGACACTTAGCATGAGTGACTCCATGCTGGTTTTGTCTCATTGGCCAGGATCGAGTGTAGGAGCCTGTCTCAAAGCAATGGCATCTCATAAACTTTGACAGGAAGAATCCACATTTTATAAGATCCCCAGGTGATTCCTCTGCAGGTAACGTTTGAGGTAGCTCCCTAGGGTGTGAAAATACCTGAATATTGGTAATAATTCAAGATGGTGCATCTTCACTATGAATTTCATAAAGAAATTGGGTAGTTATGCCAAATACATATATATATATAGGTATGACCTACTGCCAGATGCCAAGTAGATCCTATGAAATTTGTGTTTGTTTGGGTTTTTGTGAGATGGAGTTAACACACACTAACATGAGCCAGACATAAGAAAAAATGTTGAATTGCTGCCAAGTCATTATAGTACCAATAACAATGATAGCCAGGAAAAGTAGCTCATGACTCAGAATAAATAATTTCCATACATATTACATTAGAACTGGCTTTTGGCAAGGACTTGAGCACTGTAGCTGCAGAGATGGAGAATGCTGTCAAACAGATATCTCCCCCACACCTTGTACCTGGGATGGCTTCTTCCTTCCCATAAATCATCACAGGCTCTGAGAGTCCAAATGAAAGCACAAATAAAACTCCCCAAAGTTCTGCCTTCAGTCACCACAACCCAGACTTGTACCTCAGTGCTGCTCATTTTAGTAAGATATTGGCCAGACAACACAAAAGGTATCTTCTTTTAGTCTTCCATGAATATAAGTCTACAATATCATGAAAGGAAAACAGACTCATCCTTAAACCAACATCCGTACTTTTAAATAGCCACAAATTTTAAAAGGAAATATAGTTTTCAAAGTGAACTCGTTGCTCTGAACTTCCTAGCCCACACACTCTCAATTTTTTACACAAATGTCAGTGGTTTGGACTCAGAGATGAATGAACAAGGCATCAACTTGGAAAACACTAAATCCTTCCACTAGCATGTAGTGTGGCCAGTACTCTTGGGGTGCTAGTGTAACACTTCGCTCTGTGCATAGAGGGTGCCCATTTTATAACACAGCAAATGACAGATTGGAGACTTAGAAAATAATGGCACTTGAACCCTTCATGACAAGCCCACTTCTCTAAGTCAGTTAAACCCTAACAAACCATGACAAGAGCTGACTGACCAAAGACCAACTTTCAATGTCAGGGGACCAGAAGTGTTTGATAGAAGCACCATCCCCCAAAGAAAGCTTACTAAGTAATTGCCTTTCTCCCAACTAGAAAACAGACCACCTTCTATGTATTTCATAGGGATCATAAACCATTCCTCTTTAATTCAATAAAAAGTCTCTGGAGTTTCCCAGGATGGAATTTAGAATGGTACCAACATACTGCCACCCTGAAGATTTATTTGTATTCTTTGGGTATCACATCTTAATAGGTTGTGTAAATGGCAGTTTTCTCCTAGCAAGCTCTACATGAAATTTATCTTTAAAGGAGTGTGAATTGCACGGCTGAAGGATCTATGCCTCACTCATCTGAGAATGCTTGCCTGTGGCACGATGCTCATAGGGTACCCTCAGTAACTGTTTAATAGACCATGGACTAGGTGAATGAGTGGCTTCCTTATTGGAAATTCTTTCAGCAAAAAAGAATTCTCAAAAAATGGTTTATTTTCACTCAGGAAATCCAAAGGTTATTTACTGTAAGCATTGTCCTGTAAGAATGGACTGAGTGGTAATCAGCTGTTCTGTCATTTTTCAGGTGGTCATGGAATTAAGATGATTTTCATATTGGATATTTCTTCTCTTTGTTTAAATATAGTCAATGTATGTACAGGCTCACACCTGTAATCCTAGCTACTGAGGAGGCAGAGATCAGAAGGATTGCCATTCAAAGCCAGCCCAGGTAAGTAGTTTTCGAGACCCTATCTCGAAAACACCCATCACAAAAAAAGGGTTGGTGGAGTGGCTCAAGGTATAGGCCCTGAGTTCAAACCCCAGTACCACAAAAAAAAAAAAATTTAAATTTTAAGAATAAAGTAAAATACATCTTGTAACTATGTGATTTTTCCCCCCCTCTTGGGTATACTAGGGGTATTCTTTTGAGGTCTGCTTTAAGCTGTTAAATGATGTAAAACCATGGAAACCATAGTTGGAAAAAATGACATGTTTGAGAAAGACTCTGACCCATATTGTTTCAATAACAGCATCAATTTATGAACAAAAAACAAGATGGGGAAAGGTCAACACAGAAACTGCCTCTCTGAAAACCAGCCATTTCGCAAAGCATTCATATTGATAAGAAAAAGACATCGCTCTCAAACCACAAGAGTTTATGTAAACTGAAGACTCTGCCTAGATTTTGAGAATGTGTTTTAACCTTTTTGAGGAAATGTCTGGTTCTAAAGGTGTGTGCTAAGAAGATAATATTCAGATGCGTGCATATTGGACTCCGGTCACTCCACTTCTCCACTTCTGTCTGGGGCAAGTCTGTGAAGTGTGTAGGTGGGCAGCTGGGAAGGGGACAATATTTCCAGCAAGGCTGAACATCTATAGCTGGTTTGTCCTCCACTGAAATTTCCTTGACCACAGGCATCCTTTTCATCTTGGACTTAGACTTTTTCTCCCTAGAGCTTTCTAGTTCTCCTCTTTTAAAGGCAAGGTTAAGTTTTCATTTTCTTCTTTTTTCTTTTTCCTATAGGTTCCACAACTTAAAAAGATGTTTGTAATGTTTTCCAACTACTGCAAACAGTTTTGTTAGGCCCTTTGTGGTACTGTCTCATAGTCCTGGGTGAAATAGTGTTCAGAAGGTCAACATTGATCTGGTGCAGTTTCTGGGGAAGGTGAGGGTTCAAGAATGGCTCCATCAAATACAGTTGGATAAAGGGGCTCCTGGGCCTTCTTTCCTATTAGGAAAGACATAAGATGAAGGCTTTCTCTCACCCTTTCTTACTATTTGCTCTGCCATTATGACACAGAAAAGACAGAAATACAATACTGACTTGGATGCTTGCTAATTTGAAGAAGCAAATTGAAAGAAAAAAAAAAATCAAAGAATCTGATAGTTCAGAAGATTGAATTTATGCCTAAACATCAAATAAAACTCTTCTAGCTCCTGATATAAGTGAATTTCATTACTCCACTAGGCATCTCAGATCTCATAAGGTATTTTATAAAAAAGACTGGTACAGCTGGGGGCCGGTGGCTCACGCCTATATACTCAGGAAGCAGAGATCAGGAGGGATGGAGGTTTGAAACCAGCCTGGGCATATAGTTCTCTCAAAAATAGCCAACACAAAACAGGGCTGGTGGGGTGGCTCAAGTGGTACAGTGGCCTGCCTAGCAAGCATGAGGTCCTAAATTCAAACCCCAGTACCACCAAAAAACCCACAAAGGTGGATTTCAGTAAATCTCTCTCTCTCTCTCTCTTTATATATATATATGTTTATGTATAAGTGTGTGTGTGTGTGTGTGTGTGTGAAAGACTAATGCCATTTGACTTGCATTTTCAGTACAAGACAACTTTGACTTTTCTTCTAGAAAATGTTCCCCAAACCCAGTAAATCACCATAAGGGTTACTATCAATCACCTTGACACAGTCCTGACACCATCACTCATTCACTTCTCTACTACCACATCACCCACCTGGGCCCTGCAGACTCAGGGAGGTGTCACATGTGGTCATTTCATTCCAAGGGAGGATCATTAGGTCTCTCTCAGCTACACTTTTAATTTAAATTTGAATCCTAAGGGCTTCATACTTAACAGACATTGCATATAAATTACATCTATAAGCCAAATGGTTAGTTTACCGACTTTTTAAAGCTTAAAGTAAATTAATATGGACACCCAGATCTGGCATTCAACTCCTGATGGTTTCACTAAGGAGTTTATAATATCCCTATATATAACTCAGAGTAAAAAAAATGGCATTTTATGGTGTCTGATCTAAAGATAATTAAAGGGCTCTCAAATACATTTACAAATATTAGACCCATTATTTATCATCAGGATAATTAAATTTAATTGCAACAAATCAAAAGTGAATTTGCATCTGTAACTTATTAGCTCATGACTTTGAGCAAGTATTTAAGTTATCTGGACCTCAGTTTCCTTATTTTAAAATGGAGGTAATTATTGTACCTGTCTTATAGGGTTCTTGTGAGACTTACATGAGTAATTATTTGTAAGGCACTTGCAACAGCGCCTTGCTCCTCATAAGTACATTATAAATGTCTGCTAAGAGAAAATAGGAGATATTCACGGTGGCTGGCACATAGAAGGGATTCAATAAATGATAACTAAATCTGGAACCAAAAGCAATATGGACTTAATTAAAACAAAGCTGAAACTGTGAAGCAAGTTTCCTATAATAATGAGCATGGCATAGCTGAAAAGATACTTTTTTGTGAATCATGAACTGAAGTTCAAACACACCCTGTGACTTCTGTCTTTACCCCCGAATTTTTCATCTACAAAATGAAAAACCTGTACCACAGTAATGTCACATGCTGGTGTGTGATTGTGGATGATTTGGTGCTGGTCCAGTTTCACAAAGAAAGCAAGCAAAGGAAAATGAATTGATCTTCTTAAGGCTGAGTCTAATAATTTTAAAAGGAACAGCCCTCAATGCAAGATTGACTTCCTTTCCCTCCTTTCTCTTTCCTTTATTTCCTTTTATTCTTCTCTTTCTTGTCCTTTCCTCCTTTCCTTTTGTATGAAAACTTCCTTTCTTTTATGCAACAATGATGAATGTAGATGGTGGAATTTTTTCCTGTGATAAAACATACATAACATTTCCTTTTCAGTGTTCAGTGGCATTACGCCTACTCACATCAGTGTGCAACCATCACCACCATCTACCTTCAGAACTTTCTCATCAGTGCAAACTCCATATCCATTAATCAACAGTGTCCCTGTTCTCCCCTCTCCCCAGTTCTGGCAACCACCAATGCATTTTCCTCTCTATGATTCTGGGTATTCTAGATACTTCATACAGGTAAAATCAAACTATTTGTACTTTTGTGTATGGCTTACTTCACTTGGCAAAATATCATGAAGGCAGGATTTTCTTTTAATATTCTTATCTTATCGCAAGTAATGCTCTCAACTAGTTTCTCAT
Organism: Castor canadensis; assembly: GCF_047511655.1. Taxonomy (NCBI): domain Eukaryota; kingdom Metazoa; phylum Chordata; class Mammalia; order Rodentia; family Castoridae; genus Castor; species Castor canadensis. Next base: position 16,946,801 of record NC_133386.1, read on the forward strand.
CCAAATTCTAAGAACCACTGGGCTAGAAAATGTCTGATGTCTCATCTAGCACTAATATTCTATAGTTGTGAGATCAAGGGCAATGGTCCCATTTCAACTCGCTGCAGCACTAAACACATTATGGGTGGGGTGCTCCATATACTCGAAAGAATATGGCAGACCCTAGCACCATGCTCAGTCATTCTGCAGTGATAAATGGGATGGAATCCATGTTGGTTCCAACAATCCCCGCATCTCTTTTATGCTCTTTTATTCTCCTATCTCTTTTATGCTAATAAACTAAGCATATGAGAAATGTAAAAATGAAAGGATCATGGAAAATAACTTTTTAATACATACCTCAGGTTGCCAGACAAAACCTGGCCCACTTGCCACTAATTGGCAAGAAATCGCTGGGTGTGGTTCTGTTTTCAGTAGATTCTACAAAGAACCTCCTCATGTATTGCCCTTTGAACAATTCACTAAATACTTTTCGAGGGAACTCTTTTGGGGAGGCATCTAGTCCCCACATTACCTTAAAATCACAGAATTCAAGTTTTGCTGTTTTTTATTCATACTTCTTAAAAGACTACCTAACTTCACAGGCAGGATGCTTCAGAACTTGGAGTCTATGTGTAGCAGTTAGTTATACAGATTGGAAGTGTAGTGCCTGGTGGTATTTAAATAATTGCAGGATAATATGCAAGTGTTTATCCATATTACTAACCCTAGGAAGATATGCACTTTAAATCACAAACTAAGAAAAACAACAATAAAGAAACAAAAAGCCCTCTAAAACAATATTCCTTCAGTCATACCAAAGCAAGCAGAGAAATATATAATGATGGGATCATGATGAATGTGGTAGAGTTGTTTCTAATTTTTGGAATTTAAGCTACGAGTAACTAGTAGAAAGAAGAGGAATACAAAGAGGAATTTAAAGTCTTAAATATTTTTCAAGTTTCTACAACTTTGCCCCAAATAATCTAAAACAAACCTGGGATAAAAATAACTAGTAAGAAGGGAACACAAGTGACCACTCGGGAGAGAATGGAGCAAGAGCAACCAAAGAAATGATAATCTATAAAGGGTAGGCAGGGGCTGGTGAAGTCGCTCAAGTGGTAGAGTGCCTGCCTAGCAAGCATGTAGCCCTGAGTTCAAACCCCATACCAGAAAAGGGGGGGGGGAGGTGCAGATGGGGAGAAGAAGATGGATTCAAGCTGGATTGAACAGAGCAGAAAACACGTAAGAATCCTTGAAGCTGCAATTTTACACAGTATTCTGTTACCTGTGCCACCCAGGTTCACTATGATACCCAGGAATAGTTAACAATATCTGTATTTTCCAGATGTGAACTCAAGTACACAGATGGTCATAGTGCACAGTGGCTCGGATGGCTGTGTGGAAGGGGCAGAGACAGGAGATAGGTATACATGGAAGAAGGGACCAGGGAGCACAGCCTGCACGCCCATAGAAAGTCTAAGTTGGAATCTCTCCTCCACACTGTGACACATATTCAACCGAGGTTGGGGTGGTAGGGGTGCAGGACTCCATTCAGGCTAAGCATGCACTCTACTACTGCTCTACATCCCCATTCCGATCCTAAACTTAGTAAGTCAAATCAATCCACCATCCCACAGTTTAACTGGAATTTTCCATTTTGTTGGTGAGCACCTTTAATTAGATCAGGGGTGCATCTCTTCTTAAACAGATTTTTCCACTTCTGTAAGGAATTGGAGACATTGTGTTTTTGGTAAATAATGTATATTTTGTGTAATTCTATTTATTCCCTCCCAAATAAATAGCATCTGCTTTCAAATTTTTAAGGAAGAGGAAAATCTGTTTTTCGTTGACTTATTCAAATACAACATCATAAAAGTTAACCACAATGTTATTATAGCATTATATTGTTTTTACTGTTGATCTGATGAATTTAATGATTCATTAAGTCTTGAAAAGTGACTGATATCCATAGGCATTCAAAAATAATTAGTTAATAAGCACTTTTGCTCTAAAACCTAATAATAGTAATAAATTATAATAATCATAGCAAATTTTTATTTACTTAGTGTAGATTCGCAATTGCTTCAAGGGATTTTTATACATATATATTTATATAGATCAGTTTATAAGTGCAGTGTCTGGTGGCATTTAAATGCTTGGAGGATGATATGCAAGTCTTTACCCATGTTACTAACCCCAGGGAGATGTCGCATTTTAGATCACAAACTAAGAAAAACAATAAACAAACAAAAAGCCCTCTAAAACAATAAGCCTATCAGGTGGCAAAGCCAAGAATTTTAGCCCAGGCAGTCTGGTTTCAGAGTCTATACTCTTAATAGCACATTTTCCTTCTTGATAAAAGCAAATAAAACATTTTTAATCTAAGGAGCATATGACAGTTTAAATATTTTCCCCAAATATCATATTTCTATAATTTGCTCACAAACATAATTTTCCTGTGACATAATGACATTATGAACTAACGACACTGCTCTTTCTGAGCTCTTCCTACATGTAATTTTTTTACAAGAAAAAGAAGACACAAATTTATTACATGCCTGAAGTATGTGGCTTGGACTTAAACTTAAGTGCTTTTTATCTCAAATTGGGTACTGAAGGTAACTGGGTTTCTGAACAACAGAATTAGTGTCCTTTGTAAAAATACACACACACACAGAGTATTGGTAGCATCAACCACAAGACCTAAATTGAACAAATATTAACAGAGATTATATACCTATAGGATTCACAAAGTACTGAAATTCAGAAAGGAAATGGTTTAAACTCATTCTTAGAACACATGGCAACATTTGACAAGGTCTATGGAAAAATTTTTTCCACAAAAAACAAGAAATGGAAATTGATGGCTACTGGTAGAATTTCTTACTCTCATCACTCTGTTCATTTTTTTAAAAGCCCCTAAAGCACAAAAACACTTCAAAAATATATGCTTCAGAGTAAAAATCCCCATCATCTGTTGTAGAAAACCATGTGTCCATCTAAATATCACGTTAACATTATCTTTTAATAACTGCAAACTCTCTAATTCACAATTATATTTTGTTTTACAGACTTAGAATAATTTTAAAATTAAGAAAATGGCAAGGCGACCAGGATTGCTGCTAACCTTCTTTCTGGGATTCTCTCTTTTGAAGGTTAGGCTCTCTTTTCTCTTTTTTCACAGCGAGGCTGCAGACTCCTCTTTTAGAATGAAAGAATAAATCTTAAATAGTTCTTATTTTGAATCTAGTTTCACTCTACAAATAGAATTAAATTAGTGAATCGATATTGGTGATGACTGATGTCTGAAAAGTCCATTTACCAGTACACCTGGCAGGTCCCTTGCAAAGGCAAAAAAGGCAAGGAAATGGATTGCTACCCAGGGCTCCCAGAAAAGAAGCCAAGCTTTTTGGCCTCTTGATTTTAGCTCAGTGAGATCCACATTGGACTTCTACAGAAGTATAAAATGATAAATTCATGATGTTTTAAACCACCAAAATTGTGGTAATTTGTGATAGTAGCATAGAAAACTAACACAGGTGATAGGCAAATGCTAAGTCCACAGCTAATGATTTGACGGAGAACGAAATGAGTCATGAAATATAGTTACATATGAAGCATACTTTGCAAAGAAGAGTGAAATTAAAGAATTTAAAAAACACACATTTTTTTTTCCTATCAACAGTCAAGTGAATGTTCTAGAACCTATGTAGGTAATCCATTTAAAAAATCATGATGAATAAGAAGAGGGTGTTTGGGGGCAGAACTTCTTTCTCTACCACTGACAAATTCATGCTCTTTATCTCTGAGTTGTAGGTCTCCACCTTGGCTCACTTGATAAATAACTTGCAGGACAGCTTACCAGCTGTCACTATTTCTTAGTGACAAAAGAAAGCTCTACCTATCCATTTCTTAATTCTATCCCCACAGCATTCCTCCAGACAACTCTGCTTCTCTAACCCAGCTAAGGAGTATTTCCTTTATGGAAACCCACACTTGCTCTTCCCGGGTTTTCCTCTTTTCCCAGATGTTACATCATTCTATAAACCTTCTTCTGCCCTGCCTCTCCCCAGCAGGGAAACATGGAGAAGCTGTCTCTCTCCTCTGTATCTTAGTGGCTGAAAACACTTCCTTTGGCAGAAGGCAGCTGAGTTGGCTTCTGCTGAGCTTATAGCAATGTTAAGCCAACGCCTTGTCCAAATTGAGCATCCAGCATATTTGGATACAAGTTGGTCAGTGGAAAGATGGAGGGCCCTATGGTATGCCACAGGAACCTTTTCTGGGCAATTTAAGATGCCTAAGGAAATCCAGGGGCACTTGAGACTTGAGAAAGTGAAGAGAGTAAGAAATAAAGTAATTGTCAGCTATGCCAAATTATAGACCTCGGCCTTAAGTTGCCTACATGGCTAGGATCCTAAGTTTCAAAAGTATTTTGCATATAATTTCAATTCTACTTAGAATAAGTAGGTACTTGTTGCTTTTAAAAAAATAATAATGTGCTCAGGTGTGATGAAGCACATCTATGATCTCAACTACTCAGGAGGTAGAGGTAGGAGGACTGCAGTTCAAGGCCAGCCCAGGCACAAAGTTAGCAAGACCCTATCTCAAAAACAGGTCAGTATAATCCCAGCTACATGGAAGGTAGAGGTAGGAGGTAATTCTGGGAAAAAGAGTGAGACCCTATCTGAAAAACAAAGTAAGTACAAAAGGATAGGGGCATGGCTCAAGTGGTAAAGAGCTTCCCTAGGAAGCATGAGGCCCTGAGTCCAAACCCTAGTATCACCAATGATAATAATGATAATAATGAATTGCTTATCCAAAGGGGATGCACAACAGATCCGCAGTCTTATCTTTGCCACACTGAAGCTAAACACGCAATAGGACAGCCCACCCCTTCAATAACTTCAGGCTCCAAAAGGAAGAGCAGAATGTGCCAACCTGCCATGAAGGGACAGATCAACCTGCCAGCCTACAAACCTCCCACCTTCAATCTCCCAGTAGCTATCTCTAAAGTCTAGAACAAAGTTGCTTTACCTCCCACCTCCCCGCCTACATCAAGCTGCATTGATTCAAGTGACCCAGGAAACTCAATTGACCAAATTCTGGTGCTCAAAAAATACTGCCTATCAGCATCAAATTTTGTTCAGAGAAAGTGAAGATAAATGATGAATGTACCTTCTAGCAAAAACTAGCTCCCACATTAGATCAAGGGCAAACACAACAAGGGGATTGGACTTTGAGCACATGATAAAAGCGAGAGCACACAAGGGAGGGGTGAGGATAGGTAAGACACCTAAAAAATTAGCTAGCATTTGTTGTCCTCAATGCAGAGAAACTAAAGCAGATACCTTAAAAGCAACTGAGGCCAATAGGAAAAGGGGCCCAGGAACTAGAGAAAAGGTTAGATCAAAAAGAATTAACCTAGAAGGTAACACACATGCACAGGAAATTAATGTGAGTCAACTCCCTGTATCGCTATCCTTATCTCAACCAGCAGAAACACTTGTTCCTTCCTATTATTGCTTATACTCTCTCTTCAACAAAATTAGAGATAAGGGCAAAATAGTTTCTGCTGGGTACTGACAGGGTGCGGGGGGAGAGGGAGGGGGTGGAGTGGGTGATAAGGGAGGGGGTGGGGGAGGGGGGAAGAAATGACCCAAGCCTGGTATGCACATATGAATAATAAAAAAAGAAAAAAAAAAAAAACTAGCTCCCAGAGCCCGCACCCCTTCGGTGTGTTATCAATGCTCCCTACTGATGATGATTGGATGTTTCAAGAGTATGCAGAAGGGGATATTCAAAGTTCTCCAATAATAGCCAGTTCCTTCTTTTGTACCATATGTCTTCAAGGAAGTCATTTTGCTGACTAAGTAAAATATGTTGGTCCTGAGATGGTTGAGCACGAGGTCAACTGGATTTCTCTTGCTCAGTGATGGCAAAACCTAGTTCCTGGGGCACAGAAGTTGGCTTAATCTATTTGCTTTTTGAAGCTAGATAAAAGCCAAGTTTAGCCAACAGATTCCTGGGACAGCCCTCCCCACCCAAGTTCCCTGTACCATCTGAGCATGCTTTACAAGCACAACATGATCTCAGATAATGTTCATGAAGCAAAATGTGGTCAGGTAAGACCTGAGTTGTGCTGGGAAATTCTCAGAATATTAAGCACATCTTCAGATTTCCCTGGGGTTATTGATCCTTCATTTTCACTTCTTCCCTCTACTTCAGTTTCTTTCTGTTACCTCCTTGAAGCTGTCAAAACCTTCCTCAGATTTCTAAATACCCTCTACATCTAACATGAATTTCTTTTTTGATCATTTACAAGGATAAGAAAATTGCTTGCAGACAACAATGAAAGACTAGAAAACCACTGAGAGGAGTAAAAACATCAGGCATGGACTACATCCACATCTGAAGGTGGATTTGTCAGGTTTTTTTCCTTTAATCCACTTCACATCAAAATTCTGCAAAACTCTCTCATCCCAGTCTACAGTACACAAGATGGAGCTCGCCACAGAGCGGTGTTCATTGTATTCTACAACGGGGCTCATCTTTCTAATTCAGGAGGCAAGGTTCAAGAAAGCTTTGATTTCCTATCCTTCCAAACTAAGACACACTATCTACCAATCTAATATTGCATTTCTGTTTCTGCCCTATCAATTGAATGATGGAAAGGAAATATAGGTAACAGCATAAGACAGTCCAGTAGCTAACAAGTTAAGGAAGAAAACATAATCCTCTTCTAAATCACGTTTACTACAAAACGCATAGTTCTTTTATCACTTCCAACACAAGAGGCAGCTGTTTTCTGCAGGCAATCAGATTATGATAGATTTCAGCCAAGCCTGATGTTAGCTGAAAATGTATAAAGCATTCCTGAAGCAAAGGACTGGAGAATTACTTATAGGTTACTTGTTTCTTCCCAAGGGTAACTTTTATATTGTCGTGATAAACTTTCTTTTTTTTTCCCAGTTTGCTTTATTTAGATTAAAACCCTTCCTAAATCATTGTGTTAGATTTTGTCGTAAACCTTTATACAACCTGGGGGGGAAATGCAGAAAAATGCTCCAAAACTCAGTAACATTTCATGTGATTTTTTTTACTTTTCAACTAAAAGAATGGCCTCCTCAAACCCCTTCTTCCAAAACTAAAGGGAATTCTCTCTACCTCTCTGGTCAGATGCAGGCAAATGTGGGAAGCACACACTACTCTCAGTGTGCACCTGCCTACACACCAGCACAGCCACACAGGCTGTTTAAGAGTCAGGAAAGATCCATAAATACATTGCATCAGCTCTATTAGCACTTTTTAAATGACTAGGTTGTTTAACTTGTTTATTAATAAAAAACAATTAAGATCTTATTCACTCTTCACACAAAAAAAAATTGCACTACCAATCTTCGTAGGTATCTATCTAGTATGTATCTATCTATGTAAGTATCTACCTAGTATGTATCCTTTGCCTTTTCAGGTTCTTCCAATAAGATTTTCACTTTTGATGCTTACTTATTATATTTTAGCATTGAGATTAAAAACCCCCTCCTAAAGGAAGGGAAATCTGGTTTGTACCATTTACTGTGTGGGAAATTACTCATATTCCCCCATATTGGAGTTTCATACCCCACAGTTCTTTAGGCTCTCAAAGTCAACAGCCTGCTTTGAGACCATACATTGGGCTCTTTCACTTTTCTTTCTATATATTCTATCACCTTTTTTCCCTTTCTTCTTTCTGTTTCATCTGTCTTGCAATAAGAATTATAACATTTTTTTTATCATGTACAGTCTGGGCCTGTGGGGCCAGAGCCAAAATGGCAGCCCGTGGGGTGTGTGGATTGACTACACACAAGGGCTTGAGCAAGGAGGTGAATATATTGAAGACAACTGGGAGTTGGTTTCTTCTCAGTCTGAGGAGGGAGGTTTAAATATGGGAAGAGGGAAGATCAGAATAAAGCCAGGCTACTGGAGTGTCATGTAAACAAAGGGTGTTAAACAGACACACAAAGAAATCAATACAGGTGTGTGGGGTAGGTGTGCACATGTGCATGTATGTACATACATCCACACGTTTCTGTCTCTGTTTACTGAGACATCTTAGAACTGGCAGCTCTCCAGGAGCCATGTACATCCCTAGCACCCAGATCCTGATTTACAGATACTGTCCTCTATTAAAAGGAGCCAGATATCCCTGGAGAAATAGACAATTCCACTGCAGGGAATGTACCAGATGAATCTGGAGCATCTTGTTGTACCACAAAGGAAAGGAAAGGCCCAGAGAGTGATGAGGACATGTGATAAAGGACACACAAGCCAGTCTAGTGGAATTCCCATTGGCCAAGTCTGGGAAATTCTGTGCATCAAAGTAATGAATGATAGTAACGGATTATAGCCCATGGAATCAAATAAGACTCCATGAACTCATGTTGATGTAAATAAACAAATAGCACAAGACACTTCTACCTTATAGTAGAATGCCAGGAAATAAATCTTGTAAGAATGAGAAGGCAAAAAAGCACCATTTGGCAATAATTGATTCTGTCAAGAATCACCAATGGATGGTAAAATGTGTGGATGAAGTTTAACATAGAACACCATATTTGTATAGTTTTTGATATCTAAAAGAAACACTAGGAAAAAGATACAACTCCAATTTTAACTTCTTAAAGAGCATAGAATACATTATGACATATCTGGATACCCTTCCATTAGAAGGCTTCCAAAGCCTGTGTAAGTGCTGGTAGGTAAACAGGAGAAAGTAAGGTAAGAGGTTCCTAGTAATTTTCTCTCTATAAGCCAATAGATTTTCCAGTTAAATTCAAGTCACAGTCTTGATTACTTTTGCAAATGTAAGAAGCATGAGGTAACAGGGCTTAGTTTGCTGACCCCAGTGTGACTACACAATGGCCATTATGTCAAATCATATTTTGTTCTCCTGAGTAATGCAAGGGAGTAAATCAAGAACCCACAGTGGTATTTTTACAGTCTCTTTTAACATTTAAACCATACTTACTTTGAATTTTACTATCTCTGCTAGCAGGATCAGTGATAGAATTCAGACTACTTTTCAGGCTGAAAAACAACTTAAATGGAAATTTATGACTTTCTTTTGAAAAAGTTCCCTACCTTGGTGATGTAAAGTTTACTCATAGAACCCTGAGAGGGTCTGCTTCCAATGCAGCCTCCAGTGAGTAAATCTTCAATAAAAATTAACCCTTCATTTTTTGGATCCAAACCTATTTTTCCTCCAAACAAGGGTCTTATAATATGTATGGACCCAAAGTTTGATTATTCCCAAGACAGAAAACCAGAGGATAGACTTAAAGTATTATATGGGCTAACTACCTAGCTGGTAGGCACCGGGAGGTAGGACAAGAGGAACAAAAGTACGAATGTTCACAAATATCTAATTTGAGTCAATTCAAGTGATGCTAATGTGTCACGTTAATCACACTCACTGAACAACATAACCCCGCCCTCAGATAATCTCACATTGCTTAGAAAAGGTCACATTTTTCTTAATATTTGGCAACTACTCTTTGAACTTGGCTACCAGCCTAAAACTTCCTTAACAATCAACAGAATTTTCCCTGGGGTTAAAAGCCAGCCACCCACATTTGAAACATTTATGTCTGAACCTGCAATTTGTTGGCCACCCACACTAGGTCATTAAAATGCTGGAACCAAATTTGCTATGCCAGTTTAATTATCAAAGCCAAGAAATCCATTTCCCACCACCTGAATTAGGCACAGAGTTCTTTCTCAATGGAAAAAATGAAGACCTATGTTTTACCCCTTTTCTACATTACTTATTGCACCTGTCTACTTCCAATGAAAGGTGAGATCAGAACAAGTCTTGTGTACACACTGACAATCTAACTCAGTCTAAGGCTGGGGTTACCCTCGGCCCAAGCCACACTTTGGTAAATGAAATAAATCATTTATTTCAGTGGCTAAGAACATGTCTTCTGCTTCAACCTCTGTACCTCACTTTAATCTTCAATCTTGAACTTAACTCCGTTCTAGATCTTTTTGATTTTTGTGACTAGCGGAAACACACTTCTGGAAAAGGTCTTACTTGTTCTCAGGGAAAGAAATGCAATGTTTCAGGTGAATGTTCATCTTTTAACAAGTATCTGGCAAACTTTCTTTGAAGGGTCAGATAGTAAATATTTTTGGTTTTTCAGGCCATCCGGTCTCTGTCCCAACCACTCAACTCTACCACTGGAGTGTGAAAGAAACCACAGATTATAGTAAACCAAGGGCATGGCTGTGTTCCAATAAAACTTTATTTACAAAACAGGAACAAACACAGACTTGTCCTGCAGGCTTTAGTTTGCTGGTCCCAACTTTAGTATTTCTTGGTTTTGCTATCTAATGAAGATTGGCCTTTATTTAGCAAAACAAAACAAAACAAAACCCCCAGATACATTGGAACAGGGGTCCTGAAAGAGTAGTCCATGTGTGACTTGCATCAAAATCTCCTAGCATGTTTAAAGACTTCACATTTCTGGGCTCCAATCCCAAGTTTCTGAATCAGGATCCCCAGGGGTAGGGTCCAGGAAGGTTGTCTGCTTACAAACTTCCCAGTTAACGCTTACAGTACACTTAGAGCTTGAAAGTCATGGCTTCAGGGTGAGTATAAAATTCTGTATCTGGTGGAGGTGCTGGTTTGGGGATATTTCTGTTATGTAAACTTTAAGCCCAAGAGAGAGATTCTCTCATCTCAAGCACTATTTATTACCCCAGAGATGAGTATAATAGTGAAAGGATGTGCCCTTTGCCCCAGCAGATCCCCATAGCAGAAACCAGTAAAGCCAGCACAGGATGCCCCGTGAAGGATAAGATAAACAGGATGGGGGCAGGTGGAATGTGAGGAATGTGAGGAATGTGAGCAGATTGCGAAAGACGACTAGAAGTACGTGCAAGATGTGCCCTGCCTGCTTGCTAAATGTAACCGCGTGCGCGAATACTGACCCTTGAATCTATAGGCTAAGAAGTAATGTACTCTTAAATGGGTAGGCTGGAAATGTATGTGGTGTTACAAACTCATTGGCTATGTACTGTGCGGGCTTTTGCTGTAACGGCCGGTAGGGGCCTATATAAGATCTTCCCTAAAGAGGCTCGGGGTCTTGTCTGCCCAATCGGACCTGTGTGTCTGTGTGGGAGCTTGACCCTGGCTTGCCAGCTCAATAAACTCTGCTTTGTTGATTGCATTCACCCGTGACTCTCTGTCTCTCGGAGGAATAGGATTCTCGGACCCTAACATTTGGAGGTCCCACCGAGATACCCTTTTTCGAGAAGGCAGACCATCCACGAGAAAGCAGAGGTGATTCCAAGTCCTAGGCATTGGGAGATTCTGAGATTCTCATTTGGAGGGAACTAATTGGTAGATGATTGTTCCCATTTGGGCCGTGGCGGGGATTTGGCCAATCCCCGGGGAGAATCATTCTGGGAATCTCGTTAAGGGGACCACGAGGTCCTGCTGGGAGAGGCTTTCCTCTCATTTGGGCTCGAACATTTCAGGAATCCTGGCGCCAGGTGAAGAACTAATTGAACTAGTCGACCGACCACCCGTCAAGTGGACGCCTTTCGGCCTGATATCCAAATTGGACGGTGAGGAGATTGAATGGGGTGCGCACCAGCGAGAGAGAAGGACCGGTCCAAGCGAGTGGTGGAGAGTGTTCTGTGTGTGTGGAGTTATTGTTGCTTTCACCCTTTTTGTTCTATCTCTCCTGGTGGTTGCTTCTCATCCCACAATGGGACAGGGACAAGCAACCCCAAAGTCTTTGATTCTCTCTCACTTTCCAGAAGTCAAAAAAAGGGCATTAAATGCGGGTCTGGTCATTAAGAAAGGTAAGTTCGACACCCTTTGTTCTGCAGAATGGCCCACCTTTGGAGTCGGATGGCCCATTCAAGGTTCCCTCTCCCTAGACCTGATCACTAAGGTCAAGGTTGTCGTTTTCCGACCAGGCAATCAAGGCCACCCAGATCAGGTCCCCTACATTTTGGTTTGGGAAGATTTAGCAGGGAACCCCCCCCGCCGTTGGTTAACAGCTTTTCTGACTCACCCCTCCAGTTCGGCTCCTGGGGCTAAAACCCCAGTCACGCCCGCCTTGGTCATAAAAGAGGAAGAGAAACCTCCCCTTCCCTCCCTGACCAGTCCTCAAAATAGGACACCCTCTTTACCACCCCCGGTCTTACCGGAGAGTTCCCCCTTTACCCGTCCCTCGCGGGGGTAGAGGAAGATTGGCCGCCCCCATACGTGACTCCCCCTGGTCAGGCCAGTGCTCCGGAGGAGGAAATTTCCTCATCCTTCTCAACAGGACCGATGGCCGGAGGAGGAATGGGTCGAAGACTCCGCCCCCGAGGGGTACGGGAAAGGGAGGGAGAAGACGGGCCCTCCTCATCAACACATGGGGAGGGAACTGTCCCCACATTTCCAGTCCAGACGGTAGGCCAAGGGGGACCGGGAGGGGGGCAACAGTTTCAGTACTGGCCCTTCTCCTCCAGTGATCTATATAACTGGAGGACGCAGAACCCACCCTTTTCAGAAGACCCTAAGTGTCTCATAGATCTCCTGGAGTCCATCATGCATTCACACCGCCCCACATGGGACGACTGTCACCAGCTGCTCAATACTCTTTTTACGACGGAGGAGCGGGAGCGCATCCTCCACGAAGCTAGAAAGAACGTCTTGGGGAACAACGGGAGACCCACAACCCTCCAACCGGCCATAGACGAGGCCTTCCCCCTACGCCACCCTGATTGGGATTTCGGGACCGCAGAAGGTAGGGAGCGTCTCCAAATCTACCGCCAGACTCTTATGGCAGGACTCCGAGCGGCCGCTAGGAGGCCCACCAACTTTGCAAAGGTAAAGGCAGTTGTCCAAGGGGAAAATGAAAGCCCGGCCGGTTTCTTAGAGCGCCTCTATGAGGCATACCGTCAGTACACCCCTATTGACCCTGAGGCGGAGATCCACCGGTCTGCTCTGGTATTCTCATTCATTAATCAGGCAGCTCCAGACATTAGGAGAAAACTCAATAAACAGGAAAACTTAGGGGAGATAACCATTAGGGAAATGTTACAGATAGCGGAGAAGGTCTTTACCACAAGGGAAACTCCAGAAGAAAGGGAGGAAAGGTGGAGAAAGGAAGACAGGGAGGCCCAGGAGAAATTGAGAAAGGAGGACAGGGAGTTCCAGGCTAAGAAGAACCGAAAGCAACAAAGAGAAATGGCCCGTATTTTCCTAGCGGGTGTCCAGGACCAACCCAGGGAAGGGGGCCACGCCAGGACCCTGGATAAGGAACACTGTTTTTACTGTAAGGAGACTGGGCATTGGAAGAGAGAGTACCCTAAGTTAAAGGGAAGAAGAGGGTTTGGCAGGAGACTGGGAGGTAACAGGGAAAGGGAACGAGCAGTGGAGCAGGCCAGAGTACTTCTAGCCGGAGAAGAGGACTGAGGGAGACGGGGCTCGGACCCCCTCCCTGAGTCTTGGGTAACTGTATGTGTGGAGGGGAAGCCGATGGAGTTCATGGTGGATACCGGCGCCCAGTATTCGGTCTTAAATAAGGCATGTGGACCTTTGAACAAGGAACGAACAAGTGTCATTCAGGGGGCCACGGGTACCCAGTTATGCTCATGGACTACCAAAAGAAAGGTAGACTTAGGAAAACACCAGGTCACACACTCCTTCCTGGTCGTCCCCGAGAGCCCCGCTCCCTTGCTTGGACGAGACCTGCTCACCAAAGTAGGGGCCCGTATCTATTTTGAACCAGATGAAATAATTGTGACTGATCGGGAGGGGAGCCCGATACACGTCCTGTCCCTATCATTGGCCAATGAATATCGACTGTTTGAGAGCCGACAGGAGCCAGGAGGGGACATAGCCCAATGGCTAAAAAGGTTTCCCACGGCCTGGGCAGAGACTGCAGGAATTGGCCACGCCAAACACCTCCCTCCCGTAGTTATACAATTGAAGGCTTCTGCTCTTCCCATTCGGGTAAAACAGTATCCTATGCCCAAAGAGGCTCGAAGAGGCATAGCCCCTCATATCTGCAGGCTAATAAAGGAAGGAGTACTGTGGCCTTGTCGGTCCGCCTGGAATACTCCTCTGCTCCCTGTCCAAAAGCCAGGAAGCGGGGACTATAGGCCTGTGCAAGACCTGCGAAAGGTAAATGAGCGGGCGGAGGACATTCATCCCACTGTACCGAATCCCTATACCTTGCTCAGTCACCTACTGCCCTCACAAGTATGGTATACAACCCTTGATTTGAAAGATGCTGTCTTCAGCATTCCATTGTCAGAAATCAGCCAGCTGCTATTTGCATTCGAATGGCAAGAGGATGGGGGCCAGACCGGACAGCTCACTTGGACCAGACTGCCACAAGGATTTAAAAATTCTCCCACCCTGTTTAACGAGTCCCTGAGCCAGGACCTGGAGCCCTTTTGCCAGAGTCACCCGCGAGTCACTCTACTACAGTACGTTGATGACTTACTGTTAGCGGCAGAAACCCGAGAGGAGTGCAGCGAGGCTACTGAACACCTGCTAACGGAGTTAGGTGAGCTGGGATATCGGGCGAGTGCCAAGAAGACCCACATCTGTGAAAGGTCAGTGACATATCTGGGTTATCGGATCGCAGATGGGGCAAGATGGCTGACTGATGCCATGAAACAGACTATTTTGACTATTCCACCCCCCACATCCACTAGGGGAGTGAGAGAGTTCCTGGGCTCTGCAGGGTTCTGTAGACTCTGGATTCCGGGATTTGCAGAGATAGCCAGACCCCTATATGAGGCCACCAAAGAGGCTCCGGATTGGAGGTGGGGAGAGGAACAACAGCGGGCCTTTGACCAGCTAAAGGCCGCCCTTCTCCAGGCCCCTGCCTTGACCCTACCAGACCCCACAAAATCGTTCACTCTGTTTGTGGATGAAAAAAAGGGGGTAGCCAAAGGAGTCCTGGCCCAACAGTTAGGTCCCTGGAAGAGACCCGTGGCATATCTTTCCAAGAAATTAGACGCAGTAGCATCAGGATGGCCCCCCTGCCTCCGCATCATAGCAGCCGCTGCCATGTTAGTGAGAGAAGCAGACAAATTAACCTTTGGACAGGCCCTCCGGGTCACGGCCCCTCACCCGGTGGAGGGAGTCCTTAAACAACCCCCTGGGAAATGGATGACGAATGCCAGGCTCACCCACTACCAGGGGCTCCTGCTGGATTCCCCTTGGATCACCTTCGCAGATCCCGCAACTCTGAACCCTGCCACCCTGTTGCCCAACCCGGAACTACAGACACCTGTCCATGACTGCAAGGAGTTCCTCTCTGAAGTTACCCAGGTACGGGTTGACCTAAAGGACACCCCACTGTCTGGCTGTAAATTAAACTGGTACACTGATGGAAGCAGTTTTATCCAAAATGGAGTCCGAAGGGCAGGGGCAGCAGTGGTCGACCAAGAAGGAAACACGGTATGGAGCAGTGCCCTCCCACCCGGAACCTCAGCTCAAAAGGCAGAATTAATTGCCTTGGCCAAGGCCCTGGAAAGGGCAGAAGGAAAACGAGTCAATATCTACACCGATAGCCGCTATGCTTTCAGTACCATCCACATCCACAGAGCCATCTATCGTGAAAGGGGATTTCGCACAGCGGAAGAGAAAGGCTTAAAAAACCTGGCCGAAGTCCAGCGTCTATTAATAGCAGTGGAAAAACCGAAGGCAGTGGCAGTGATGTATGTCCCAGGCCATCAGTCTGCCAAGACTCCGGAAGCTATCGGTAACAACAGGGCGGATCAAGAAGCTAGGAGAGCAGCAATGGTGAGTCCCTCCATGGTCGTGGCTATAGATGTGCCTGTCCCCGAGCTCCCTTCGCTACCTCCCTGACCACAGTACTCCTTGGAGGATTTCACTTGGATGAGAGCCCACTCCCTCACTAGAAAAAGGGAGGATGAATGGAGAAGGGACTTGGAAGGCAAGCTAATCCTGCCCGAGAAACTCGGCCGATTCCTGTTGGCTAACTTACATAAGTCCACCCACTTGGGGCGGAGAAAGTTGCTAGACTTGCTGACATCTGCACAACTCCAATTTCCGAACCAGAACGCGGCCGTCCGTCAAATTGTGGAGGATTGTGCTAGCTGTACAGCTATGAAACCAGGACGAAGAGAGGGGCACCACACAGGTATTCGGGAATGGGGGAGGGCCCCAGGAAGAAGCTGGGAAGTGGATTTTACCGAAGTAAAACCAGGGAAGTTTGGGTACAAATATTTGCTAGTGTTCATAGATACCTTTTCGGGCTGGATGGAGGTATTTCCTACAAAGAGGGAGACGAGTAGGGAGGCAAAAGCCTTACTAGAGGAAATCATACCCAGGTACGGGGTGCCTGAGGTAATTGGGTCAGATAACGGTCCAGCTTTTGTTAGTAAAGTCCTGCAGGGACTAGCCCAGGCTATGGGGGCCAATTGGAAACTACATTGTGAATATAACCCCCAGAGCTCAGGGCAAGTAGAAAGGATGAATCAGACACTAAAGGAGACTTTAGCCAAATTGGCCCTGGAGACTGGCGGTGATTGGGTGACACTCCTTCCCTTGGCCATCTTCTGAGTCGGGAACTCCCCTTATGTCCATGGGCTAACCCCCTTTGAGATCCTGTATGGGGCTCCACCCCCCATCATTCAAAGGACCTTAAGCCCGGGACTAGGTCATCTGGCCCCAAATTACCTGACTATGCTACAGGCTCTACCTAAGGTGCAACAACAAATATGGTCCTTAATTCAAGCGTACCAGACTACTGAGAGGGTCCCGACTCCGGAACATGGCATAGTCCCGGGTGACATGGTATGGGTTAAAAGGCATCAGTCCAAAACCCTAGAGCCTAGATGGAAAGGACCTTATGTTGTACTGCTTACTACCCCCACCGCCCTCAAGGTCAATGGAATTGCACCATGGGTACACCACTCCCATGTGAGACGGGCACGTCCTCAGGAGGAGCAGGGAAATTGGACTGCACGACAGCATCCCACAAATCCACTCAAGCTCCGGCTGATACGGGATGCTCCGGAAAACGAAAACACCCCAGATGCTCTGCAGCCCTCCTAGAATGGGATCATCACCTGGGTCCACTACACCCACATCAGACCGGCGGACCCAGTAGCTGTGAAGGAAGACTTCCTGCCAACAAGAAGGCTGTCCCACCACAAGGACAATTCCTTCAAACTCAAACTTCAGCAAACTGGACCTCGGTAACCTTATTCCTTTTTCTAACCCTGTCCACCACTTCCTTGGGGCATACAAATCCACATCAACCTTTTAACCTGACCTGGATGATTGTAGATGTATCCAAAGGAGACATTCTTTTTTTTTTTTTTTTTCATTTTTCTTTTATTATTCATATGTGCATACAAGGCTTGGTTCATTTCTCCCCCCTGCCCCCACCCCCTCCCTTACCACCCACTCCACCCCCTCCCGCTCCCCCCCCTCAATACCCAGCAGAAACTATTTTGCCCTTATCTCTAATTTTGTTGAAGAGAGAGTATAAGCAATAATAGGAAGGAACAAGGGTTTTTGCTGGTTGAGATAAGGATAGCTATACAGGGAGTTGACTCACATTAATTTCCTGTGCGTGTGTGTTACCTTCTAGGTGAATTCTTTTTGATCTAACCTTTTCTCTAGTTCCTGGTCCCCCTTTCCTATTGGCCTCAGTTGCTTTTAAGGTATCTGCTTTAGTTTCTCTGCATTGAGGGCAACAAATACTAGCTAGTTTTTTAGGTGTCTTACCTATCCTCACCCCTCCCTTGTGTGCTAAAGCTTTTATCATGAGCACAAAGTCCAATCCCCTTGTTGTGTTTGCCCTTGATCTAATGTCCACATATGAAGGAAAACATACGATTTTTGGTCTTTTGAGCCAGGCTAACCTCACTCAGAATGATGTTCTCCAATTCCATCCATTTACCAGCGAATGATAACATTTCGTTCTTCTTCATGGCTGCATAAAATTCCATTGTGTATAGGTACCACATTTTCTTAATCCATTCGTCAGTGGTGGGGCATCTTGGCTGTTTCCATAACTTGGCTATTGTGAATAGTGCCGCAATAAACATGGATGTGCAGGTGCCTCTGGAGTAACAGTCTTTTGGGTATATCCCCAAGAGTGGTATTGCTGGATCAAATGGTAGATCGATGTCCAGCTTTTTAAGTAGCCTCCAAATTTTTTTCCAGAGTGGTTGTACTAGTCTACATTCCCACCAACAGTGTAAGAGGGTTCCTTTTTCCCCGCATCCTCGCCAACACCTGTTGTTGGTGGTGTTGCTGATGATGGCTATTCTAACAGGGGTGAGGTGGAATCTTAGTGTGGTTTTAATTTGCATTTCCTTTATTGCTAGAGATGGTGAGCATTTTTTCATGTGTTTTCTGGCCATTTGAATTTCTTCTTTTGAGAAAGTTCTGTTTAGTTCACATGCCCATTTCTTTATTGGTTCATTAGTTTTGGGAGAATTTAGTTTTTTAAGTTCCCTGTATATTCTGGTTATCAGTCCTTTGTCTGATGTATAATTGGCAAATATTTTCTCCCACTCTGTGGGTGTTCTCTTCAGTTTAGAGACCATTTCTTTTGATGAACAGAAGCTTTTTAGTTTTATGAGGTCCCATTTATCTATGCTATCTCTTAGTTGCTGTGCTGCTGGGGTTTCATTGAGAAAGTTCTTACCTATACCTACTAACTCCAGAGTATTTCCTACTCTTTCTTGTATCAACTTAAGAGTTTGGGGTCTGATATTAAGATCCTTGATCCATTTTGAGTTAATCTTGGTATAGGGTGATATACATGGATCTAGTTTCAGTTTTTTGCAGACTGCTAACCAGTTTTCCCAGCAGTTTTTGTTGAAGAGGCTGCTATTTCTCCATCGTATATTTTTAGCTCCTTTGTCAAAGATAAGTTGCTCATAGTTGTGTGGCTTCATATCTGGATCCTCTATTCTGTTCCACTGGTCTTCATGTCTGTTTTTGTGCCAGTACCATGCTGTTTTTATTGTTATTGCTTTGTAATATAGTTTGAAGTCAGGTATTGTGATACCTCCTGCATTGTTCTTTTGACTGAGTATTGCCTTGGCTATTCGTGGCCTCTTGTGTTTCCATATAAATTTCACAGTAGATTTTTCAATCTCTTTAATGAATGTCATTGGAATTTTGATGGGAATTGCATTAAACATGTAGATTACTTTGGGGAGTATCGACATTTTTACTATGTTGATTCTACCAATCCATGAGCATGGGAGATCTCTCCACTTTCTATAGTCTTCCTCAATCTCTTTCTTCAGAAGTGTATAGTTTTCCTTGTAGAGGTCTTTCACATCTTTTGTTAGGTTTACACCTAGGTATTTGATTTTGTTTGAGGCTATTGTAAATGGAATTGTTTTCATACATTCTTTTTCCGTTTGCTCATTGTTAGTGTATAGAAATGCTAATGATTTTTCTATGTTGATTTTATATCCTGCTACCTTGCTATAGCTATTGATGATGTCTAGAAGCTTCTGAGTAGAGTTTTTTGGGTCTTTAAGGTATAGGATCATGTCGTCTGCAAATAGGGATATTTTGACAGTTTCTTTACCTATTTGTATTCCTTTTATTCCTTCTTCTTGCCTAATTGCTCTGGCTAGGAATTCCAGTACTATGTTGAATAGGAGTGGAGATAGTGGGCATCCTTGTCTGGTTCCTGATTTTAGAGGGAATGGTTTTAATTTTTCTCCGTTAAGTATAATGCTGGCTGTAGGTTTGTCATATATAGCTTTTATAATGTTGAGGAACTTTCCTACTATTCCTAGTTTTCTTAGAGCTTTTATCATGAAATGATGTTGGATCTTATCAAAGGCTTTTTCTGCATCTTTTGAGATGATCAAGTGGTTTTTGTCTTTGCTTCTGTTAATGTGGTTTATTACATTTATTGATTTTTGTATGTTGAACCACCCCTGCATCCCTGGGATGAAGCCTACCTGGTCATGGTGAATAATCTTTTTGATGTGTTGCTGAATTCGATTTGCCATTATTTTGTTGAGGATTTTTGCATCAATGTTCATTAAGGAGATTGGCATATAGTTCTCCTTTTTGGAGGTGTCTTTGCCTGGTTTTGGGATAAGTGTAATACTGGCTTCATCAAATGTGTTTGTCAGTTTTCCTTCCCTTTCTATTTCATGGAACAGTTTAAGGAGGGTTGGTATCAGTTCTTCTTTAAAGGTCTGATAGAATTCAGCAGAGAATCCATCAGGTCCTGGACTTTTCTTTTTGGGGAGACTCTTGATTGCTGCTTCAATTTCATTTTGTGTTATAGGTCTATTCAGGTGATTAATTTCCTCTTGGTTCAGTTTTGGATGATCATATGTATCTAGAAATCTGTCCATTTCTTTTAGATTTTCAAATTTATTTGAATATAGGTTCTCAAAGTAGTCTCTGATGATTTCCTGGACTTCCATGGTGTTTGTTGTTATCTCCCCTTTTGCATTCCTGATTCTACTAATTTGGGTTTTTTCTCTCCTCATTTTAGTCAGGTTTGCCAGGGGTCTATCAATCTTGTTTATTTTTTCAAAGAACCAACTTTTTGTTTCATTAATTCTTTGTATGGTTTTTTTGGTTTCTATTTTGTTGATTTCAGCTCTTATTTTTATTATTTCTCTCCTTCTATTTGTTTTGGGATTTGCTTGTTCTTGTTTTTCTAGGCGTTTGAGATGTATCATTAGGTCATTGATTTGGGATCTTTCAATCTTTTTAATATATGCACTCATGGCTATAAACTTTCCTCTCAAGACTGCCTTAGCTGTGTCCCATAGGTTCCGGTAGGTTGTGTTTTCATTTTCATTGACTTCTAGGAACTTTTTGATTTCCTCTTTTATTGCATCGATGATCCATTCTTCATTAAGTAATGAGTTATTTAGTTTCCAGCTGTTTGCATGTTTTTTGTCTTTACTTTTGTTGTTGAGTTCTACTTTTACTGCATTGTGGTCAGATAGTATGCATGGTATTATTTCTATTTTCTTATATTTGCTGAGGCTTGCTTTGTGCCCTCAGATATGATCTATTTTGGAGAAGGTTCCATGGGCTGCTGAGAAGAATGTATATTGTGTAGAGGTTGGATGAAATGTTCTGTAGACATCTACTAGGTCCACTTGATCTATTGCATATTTTAGATCTTGGATTTCTTTATTGAGTTTTTGTTTGGATGACCTATCTATTGATGATAATGGAGTGTTAAAGTCTCCCACAACCACTGTGTTGGCGTTTATATATGCTTTTAGGTCTTTCAGGGTGTGTTTGATGAAATTGGGTGCGTTGACATTGGGTGCGTACAGATTGATGATTATTATTTCCTTTTGGTCTATTTCCCCTTTTATTAGTATGGAATGTCCTTCTTTATCTCATTTGATCAATGTAGGTTTGAAGTCTACTTTGTCAGAGATAAGTATTGCTACTCCTGCTTGTTTTCGGGGGCCATTGGCTTGGTAAATCTTCTTCCAGCCTTTCATCCTAAGCATATGCTTATTTCTGTCGGTGAGATGAGTCTCACAGGAGACATTCTTAACCAGACCTCCAAGGTGACCCCTCCCAGCACCTGGTTCCCAGAATTATACTTTGACTTAAGAGCCTTATTCACTGGCAGGGGACAATGGGATTTGCGCCAAAGTTACTTCTATGTCTGCCCCGCTCCCCAACCCAACCACAGAAAAAAATGTGGAGGAATCGCAGACTATTATTGTAAGTCATGGGGTTGTGAGAGCTCAGGGGACAAATGGTGGCCACCCCCCAAACAGGGGGACCTTATTCAGTTAAGTAGAGTCTCTCAATCTGGTACTACATACCACCAACCTAGACCTATAAATAAGGGATGCCCAACTCCCCCCAATTGTAATCCCATTATGATAAATTTCACTGATCTAGGAAAAAAGGCAACAAATTGGGAATTGGGTAAATCCTGGGGAGTCAGACTCTACAAAACAAATCATCTAGGAGCCCTTTTTACCTTGCGGCGTGTGCGACAACCAGTCTCTACTCTAACAATAGGACCTAATCTCGTGTTAAGGCCTAATCCTGTGTTAAAGCCAGAGTTGTCTGAGGCAAAATTGGTTCCACGCACAACTCCCCAGACGCCCCAGAACACCACTCCCAATGACTCTCAGAGTCCCAAAGTGACACCCCCAGAACCCACAACCACCGTTCCCTTCACTGTACCACCTAGCCCCCTGGAGACCTTGCTGTTTGCTACATTTGAGACCTTGAATAGGACAGCCCCTTATCTAACTGAGGCTTGCTGGCTTTGCTACAGCCCTTCGCCCCCTTTCTAGGAGGCTATTGGAATCAATTCCTCTTTTGTAGTCAATACCACCACTCCAACGAGTTGGGAGGCCCGACCCACCGACCTGACCATGGCTCAGGTCAGTGGCCAAGGGACTTGTGTAGGGCAGGTCCCAAAAGGAAATAAAAAATTGTGCGCTACTATAATTGAGCACCCAAACTGGAATGCCTCCCATTGGATAACCCCGGCCGGAGGTGCCTGGTGGGCATGCTCGCTGAACAGGCTGACCCCCCACTTGGCTGGATAGGTCTTTAATGCCTCCTGGGAATTCTGCCTGATGGTGATAGTGGTGCCTAGAATCCTCTACCATCCAGCTGAATATCCCATTCTTTACTGGTCTGACCGCCCCCGGGCAAAAAGGGAGCCCATTACCACCCTAACCATCGCTACCCTATTTGGAATAGGCCTGGCAGGGGTGGGTACCGGCATAGCCTCTCTGGCCACTCAGCACTCTGGCCTCACCTCCCTCAGGGCGGCCATCGATGAGGACCAGACCATATTGAAAAATTCATTAGCCACCTTGAAAAATCCCTAACTTCCCTATCCGAGGTAGTCCTCCAGAACCAGAGGGGACTGGACCTACTGTTCCTTAAGAATGGTGGCCTCTGTGTGGCTCTAGGGGAGGAATGTTGCTTTTACGCCGGCCACACTGGGGTTGTTCGCAACTCTATGTCCAAACTTCGGGAAGGCCTAAAGCAACAAAAAAGGGAAAGAGAGGCCAGGGAAGGCTGGTTCGAATCTTGGTTCAACCAGTCCCCTTGGTTAGCTACCCTCCTGTCTGCACTAGCAGGGCCGATAGTAATCCTCCTGTTATTGGTCACCATAGGACCTTGTATTCTAAACCTACTGTGACTTTCATCAAAAACCAAATTAACACTGTCCAACTTCTGGTCCTCCGCCAACAATACCAGGCTCTTCATCCCCTTGAGAATGATTCCTCAATATAGCCCAAAGAAAAGGGGGGAATGAAAGGATGTGCCCTTTGCCCCAGCAGATCCCCATAGCAGAAACCAGTAAAGCCAGCACAGGATGCCCCGTGCAGGATAAGATAAACAGGATGGGGGCAGGTGGAATGTGAGGAATGTGAGGAATGTGAGCAGATTGCGAAAGACGACTAGAAGTACGTGCAAGATGTGCCCTGCCTTGCTTGCTAAATGTAACCGCGTGCGCGAATACTGACCCTTGAATCTATAGGCTAAGAAGTAATGTACTCTTAAATGGGTAGGCTGGAAATGTATGTGGTGTTACAAACTCATTGGCTATGTACTGTGCGGGCTTTTGCTGTAACGGCCGGTAGGGGCCTATATAAGATCTTCCCTAAAGAGGCTCGGGGTCTTGTCTGCCCAATCGGACCTGTGTGTCTGTGTGGGAGCTTGACCCTGGCTTGCCAGCTCAATAAACTCTGCTTTGTTGATTGCATTCACGTGTGACTCTCTGTCTCTCAGAGGAATAGGATTCTCGGACCCTAACAATAGTTAGCTGATTTTTTTTTAAATAGAACAAAAAAGAAAACAAATGTTCCAAGCGCTGGTCTCTATTTCTTCCATATAACAGTATTCAAACTTAGCTTTAGTTTTCTTACATGTAAATAGCTGCCTGTAAGCCTTAATGGCTTAACAGCTTTACAATCCAATCCTCATACACACACACACACACACACACACACACACACTCTCTCTCTCTCTCTCTCTCTCTCTCTCATACACACACTCACATGTGTACTCAATAGCATCACTCTTTTTGTTTTGCTCTGTTTGGTTTTGGTCTCTCAGAAAAGTTTTATTTAAATTGGAATCAGCTATGCAACACACAGGCCACTGCATAGAATTCCATTAACTGCCTTAAAAACATTAGGCTTTGCAGAAATGTCCTCATCAGGGGCCACAAAGGACATTTCCTTTTAGACTACCTCTTCTTTCAGTCACACATGCTTGAGTTGGAATTCAATTATTCTTCTTCCAGACTGAGAAACAGCCCTCAACGTGGGTTCCTCTCTTTACACAATCCACTAGTCTTCTGGGTATCTAGCCACATTTCCCCTGAAGGGTCATGTAGATGACTGCTGTCATTCATTCTTTCCCCATCCCCCATGGGATAGCTAGAAAGCATTCTTAGGATCCCTCAGGAGACTATGGTCATTACAAGTCATTGATTTACTTTTCCTGTTGTCTCCTGAAAATTTTAGTTCATGTGCAAATCCATGCAAAGACAACACAGTATGCAATTTCAAACACTGTGTTTACCTCCCAGCCAGCCCATCCCTTTAAAGCACCCAGCAGTCTAGAATGATGCACTGCAGAACAATGGCACCCTGAAGGTCATAGTCATGCCCTTGAAGAGTTTGTGCTTTAACGTGAGATACTTCAGGTCTGCAGCTTATCTATAAGGAAATGTCCCAGAAAAGGAGACAGAACGAATGGGAGGGAGCTGAGTACAGTGGAAAGAAAACCACACTCAGGACTCAGCCTGCCTAATTGCCATATAGTCAATGAGTACCCAATTAGCAACAACTTCTCTCATCCTGTAATTTCAGTTCATATACCCAACAATTTAAATCTAAAGACAGGTCTTTACACATAATAGGAAAAATGCTAAGAAACATTGATAAAAATTATATACCCAATGCCAAAGTCATATTCTACCAATCAAGACAACTTTTCATTCTTAAGTCCTTTTTTGTTTTTGTTTCTCCTCTGGCAAGACAACTTACATGTTGGAGGAAACTGACTTTTAAATGCAATATGTACATCAGAAGTAAAATGAGGGAGGTCTTCCATGTGATACATATTTGCTCAGTTAACAAATATTTGCTGAGACTCTACCATGTGCCTGCCACATGTGCACTGGGGACACAGTGGTGAAAGGGGGGCCGTGGCAGGTGTTGGGGTCTCTGCCCTCTTGGGGTTCACTAGTCACCTTCATCCCAAGTGTTAATTTCCCAAGTCTTGTTCCAATAGTGTTATCTTTTAATATATGTATTTTTCATTTTATGTATTTGGTTTAGGATTTGAAAGGTGCAGAAGATCATACAGTACACAGTGTCCTACTTCACTCCTCCCCAAGTTTCCCATATCCTTCTCTAGAGGTAACCACCCTTATTAGTTTCTTACATAGCCTTCCGGACAAATGCTATACTATTTGAGCAAACAGGTATATATTATTCTTTCTTTCCCTTTCTTTAGATACAATAAATATACAATAAACATTTGCATGTTCTGTTTTGCACCTCGCTTCTTACACATGGTAAGTCTTAGAGTTCATTCCCTATCAGTATATCATGTGTATAGCTGCATGGTATTCCACTGTTAGATATGGCATAATTTGAACATGTGCCCTTGACAGACAGTTCTGCCACTTTTTATCTTTTATTATACTTTTATTATACTATGAACATATACTTATCATTCAAACTCACATCCTAGTCTATAAAACCACTTGACACTTTTTACTCACTAGTAGAGTGACAGTCCATACATTGAGCATGCAGAGTAAGCAAGTCCTAAGAAACAACAGGGGTTGAACCCGACACCCCCACCACCAGCTAAGCTCCCACCACCCCTGAAGTGAAATGCCAGAGAGAATCACAGTCACTCCCACCTAGTCAGCGTACTTTGTATGTAAGAAAGGGAAAAGGAAAACCCCAACAGAGATCCTGGAAATCTATGAATAATCATATTTCTTTTCTGAGGTTTGCAACCGAGCAACACCAGGGCAGCCCAAAGCTGACTGGATCAGGGTGGAGTAAGCTTCCCAGAGCTGGAACCCCAGTGCCACACATGGAGTTCAGATGCCAGGTAGCACAAATCTGCAAGAATTTCTTGCTTAAAGGCCCTGTTGATACAATTTTTTTCCCCAAAATGCTGTTAAATGCTCTGAGTTTTTCTTTATTCCACTGCAGCTGCAAATTCTGCTCACTCACATGTGCTTACAAGAAGCCTAACTGAGTGCTGCCTTTTAAATCTAACACCTTCTCTTAGGTCCTTTGGCAGCTCCTAAGAGTCCCCCAAAGCAGAGTGGCCCAGCAAGGACCACCCATGCGCAGTGACGTTTATTTGGATAGCATAATCCTTAGGGCAAAGGGCAGTGCTTTGCCACAGGCTCCCACATAGGTGGCTTTGCCCGCCCTTGGTGGCCTGTGGTGGCCGGAACTTCATTACAAAGGCAAACCCTGTCAATAGAAGGACCAGGGTCCTGTCCTCATTACCATGCCATTTAACCTGATGATGGCAGTTTATGAAGTGCCCACACCAGGGAAGGTGCTACGAAGTTCACTACATTTTAAAAGACAGAAAGCACAGTATTGGATGAAGCCAGGTGCACTTCTCCAAAGGCTAACAAGGGTTTTACAGACATGAAAAGGAATTGGTTATATTTTCTCTCACATAAATGGCAAAGGGAGGGCATGAACTCACAAAGCATGAGTATTCACTGATGACATATTAAATGAGTGGGCAGATTGGAATAACGGCCTTATAAACTGCCTGACATAGAACGGCCCCCTCAGGGCCCTGGTGGTGAGCAGATGGCACAGCGGTCATTAGGCACCAAAGGTGACAGATGTGGTCTGTTTGTAATGAATAAGATTCTTGACAATTAAAATTTCTTTCATTAAAGGAACAACAAATGCCAGCAGTCATATTAAGTTCATGGCAGTGTGGCCTAATTCACAAAAACCAGACTTTAAGTTAAAAACATAAAATAAGGTCTGGTAGGTGGTGTGACTTGGCAGTTTCACTCTTTGTTCTTTTCCCAAACCACAGCCAACGGAGGGCACTTTCTGGAAATTCACCAGCAACCACAGGATCTGTAAAATGTTTTGTAGTATTTGATGCACATATTAAAAACATAATGATAATGATATAAAATATAATATATATGCACACATATATAAGAAAAACTTAAAATGAAAAGAAGGGGCTACTATAAATTGTTAATCTCTTTGATGTGGCAATTCTATACCGGGGGCTGTGCCAAAAGTAAGCATTGCTTTCCCATTTGCCAATAAAGAGCCATTTGTGGAAAGATGTTTATAGCAATGCATCCTCTCCAGGCTCCAAGATGACCTAGCCATTCACTCACCTACTGGCACTCCACCCACGTGCAGTCCCAAGTAGAGTAAGGCAGAGGTGAAGGTGGACTACTTCCAGGATCAGATTATGAGAAAACAAGGCTTCCATGACAGTTCTCGTTCTCTCTCTCTCTATCTGTATCTCTCTCTCTCTCTGGGGGAAGTCAGCTGCTGTATCAGAAGCAGTGTTACGGAGAGCCTCATATGAGCAGAAGCTGCCAAGGAGTAAAGATGGAAGTGGATCTTCCAGCCAGTGTTAGAAATATCTTTAAGATACTGGAATGTCATGAGAGAGATGACACAACTCCGAAGTCAATAGGCCAGGCAAAATTTACTTCTGCAGAAGGATACACACCAGAAAGTCTGGAAAGCAAGCACACTGGGCGAGAAGTCCACAGGGCTTTTATCTCTAACGCAATGCTGTCCCTTCCCTGCCCCTGGATTGGGAGGTTTGGGGCTCACAATCTATGCAGTTGGCTAATTAGAAAGGGGCCAGGTTGGGAGGGGGCTTTGGGAACAAAGAACTTTTAAAGCTCAGGAAAGCAATAACTGTTTTAAGTCATCAGCTCCAGAACCAGGGCATCTAGCAGAATTCTTTTCTTTTGTGTGTGTGTGTGTGTGTGTGTGTGTTTGTTTTTCTGTTTGTCCTGGCCCAGCTGAGGATAACAACCCTTTGTTCTTAATAGAAACTTTTATCAGGTTAAGCAGACATGAAGCAAGTTGATAAGGAGGTCATTATTATTAAATTCTTTAACAGAAAAGACCCAACCTAAGCTGATTCTTATACCAGGTGAAGCCCTCAGGTAAGACTGCAGCCCAGGACCACAGCTGACTGCATCCTCATGAAGGAGCCAAGCCCATCCAGGATTCCTGACTCACAGAAACTGCAGGAAAGAGCCAATTTTACTGCTGTAAGGTGCTAAGTTTGTGGTGATTGTTACAAAGCAACAGATAAAAACCAATGCCTGCTACTATCAAGTTAGTGTAACTGGAAATAAGACACACCCAACTGAGAACCTGCTAAGATAACTGTGATACATTATCTGCATGAACTCCTAGGCATTTTTATTTAGAGGTTATAAGGACTTTTGTGCTTTCCCTAGAGAATCACAAGTTTGAGGCGAGACTGGGCTCCATAGAGAGATCCTGTCTAAACAGACAAACAAACAAAACCTCTGAAGCACAAATATACACACTAGTTAAACTATATAGAAATATACACATATGCATTTTCTCAAAAGTAAGTTTAAAATATACAGAACTATGCAAAAATTTTAAAAATCTGTGTATATAAATTGCAAATGCACTATTTAATGTGAATGCAGATGCTAAAGAGAATAGCACTTAACACCCTTGTATTAAGTTTCTGTTTACTGAGGGAACTGATTTCCCTCTGAAGGAACTCATTTCCCCCATGAATATCCGAGGTGGATATATGGAAATGGTAAAACGCATCTGCAAATTCTGCAACACCCCTTGCAGCAAGAGCTGAGATGAATTTCACTTCCCCTTAAATTGGGGCTGTGTTAATGGCTTGTTTATGACCAACAGAAAGACTGGAAGTGACTATTTGTGGTTCCCACGATTACATCAGACAGTCCGCCCAGCTTCTGCCTCCTGAGCGTGGGACACTCACTCTGCAGAAGTCACCCATCCTGTAAGTGTTCTGAGTACTCACGGGCTGGGCAAAACACAGAATCTTGAACAAAATAAGATATGTTTCGGGGAATATATTGAGCAGCAAAGGTGACCAAAACAAGACTGTAAAATAGCATCAATTCTCCCCTGACTCTATAGTCATACACTTTGCTGGATAACACTGAAAAATAGAATTTCTCTCCCCCTCTTTTGAACCTTGGCTAGACTTGCAGCTTCCTTTGGCCAACAGAACACAGCAGAAAAAAGTGTTCTAGTTGCAAGTTTAGGCTTCAAACAGGTTTCTGCCATCTCACTGTTTTTATTCCCTTCCACTGCTGTATGACAAGCTTAGGGAATTGGGTGTGGATGGGCATACCTGTTATCGCAGCTACAATGGATGATCACTGTCTGAGGCCAGCTCAGGCAAAAAGAAGGAGACCCTCTATGAAAAAAAGCAAAAGAACTAAAAGCAAAAGAACTGGGGTCATAGCTCAAGTGGTAGAGTGCTTGCCTACCAAGTTCAAGGCCCTGAGTTCAATCCCAGTAACGCCAAAAAAAAAAAAGAAAGAAACCTAGGCTAGCTTGCTAGAAATGAAAGACCATGTTAAAGGTAAGCAGCTGTCCTACCTAAGCCCAAACCAACCAGCTTAGGGATTTCAACACATGAGTGAACCCCCAGGCAAGACCAAAAGGACTGCCCAGCTGACATGCAGCATGGGAAATAATAAATTTATGTTTCTGTGGATGTTTGTTACATGGCATTATTGTGATAATAGATAGCTAGTACAATAATCACATAAAAACTGATGCACCTTTTATATTACTTGAAAATGGCAGCTTGTAATGTTAGATTACATACAACAAAACTTCTTTCATGAGTCCACACAGAGTAATTAGCATTCGACACCGCCAGCTTCATTTTAGGAATTACTTTGTAACTTAGCTGATCTATATAACTAAGATTGATATATATGAGGGCATATTGGTTGAAAAGAAAGTAGTTGAACCCCAGAGATAGAGCCACTGGCAATGCATGACGTTAGGAGTAATGATTTGGTGGGGTTTTTTTTTTTTTCTTTTTCAAATTGCTTTTCCTCTCTGGTGGCACTTCCTGTTGGTGCTTCTTGATGCTATAGAGAGAAGAACGGTTGAGTCCACTTCCACAAAGGCCAAGGTTAGAACTACCCGTGCTTATTTTGACCCCCACGTTGCTTACCAGAGGAGCAGTAAGGTTCAGACATAACCAAATAGCAGGGTTGATTTTACCACACAATTTTCCTAATAATAGCCACGTGTAATTACATGCATGGCAGCTATGTACCAAACTACTTCAGTGATCTATTTAAGTAATAGAAGCGGAAACTCTCTACATACAATACTTATTAGTCAGAGGAAAAGAGCAACGTAAGTACTATTTACATCAATTTAGATAAGTCCCACTACTAAAGCCAATAGCAAACCATATAATGAAGTGTGGAAGGACATTTTTTGGAACCATATTTATGGCCTTTCTTCTAATCCTGATCTCTGGCAGCCTGTCAAAATTTTCCAAAGGCAACTGTAATTCTAAGCAGGCCAAAAATATACTGCAACTCAGTCTGCCTTTTTTTTAACCTTTCAACTCCAAATGGTCAGCCATAATGGTCAACGTTATGTCGGAGGTCAGGAATTTTAATGGTCAGTTTACTTCTGGCTAATGAGGTTTTCTCTTCTAGCTACGATTTAACTCAAATTGCAGCCTAAAACTGACTCTGGTAATCCATTATAAATGTGGGAAAAGCAGATAAGGTGTCTCCTCCCTGTCCTCCAGTAGGGAGCATCCCTTCCCAATGAAATTGATATCAGTATTTCTGTACATGGCTGCAACCACCCACCAACTTATACACAGCAGCAGAAGTGGGGTGAAGATGGACATACTGCTACACTGGACTGGACAATAAAAAATTTTAATAAAAGGTCAAGACGATGGTGAAAAAGAAGCCACGGGGCAGTATACATGGGTCTGAGGCTAGAGTGTGGGTCTGGACAAAGTGGTATTTATGGTGTATTCCAACACTAAGCCTCGCTGGTGGATATGAATGGGAAAGGTGTTTGGAAGCTGGAGAAACATGTATCGGGCTGATATTGCCTGCTGGAAGCAAAGGCAAACAGAGGCAAGCACCCCCAACTCCCAGCTCTTGTTTTCTGAATCCCATTTCCCAAGTTCACGTCTGCTTACGAAACAGAGCTGTAAGAGAAGGGCACCCCACCTTCACAAAAGAGAAAGAATGGCAGAGAAGCTACAAAATCCATTTTTGAGCCCATTAGAATGTTGAGGTCAAAAGGCAACAAGGTGAGCTGAATACCAAAGGTTAACAGTGCCTCTGAGGGAGAAAAGACACATACACTGTGTCACCTTTGACAGTGCATGGGGACCAGGATGATCAGCCAGAAAGCCCAGTGAGAAGACAACACTGTGGATTATGGCCACTGCTGAGGCTTCCAAGGGTAGTAGAGGACTCTGGACAAGTCTGTCTGTTCTTTGGGCCTGCCACAAGTATAGGAGGTGACCAGTGTCTTGGAAAACTTGGGCTGCTATAACAAAATACCATAGAGTGGGTAGTTTAAACAAAAACCACACTTATCACCCCCAGTCCTGGATGCTGGGAATCCAAGTTCAAGGTGCTAGCAAATTCAATTTCTGCCGAGGGCCCATTTGGTGGCTTGCAGGTGGCCATCTGCTTGTTGTGTCCTCACACAGGAGAGAGAGCGCACAAGCACTGTCTCTCTTCCTCTTCCCCTAACACCATAAATCCCACATGGGGCTCCACCTTCACAGCCTCATCTAAGGCAATTTCCCAAAGGTCCCACCTCCTAATACATCAGATTGGGGGTTGGGGCTTCAACATATGAATTTGGAGAAGGGGATCCAAATGTTCATCCCACACAAATGGCATAAATGGATGGGACTGTGTGTGACTAAATCCTTTCTAATATCAGGCAAAAGCCATCTCCTGCCCTTGTTCCACATTTTACCTTGCTTTGATATGGGACAAATGCAATATGGACACAGGGGACAGACAAGGAAGTCCTCTCCTCCACCCTCCTTTGTCTAGTAAAGATGGCTGCACCGGGGATGGACAAAAGCCACTTCCACTTAAGTAGGGGCTAAGACCCAGGATCCTGCATTGATGGGAAAATTAAATGTTATTAGTAAGAAAAGTAAAGATTTTTCTCTGAGGTTGGAAGACTAGGGTGTGTGCTGCTCTTGTGTTCCCAAAACTAGGAACAGAAGTGGGTGGTTGAGAAGAGTGATGGCCCCACAGAGAACCTGCTCCCTTGTAGACTCGAAGATCTCTCAAGGCCACTTGCAGCACCCATTCCATGTGGCCGCTGCTGACCCTGCCATTAATATTCCTCACCCCTGTCCTCCTCACAAATGCCTGGGCACTGTGGCCACCCACAGAACATGGCCTGTGCTGGCCTATCGTGCCCCTACTCTGATGGCTCTGACACCAACCAGCCCAGCCCTGCTCCAACCTGGCCTCCCCACTCTGTTATGCTGTCCACAGCCCAGATAAGAATTCAGCCACCAGGGTCTGAGACAGAGAGCTGTGAATCCCAGGAAGTGTCTTATTGCTCCTCACTTCTTGGTTCCTCCTCAGTTAGAAAATGAGCTCAGGAGGCCTGTTCACAGTCCCATGGAAGTCTAACAGCAGCATCAATGTCCACACCCTACACTGAGCTGACAATCATTCAGATGACTGCAGTGCCTTTCAAGTACAGCCCCATCACGGTTTCCCAATGTGGGAATGTCTCCTTTCCTCCTTACTTCTTACCCATCACCAACCCAGTCAAAGAAACCCACATCCATATCTCTCACTGCACCATGAACTGTCTCACCGAGTTCCCCTGGCTTAGCTCATTTGCTACTCCAGCCCCTGGCTCCCCCATGCCATCCTGCCTCCTGACCTTCCAGAAGAGAAAAAGGAACTAATTTAATATTTGTTGCACCTACTAGTCAAATAGAGTCCATCCTCCTAAGTTACTACCCCCAAAAGAAAGAAAGGCTTAGCTACCCCTTGAATGACCACGTGGTGGGTAAATAGAGAACTGGGAATGAAGCCATCAACCACACAGTCCCTGTGGTTCCCTCCAGTCCCTGATGGCTCACACGAAGGCCCAAAGAGGACAGGATGGCCAGCTCTACAGGAAGCAGGGCAGAGGCCACCCACTTGAGTCACCCTCCTGCTTCATCAGTGCGGTGTCAGGGCAACCCCTTGGGCTAGGTGATAAGGAAGTGGCAAGATCCATAAGAAGCATTTTCCAGACTTGGACAGAAGAACTGTCCCTCATCTAAGACTCTCCATTGGTCCTCGACTTGATCCCTTAGAAACTCCAGCACTAGCTTCTTTCAATACATAGAGATTAACAGAGAGGAAACAAAGAAAATGAACTTGAGAGCTATAGGAAAGTCAATCCTTGCCTTTTATTTTGAAGACTAAGCTTGGATAGCAGTTAACTTTTAAAATACTATAACCATGGGGCAAATGCCTAAAGATTGATCGGATTAAGTACAAGTCTACAACAACAAAAAAGGTTAACCAATTTCAGTATTCTCCTCAAAATTAAATTGGAATAAACTTGGTTACAAATATAAACAGTAAAGCAGCATTGCTTCCAGGCTATGCAGCAATTACACTGTAACCATGGACAAGAGGAAAATGTGTCCCTTTGATTTCTCAAAATGTATACTTAGGCCAGCAAAGAAACGGTTCATCTCAATTCCTGTAAACTTGAGGCCTCATTTCCCCCCCCTTGAAGAAGCTCTCAAACATCTATAAGATAATGAAAAAAGAACCAGAGGAGCTTGGGAGCACCTAGCCAGGAATTCACTGGCTCTATCCAGTTTCTTGTAGAGATAAAGAAGTAAAAGTTTAAACTTGTGCTGTAACCTCCTGGGTCATTTGAGTGTTCTGAGCATTTACCTTTTTTTAAGTTCCAAGAAAGTAAAGTAAATCTAAAATGTATGATTGAAGAAATATGAAAAGTTTAAGAAAATGAAATCTGAAGGCCTGTATTCTGAACACTGTCCTAACACTATAGCAACTTTGAATTTCCTTTCCAAATGTGAATAACCTTGAGAAAAAAAAGAGGAGGGGGGGAGATTCCCACATCCAGGAAATTTATTCCAGCAATTCTCACAATTCGTTGTCATCGTCCCTTACAACTGAATGACTTCGAGAACACTGGGTTTTAAAAATAGAATCTCCCCTTTTTCTGTCATGTCTTTTAGAGGAAAACCAAAACAAAACAAAGTAAAAATTTTTCAATATCTTGGATTTTTCCAGTTGGCTTTGGAAAGTTGATTGTGGAATAAAATCTGTGGGGAGCTTATTCATTTCCTATTCTTTTTTCTAATTAGCATGATTTACAAACAGTTCTACACAACATAACAGTGAAATTTTTCCTCCTCAGAATCCCTTGAAGACATTTACATAAACAACCAAACTGCATAAGGACTGGATATTCAACATACCCTTCAAAAGTGAAATAGGAAGTAGACAAAATTATCTGAAGAGAACAATTTGAAGTCCTTAACTGTACAAGATGAGCTGTTTTTTATACATACTGTGTATGCTAACAGAGAATTTTAGTCATGCAGAACTCAAAAAAAATTAATACATGCACGCATTTAGACAGAGGGTCAGTACTCAAAAATACTACGTATAAAAATTAGAATTTCATTTTATGAACCATACAGACATATGTATGTAAGTCAGCAAACTGAAGAATGCATACTAAAGAAATTTTCATGTATTTCCTATGAAATGTGTTTTACAAATCTGAAATCAGATTCCAAAATATGAAACCCCCTGCATTTCCAGTATATTATACTGTCACATAAATCTTAAAAACAATGCTTTTAACATTCCTCAGAAAAAATAAGCATGTTCCAGTCATGACGTCCCCCTCTGAAACATTTTTCCAGGACGCCTCACCCATGTAGGGATGAAATGCAGTATCAGCACAGCACTGAGCTCCTTGTTTGCATGGGGTCTTCGCTAGCCACGCCTTGCAAACACAGAGAGAAGCACCAGGGCACTTAGCCATGGTGTGTGCCACCACACTCACCAGAGGTGGCCCAGCAGCAGGTGGGTGTGTGCACACACACAAACACAGACACACAGACACACACACACTGGGCAGGAAGGAGGCAGAGGACACTGAGCTGAGTGGAGAGGGGGATATTTCGAAGGGATCTTCTTACAGGGATGCAGAGAGAAGAGTTTCTTTGTCTCTGTGTCTGAAACTGGAGCACAGATCATGTGCAGAACAGCACTATCTACTCCATCTGACCCCTTCTGATATGACAGGGGTTCAGAGACTCACAAAAGCCTTCTCTTGAGTTGTAGGGGGTAGTTGTACTGTCTTCAGCCTACATTTTCCTCATTTCCTTTAACTTATTCATTCAACAAACATTTATGGAGTCCTTATGTGCCAGGCCACTGTAGGACCTAGGGATACAAGAGAGATGAAAACCTAATATATTCTCTGGCATCCTGGGGTGTATAATTGTGTGTGTGTGTGTGTGTGTGTGTGTTTTGGGAGATGATGGGTGCTAAGAGTTTCTCAGGATAATTTGACTCAGTCAAGAATTCAGGGATACCTCCCCTAAGATAGTTAAGGAATTCAATGAGACCTCTCTACATTGGGTGCTGCAGTGCCAAGGCAGGACAGAGCAGGGAAACACCAAGAAAACCAGTGTGGCCAGAACCTAGATACAGGTAAGCCAATAAGACTACTCCAGAAGTCTGAGGCAGAGAATACTGTGGCCTCTACTCTGGTGTCAACAGTCAGGTTGGACAGAGGCAGTAACACTGAAGAGACATTTCAGAAGTTAAGTCAACAAACAGGGCTAACGACACTGCTTATAAGCTTTCTGTGAAGAGTGAGGCCCAAACAGAGTCTGGATGCTGCCCAAAGTGGCAAAGGAGAATCAGTGCTCATAGCAGCTCAGGGATGGTTCCAAAGCAGGAACCCAGATCCTGCAGTCAGTGGGACACTGAATTTCTTCCTCCCTTCCCAAGCAGGACAGTAGAAATTGATAGAGAAAGGAGAAGGCAGGGTGGAGATTTCTTTCCTTATTTGTAAATCTAAAAAGCCACAGCCTTCTCTAGCGTAAAGCTCTATCCTCAGCAAAATCAGCAATTGCTAGTCTGTGATCATTTTACTCCACAACTGCATCCCCCACAGCACCATTTACTGGGAGGACACAGACTAACAACGATGCAAATCATGGGAACAATGAAAATGTTGACACCATCATCAATCATATAAAATAGTGACCTGAGGGCCCGTCAGCATAACAGACTGCTTCATTCCTGCACAACAATTACCCTGGAATGGAGAAGGCAAATGGAGCTCAAAGGTACTTAACCAAAATCTGTCCCAAGGAGGTTCCAACACCACCTCTGTCTGGTCCGTCATTCGGTTCAGAGTCCTAAGATCCCTTTCATGGTTTCAGTTCTAAAACTGTTCTTACTTATTTGGGCCAAAGGGCATGTTTGCTCCTGAGAACAACTTAGTATCTGAATTTCTTTGTGCTTACCAAGCATAAAACCTCTGATGACAGCCAAGTGTGGTGGTACACACCTGTAATCCCAGCTCTTGGGAGGCTGAAGCAGACCTCCAAGAATCATGACCTCCAAACCAACCTAAGCTACACAGCAAGACCTCAAAAAAAAACAGATCCTGAGATGACATATCAACATTTCCTCCCATCCCAGTCTTAAGTACACAACACTTACAAATCTGGCTAGAATTTATAGCCAAGAGAGTGTCTATAAAATTCTCTACAATTTAGATGACACACAGGAGACACTGTCAGTGTGTGACTCAAAGTGTCTCTAAAGTCCTTAGTCTTTAATTTCCAATTGCGTTGGTCCCTGTAATCTTTCTGACCCATATTTTTACGCCCAGACCTACTTCCACTGAACCGCAAATAAACTCATATATGCATTATAGATTATAGGCAAAAAAAATTTTAAGATACCAAAAACTTAGATAAGCTCAAAAATATGACAGGTGACTGTTCTGCTAAATTCTATCTAAACTTCTAGTTTATGTTTTGAAGAACTGTGGTTGATGGGAAAAAAGCATTGTGATGAAGTCTTCGGTTGGGTTCCTGAAGATCAGAATCTGAGATGGGAATCTGGATATACTCCTCCAGTGAAGGACCACGGGACCTTGGCAGTGTACACTTACATGCGCTGGGGACCAGGGGTATTGTCCAGCTAGGGACCTGCACCAGACACCAACAACGTGAACACCGGGCTGTTTTGACAGCGCAGACTTGCTTTCTTATAAAACTTTTCAGTGAGGTATTATGACCCCTTTCTCTTTACAGAAGAGAAAGGTAAAACTGAAGTGGCACCACTCATGCAAAACCGGAGACACAATTAGCAGAGCTGATACTTTAACCTGGATCTTTGAACTTGAACTTCCATTTCTACAACCCGATAGATTTATTCAACCTAATAGCCTGGAGACCTTCCCAATATAAAATACCTAGATATGTTGGATAAAATACAGTAAGCATCATTTTACAAACTTGGTTAAGCTCAGAGAGAGAAAAGGTTATGCCCAGAAGCCAAGCTCAGAAGAGGACACTGAGTGTCAAGCAGGAGCTCCGGCCCATGAGGACGACAGTGTGAACCTCAGGACTTTAGGTTTTAATGGCCAAAGACAGCTGAGGGCTTACTATTGGACCCAAAAGAGGGATGGGATCAGAACCAAGCACCACATGTATCTCAGCCCATTTTGTGCTTCTGTAACAGAGTACCACAGACTGGATAATTTTATAAACAATAGAACTTTATTTGCTCACAGTTCACGAGTCTGGTCGGAGATCCAGGGACCACATCTGGTGAGGGTCTTCTCACAGCATCATCCCATGTTGGAAAGCAGAAGGGCAAGTGTGCAGGAGAGGAGCCATTATAAACAGCATTAATCCACTCGTGAGGGTGGGGCATGACCTAACCACCACCATTAGGCCCCACCTCCCAGCACTGTTGCACTGAGGATTAAGTTTGCAACCCATGCTTTGGGGGGAGGGGAATACAATAAATGTATGTAAAACAGAGACTTTCACAGGACCACTGTATACCTTGTGCAAGGATGCCCGCCCCAGTGTGGCCTCTGCGTGGGAGAAGAAAAAGTATCTGAGAGCATTCATTAATGGGACCCACTTCCATTTGAGTTTCAAAGCAAAATCTACACTACCACTGGGAATAAGAACTCGTAATAAAAGACTGATTAACATATGTGTCTCAGATCAAAGACATCTGGAGCACCAATCAGAAGCAAGCACAAAACCTCGCTATAGACAAATACCTTTAACCAGACCCCAAGGAATTGCACAGACATATAGTCCACTGAAGATCAACCCACAAATCAAAACTACAAAATTCCCGCAGGGTGGAGGTGGGGGTCGGGGTAAGCCCACCAGGAACACACCCACAGACCTAATAAACAGCAAAACCAGACCCTCGTGCTTCCATCCTCCTGTCTAGCTAGCAGGAGGTTAACAGATAGGACAGCTTCAGACTCAGCCGCTGTATTCCTGGAAATGCAACCGTGCTCCACTGCAATG
The DNA here is from genome assembly GCF_047511655.1 of Castor canadensis. Classification (NCBI taxonomy): domain Eukaryota; kingdom Metazoa; phylum Chordata; class Mammalia; order Rodentia; family Castoridae; genus Castor; species Castor canadensis. The sequence goes on from NC_133386.1 coordinate 16,985,439, forward strand.
CATTAAAAGGTCTTTTCAAACACTCAAGAGTTACACTTTGAATTTGGTCTTAAGGGAAAACTGAATGTGGCTTTCTAATTCCTAAACATAGAAAGACTTACCGATGTCTTTCTCAGATAATTTAAACATAGGCCCAACCAGAGGAACTCAGGGGGAAGAGATTCTTCCTGAATTTCCTTAGGATTTCAGGCATCCGTGAGGATTCCTCTAGAGCCACGTGTCTCAGCCAGTGTTCCAAAAAAGAGAAGAAAACCTTCTGATCTGAAAATGTTATGTAATAGGAAAGAGGGTGGGGGAGGAGGCTGCATTATTTGCCAATTAAAACGGTAACGAGACTAGAGAAACCCAACTCCTTTGTATTTGGCAGTCCCTCTGATGGTGAATCACAAATAATACAAATATCTCTTGAAAAACTCCAAAATGGCCTGCTGTAAACAACGAATACTCCTCACAACGGTAATGCAGGCACAGATGATAACTCAAAGTCTCACGCCATGAGAGACGGGGATACATTCCAACTCGGACTGACAGCCAGACCTTGAAATAACTAAGAGGAAAGGGAGTCCTTCTGACTTTCAGTGCTTTGCTTGAATTAAGGACAAAAGGTGGGGAAAAAGAAACTGGAAGGAGACCACGCGGTGAGGGGAAGCAGGAATCCTTCTGTGTTGATGGTCACACAGGCCTGGCACAGGCAAGGTGTTAATAGCACCTCACTGACTCCTCACCAAATCCCTATGAGGCTGGTTTCTGAGCCACATCCACAGATGGGAAAACGCATTGAGGGCCCATGATTACTCAATATCAAGGCCGTAGGGCCACTGGGCAGCAGAATCTGTCACATCTTTCTGACACCAAAGCCTAGCAGTTTCATAAAATCCACATTTGAGTCAAAAGGTTTACAGAAGCCAGGGAAGGAGAGGACTTTCTTCAGGGAGCAAAAAGCTGTCATATTGACCGTGGGGTTCAGATTTAATGTCACATGTGTTTTACGTTGGCACCCAGGAGAGAGACAGAGAGAGAGAGAGACATCCTACAGCCTCCTCCCAATTTTACTTCCCATATAGGCCAAAATGAGGTCCAGTGAGGCTCACCTCACAATGAATGCCACCACCCATGAAAAGGATGCCAGCTGTATGTCACACACAGGAAAAACAAAGGATTGAGGATGAGCTTTTGAGTTTCGTAGTACTTTCTGTTAAGAATGAGGATACAAATAGTAATTGGGTTAAGAGAAAGGAGAGAGAAGAAACTGGGAAGCAAGAGGAAAGGGGGAAGCAAGGAAAGACAAAAAAGGAGAGGAGGAGGAAGGAAGAGAAGGAGAAAAGGTAGGAAGGAGGGTCAGGTAGAGAGGAAGAAGGGAGAAAGAAAAGAAGAATGTCAAAAGGAGGAAAAACAGGAGTGAGGGAGACATAAGGGGCAGATAAAAGAAGAGGCAAACAAGAATGGGTTCAGTCAAGAGAGACAAAAATTCTTTCCCTGAGCAAAAGAAGCCACATGTGGTAGTGGGGCTTTATACCCAGATCTGATAACTTCCACTTAAAATTACCAAGAAATATTTCTGTTTTGTTACAGCAGATCCTACCTTCCTTCTAGGTATGCAGATGAATATCCTGAAGAGAAGGGCAAAGGCCTGTGAGGATTTTCATCTTAGTCCTCCTCCTGCAGAAGGTAATTCCGAACCACCTCTCAGTGTCTGGGGTGGTGAAAGTTACCCGAGAACAGTTGGCCCCTGTATCTCAATAGGAATATTGGTGCAATTACCCACCATGCTGTCCAATTTTGTTTGTTGAGTGATTAAACCACAGCTACCTTAGGCCTACACAAGATGAATTGAACCATAAATATTTTCCTGATGATAGTACATGCAAGTGTAGTTAAGAGCCAGCCTTCTGTTTTGCATATAAAAAACTACCTCTGCAAGTAAAATTAATGTTTATCACTACAACCATCCCACAATGATTCAGCAGAATGAGTGAATCAATATTATCACATTAACATTGATCACATCTGACATAACAGTTATACAAATCAAGCCCAGGACATGGTTTTGCTGCTCTGCTAGAATGCAAAAAATACATAATCTAAGCAACGATGAATATTTCAGAGCAGAGCAAACCACAGGCCCGCACTCACTCCACACCCCCACCTGAAGAAGGTATTCTACCTAAGGGTATAGTTGAGTTTGTTTTTTTTCAAAAGTATCTGAGTAAAATATAACAGACATTGAGAGGATTTTTTTATGGGTGAGAGAGAAAAAAAATTTTAAGACCTAGTACAGAGTTTTGAGCCCTGCCCAAAACTGACTCTTTAAGAAAACATGTTCGTACCAAGTCCAAGAACTCAAACAAGGAGGCACATTGTGTCATAAATCAGAAGCATGTCAGCAACACGCATGTGTTCACGAGGAGAGCAGTAAGAGAGGTGACCTTCCAAGTTAGCCAGCCAGGAAGGGCCTCTCACTGTCTTTTAGAGAGCAGGGAACCACCAAAGACCTCAGAATTGAGCATGTTCCCCCGAACACTGCAAGCCAGGGGTGCCCTCTTATCCACCTTACTGATCTCAGACCTCCATTCCCACTCATCTCACCCAACACACTCAAATATTTCTTACCACACTTTGTAAAGTTCTAAAATTTATTTCCGTTTGCCAAAATGTGTTACAAATTACGTCACAGACAACAAAAGACATGGTTCATTGCAATTTGACCAGAAGCAGAACTCAAGAAACTGTAGGTCCATAAGGCTTTGCATCAACAACCAGTGCCCTTTAATATTTCCAAACAGTATGAGTCAGGGCTGTGTTCAGGATGACTGACTGCCTTTCCATAGGATGTGGAAAAGACAACGCAGCCTTCCAAGAAAGCTTGGACCCACTGAATGCCCAGACTTTGAAAAGGACAGAAACATGCATCAGGTGTGGAGAACATGGTAGAAATAACCTCCACACTTCATTCATCGCTTCATGTTTTCATGGGCCTCAAAGGACAGGCCTTCCTCATAAAGCTTCTGGGAGATCATCTGAGGTCCTGGGGCTCCAGACCGGCTGCCACCTCTATGAGGTTCTGGCCAGAGGGGGGCAGGTGCGTGGCTCTGGGTCCCAGCAAGCCATGTATGAGTAGCATCTTCTGACAGTGGGCCTTCTTGCCTTCCCACAGGTCCTCACATATTTATTCCCACCTCTAAATGCTGGACCCCTGACCCAAGAATTGGTCATCTATAAGATCATGGAATCTCCCAGTCAAGACTCACAATAACATATGAGGAGATTCTATATTTTTAATCAGACCACCCTAGCATTTTTTTTTACTAGGAAAACGTGACTCCCTTATAAATAAATATTTGCTCTGGAATAAAGAAGTACAATACCCTCATCATTCAACTGCTGCGATTATTTGGGCTGGTGGAGTGGCTCGAGCGGTAGAATGTCTGTCTAGCAAGTGTGAAGTCCTGAGTTCCAACCCCAGCACCAAAAAACAACGTAGTTATTAGAAGAAAAACTTTACCACCTGTTCTTCCAGCTCAAGAGAAATTTAAAGCTGTTCTGAGGAAGGCGGTTCATCCTTCACCACCAAAAACCACACCCCTAAAATATAAACAAGGGCTTAGAATTTTCTAGAATATTGATTCGATATTCAATTTCCTAACAAAGGAAAAAAGTACCTTCAAATACAACAGCAACAAATGATCCGTGATGGTTCAAAGTGTCTTGGGAGAAACCTTGGGGTCAAGTATTTAAAAATACAGAGCTGAAGGCTTGGCTTGGTACATTCACTTTGGAAAACTGAACAGAGTCCTGCCTATGAACTCAGCCTGCAAACCACCCTTCTGTCCATCTGTGGCAGAGGCACGAAGGCAAAGCATGAGTGCACACGTGCATTCAGAGTCACGAACCTGAATGAAGTAGAGAAAACATTGTAACAGAGTGACTCACAAGTGCAAAGAGGACCAGTGCAGCCGTGAACCCAAAAGCACACAGACTATAGGGTTCCAATTAAAAGGGCTCCCAAACCAGGCAGGGACCACTGGAGTTAGAAGTGGGAAAGGGGAGAGGACTGTCAGTGAGGGGACCCAGTACGTACTGTGTGGACCAGGTACTGGCTGTAGGGGTAGAGTCACTTCATGAGGACTTGGTAACCTGTCACATGATTTGTGACATGCTTCTTACTGTATGCACAAATCACATGCGTTACCTTCACTTTGTTTTTTATTTATTACAAAAGTAACTCCTATTCAATGTACAATATATAGAAAATACAGGTAAAAAAATTACCTGTTTATTATCCCTGGCTGGATGTTCAGAATAACTATACAGGGATCATTCCCTATCAGCATAACAATTTTGTTTCTACTTGATTATCAGAAATCATTGCATGTCATTAAGTAGCCCTCTACATATTTTCAACTGCTGTATCACAACCCATAACATGAATGTACAATGAATTATTTAGCCAACACTTGTTTTGTTGCACATTTAGTTGTTTATAGTTCATTATTATAATCAACACTGTAAGAAACATCCATCATTAGATCTTTAACCACAAATGATTATTTTCTTAAGATAAATTCCCTAAAGAATGCTTGAATCAAAGGGTATGTAAAAACATTAACTAACCCCTCCAGGAAGGAGTTTTGCTAATTTATATTCTCAACAAATGTGTTGAGGAGTCCTGTTCGTATGAGGTTAATTTTTAAACAGTACATACAGCAAGAAATATTTCAGGCAATATTATATCAAACTCTGGATTTTTTTCACTCACATGTAGGATTTTTCTTAACAGATCTGCGAACATGGTGAAAAAAGTTAAACTATAAAGATTCCAATAAGATTGAAACGCTCAGCTACATGAGATACAAGTAGTTTTGGACAGTCTCGCTGAATCACAAGATGACAGCAAAAAAAAAGTGACAACAGGGCATCCAGATGATCCTCACGCATTCTCCTTGGAGAACATTTTAAACTTGTCTTCATCCTTCAGTCACAAATGTCCAGAAGACCATGCAGTTTGCACATGTCACAGACGAGCTGAACACAGAGCCTGGATGTGGCATGTGTAGGACAGGGAGACTGGGAGCCCTCACTGTCAGCCTAGGACCATGGTGGACAAAGTGACAGGTACTTGCTCTTTTCATGTTATGAAACTCCTACAACCTGTATTTGGGGTTGCATAAGCCCAAGGATAATTTATTTAAGAATAGAAAGTGTTTAAAAAAGCATGCTAATGGGAAACAGATTATTTTCTGGGTCATCATCAATAATTAATCCCAATATCCTAAAATCCTGTAAGGTCTTTGCAAGGCAGTGGAGCAAGACACCGTCTTCCCCTTCGCTGCCTGCTCACTGCAGCTCTTGTCATTCTTCTGGGGCAACTTTGCCGTCTTCCTTTGAGGCCTCTGCAAACTGTTTCCCCTCAGCTGCTGCTTTCTAGCACCAAAGGCAACTAGATCACCCATTTGAGAACAGGGCTTCCCTTTGATTGTTCTAGATAAGTCTACAAGTTCAGCTACCTCATCGCAGGTCATGTGATCGGTGGGTGCTTTGGTGCCAGACTTCTTCTTTCAACAATCTTTTAAAAACTGAGCTTTCTGCTAATAGCCCCAGGTTCCCACTTGACATGAGACTATCAAGAAAAACATAAACTACAGGATCCTGGTATGGAATTCCTGAATGCACATTTCCCCCTTATGGTCACTCTACACAGATGCAAAAAAAAAAAAAAGGATTTACTATTCCATCTCAAGGAAAACAGACTATCTAGGACAAGTAGTCACAAGACCTAGGACAACAAGAGTATTGAGTTTAAGTGTTTTCTCCAGAGTGCTTAGTGATGAGGATGCCCCCAACCTCAGACTGACAGAGGAGAAGCCATTTTTCCCCTAGGAAGAAAATGAGTGGAAATACTGACTTGGAGTTAATACCACACACTTCTTATGAGTGGGATTCTGGTAAACATAAACAATGGAAGATATATGTAACAAAAATACATGTGACCACAAAATAGTTTCAATGTGGAAAACTGGTTAAAACATTGCATGCACATTCTAGGAAAGGATGACAGACGTACTATTTGACCCTTGCTTCGTCTCAGTGGCTGTGACAAGCTTACTCATCCACTGAGCAGGGTTTCTCAGCCCCCATCTACTGACATTTGAGCTAGGTGATTCTTTGTAGTGGGGTCCTGCTCTGCGTACCTTAAGACATTCAGCAGCATCCCTGACATCTGGCTGCAAAATGCCAGCACTAACTCCAAGTCTCCACATTTTGCCAAACATCCCCTAATTTAACCAAATGGCCCCTGTGGGAACCAATATGTTGACCTGGTGAGCGTGGTGAAGTCAGAACAGCATTTGATCAATACAGGTCCTCCAGATTCAGCAGTTGGAGAACATGTCACCTGGTCACCAAGGTTCTTCACCCAGACCCAGCATGGTACTCAGTTATACCCTGTGAGGGAAGCAGGACTGGGCAGAGGGACATAGCTAACTGTAAAACAACTGCAGCAAATCCTTGGCTGCTCCCATGGTAGCTCAGGAGCTGACAAAGCCCTTCAGAGTTGTCTCAAGTGGGCAAGGCCTCTGTCCACACACACACACACACACACACACACACACACACACACACACCAACAAGGCACTAGATGAGGGCTTCCCTGAGGGAACCTTGGGTGAGGAGGCGTGGGACACACTTCCAGGCTGATGGTGGGGTCAGTTGTAAGCAACAGCAGCCAACATTGAGAGGCTGAGCGATTGAGTGCCTCTCGGATGGTGACAAGTCCAGCATCCACTAGGGATGTGGAAGTGACATTTACCAGTCACAGTGAGCAGGAGAGCAGACTTGGGAATCAGATTTCCTAGACAGGAAGCCCATCTACCCCAGGGCTCACTGACCTGCCTTTATCTAAATCACAGGTCTCTTTTTCAGACCCCATGGCTTCTCCTACTCCAGGGACAGTCAGTAGCAGTGCACCATGGGGGATTATTCTATACCAGGCATTGTTAGGCACTGGAGAGAGAAAAGAACAAAGCAGTCTCCACTCACCAGAAGTTTCTGTTCTACCTAAAAGTCACAAAAGAGCAAGGAGTGAGATCAGCACAGTCATGTATGTGACCTAAGCTCTGTCCACACAGATGGGCTGCAGAGAGAGACTCTTAGTGAACTCGGCCAGGGAACTTGGCCCAGGAAGTAGCTAAAGTTTGAAACTGCTTTACAGATAAACAAAACAATAGTGTGAATTTAAGAAAAGAGAAAGAATGGTGCACTCCTGTAATCCTAGCACTCAGGAGGTTGAGGCAGGAAGATTGAGAGTTCAATGCCAGCCTGAACTACATAGGGAGAAACTGTCCCAAAAAACACAAGAGGAGGAAAGGGGAAGAGGGGGAGGAAAGAAAAGCGCCAAAAGAATCAGTTATCCTGCAGAAAACCAACAGGAGTGTAAGTCTAAAAATACCTTGAAACCTTGGTGACTGAGTAAAAAGTTTTGGCTTTACCAAATATGTCTGATGTTTATTTGTGAGCCTCCATTATCATGATATTTTCAGTGTTGCATTATTTTCTTTTGATTCAATTATCAAAAACACTTATAAAATAAAGAAAATACTTTTGAAAGCCTGTGTGCCATGTGTGTGTCTAATCTGTAAAGTGGTTCTAGATCCTTGTTCCTCCTAACAATGGCCTGAGCAATATAGTTTCTTTCAGAACACTCCATTAGCTGCAGATTCCATCCAGCAGGTTTGGGTAGGCCTGAGAGTCTGAGGTTACAAGAGATGCCAGTACTGCTGATTCACAGACCACACGTTGAGTAGCTAGTTTCTAGATCTTTCAGCTCAAATGGCTGGTAAAATTCAGGTGGAGAAATAATTGAGTGTCCAGGAAAGAATAAGAAGGGTGGAAACAACACTGAACCAAGGAACTAGTAGTTTAAACTTCTGTCTCAACAGCAAAGTGAATCCTAATTAAAACTTTCATCAGACCAACAACACTTCCTTCAGCACTGAGACATGCTGTCTCTGGATCTGAGGTCCCATCAGCGGGCAGACATCAGCTCGAGACTCTGGATATATTATTTACAACATAAATACCACAAAACAACATTACTCTGTGTGAAAATGGGCCAGCCCATAGCCACAGCGGTCTCCTGAGCGGAACTGCCATTCACAACTATTTACTTCAAACGCCAGAGCTGAGCTTTTAAGTAAAAATAACTTGTGACAGACATCATGTTGATGAGATGGTTATTGGACCTTCTTAATGAAGGAACAAAGCTGATCTTAAAATTAACACAAAGAGCCACAAGTGGCTGAGTTTCTCTTGACAGTTTTATTCTAGAGGCTAGCATTATTCGAGCAGTTTACCATTTTTTAAAAGAGCTCTTAAGACAAATTATAAATCAGCATCTTGGATCGTATTTTTATCAGCCACCCAGATGGGATGTGTTTGAAAGCTGTTATACGAGGATGATGACTGATCTGTGTGACTGATTCAATTTTACGGACACGGGCAGAACACTATGAAATGAATAATGGTTTAATAACAGTATTTTAAAAAGAAATTCCTAATGGATTTTAATGATCTTTTCACGCAATAACCCATCCTCCAAGTCACTTGTATCTGTATTGTTTAAACACCCAATGAAGTTTATCCTGGTTAATAAAATAACTCACTAAGTAGTGTGTGTATGTGTGTATAAGCTTTGGGGGCTGGTACAATTTATTTTTTAAAACTAATCTAAAATTCCGGAAGGTAACTTATTTTTAAAATAATAGGAGAAAAGTATTCACAAAGATTCAGAATGTGATATGAGAGGCTTTGATTATAATTTTTAGTAGCACTGTCATTACTTGAATTGTCAAGATTCATGACGGCAGAATTTATATTAAACAAAAAAGACTCAAGATTGAGTTCTAATTATAGGATATTATTTTTAGAAGCTGGCATAATTTTTTGTATGAATGAGACTAAATAAAATTTTCTTATTAAATTATGCCCCCCCATAAAAAGCAAATACTGTTATTCTACTTCTCTATATTTATGTCAGTCCCTCAGTTCATACATTTTTCATGATCAAGGAATCAATAATGAGTAAATATGTATATTTTAATGAGCTAATTTGTTTTAGATATGTGGTTTAGGGCATTCAGTTACAGTCAATGCTTTTTGTACATTTTTCTACATCTTTAATATCATTCAATTGTTCAAGTACTCATTATAAAATATATGGAAATCTCTTGAATTCTCTTCCAAATGATTAATAGTGTTAGTATAACTTTGATTTTAAGGATATTTTATTGTAATCCATTTTTAATAGACATTTACTATAGTTTTATTATACTTTATTATTTAATATTCAAATAATCAGAATGCAGAATTGTCCACCTTTCTGCATAAATGGTACTTTACTGGGGTTTGTTTGTTTTGGGCAGTACTGAGGTTTGAATTCAGGGCCTCGCACTTGCTAGGCAGGCACTCTACCACTTGAGCCAGCCCTTGTTGGTCATTTTTAAAAGTATGTAATCCCAATAACAACTGGACGTACTACTCTAGTCTTTATCAGTGATGTTCCTATGCTTTGCCTCATTCAATCTCACACAGCCTCTGAGAGAGGCATTACTACAGTCCTTGTTTTCATATCTGAAGAGTCCCAAAGAAGTAATGTTTTCTCCCCAAATCATCTAGCTATTGGTAAGGAAAGTTAGGATTCGAATCTCGGTTTTTGCTGCTTTTCTCCTCTTGACGCACAACATGAAGTGTGACACAGCCTATAAAGATGATGGCCTAAGACTTGTAATGCAGAAATGCAGCTGTGTTCTTCAAAAGCAGTGAAATTTTTCATGGCCATGCTTGGCTGTTACTGAGTCTTCTCCACTTCATGACTAAGACATTTCAAGATGCCTGAAACAAAATGCAACATCTTGCTATTCGCACAGCTTGTTGATTCTACCTGACTTGGTACAGCATTACTATTTACCACTCACTCATTCACTCATCGCACAACTACTTACTGGACATCTACCATGAAGCAAGCACTGTGCTTTGAGTCTTTCCCATGATGTCCCCATTGATACACCCAATCTAAACAGCCCAGACACATCCAATTTTCCACTTGTCTTCCTTCCAAAGGTCTACTCAGATTGCAGCAAAGTCTATGAATTTATAAATTCCCTGTATATATATATGCAAACCAAGGTGGCCTTACATGTGGGGGACAACTCCTAATGTATGGGACAAGTCACTCACTGGTAGAACTTGATGTTAGATGGTGCATGGGTTGGTAAACATTACTTGGACTTGTATTAAAAGAATGTTATCTCTTCAACAATTCTCTTTCAATCTTTCTGATTGATTGCATAAAAAAGTGTCATAGTTGGGGGCAAGTACATTTTTAACATCTCTAATAACTTGATAACCTCTATTTTTAGCCAAGAGAAATCTTCAGATTCAAAACCTTGAACAGTAACTCTATGAAGTTAAAGTTTAATATATCTTTTCATGGCGTTTATTTTTAGTATTACCTTTTGTTCATAGCAAGTGAAACTGGTGTTAAATTTCCATATGGAACAGGGATATAAAGTTTCTTTTATAAATTATTTTTATATAAAAGCCAGTCTATATTTAAAATTATGGAGCACATGGTGTTAGATGAAAGTGGGTGATATGGCATAAATTATGATAATACAGAAATTGCTGCAATAAGAGGAAAGCAGTGGATTAGTCACAGGCAGCCAGCATCTAGATCAGGTTGTGTGACTCTGAAGATGTCACTAAACCTTGCAGCTTTATCATCTTCATCTGTAAAATGTGGGGTTGGAAAAGATGTGTACTACAACATGTTTCTGCCCTCAGCCCCCTAGGGGTACTTTACACTCCCTCGGGGCAGGGGCCCTTACTGTTACAATGACAGCAGACTGATCATTGGAAGATTGGAAGGACATGTGTGATTTTCACAAGTTCTCCAGGCTTCCATGCCCCAGTTTAGTCTCTTCATCATGCTAAGAACATGTCTAAGAGTTGAGACTCACCAGGTGAAATCATCTCCAATGCCTCTACCTCTTCCAGTCCTAAAAGTCTAAGCTTGGAGTTTCTATGTAAGTGTTGGTGCAAACATATCAAGGACATTTGTGGTAAGAAGAAAACATGTCTGAGATTTTCCTAAGAAGGAAGAATGTTTAAAATATGGTAGCTCTGCTTCTTTAGGAAGAAGGTATCCATGGGCAAGACTCCAGAAAAATACTTTCTGCAACACTGATTAAACTTGAGCTCTGTTAGACAAGGAGAATAGGACGTACATAAACCTGGGAAAACACTCTTATCTGATTACAGGAGTATTGTACACGTGTGTGAGTGCACATAGACATGTGTTGACACGTCTGTATGTGCACTTATATGCATATACCTATACATATATAATAAAATACAGTGGCCTCTCACTGATCTATAACTCAGTGTCTAGACATTTCTTCAATTGGAATTAACCTGAGCATCAGTATATAAACAGTCAAAAGAAATACCACAAAGTCTTTCCACCAGAGCCCGTGTTCCCTCTAAGAAATCCACTCCCAGTCATTCATAAAGGCAGCTAACAAGAGAAGAAAAAAAAAAAATACTGAGAAACACTAAATTAAATAGGATTAAATGAGAGCTCTTTCCTACAGAACTTTGCGGAGCTTTTCATATGTTAAAGTGTACGGAGAGCCCCCAAGGACAGAATAGTTCATTTATTTCCTAAACTTCGTGACCAAAGGTCCTCTTTCTTTTCAAAGCCACATTACCATTTGCAGTGATGAAGCCTAAATTCTGCAGAACTACAGCCCTTTCACTTTTGCATTTTCCAAGGGCTTTCACATATACTCATCTCATTTCACTCTCACAATACCCCCAGAGTGGGTTGAGTGGGAATTCTGATTTCCCAGTAATGAGGAAGAGGCCAGGGAAAGGCCAGGGCCAGGCCCTGCCACCCTGCTCGCTCCTCCAGACATAGGACCCTCACTGGAGTCAGTTCACTAAGTTCTCCAGGCCTTTGATCCCATCTCTTCTCCAGAGGTGGGGACTTCCTTGCAAATATCCAGTAAGGTACTTAGAGGAGGCACTCATGCAAAAGGATTTTCTCTGAAAGTACACCCAAACTTTCAAATTATTCCTTTAGAGAGCCATTATGAAAATTTAATATTACAGAATACTCTTCCTCAAGTGTTTATTTCACTTCCTCAGTGAAATGACAATGGTCTGAAATCTATACTTGAAAATGTGTCAAGAGTGCTGAGCTGATGGAAGTAGAGAGATATTTCTAAAATAATCAGGAATTTTCCAGGAGGTTTTAGGTAGCACTTTTTGGTTGGGAAAAAAAAAAAAAAGTTCCACAAAGAACATTTTTTGGTAAAGTAAAAGCTTAGTCATTCAGAAGAAAAAGAGAAGTCCCCTCTGGGGACCCACAAGGGTAAGGGCAGCCATAGTTGTGGGCCTCAGCCCCGGGAGGTGGGGTGGGCCTTGAAGAAAAGAACAGAGGGGCAAAAGGGCCACCTCCACCTCCTTCTTCCACAGGGATGGGGAACAAAGGGGAGAGAATGGGCTGTGCTGTGGGCCATGCCTTCTGGATAGGACAGAGTAAGACAGGCCTTAGGCAGTGCCTCAGAAGACCAGAGCTGTGGCTCTAGACCCCACCTCACCACAAATGGCTTGATAATCCTCAGTCAATCAATCACCAAAGCTTCTGGGTTTCACACTGAAGTACACACACTGTCAGCTATGATACCGTTCATGCTTACAGACCACAGGTGACCCAAAATGGACTCAGATCTGAGAGCCTCCTGCCAGGTCCCACCATGACCCAGGAATCCTCACAGGAACACGGACCACCCCACTGTGCCCTGCCCAAGGTGGTCTGGGAGGAGTGGGGCAGAGCCCCAGTGCCCATACCCTCCCAGAACGAGAGCACCACTGTGCAACTAGTCCCAGGGGTGCCTTTTTCTATTTCCTATAGAGCTATGGATCTGGTAGACACTGGATCCTAAGGACTTAAAATCCTTTACTCAAATCACTTGAAGCCAAAGAAAATAAGACCAAAAAAACAAAACTCTAACTGGCTAAATCTCCTGTCTTGCTTCTGAATTATTATTAATTTTTTGGAGGGGCAGTGCTGGGATTTGAACTCAGGGCCTCAGGCCTGCTATGCAGGTGCTCTACCACTTGAGTCACTCCACCAGCCCTGTTTTGTATTGGATCTTTTCAAGATAGGGTCTCACTGAGGCTGGAGCTGGCTTTGAAATGTGATGCTCCTGATCTCTGCCTCCTGAGTAGCTAGGATTACAGGCGTAAGCCATGGACATCAGGCTAAAATTATTATTTAAAAGACAAAATAAAGAAGTTTAATAACTGCCTGAGTAATTTAGAAAACACTGAGAAATGTGACTACACAGCCCAGGACTGCGGCTTGATTCCTCTTTCCAAACTGAAAATTAAATGAAAAGTCAATTTATCATAGCAATTATCATGTTATTTTTCTTTTTCATATTTTAATTTTGTTGCTATGCAAATACAAAAGTCATCAATTTAAAATGTTCACACTGCTTTATTTTAGAAAAATGAATCTTTATGTTTGGGATCATATTTGTTTAATGTGATATCAGAGAAACTGAAAGTTGCATAATTTAGGTTATACATTAGGCTCGCCTACCTAAAACATAGCTTATAATTGTATCTAAGCAGAAAGAAAAACAGAGGTTTCTGATGAGCTGTCCATTTTTCATAATGACAGCAAGCCAGACATGGTTCCTGTGGTTCCTGTTTGCAGGAAAGATAGCCATCCTGAGTTTAGATCTCTTATGACAGTGATTTTCCTTGTTTTACAGACAGCTCTAGTAAGTTGACTACTTGCCCTCTGAATTCAGGCTGTTAGAAGCAACAAAGGAGCAGGAGGGAGAAGAGCAGCTACTGCCAGCCCTCGCCCGCAAGCAGAGGAGCCCAGTGAAAACCATGAGAGCCAGGGGTTCCCACAGGTGTGGGAGGCCCGGATGTGTCAAGGCCCATCCGCCTTGACAGGGCCAGAGAGACAAGTCCATAATGATGCTTCAGTAGTGATTCTGAGCCATAAAAAAAAATCAAAATAACAGTCCATTTGGAAGCAAAGAATGTACAAAATGTTTTAAAGAGTTGTCCAACCAAATGGTTAAAAAAGAAAGTGTTATGAGGGTTAAAGGTATAAACCTGTACTTTCTAGAGTACAGCCTTTCATTCTGCGGGGTTCCAGGCAACTGAGGTTTTACACAACTTTTTATTGCCATTGTGGGTCTTCGCCTCTTTTCAAAATGTCCAACTCCAAGTGCTGAAGTTTCTCTTCAAAATTAACCATGAGCAGAAAAGAATTAGATGACTCTGCAGAAAACACATAGTCGCACTAAAGCTTGGAAAGCTTTCTTTCCAAGTCCCAAAAATTCTGTGACATCACTGGCCACACCCTCACCCTCAAAAATCCGCCACAAACACTTCTGTTGAGAAAAGCGTTGAACAGGTTGGAAAATGCAGGCTGCAGGACCATATTTTTTTAAAAACTTCGAAGAAGGTTCATGTAGTGCCTGAGTGAGAACCAGAGGCCTGAAGCCAGTGTCACACTGCCTGACTGACAACAGCCTCATGCTGTACATAGGGACAGATCTACCTTTTGCAGTTGTCTCTTTCAGATGACATAATTTACTCTACTGATCCAGTCAAAATAAACAAGACCTTTCTCTGAAATTTGAATACCCTTTAAAAAAAATGCAGAACGTAGCCAGGCATGGTGGTGTGTGCCTATAATCCCAGCAAGGTAGGAGGCAGAGGTAGGAGGATCACAGCCCAAGGCCCGCCCAGACATAAACATAAGACCCTATCTAAAAAATAAAACAAAAGGCCTGGAGGTGTGGCTTAAGTGGTAGAGCACTTGCCTACCACATGCAAAGCCCGGAATACAAGCTCCACTACCTCTAAAACAAATGCAGAGTACAAAGTGTAAGTAACAAACTTTTCAGCTCAAAGTTCCTAGTTAAAAAACAATAATAAAAAAAAGTATGTCTTGTTCTCCAAGGAGCCCAAGTATAAAATTTATACTTTATTAAGTGCAGACAATTGTGACATCATAAAAAAACAGTTCCCAGATTTAGGGTTCTTTTCTAGTTAGGTCAAAACCTCTCCACACCCAAAGTTGGACAATGGCACAGTCAAGAATGGGTGGTCTGGACTCAAATCCTACATGTCTAGTTACCTAGCAAATCCCTTAACATCTATAAGTCTCAGTTTACCCATCAGTAAAATGGGATGACCAATAACTCATAGGATATTGTTAAGATCAATAAAATAAATGACATAGGGACTGAGCTCAGAGTAGGTAATCAATCAATAGACTTTCTTTCATTGTGTTTGTTTTCCATTAGACTATCATCCCTTTTAGCCCCTTGGCACGAAACAAGTGCTCAATAACTATTTTTGAGTAAACAAACACATCAGAATAGTTTAAATTCAATTAGATTCCAATTTAATTCTATCCAAATTGCATTTTCCTCCCTAAGTACTGATATGACTCCAGCTGCCAGCAGCAATCAAAAAAGATTGTCGTTGTGTGAGGCTGGGCGCAGTGGCTCAGGTCTGTAATCCTAGCTACGTGGGAGGTGGAAATCAGGAGGATCTTGATTCAAGGTCAGTCTGGGTAAAATGTTTACAAGATCCTATCTTGACCAATGGCTGGGCACAGTGGCACACCTCTGTCACCCCAGCTACTCAGGGAAGCACATATAGGAGGATAACAGTCCAGGGTGGTCTGAGCAAAAAGTGAGACCCTATCTCAAAAATGACCAACACAAAAAGGCCTGGTGGAGTAGCCCAAGTGGTAGAGCACCTGCTTAGTAAGTGAGAGGCCATGAGTTCAACCCCCATACTGCCAAAAAAAAAAAATTTAAAAAGATGTGTGAGACAGTCTCTGTCATCAGAGAGTTTACAAGCAGAACTGAAACAAGGCACAGTACCTGTCGTTCAGCATCATCCCATAGGGTTGGCAGGACCAAATTGGTGCTGCCTACCACTAGCGCCAAGAGAGAAGATTGACTATGACGATAAACAAAGATGGCACACCATCTATAATCCCTGCTGGCATCTGAAGGACTTTCAATTGCTGAGTGAGGGGCAGGTGTAGGAGTGTCAGATCCCAAAGGCCCAGGGAGGGTTCTGATGCTGCAAGGGAGACCAGAGAATTTAGAAGGTGGAAACTCGCAGCGTGTAATTTCTCATTCCTAATCCAGAGTGTAACTCAGAGCCAAGCTGGACTGAAGGAGGTGGATGGGGGACCGGGCAGTAAGAGGGGAAGGGAGAAACACAGAGGAAAATGAACTTCCAAGCCTCTTGGACATGCAGGGGTAGAGCCAGGACCAAGACTTGTTAGAGCCTCTGGTGACCAGGATGGTGTCTGCCACTCAGAACCTCTGATCACACACAGGATCCATGTCCTCCCCCGGAAATCAGCTCTGTGCCCTCAACAGTGCTCCTGCGTTCAGGCCAAGAACATCCTATACCAGGCCAGCCTGCAAGCTTTTGTGCTAGAATGACTCTGTGCTCTGGAACATGTTAGGTTAACCTCCAGAACTCCTCACCGCGTGTTTAAAAGCTGAAGGAGAGCAGTGGAGGGGGTGAATTCAAATGTGACATATTTGTTACATTGTAAGAACCTTTGTAAATACTCCAGGGTACCCCCACCCAGCACAACAATAAAGGGAAAATTAATAAATACATAAATAAAAGCTGAAGCGATCTGATTTCTTGCATAGTGCCATATAAACATTACAAAATAAAGCAACTACATCGTGTTTGTGCATAGATCCAGAACACATGCACGCACACCAGTGGTATGACACTCGTTGTGATCATTATAAAATTTTCTTTCAGATAAACTGAAAATCAAAGAAAACTATCAGACGTGTGTGTTTGTATGATGCACGAGCGCACACACACACACAAAGTCACAGTGAAATTACTAAAGTTTAAATTTCAGTTCCAGAAGCCCTCGCTTGCCCGTGTTCCTTCCCACTTCTGAGGGGGAATTTGACATGTGGTGTTGTAAATTCTGCACCTGTAGGACCAGCCTCTTCCCACTCTGACTTCCCCTTCCTCCTTCCTTGGACCATTTCTCAGAATGAGTGACAGAGCACTGAAGTGCACATTTTTTTCTTACATGTTAATTTTTTTTTCCAAAGAAA
Organism: Castor canadensis; assembly: GCF_047511655.1. NCBI lineage: Eukaryota > Metazoa > Chordata > Mammalia > Rodentia > Castoridae > Castor > Castor canadensis. Next base: position 17,002,646 of record NC_133386.1, read on the forward strand.
GTTTTGAAATTTGTATACTGTCCAAACCTCACAAAACTTGGTAGGGAAGAAGAACTACAAAGCGGAGAATACAAGCTAGGGTAGGCAGAGACCAGGGGAGGAAAGGGAAAGGCAGCAGAGGGATATTTTCATTGTTCTCAGCCCTTGAAGAGGTAAGTCCTTTATGAAGAAAGGGAGGAGGTAAAAGCTTTTCTTTCATTCATTCATTCTTCTCTGAAATTCACATATCCTTTTAACAAGGCAGTAAATAAAGGCAATAAACTTTTCAGCTTGTATTTTCATTCCACAAGATATATTTCTATGCTTGCAAATATTATAGCAATCTCTCTTTTCATTTCTGTAAAAGAAAAGCATCTACATAAATTGAAATGACTTTAAAAAAATTGTTCTTGGCACAGAATTCTCTAGGTGTTTAAAATACATGTTCCCAGTTGAGTTATTATTAAGATTATCATTGGTTCACAGTTGATCAAAACAACAAAAATATCACATGTAAAGCTGGATGGAACAGCCTTGGCTGACTGAATGAAGAGAACTGTGCTGTTCACCTAGTAAATGTATCTATAACTGGGCTTTACTTATTCCAATTTTATCCCCATTTTTTCATTTTAATAAAGCTGAACACCACCAGCACCAGTGCCTCACACCTGTAATCCCAGCTACTCCAGAGTAATGATCAGGAGGATCACAGTTTGAGCCAGCCCAGACAAATAGTTCACCATGGGACCCTATCTGGAAAAACCCATCACAAGAAAGGGCTGGCGGAGTGGCTCAAGGTGTAGGCCTGAGTTCAAACCCCAGTACTGTAAAAAAAAAAAGAAGAAGAAGAAAGAAAGAAAGCTTGTGCACACCAACAATAGACGTAAATGAAAGGAGTTTTATTATATGATGTCATTCACCTCTTAACATCTGCCTACATCACACAGTGGTCACCACCTGAAGAGAGAACTTGGTAAAATCCTCCTTTATTTTGGTAAAGCAAGGATAGAAACCACCTGACCACAAAAAGGCTGCTGGCAGTCACTTGGCTCTCGCTCTGGACACCAACATTAGAATTTTTCCTTTGGCATGAGAGGTGTTTGGGCTGGACGTAGTCAGAGTCACATCAACCCTCTGTCATAAAGTGGGCACAGGACATAGGGAGAGGAGGACGGCATGCCAGTTCTCAGGGAGATTAGTTTTAGAAAGAAAAAAGTGGCAGCCAACAGTTGGGAAGCTGATTCCTCCCAGACGTCCCCTCCCCTCCAGAGCCTTTGTGTGCCCCAAGGTACACAAAACCCTGCTCTAAGCCAAGGGCAGCTGGTGAGAAGTCATACACTCTCCATGGCATTATCCCTTCTACCGTCCCTTTCTTAAGGTAAATAAACAGAAAAAATATGGATGCTCCATAAAAATATTTCAACAAAATGTCATCCAGTGCAAAGGATTTGAAAATTTTTCTTTTCTTGTGTTCTGAAAAAAGTGACGTGAGCACGTGGGTGTGGATGTGTGTCAGTCTATGGATGTGTGTCTGTGGCTGTATGTCTGACGAGATCAGGGTGGTATGGCCATAGACTGTGGCTGCCTATCTGTCTGGCTGTGTGTCTGCCTGGCTGGGTGTCTGTCTGTGGCTATGTGTCTGTGACTGTGTGTCTGTCTGTCGATGTATAAGGTAGTTTCTGGTGTTTCCATTTACTTCGTTTACACTGGAAAGATAAATTATATCTTTATATGAAATATGAGAAAACACCATGTTCAAATTCATTAAATTTCAGAAAGAAAATGAAGTCTGAAATTATAACTTACTGTATATTGATTTCACAACAGACTCTACTCTCTGTAATTTGAAGTCTTCCTCACACATTTTAGTGAGAGCACAAACCCGAGTGAGCATAAGACAGGAGGAGACTGACAAAAGGTTGCTGGACTGGAAAGGGAGCTGCTGAGAAGACCATTTGACAAAGCTGTAGAAGAAAAACCAGTGAAATGAATCTCATCCTGCCATTGACAGCTGCCGCAAAATTGAAAGTGTTCAGTTTCCTAAAGAAGAAAAGCCTCCAAGAGATCCGCTTTTGACACATTCACAGAACGTTTGTAACTTTTATTCAGAACTTCTCCCTCTGAGAACCATGCTGGCCCAGGCCCAGCTCCAGACCCCAGGTCTTAGGGACAAGGAACAACCCTGGGAGTCCAGAAGGCCCCATCCAAGGCTCCGTGCTCACCAGACAGCACAGGCCACTGTCACTGTCACTGGAAGATGACAGGAGCAGAATGTGGCTGCTGAATCATCACTACCTCCATGTGCGATTCCCACGGAACTTGTGACCCATGGGCCATTTAACATCATCCAGCTGATCGCTCTCCTTGTCCTGCCAAGAATAGAGCTGCAGAAGCTGACACCTGAGTGAAGCCACCAGGTCCAGGCTCAATGCCCACTGCTCTACCTTTTCCAAACCATCAAACCCGTGACAGCAAGATGCCCACCCTCATGGCTCAGCAACCCAGAGGGACTCCATCGCTAAGCTGTCATTTCTTACTGTGACTTTCCCTTTCCTACAGGGCCAGTGTCTGGCACAGCCTCATGAAGAACACGTCCTCAGATTTCCAGGGAAAATATTACTGTAGAAGATAGTGACCAGTAAGATCTAAGATCTAATCAATTTCTCCCTTTTTTGGAGGTACGTAAAGACAGGCCACCAATTCCCAATAAGCTGGTGTGCAACTTAGGTGAGGCCACGCTGACACTGGACAGCTTCCTGCCTCGACCTCCAGAAAATTCTGACACAAATTCAATGTTCAGCTGCAAACACTCTCTCCCTTCAGGTTCATGTTATAAAAGCTTTAATAAACACGTGTCACCCACTGAACATCAGACCTGTGGAAGCTCAGATGGCTTGCAAGGAGCATCCACTCAAGCTTTTCAGCACTTCATTTTCTCTAAAAAGATAGATGACTTTACATTCAAACAGTCAAGCGATCATTTCAAGAGCCACCGCCCACCTCCTCCATCAGAGCGCCTGGGGTTTGATTTTCTGTGCCTTAGACCTCTTTCTTCCTGTGTTTGAACAAAAATGAAGATTGAGAAGCCTGTTTCTGAGTTTAAAAAAAAAAAAAGAATGGAAGATTTTGCTTTAGACCCGGCCAGAGCAGGTGGCAGCACGGGGCAGGCTCGATGTCACCCAGCAAGGGCTGGGCACAAAGCTACCAGCCCAGAAGGCAGGGCTCGCACCCCACCACTGGGGACTTGGGGTGCCACATGAGCGGGGCCACTTCTAAACACTTTTGAAGCATGCCACAGAGAAAACAAATCAATACACTCAGTGCTCAGCCTCAACGCAGCTTCCCCTATGACACAAAGTCACGATCAAAGTTATGGAACTGACAAAAAGTATGTAATTTTCTCACCTAATAAAAGCGCTGGGGGGTGGATTTTTCTTTCCATTTTAGCTAGTCAGAAAAATAAACGATTGCCTCGCAAATGTCCTAACAGGAAAGTGTCAGATTCAAGTCGAAGGGACAAGATTCCACTATATGGAATATAGCTGCGGGGAAAGAGTGGTTGGGCTGTCCAACTTCTGTTCCCGTGATGAAAGGCACTTCGAAAGTTAGTTCTTGCCAGGCACCAGTGGCTCGTGCCTGTAATCCCAGCTACTTGGGAGGCTGAGACAGGAAGGATCAAGGTTCGAGGCCAACCTGGGCAAATAGTTTGAGAGACCCCCCCCCATCCATCTCCAAAATAACCAGAGCAAAATGGACTGGAGGTGTGGTTCAAGCAGTAGAGCACCTGCTTTGCAAGTGTTGAAGCCCTGAGTTCAAACTCCAGTCCCACTAAAAAGTTTTTTAGGGGGTGGCGGAGAGAGAGAGAAAGTTTGTTCTCATTGAAAGACTTGGAAAAAAATATCAGAGCTTTTGTTGAAATTTGCTTCCACGTGACATGTGGTGAAGACAAACTGATGGCTCTGTTCTGAGATCTGGGCTGAGTGCAGACCTCCTCTCCTCGGGCGGTACCCACAGCTGAGCAGCTCAGGCCCTTCCTGGCTCTAAACGCAGGAACCTCACCTGCGGAGGGCACTGAACACCCATCACTCAAGAGGAGAGAAGCCTGCACATCGCTGATGAACCCCAAGGCCACACCAGGCTCTTCCCTGACTCCATTTCTCCTTCTTGTTTCCAGAGCTGGCTTTCTGTATAGCAAAGCTGCCACTGCTCTGTGGTCTAAAATGCTCAGTGGTCTCCCCACTAAACACAGAGGGTAACACAGAAGTTCCTGCAGAGTGGACCCCCTTTTTAAGACAGTATCTCTCTATGTGGCCCACGCAAGTCTTGAACTCATGATCCTACTGCCTCTGCCTCCCAAGTGCTGGAATCTCAGGTGTGCACTGCCACGCCCCACCTCAGAATGCACTCTTTTACCTGGGGAGCCTGCCTTGCAGCACCCCCTCTTCCTTCCCTCTGTCAGCTTCCTACCAGTCACCCCAACTGCTCATGTCTCTGAAAGTCCCACCACTTTGACCAGAGGCTCACCTTTGCATGTGCATTCCAGAATGTCCTTTCTCCCATCTTTACCTGGCAAACTCCTATTTATGCTTCAGCATCCAGTTCAAGTATCACCTCTTCCATGAAGCCCTCTCCTCTATAATGTGCCTCTGCTCCCTATAGCCTGTGCAGGAATTTCTATTACTGAGAATATCTGTGTGAAAATGATGAATTTACACATCTGTTTTCAAAACCAGACTAACAGCTGTTTTTTTCAGTTTTGGAAAAAAACAAAACAAAACAAAACTTGAAGTAACTACAATCTTAAATGACCACAGGGTAAATGTTTTAGAACTTTCAATTGTCAAACTATTCTTTGTAACTTAAAGAGAAACAGCCAGAGGTCTTACTACATACAGAAAAATCTTTATTTAGTCTTTGGGACAGGAGAGGGGTGGGGGAGAGCTACACACTTGGCTCCCACATTCCTACCCTCCCTTCCGTCTGCCACCTGCTTGGGTCAGAGTCCTGTGTGTCAGATTGAATCGGAGATGTGTATTAGCAGATATTATAAATGAACTTGTCACAGAATTCCAGGCAAGATAGCGTTCTCTAATATTCTGATGGTGGTTGTTCTAGAATAGAAAGAGTCCCTCTAAGGCCTCAACAGAGACTCAGAGAGGTTAAGTGAATTACCCAAGGTCACACAGCTGCATGGCAGCAATGCCAGGAATCAAACAGAGGACTTCTGATTTGAAGCCGAATGTTCTCTCCTAACACTACTCTGACTCTTATACTATTAAGCAGCCTGTTGGCCAAAGTCACAGAAGAAAACATGATTTCTAAAAAAGAACATGCTGCTCTACGGGTCCACCGTGTAGGTCTTCAAATCGTGGTCCCTTGAATCTCATAAACACTCAAAAGAATAGCCACCCATGGGGGCTAAATGACTCACTTTAACATTTTAGTGTTAAAATGAGAGCCATCTCTGTTCCCAAGAGGCCCCATAGGGCTGAGGACAGTGTCCTGACGCTCAGCCACTGGGCGCAGGTGCAAGCATCAGGCTGACCAGGGGACCCATCTCTTGTCTTAGACCCAGAAGGAACCCAGGAGGCTGCAGCCTGCAAATCTGACCTGCGGGCAACTGTGGGCAAGGACAGTGGTTGTGTTGGCCTGGCCAGAGGACCAGTGACTCCGGGCTGTACTGACGTGGACGTGAAAGCTCTTTCAGAAGTGACGGCAGGGGGAGGTGGTGGGAGATGTGCTCTGTGTCACAACGTCATCACAGCTTTAGCTACAATCCAAAGAAAACCGGAACTAGGCTAAACATCAAAAACCACCTGGTTAAAGGAATTACAGAACATCCACAGGAAACTCTGCCACCATGAAAACCAGTGACAGAGAAATATGTGCCGACAGGGAGTGACACTGCAGGATGGAGCCTGTAACCAAGCCCGTGCAAGGCGTAAGTGACAGAGTTGGGATACCTTCTCCATTTCCCAACCTTCTACAGTGAGCATATAGTAACAGTTCAATTTTTTTCCATTTTTATTAGGATATATCCATTGTACAAGAGGGATCACTGTGACAATTCCGAATAGCCTTACGTTGTACATTGGTTAGATCGTCCCCACCATCTCCCCCGCTCCTCGCTCTCTTAAAGTAATTGCAAGAGGTTTCATTGTTCTCATTCATATGCTTACATGAAGTCCATCAACCAACCATGTTCCCTCACCTTCATCTCCTCCACTCCCCCTCCCCCTCCCACCAGTACCCTCCACACTGCCTATTTTACAGTCCTGTCTTTCATTAGTTCCAAATTCAATGAAATTGTGTTTTTATTTTTATTTTATTTTTATTGTTTTATTATTCATATGTGCATACAAGGCTTGGGTCATTTCTCCCCCCTGCCCCCACTCCCTCCCTTACCACCCTCCTTCTCCCCCCCACCCCCTCAATACCCAGCAGAAACTATTTTGCCCTTATTTCTAATTTTGTTGAAGAGAGAGTATAAGCAATAATAGGAAGGAACAAGGGTTTTTGCTGGTTGAGCTCACATTGATTTCCTGTGCATGTGTGTTACCTTCTAGGTTAATTCTTCTTGATCTAACCTTTTCTCTAGTTCCTGATTCCCCTTTTCCTATTGGCCTCAGTTGCTTTTAAGGTATCTGCTTTAGTTTCTCTGCGTTGAGGGCAACAAATGCTAGCTAATTTTTTAGGTGTCTTATCTATCCTCACCCCTCCCTTGTGTGCTCTCGCTTTTATCATGTGCTCAAAGTCCAATCCCCTTGTTGTGTTTGCCCTTGATCTAATGTCCACATATGAGGGAGAACATACGATTTTTGGTCTTTTGGGCCAGGCTAATCTCACTCAGAATGATGTTCTCCAATTCCATCCATTTACCAGCGAATGATAACATTTTGTTCTTCTTCATGGCTGCATAAAATTCCATTGTGTATAGATACCACATTTTCTTAATCAATTCATCAGTGGTGGGGCATCTTGGCTGTTTCCATAACTTGGCTATTGTGAATAGTGCCGCAATAAACATGGGTATGCAGGTGCCTCTGGAGTAACCTGTGTCACAGTCTTTTGGGTATATCCCCAAGAGTGGTACTGCTGGATCATATGATAGATCTATGTTTAGATTTTTAAGTAGCCTCCAATTTTTCTTCCAGAGTGGTTGTATTAGTTTACATTCCCACCAACAGTGTAAGAGGGTTCCTTTTTCCCCTGCATCCTCGCCAACACCTGTTGTTGGTGGTGTTGCTGATGATGGCTATTCTAACAGGGGTGAGGTGGAATCTTAGTGTGGTTTTAATTTGCATTTCCTTTATTGCTAGAGATGGTGAGCATTTTTTCATGTGTTTTTTGGCCATTTGAATTTCTTCTTTTGAGAAAGTTCTGTTTAGCTCACCTGCCCATTTCTTAAAATTGTGTTTTTAAAGCAATGCACTGACTCGGTCTAATTCTTTGCCATAAGTATTTGTATCCACTTATTTTCTCTGGTCATAAGCTTTATCTGGAATATTTGGCTGGTGGACGAATTTTGATACAATGTCTTAGCATTACATTTAAAAATGGCACAGAATCTGCAATAACTATCTGAAGATACTTCTTACCTAAGACCAGTAACTTTGCTTCTTATGCTTACCAATGAACCTAACATTAGGTCAGAATCTCTAAATTTACAAACCTCCAAACAACCTGTATTTCAATTCTGTAGACTAGGGATGAGTAGAAACAGGCATTCTAATCTTGGACTGTACATGTGCATAATTTCCATATCAGAAAAACCCAATGTTCTTAACTCCAAACAACCAAATTAAAGGCTGAGCACAGTTGCTTACACCTGCAATCCCAGCTACTCGAGAGGCAGAGATCAGAAAGATTGTGATTTGAGGCCAACCCTGGAGGTGGAATGAGGGGGGGGGTTATTGAGACCTCATCTCAATGCATGTGATGATGCACGACTATAATCCTAGCTATTCCAGAGGCATAGGTAGGAGGATCACAGTCTGAAGTCAGTTCAGGCAAGACTGCAAGAACCTACTTGAAAAAATAACAAGGAAAAAAGGGTGTTGGGGGGTAGGGCTCAAGTAGTAGAGGACGTGTCTAGCAAGCAGATGGGCCCTGAGTTCAAACAAAAAAAACCTCATCAATTTAAAAGAAATTTCGAAAATGTCTAATATTAACAGCATGGATCTCTAATGAGCTAGAGTGAATCCTGCCCCATTTGTTAGCTCACAAGCATCCACTGCTTCCCAGGAATGCTGCAGTGTAGACTTGCTACTCAGAGTGTGGTCCTCCCAACTCCAACACCTGGAGGCTGGCGGGCAGGCAGAATCTCAGGCCACCCCAGGCCTCTCCAGCCCTTTAACACATGCCCAGCTGCCATGGATGCAGGATAAGGCTTGAGAAATGCAGGCGCAGAGGAGCGAGGTGTTAGATCACAACCACAAAGAGATTGTAAATGAGGCCAGTGCATCCCCGAAGGGCACAGGTGAGAGGACTCACTGCCCACCCCCGTTTCTCCAGTGCCCCCCACCTTGGCTGCCTGTTAGAACAACACAGGGAGCTTGTGACATGTACAGATGCAGCCCTGCCCTAAGCCAGTCTTTTCCAATGCTCATTATTAGATCATGCAGCCGGCCTCGAGAACTCCTGGCCTACCGACAAAGCCACCTGACTGCAGCTGGGCACAGCCAACCCGATTCTCCTCTCCTCTCCCCCAACAGGGTCGCCTGTCCTCGCTCCTCATCTAAGAGCTTCTCTGTCTCTGCAAGTACAGTGCAGCCCCATGTGCTCAGCGACAGTGTCATTAGTCACTGTTTCCGACACCCAGAAGGTCACTGGTGCTTGAGGAACATTTGTTGAAGGAAGGAACCCGTATCGCTGGAGGAGATGACAGATGAAAGAGAAGAAGCCTGCCAGGCCTAATGGGAGGGATGGAGGGCACGTGAAAGCAATAGGGAAACACTTGTCCCTGTTCCTTTAGTCCACTGATGTAAGACTTCAATGAAGCATAAGCCTGATGAGCAAGAGTGATCTGAAACTAACAAAAACTCACCGATCATTCCCAGGAGGTAGCAGGAGAAAGATCTGGTAAGGAGGAGGAAGATGAGGACAAAGTAACACACATAAAGTGCAAAGTCAGAAGCCTACCCAGCAACCGAAGCATGTTCTAGTAAGTTCTCCTTACCAAGGTGAGGAGCCTTGCTAACCACACATTTAAGCACGCACTCCAGGCAGGAGAAGCAGAGCAAGGCCATCCAAATTCATCTTGAGACGCACAGACCCCACATGCCCCTCCCCAGTGAGAGAATAGAAGACAAGGGGTCTACAAAGGTAGCAGTTTTATGCTGCCAGTATTTCCTTCTCCTTGCTCTTCTTTCTGGGAACTTCATCATCTCACAGCATGGCTAGAACACAATCACAACCATAAGGCCACCTGCTCAGTGGGCAAACAAGAACAGCCTTTTGAGCTGGGAGAACCAGGAGCACAGAAAACAAGATGGCTTCGATCCTGTCAAGTGAAGTCATTCAAATTTTGCATTTACGTACTGTTCTGGCATCCTCTCTCCATCTTTCCCTCAGGGTCTCACGCAGCTGTCAGTTACAGCCACACATTTCCAGAGAAGCCAGTGTTGCCCCCCAGTGCTTAAACGGATTTCCCACTCAAGAGTGTATGTCAACAATCTTCCCCTTCAGGCAGATCTTCTGCCTGGGAACTCCTCAACTCAGTGTGGCACAACTGCAGGGCCAGGCAGCCGAGCCCCAGCTGCCCAGAACCCACCCTCCTACCCAGCCCTGCCTTGGCTTCCCTGCCAACCACCACTTTCTGGTTTCTTCCCCCTGTGGTAAAAATAACTTCCCCTTGAAATGTCTGAATCTGTATGTGATTTTACCCACATTTCTGGCATGTCAAGGGATGAATTCCGACAGTACAGCAGAATGAAATCGCAAGACATCCGCAATCACATTTCTGTGAAACTCCAACCAGATGAGTCAGTTCATGTTTTCTGGAAGGCTGAGAAACACTTCCAGTCAGGATTCAAAGCACAGCACCAGTCTGTCAGTCCGTCCATCCTATACTTCTTCCTCACTCAGCCAGGTTCACGGGCAGATGGACCACTAATTGTGGTTACCAGCGTCTTGTTGGCTGGGTACAGCTCTGAGTGTGGAGGGGACATCTCACCCAGCAGGAAGGTGGCTTCAAGCCACTGGGCCACGCTTGCATTGAAGACCTGAGAGCCAGGCTCGCTCACTTCTAAGCAGAAGAACATTGATGTGGAACAGCTGTTCTCAAAGAAAACAGCTTGAAGAAGCCGCTTGTGACAGTAACAGGCTCACAAACCAAGGGAACTGGAACGTTCCTCAGTTCTACAGGCCAGGGAAGGGCCATATAGACAGAGGAAGAACCAAGAAGTGTAAGGGAATTAGAACTGTTCCCCTTTCCATCCATCCTTGGCCAGTGGTGAGTTGCACAAACTTCCTGCTCATATGTGTTGCTCACTTATCTCATGAGTTATCGTTTTCTTCTTGATCATTAGTTTTTAAACATCTGCATATTAGTCCCTATTTCCTAAGGAGACATCTGTCCCCAGTCTGGGTTTCGACTTTGTTTATGGGGTGTTATCATTCAGTAGGTTTGGCTTTCATGTCATGTTTCTCCCTTTGTTCTTTTTGTCTGAAAATGACTTCAGGAGAGAAATTACTGGAAGATAGACCTGGTTTTTTTGGACAAGATTTATGAGTCTGTGGAGATTTATGTGTATATATGGAGAGGCACATGACAGTCAACTTCTTATCTTCGATTACTTGAAAGACTGAAGTTCCACAGAATATCTGATGTAGCTCCCAGAAGAAGGAGCAGAAGTGGGTGACCATTACTGGAAGGGGCTGGGCACTGGGAAGACTCCCCTTGGCCACTGGACTGTCCATACTGGTATGGGTTGGACAGCATCTGGGTGCAGGGCATGCCATCCTCTCAGAACCACACAGCTTCCTCATCTCTGCTTGGTTCCCTCTTTCTTCCCATCACATCCAGAGACTCTGAATTCTGGAAACTCAGGTCTTACTCTGCTTCCTCTCTCTGCCTTCCTAGGACATTCTGCCTGCAATTTTTGAAATAAAACTCTACTCTTTTGTTGTCCAAGAAGGCTGGGGCAAACGGAAATGGGGGCAGGGAGTCAAAGGAATGTGCTACTAATTTTAACCAAAGCAGTAATTTTTATTGGGCATGGTGGTACACACCTGTAATCCCAGCACTCAGGCGGCTGGGGCAGAACAATCATGAGCCTAGCCTGGGCTACATAAGAAGTTCCTGTCTCAAAAAAAATTAAAAATTATGATTATGACTTAGAAAACAATGGCTGAGAATGTTTTGTACTCAACTTGCCTTGGTTGCTTAACTCCTGCAGACTTTTAACTAAGCATTAAAAAGAAAAGAGACAAACTCCTCTGGAACTGCATATAAATATCAGCTATAGGATTTTTTACAACCCCAAAATCATGCTCTTTTTTCCTTTTCCTATACTGACAGCCAAGCCCATAAGGAAACTCTGCTGCCAGCAAGGGTTCTAGGGAGGATCACAGATCTAATCAAACTCGTTGGTTTTAGAGATGAAGGGAGTGACATCTAGGAGGCCCTCATGACTTAAGCCATGGATCACTATTATCCCATTCCAGACTCACGCTCAGCATCCCTCCCATCCATCCGCCCAACTCTGCCTGACAGCACAGTTTATCCACATCCAACAGCCTTTGGATCAAAGCAGGAGGTTCTGTAGTGGCATGGCAAGGCCACGTTTTTAAGACCTGAACAAAATTTGACTTTCTATCAAATAATGTAAAATCAGCATTGCTTCAAATGCTCACAGACATGGGTGATGAGCTACATCAGAAGATGCGCCTCTCACCCCAACACCAAGGTCAAGGGCAGCTCAAGGCAACACAGAGGAGATGAGAATGAGAAGCAAGCTCACTAGTGCTTCGTGAAGACATCCTCTGCTTCTGCACTGACTTCCAGTGCAAGGGAAGTAGGAACTGAGAAAGAAAGTAGCCTTGCTGCCGGACATGGGAAGAGTTCTAGGAGCACCATGTAGGCCTGGTAATTATGCTTGTGTTGACCAGGCCTACCTTGAGGACCAATCCTAGAACATTCAGTCACCCCAGAGAGTTAGCCCCCTGCATATTCCCTCCACACTGCTCTTTTTATTTTGTGAATGCAGGGGAGCAAATACATTCAAAACAGAGGAGGACAGCCTGTGCAAAGAATATGTTCTTGGAGGACCGTATCTAGCTAGCAGAAGAAAGAGTAAGAAGTGGAAGATTTGTGTGTATATAATTAACAGGGCAAATGCTGGTGCTCATCAGCTGCAGAAGAGCCTTTGCCAATCCAAGGATGACGAGATAAGCCACAAAAATACTACTTAGGTTATTTCACATTTCTGAGTTAGATTGGCTCCTTAATTGGAAGCCAATTCTTAAGTGAGTTTGCATACTCCCTCGAGGATGGAATAAGTATAAGTGTACACAGGTGTGTGCCAAATGAAGCGGGGTCAAAGGGAAGCAGAGAATAAGGTAAGGAAATTGACATTCGTTGAATGCAATTGCCAAGTCTTGGGATAGCCAAATGTCCTATAAAATGGCAATAACTAATACATTGCATAGATCAAAATACTTAAGAATCAGAGAATTTAAGGAATTGTTCAAGTTCTCCCGCCTATCAGTGGTTAACACAGTGATTCACACTCAGACCTCTGCCACACAGGCATCGAGGAACATCTCCTGAATGACTGACCATAGAAACTTACATGCCTCAAAATACCTGAATTTTTCTTTTCATCAAAGCCATGAAAGCTGAACCCACTGAAGCAGAACAAACTCAATTTGTATTCTAGAAACGCAGTACAGTTAAATATAACTGGTTATTTTAACTATCGATGGGGTGGGGTTATAGCTAAGCAGCAGAGCACAGGCTTAGCAGGTGAGGCTCTGCATTTGATCTCCAGCATTGCAAAAGCAAAACAAAAAGTAAATCATCTATCAATGAATGAACTAAGAACCACTTAATCAAAGCCTTGACTTAAGGTACTTTCAGTATCTTCCACCAAACAAGGGTAAATGGATTGGTGCATTGGGCCCTAATTTTATGGTCTGGACATTTTGTAGTTCTAAGCTAAAACCTACTCAATCACCATTTCAAAAATCACATCATCCCATGGTGTCATCTCCTTAAAAACTTAAAGTCATGCCTGAAATGTACAAATTGAGACCTAAGGAAGACACTGACCTAAAGAGAGAAATAAGATTCTATTAGGCAGACTCCCCAAACAACTAGTGTGGTCATAAAAATGTCAAGAAACAAGAAGTGCTCATTCTAGTTGTATACAGCCAAATCTCTAAATTGACCTCAGGCACTCTTAATTACAGAGAGCTCTAAAAGCGTAATTCCAAATTCTCAAAGGTGGGAGGTAGACGGAAATGTTTATAGAGCTACATGTCCTAAGCAGTTTATTGTATTTGCCTGACACGTTGGCTTTGAATAGCAAGGAAGAAAAAAGCTGAAGACATCAATTGAGCTAGTCTTTCCTTGCATCTCTCCCTAGCTTCTCTGCTTTAATATAGAGACCCAATAAAGCAGGAGTTGGAATCTTAGCAAAGACACTGTGCAGCAAATATACTGAATCACTAGCTCCTTCCTGGGCGCTATGCAGAGCACCCAGGAGAGGTCTAAGAGGAGCCAAATGCACCCCTCTCTTCAAGGAACATACACACAAATGATTGCACTACAAGACAGAAAGCCAAAACTTCAGAAGAGATGGTGGAAGAAACCCTGCAGGAGTGCAAAGCTCATAGTTGGAGTTTTTCACTTCCTAAACTCTGTATTACAGAGACATTAGCAAGCAGCAAAACAAGAAAAATGAGCGACTGGCTGTCTTTGGGAAATTATAGACAACAAATGTAAAACCTGAGGCAGACCAAGAAGTACCCCACAGCTTCAACACGACATGTATATCTGGTTCCCTAGTAATTTTCAGTATGAGAGTGTTACAGATTATTCAAATTGAGGTTCTGTGAAGCAGCATCTAATTGTATACATGTTAAGGGCTTCTTATTTTGAAAATTTGTATTTTTGAAACCTATCAAAAGTTTTTAACACTTTTAGAAATTAATATTGCTCCTAAAAATTTTGATATCTTACTAAATAGTAACATGTACAGAAAATAGAGCTACTATAAATTTGTCCTAAGTGTTACAACACAATGTGATTATGAGGTGAATTAATTGCATATGAATTCCAATTTTGCAAGAATGCTCAAGATTTCCTTGGTAGCTTCATAGTACATTGTACAAGAAGCATAATGCACCAAACTGTCTACCCTGCTGAGCTCATCAGTGCCATTCAAGTAATCGAATACAAAGAGAACATACTCACACCCATTGGATATAATCTGCAATTCAAAATTGGCTACATTCGTATTCCATGTTCAAGTTACAGTTATCTTTGTGACATCTCTAAAATAGTAAGTGTTAACTACCCATGAATTATCATACATTAGAACTAAATGCAGACAACCAGTGTTTATTATTCAAAGAAACCCAATACTATAAAAGAAGACTCCTAAGAGTCTTTGGAAAAGATCCTTGTTTTTCACAATCAGTCATTAGGACTTTATTTCAATATACTTTATGTATATGCCCAGACACTATACATCACACTTTGAAAATAACTAAAGTATAAAACATATTGCTCCTTGAAAGGGTGCACACCTATGATCTAGAGCATAACACATGACAATATTGTGTTTAAGTCAGAACCATCCCCCCGATCCCAAAATTAATAACAAAATCATACATCTAATAAGAATCTATTATCCAGAATATACAAAGAATGCTAAAAACTCACAATGAAAATAACCCGTATCAAAAGTGGGAAACAGTTATGAATCGATATTTTTTCAAAAAGAGATATGCAAACGGCCAAGGAGCACACGAAAAGATAAAAACATCACTAATCCCTGGGGAAATAAAAACCAAACCGTAACAATACACTGCTCCATATGCACTAGGATGGCTGCAATTTCAAAAACTGGGAAGTAAGAAGTGTTGGTGAGGCTGCTGACAACGGGGACTCTCACCTATTGCCGGTGGGGTTGTAAAACAGTGTAGCCACCATGAGAATAGCTTGGCAGCACCTCAGCACATTAAACATGGAGCTGCCAGATGACCCAGCACCAGTCAAAAGAATGGACAGCCATGTTCAAATGAAAGTCTGCCCACAAATGATCACTCCCAACACTCTTCACTGCAGCTAAAAGGTGGGAACCTGAATATCTAGTAATAGATGAATGGAAAAACAAAACATGGAATAGCCACACAATACTATGGAATACTTTATAATAAAAAATAATTATTATGGAATATTATCCAGCTATAAAAGGAAATTAAGTGCATGCCATAATATTAATGAACCCTGAAAACACTATGCCAAGCAAAAGAGGCCAGTTGCACAAGACTACATATGACATGATTCATTGCTAAGAAAAGTGGAGAAAAAAATCTAGAGAGACAGAATGTAGATTAATGGTGCTTAGGGTTGGGATGATGGGGCTAGTGGGGTGAAAGATCCAGGTAATGGGCTTCTTCTTATAGTGATGAAAATGTTCCAAAATTGACTATGCAATAGTTACACATCTCTAGGAATATACTAAAATCTATTGAACTCTATTAAACTATTAAAAACTTTAAAACGGATGAATCATATGATAGGTGAGTCACATTACAAGATGTACTTCATTTGGAATTGTCTTTGCAGAGTGGATGCTCCATCTTTCTGACTTATGCAAATAAGAATTTTTAGTGAAATGTTAATGATTCTACCCCAATCTTTGATAAACAAACAAATGGGTCAATATCTGGACTCTATGTCTAGAGGTGAGTTTCTATAATACAAATAAACAGGTAAGACAGAATTTATTCGTGCTCACTTCCCCGCACCCCCCGGAGAAAAGCAAGTAATAACTGCTAAAACTTCTAGCAGCTGCACTCCATCAAAGAAGGTGGCTTTCACTGTCCATCACCACCACCCATCAGCACAGCTGCAAGGTCAAGGCTTATTTCTGCTCCTTCAGCCTCTCTCTGGGGAAGCAAAAGACACCATTTCTCTTGGGACTGAAAAAGCTGGTTTTATTTCTATTCTTCAAAACAAAACCAACTAGTGTCTTAAACTTGGATCTATGACAAGGAATCTGAAGAAAGACAGTATCCAGATAATTCATATTTCTATGTGTTTTGAAACAAGTCATACTGAGACTAGTCTACAGTAAAAACAGTTTACAAGGCAAGGGCTTTTCGCCATTCATGCCATGTGTTTACAGAACACACTGCCATAAGTTTAAGGGCATTTTCTGCTTTCTGGTAAGACAGTTCGTCTGTGTCCCTAACCAACCTTACAAGATAAGTTTGCAGCTATGTCAACAATTTCTATTGATAACATCATGTTTTATGCATTCATTTCCTAGATTACTTGTGGAGCCTAAAGTACTGCACTTAAACTGTGCGTGATGTGCAGAAGAGAAATAAAATTTGGCTTTCAAAGTTTAGAGAAGCCGTTTCATAACAGATCTGGACTCTGCTTTCACGTTCTGCTGTAGTAGACTTGAAGAATTACAAATTCAATACGATGACATCTTTTTTTTTTCAGTTTCTGATTGGCAATTCGAGAACTAAGCATGATATCTCCATTTAAAATGGCATAAATAAAAAATGGAAGAGAAAACACATCAATGAAAGATCAATCCAACCAATTCAGGTCCTATAAAAGCCAAACCACATACCCAAGGCTTCCTAATAAATCATAAAGAGTCTGCTGCTGTACAAGACCAGTAGTGAGCCATCTGGCTTATTCTGTTTATGTCAGTTTAAAGAGTGTTAGTTCAAGATTTTGATATTTTCCCAGCTCATAGGTAATGAGACTACTGGCAGTGAAGCTGCATCATATCCTAATTTCTGGGGCAGATTTTATTTGATTTTTATTTGCTTTCTACAGCAAATCAAAGTTTGAATGGCACCTCAAAGAAAAGTAAGAATTTCATTGACTCAGAAAGATTGTGATCTCTTGCATTTAAGGATAGTTGTTTGCTGTATTTATTCTTTAACCCATCGGATGTGTTCTTCCTCCACCTGTCTTGGGGGCAGGGGAGCAAGACAATGGTCATCCCTGCCTAATTTTCTTCCCCCAACTTCCTTCCCTCTTTTCAAATGTGTCATAGCAGAAAGTTTACTTCAGGAGAACACTCTCTGCTCTTCCCCAGACTGGCTAGAAGAAGGAGCTGTGTGACACTGGTTACAATGAAGAGAAAGCATCATTTTTGTCTTCTGTCCTTCCTTCCCCATGCTCTGCTTTCTGGGTGCCCCACTGTGCCCCATCCCCTGTCTCATAACCTTGGGATATCTAAAGCCAGCTGGGGCTGCAGCTGCTGGCTGATCTCAAACAACAGGGCTTAAGCAGTGAAGCAGATGCATTTGTAAAAGTTGAAATTAAAAATCAAACCATGGTCAAGACACTTAAACTTGTTTAAAACTCACCTCTCTTATCTCCCCCTCTCTCAAATACCTGGGAAGCCCCCTGAAAGCAACATTTTGCTCTAGAGCAATGATTCTCCAATGTTAGGTGCATCTGATCACCCGGAGGACTTGCTAAGACACAGAGGGCCCCCATGTCTACTCATTCAGTAGGACTAGGAAGAGCCCTTAGAATTTGCATTCATAACAAACTTCCAGATGATACTGGTGCTGTGAGCCAGTGACCCACACTGAGGAGTAGTCTGGACAGAGCAGTTGCTAATGAGAGAGTGAGCTCAGGAGGCTGCAATTCCTCTGAACTTCACCTCTAGCTGTGCAGCTCAGGGAGAGTCCCTAACACAGGGATGGAACATGGCAGGCATTGACAGGAAGGCAGAGTTTGGGCAGATCAGCTGCTTAAATTACTTCCCTTCTCTGCTAGCCCCTCGATACGCTCAGAATGAAAGTATCAAGAAAAGGAAAGTGAGATCATGAAGTAAATGCTCTGAGCTTTTAGCCAATCAGCTCTTTAGGCTGCCTTTTGCATCTTGGCTGTGTTTCCATTTTTTCTCCTAAATTCCCTGTAATGCTCTGCAATGGGCACTGGAATCAGACAGATTTGGGTGTAAGTCCTGCCTTACTTGCTATGTGTCCTCCTGTGCTGGTCAGCTTTCCAACACTACAACAAATACCTGAGATGAAGGGAGGAGGATAAAGGAAAATGATGGAGGGGGTGAATTCAACTATGATATATTTGACATATTGTAAGAACTTTTGTAAATGCCACAATGTACTCCCACCCAGCATAACAATAAAAAAAGAAGAAATTTTAAATTGAATTAAAAAAAAAACCTGAGATGAATCAACAATTCAGGCTATAATACATATATACATGGAAGTGCCACAAGAAAACTCCCTGTGTAGCTATCATAAACAAACAAAAATGTCATTTTTTTTCTTTTACAAAATCAGAGAATAGGAGGGCAGAACAGAGCCTGCCTAGGGATGGGGGGTACCAGTGAGAGGGGGGAGGAGGTGGAGTAAGAGTGAAGAAGAGTCAATATGGAGCAAATATGTGTACTCATGTATGTAAATGGAAAAATGATACGTATCTGCTGAAACTGTTCCAGGAATGGGGGTGGAAGGGACAAAGGAGAATGATGGAGGGGGTGAATTCAAGTGTGATATAGTTGATATATTGTAAGAACGTTTGTAAATGCCACAATGTACCCCCACGCAGCACAACAGCAAAAAAAATTTTTTTAATAAAGAGAGTTTTATTTTGGATCATCGTTTTGAAGATTTCAGCCAATGACTGATTGGCCCCCATTGCTTTGGGCCTATGGTGACCTCGCAAAGAACATGATAGAAGAGGCCCTTTAACCTCATGGCTGGGTGCTGAAAGAAAGGATGAGACCAGCACCCCATAATCCCCTTCAAGGGCACACCACCAATGACCTAAAACCTCCCCCACTAGACTCCACTTCTTAGGATTTCTACCACCTTCCAACAGCACCAAGCTTAGGACTGAACCTTAACACACGGACCCTTGTAGGACATTCTAGATCCAGACTACAGCCTGTCAAGTACCTCTTTATCCTCATTTTTCCCATATCAAAAATGGGAAAAAAAATAAAACTTACCAATAATATTGCCATGAAGACTCTCATTCTACCCTTGTATTGACTGGCACACATACAGTACATGTCAGCTTTTATCACGAACGGCCACCAGACTGTTCAGTAGTAAACAACACACTACTTACTTGATGATACAACAGATTCAGTCATTAATTAATAATTTTTGAGTAGCTATTATATGTCAAATGTATAATACTGTCAAAATATGTAAAGAAAACTGATATAAATATTATTCGATTTCACTTACATTTAAGCAAAGCATTTGCCTCCAAAATTGGCTATCTAAGGAAATTGAGAGGATGTGTTTACTACCCACAAATTTTGTTCGAATAGACACTAAAATAACAGAATGGAGAAAAAAGGAGGAAAGTAATTCTGCAGATAAGTTGACCTGATCTTATTCAGGGCATATTTTGGACTATCCTAGAGACCATAAGCCCATTTTTTCCGAAAATCATTATTTACGTGACAAAACAAGAAACACATTTGGCCAACGGTATCCTATTTTCAGTTCACAAGGATGTCATTTTAACCCCTCAGTCAGTCAGAAACTTAGTGATCAGTTAGAAACAAGCAGAAGCAATATGCACTCCTTCAGTTCTTCTGATCCCTGTCGTCCCCCTCCCCAAAGGTCAACAATTTGTCCTTCCACCTGACCACCCGAATGCATCAGGCCTCACTGTGTGAAATATAGTAGAAAGGTGAATGTGGCATATATTTTTCCCTTTTTTGCCAGTACTGGGGTTTGAACTCAGGACCTCGCACTTGTAAGGCAGGCACCATACCACTTGAGCCATGCCCCCAGCCTTTTTTTTTCCTTTAGTTATTTTTTCAGGTAGCATCTCCTGTTTTAGCCTAGGCCAGCCTGAGCCTCCAAAACTCCTATTTACAAAGTCCTGCATAGCTGGGATAATAGGCACTCGCGTCCCTCTCTCCAGTTACTTGTTGAGATGGGGACTCACTTTTTGTCTGGGCCTCCAACCATGATCCTTCTAACTACCTCCTGAGTAGCTAGGATTATAGATGTGAGCTACTGTTCCCAGCCTTGAAGTTTCTTGATTTTATCCTTCATAGTTCTCTGCTTTTTCCTTGTCCCATGTTTTCTCTTCTCCCCAAGAAGCTCATCAGAATCACTGAAATTTTAGAAGCTGAGTGGAGATTTCTCTAAAACCCTCAATTTTACCAAGAAAAACCAAGACTGAAGTTTGAGTACACTACCCAAAGCCAAGTGCCGCTGAGAACAGTGAACACAGATGTCTTCCAGCCCCAACCAGCACTCCTTCCCCTATACCACTGCTCTCTATATTTGGCTTAAAAAGGATTACAACCAAATAATAATGATCCTTTACCAAATTCATGGAGAAAGATGCATGAACTTTAACATTTGCCTCCCAATGCCAGTTAACAGTGACCACTGTGGATGATGACAATTAAGTTACCTGCGGGACACAAGCAGGTGTCTGAGAGATGGGGAAGCTACAAGACTCCAAAACACAGAACTCTGGGAAAGAAGAGACTGACTCCTAATAAAAGGGCCTATTATCCCCAGATCCTCTATAAAACCAGATGCTAAGAATTCTGCTTTGAAAATCTAGTCTGGGCAACGTTTTCCTTGTATTTTCCCTAAGGCATCTTGCAAACCATGATGCCCCAAAGTTTTGAATGAGATGAAAATGTAACTTTTAAGATCTGAGCTTCTCTACATGTAAAAAAAAAAAAAGCATTATTGTGCCTGTTTCTATTTCCAAATGCCCTAACGCGTTTGTCACTTTGCTGATGTGATTGTTTGTCTTTCCTGCAAGTGCCCATTGCACTTGCGGCACTTCGGGGACATGGCTTCCCACACAGGCTCTTCTGCAGATGACAGATGTTTACGCATTTGTTCACTCAGGTTTAGCACCTCCGGGTGTTCCCAAGAAGCCGGAGCTCTCCCAGCCTCTTCCCCTAACCCCCGTACGACCTCTTCTGGCAGCAGACGTGCGAGGGATTTGCATCCTCCCTTGGCCCAGGAACACGAACCAGCAGGGTCCCAGCACGGGGGCGTGCGCTCTCCAACCCCTGATACCTGGGCTCCCCAGCCAGGACGCAAGGCCACGCCTCACTAAAGCCTCTCTTTTCACCTCCTGTTACAGCCCCTTCCTTACCTCTGCTAACAGTACGCGGCCTGGATCCCAACACGTCAACGACAAACCAAGGAAAAAAAAGTTGTGATTGGAGACGCACACAGAGCCAAAGACCGACAGGTCACAGGAGGAGACACTGCTGGCCAGGCTGACTTGCACCTTTGGACAGCACCATGTCCCCGGGCTCAGCCGGCTCCTGGCGTCCGCTGCGGCAGGCTGGGTGGGCTGCCAAAGGACAAGCCAACCCCAGGGACAACGTGCAGCCATCTGGACCAGCAGGCAGGAAGGGGACCCGCGGGACAGACTTTGTAGAAGTGACAGGGGCTAAACCTACCCACTCCCCAGAGCGCGGGACGGGATGGGATTGTAGTCACTTAACGATGTCGTGGAGGGGACTGTCCCTTCCTTTCACCTCCCCCCGCACCGCCAGGCCTGAGCACACAAACACACACTCACACCACCCCCAAACATACATACATCCACTCCGCCCCAGCAGGAGTGGCGGGGCGGGGACAGGTAGGTATGCGGTGCCCCGCCCCGGGGTACCGGCCGGGCCGGGCAACCCAGCGCCACCGCCTTGGCTGCGCACAGCCGGGCGCAGAAGCAGGAAGGCGCTCCCGGCGGCCGCTCGGATGGATGCTCGCGGGCGTCACACCTGGGGAGCCTCGGGGCACAGGCGGGCGGTGGCCACACCAGGAGTCCCCGGGCACAACTTCGCGCAGCGGGCGCCGCCCTCGCGCCTGCCACCCATCCTTACCCAGATACTGTCGCAGGTCGAGCAGGAAGCGAGGGGGTCCTCCGCTGAGCTGGTAGAAGAGGGACCCCAGGCAGAAGACCAGCAAGGTGGCCATGCAGAAACCGTAGTCCCGGAGGGAGAAGCGCAGGAAAGGTAGCAGGGACACCCGGCGCTTCCAGCCGCCCAGGCCCGGAGGGGCGCCCCCCAGAGGGGCCCCATGGGGCCAGGGATCCGCGCCGCCACCGGGATGCTGCTGCTTCTTCTTCATCGCCTGCTCCGCCGCCTCGCACAGCCAGCCCGGGCCAGGAAGAGGTCACCCATCCGCCGCGAGGAGGAGAGCGCGGCCGGCCGGCTGCACATGGGGAGGGCCGCGCCGAGGGCAGCCGGGTGGGGGCGGGGAGGGGCCGAAGTTGCAGGGCTCAGGACACTTTCCTCGGCATGGTCCCCGCCGCCTGCCGCGGCCCGAGCGGCCCAGGTGCCCGGTCCCGGCTCGGGGGACGCTGCCCGCGCCCGTCCCGCGCCCGCTAATGTCCCCGCGCCCCGCGCCCCGCTGCGCCCCGGGCTCGCTCGCGGCCGCCGGGGCTCGCCTCCAGCGCCAGCGTGGACCCCCCGGCTTTGTGTGTGTCGCTCTCGGCGTGTTTTGTCCCGGCTCGGGCTCCTCTGGAAGACGGCAGGGAGGATCGGGAGGCGGACACCGTCCCCTCGCTCCACCTCCTAGCCAGGGGTTTTCCTCCCTCTCCTCCCTCTCTCCCTCGGCGCTCCGCAGCTCTCTCTCCTCCCTCCGCCCCGCGCCCCGCTCGGTGTCACGTTACTGCTTCTGCCCGCGCGGGGGCAGCGGCGGGGGGCGGGGGGCGGCGATTATCCGCAACAAGGAAGAAAGTTTCTGGGTGTTGGTTTTTTTTTTTTTTTCCCCCCTTCCCTCTCTCTCTCTCTCTCTCTCTCTCTCTCCAATCTGGCCTCGGTTCCTGCGCCACCAGCGACCTCTTGGGGCCCGCTGATTTCCCTCTCGTAAACAGTGGGCAGGAAGAAGCACGCCTGATCCGACCCTATTTGTGTTTTCATTTCAGAAACTCGGTTGTCCTATATCCCATGCGAGCAGCTTACAAAGGCCCGGGAAGGGTACTAGGATGTAGGTTCAAGACCCAGCGGGGATGGTAAGATGGTGCGCCGTGGGAGTTGTAATTAAACATGCCCCGCAGCGCCCCGACTCCCAGAGAGAGAAGCAGAGATCGCTTTCTTCTTGCCTTTCCTGGTACTCCAACTGCCCAGAGAGCAGAGGGGCAAGTGGGGGGTTCATGGCAGACCCAAGGAGGTTCTTCTTCCAGCAGAGACGAAGGAGGAAGAGCCAGATCCCCTTGCATACCTATTGTGTTGCTATCTCTCTTCCCTCTTTGGAGAAACTTCTGGAATTGAAAAAGAATCTGCCCCAAGCATCGCACAGATCCTCTGATGGGGTGGTGATTCAGGAAAGGACTGTCCTCAGCAACCACACTTTCAGTAGGAATCATCATCACTGCAATCGCTGTGCATAGAAGCTGTGCCACCTGAGGCTTTTGAGACTTGCCCAAGATCACGGAGCTTGGGATCAGCAGTCAAAGCTGTTGGACCTTCGGGTCCCAGCCAAGGCCTTCCTTATTATTTCCTGGGACTACAAGATGCAGCATAACCCTTTTTAGCCCAAGAGAGAAACCTCAATTTCCGGTGCCTCCTCTCTGACTCCAAACTCATCCTGTATTTTCCAGGAAGGAGCCACCAGGTAAAGGAAGCATCAGGAGCCAAGAACCTCTGTGATTCCAAGAGCCTGCTCCTGAAAACTTGTATACCCTTGGCTTTCTGAAGAATTCCGTGTGGAAAGTTACAGTGTAGGAATTTACAATGAAAGAATATGGTCATATGTGACCTCCAGTTCTTGATTTGGAGCATGGGTGAAGATGGCAGAGGTCATGAGCTAGACTCAGTTCTAAATGAGCTACATCTACACTCATGCATGCGCAAGCACACTCCCCATTTTACATTGTCTTGGTCCACTTTCTAAGAGGTAGGAAGGTTGCTTAGATCAAAAAGAATTAACCTAGAAGGTAACACCCACGCACAGGAAATTAATGTGAGTCAACTCCCTGTATAGCTATCCTTATCTCAACCAGCAAAAACCCTTGTTCCTTCCTATTATTGCTTATACTCTCTCTACAACAAAATTAGAGATAAGGGCAAAATAGTTTATGCCAGGTATTGAGGGGGTGGGGGGCAGAGGGAGGGGGCAGAGTGGGTGGTAAGGGAGGGGGTGGGGGCAGGGGGGAGAAATGACCCAAGCCTTGTATGCACATATGAATAATAAAACAATAAAAATTTAAAAACTCCAAGTGAAAAAGAAGCCCTTTATTCTGTCACAGAAAATCTCAGTAGAGTGTTAATGGTTTGTTTCACGTTTATTCCATGAATCAGAGATTTGTTTGGATTAATATGCACATTTTAGAAATGTCACTGTCCCTTAGAGAATTAATCAGATCCGTCATAGCCCGTTAATGTGAACAACTTTAATCAGTACAATGAGTGGCCCAGAATAGATTCCCGATTAATAATTCCTGAGTTTAAAAAAATTTGGAGGCTACTTAAAAAGCTAGACATTGATCTACCATTTGATCCAACAATACCACTCTTGGGGATATACCCAAAAGACTGTGACACGGGTTACTCCAGAGGCACCTGCACACCCATGTTTATTGCAGCACTATTCACAATAGCCAAGTTATGGAAACAGCCAAGATGCCCCACCACTGATGAATGGATTAAGAAAATGTGGTATCTATACACAATGGAATTTTATGCAGCCATGAAGAACAAAATGTTATCATTTGCTGGTAAATGGATGGAATTGGAGAACATCATTCTGAGTGAGATTAGCCTGGCCCAAAAGACCAAAAATCGTATGTTTTCCTTCATATGTGGACATTAGATCAAGGGCAAACACAACAAGGGGATTGGACTTTGTGCTCATGATAAAAGCTTTAGCACACAAGGGAGGGGTGAGGATAGGTAAGACACCTAAAAAACTAGCTAGTATTTGTTGCCCTCAATGCAGAGAAACTAAAGCAGATACCTTAAAAGCAACTGAGGCCAATAGGAAAGGGGGACCAGGAACTAGAGAAAAGGTTAGATCAAAAAGAATTCACCTAGAAGGTAACACACACGCACAGGAAATTAATGTGAGTCAACTCCCTGTATAGCTATCCTTATCTCAACCAGCAAAAACCCTTGTTCCTTCCTATTATTGCTTATACTCTCTCTTCAACAAAATTAGAGATAAGGGCAAAATAGTTTCTGCTGGGTATTGAGAGGGTAGGGGGGAGAGGGAGGGGGCGGACTGGGTGGTAAGGGAGGGGGTGGGGGCAGGGGGGAGAAATGACCCAAGCCTTGTATGCACATATGAATAATAAAAAAAAATTAAAAAATAAAATTAAAAAGCTTAAGATTAAAAAACAAAAAAATAATAATTCCTGAGTTTATGTATGAAGAGGGAGAAGATGGGAGGAGCCAAACAACACTCATAATGTTTTGAAAACTACCTTTGACCAACTGGACCTGTAGCTGAGGCCTGGCCCTGTGTGCTGACCATTCCCTGGATCTAAAATAGTGTGTATGCCCCTGTGTTCACCCTCTGGTCCCTGGCATCCAAAGACACGTCTCAGCGTTCTTTGAGAAGGTGCCCATTCTTTTTCCTGAGGAAAGGAATCTGAGGAATAGGGAGACAGAGCAGGGAGAAAAGGAACAAGCATGTGAGAAAATAAGTAAATGTGGGAATAAGCAGTGGAAAAGTCCATGAGGAAAGTACAAGGGGGCAAAGTCCAGCTTAGAACGTGCCGTGACATGAAGAATTTGAGAGGGGAAAGAAAGGGTCAGTTTTTAAAAGATTGGTTAATGAACTAGCTGCCTAAAAAAACAGAGGGAAAAGAAAAGATATAAAGAAGTTTTGCATGGAAAAAAATGCTTTGTATTTTCACCCAACTAAAACTTAGATGCGTGGGTAAAACTGTGTTCTCTGAAGTCCCATAAATGTCCCTTAAATTATAAATACTTATCCTAATGAACAGTGTCTATTTGAGCCAGATCATAAATCTACTAATTACAGGAATTTCTAAACAACTTTTATTATTAGTCTTACAGTTTAATATCCAGGGCTTCCCAGTTCTCCCCTCTCCAGTGACTTTCCATCTTTCTCACCCCGTCTTCAGGACCACTGGACCTCTTCCTCACTGTTGACAAACTGCATCTCCCCCAAAGTCCCAGCCTTTTCAAACATTCTTGTATCCTCAGTTTGTCTTCTCTCACCCCCTCACTCCAGTAATTTTTCAGTCTTCCTTTTTTTTTTTTTTTTTTTTTCATTTTGGCCGTACTGGGGATTGAACTCGGGGCCTCATACTTGCTAGGCAAGATCTCTACCACTTGAGCCATGCCTCCAGCCCTTTTTGCTTTGGTTTATTTTTCAAGTAAGGTCTCCTTTTGCCCAGAGTGTCTCTAATTGTGATCCTCCTCTGTCCTTCTCCCAAGTAGCTGGGATTATAGATGTTCACCATCATGCTTGGCCCTTTTTACACTCTCCAAAACCATCAACTAGAATTCCTCCCCCTTTTGTGTGTTCACTTCCTTTTTTATGTAGTTTTGATTCCTGGTCTATCATTCTATCATTGATTCCCTTCTTGCAAACACCTCTTCCTTCCCTTGTCTCTCTCATCTTATACCCTACAGTGCTTGCCTGGCAAAACTCAGGCTCAGTTAAACCCAACTGTGCAACTGAACTGGATTACAGAACAAAAAACTGCAGCATTGCCAACAGGCTTCTCTTTAAATCAGAGAGCACAAACTTCAATGGACACACACTCATGGCTGCCCAGCAAACCCACTGTCTGAAGAGATTTTCTCTTTTCAGACCTCCCCATCAACATCCTCTGCCCTCACCCCTTCAGCCTCAGCGGATGAGCTGGCCTCATGTTTTATTCAGAAAGCATGCAGCAGGCCCGGGGCCCGTTCCATTCTTCACCACTCTGTGCCCACGCTCTCTGCTTTTCTTTCAGTCTCAATGTCTCTCTGAGATAGTCACCGCCAACTCTGCCACTCAGGCCCTAGACTCTGTTCCCGCAACACTAACCTCACACCAAGCCTCCCTAGTCTTCTGCATCAAGTCACTTGAGCCCCACCTTAAAAAGAAAGAAAACTCCAGAACCTGACCTCCTTTGCCACCACCATCTTCTCTCACCTGGATTGTTACTGTGGTTTCTTATATCAGTTATGTTTGGGTTTAACTGTATATGACCGAACAACCAAGAATAACAGTGGCTTAAACAAAATAGAAGTTTATTTTTCCCTCACATGAAATGAGTCCACAAATGAGCAGTCCATAGCTGCTGTGGTATCACCAAGCGATCTGGGACCTATCTGAATTTCCTGACCCCATTCTCAGAAATGTGGTTCTTTTCAAGGCTACCTTGTGATCCAAGATGGCCACTGGAACTCCAGCCCTTATGTCTGTATTCCAGACTGGCGGTAGGAGGGAGCTAAAGAAAAGAACTCCTCCCACCAGAATAGGTCTTTATTAAGTAGTGTTCCAAAAAGTGCTAAAAATCTATCTTCTTAAAGCTCATCGACCAGAAAGAAATAAGTCTAGTTGTAAGATGGGAGGGGGGCTAGGAAATCTAGATTTTAGCTGGACACATTATTGTGGGTGGGAGGGGATACCTCTCAGAGTAGCCAAAATAGAACTCTGCTCAAAACTTGATGGTGGCTCCCAGTGCATTCAGAGTCTACAAGGTCCTGTGCAAGATGGTCCCTTTGTCTGTATGACCTCATGTCATCACTTTCCTATCCTGGTCCAGATCCATCGTTCTTCATCAGACAAACCAAACTCACTCCTTTGCATGTGTGGTTCCCTCTGCTTAGAAAGCTCTTTTCCCAGATCTCACATAGCTTGTCCTGGGACTGCCTTCAGTTCGGTGTTACCTTATCAGAGGAGCCTTCCCTGGCCACCCTACATCCAGTGCACATCTGCCCCTGTGCTCCTACTCCCTTGACATCTGTGAAGCCCCTCAGAACTGCCCATAGCATTTCTAATTGCCTTCTACCCTTCCCTCCAGAAAACAAGCATGAGGACAGTGACTTTATTTTATTTATCTACTCTGTATAATTGATACCTACAAGAGCTGACAGGTAGTAGTCACTCAATACCTATTTGTTGAATAAAAGGGCAGTTTTTAATATAAAGGATCTGAAGTTCATTGGGTCAAATGTCATTATTCCATGGCTTACCAACTGGAGATGAGAAGGGGGTCAAGAAGACCATAAGGGACAGATTTTCATCCTACTTGAACATTCAGATGACCATCAAAGGAATTGTTTGAGGCTAAAATGCATTTGTTGAATGACTGAATCTCTCACCCCCTCTATACCTCTTAGTCTACTTATCCAGCGAGGCCCTGTGATTCTGAAGACCTTATGGAACGGGAGGAGGAGCGTGAACCCATGGGGCTTTGCCTTGTATTATCATTCGCCTTTCATGCAGCTGGTCACAAATATGAATTCCAATATATTTATTTATCACAAGATGTTTTTGCCTTTACTTATTAAATCAGTGATATGGTTGACTCATTCCTTGCTAAAAAAGGAAATAAAGTAATTGGATGAGGTTTTTTAATTACTTCAAATGAGTGCATTCTCTTTAAATTATGGGGCTTGTTTCAATTCCAGGGCCCCAGCTTATTTCCTGTAAGTGACCACCAGAGGCCATTCCTTCTTGAGGAGGGATGGGGGCAGGAATTCATCTAGCTCAGTATCTTCTTGTTGGAAACAATCTCTTTCAGGTTGCACAGAGTCCCTTGGGAGTCACTATCCAGTCAAATTCAAGGTGCAAACTCCCTGCACAGGTTCCCCCCGCCCCCTTCCTGCCCAAGATGGGTCATTTCATGAGAACTGACGTACCTCACAGAGACAGGTGAGAGTGCTGTGGCTCACCAGAGTAGTCTCTGGATTCCCTTCTGACTTCCTTTTCACAGCTGGTGAAACTCTGCATTTATTCTCTGCTTCTCACTGGTATGGCTCCCCGTTTAGGGCCATTTGCTCAACAGCATCTACTGCAAAATCTCCTCAAGTGACCTCTAGCCAGGAATCAGCTACCTTCTGTGCATCTGCCACACCTTGAGAACCCCAGGAAATTTTTGGATCTTGGTGTGCCTACTTACCTGGGGTAGACTGGAGGGCCTTCTCAGGCCTTTCCTCCTTAGAATCCTGCCCATCACTACATCTGGTCAGTTGGCACTGGGTCAATTCAGTGATTCTTCAGGGGCTTCATAATCCCCCTATCAGTTCCAAGAAGTGCAAGCAAACTGCACTGTGTGGGCATGCCCCTGTCATAGTCAGTTTGGGCTGTGATTATAAAGCTACCATACACTGGTTGGCTTAAACAACAAGCATTCATTTCTTACAGTTCTGGATGCTCGGAAGTCCAAGTTCCAAGGCTCTGGCAGACCCTGAGTCTAGTGAAGAGCTGCTTTCCTGGCTTGTAACCTTACAAGAGCAAGCTCACCTCTCCTCCTCTTACAAGGGCACAACCCCCACTCCTGAGGGCTCCACCCTAAGTCAGTTACCTCTCAAAGGCATCCATCCACCATCACAATGGAGATTATGATTTCTTTGGGAAAGGCACATTCAGCTCACAGCAGCTCACAAATTATCTTGGTTATTTTGGACTCTCTTGGACCTGAAGTGGGACAACCGAAACTAATGTATATCCTAACCTACTTTTGTCTCTCTCTCTCTTTCTCTGTTCTCCAGCTTAGACCCCGTAAGCCAAAAAGTGCTTTCTTTGTCTGTATTGACAAATGAGCTACAGAAGACGTTGGAAGATGCAGGAAAATAGTTGAAGAAAATAATTTGAAAGGTTTTTACTTTTATTTTTATTTTTTTGGCAGTAATGGTGTTTGAACTCTGCGTTCAGGTTTGCTAGGTAACTACTCTACCACTTGAGCCACTCCACCAGTCCCTGATGAAAACAGTTTGAAATAATTCAAACTATATCATCTTCATTATATACCTTTACATTTCTTGTTTCTGAATGTTTTCTGTTGCTGGAAGTTCCTTGAAGGAGATATAGCTTCATCCTTTGAAGATTGATTTGATTTTTTAGAGACAGCCAAAATTATTCCATAGCAACTCTGTTGAATAAAGTAGATGAAGTATTTGATCAACAGACTAAGGTGTTGATAGAAGACAGGAAGAAGATGCCAAAGTAAGAGATGACATGTTCTCCTGGTGACTAATCCAGTGTCTGGAGGGTGAGAACTCCTTCCCTCTGGAGAGAAAGGCATGAATCCCTCCCAACAACCTCATCACCTCTTAAAGGCT
The DNA here is from genome assembly GCF_047511655.1 of Castor canadensis. Taxonomy (NCBI): domain Eukaryota; kingdom Metazoa; phylum Chordata; class Mammalia; order Rodentia; family Castoridae; genus Castor; species Castor canadensis. Next base: position 17,033,059 of record NC_133386.1, read on the forward strand.
CACTTCAAAACATCAAAACAATGGCTACCAAATTCCAACATGAGTTTGAGAGGATAAACCACATCCAAACCATAGCAGAAAGCAATTGGAGAGTTGTTCTGGTTTGGGGGAAGGGACTAGGGCAGAAATGCACTGAAAATAGTCCCAAGCCTGTAGTTTTTGCATTTTCCTGAGCAGTCTCCTGAAAATACTTATGACCAGAGTATGCAATCTGGCAGGGCACTTGTATTAGAAGACAATAAAAGCCAAGCATTTATAAACTTGTTTGTATTTAAATTCATATCCATTAACACAACTTTCAAAAACATAGCTTTTAACTTATACCTAAGAACAGAAGTATTTTAATTTAAAAGTTGCACATTACAGCTAGTTCCTAAGTCTGGCCAGCACGGTGTTATTGGCTATGTAAGAGGCTCTGTTGGACATTGTCTCAGTAATGTCTTTATTTTGACAAAGTATAACAATCTGTTAGTATAAACAGATTGAAAAAAAAAGTTTTTAAGCCAGATACTTACCAGTTCGGTCCCTGTTATTTTCAGTTGCATCTTAGCATAATGTGTGCCTCAAGAATTGAATGTCTGACCAATCTTAATTCCTCATTTCCAAGGTCCTGGCCAATTTACAATGGTAAATCAGTGCCATTCTCTTTTTAGAGGTCGCCATCTGGTGTTAACACATATGAGCTAAAATCAATGGAGAGGTAATATCTTTTTCCCTTCCTTCCTAACAATGTCATTAGTCCTCGTTCAATGGGCATGCCACATAACTTCCTGTCCTCGTAGGGGAAAAGTACTTTAAAATAACTTTTTGAAGAACAGCGAAATGCTGAACTACGAAGATGAGAGTTAGCCTTCTAGTCAAAAGTCTTAGTGTAATAGACTCACAAGGTCATCCTAATAGAAAATTTAAGAAAACAGTAAAGCTTGAAGTATAATCTTCCACCTCTGCAAATAGCTAGGCTTTTGACCTAAAGTCAATTATTTAACCTCTTTACCCTTCAGTTTTTACTCCTGTCAAGAATGGTTAATAAAGACTTGCCTGGTGACATATGTCTATAATCCCAGAACTCAGAATGCAGAGGCAGGAGGATCAAGAGTTTGAAGACAGCCTGGGTTACAGAGCAAAATTCTGTCTTTTTTTTTTTTTTAAGAGAACAACTAATAAAACTTGCACTCCTGGGCTAGCCCAGGGTTCATGTCTGATGCAGGATGAGATTTACCTGGCAAGTGCATCACCCAGCCAGCTGGCTGCCTGTCTCTATGGTACTTGCAGTGAAGTGAACCAAGAAATTACCCTACCCAAGGAAACTGGACCACAAAACAATGGTGGTGCACTCTCTTTATGAAGCACAGGCAATTTGGGGGATAGAAGAAGCACAACTCTTGATTCAGAACTTATTTGCAGACAAAGGTGATCTTGGGTAAGTGCCTTGAGTGTACGCTAAGCCTCATTGTCATTACTGTGAGATACAATAAAACACACAGCATTCTGCAATGACTACATATATTTTTGAAGTGTGGGTATGTGTAAATCAGAGAGAACAAAAATCCAAATTAATCACACAATCTGCACAAATGAGCATCTGTAAGTGGCAACATCAGGACCTGGATACTCATCTTGCAAATGTACCTCTAAACTTTCTTTATTATAATAAAAATGAAAGTTTGGTTTGGGCTTTTGAGCTCTGAGAATCTGACAAGTCAATAAGGTCACCTTCCAGAAAAATGCATGTTTCTCATGAATAATTTTAGCCTCTCCATGGGCCTCTACAGGACCACAGACTCAGATTAAGATCCCTGTACTCAGGGCTGGAGATGTGACTCAGTGGCAGAACCCTTGCCTAGCAAGCACAGGCCCAGAGTTCAAACACCCCAGTACTGCCAACAAAAAGAACCCCTGCCTCCTACTCTCTTGGATATGACTTTTTACCCTTACATCAGAAGAGAAGGGATGGTATAATACTAAAGTAGTTGGAATAAGCCTTTGGGTAACATTGGAACTAATCTGTCTTCACTCTGTCATGGTTTTTAAAACACCTGGATAGGCTAAAGATGCTCCAGAATTGGAGCCATAGACAGGCTTGCACTCAGTAAACCCTGATGAGGGACTCAATGCCTGATTCTTGAGTTACAGTGGGGACTGAACAAGTCCTGCTCTCTTACCTTCACTCTGGGGTGGAGATGGACAATAAATCACTGTTATGCAAGACAGTGTTAAGTGCCATTGAGAAAGTAAAACAGTGATATGATGACATCATGGCTTGAGAGGCAGAACCTGCTAAAGACTGTGGACAAAGAAGGCCTCTCTTAGGAGCTGACACTTGGGGTGAGACCTAAAGGAGGAGGAGGATTTGCCTGAGGAAGACCTGAGGCACAGTATTCCATGCAGAAACAAAGCTTGTACAAAGTCCCTAAGGTGGAAATGAACTTGGTGTGTGCCACTGGGATGGGAGTGGACTCCCCCAGAGGGAGGTATGACATGAGGCTGGAGAATAGGTGGTGCCAGTTTCTGCAGGGTCCTGAAAACCAGGGTAAAGGAATTAGGTTTACTTTTCTGTGGAGAAGGGAAACTTTGAAGAGATTGCCCAGTGGAAACAATCCAATTCGAATTTTCAAACAACCGAGTAGGCTGCTGTGTGCATTGCAAAGTGCAGAAGGAAGGTGAGTAGTCCAGAAAAGTGACACTCTGGCTTTGCATGGGTGGTAACGGTGAAGACTGAAGAAAGTTAGCAAATCTGGAATATGTTCTTTGGTGGTTGAGGCCTTGCCAATGGATGGGAGAGAGGAAGCAAAAAGAGTGGGCAGGCTGGGATGACACCTAGGGTTTTTCTAGGACAACTGGGTTGATGGTGAAGCTATTTCCTGAAATGCAGAAGACCAGAGCAGGAACAGATTTGGGTGATGGGCGGCACGACAAAGGATCCAGGAGTTGTGCTTGATACATTAAGTAGGCCACTAGACATGTGAGTCTGGAGCTCCAGGGAAAGGTTGTTGGGAAAGGTAAATATATTTGTAATGATATTTTTCTAAATCATCATAAATCCAGAAGTTATTTCTACCTGTGTCATATATAAAGTCACACAATTGAGTACAATTAACTAGTGAGTCTAAGATGGTCTAAGAAAAGCTTTGGCATAGTCCAACATGTATAGGTCAAACCAAAAGGCTACAGCCAGCAAAAAGTGCCTGAGAAAAAGCAGGTGGAGAGGTGGGAGGGGAACCAGAGAGTGGGCTCATGAAGCCAAGGAACAAGAGTATTTCTAGAAGGAAATGGTGATCAGCTATGGCAAATGCTCCTGAGAAGTAGCAGCAACTGCTAACTGTCCCCTGTACTGTCTTCTCCAGATTTTTTTTAGTAATAAAAACCACTGGACACGAAGCCATCGACTTACAGACTATATCTCCCAGGTTCCTTTACTGCTAGAAGTGGCCCTGTGACTGAGTTTAAGTCAGTAAGTTGTGAGAAAAGGGGATGTACACAGTCTGTTAATTTGGCCTTAAAATATTGAGTGTGCATTCCCCCATTCACTTTTCCAGGTTCCCATAGGCTGGAATATGGTCATGACAGTGGCTCACCCTCAGTCAGGCTCCTGAGGACAGTTCTCTGAACACTTGGGTGGAGCAGGGCTGCCCACGTCCCTCTGGGTTCCCTCAGAAAGAAAGAAATGAACTTCTCTCTAGAATCACTGCATTCGTAGCTTATACCACAACTAATTCACTAGGAAAAATGGTGGAGAAGCAACGCGGAGCTGATTGGTGACTTGAACCATTTGAGGTATGACTGGATCAGAAACCTGATAGGAGTGACTGAAGAGTTAATCCACTCATTCATTCTTTCATCCACTCAGAATAGTTGCTGAGGTTTTACTGTGTCCCCTGCACTGTCCTGGGAACATAGAAGAGAACAAGAGAGATAATGTCCTTTCCTCATGGAAGTAGAATTCTAGTGGAGGAGTTAGAAAGCAAACACATGAATAGGTCTTGAGCAAACATACAAACAGGAAGACCAGGGAGTAGCATGTGCTGAGAGAAAATAAGGCTGAGGAAGAGGCTGGAAGGTGTCACCTTACGTAGTGTGGTCAGGGGAGGAATGTCAGAACAGGTTACTTGAATAGATGCGGCAAAAACCACATTAAAATCCTGGGGAGGAGTGTAGCAGGCAGAGGGAACGAAAAGTACAAAGCCTTGAAGCAGGAATTCACCTGTTCGAGACAAGCGATCCGATGAATATCCTATCTAAGTGATGCTTTATTTTAATGGAGTGATTTAAATTCCCCCTCAGATCCTGAATTACTTCACTTCTCTAGCAGCTAAAAGGACAAAATCATGAGACAAAGATTTACATTTAGAACTAATTCATTTCTGAAGAGTTATCTTCTGTGTCTGCTGTTCCTGACACTCTTATTATCTCCTTGGTCTTATCCTTCCTGACCTGGTTTTGCCATCAGAACATACCTGTTCCAGATGGTTAGGGACCTCACTACGTAGGGTTCTTAGTACATGATTTACTTTTAGAAAAAAAACCATATTAATGTGTCTGTTCCTGATAAAACAGTACATTTTCACTAGCTTCCTGGAAGAATTTAAGGGGGTATTACAATGATTTGAAATCAGTGGGGGCAATTCAAGTGCATCTGTAATGCAGAATTTAGGACTAGGCAGGTCTTTTTGATGGCCCCTCAGGAACAAGCAAGGCATTAGGACCTCCAGTAAGGCGGGCCCCAAGACAGCTTTCATTATAGCTTCAAGCTCACCAGCAACAACTACTGTAGGGGGCTGCCATCTTTGGAGAAATCCAACACTTATGAGGTATTTTAACTCATTTCTTCACTGTGGCAGGGTTATATTTCAGGGTCTGATTTTCTTCTCCCATGTATTTCTAACCTCATTTGCTTCTTCACTCACACCCTGAAAAGGGAACTCCAAGCCCACAATGAGGCAGGAACCAAGCCTCAAAGAAACAGCCTAGCCATGTGTGAGAGCCAAAGATTTGGACTTAAACTCTCTAGTCAGTCCTCTTCCACAACCCACCTCGCACACCTCGGAGTAGGTAGGACTGGAAAGTAGAGAGAAATGCCCTGTGATTGTTTTTTTTTAATTTATGATGGGAACCATGTGAAACAGATTCTATCAAAACTCCTATAGTAGAAGAACAGAAACCTGTACCACAAAGAGCCAATGAGGTGTGGGTGAAGTCACGTGACTTTTGTATCCCAGATATCAATAGTTAAACATTTTTTTTCAGACATACATTCTAGAGGAAGGACTGAATTATTTTTCTATTTTCTGTGTTTAAAAAATTATTATAAAAGGTGATCAAAGGGTATGCAGCTGACATTCGTGATAAAAATACTATAATAGAAGCGCTTTAAGCAACTAATTAATAAAATATGTATATTTTCTGATGTTTGTACATATCACATTTATAAATTCATAATTTATTGCAATTATTTTTGTCAATCTAAATCAATTTTAACACTTCTACCTGATTTTGTATTTGTAATTTTGTATTCCTGTCTCCCAAATTATATTAGTTTGAGCCCCAAAACCCAAGGTCCTTGTCCCTCTCATTTCCTTATTTCTCTTCTTCTTGCTCATTTTGGATTCCATGGTCTGACTTCACATCCCAACTTTTGCAAATACCCCTTTCCACCATGCATGCCCTCCACACCCTGGCAAAACTCCAGCCAGCACTCAGCCCAGTTAAACACCACTTTACCCCTGCACCCCCAAGTAACCACACTGGGCTATGAGAAGGGGCAACCCGGGGTGTAGACTCCTGTCATTCTGAACTGCCAGGTTCGGAGAGCTCCGTGTTGCTCTCCAGGCCTTTCTGAGCTTCCGGAATGCTTCTGACACTTTCTGAGTCTCCTTCTCTGAATAAGCACACCACAGCTCTTTATTCACAGTCTCCCTCCTGCCTGTGCCTTTACTCTCGGTGCCTGGAGTTTACTGGTAAAATGACACCACCAAGTAGCGATGGCTTTAGTCCTCTCCAGCTGCTTTGCTACTCACCACCCCCTTCAGTGGATGAAGTATCATTGCTCCTTTTAAATAAAGTCCTCACCTTCCACTTGATCCTGGATCCCTCCTTCTGCAAATGTCACCTGCCTTCCCGGTATCGTCAGTGTGTCCTCTCCTCCCGGACCATCTTCATCAGCACAGTAATTCTGATGCTTATGACCTTTAGAAGGGGGCGGGAGGGTGGGAGGAGAATATACAGATAGAAAGAGATAAAGAACTACAGAGATTTTTTTTTAACCCTGTATCTTTTTTTTTTCTTTTATTATTCATATGTGCATACAAGGCTTGGTTCATTTCTCCCCCCTGCCCCCACCCCCTCCCTTACCACCCAGTCCGCCCCCTCCCTCTCCCCCCTCAATACCCAGCAGAAACTATTTTGCCCTTATTTCTAATTTTGTTGTAGAGAGAGTATAAGCAATAATAGGAAGGAACAAGGGGTTTTGCTGGTTGAGATAAGGATAGCTATACAGGGCATTGACTCACATTGATTTCCTGTGCGTGGGTGTTACCTTCTAGGTTAATTCTTTTTAATCTAACCTTTTCTCTAGTACCTGTTCCCCTTTTCCTATTGGCCTCAGTTGCTTTAAGGTATCTGCTTTAGTTTCTCTGCGTTCAGAGCAACAAATGCTAGCTAGTTTTTTAGGTGTCTTACCTATCTTCACCCCTCCCTTGTGTGCTCTCGCTTTTATCATGTGCTCATAGTCCAATCCCCTTGTTGTGTTTGCCCTTGATCTAATGTCCACATATGAGGGAGAGCATACAATTTTTGGTCTTTTGGGCCAGCTAACCTCACTCAGAATGATGTTCTCCAATTCCATCCATTTACCAGCGAATGATAACATTTCGTTCTTCATGGCTGCATAAAATTCCATTGTGTATAGATACCACATTTTCTTAATCCATTCGTCAGTGGTGGGGCATCTTGGCTGTTTCCATAACTTGGCTATTGTGAATAGTGCCGCAATAAACTACAGAGATTTCTTAAACCCCAAGTAAACTTCTTAGTGCTGGCCCCATTTCTCTGTTCCCTGAGGCAGATTGTCTCTCAGAAGTCTTGACAGAGCTGTAGCCAAGTCCACCACACTCACTCGCACCCACCCCCCCAAATCAGAGCCTTTGTCTTCACCTCCACCACTGTTAATCAGGAACAAGCCACTGTTGTCTCAAGCCTGGGTCGCTTCCATCGGGGTTTTACCTTCCCCTTACATAAATAGTACATCAAAACAACATTAGTATTTGAAAGTGGGCACTCTGTCACATCCTCTATCATTTCTACACTGACTTTCACACCTACAAAAATTGAAAGCCTCTTTCCCTGGTCCCAAGGACTGGGATGATCCAGCATCTCACTCGCCCTCCAAATTCACCTCCTGCTTCTTTCACTTCCTTTGCTGTGTACTTGCTTAGAGTTTGGACCTTGAAGTTTCCCCAAAGGGAAGTTCTTGTGGAGGTTGGTGAAACCTTTAAGAGGTGGACTCTACCAGTCTTATTGTTAATTACTTATTTATATTTATATTTATTTATTTATTGTGATTCTGGGGTTTTGGACTCAGGGCCTTGTGCTTGCTAGGCAAGTGCTCTACCACTTGAGCCACACCTCTATCCCTTTCTGCTTTAGTTATTTTTTATATTAGATTCTCACCTTTTGCCCAGGGTAGCCTCAGACTGCAATCCTCCTACCTACGCCTCCCATGATCCACATGACATGGGACATGAACCACCATGCCTGGCTTGTTTCTTGAGATGGGGTCTTGCTAACTTTTTTGCCTGGGCTGGTCTTGATCCACAATCTTCCTGATCTCTGCCTCCCAAGTATCTGGGATTACAGGTATAAGTCACTGAGCCTGTTCTATGTTTAATGCTTTGAGGAACCACCACACAACTTTCATTGTTTTATTGAAACTATTCTAGAGAGTATTTCATTATAGCTTTAATTTGCATTTCCTTAAATACATAGTGGTATTGAATGTTTTTCCTTATGTGTGTTTTGGCTTCTTACATATTGTCTACTGAGAAATATCTATTTAAGCCACAAGCCCTGTATCCACTTATCCACTTAAAAGTTTCAGTAGAATTTTAGAAAATTTCAGCAAAATTTTAGCGCATGTTCTTGCTTTCTGTGAATAAAATTTTTTTCTTTCAAAACTACATACCTTATGTATTTTTCATATCTTTTATCACCAGCTAGGAACCATCAGTACAGTGTTGAACAGAAGCAGTGAGAGTGCCCTTATTTCTTTTTGAAAATATTCAGTCTTTTACCACTAAACATGATGGGAGCTATAGTTTTATTGCTGATAAACTCTATAGAAAATGCTCCTACCTGTTTCTATTTTGTTGGAAGTTTCTTTTTTTTTTTTTAAAGGCTATGACATGGGCATTTGAATTCCTTGAACATTTTCTACTTATTGATACTTTTCTTAACTAGCAATATCAATATGATGTGTTGCATTAAATGATTTTTGGATTTTAACTGAAACTTGCACTTTGTTGATAAACTCTACTTGTTCATAGCTTACTATCTTTTTGTATGCTGCAGGTTTCAGTTTATTTATGTGATGGTAAGGACTTTTATATCCATATTTATTAAATATACTGTCCTGTAGTTTGTGTTTTTCCTTACACGTCCTTTTCTGGCAGTATTTTCAGGGAAATTTTGGCCATAAAATGAGTTGAGAACTTTTCTTCATTCTCCATTTTCCTGAAATAATTTTGGTAAGATTGGCATTATTTTTTCCTTAGATGTTCAATAGAATTCGAGCATGGTTCATCTTTGTCACAACTTTTCTTTCAAGAGAGCTTTTGATTAGTACTTCAATTTCTTTACCAGATACAGGTCTTTTCAAAAAGATTTTCTATTTCTTCTGAATCAGTTTTACTAAATTGTGACTTTCTAGAAATTACTGTGGGCCCCTGGTAATGGAGATGTCCCCCCCGGGAGTCCCACCTCTACTCTCTCTTGAGGAATTGATAGCTTGGGGATGCTGGTCATATCATCTCCTCAGTTGAGGCCTCACCATGGGAGTTGGACTGTCCAAAATTCCTTCAGACTCCATTTGTGTGTCTCCTGGCCAATCTTGCGCCCCTTCACCTAACGCCTGATCTTAAGCCCTGAAAGCTCACTTTTCTCTGTAATCAGGCCTGGCCCCAATATCCATTAGACAATGCCTCCAAATGGCCACTTAATAGCACTTTTGATGCCAATATTTTAAGGGATTTATACAATTTCTGTGAGCGCACTGGTAAATGGCAGGAAATACCCCATGTCCAATCCTTTTCCTGTCTCTGCACCAAACCCTCCCTCTGTACTTCCTGTTCACCTGCGCAGGTTCTATTAGCCTCTAAACCAGTCTCAAAACCAGCCAAATCCTCTTCCAAACCCCCTCCTGACTCCAAAAATTTCCCCTCTTTTGACCCTGCTAATGAGTCTCCACTTTATCAGAGATGGGCTTCCATTGTTCAGCCGTTGCCTGCTCCCCCACTGCCCTTCTGCCCCTCCTTCCACCCCTCCCTCTGCCCCCCCAGCACTGCAGGATCCCATGAACCTCCCACACACTCGCTCTCATGGACACCCCCCAGTCAGCCAGTTTCCATCTACCCTCTCCAGGAAGTGGCCGGAGCAGAAGTCATTGTGAGGGTCCATGTCCTCTTATCCCTTGCTGACCTCTCTCAGATAGAAAAGCACCTTGGCTCTTTCACCACTGACCCAGATTCTTATGCTAAGGAATTCCAATGCTTGGCTCAATCCTGTGACCTTACTTGGCATGACATCTATCTCATTCTTTCCTCCACCCTCCTTCCAGAGGAGAGACACAAGGTCTGGGACGTGGCTAGGGCACATGCAGATGACATCCATTGCACCCCCCCTCATCCTTAGGGGCTACAGCGATCCCCACTGAGGAGCCTCATTAGGATTACCAAACCGGTGACAGAATGCTTAGGGATCAGATGGTTACTTGTTTAGTGGCAGGACTAAAAAAGGTGGCCCAGAAGGTTGTTAATTTTGATAAACTCAGAGAAATTCAACAAGAAAAAGAGGAAAATCCAGCTAGTTTCTTGTCCTGGCTCACAGAGGCACTACGACACCATACAAAAGTTGACCCTGAAACCTGGGACCAGACAATCATTCTTATGACCCATTTTATCTCCCAGTCAGCCCCATATATAAGAAAGAAACTTAAAAGGCTGGAAAAATGGCCCTCAGACTCCACAGGCTGAAATCTTAAATGTGGCCTTCAAGGTCTGTAATTATCGAGAAGAACAGCAAAGGGCTGATAAGGAAAGGAGCGATAAGGCTAAATTCCAGATGTTGGCACAAGCCCTCTGACAAAGGCCTCTGATCTCTAACTCCCGAGGCCGGGAAAAATCCCAAACAGCTCTCGACCCATATTTTTGGTGTGGCCTTGAGGGACAATGGGCCCGCGCTTGTCCTAAACCACACCACCCACTGGGGCCATGTCCTAAGTGTAGACAGGAGGGCCACTGGGCGATGGACTGCCCCTCCACCCCTCAAGGTGGAGGGTCTAAGGTCCCCCACCGTCCCTCCTCCCTAACTGATCTTCTAGGACTGGTGACTACGGCTGATGACTGACGGAGCCCAGGACACCCAGGCCTGACAACCATAACTTCACGGGAGCCCAGGGTAACAGCCCTCATCGAAAGTAGGCCTATTTCTCTCCTCCTAGACACCAGTGCCACTTTTTCTGCCTTGCTGGAGTTCTGGGGACCTACCAAGCCTTCTTTAAGCTCCATAGTTGGGGTGGAGGGAACTCCTACCCAGCCCTTAATGACTTTTCCTTTAACCCGCATACTGGGAGACACACTTTTTACTCATTCCTTCCTAGTCCTCCCTAATTGCCCCACCCCATTCTTGGGGAGGGACATTTTGTCAAAATTCCAGGCCACTCTCACCTTACACCCACTCCCTCTTAAGCCTCGACCCATTAACTCCTTGTCTCCATCCTCATGGCCCCTCCTTGCCATCATGGGTGCCCTGCTTCCACAAGCCCCTCCTGACCCCTTGCCCTTACCCGCTGCACTGGTGGATCCTGTTGTGTGGGACCTCCAGAACCCTGCAGTTGCCACACATCATGAGCCAATTGTTATTACTCTCAAGGATCCCTCTGCTTTCCCAAACCATCCTCAATATCACATTTCTCTAATCCACTTACAGGGATTAAAGCCTATCATTTCAGAGCTTCTTGCTAAGAGCCTGCTTCACCCAACCCACTCCCCCTATAAAATCCGTATTCTGCCTGTAAAAAAGCCCAATGGGTCTTACCAGTTGGTGCAGGACCTCCGCTTAATCAATGTGGCAATGACTCCTATGTACCCAGTGGTGCCCAACCCCTACACTCTCCTGTCTCTCATCCCTGGTACCACCACCCATTTCACAGTCCTGGACCTAAAAGATGCTTTCTTCACTATCCCTGTCCACATGCAGTCCCAAAACCTTTTTGCCTTCACCTGGACTGACCCAGATTCTCATACTTCCCAACAATTGACCTGGACTTTCTGCCTCAGGGGTTCCGGGACAGTCCCCACCTCTTTGGCCAAGCTCTGGCTAGGGACCTCCTTACCCTCCATCTCTCCCCAAGTAGACTCCTCCAATATGTAGATGATCTCCTGCTTTGCAGCCCCTCACTCAAGGATAGCCAACAACACACTGCCCTTCTGCTTAATTTTCTGGGAAAAAAGGGATATCGTGTGTCCCCTAAAAAGGCTCAACTATCTCTCACCCGGGTGACTTACCTGGGCCTATCTATCCCCCTACTCACAAGATTATCACCCTCAATTGTAAGGGCCTGTTAACCTCTCTCCCTGTCCCCACCACCAAGGCCAAAATTCTCTCCTTCCTTGTCCTGGCTGGCTATCTCAGAGCCTGGGTGCCCAACTTCAGTCTATTGGCCAAAACCTCCATATGAGGCATCCAGAGGTCCCATCCAAGAGCCCCTGGACCCCTCTCTGCCTGTGTTAGGTCATTTAAAAACCCTCTTACAGGCCCTGTTATAAGCCCTGATGCTTCTCCTGCTGAACCTCACTCACCCCTTTTTCCTTTACATTTCTGAGAGGCAGGGGTTTGCCCTAGGAGTTCTGGGACACAACCTAGGGCCCTTCTTTGCTCCAGTACATAAATACCACTCACCAACTACTCAACCACACCAATCCTACTCTAGCCGATGGTTGTTGGATGTGTCAGTGGACTGGCCCTTCTCAGGTCGTCGCCAGCCCCATAAATGTTTCCACACCCCTTACCTTAAACTGTTCTTTCACCAAAAAGATCACTGCCTCTTCTCTTTCCCCAGTTTCCCTCTTCCAGCCAGCCCCTCTCTGCCTGCAGAGTTCCTTGGGGACAGTTGAGGTAGGCTCCCTAATGGCCAAAAAATGTCACACCACTAGGACAGCCAACAAAACCGGAAACAATATCTGTTGCCCCCCCATTCCTGGGACTCTTTCTATGTGGTCAGATTGTATACCCCTGTTTACCCCAAGCCTGGAAGGGCATCTGTATTCTGGTATTTTTGGTTCCTGACATGGATATTATTATGGAAGATCAAGACCTTCCCATTCCCCTCACCGCACGCCTTCCATCTAAAAGGGCAATCCAGGCTATTCCCTTGTTAGCTGCCCTGGGAATAATGGCTGCCATGGGAACGGGGGCTGCAGGAATGGGAACCTCTATTCACTGCTACACAAAACTCTCTAATCAATTGGTAAGTGATCTTCAAAAGGTGGCCGAGTCTATCCTAACCTTACAAAAACAACTTGACTCCCTAGCCTCAGGTGTACTCCAAAACCCGAGGAGGCCTTGACCTACTCATTGCAGAGAAGGGTGGTCTCTGCCTGTTTTTTTTTTTTTAATTTTATTATTCATATGTGCATACAAGGCTTGGGTCATTTCTCCCCCCTGCCCCCACCCCTTCCCTTACCACCCAGTCCGCCCCCTCCCTCTTCCCCCCACCCCCTCAATACCCAACAGAAACTATTTTGCCCTTATCTCTAATTTTGTTGTAGAGAGAGTATAAGCCATAATAGGAAGGAACAAGGGTTTTTGCTGGTTGAGATAAGGATAGCTATACAGGGCATTGACTCACATTGATTTCCTGTGCGTGTGTGTTACCATCTCTGCCTGTTTTTAGAAGAAGAGTGCTGCTTCTATGTTAACCAGTTGGGGGTAGTAAAAAATAAAATTAGACAACTCCAGGAGCAATTAGAAAAATGGAGAAGGGAGTTGGAGGACTCTTGGAATTCTCTAGGGAACAACATTTCACAGTGGTTCTCCTGGCCAATGCCCATCCTAATGCCTATGTTTCTTGTTCTCTTATTCTTAAGCTTCCTCCCTTGTATCATACTGCATGTCTGCTTTTGCTAATCAAAAATTTAACCAGTTGTACCTCCAGGACTACCAACCTCTCCAAAACTGTCCAGAGGACTGCTATGAGGGCCCCCACCAGGACGCCACAGGAGTCTGAGGATCTCACCCCATACAACACCCCCTGCCAGCAGGAAGCAGCTAAGAAGTCGACGCTTCACCCAATTCCTGATCCTCAGCCCCTACCCTCATCATTATTAAAGAAAAAATGGGGGAATGATACAGTAATAATGTTGCCATTTTATCAGTGGCCATTTTATCCTCAGGCCTCACTTCTTGAGAAATGGAGCCTCCAGATAGCTCCACCCCCAAAGGCAGTCCCACCCTTAACAGAAATTCCCGTGTTCTAAGACAGTTCCACCCCTAATGGAGACTCCTGCACATGCACTGACTTCCTCAAGCTCCCTCTTCTATAAAAGCCATGCCTAGCCCAGAGTCAGCGCTGCACCATCTTTCCCCAGTCAGCCTGGCGGCTCGAGCCTGTCATTAAAAACCTTGGTCTTGGCATTTTTCCTAACAAATAATTTCGAACAATTCAATTGTGGTCAAAGGGTATATTTTTATAATATCCTTTTAAATTTATTACAATGATTTTTATGGCCATTCATCAAGTCAATCCTAATGAATACTCAGTGTGCACTTGACAGTAATGAGCATTTTGCTATTTTGGAACCGAACATTATATTTATATGACAATTAGTTGGTATTATCACATTTTTGATTGATATGTCTCATTTCTATTTGTTCTGCCAACTACTGAGAAAGTAATATTAAAATATACAATGCATTATGATTTAAGCTTTAAACATATAAAATATATATATTTTCATATTTTTAACAGAAGTCTTTATTTTCACATCTACCAACCTTGTTGCTCATTTATTTCTACAGATCCAAGTTAACATCTGGTGCAAATTTCTTTAGCCTAAAGAGAATTCTTTAAAATTTCCTAAGTTTTTGCTTATCTGAACATGCATTTTCTCTTTGCATTTGAAGGAGAGTTTGGTGGGTGTCGAATTTTTGGCTGGCATAATTCCATGGCTGTCTGGTCTTTATTGTTTCTGATGCAACATTAGCTCTTCCTTGCATGGCATTTTGCTGTATGTGACTGAATTTTCTCTTGCTACTTTCAGGATTTTCTTTGTGTCTCTGCGGCTTGACTATGATATTGCTCAGTGTGATTCTCTTTGTGTTTAGCCAATTTTTTTGTTCTTTGAGCTTCTTGATTGATAAGTTAATATTTTGACTACATTTGGAAAGTTGGGGGGGCATTGTTTCTTAAAAAAACTTCTACACTTTTTCTCTCTCCTTTCTTTCTGGGCCCCATTTACACATGTTGACAGACTTGGTGTTGTCCCCCACATGTCTGGTACTGTTCATTTTTCTCAAATCTCCTTTCTATTTGGTCTTTTCTTCTTTTTTTGACTGATTGGGTAATCTATTGATCTGCATTCAAATTCACTGTTTCTCCTGACATCTCAAATCTGAAGTTGAATTCATTTATTGAATTTTAAATTTCATTTGTGGAAATTTTTCAGCTCCAGAATTTCCATGTGTTCTTCTTCTATTTTTCTATGAAGAGTTCTTGGGCTGGCCAGGTGCTGATGGCTCATGCCTGTAATCCTTGCTACTTGGAAGGCTGAGATAGGAGGAACAAATGAGGTTTAAGAGTCCCCCTTCATCCCCCAAATAAACATAGCAAAATGGAGTGAAGCTGTGGTTCAAGTGGTAGAGTGACTGCTTTGTAAACACTGAAGTCCTGAGTTCAAATCCCAGTCCCACCAAAAATAAATAAATAAATAAAGAGTTCCTGGACTGGGGATGTGGTTCAAGTGGTAAAGGTTTATTCATCAGTACCACACACAACAAAAAGAGCCCCTATTCTTGATTTCTTCTTCTTTCTTTTTTTTTTTGTTCTAAGGGAAAGTCAGTGGAGAGATGGGAACAGGAGAAGGGGAGTAGAACAAAGTCAGGGACCCTGTTTTTCTCTGCTTAAAGTCTAGAAAAGCTATATTTTGTCTACTCATACAACAAGAATTGAGACCCTCATTGACCCCCACATCCACAGTGTTGGGCTGGAACTGTTTCATGAACCCTTTTTAATATATTTGAAGTCTTTTTACATTAAAATCCAACATGTGAACCTACTTGAAATTTTGGTTTCCACTATGTTTTAAAAACATGTATGTTTTTGTGTCTTTAAATTTCTAGCAATTTTAAACTTGATAATATGTTATAGATATATCCTGAAGTAACTCTGAAGCTCTTTTATTTTTTTCAAGAATTAGTTTTAATTTTAGTAACTTACCTATATTCAAGCTGGGGATTGTCTATGCCATGACATAACTTCTGATGTCTTTGCTCAGATTTATGTTTATTTGTTTTAGCCTCATTTCATAAGGTTCCTATGCCTGCATAGTTTAATGCTCAGCTAATTATTGGCAGAAGTTTTATTTAGACATTTTGACTTTTATCCCATGTCATTTAAGCTCTGTGTAGGTTAAAGAATGCTTTAAAAAGGCACAGCAATTTTTACATACATATTTTATTTTATTTTTGCAGTACTGGGGGTTGAATTCAAGGCCTCATACTTTCTAAAGAGGTGCTCTTCCACTTGAGCCACACCCTCAGCCCTTTTTGCTTTGCTTATTTTTAAGATAGGGTCTCGTTTTGTGCCCAGCTGGTCTGGATCACGATCCTCTTATTTATAACTTCCATGTGGCTGGATGTGCCACCATGCCCAGATTTTATTGGTTGAGATGGGTTCCCTGAACCTTTTGCCCAGTCTGGCCCCAAACCACTATCCTCCTGATCTCCACCTCCCAAATAGCTAGGATTTTAGACATGAACCACCCAGCTTGGCACAGAAAATTTCTGTCTCCTTTAGCCCTCACTTGTTGATGGTCTTTCTGGGAACTCCCCCATGCATCTGCTGTTCAGCAATCATCTAGAAATCTGTGGAGAGTTTTATCTCAGCCCTTCTATGACTCTCATTTCCAGTATATCACATTTAAATTTATAGCTAGTTGCCACCTGTGTTGAACTGAAATAGTAGGCACTGTTTGGTAAAGTTGCAAATTTTCTATCCCTTTACCAAATGGAATTTGTCACCTCTGGTTGGAAAAGATACAGGTCTCTCTTTTGGAAAACAAATCACCACTTCTGGATAATGGTCTGTACGATTTGGACTGGAGAAAAGGATTGGAACACCTTCTGGTAAGAAGCCCACTGTCTTGTTAATCTTACCTGATGTGGCAGTGGTTTTACATGACTCTCCTCTATTTGTTGCCTGCCTTTTATCATTTTCTGGTGACTTGTGACAGTTGTTTATAGTAATTTTGTCCAGTTTTCTACTAGTTGTCTGCATAGTAACGGACTAAATTTAGTCATCATACCCAGGACCTTCAGTATAACTACATGGTCAGTTTTACTAACCATGTAGCACTATTGAAAGTGGTTGGATTGTGAAGATCTTAAGAACATATAACCAACAAGATGAACAAAAAACAGCAACAAAAGTCCATCTGCATATTTTTCAAAGTGGTACCATTGGTTGTCTACAAAGAAGCCCTCTCTCTAATTCTTTTTTTTAATAGAATCAGAATGCCTTCAGATATTATAAGACATATATTCCATGTGTGTTATAGTTTGGATCTGGAATGTCTCCCAAAGGCCCTTGTGTTAAAGGCTTGGCCCTTAGCGTGGTGCTATTGGAAGGTCTCAGAACCTTTAAGAGGAGGGGCCTGGGACAGGTGGAGTGACTTAAAGTGGTAGAGCACCTGCTGCTTTGCAAGTTTGAGGCTACGAGTTCAAACCCCAGTCCCACCAAAAACCAAAAACCAAAAAAAAAAACCTTAAAGAGAGTACCTGCCTAACAAGTATGACGCTCTGAGTTCAAACCCCAAAGAAAACATAAACAAAAATTTCCAAGAGAAGGGGCCTAGTGGAGCATGGGAAGCTTACCCCTTCCACTCTCTTTTTGCTTCCTGGCCACCATGAAATGAGGAACTTCTGCCACACGCTCCCACCACAATGTGCTATCTCATCACAGGTCCAAAAGCAATGGGCCAACTGGCCATTGACTGACATCCCCATAACTGTGAGCCAAAATAAACCCTTCCTCCTTTTAAGATGATGATCGCAGATATTTTTGTCAAGTGATGTAAAGCTGATTAACACAATGAGCCCCCTCCTACTCTCCAGGGATGAATATTAATTAGCCTAAGCCAATTGTGGTAACTCATATTCCTTCATTAGAGACATTGGCTTATCACATAACACTGGCCAATGATATAAAAGAAGTCTGCCTCCTGACTGCTGGAAAGGGTTTTCTTTCTCATATAAAGGGAGGAATTCACTCGCTGTCCTGCTCTCAATAAGTTTTCAATTAAGGTATGAAACTTGGAGCTACTTGAAGAAGACAAAAGGTAAAAACTGGCTTGGTGATATGATAGGGTTATCAATAATCCCAGTCTGCCTGGGACTGTCTCACTGTTAGCACTGACAGTCCTCCATCCCAGGAAACCCCTCAGCCCTGGAATAGCCAGGATAACTGGAATCCCTGCATTGCTATGCCATGTGTTACCCACCACTGGCATGACCATACTTCTTCAAATATGAACAATTAATTCCCTATTGTTTGTGCTATCTTTAACTGAATAGTCTTTAGCTTACAGCCAAAAGCATCTTATTGTGCCCACACCTACAAAGTTTTATCAATTTACCAATGTTTACCCATTCACAACAAGTTAAAAGAAATCTGTCTTTGGAACTTTGAGCTAGTACTAGAAATATATGTGATGATCATATTATCAGTCAACTGGCTGGGATTTTTGTTTTTTTGCTTTATCCTCATGAAAATTGTGACTAGGCAAAGGGTGGCTTCCTTAGTGTTAATGGTTCTGGGCCTTGAGTGCCAAGGGCACAAAGGATGGACTCACAGACACAGAGGCTTATGGCCGTGGGACCTAAGAATTAGAGACTTATGATTACAGAGACTGAAGACTGATAGTTCTAGGTGCTGGGCAGAGGCTTTTGCTCAGGGCTTTGCCCGTCAGTGACCACACACTGAGTGACCTCTGAAGGGAGCAGCAGCCAGTGTTGGCAGCAACAGGCATCGGCCAGTGTTACAGGTGCAGAGCTCTGGGTGTCCAGAACCCTCTACTCTTAATAGCACCCAATGTGACAATTCCTGAGCCTTGGGTGTTGGGACCCTCTGCTCTTAGCTTAGGCAGCTTTCCGGAACTCCTTCAGTTACCAGGCCCACCTTTGGCTCTTTACTGTCTCCCACCTTTCCCAATCTTGACTCTTGGCCTTACAAAGGCCAAGTTTTTACCACCGAAGCTCTCTGGATCTCCTCAGTCACTTCTTGCTGCTATTGATTGGAACAGCCACCGCTGCCGCCATGAGTGCTGCTGCCACCAGAAGTATTGCTGCCAGCTCTGCTACTGCTGCTGACTTGGCTGTCCCACTGCTGTCACTTTGTGTTACTAGCTCAGCCTGCTCTCTCTGTGATAAGGACCCCAAATAAGCAAAAGACCATTTGGGAGAAGCCTTTTATTGGGCGAAACGTTGCAACACTAGAGGGCAGCACAGGAGGTTGTCTACTTGCTAACTGAGCAGAGCAGCCTTGTTTTAGAGCCAGGAGGGGGGATGTGGCATGGGTGTGGTATGCAAATGTGGTGATTGTAACTTGCACCAGTCACATCAGGGCTTCAGCAACACCAATCACAGCCAAGTGTAGGTAGAACCCTCCCATCTGCTTTTTCCTGAGACACTGGTGGAAGTGATCTTCCTCCTTTGGACTTGATTGAAGACAGCCTCTGTAAGGTCCACAGCAGCCAGAGGTGGGGCTCCTTGGTGGAGCTGCAGGAGGGATCATCAAGAGTTCACTGAGCCTCCTCTTGCCTGGAATAAAGGTTTCCTGCACTGACGCAAGCTGTGAAGTAGGAGTCATGTTTTCAATAACTGTGGTTAAAATGTCCCTTGTAGCTGGAATGCTTCTCTCTGGACAGTGCCCGGCTCCAGGCTCTAAGGCATAAGGGATGGATCTGTTGAATGGCCTGCTCCTGACAGCTTCATTTATTCACAGAAAAAACATCAAGGGTGCTTGCAGAGAAAGGTTTAACTAATATTCACAATGGTATAACTGTATTCAACAGTGTTCAACAGTGTTTAACCCCTGTTCCAATACTCTAGGAAAAGTTGAGTCCCTTTGATCTGTCTCATTCACAATGATGAACCAACTTCACTTGTCCATTGAGAGAAAACGCAAAATAAGTTCTGCAAAATAAGAAAATGTCCCCATCTCCTAAGGGGCTGTATTCTCCATCATCCCCTGTGCTCCGTGCATGGAAGGTGATCAATATTTTGCTAAGTGAATGTTGCTCATTGCTTCTACTAAAAATTCTCTAGCATACAGGGAAGTTCTGCTAGGTTGCAGTAGAATGAATTAAACATTGAAGTAAACTCCTTTAATATATTAATTTTTATATTAACTTTAGACAGATCTGATATATCATAAGTCAAAACAAGTCAGAAGATCTGATCTTGTTGGGGAGGTTAAAGCAGGAGAGGAGCAGAAAGAAAACATGCTAAAAATCTTGGAGTTTTGGAATGAAGGAAGCATGTATCTCATTAATAACTTTAGACATTGATAGACAAGTATACATTTAAGTAATGCTAATGTGTGGATAACAACAAATAACAGTAAGTATAATTGGTTATTGCAATATTAACAGGAAGAAGTAGACCTTGGTTTTTACTGAGTAATGCAGATGTTGAATTGAGAGCTGGTAAGCCAGCCAGGGGTCTGCTGGGATTGGGTAAGGTGACCCCAGAACAATGACATGACTTCCATAGTAGATGGCCTGGCCAGCTGGTTGACTGGAGACCATGGCAATAGCTGGAGGGTGTACACCCAGCAGGAGCCCAGGTGAGGCCGAGTCAGCTAGGGGAGTGGAGCTAGGAAGAAGGCCCCAGCCAAAGGACAGCTCAAGAACTCAACAGCTACAATCCTCAACTTCAGAGACAGCAGGGTGCCCAGCAACAAGACATGACAAGAGGTTCCCTGACTTAAGGACTCTGATGGGCCTTCTCTGCTAACTCTGTTATCTTAAGGAGCGAGACAAAGGAGGGGAAGTCTACAAGAGAGACAGAACTGTCTGATTTATTAGAGAGCCAACATAAAACATTAGGTTGGACGAAGCTTTAAGCCAAATTGGACATGTAAGTCTTTTTTTACTGCTCACCAGTGGTTTGGGAGCTTTTGTGAAAGATTGTATTAATTATAGGCCAAATAAAGAAATCATATTTTTCTGTACATAAGTTACTATTGAATTAAATTATGTGACCTTCCTTCCCTAATACATATCCCACGTGGACTGTATGAGAAAAAGAAGAAGTTTAGCTTTCCAGGAAAGTTGGAGCTGGGGAGGAGGAGCATTGGAAAAAGAGTGAAACCAAAAGACATCCTGGATGGCTCAGAATGATCTCTGAGGTCACAGCTGAAGGAGTTTTGATCCCAGAAAATATTGCAGCTAACTTGAATCTGCCTTGGTGATTCAATCTGTGCTCTTGGTTTGTGGTATTGAGCTTTTCTCTACTCCTAACCTCTTATCATTCTTTATCCTCACCTACTGGTTCTGTGGACATTTTCTATGAGTGTGGCCCAGTGGTTTGGTAGGAAGTCAGTGTTATGTGGGCAAACTTCCCTCTCTGTACTTGGCTTTCTTCTTGAGTCTCATATTCTCTTCTGGTAAAAAATTGCACAATAAGTACATTCATTGTACTAAGGAGTATATTTTCTTCAAATTATTGATGTGTAAACCTGAAAATATATCCTCAGAATCTAGAGTAAGGTGACGGTTAACCTGGTGACTGTAAAAGATCTCATATACAGGGATATCCTGGGAAATATGCCTGTAAAAATGTAGATCCCGCACAGCAAAGGGAATCAGAGACGCATGCAGAATGGGAAAAATATTTGCAAATTGTACATCTGACGAGTGGTTAATAGTCAGAATCTATAAGGACTCCAAAAATTCAGTAGCAAAAAACAACCAACCCAATTAAAAATGAGGACTAGAACTACATAGACACTTCTCAAAAGAATACATGTAAATAGGCAACAGGTATATGAAAAAATTAACTTTACTAATCATCAGAGAAATGCAAATCAAAACCAGTATCACATATCACCTCACTGCAGTCAAAATGGCTATTAGCAAAAAAAACAAAACAAAAAAAACCAAAATGCAGGCGAGGATGTGGAGAAAAGGAACCCCGTACAGTTAGTGGGAATGTAAATTAGTGCAGCCATCATGGATTAAAAAAAAAAAAGACGACTTCTCAAAAACTTAAAAGTAGAATTACCTCATGATCCAGCAATTCCACTACTGGGTATATATCCAGAGGAATGAAATCAGGGTTGAAGCATATCTACACTCCCAAGTTCATTGTTGTAGCACTCACAATAGTCAAGAAATGGAAACAAAGTGTCCATCCACTATGAATAAAGAAAATGTGGACTATATACATGATGGAATACCATCAGCCATGGAAAAAGAATGAAATCCTGCCATTTGTGATAACACAGATGCAGCTGGAGATCATTAGACACAGACAGACACATGAACTCAGTAATGTGTAGAACCCCAAGACATTGCTCTTATAGAGGTCTGGAGTGGAATGGTGGTTACCTCAGGCTGGGGAGGGTAGGATGAAGGCTGGATTGGGGACAGGTGGAGCATGGGCACTGTTGAGGTTAGGAGGAGTAAGAAGTTGCAGTGTAGTGAAGCTATTGCACAGTAGGGTGACTACAGACACAGAACTATGTTATTTAGCTCAAAAAGCTAGAAGAAAGGAATTTGATTTCACCAGAAACAAATGATAAACATTTGAGGAGACAGATATATTTAACCATATTACATAATGTACTCTTGTATTGAAACATCTTGTGGCACCTATCCCATTAATCATACAGTTTTGTGTTTTTATGTACCAGTTAAAAACATAATTTTATAAAAACAGTAAAATCTTCTTGCTAAGTGAAAAACAATGCCAGCTCTTTAGTCAGTTCTGCCCTGTCTCCTTCACAGACACATCTCTTCCTCACTGGTGGTAAGGCATAGTTGCCTTAAGGGGAAGCACCAGAACCCATGTGCTTTCCATGAGAGAAACTGGGAATGCAGGCTTATTTCACCTGCTTTTTGAAGGCCACCATACCACACAGTCTATCTTAGACTCTAGCCATGGTCCAAAAAGGAATAGGACTGTCAGTGATACCAAAACATACTCAATAACCCCCCCATGGCAGCCCTAAACGTTCCCCCTCTCTTCAGGGTAAGCCACCCCTACCTGGTGCAGCATGTGGGAGACAAAAGTGTCCAGGGTTTTCCAAGGGTTCAGGGGGACTTGGAAGTGTTGCTTCCTGAATGGTCAGTCTGAAACCATGGAGTCATTTTCCTTCATACTTTGTGGAACTTGGTGTCAGTACCTTTCTGGAAGTCCTGCCTCCACCTCCCTGTGTACAAGCCTGACACGTGAGGACTTCTGTGTCTACACTGTGTAGGCCCCAGTTTGGATTCTTCTTCCTGTGTGTCCCAAATCCATGACTGTAAATAGCATTATTTAGCAGGGTTGAATACATTGGGATTTTACTTTCAAATAGATGTTTAGAAAACTACTGACATCTTTTTCAAATTAGCAGACATTTCCCTAAGTTTTTAACACACTTTAATTTTGTGGTTTCAAATTTGAAACTTGATCCAAAAAAATCCTTCCAGATTTAGGTTCCCCAAAATGTGGATTGAACTTCCTGTGATTCAATGCTAATTGCTTGTAAAATGGACCTTCCCCTTGGATGTGAACTAAGTCTTACCAAGCTGGATTTTGATGAATGTTTTTTAAATAATTTAACAGCAGACAAATTTAATTCCTACTGAAATACACAGGAATTTGAAAATTAAAAGTGCTTGTTGGGTTATTTTTAAGGTTTAAGGAACCGAGTGCCTGAATTCGTATAAAACAGCCTCAAGTTTTTCCATGTTTCTTCTCATTTTTTCCTCAGAACGAATCCGATTTTTAAAGGATTTATGATTTGTGTTTTGATTAACTGTTACCACATCTGATTTTCTAAATGCTTCTGTTTCTGTACAATTATTTTGGGGTGGCAAAAGGAATTGACAGAGCTGGGGTAGAGGGAGAAGAGAGAGGGAGGTAGAGAGAAGAGGCGGAGTAACTTGAACTTGAAGATACTCTTTCTGTTCATGATAAGCAAATGCACACAATTTGCCCCATGGCTTCGCAGGGATTTGCCGTTAGCTTATTGTGAGCGCCATGAAAGCAGAGCTGTGACTGAGACATGTCTCACACAGGCACAGACATTGGACACAGAAGGACTGAAAACAAGATAAAGTTATTAAAAGCACAGATCTTAGGTCAAAGGTAAAGCATTTAGCACAGCTTTTTTTCCCCTTTCTCCCTTACCCAAAAGCAAGTCTTGTTCTTTCACATTTGGCTGGGATTTAACAGGTGAGAAAGAAAAGAGAGAGATGAGCACAAAGCTAGGGCCCAGCTTCTTGTAGCAAGGTGAGGGTGAGGACTGATTTCATGACTAGCTCACCTCGTCTTTCCCTTTCAGCCAACGCTTGCTTTTATGACACAAGAGCCGTGCGTAAAGATACCGAAGGAACTGTACCTAGTACTCCTTTAGGAAACACCAGGGAATTTTGAGGAATACAAGTTTCATTGGTTCCTGGTTCTGGAGGCTGGCAGGCCAAGATCGAGGCACCTGTGTCTGGCGAGGCCTTCTCACTGCATCACGACATGGCAGAGGGCGTCCATGGCGAGACAGAGCAAGCATGTCATCCTCGTCTTTAAAGACTAAAGCTGTCAGAATCTGCACCCCTATGATTTTATCTAATTCAGATTACCTCCCAAAGGCCTACTCCAAACACCATCAATGTAACGAGTGTGGAAATTAAGTTGCCAGCACATGAACTTTCGGAGAATTTCATCAAATCAAACTGATTTCTCAAAACATGAGAACTCCCATACAAGTCTGACTCATTCAGTCACTTACTCTATCAACATTCACTCAACAAACACCCATGGGATCCCTCTTATGCCTGTGGGAGGGATCTCAGATCAGATGATGCTGGCTTCTCTTAAGTTGCTTAAAAGCTTTGCATACTGGTCTATTCCTTGTTTGAAATCATACAGTGCTTTTCATTTAAGAATGACAAATGACCAATTAAATGAATTATTCTTAGTTACATTCATTATCCACATATCCAAATACAAAGCATATTAAGAAAATGATACCATGTTTATAAGAATGCAATAAATACAAAGGAGAACTGAGGAATGAGGAGCAAACACTCTGAAAAGAATTAAAAATAAAAGAAAGTCATTCGTTTTTGAAATAACATCTAACTGGGCATGGTTGTACACACCTGTAATCCCAACACTTGGGTCACTGAAGAAGGAGGATAATAAGCTCCAGACCAAGCTGGGCTGCAAAGTGAGACCCTCTCTCAAAGCAAAACAACAGAATGAGAAAGAAAGAACATCTAAGCCAGAAGACACATAAAAATGAAAATAAAAATAGAACAGATAAATCTTTAAGAAAATTGAAGATTAAAAAGTAATTTTTTGTGGTACTGGGGTTTGAACTCGGGCCTAGAGCTTGTTAGGCAGTGCCCTACCAATTCGCCTTTTTTGCTTTGGTTGTTTTTAAGATAGGGTCTTACTTGATGCCCAGCCAGCCTGGACAGCATCCTCCTATTTACACCTCCCACACAGACAGGATGGCAAGTGCACCACCATGCCCAGATTTTTTTTTAAAATGATGTTTTATTTATCCCAATAAATAAAAATTATTATTTATCATGTACTTGACATCAAGACTGTTAATGAGGTACTTTATATTCTCCTCTTTTGTATTGTCTTTGAAATCTGGCCTGCATTTTACATTTACAAAACATCTCAGTTTGGACTGGCTACATTTTAAGGGTCCAATAACCACATGTGGCTGGTGGCTACCACTCCACACAGCCCGGTTCTACCTAGAGGGAAGGAATCTTAGTTGGCTCCAATGTCAGACAGCACATGAGGGGGTCTCCTCGTCCTCTTGGTATCTATTCTTCCCTTTTTAGAATACCTTTACTAGATCTTGAATTAGCACACTTTAATAATAGGAGGGGGTTTCATTGTTGTAATTCTATACATTGTACCTAGCTTTTGTTGGTTGTGATGGGGTGTCGTGAATCTTGCCCAGGCTGGCCTCAAATCATGATCCTCCTGATATCTACCTCCCAAGTAGCTAGGATTACGGATGTAAGCCACCACACCCAGCCAAGAGTAAACATTTAATGTGAAAAACTAAATAATAAGGAAGCAAAAATGATCAAAAAGAAAATGACAAATGTAGAACGCAGGCAAAGAAGATCCAACAAAATATAATTGGAGACTGTGAATAAGAAAACCAAAATTAAGGTAATAGAGCAAACTACAAGAACCACAAAACTACATGAGATGATTTGTTCCATTATAGTAAATCATGTTGTATATTTTACACACAAAAAAACCCAATATTAAAAAAAGCTATGAAACAATGAAAACAACTACTAAAAAAGGAAAGAAAAAATGTACTTATTCTAAGTAAGAATAATGAAATTGATACTACATATTGAAAATGCACAGTGCAATCCTCAGGGAAAACTAATGCAGAATGATTAATATTGCAATGAATTTAAAAATCATTGGGCTTTTAAAAGAAGTAGAAAAAAATTACCTGAGCACCTACGTAAGACGGGGTCATGACAAGAGAGAAATAAAGGCAGCTCGTCCTCAAATATTTTGACAGCAATGCTTTATGCTAGAAGAAAGCCAGATGCATTTAAGATGCTCCAGTGAAGGAAGTGTGGCCCAAGGATTTTATTTGTTTTTGTTCAAAACAGCCTTCAGATATTAAAGACCATATATAAGGGGCAATCAAAATTTGAGAACTCAGAAAATATACTATGAGTCCCTGTGGATCCTTCCTTGGGAAGCTGGAGAAAATTATGTGAAAGATAGCATCACAAAGATTGGTGGTAAGTTCTGGCTGTAAATGTATTTGGAGAATCAACACTGCTGAGAAACAGAAGGGAAAGGGAAAAATAACCAATACCATGCAATCTGACAGCATAGAAATAGTATAATTATACATCAAAGTTTTAGAGCTTCTACAAAAACAAATTTTAAAGATTTTTCACAATTGTATTGCTGAAACACTGGTATTACTAATCTGCGTGCTTTAGAATAAACCAGATGAACAATTATGTGAAATTCAAATTCATCATCTCTGTTGTTCTTGACAGCCAGGATTTGTGGTGTGGAGAGAAGGATAAACAAATTTCATATTGAAGAGATTAAATAGACAACCTGCTCTCTTGATGTCTTGTCCGCTTTCTGTTGCTATAACTGGGTACCCCAGACTGACTGATTTATAAAGAATAGAGGTTTGTTTAGCTCATAGTTCTAGAGGCCTGGGAAATCCACGAGCATGGTGCTAGAGTGTGCTCACCACCTGTCAAAAGCCTGCCTACTGGTGGGGACTCTGCAGAATACCTGACGTGGCACAGGCCATCCCATGGCCAGACAGAGCAGGCTTGCTAACTTGGCTCTTTCCCCCTGCTTGTAAGGCCACTAATGCAATCATGGGGGTCCACCCTTCATTACCTCATCTTATTCTCATTACTTGCCAAGCCCCCACCTCCAAATATTAACATATGACTTTGGGAATTTCGTTTTCAACATGACTTTTGGAGGAAACAAACAGCCAGATTAGCACTTGAACTTAGACGCTCTGGTATCTTGTAGTAAGAAATACTATTTCTAGATTAAAATTGTTACTATTCTGGTCATTCTTTCAGGTGTTGCCAGCTTTCAGAGCTGGAATAGAAGCCTCCTTCTGAGTTCACCGTGTAAACAAGCCCTGGACCTTCAGTGCCACTCTAGGAAGAACACAGAAAGACACAGGTCCTCAGTGGACTGAGTTTAAAAGTACTGAAAAAATCTGAAGTGACTGAAGAAACATGGGGTTCAGTGTTCTGTCCTCAGTGGAAGCAAAGCTGGAGGTCAAACTCGGGTATAGAAGAACAGGCACCTTTTCTTACACCTGTATTTCTGATTGTGACAGTTGGCTTTTTTTGTGTGGTACCAGGTATTGAGCTCTGGGTCTTGTGCTTGCTAGACAAGTGCTCTACCACTTGAGCCATGCCTCCACTTCTTTTTGCTTTAGTTTTTTCCAGATAGGGTCTCATATTTCTTACTGGCACAGCCCTTGGACTGTGATCCTGCTACCTGTGCATCCTGCATAGCTGGGAGCCACCACTCCTGACTTGTTCTCTCAGATTGAGTCTCACTAACTGTTTTTACCCGGTTGACCTTGAAACAGGATGCTTCCAATTTCCACTCTCCAAGTGTCTGAGATTATAGGTGTGAGCTACTGTGCATGGCTTCTACTGTATTTCTGTTACTTCACTGAAGAACAAGGCTGAGTCATCAGTTTAAAGTGTGTGTGGGAGGGGAGGTCATGTGGGATGTGTAAGTAAAAGGGAGAAGATTTTAAATAGTTATTGTAGAGAAGAATAGTAAACTTACTAGGGCAAGGTGGGGTAACTGAATGGCATTGAGTGCTTTTTGAGGTTTGTGGCTCTGCATGAAATGACAATAGTTAAGCTAGTTGAATGAATATTGTCAACCACTTCAAAGTAGGAGGTTGAGCTGGATTGGGTTTAGCCTGTGAACCACTGTTAATATAACAATGGGAAGGAGAGAAGGGCAAGGTTGGTTTGAGTCAACACTGTTGGTATGCCATGATTTCATGTGTTAGAAGTGAAAAATGCAATGTCCTGTTTCACAACAGATACAAAATGTGAGTGTAACATTGCTTCATGGATGCTGTTTTTTACAAATACCCAACTGCATACACTGTAGAAGTATATTGAGTAAAACCAGTACACCATTTTGCTATCTCTTATTTGCAATTTAAGAAAATAAAGTTTTGGCCAAGCCCCAGTGGCTCACACCTGTAATCCTAGCTACTCAGGAAGCAGAGTCAGGAGGATCAGAGTTCAAAGCCAGCCCAGGCAAATAGTTTGCAAGACCCTATCTCAAAAATACAGAAAAGGGCTGGCGGAGTGGCTTACATGGTAGAACACCTGCCTAACAAGAGCGAAGCCCTGAATTCAAACCCTAGTACTGCCCCCTAAAATATAAAGCTTTAAGTTTATGTATGAATTTTCAATGTGAGTTAAAGAATCTGATTTGAAGTTCATTATGTTTATCTGGCTTAAAAATTCAATATTTGTTCTTAATGAATTTGATTTATTACCAGGGAATCTTAGGACTAATATGAATTTATCTCTTTCTCAGGTAGGAAAAAATAAAAGAATATGCAATAAAGTATTGCTATGGGCCATTTGTGTCCTCCCCAAATCCAGACACTAAAGCCCTAACCCCCAAATATGATGGTATTAGAGATGGGGCCTTTGGGAGGTAATATGACTCAAACGAAGTCAGAAAAGTATAGCCCATGTGACTGGGGCCCTTAAAGTGAATGAAAAGATCAGAGCTCTCTCTCTCTCTCTCTCTCTCTCCTGCTTCCTCTATTCCTCCCTCCCTCTTGAGTATACAACTGGAAAACATCTAGCTATAAGCCAGGAATGCCCTCACCAAAAACCATGTTGGCACCCTGGTTTTGGACTTCCAGCCTCCAAAACCATGAAAACTAATTTGCTGTTTAAGCCACCAGCATGCGGTGTTCCTTATAGCATCCTGAACTAAGACAAGTACATAAAGCATCTTGGAATTGTGGAATCATGAGTACAATTTATGATGCAAATACATGTAAAAGTTCTCAACTTGAGAATCTGCTGTATTTATATTCTACCTGTCAAAAGAAATCAAAATATTTATAGGACTTTTAAAACTGTGATGGTCTTTTTGCAAAAATTTATAACATATAATACATTTATAGGATTTAAATTTTACCTCCTTCCAGAGGCAGGGTAGGAAAGCAAAACATTTAGTAGGCTAATTTCTTATTTATGGTATAAGTCCCCTAAATGTCATTTCCCATGGGGATCCTTGATTTGGGTTAGGTGCCCTTCCAATGTGCCCCCATAGCACCATGAATTTGCCCCAAGTCAGGGGCATGGGAACTGCTTGTTTCCTCATCTCTCTTACTAAACTATAAGGTCTTAAACAATGGTATCAGCCATGACTTCTTCATGAAGACATCCCTGGCAGTTAGTCTGGCCTCTGCTCAAAGTAAGGGTGCTATGTCTATAGTTTCTTTTGTTTATTTATTTATTTATTTATGCCAGTGCTGGGGCTTGAACTCAGGGCTTCATACTTGCTATGCAGGAGATTTATCACTTGAGTCCCACCTTCAGACCTTTTCGCATTGGTTATTTTGGAGATAGGGTCTTACTTTGTACACAGGTCAGCTTGGACTGCAGGCACTGGAATGACAGACATGCACCACCATGTTGAGGTTTTTTTTTTTTTTTTCCCCCATTGAGATAGAGTCTCACAAATATTTTTGCTCAGGCTGTCCTGGAACCACAAGCCTTGTTAGGATGACAGGTACACACTACTGTGCCTACCTGTTGGTTGAGATGGGAGTCTTACAAACTATTTGCCCAGGCTGGCATCAAACTGTTAGCCTCCCTACTTCAGCCTCCCAAGTAACTAAGATTACCAGTATGAGCCACCAGTGCCTGGCTTTGTCTGTTTGTTGGATGAGTAAATGAATTATCCTGAGAAAAAGTATTCACCAACTGATCATTGTTAAATATGTTTTAGAAAGTAAAAGAGTTTCCCTCCTTTGATTTTTTTAATGAGCCAAAAGGAACAGAAAAAGAAAAAAAAAGGATAGAGTTTTAAAAATTGCCTGTGTGTTAGAAATTTTGAAACATTAAAATAATAATTTAAAAAAAACTTTCCAGAACACTAAAGCATAACAATATATTTTGCCAAGAAGGAAACAAGAATGTGACATTAAAATTAGCATGGCCATTCCAGAATTTGAAAAGGCAAATATCAGAGGAATTTTTCAGAGGGACAATAAAAGGTATTGTTAACATGGTAGTGAATAAATACGTACACAGTTACATATAAAGATTTTGTTCAAACCACTGCATTTTCTGAAACACAGCTAGTGAGCCCATTTTGGCACTTTTGTTTGTTGTTGTCTTTGTCCAAAGTCATGTGCTCCGAGGAAAATTATGAATTGCTTAAACATTAACAGATGCTGGATTTAAAGACTGATCAACTTCTAAATTGCTGATCACCACGGAAAAACTAAATGCATATTCTTTGTTCTGCACCAAGTGTGCAGTTGTTATACTATGAAGAAGTTCCTTATGTCTGAGAAAATGTAAAATATGTGCCTTAAAAAGCAACTGCTTAATGGCTGTTTGTATCTCCTTTGTATTTGGAACTGGTTGACGTCAACCATTTTATGCTAAAATGTTCCCAGAATGATGATAATAGCTAACAGTTATTGAGGGCTTGTTGTGAGCCAGGCATGATTCTAGGGCTTTGCATACATTCATTCATGTAGGCTTCATACTAACTCCATGGGAAATATTATCGTCCTTTCTATGGATGAGGAACCTAAGTTGTAGAAAGGAATTCATCTAAGAACACAGCCAGTAGCTGAGGCATCTGGGATTTGAACCAAGGCTGTCTAGCTCCAGAGCCTGAGTTCTTCTCAGTTGCAAACAAAACTTAGCAGAAAAGGAGTTTCTTAAAGGAGAGTGGGCAGCCCACAGGACTTAGGGATGTTAGAGAATAAGGCACGAGGCTGGACAGCCAGTAACAATTCCTGAAACCCCAGTGCAGAGCTGCTCTGGCGAGAAAGCCTCAGTCCCCATCCAACCACTCGCTGCTAGATGTGCAATGTACCAGATACAAGAAATCTGTTTCTCATGTTTACGTGAGCAGGGAAAACGACTCTAACCTTTTAAAAACTATATAAATCAAATTGAATCTATCACCATTTTGCCAATGCCACTCCATCTTTCACTAAAGGGGCAGAAAATTGAATGTTTAGTGTTTACTGAATACCCTGAATCACGCAGACATGGTGGGAATGGTTCTCTAGGTTAAAGTATTATTCTTGAGCTGAACAAGTGAAGGGTGTGGCATAGAGGAGGAAGGGTACGCAGTTCTGGAGGCTAGAAATCCATGGTCAAGGTTCTGAGTGATTTGGTGTCTGTCTTCCTGGCTTGCAGATGGCTGCCTCCTCTCTGTATCCTCACATGGCATCTTTTTCACGCAGGAACACAAGATGGGGTATAGGATGAGAGCTCTCTGTGTCTCTTCTCCTAGGGACACTAATCCTATCAGATCAGGGAAAACCTTAGAGACCCCATTACAGCACATTGAGGTTTAGGACTTCAAAACATGAATCTAGGAGGGACACCAACATTTAATCCACCACAGCTGTCAGCTTCTCCAGTCTGTGACACAAGGCCACTTGTGATGTGGACTTAAGCTATAAGCACAGTGTCTCTGATTATTGAATATTTAGCTGTTGTTGATGTGCAGCTGAGCTTTGCCTAAGATGAGGAAAGAGGTCAAAGAAACAGATGCCTTTTTTGGTGCACCATCAGAGCTGAGAAAAATGGGGGAAGAAAGTACAAAGAAGGTCTAATAATGGGGCCAGGGCAAACCCCCCCGGGAAGACTTTTATCTGGTCCATCATGGCTGGGAGCCCCTTCCTCCTCCCCCATTAAAGCAGCTTTTTACTCAGGTCCACTGTGAGGAGCCATGTGGCCAGTGAGCAGAAACTAAGACTGCCCTGCCATGAAGTCAGGAAGCCTCTCCTCAGGTCTATAGAAAACATCTCACTACAGAATAGCAAGTAGAATTTGCCATGTGTGAAATGGAATCCTAAACAATGAGGCTGCAGAGGAACTCAAAAGCTTTAAAGATGATTCCTAATTTTAAAAATAAGGGAAACAAGGATCTGGAGTACAGCTCAAGTAGAAGAGAAGTTGTCTAGCTAAGCAAGGCTCTGGGTTCAAGTTCCAGCACCACCAAAAGAAGAAAATTAGGAACACAAAAATTTAAAAGACTGGTCAATTGTCTTAATATAAAATCTTAATATTAATGAAAATATTGACCATATTAATTAATATTGGGCTTACAGATGTTAGAGTAGTAATTTTATTGACACAAAATGTTAACTACATTTTAAAGTAATTAAAATTAAGGGATTACAAATTTTATAATATCGATCAATTTTATTAACAAACTTTATAACATTAAAAATATTAATTAAGCAAAAGTAATTAAAATTCAGGATTGAAGTTTTATTTTATTTTAATTTCTCTTTTGTTATTGTGCTGGGTGGGGGTACATTGTGGCATTTACAAAAGTCTTACAATGTATCAAATATATCATACTTGAATTCACCTCCTCTACCATTGTCCTTTATCCCCTCTCCCCCCATTCCTGGAACAGTTTCAGAGGTCTCATTTTTCCGTTTTCATATATGTGTGCACAGTATTTGCACCGTATTCACCCTCCTTCACCCTTTTCCCACCTCCTTCCACTCCCACTGGTACTAACCCCCAACCACAAGGCAGGACCTCTTCTGCCTTCCTGTTCTCTGATTTTGAAAAACAAACAAAAAAATGACATTTTTGTTTGTTTAAAACATAATTATTTATTCAATTTTTTAAAATTCTGAATTTTTTCTTCAGAGAAATTCCTAACTTGGCAACCCCAGTGATGAGTCCCCGGCAGGTCCTTCAGTCGTCATGGAAACGTGCCTGGGCGTTGCTCCCGTGTTTTCATTGGGGAGCTGAGCCTGAGACCACCTAGGCGGTGCTTCTGCAGCCCTTTAATCTTCTCTGAGCAGGCTGGGGTTTGTTGCTGTTTGCTGACATGTAGGCTTTGCCCGCTATCTAATTATTACAGTGCATCATTACAGAGGGCGAGCCTGAACCAGCCATTTGAATGAAAGGCAGTGTTTTATACTGACATTTTAATTAGTAGAACTCGCTGCTATATAAAATCTCTGTGAGACAGCACTGATTTGCAAAACCAAATATCAAATATTTTGTAGAGCCTGGCATCTGGGTATAATTGACCGATTTATTAGATGCTTGTGTGTTCATTGATTTTCTAGACAGAGGAAAAATTGGATTGCAGCCTCTCACTTCTGTTTTCCTCCAATTGATCATGATCGTGCTCATAAATGTTTCTTTGCTCATGTCCCATTTTTGCAAAATGTGACACAAAAGAAACTGTCACATACAGTGTGGTGACACTGGCCTTGGAATCACTCAGGGTTTGTTTGTTTGTTTGTTCTTGCAGATGATCTTTTTTACTGTTGCTGTTGCAAAATATTTTTGAAGGCAGTTTTATTCAGAGGAATTTTCCTTGTAAAAGGCTGCTTATTTTTGGAATAGCTATCTCTTCAGTCTAGCATTATCCTCATAAGGAAAATTTCCTGAAAACTACTTTGCTTGATTTACGATGATGTTAAACAAATAGACATTTATCGACAATCTCAGGCCATTTCCAAGGCGAAGATGACTTTCAGAAAAGTTTTTTTTATCCTGTGGCTGGTTGTGAGACATTTCTGCCTTGAATGGGAGCTTTACAAAAATAAGTCATGGTCTGGTGATTGGCTCAGTGGTTAAGAGCTTGACTAGCACATGTCAGGCCCTTGGTTTGACCCTCAGCACCAGAAAAAAATTAAAAAGCCAGAACATTGAAGCCTAAGGCTACAAAATGATTAAAAGTTAATATTGTCTCTGTTCCCCTACATAAAATATGATGCAAGCAAGATATAGGGCAAGGCAGACTCATATTTAACATTACAAGTGTTTTGGATTATTGGCCCTGTTGGGACTCAAGGAAAAAGCTAGAAGTAAAAGACTCAAAAGGCAAAATAAAGACAGAGGAAATATTTCACAACCCATTCTATGAGCCACCATAACCTTACAAAGATTAGAAGCAAGGAAAACAATAGGCACCTATCACTCAGATGCAAAATTCCTCAACAAAATATCAGAAAATTTAATTTAACAATGTATAAAATTTATTATACACCATGACTAAATGAAATATATTTCAAATAAGCAAGTCTGGTTCAATATTTGAAAATCAATGTAAGCAATCACAAGCACAGCTAAAGAAGAAAAGATTCATCATCACATCAGTAGACACAGAAGGGCATCTGATGAAATCCAGCAATCACTTGTGATTAAAAAAAAAAGTTCAGTCAATTTTGTAAAGAATGTGCATGACAAAACTACAACTAACATCATATACAATGGTGAAAACCTAGACACTCTCCTAAAATCAGGAGCACGACAAGAGCACCATTCTTATTTGACAGCATATTGGAACTAAGGCAATAAGACAAGAAAATAAAATAAAAGATACATAGATTGGGAAGGAAAAAATAACATTGCCTTTGTACATAGATGGCCTAAAAATATCAACAAAAATCCCCTCCTGGAACTCATAAGCAATTATAGTAATGTTTCAGAATACAAGGTTAATTTACAAAATTTAATCCTTTCTTTATGCTAACAATGAACACTGGAATTTAAAAGTTTAAATGGCATGTCATCAATATTTGCAAAATATATTATACTTAAATATAACAAATCTATACTTAAGATCTATGTATAAGAGCTATATAGAACAAAGCTACAAACCTGATGAAGGAAATCAAGGAACATATAAATAAATGGAAGAATAGCCCATTTACATAGATAGAAGATTTAGCATTGCCAAATACCAGTTTTTCCCAACTTGATCTATAGTTTCAGTGCAATGCAATGACAATCAAAAATGCCAGCAATGTTTTATTTGTTTGTCTTCATCAACAAACTGATTCTAACATTTATATGGAGTGGGAAATACCCACGATAAACAACTCAATACTGTACCAAAAGAACAAAATCAGAGGATATGCAATACTCAACTTCAATACTCACTCTAAAGATACCATAAACAAGGCAGTGTGGTAGTTGTGAAATAATAGGAAATACGCCATCGGAACAGAGCAGTCCAGAAATAAGCCCATGCAAACAAAGTCAACTCATCTTTGACAAAGACACAAAGGCAATTCAATGGAAAAGGAATCTTTTCAACAAATTGTGTGTATAGTGGGCAGATATGGGAGATCTGTACTTTCTGCTCAGTTTTTCTGTAAGCTTAAAACTGCTAAAAAGAAATAAAATCTACCAATTAAATGGAAAAAAATTAAAATGTAAAAAATCTATTTTAAAAATGCTAAAGGGAGAAATATAGCCATGTAAACATAAACTTTTGGACAAAGGGGAAGTTTTGACATTAGGCACAAAAAAGGGGCTAAATACATGGAAACAAATACTAGGAATATCTATATCTTGTAGTAAATTGGACCAAAACCACAAATGCTAAGGAAGAAAGCAGTCAGAAAGAAAAAAAAAACAGATCTACTCAAAGTAAAAGAAAAATAACAACACAATAAAGTGAGTATTTGATGCAAGAAAAGCACAAATAACCCATCATCTTCACTGAGACAACGGTACAATGACCCACTCTACAGATGTTCTGGAAATACCAAAGGCAGCAGGCTTTTTCCAGTTCAGGGAAGCTCTGTAGGTCTTTCCCCCAGTCTCAGCAGGGTTCTTGAAAATCTACGAGTGTGACACCTGATGAGGCATGCTGCACATCTAGATTCCTGATCAATGGATGATCCAGGGCAGGTAGAACCCCTGATGACTGTCACCCAGGGCAGTCAAGCACAGACTTGGTACACAGGCTTGCCAGGCACCCTGTGTGGGTTACATTCCAGCTCTGCCCTTTCCTGGAGGTGATATCTTAAGAATCAAAGAGAAGAAGGAGGTGTATGTCGGCTGTTAGTATTATCTGCTTTCAACACCACTACCCTGCTATGGTTGGAGTGTTTGTCTGTTTCAGAACTCATATGACAACACTGGGGAATAGGACCATGCAGAGGTGTTTAGACTAGTGTTGATGCAGTGGGAGGTGGGTTTGTCACTTCATACAGAGTTTCTCTCTCTTTGTGCCATTTTATCTTGTGACATCTGCCATGTTATGACACAGTCAGAAAGCCCTTGACAGATGCCAGCACCTTGACATTGGATTTCCCAGCCTTCATCACCAAATAAATTTTTGATCATTACAAAATATCCAGCACAAAATAGACTAACATGCCTACCACATAAATTTTTTCTCTGCTTGGCTCTCTGGATTGTCAGCCCTATTGGACAAGATGGGTGACTTTTATTTTAGTTTTCTACACAAGATACTGCCTCTTCTATCACTCTCTTTTCATCATATAATGCTTGTCCTGTCCATTTCTCAGGTTCCAGATGTCTAAATTCCAGCCAAGGCTCAGCAAGCTGATGCTGCTCATTTGGAGAAGAAAGGTTCCTATGCACTAACAACCCTAAGCTAGTAGGCATCATTGCACCTGTGAGCTCAGTAGAGCAATTAATTTAATAAGTCAATAAATTTAATCAAGAAAATGAGTTATAATTCATTTTAAATTATGACTGGTGAAATTATTTTATTTGTTAATCTTGTTTTTAAAATTAATTATTTCAAATAATTAGTTGAAAAAGAGATACAAAACATCACCTATGTTCTATGTGGAGCTTGTGGAAGTTCAAACAAAGTGAAAATAAAACTGTACTTATAAATAAGTGACTCTAGATGGTTATGGACACACAGTTACGTGGTCTGTCCTACGGATGATTCATGTGGATCAGGCTCCTGACGTTAAGGAAAGGAGCCCAGTTCCCTCACTCTGACACTGGTTGCTGTGCTACCTCTCTGAGCAGCTGGCAGTAGGAGCAATTTTGCATCTGTTTTTTTCACAGCCAAGTTACTGGGCAGAATTTTATGGTCAGGAGCAGTAAAAGTCTGGCAACTATATATTTGGAGCCCAGAAATTGAATCACCAGCACAATCTAGGAAAAAAGAGAGAGAGAGAGAGAAAAATGGTAGAAGTAAAACTCACCCAATCATTGGAAAATAAGATACAGATTTTTTAAATATAGAGGTTTGGGAGAAGGGTGAATGATAGCTCAAAACCAGTATGAAACTTAAAAAAAGAGAAAAGGTTTGGTGAGGGGAGCACTTGGGAGAAGGAAATGGGTGGGATATGTTTTCAGAAGAGTCCAAAGTTGCACAATTACGCCTTGGAATAAGCACAAAATTAAGTTAGAGATGTAAAGAGAAGAGGATATTGAGAACAGAGCGAGTAATTTGTCTGAATCTGAAATAAATATCTGCTTTATTAAGGAAGGGAACAAAAAAGAAGAAAAGAAAAAAGAAATATTCAAGAAGTAATGCTTTCACTTAAAAAAAACAGAAACTTAAGGCACTGAAAACAGTCCATCCAACATTCACTGACACTCAATGAACTGAATTCATAAAAAAAAAAAAAGGAGAGGATACCAGAAGTTGGCAGTTTAATTTCAAAGAAATTTTATTTATTTATTACACTATCATACCAGGAAGGTTTTAAAGCAATAGGTTAATGGAATTATTGCTATTATTATTTTAATTATTGGTAATAATAATAGTAGGTGTTACTTTTTAATGGAAAACTAGGTTAACAGAGTGAAGGTGCCAAGCTATCTTCTCTAAATTGTTGAGAGTCAAGAATGTCTGTTCATGTCAGAAAAAAAAGAACCTAAATAATTTATTTAGGAAAGGAAGTTCTTCTTGAATAATCACATTTTATCAGCCTAATCTCAAGCTCAAAAACTTTCTGCCTGAATAGTGGTTCAGAGGACAGCCTCTAGTGCCGGGCTGCCTGGACCACATTCTGGTTCTGTATGTTCTATAACTGTATCTTCATCTAAAACCTGGGAGTGTTAATAATACCTGCTCTATAAGGTTGCTGAAAAGAGAAGATTACAAGAATTAAATATGGTAAATCCAATAGAATAGTAAACTAGGGAACTGACAGGACAAAACAAAACAGAAGTGTGTCATGGATTTACCAACACAAGAAGCATCAGCTTTTCACTCACCCCTTCTACCTGGAGCTCATGGGTGGTACCCAAGGAGGCCAGTCATTCTCCTGGGGTCTGGCTGGGTCTGCAGCCCGGACCATGACCATCCTCTGTATACTTCCTACATAGCTAAGATGACAGGTATGCATCACCACACCCAGTTTTTTATTGGCTAAGATGGAGTCTCCCTAAAAACTCCACCAAAGACCTCCTAGACATCATAAATACCTTCAGCAATGTAGCAGGGTACAAAATCAATATACAAAAATCAGCAGCTTTCCTATACACCAACAATGAACATACTGAGAAAGAATTTAGGAAAATAGTCCCATTTACAATAGTTTCAAAAAAATAAATTTAACAAAAGAAGTGAAAGACATTTACAATGAAAACTATAAATTACTGAAGAAAGAAATTGAAAAACACATCACAAGATGGAAAGAGCTCCCATGTTCATGGATTGGCAGAATTAATATAGCGAAAATGGCCATACTTCCAAAGGCAATCTATATATTCAATCCAATTCCCATCAAAATTCCAATGACATTCCTCATAGAAATTGAAAAGTCAAGTTCATATGGAAGCAAAAAAGACTTCATATAGATAAGGCAATACTGAGCAAAACAAGCAACACTGGACCAGCATTGACTTCAAACTATACTACAGAAACATAGCAATAAGAACAGCATGGTACTGGCGCAAAAACAGACACAAAGACCAATATAACTCAGACATAAATCCATGCATCTACAGCCATATGATTTTTGACAAAGGCACTCAAAACATATGATGGAGAAAAAAGCCTCTTCAACAAATGGTGCTGGGGAAGCTGTATACATGCATGCAGAAAACTGAAACTAGATCCCTCTGTCTTTCACCCTGTACTAATATCAATTCAAAGTGAATCAAAAGCCTTAATGTAAGGCTTGAAACATTGAAACTACTGAAGGAAAGAACAGGGAAAACACTGGAACATAGTTATTGCATAGGCTATAACTTCTTAAACAAACCTCCAAGAGCTCAGCAAGTAAGAGGAAGAATTGACAAAAAGGGACTACATGAAACTAAAAAGTTTTTGCACAGCAAAGGAAATGGTCACAAGACTGAAAAGGCAATCCACAGAATGGGAAAAAAATCTTTGCCGGTTATACATCTGACAAAGATTTATAGGGAGTTCAAAAACTAAACCCCCACAGAGTCAATGACCCAATGAAGAAATGGGCAACTGAACTGAACAGATATTTGACAGAGGAAGTCCAAATGGCTAAAAAAACACATGAAGAAATGCTCACTACACCATAGCTGAGCTTCTGCTTATATGCCAATACCAGGACTGGATTCTGGAGGAGAAATTCCAGAACTAAGACTGAAATTCTATTGTTCCTGAATCTGGTGCGTTTTTTTTTTCCCCTGTTGTCTTGATTATTTGTTTGTTTTATTATTGTGGGGTTTTTTATTTCTATTTTTCTTTTCTTTTTTTTCTTTCTATACTACCAACTTTACCATCACCATCTTCTCATCCCTACTCACATCCCCTTCATTCTCTCTCCTTCTCCTGTGCGAAAATCCATTGCACTCCTTCCTAATGACTCTTTGTGCCCCTTCTCATCCACTCTTGACTCCTGCCTGCACCCTCCCCTCCCATTCTCCCCCAACCTGTCATCAGACTATCCCTCCCTCCTACACACTGACCACCTGCTGACCAACCTACTATACCAAATTTACACAACCCCAACCTCCTACAATCCCTGACACAAGCACCCTACACTACAACAATAGAAAAAACACCCAAACACACACAAGGGCCACAAAACCCAGCAGCCCCCACACCACTTCCCCCTCACCCACCCCACTTCCCACCACCCCTTTTAGTGCCACCATAACCAGCTCCCCAAATTTCTATAGCTAGCCTAACAAACATTAACCCTCCCCCCCACCAATTCCCACTGCTTATAGATATTACAACCAATGGGCTTTCTATATAATATATAAACAATTGGTCAGGTATTGAACTGTGAATTAGTTATTGCTAAATTACACCTCCAGACCAGGGACAGAAATAGAACACCAACCTAGCTAACAACCAAGACAGCCACAGCACAAATATTAAATCAAGGGAAAGAAAACAGTTGACTAAAACAACCAACTAGCCTATCAAGAGCATAGTTGCACAGCACCAAGTGGAGCAATGGGAAGAAGAAGGGATGGAAACCACTCTCCTCAAAAAAAAAAAAAAAAGAAAAAATTAATACAGGATTCAGAGGGAAATGAAGAAAATGGATACCCAGTTCCTGACCCAACAAAACAATGATAAATGATACTAAGGAACCCAGAAGTGCCACAAAAACACCCACAAAGAAAAAATCTTGCAAGAAATCATTGAGAATTTCATGGAGAAGATACTAGACATGGTTAACCAAAATGTACAAGATGCACTCAAGAAATTTCAAGACAACAGAAATAAAGAATATGAGAAGACACAGAAACAAATAAATGAACCCAGAGGAGCCCTAAATAAACACCAAAGTGAAGTAGAGAACACTATAAAAAGAGAGATAAATGAATTAAAGATGAAAATAAAAAAAATTAAAGAGGAAGTGACCTAAGATACAGAAAACCTCAGAAAAAAGAATCAAACAGAAACACAAAACCCAGTGGAAGGCCACTCCAGCAGACTAGAACAAGTGGAAGACAGAATCTCAGAACTCAAAGATAAAATAGAAAATTAAGAAAAAACTGAAGAACTGTTAGTCAAACAACTCAATACCTGTGAAAGGAATATGTGAGAACTCACCAACTCCATCAAAAGACCAAACCTGAGAATCATGGGCATTGAAGAAGGAGAAGAGGTCCAACCAAAAGGGACTCATAATATATTCAATAAAATAATAACAGAAAATTTCTAAATCTCAAGAAAGTTTTGCCCATTCAGGTACAGGAAGCCTCCAGGACACCAAATAGACTTGACCAAAATATCCCCACAGCATATTATCATTAAAACAACAGCACAGAGCATAGAGGAAGAATACTGAAGGCTATAAGAGAGAAAAACAAATAAAATATAAAGGTAAACCCATCAAAATCACAGCAGATTTCTCAACAGAAAACTTAAAAGCAAAAAGGGCATGGAGTGAGGTATTTTGGGCACTGAATGAAGTAACTTCAACCCTAAGATACTCTACCCAGCAAAACTATCATTCAAAATAGATGGAGCAATAAAAATCTCCAATAAGCAGAAACTAAAACAATATATGACCACCAAACCACCACTACAAAAGATTCTCCAAGGAATCCTGCACACAGAAAATGAAAACAAACAAAACCATGAAAGGACAGGCAACCAATCCACAGAAGAAAAGACAAGTAATCAGAGAGTAACATTGATTCAGCTGCACACAATCAAACCCTTAAACAACAAAAATATCAAAATGGCAGGAATCACCACATACCTATCAATACTCACACTGAATGTCAACGGACTCAACTTCCCCATCAAAAACACCATTTGGCAACTGGATTAAAAAGGAAGATCCAACAATCTGTTGTTTACAGGAGACCCATCTCATTGACAGAAACAAACACTGGCTTAGGGTGAAAGGCTGGAAGAAGATTTACCAAGCCAATAGCCCCTGAAAACAGGCAGGAGTAGCAATACTTATCTCAGACAAAGTAGACATCAAACTTACATTGATAAAACATGATAAAGAAAGACACATCATATAAAAGGTGAAATACACCAAAAGGAAATAACAATTATCAACATATATGCACCTAATGTCAGTGCACCCAATTTCATCAAACATACTCTAAAGGACTTAAAAACACATACAGACTCCAACACAGTGGTAGTGGGAGACTTTAATACCCTCCTATCACCAATAGATAGGTTATCCAAACAAAAAAATCAATAAGGAAATTCTAGAACTAAGTCACACCAAAGATTAAATGGACTTAGCTGATGTCTACAGAATATTTCATCCAATATCCACACAATGTATATTCTTCTCAGCAGCCCATGGAACTTTCTACAAAATTGATCATATTTTAGGGTACAAAGCAAGAGTCAGCAACTATAAGAAAATAGAAACAATCCCATGCATTCTATCTGATCACAATGCATTAAAACTAGTACTCAACAGCAGAAAATATGCAAACAAATGGAAGCTGAACAACACATTGCTCAATGATCAGTGGGTCATTGATGAAATAAAAGAGGAAATTAAAAGTTTCCTGGAAGTTAATGAAAATGAAAACATGACATCTCAGAACGTATAGGACACAGCAAAGACAGTCCTAAGAGGAAAGTTTATAGCCATGAGTGCATATATTAAAAAGACAGAATGATCTCAATTAAACGACCTAATGCTATATCTCAAGCTCCTAGAAAAACAAGAATAAACAAAACCCAAATCAAGCATAAGGAGAGAAATAATAAAAATAAGGCCTGAAATTAATGAAATAGAGACAAAAAAAATACAAAGAATCAAAGAAACAAAAATCTGGTTCTTTGAAAAAATGAACAAGATTGACAAACCCCTGGCAAATCTGACTAAAATGAGGAGGGAAAAGATCCAAATCAGTAAAATCAGAAACATAAAAAGGGAGATAAAACAAACACCAAGGAAATGCTGGGAGTCATCAGAGACTACTTTGAGAACCTATATTCCAATAGATTTGAAATCTTGAAGAAATCTTGGACAAATTTCTAGATACTTATGACCATCTACAACTGAACCAAGAGGATATTAACAACCTTAATAGATGTATAACATGAAATGAAATTGAAGCAGCAATCAAGAGTCTCCCAAAAAAGAAAAGTCCAGGACCTGATGGATTCTTTGCTGAATTCTATCAGGCATTTAAAGAAGAACTGATACCAACTCTCCTTAAAATTTTCCATGAAATAGAAAGGAACACTGCCTAACTCATTTTATGAAGCCAGAATTACATTCATCCCAAAACCAGACAAAGACACATCCAAAAAGGAGAACTATAGGCCAATCTCCTTAATGAACATTGATGCAAAAATCCTCAATAAAATAATGACAAACCAAATTCAACAACACATCAAATAGATCATTCACCATGACCAAGTAGGCTTCATCCCAGGGATGCAGGGGTGTTTCAACATATGCCAATCAATAAATGTAATACAGCACACTAATAGAAGCAAAGACAAAAACAACTTG
The DNA here is from genome assembly GCF_047511655.1 of Castor canadensis. Classification (NCBI taxonomy): domain Eukaryota; kingdom Metazoa; phylum Chordata; class Mammalia; order Rodentia; family Castoridae; genus Castor; species Castor canadensis. Next base: position 17,076,701 of record NC_133386.1, read on the forward strand.
ATCATTTCAATAGATGCAGAAAAAGCCTTTGATAAGATTCAATACCACTTCATGATAAAAGGTCTAAGAAAACTATGAATAGAAGGAATGTACCTCAACATTATAAGGGCTATATATGACAAACCTATAGCCAACATCACACTTAAGGGAAAATAACTAAAACCATTTCCCCTAAAATAAGGAATGAGACAAGGGCGCCCACTATCCCTACTCCTATTCAACATAAGTCCCAGGATTCCTAGCCAGAGCAATAAGGCAAGAAGAAAAAATAAAAGAAAAACAAATAGGTAAAGAAACTAACTGTCAAAGTTTCCCTGTTTGCAGACTACATGATCCTGTACCTCAAAGACCCAAAAGTCTCTACTCAAAAACTCCTAGACACCATGAACAGCTACAGCAAGGTGGCAGGATACAAAATCAACTTACAAAAATCATTAGATTTTCTATACACCAACAGTGAACAAATTCAGAAAGATTATAGGAAAACAATTCCATTTACAATAGCCTCAAAAAAAAATCAATACCTAGATGTAAACTTAACAAAGAATGTGAATGACCTCTACAAGGAGAACTACAAACCACTGAAGAAAGAGATTGAGGAAGACTACAGAAGATGGAAAGATCTCCCATGCTCATGGATTGGTAGAACCAACATAGTAAAAATGGCTATACTACCAAAAGCAATCTACATGTTTAATGCAATTCCCATCAAAATCCCAATGACATTCATCACAGAGATTGAAAAATCAACCTTAAAGTTTATTTGGAAATACAAGAGACCACAGTTAGCCAAGGCAATACTCAGCAAAAAGAGCAATGCTGGAGGTATCACAATACCCGACTTCAAACTATATTACGAAACAATAGCAATAAAACCAGCATGGTACCACACAAAAACAGATATGAAGACGAGTGGAACAGAATAGAGGACCCAGATATGAATCTACACAGCTATGCCCACTTTATTTTTGACCAAGGTGCCAAAAACATATGATGGAGAAAAGACAGCCTCTTCAACAAATGTTGCTGGGAAAAGTGGTTATCTGCCTACAGAAAACTGAAACTAGATCCATGCCTATCACCCTGTGCTAGTATCAACTCAAAGTGGATTAAGGACCTTATTATAAGACCTGAAACTCTGAAGTTGTACAGGAAAGAGCAGGGAATACCATGAAAGAAATAGGTAGAGGCAAGGACTTTCTCAATAGAACCCCAGAAGTTCAGCAACTAAGAAAAAGAATTAACAAATGGGACTATATAAAATTAAAAATCTTCTGCACAACAAAAGAAATGGTCTCTAAACTGAAGAGATAATCCACAGAGTGGGAGAAAATATTAGCTGGCTATCCATCAGACAAAGGACTGATAACCAGAATATATAGGGAGTTCAAAAAACTAAACTCCCCCAATAGCAATGAACCAATAAATTAGTGGGCAACTGAACTAAACAGAACTTTTTCAAAGGAAGAAGTTCAAATGGCCAACAAACACAAGAAAGAATGCTTACCAACTCTAGCCTTAAAGGAAATGCAAATAAAAACCACACTAAGATTCCACCTCACTCCTGTTAGAATAGCTATCATCAAGAACAGCACCAACAACAAATGTTGGCGAGGATGCAGGGAAAAAGTTACCCTCATACACTGTGGGAATGTAAGCTAGTACAATCACAATGGAAAACAATATGGAGGCTTCTTAAGAAAAACTAAACATAGATCTGCCATATGATCCAGCAATCCCACTCCTGGGGATATACCCAAAGGAATGCGACTCAGGTTACTCCAAAGGCACCTGCACACCATGTTTATTGCAGTGCTATTCACAATAGCCAAGTTATGGAAACAGCCAAGATGCCCCACTACCAATGAATGGATTTTATACACAATGGAATTTTACTCAGCCACAAAGAAGAATGAAATTTTGTCATTTGCAAGTAAATGGATGGAACTGGAGAACATCGTCTTAAGGAAAGTTAGCCAGGCTCAGAATGCCAAACATCGTATGTTCTCCCTCATATGCGGACATTAGACCTAAAACAATTGCAGTAATATTATTGGATGTGGGTCACATGCTAAGGGGAGACCGCATACAGGAGGAATAAGGAAAGGGAAGGAAACTTAAAACTTGAAAGTGGTTGATGTACCTACTGTAGAGGATCTAATAAAGTAATCTTAAACTGACAGAGGCCACTATGGGAAGGTAACCGGGAAGTAGTGAAGAGGTCAGGTAGAGATGAATCAATGTGGGTTGTAACACACGTGTGCATGGAAGCAATGCTAGGAATCTCTGTGTATAGCTATCTTTATCTTAAGCTAGCAAAAATGCCATGTTTCTTATTGTCACTTATGTCTTCTCTTCAACAAAATTGGAGAAGCAGGCAGAACAGGTTCTTCCTGGAAGGTGAGGGGTAGTGGGGGAGAGATGCACATGTGAATAAAAAAAAAAAAAAGAAATGCTCACCATTCTCGCCATCCCTGGCCATAAAAGGAAATGCAAATCAAAAACACATTAAGATTCCACCTCACTCCTGTTAGAATGACTATCATCAAGAACACAGACAACAAATATTGGCAAGGATTTGGTGGCGGGTGAGGAACCTGTATACACTGCTGGTGGGAACATAAATCAGTACAAACACTAATAGAAAACAGTATGGCAGTTCCTCAAAAAACTAAAAATAGAACTACTTATGATCCAGTGATACTGCTCCTGGCATGTAATCTGCAGGAATGTAAGTCAGGATATAATAAAGACATTTGCACTCCCATGTTTACTGTAGCATTATTCACCATAGCCGAGGTATGAAAACAGCCCAGATAGCCTACAACTGATGAATGGATTAAGAAAATGTGGTATTTATATACAACGGATTATTATTCAGCCATAAAGAAGAATGACATTTGTCACTTGCAGATAAGTGGGAGGAGATGGAGAATATCACGCTAAGTAAAGTTAGCCAGGATCAGAAAGACAAGGGACACATGTTTTCTGTCATATGTGCAAGATAGATCCAAATGCAAATACAAGCAGTATCATATAGACATATACATACAGAACATGTTTCTAATAGCGGGACCATTAGAGGAGACTAGAGGAGGAGGGAAGGAAGAAAGAATGATAGAGGGTGAATAACATTGAAGTACATCGCGTCTGTGTAGGAACAGACACAACAAAATACACTGAAAACTGTTGAACCATACGAGGTGGGGGGAATGGGTAAGGGTAGGGGAAAAGGTAAGGAAGAGTAATAGAAGGAGTCTGGCTGACCAAAGTATAACATATTTACAGGTAAAACACCAAGGCAAATTCCACTTAACAATGAACAGACATGTAAACAATGAAAGACAAGAATGGAAAACAGGTCATGTTAAGGGGAGGGTAATAGCAGGAGGGGGAGGAGGAGTGAAGAGGGTAAAAGAAGGTAAACATTTTCTACACATGTATGAGTATGGAGCCTTGAAACCTGTTGAAGTCATTTTAAGAAGGGGAGAGGGGGGAAAAGGGAGAATAATGGAGGGAATGAACCAAACCAGGGTAAATTTATGCATATATGGAAATGTCACAATGAAACTCCCCATACAACTAATGCATACTAATAAAAAACATTTTATAAAGATGAGGTGTCATGAACTTTTTATCTGGGAAGGGCAACAACCAGGATCCTCCTGATCTCTACCTTCCAAGTAGCTTGAATTATAGGTGTGAGCTACTGAACCCAGTGACTGAATCAAGCTATTTTTAAAAGGCAATATTACATTTTTTCAGCCATCAGCAAAAATACAGGCTCAAAGAAAGTTGAGATTAGACTTACAAAAGTAAAGTGAGTCTGGCCTCTTGTAGTACTTTTCAACATCTCTGCCATCACTAAGGTGGTCATCACTTCAGCCTGCACAGGAAGTTTCTGCCCCACTCATGCCCTTGCATAATCAGTGGTGCCCCTTTTGCTCTCAACAGAGTTCCTATTTGGAGGATGTCCACTCTAGCCATTGCCTGTTGGATTTTAAATGCTTTGTCCAGGATTTCCAACAGTTGCTATCCAAGTTAATACTGTTAAATAACAAATCACCCTGAACACTGATATAGAGCTGAGCCATTGAGAAATGGGGTACAGAGCAGAAATGAGGCCTCAGCAGCAGGGAAAGAAAAAGAGCTGTAGTGTCTCCTGGTGGAGGGCTGAGAAGTATTAGTTAATGCCATTGTTTCAAAGTGTTTATGTGTTAGAAACTTAATCCCCAATGCAAACACATTGGGAAGTAGGGCTAAGGCAGAAGTGATTCATGAGGGCCCTGCTTTCATGAATGGATTAGTGTCATTATCAAGAGAGTGGGTTAGTTACCACACGAATGTGTTGTTACAACAGTGTGTTTACCTCCCTTTCACTCTCTCACACTGTCTTGCCCTTTTCCTTCCACCATGAGTGAGGCTACTTGAAGGCCCTTTCTTTTGGGAGCCCCTCAAGCCTTGGAGTTTCCAGCCTCCAGATTACAGGAATAAATTTCCTTTCTTTATAAATTATCCAGCTGGTGGTATTCCATTTTAACAATACAAAATTGACTAAGGCACCTATTATGTAGATCAAAGTGAGTTAGTCAAGTTTGACTAAATAAACGTAAGAATTCCATAGGTAATTTATTTTTATTTTTTTGGAGGATTCAGACTTGCCCATGGGATGACTGACAGATGATGCTTATATATAAACATAAGCATCTTTATATACATGACAATATCAGAGCTGTTGAAAGACAACTTGGGACCAGTAAGGAATCAATCAGATACACAGCTCACGACCCCTGCTGGGAAGGGTGTACTCACACCCCTTGACATGAGAAGAACAAGAAAGAAGGAGATGTGATGGAGCTTGAGAAGGGAGTGGAAGGCTGAGATGGGAATTTTATCTGGCCATTGACTGAAAGAGTATTTGGCTTTGACCTGATCCTCTGGCACTCCTGAGTGTCTGGACTACTATTACTACAACCAGGAAAAGTCATCAATATTTTGAAAAGTAGCCTTGAACAGGTTCAAGAATCTGCACTGTATGACTTTGACAGAACACTTGCTTCATATTCCCACCCTTGAAGGAATACTGAATACTGTTGGGACTGCTTTGTTTGTTTGATTGATTTTTGAAATGGTCTTTCTGTGTAGTATAGACTGGTCTTGAACTCTCAATTCTCCTGCGTCAGAGCTCAGGAATGCTGGGATTACAGACATGCCATTACACCCAGTTTGGAATTGATTTTTGAGGCTAAAATTTAAGTGTTGAAGCATATTTTCTTTTGAATAGGGTGTGTGGGGGTTAGAAACTCAGCAATCATGTTAACACAAACCAAGCTAAATGTAATGATTAACAGTAATTTTTTCCCACCTCTATTTTGTGTCCTTCATTCATCCTTTTACTCCTTACAGTTTTTTGTGTTTTATGTTTCTAGTTGTTTAATTATAAGCCACATCATAAATGGTAATCACTGTGGTACATTTTATTTGACTCTTCCTGTTTATTGTTACTATTTTGTTTTATTGTTTTCCAAGAAAAGAAATGGATTTTGGGATTTTTCCTTTTCCAGCACTTTATGTTTCAAAGTCAAGTGGAAGTTGCCTGGGAGCCATCTTTCTGGTTTTTGTTTTGAAAACAAAATAATTGAGAGAATTTGACAGAGGAAGGAGAGACAAGTACCCAGTTTGGGATCCAGGGAGAAGATAAGGAACACAAGAGAATGATTTACCTAGACAAGAAGGCATAGCAAATTTTTTCATTTTAGCAATGGAGGGAGGGTTCAGAACTTCAACTGAGCAGAAGTGAGGGTCTACCTCTGGTGGCTGGTCCCAGGTCACTGAGTCCCCTGCCTAAGGGCAGCACCCAAACTGGAGCATCTCCCAAAGCCTCTGAAGTCTAAGGCAGTTGTGATTTCAGAAGACCACAGAGCAGTGGAGCCTCCCAATGGTTCTGCTTTGTCTAGGATCACAGAAGACCTCAAAAGACCCTCGCTGGCAATTGGAGAAGACAGTGGGCTGTAGAAGATCAAGTACCAATAATTGTTGCTGTGAAGTTTTCTGCCAGAATAAGATGTAGTTTGATTTTTGAGAAGACAAAGTCAATGGTATACTGTGTTTCTTACTCTAGGAGCAGGAGGTACACAGTAATCATAGAGAAAAGAATTTCATCCAGAATGAGACAGCTAATTGTAGTGCATAAGACATGCCAAAATCTATCAACATTTTGAACTCAGTTCTTAAGTTGCACACAACTACTGAGGTTGATTAATTCAGAATTCAAGTTTTGCTTCCTAATATCACCACCCCCCCAAATTCTAGTGAATGTTTTAATAAGCCAGGTGATTGGCAAAGAACAAGAAAATTGATAAATTGTCAAATAGACATTTGAAATATTGGAAAAGGTAATATTAATGTATTTGAATGCTACTATTTTAATATTCCTGTACGGATGAAGGACAGTTTTGCCATTGCTCTATCCCTGAATGCTCTTTTTTTTTAAGTTCTTTTTTTCAGAATTAAGGATCCCTTTTCAGTTGATGTTATTTTAAATACCAATGGCACAAGGCTCTGCTGTGTAACTTTTCTTCAATATGGAATAAAGAGTTTGTGACCCTAAAGAATGGAACTGAAGCTCTTTAAATGGATATCAAGGTGGCAAAACATGTCAGCAAGGGCTTAAACAGTTCACGGTCATCAGAAATAAACATTGTATTTCTGGCTGTAACATTTTAGGGAAGGTGTTACTGACATAGTGGTCACATTTCACCATAGCATCCAAGAAGGGAGAAAAAACTGACTAAGAAAATAGCTGCCTACCCCCGCATGAAAATCTTCTATGTTAGTGTGTTGAATAGCTGATACAAATTTTACTCTTTTATTTAGAGATCTTTGCCCAGTTTCAGTGGGATTTCTTCAAGTATAAAATTATCTGAATTAAAGGCCAATCATTGCCGTAGGTCATTTTCCTTATACTTCCTCATCAACTAAAATTGTTGTAGAGTTTATAGAGAAAAAATTATTACAAAATCTACAGGAAGGGTTAGTTTTTGAGTCAGAAACAGAGTTCTTGGTAGCTGGATGTTTATTTTTATTTTATTTATTTTTTTTTCTTTTATTATTCATATGTGCATACAAGGCTTGGTTCATTTCTCCCCCCTGCCCCCACCCCCTCCCTTACCACCCACTCCACCCCCTCCCGCTCCCCCCCCTCAATACCCAGCAGAAACTATTTTCCCCTTATCTCTAATTTTGTTGTAGAGACAGTATAAGCATTATTAGGAAGGAACAAGGGGTTTTGCTGGTTGAGATAAGGATAGCTATACAGGGCATTGACTCACATTGATTTCCTGTGCATGGGTGTTACCTTCTAGGTTAATTCTTTTTGATCTAACCTTTTCTCTAGTACCTGTTCCCCTTTTCCTATTGGCCTCAGTTGCTTTTAAGGTATCTGCTTTAGTTTCTCTGCATTAAGGGCAACAAATGCTAGCTAGTTTTTTAGGTGTCTTACCTATCCTCACCCCTCCCTGGTGTGCTCTCGCTTTTATCATGTGCTCATAGTCCAATCCCCTTGTTGTGTTTGCCCTTGATCTAATGTCCACATATGAGGGAGAACATACGATTTTTGGTCTTTTGAGCCAGGCTAACCTCACTCAGAATGATGTTCTCCAATTCCATCCATTTACCAGCGAATGATAACATTTCGTTCTTCTTCATGACTGCATAAAATTCCATTGTGTATAGATACCACATTTTCTTAATCCATTCGTCAGTGCTGGGGCATCTTGGCTGTTTCCATAACTTGGCTATTGTGAATAGTGCCGCAATAAACATGGATGTGCAGGTGCCTCTGGAGTAACAGTCTTTTGGGTATATCCCCAAGAGTGGTATTGCTGGATCAAATGGTAGATCGATGTCCTAGCTGGATGTTTATAATAAATCACTTTTGAGAGCCATTCTAAAAATAATTACTTGTTATTATGTCATTTGTGAGAAAAATAACACCATGACACATCTATGAATACATAAAAACTGATTTATGTCAAGGAACATCACCCCAAATTTTCAGTAATATTCACAGTATATAAGAATTTAATAAGAGCATTTTTGAGACGAAGAAAAATAGAAAGTTTATCCAAACATTTGCCGACTCAGTACTTCTCTGTGTATGAAAATAGAAGCTATTGCATTTTAGAATTTTCTAAGGAAAGGTCATTTCTAGCTGAAGACCTGATTTTAACCAAGGTAACTGTAGAGCTGAGTATTTTCTGAGTTTCTTCCAAACTTGGGCCTATCAGCATCTGCCTATTCCTGTAGGGCCCAAGGCCTCCAGGAAGCTACACATGAGAGGATAAACCTTGGATGTGAAGCAAGGCAGAAAGAATTCAACTCATTACATTCCAGTCTCTATTCTATTGTCTCTCTATATATATTCTAATAACAATATGTATATACATCTTAGATATATATCATTACCATAGATACATAATCATTGCTGTATATATCACACACACACACACACACACACACACACACACACACACACACATATTTTTTTTGCTGACAATGACTGTGGAATCTAGCCTTGGTAACCCCACTCAGTTTTTGTTCTATCAGCACAAAGTCCTCATTACAAGAATAATTGGTTCCAGGAAAGATTCACTTAAGAATGAATCTGCACAAAGTAGGAACCAATATTTAATAGTAAATAAAAAACAAAAATAAAGTTGATGAGGATCTTATGTTCAAAAGTGCAGCTAAAGTAATGAAAATAAGTTTTAGGCTATCTGAAGTTTAGACTATCTAATTTTTTTGATCTGTTGTGATCATTCTTAGTATAAAAGAGGAATTAAGTTCTGATTGCTTTTAGGATATATAATTTTCCACCAAAGACAGCTGAGAGCGCAGTGTAACATTCTTCAGTTTTGAGTTCTGCTGCAAACTAAAAAGAGACTCATTTTTCTTTTCAAATACAGTTAAAGATTTCCTCAAATTTCACAAGGTCTTTTCTTAATCCTTTTATATTACAATCATCCTTTTCCATGTATCTCATCCTTCACACTTGTTAACCAGTCTAGCCCTGACAGATCCTTTCCTGCCAGGGGTGTTCTGAGCGTGAGGAAGTCTTTAAGTGTTCTTGTCACAGACTTTATGAAATTCTCTACACATGGCAAGATTTGCAGTTTTCCCTTTGAATTAATCCACCTTGTATTGTACACTATCTATAACATAAATCACCAATATTCAGTAACCAAAGATTTCTAAGCTTGGCTAAAAACTGTTGAAGTGGGGACTCATAAACGGGGCCAGTTTTGGTGTCAGAATCTTCCAGCTCGTGACATCTTTTGCAGTCTCGCAACATCAGATACTTGATAATGAATATTTACATAATGCAAAACTTCTGCACAACCTTGACTTTGAGAGGCGGGTAGGTAGATGAGAAAGGAATTGTAGCCAGCAGTTAGTTTCAAATAATGCAAAATAAACACCTTTACCCCTCTATTTAAAAGGAATTGAAAAATTCTGATCTTGGCTTTCTTGTCATTTTTCACATATCAAAGAACTCCATCAGTGTGATGGAAAGAAAACTCCTTCTTGCATTGCCATAGAGAAGAATAGCCTGCGCAATGATAGAACACGTTTGGATATTCTTTGAGAGACAGTGTCACTTGTATTTTAGCATTCTCTACTGGCAATCCCCATTGTGGCTATTTTATTTGAAGTAGCATTATCCAGTAAAAGTTAAAAACAGCCTCTAGCTAAAAATGTAAAATGTTTAAGAATTGATGGACATCAATCAGCCTGTCCCTTGCACATGTACCTATGAAGTGAAAATATGGCTTCTGGTTTGGCAAGGACTTTGTGGTACTGGGGATTGAACCCAGGGCCTGGTGTTAGCTGGGCAAGCACTCTACTACTTGAACCATGTGCCTAGCATGGGAGTTCGTCTTGGGAGGGCACGCCTCTATCCTACAACTCAGTGATTAAGTATGTACACAGCCAGTCTCCAACTCTGCCTCTTAGAGCTGTGTAATTTTGAGCAAGTTACTCAAAATTCTTCAGTGCCTCACTTTTTCCTCAGCAGACAATCATAATAGTGCTTGTTAAATAGGATGGTTACAAAAATTTAATGAATATTGTGAAACAATTAAGATAATAATGGCATATAGCAAGTGCGTAAACAAGTGTGTAAATAATTTACTTTTGAGGACTGGGGTTTGAACTCAACGCCTACACCTTGAGCCACTCCACCAACCCTTTTTTTCATATGTATATACACACACATCTATATATACATACACACACACACACACACACACGCACATATATATCGTTTTTTCATTTACTTTCATGTGTATCCATTATTTGGGACACCTGCCCAAACTGCCCCCCTCCAATTTCCGGGCAGAACTGTTCTGTTCTCTTATTCTCCAATTTTGTTGAAGAGAAAACTTAAGAGATAATAACAAAAACATAACGTTTTTGCTAGTTTGAGATAAAGATAGCTATCCAGAGAGGTTCCTAGCATTGCTTCCATGCACATGTGTATTACAGCCCATTTTGGTTCATTTCTAGCAGACCTCTTCACTATTTCCTGGTCACCTTCCCATAGAGGCCTCAGACAGTTTAAGATTACTATATTCACTCCTCTACAGTGAGCACATCAACCACATTCAAGTTTTGGGTTTCCTCCCATTTCCTATCCCTCCTGTGTACGGGAAGTGTGTGTGACCCATGTCCAAAAATATTACTGCATTTGTTTTAGGTCTATAATCCGCATATGAGGGAGAACATACGATTTTTGGCCTTCTGAGCTTGTCTAAATTTGCTTAAGATAATGTTCTCCAGTTCCATCCATTTACTTGCAAATGACAAAATTTCATTTTTCTTTGTGGCGGAGTAAACTTCCATTGTGTATAAATACCACATTTTCTTAATTCACTCATTGGTAGTGGGGCATCTTGGCTGTTTACATAACTTGGATGTTGAGAATAGCACTGCAATAAACATGGGTGTGCAGGTGCCTTTGGAGTAACCTGAGTTGCATTCCTTGGGGTATATCCTTAGGAGTGGGATTGCAGGATCATATGGCAGATCTATGTTTAGTTTTTTAAAAAGCCTCCATATGGTTTTCCAAAGTTGTTGTACTAGTTTACATTCCCCCAGCAGTGCATGAGGGTTCCTTTTTCCCCACATCCTCGCCAACACCTGTTGTTGGTGGTGTTTTTGATGATAGCCATTCTAACAGGAGTGAGGTGGAATCTTGATATGGTTTTGGTTTGTATTTCCTTTATGGCCAGAGTTGGTGAGCACTTTTTCATGTGTTTGTTGGCCATTTGAATTTCTTCCTTTGAAAAAGTTCTGTTTAGTTCAGTTGCCCATTTCTTTATTGGTTCATTGATTTTGAGGGAGTGTAGTTTTTTAGTTCCCTGTATAGTCTGGTTATTAGTCCCTTGTCTGATGTATAGCTAGCAAAGATTTTTCTCCCACTTGTGGTGGTCTTTCAGGTTAGAGATCATTTCTTTTGTTGTGCAGAAGCTTTTTAACTTCGTATAGTCCCATTTATTAATTCTTTCTCTTAGATGCTGGGCCGCTTGAGTTCTACTGAGGAAGTCCTTGCCTCTGCATATTGCTTCCAGTATATTTCCTGCTCTTTACTAACCTCAAGGTTTCAGGTCTGATATTAAGGTCCTTAATCCACTTTGAGTTGACACTAGTACAGGGCAACAAGCATGGATCTAGTTTCAGTTTTCTGCAGGCAGATAACCACTTTTCCCAGCAACATTTGTTGAAGAGCCTGTCTTTTCTCCATCATATGTTTTTTGCACCTTGGTCAAAAAATAAGGTGTGCAGAACTGTGTGGATTCATATCCGGGTCCTTTATTCTGTTCCACTGGTCTTCATATCTGTTTTTGTGCCAGTACCATGCTGGTTTTATTACTATTGCTTTGTAATATAGTTTGAAGTTGGGTATTGTGATACCTCTGGCATTGCTCTTTTTGCTGAGTATTGCCTTGGCTATTCATGGTCTCTTGTATTTCTAAATAAACTTTAAGGTTGATTTTTCAGTCTCTGTGATGAATATCATTGGGATTTTGATGGGAATTGCATTGAACATGTAGATTGCTTTTGGTAGTATAGCTATTTTTACTATGTTGATTCTACCAATCCATGAGCACGGGAGATCTTTCCACCTTCTGTAGTCTTCTTCAATCTCTTTCTTCAGTGGTTTGTAGCTCTCCTTGTAGAGGTCATTCACATCCTTTGTTAAGCTTAGTCTTAGGTATTTGATTTTTTTTGAGGCTATTGTAAGTGGAATTGTTTTCTTATATTCTTTCTCAATCTTTTCATTGTTCCACCAGCCCTTTTTTTGTGAAGGATTTTTTTTTAGGTAGGATCTCAGGGACTATTTGCCCTGGTTGTCTTTGAACTGTGACCTCCTGATTTCTGCCTCCTGAGTAGCTAGGATTACAGCCACTGGTACCCTGTTACAAATGCACAAATAATTGTTTCAAAAATAATTCTATGAACAGCATGAGTCATTACCTACTAAAGAAACTTCAGCATCAAGATCAATAATGGAAGGAGGGGACTTCTCAGAGGGCCTCTCGCAGCTTCTAATTAACCCATATGAAATCCCTGCAGTCTTAACAAATTAAAGTAAGTAAAATCCATCTACTGGAAAAAAATTTGGAGGCTACTTAAAAAGCAGAACATTGATCTACCATTTGATCCAGCAGTACCACTCTTGGGGATATACCCAAAAGACTGTGACACAGGTTACTCCAGAGGCACCTCCACACCCATGTTTATTGCGGCACTATTCACAACAGCCAAGTTATGGAAACAGCCAAGATGCCCCACCACTGATGAATGGATTAAGAAAATGTGGTATCTATACACAATGGAATTTTATGCAGTCATGAAGAAGAACGAAATGTTATCATTCGCTGGTAAATGGATGGAATTGGAGAACATCATTCTGAGTGAGGTTAGCCTGGCCCAAAAGACCAAAAATCATATGTTCTCCTTCATATGTGGACATTAGATCAAGAGCAAACACAACAAGGGGATTGGACTTTGAGCACATGATAAAAGCAAGAGCACACAAGGGAGAGGTGAGGATAGGTAAGACACCTAAAAAACTAGCTAGCATTTGTTGCCCTTAACGCAGAGAAACTAAAGCAGATACCTTAAAAGCAACTGAGGCCAATAGGAAAAGGGGACCAGGAACTAGAGAAAAGGTTAGATCAAGAAGAATTAACCTAGAAGGTAACACACACGCACAGGAAATTAATGTGAGTCAATGCCCTGTATAGCTATCCTTATCTCAACTAGCAAAAACCCTTGGTCCTTCCTATTATTTCTTATATTCTCTCTACAACAAAATTAGAGATAAGGGCAAAATAATTTCTGCCAGGTATGGAGGGGGTCGGGGGGAGAGGGAGGGGCGGAGTGGGTGGTAAGGGAGGGGGTGGGGGCAGGGGGGAGAAATGACCCAAGCGTTGTATGCACATATGAATAATAAAACAATTTAAAAAAAAAGCCATCAAATTTCATTTGAAAAATTCACGAACTTGCATGTGTTGGTAGCATAACTAACAAGCAATTTAATAATCTATTTTGACAGTGAGCTCTCTTAGGTTAAATGCAGGACAAGTTCAGGGTTATGGGCTTCCGATGGTCACTGCAGATCTACCATGTGCCCTTGGAACTGAACACACATGTGGGCACATGCATTGGTGTTCTCATGAACACAGAATCACCTCTACTTCTTAACCGCGAAGGCTGTGGTCCCTGTTGATCCCCGGTGGGGAAAGATCCAGTGGAAGCCACTTTACATCAGGAGAGGATAGACGATCACGCAGCATCATCAGTAACAGCATAGCCAGTGTGAACTAGATTGCATTGGGGACCTTCAGAAGCAACAAGATCTGGTCTGAAGAGTCATGGCATTGCAAGTCGTCATACATTGCTCCTTTCTTCTCGTGGGGAAGACAGGAAATCAGCCTGAGATGGAATATTTGGCAATGAAGTATGGAAAGATGGTTCTGGATCTGCACAGGAAGAGGTGGTCTGGACACTAAGAAGAATCTTCTTCTGCTTGGACTGATTGGACAATGAACATATAGACCCTCCTCTCTACTCATTAGTCTGGATCTTCATTGATAAATACAGACCCATGAATTATAGAATGCATTTTAATAAAATTGTTTATATAGACTAGGGTCCTACACCTTGAGGTTGCTTTGGTTAAAAATGCTGGCTTCAGAACTGGACTTCAGATCCCTGCTGTGTTCTCTTGAGCAAGTTACATTTTTTGTTCTTCAGTCGCCTCATGGGGAGACTGTTGTGGTAAAGATTAAATAAATTGACTTATGTCTAGTGCCTGACCCATACTATGGATTCAATAAATATTTGTTGTGACCGTCTGTGGTTATTTCTCTCACATTAATTTCTAGAGGCAGAAATGCTAGTTCAAAGAATGAATATTCATGAGGTTTTTGATAGTGTTGTGAAAGAGATTTCCTGAGAGTTTGGTCACACATTTTTAAAACATGTGATTTCATCACATCTTCAAGTGGCCTATTTAGATCAGCCAAAGTAAGACAGAAGAATGGAAAAGAAAAATAATGAAGACAAGAGAAGTAAGGGAAAAAAGGAAGTTAAGAGGAGAGGGGATAAAGAAAATATGAATGAATGTGAGAAATTATCTTTAGCATTTTAAATAGTTTCTGACTATGAGTTTGTAGGTACTAGCCCCTATAGAGATGTCTATGCTGCCTTTCTGTCTCTCTTAACCCTCCTGGCAATGACTGAGAGTTAGAGATATGTTATCATGCACTGTAATATCTCCCTGGGACCTAGAAAAACATATATTTTAGATAATCCCAATATAAAAATAGTGTCCTGATAATATTGAACCAGTTCTGTATTACCAGATCTAAGTGAAATTTCAAGGAAAAAATTTAGTAATAAAATATATTTTCATAACAAACTACATATTAGAACTTCTTGAGATCATAAACTTTCCTTTTTTATTTGCAAATGAAGCCCAGATTCCCCTGAAATAAAAGATTTACAGCAAGGGTCTTAACTGCAGTGAGACTCATAGATAAGTATAACTAGATACATGGGCTTTAAATTGCTTTCTGTAAAAGTAATATGACATCTTTATTTATTTATATATCATCATGTAATAGTTAAGCTTAATGCAATTAGTGATAAAAGGCAGCTGGAGTTTTAAACATTTTTTAAAAATTTCTGGCAGATAAACAAAGCCAGAGAAACCATAATTCCTTCTAATACTGCAGAGCCCATTTCAACACACCTACCTCAGTCCCAACTAAGATGTGTCATTGGGGCAAATTCAGGGCATCCTAAGAAAATAGGATACCTTCAGATGGGGTAAATAGACACTCATTTCCACCAGTTGAAAAGATCTTGGGCAACAATGATAACAGTCTCCTATGCCAGTCTGCAAAATCATGGTTAATCAAAACATTGCCTTATCTAAATGGGCACAAGTATTCTGCCAGGCTCTGCTCTAACATGCATTTTGAGATTGCAGACATAATTTAGTCCTTGGCAATTTCTTTTCTTCTTTCTAATCTTCAGTTTTCTTAGCCCTGTACAAATATTTCTGTTTTCAATTTGTATGACTCTGATGTAATTCTTGTTTTAGTGAAATGATTGGCCACTTACTAATGTGGGTCCCCAGCTACTGTGAAGTCTCCTGTGACAGGTGCCCCTCTGAGTTTCACATGTGCTTGGAAAGCTGTCTGTAGCCTACAGATCATTTCCCAGGCATCCACTGATGCCTGCGTGGTAAAGAGGAGGTCTAATGGCACCCCCTTCTTCTCTTCAATTCTGAATATTTCCTGCTTCTCTTCTTATTTTTCCAGCTTGTCTGGACCTCTGCCAGTCTCGATCCAGAAGTATAGACCAAGGATGTGAATAACAAGTATGTCACCTCTCAACCCCAGCACTGGCCCTGATCTGCAGGACACAACCCTGGTGCTGCCTTGGGAAAGCCCCGATTGTGCATTGCCTATCACACCCAGCAGACTTGAGTGTTTCCCTCTGGGCTGAGGGCAGCAAGCACAAGCATCCGCCTCAGACCACACCCATGGACATGGTGCTACCTCACTGCTGCCGCCAGAGATGCATGCATGGGTAGCTTTCAGGTTCCAAAATAGTCTAGTGGCTAATGTCTTCTTCCGTATCTCACATCACAGTCTCTTGGGAGAGGTACCCAAGCAAACTAGCATAACCCAATATTAGTCAGAAGACCCAGCTGTTGATCGTAGACCTTTCTGCTTCTGGAACCCAGATGTAAATTCTTGAGTGCTGATGGACAGATCTGAGACACTGGCACAAAACTGTCTTCCAAATTACTTCTCCCATGAAGTCTTTGTGGCAGTATGGAGATGATTGTACCTGGCTTCTTCCCTTAGGATTAATTATCTTCTGGGAGGCTCTTTAATCTCTGCAAACAGACTTTCATGATCCCATCCTACCTCTTCCCCAGAAGGACTCAGTGCCTGAATTCCAGTAGTGGCCACAGCTGTGTCTCAGGAGAGAGATACCATTTACTTTGAAAAGAACACACTCCATTTGGGATTTTAAATGTTTCAGCAAGTTTCTGGACAGTTACATATGTGAAGTATCCCATGGTGTTTGAAGGCATGAAGAAGGCAGAGAGAATAAAGGAACCCAAGCTAGCCCCTAAACTACAAAAACAACGAAGCTAATTCTAAAGAAACTGAATGTACCCTGTTGCTCTCATCTCAGTGAGCATGCACTGATAGTTTAAAAGTATGTACAATGGCTCTTTGCTTAACTTATATTTTGTTCAATTTTACACAAAAGTTATAGCTTAGTTTGACATAATTGCAAATTTGTTTTCTGAGCTATTCTAGGAAGATTAATTATGGAGCCCTTGAAAGAAGTTGAAACATCTCTGAACAATTTAGAAAATAATTCCTTATAATTCAAATTCTGAGAAATAATGTATACTTCTTTGTCATCATACACACATATATTCCACATATGTGCTTATTATAAAATATAAAATGTTCTACAGAGACCATTCTTGGGATTTTAGATGCTAACCAATTATACTCTTGCTCCCCTCTGGGTTCTAGCCAATTTACTAGGTAGACAGGAGATGGATAGGAGGCCACAGAGTGTAGCAGAGTCACATGGGACAGTGTGGCTTTCTTCTGCCCTATCCTTGGAGCCATAGATAGGGCACCTGGGGAGCCTCAGACAGGTGCTCCCTCTCACTGAGCTCATCACATGGAAGATGGACTTGGGTGGAAGCGTGTGTTGGTTGCACTCAGATGCCACATTCCTCCTCTGCACTGGCTTGGTTCAGAGCCTGCTGAACTCTCCCATCTTTCTAACCAAGAAAGTCCACACCTTCTTCCAAAGAGAGGAGCTAGTGAACAGATGGAAAGAATTAAAAAGCTTCCTCATCCTGTATGGCCTGGAGATGGTGGACGTATTGGTGGAGGGGGAGGGAAACTTTTATTTTAGAATAAATTAAGGAAAGGAAGATGCTTCTTGTAAGGACAGGTATTGACTCTAACAGGCAAGATCAGTTTTTGAGATTTTTCTTGTAAATTACAGGAGAGTTAGCATAAGCATTGAGAGGTCTTCTTCAAAGCAATTCTGGCATAATAAAACCATATCTTAAAACTTCATTTTGCCTTTGGACTGAACCACTCTATTTTACACTGGGAATTCTTAAACTTAAAATTCTGTGCAGTTTGTTATACACCAACACGCACACACACACTCACACGCATGTGCACACACACATGTGCACGTCGGGCAAAGTAATGAAAATTTACACAGACATCTCTGGGTGACGAAATTAAATGTGGCATTGTTTTCATCCTTGATTTATCTATTTTTCCCTAAGCTTTCCAAAATGATAAGGGAGAAAATTGTGTGTGTGTTTAGAGTAATCTGGATAGCTGAAGCAGGGAAGAACAGTCAAACCATCCCTGACCTTGGGAAACCTTGGCTGGGGATGAAGGACTAGGAGGGTAGGAAAGTTAAAGCCAGTAAGATTAAGTAAGAAGAGGCCTTAATGCTCAGAATATGAGGGACTAGAATTGGTCACATGCCCCCATAAGACATAGAGAAGCACATTCAAAGGCTATGAAGGAAATTAAATCAAGAAAGTGAAGACAGCTACAGATATTTGATTGCTGATGTTTTGTAATGTTTACAAGTTGGGCTTTCATAGCCAGTGGATTTCCCCAAAACACTCTTACATGGAGCTAGTTTATTTCAACCCCTTGTTTTTCCTTTTTAAAGGCATACTTTAATTTAAAAAGTTAGAGATTGTAGAGATGTTGGTTAAAGGATATAAAATTTCAGTTAGGAGGAAAAAGTTCAAGAGGTCTTTTGTACAACGTGGGGAGTATAGGTAATAATGTATTGCAGACTTGAAAATTGATGAGCTTTTGTGTTTTTCCCACCAAAATGATAAGTATGTGAGGTATGGCTTATGTTAAATAGCTTGATATAGCTATTCCACAATGTATATGTATCTTAAAGCATCTTGCTGTGTACAGTAAATATATGTGATTTTTATTTGTCAATTTAAAAAAGAAAGATAAAAATCTAGACCTGTACATTTAAGACATTATTTTTCTTTTTAAAGGCATACTTTCATTGTACAACATGAAATGTATTTGTGTATCACTTTTAGTACTATGAACATTTCAAAAATATTAATTCTGCTGATCCATAAGCATGGGAGGTCTTTCCATTGTCTAGTGTCTTCCACAATTTTTTTCTTCAGTGCTTTTTAGTATTAATCATAGAGGTCTTTAGTGTTTCTTGTTAGGTTTGTGTGTAGGTATTTTATTTATTGATTTTGAGGCTATTGTGAATGGGGCTGTTTTCCTGAGTTCTTTCCAGTGAGTTCATCATTGGCAGAGAGAAAAGCTGCTGATCCTCGTGAGTTGATTTTGTATCCTGCTGCTTTGCTGAAAGTGTTCAGCAGTTTTAAGATTCTGTTGGTACCATCAAATAGGGAAATGGTGGTGTCTCCTTTTCCTAATTGTATCTTTTTTCTTTCTCTTGCCTTATTGCTCTGGCTAAGATTTCAAGTAGTATGTTGAATAAAAGTGGAGATAGTAGACAACCTAACCACACATTCACGTGTACAACATTGAAATTAGACCCCTATTTTTCACCTTTTACAAAAGGCAACTCAAAATAGATTAAAGACCTTAATGTAAGGCCTGAAACATCAAAACTATCAGAAGAAAGCATAGGGGAAGCACTTCAAGATCTAGACATAGACAATGACTTTCTGAATAGGATTCTAATAGCTCAATAAATAAGAGCAGTAAGGGCTGGCAGAGTCGCTCAAGTGGTAGAGAACCTGCCTAGCAAGCATGAGGCCCTGATTTCAAACCCCAATACCACCAAAATAATAATAATAATAATAAAAATCAAGGGCAAGAATTGACAAATGGGATTGCATCAAATAAAAAAAACTTCTGCTTAGTAAAAGGAAGAGAGTAAAGACACAACCTAAAGGATGGGAGAAAATATGCCAGATACTCATTGGCCAGGAGTTATTATTGAGAATATATAAAGAACTCAAAAAATTAAGCAACAGAACAGCAAATAATCCAATCAACAAATGGGCAATGGAACTGAACAGACACTTTTCAGCTGAAGATATACAAATGGCCAATAACTTCATGAAAAATGTTCAACCTCCTCAGCCCTCAGAGAAATACAAATTAAAGTTAGATTGAGATTCCATCTCACTCTAGTCAGATGACTATCACCAAGAAAACAACAACAAAATGCTGGCAAGGATGTGGGGGGTGGGAAGGAACTGCAAGAAGTAACATAAATTAGTCCAACCATTAGGGAAATTAGTATGGAAGTTCCTCAAAAAATTAAAAATAGAAATTCAATATGATCCACCCATACCACTTATGGGTATGGAATCAAAGTTAGATTACCATAGAGATACCTGCACACCCAAGTTTATCATGGCACTATTTACAACAGGCAAATTATGAGATCACCCTAAGTGCCTATCAATGGATGAATGAATAAAGAAAATGTGATATATAGCTGCAAAGAAGTTTAATTCAGCCATAAGAAAGAAAGAAAGTAGATGAAACTAGAGATCACCACGTTAAGTGACATAAGCCAGACTCAGGAAGACAAATATTGAATGTTTTCTCTCATATGCAAAGTCTAAGGAAAAAAGAAGGGCATGAAAGTGAGAAGGGGGACTGCTAGGGATGTGGAAGGGGAAGGAGAAAAGGGGGAGGAAGAAGAAGGGATAAGAAAGAGTTTCACTTCACTGTATGGTGGCAGTGAGGTAAAAGGTGAGAGCATGGAGGTGTAGAGGTCAAGGACAGATCAGGTAGAGCATACTTTATTGGAGTAGAAGCTGCTCATAATTTTTGTGCACTTATTGAACCATTCATGACAAAGAGAGAGTAGTCTTGGGTGGTTTTTCTACTAACAGTGGGAAGACCAATCAACCTGAGCTGGAACCAGCCCCACGATGCACGGTTATGTCCTTGAGAAGGTCACCAAGTACTCTGAGCTTTGTTTGATTTTCTCTAAAATGGAATTCATAATGCTTGGTTCACATGGAGTTGAGGGATTGAAACAGGATAATACATGAAAACACTGGGCCTCTAGGACTTTTTCATATTTCTCATTTTGAATTTCAAAAGAAATTCAACTAGTAAAATTTTACCCATTCATCATTCTACTTTACTACATAATCATGACCTTTTAAAAACAGGGTACTTGTGCTTGCTACCAAAAAAACCTGCCATTCCTAATTTGGTGGCTTAGCCACCTTCTGTTGAATTACATGTTTTTGGTCATGGAGCGCTCCTGTCTAAATGTTTGATCTACGCAAATACAGCCAAGAAACATCTGGATTAGTAACTGTAGGTGCCAGAAAATAGAGACCATTAGTCCAAGTTTGAACAGTTGATTTATTCCAAGAAGGGGACGACTATTACCAAATTATCATTTTAAGGATGACTTTTTTCTTAGATGTCAACAAAATGAATTTTCTCTTTGCAACTGCTAATAGGAAAAATACCGCTCATGTTACTACTCGCACTCTAACTTACATTGATTGCTCCCTTTTAGATATATCTTAAAAATTAATGGTGAATAAAGTATATCAATAAGCCACTTAGAAGAGAAAGCCAGTAAATAAAATTTTATTTGCTTCTGGGAGACTTCATCTTATAAATTTATTCCAAGGTCAAAGCTCAAGTATGATGTCATTAGATGTAAGTTGTAAAATCAGGTATTTAGGTGACACATGACAATAAATAAAATATCTGGGCTGTAGGGAGCTTTGGTAATTGGACATTTTGTGGGATTATCCAGAACCACTAAGAAGACTCACTGTTTGTCATCATTTTCTTTATTCCCTTATTTATTTACTTCTTTTGGTGATTACTGGGATTTGAACCCAGGGCTTCTTACTTGAGCCACTCCACCAGCCCTTTTTGTGTTGGTTATTTTTGAGACAGGGTCTCACTTTATCTCTTGACCTACCTGGACCCTGCTCCTCCTACTTTTGTTTCCTTGCATAGCAGTGGAGACAAACTATAACACCATACCCAGCCATTGGTTGAAATGGAGTCTTGTGAACTTTTTGCCTGGGCTAGCTTCGAACCATGATGTTTTCAATCTCCATCTCCCAATTAGCTAGGATTACAGGCTTGAGCCACTGTGCCCAGACTATACTTTGATTTTTTAAATGTCTGAATTGCCTGTCATCTAGTAAAGTCTCCGGGGACTAAAAGAACTGGAACCAATGCACAATGCTTTGTTTAAGACCTGGGGGTGAGCAGCTGTCAGTAATCACACACGCTTAGGGAAGTAAAGGTGCTATGGCTAAATCAAAATTGTGACAAAAACCAGAGATGTAAACTGTCATGGCCATATGCCTTGGCCTATGAGCCTTGGCACTTGTGAAGTTTTCACAAGTCCTAGTGGTCACATTGCTACCATTTATTCAAAAGAGACGATCTTAAAGTTCTCCTTTGCTGTAAACATCACAACCCCCAACCGGAGTTGACAAGAAAGATCACTCCACAATCGTCCTAAGAGGTAGAACCTGCAAAACTGAGTAGGGACGCATGGGGGAGTTGAGCAGTGGTGTGGCTGTGTGTGGCACCCAGCCTGTGGCCATCATTTTGTACATCCATGTCTACTACCAGTAACGAGGGTTTCATGGTGCCCACACTTTGCTTCTAATTCAGAGTCCTTCCTACTCTTTCTGGGCCCTCACTCCTGTCTGGGCCTAGGGCTGTGTTTGGATCTCTGAGGGTGCTCATCCTCCTTCCCCAGGGTTCTTTGAAAACTGGAGCATTGGGTCTGCAAAAAGGCCGAAGTGCTGTGAATTTTATCTTCAGTTCAGCATTCGAGGGCTGGAGATGTAGCTCAGTGGTTAGAGGGCTTCCCTTGCACGTGTGAGGTTCTGGGTTTGAGCCTCAGCACCACACACACACATTCAAAAGAAGATATCACAGTTCAGCATGTGAGTACTCACTGTTTCCCCATTACCAGCCCTATGTCCAGCTGGCGTTGCTCAGGTGACCTGAGGACTGCTCAAGCACCTGTCATGGCACCAGAGATGCCCAGCTACTCGTTAAGAGAGCTTCATCTAAAACATCCCGTCGTGTAGGTCGAATTCATGTCGTGATCTGAAAGCAGGAATCCAATTACCCAAGGTGAACGGTGCCCTAAGGAATGTGATCTAAAACAAAGGGAGAAGGGTGGAAAGTTCTGGAACACAGTTCATTATGCGAGGAGAAAACCCAGTAACTGCAGAACTGGGAAGAAGGTATGAAGGAAAAGTGGGTAGGATCTCCAGAACTGAAGATGCGCCCTTTTTCAGGAGCCTTTCTATCCCGAGATCACTCTGCACAATCTTTCAGGACTTTTTTTTTTTTTTGCAGTAAATGAGCTAAATGTCTTCAAGCCAACAACAATCACCTTGGTGGCTGCCTCTTTTTTCATAGAACATAATTCTTTTCTGTGAATATGGATCCGAGCTGGAATTTATGATGCGATGGTAATAATTCTTTCACTCTCCTTCTGTACATGCACAGTGACTTTTAGGACATTTTTGCCTTGACGTGATGCATGGTTTCGCCATCCACAATGCCCAGGGCAACTCTGAGTGAAATGAGCATTAAGCATATTAGCGTTCCAGGCGATTGAGGCCATGAACTGTTAGCAGGCCCCTCACTTCGTCTTCCTACAGATGGGTCAGTAATGGTGCTCACGGCGATCTCAGGTCATAAAATCTGAAGCCTCCCAGGCAGAAGCCGCCATGATGTGGAGAGGAGGTGGCGTTCACTGGGGCCAAACTGGATCATTACTACAAAATTATGCAGGCTCCAGCCGTCAGGTGATGTGCTAAGCATGAGCTACAACGGGTGAAGGATGACACTGACCCACGCCTCTGCTTATACTCACCCTATTGTGTACAACTCCCTTATTTGAAAACTAAAAGGAGGAAGTAAAACTAAGACTCACAGGGGTTTTGGGGGTTATTTATTTATTTATTTTGAGGTGGGGTGTTGCTGTGTTGCCTATGCTGGTCTTGAACGCCTGGGCTCAAGAGATTCTCCAGTCACAGCTCCCAAGTAGCTGGGACTACATGAACTCACCACCATTCCAGGCTAAGAATTTCAGTCCTGATCTATCTCTTTTCTGCCCTTTAAGTGGCAGTTATAGAAGCAGAATAGCGTGAAATTCCAGAAAAAATGTAAAACGTGCTTCTAAATTTTAGTTTAAAAAATTCCAGAAAGCCCCAAGGAAGCCAAAAATAAAAAAAGAACCTCTAATTGAAGGAGTTATTTTAGAACAAGCCCGGAAATAGTTAGCATAGTCTTTTTTGTTAATTTATTCTAAAGATGGTGTTGAAAATGTTTCTACAGCATAGCACAGGGAAAAGTCTCCTGCCTTCTGGCTAGACTTGTTATCCCCAACTGGAAATATCCAGCTTACTCACCATAGGAAAAACACCAGGTTCCTTATCTTTTTGGCAATCACATACTCAAATGATAAAGTGGCTTTCTACTGCAAAAATAGTATCATGGGACTTAGAGGTAAATGTTTAAAATTTTGCAGGTTACTGTTGGGAAAAGTTAATGTAAACATTCAAACTAGTCTCGGGTTCAAATATTCTAGCTCTCCAGGTGTAAGTAACTAACGACCTGATGTTAGTCATGGTGAAATTTGTTGTTTATTTAAAAGGTTGGTAGCTTTGGTTTGGGGGCAGCAATCTAATAAGTGGGTTTGCTGCTTGCCATTCGACAGTGAACTCTTTTTCTTGAGCATTCTTTGGATGCTGTGTCCAGTGTATACACATTCTCATCAGCCCAGACAAACAGCCATAGAGTACCCATTTGCAAGGCAGATAGAACTGCAAACTGCAGATCACACAGTATGACCTAGAAGAAGAACTGCTAAAAGGAAAGTAACTCCCAGAGCAAATTCTGTCCCACTTAGAAATAAAATGAATTAACACAAAGCCTGCTGTCCTGTTATCACAGCTCAGTGCTGGAACTGTGTTCATACTGTAGGGCATATCAAACATGTTATCATTCACAACTTTTTAATCCCCAAAGAGTTAAAAATAAACATGATCAACCCTGAAGCAAACTGTGAACATGAAAAGTTTGGTCTTGTCTCCCTTTTTTTGGCAGTTAAGTCAAGTGCCGTGTACTTTCATGGCTTTTGACATATGTTGTGGAATTCTTTCCAGAAAGCTCTCTGAAAACACTAATGAGAATGTTCTGTTATTGATCATTTAGACCTGTGTCTGGTGCCTTACTTTTCTTCACTGACATGCTAAATTAGAAAAAGAGAGGCAGGAATAGGCCTGAGTACCACTGATAAATACTTACCACAGGGAACTTGTTGTGGGTAGTTGTTCTTTTTAGTTTTCTGCACCCTGACTCCCTACATCTGTTGTCAGCCAGCATCACTAGGACCTGCCTTCAGATGAATCATCCCTTTGGACAGGTTTGTCAGAAATCGAAGTCCCTTTTTTGCCAAAGATGTTCTTTCCCTTCCTGCAGGGACCAAGCTCCACCAAAGAGAGACTGTGTCCTGAACTCTGGGTCTTCCCAAGCTCTTTTCCAAGTGGGAGGGTGCAGCTGGCAATCACTCGTTCAGTGACAATACTGCCATGTGGACCTTGCTGCCTGGCTCTTTCAGTAACACTTTTCTCTTTAAGATAGCCAGATGGGTTGCTACCATTCACACACGTGGATGAATAGGTTTTCTTTTTTAAATTCATGACCACAAATCTCAAGGTGATGCCTCATGTCTCAGTGATGCTCATCAATTACTCTATGACTCCCCCAGAAAAGTGGTTTCCCCCTCCCCGAAGGGCCATTTCACATTCCTATTCCCAACACCAAATGAATCAGCCACCTCACCTACACTGTTATCAGCCGCTCTGCCTTTCCTACTGTCAGAATTAGAATCATCTCTACCCCTCTCAAAGCCAGCTTGGACCAGGAGGTAGAGCTGTGCATTGTGGAAAGTGGAACATGACAGAAAAGGCTTGGGTTCTAGTGACGCAGACTTGGTGGCTGGCCTGGGGAGCTGCGCACACAGCACCTGCAGGACCTGTAGTGTCATCCTCCTGGCTTCTTGGAGTGCTGGTGATCATGGGTGGAAGCTCCGCTCTCTCTGGAATTCAGCCTCAGCCAAACAGAGCACCATTATCAAAGGTCAGGCCCCATCCTTGGACAGCCTTCATGATGGGTCAACATGAGGATGTAGAAAGCTAGCCTACCTTGCCAACTCTGCAGGGCCATCACAGCGGCAAAAGGCCCCATTAGAGTCACTATCTTTATTGATTGAACCCCACTTTAACTTTTCTCTTTGCCAAAATCTTGTTTCCTTCACCTCCAAGAGTGCATCCTGATACACTTGTTGTCAACAAATGTCTTTTCAGAGCCTGCTGTTTGAGGAAATTGTCCAGGAACAGTTAGAATCAGAAGTGGTCCAAGAAGGCAGTCTGTCACAGGAGATTCTACAGCTGGATCTCTGCAGCAACTGGCAATGAAAGTGCCACCACTCCTGGTTGATTGTGGCCTATGGTAATATGGGACTATTAAACATTGCACTGCGATGAACTAAGACAATTACAAGTAAGGCCTGGCAGGTGCAAAGTAGGGGGCATTTGAGAGATGAGAGGAACAGCTCATAGGGATATGGAATGAGAAAGGCTATTGCTAGGGTCAACCAATGACTTGGAGGAAGGCAATGAAAGGCCAGAGGAAATTACTCGGCAGTTAAAGGCTCAGTGTGAAAAACAGAAGGCGTCCTTGGCAGCTTACAAAAAAAGACTTTTCATCTCCTGCAGCCAGAGGACAGAAGGAGGTAAAGATCAGAGCAAGGACTGTTATAAAAGTAGCAACCCTCAAAAGGGGGTTAAATTCTCAACCCCAGCAAGATATGCCAAGGTCAGAGACATCTGGGGAAGGAGTTGAACTTTTTGAAATGGAATTGTAACATCAGAGCCACACTTGAAACTCTTGAATTTCTCCATTAGGGCTCCAAAAGTGGCTCTTCTGGCTCAAGGTTAGCTCACCCCTCTGCTTTAAGTGATGCAGTAACCTCTACTCAACAAGACAGCATACACCTCTGTTAGTATCAATTCAAGGAAGATACAATGCCAAAAAATTGGAGAGAAAACTTCCTGATACTTTATACGAGTCCAGAATTTTCTTGCTAGCAAATACCTATATACCAATATTCCTCACGATGACTGTGTAATGTAATTTGTGTGATCTCAATCCTTTTAAGTCTCTTGAGGCTTGTTTTATGACCCAGTATATAGTTGATAAGAGGGAATAGTCTGTGTACACTTGAGAAGAGTAGACGTTCTGCTGTTTTTAGATGCAATCTTGTATAACCACCTGGTAAGTTTGGGTGGTCATACTATTGGTGAAGTCTTCTATTTTCTTATCGTTATTCTGTCCACTTAGTCTAGTCATCATTCAAACCGGGAATGGAGCCCAGTGTCATAGTACACCTGCAATTCCAGCAAAGGCAAGGAGGATGACCAGTTCAAAGCCCATATCAAAAATAAAATGAGATATGGAAGTGTCGACTATATTGTTCATTGTCTATTTCTCTGTTCAATTTGTTACCTGTTGCTCATATATTTGGGCCTATGTTTAAAATGCATACATGAGTATAATTTTAACATCTTTCTGATAGATTGGCATCATTACAAAATGTCTGTCTTTGACTTTAGTGATATATATTATCTTTAATTCTTTTTATCTTATTCGTCAGAGTCACCCTCCACTTTCTAATGATAACTCTTTACATGGTTTATTATTTCTCACTCTTTTGCTTTCAGTCTGTATATTATTATCCAAGCTGATAATCTTTGTCTGTGGATTGGATTATTTAATCTGTGTTCATTAAATTTAATTACTGATAAAGAGGACTTGCATATACCATTTTATGTTTTGTTTCTTTTATGTTTCATGTCTTTAGTTTCTCTGTACCTTTTTAAAGTATTTTCTTGTGTAACATAATACCTTTAATAATTTCAAAATTGTACATGTTTGAATTACTTTTTTTGGTTTTGGCTTTAAGGTTTACAATAGATATCTTAATTTCTCAAAATCTACATCAGATCTAATTTAGTTCTTGTGGAGATGATACTGGATACTGATCCTGAGATCATGTCTGGGCGAAGACATGGGACCAGGAGTCAAGAGAAAAGCAAGTGCAAGTTTTATTGAAAGGACAGCAAAGCTCCTACATGGGAAGGGCTTAGGGAAAGCTTCATCCATAGTATAGCCTGAGTATAAGAGTGATATTGGGCTCTGTCTGGCTTAGGTCTATCTATTCTGTCTTGAAACCTACAACATTTGTGATTGGTTGGCACCTAGTCTATCTTCCCGTTGAACCTGGCCACCTGCCTGACCACATCCTTATCAAACAGAACATTCTGAAAAGGTCGGGTCAGCTTGTCCTGACCTTGGGGCCCGCCACCCACATCTTGCAGCTGCATTCTGTTATCTTGGTAAGAAGCCTGTTATTTATCTAAGAAGCCTGTTGTTTCTCATGTTCCTTCAGATGTCTGCTTCTAAAATGTTTCCCTCATCCAAAATGGAGTCACTACTGTCATTTGTTTCTCTCAAAAAAATGTAGGATCTTACTCCTATATATCTCTAATCCCTCCTCAGCTTTAAAAATCCTAAATTATTATACATCTCACAGGTATATTTGTTACAAACCCAATGTTCCATTTTATGGTTATTACTTTATATAATTATATGTCTTTTCAAAAAAAGCACAAAGTATTTATTTATAGAGTTATCTCTATTAAATTTCATATTCACCATTTCTGATCTTCTTCCTTCCTCTTGTGGATTCCAGTTACAACCTGGCATCATTTCTCCCTTAGTGAAATAAAACTGCATTCTCTATTTTGTTCAGTTATTGTCATATATATTACATTTCTCTATGTTATAAGCCATGTATACAATTATATAATATTATTTCATGCAATTGATTTTAAATCAATTAATAGAAAAAAGGAGAAGAAATATAAGAAATATGAAGTCCATTGTCTTTCATAGATGCCTGTACACTTACCTACTACACTCTTTGGTAATTTATGTGGATTCAAATTATTGTTTGGTATTGCTTCTCAGCTTAAAGAACTATCTTAGGTATTTCTTATTAGCACATTTGCCAGACTTTGTTGATCAAGAAATTTCATTATTTCACCTTTATTTTTGAAAAACTAGGTTTTCTGGATATCAAACTCTTGGCTGACAGGTTTTACTTGCAGCAATTTGAATGTTATACCAATGTTTCCTGTCCTCTATTGTCTCCAGTGGAAGTCAGCTGTCAATTTTATTAGCACTTCCTTGTGTCTGATGAGTCATTTTTCTCTTATTCCCTCTGAGATTTTTTTCTTTACTTTCTGCTTTCCAATTTTGGCTGTGACTTGTCTGTCCGTGTCTTTCATTGCATTTTTCCTCAAGTTTATTGAGCTTATTGAAGTGTGTAGACTATTGATTTTTTTATTTGGGTCAAATTTGAGAAATTTTGAACCATACAGTTTTTTAAATCTACTTTTATTTGGCAAATAAAAATTATATACATTTATCATGCATGGCATATCATTCTGAAACATGTATATTGTGAAATGGCTCAACTGAACAAATTAATATATGCATTAGTTCACATACTTTTCATGTTTGTGGTGGAAACACTTGAAATCTACCTTCAGCAAGTGTTTTTGGTTTTTTTTTTGGAAGTACTGGAGTTTGAACTCAGGACCTTGTACTGTAGTTATTTTTGTGGTTATTTAGAGTGCTTTATTTATGCCAGGGCTGGGCTAGCTTATACTGATTCTCCTATTTATACTTCCTGTCTAATGGGAATGACAGGCACATTCTACCTTGCCCAGCTTTTTATTGGTTGAGATGGGGTCCCACTAAATTTTTGCCTCAGCTGGCCTTGAACCACAATTTTTTCAATCTCTGCCTCCTGAGTAGTTAAGGTTAAAGGCATGAGCCACCACACTTGGTTTACTTTCAATAATTCTTAAGAATGTAATAACTTGTTATCAATTATATTCTATATTCACCATGTTATACAACAGATCTCTTAAGTTAATCCTATTTTACATCACCCAGTACATCCCACACTACCAATCCCTGGTAACCATCATTCTTCTTTCAGTTTTTTTCTTTTTAAGATTCCACAATAAATGAGATTATGTGATTTTTGTCTTTCTGTGCTTGGCTTATTTCATTTAATATAATGATCTCCAGGTGTAGCCATGTTGTCACAAATGATAGGATTTCCTTTTTTTTTTTAGACTGAATAGTATTTCATTGCAAATATATTTACTATGTTTTCTTTATTCATTTATCCATTGATGTACACTGGGGTTGATGTCCTATCTTGGCTATTGTGGATAACATGAGGAAGATGGGAGTGCAGATGTCTCTTCAGCACACAGATTGAATTTCTTTTGGGTATATGCCCAGTAGTGAGGAGAATTGTTGGGTCATACAGTAGTTCTATTTTTGATTTTTTGGGGAACCTGCATACATTTTTTCCATAATGACAGCAAACTCACATTCTCATGAGCAGTGTGCAGAGTTTTCCTTTTATACTGCACTTTTATCTTCTTTTCCCTTCCCCTTCCTTTCTTCCTTCCTTTCCCTTTCTTCTTCTTTCTTTCTGTAATAGATTTTATATTTTAGAGAAAATCAAAATTTATAGAAAAGTTGAGCAGATAGTTCCTATATACCCCTATTAATCATCTCCTATTATTATCTTGCATTACTGTGCCACACTTGTTATAATTAATGAAACAATATTAATGCATTATTAGCAACTAAAGTTCATAGTTTTCATTAAGATTTACTTCTTGTGTTATAACATTCTATGGATTTTGATGAACAGATGATGTCATGGAGATCATCATTAAAGTATCATACAGAATAGTTCCATTGTATTTTTAAAAACCCTGTGTTTTACTCATCCATCCTTTCTACATTTTCTCTAAGCTACAAATATTCATTTACTGTGTTTATACTCTTGTCTTTTCTGGAATGTCATACAGTTGAAATCATATAATATAGAGCTTTCTTTCAGACTGGCTTCTTTCACTTAGCAATATTCAATTAAGCTTCCTCTGTGTCATTTCTTTTTATTACTGATTGATATTTCATTATCTGGATGTATTACAGTTTATCCATTTTTCTGTTGAAGGATATCTTGGCTGCTTCCAGTTTTGTTAATTCTGAGTAAAGCTACTATAAATATACATGTGCAAATTTTTGTGTGGACGTAGTTGTTAACTCAATTGTATAATTACCTAGGAGCATGACTGTTTACTCTCAAGCTAAGCTACACACAACTCCCATTAGTTTGTCAAAAGTATCATGTAAGTGTTCCTTTTAGTTACTGACTCCAGCTGCATCTGCTCCTAGTAAGCTGATCTTGTCTGTTCCTTTCCTTCTTTACTTGTCTCTCCAGTTTTGTGGAGGTGGCTTGCCCAATGACTTCAATTCCCTGGAGGATCTAAGAAAAGTCACTGAATTTCAGCTTTCCAGTTTTCTCCTTATGAGAATGGGAGTGATGTCCCAGCACTTATTAAAACTGAAAAAGGACTCTTTCTCTCCTTTCCTCTCCCTTCCTTTCCCTCCCTCTTTCTCTCCCATTGCTTTCTTTCTTTCTAAAGCAAATATGGCAAGATATTAACATTGGTTTAATCTCAATTTTTCACATTCCCCTACATTCAGGTTAGAGTTAAGGGGTTGGTGTTTATTGGAGGCCGTTAGTGTCTGTTGAGAACAGATTGATGTTATTCCAGCCTCAATTCACAATTATTAAAATAAAATAGGTTTTGATTTGTATAATGAGATCTATTCAGTCAAATTAGCAAGAATGTGCACAGATCTCCAAAGCTCATTTGTAGTCCTGTGGAACACTGGGTAGGCATTTTCATATGTAACAGGTGTCTTTGACGGGAAGACATGTCCTTGAAAGCCATTCTCTGTGCCTCCTATTCACCTCCTTTCCCTCCAGGAGACAGTAAGTAAGGTTAATGAGAATTTTCACTGAAATAGACTGGCATAAATTGATGAATCATGTCTACACAGTTTAAACTGAAGCATTTTATTAAACTACACAACCAAAAATTTAATTTCTTAAGATTTTTCTTAGCAGCATTAGTTATCATCTTGACAATCATAGCAATAAGGACTTTGGTCTCTTCAGCATGTAATTCTGATAATGTCTGGCTTTGTGTATAAATGGCTTAATACATCACTATTAAAATTTTATCTTATTCATAAGGAAAAGTTTATATTTTATCAGAGATTTATATCTTGCTAAGATTTGTTGTTGACTAACTTCACATTCATTATATTTGTTTTTCTCTCACACAGTACTTCCCAAATGGATCTGCATGACTTTAGTTGTTACCTGCCAGTCATAGCTGCTTCCAGACTTTAGATTTCTCTCCCTCAGGAGTAGATTTTTGCCATCTGCCCTCTGCTGGAGGTCTGGAGTTGGGGGGTGGGGATGGCCCATGTATTAGTTTTCTACAGCTGTTATAATGAAGGGCCCCAGGTTGCAGAGCTTAAACAATGGAAATTTATTTTCTCACCTGTATGGAGGCAACACCAAGGTGTCAGCAGAGTCACTTTCTCCTTGGCTTCCAGCTGGCTGTCTTCTCCCTGTATCTTCACATGGTCATTCTTCTGTGTGTTTGGGTCCTAATTGTCTACTCTTACAAATGCAGGTCATATTGACAATGGTCTTGCCCCAGTGATCTCATTTTAACTTACAAATCCTCTGTCCCATTAGTCACTTTCTGAGGTAGTGGGGGTTAGGACTTCAACATATGAATGTGGGGGCACAATTCAGCCCCAACAGTGCTGGAGGTTGTGAAGGAAGGGAGAGAGCAGTTTCTTTAATGCTCAGTGTATTTGAGGAACTTTATACACTTTATTTCAGCCTTAGAAATAGGAGTCATTATTTCTGACTTACAGATCAGAAAACTGAGACAGAGTCAGGCAGTTAAAATGTGAAAGCACCAAGATGAAAACCTGGGTCTATCTACCTTCAAAGTCCATGTTCTGCACATTATAGCATGTTACTAATCTTTGCTTTTTGTTTGAACCTCTTTTCTCTCTGTGTCTTGCCCCTCAGGCTCTTCCACTGAATGACTTGTCCTCTGGGCACCTTTGCCTGCTCTCCAGATCCAATCATCAATCAGCAGATTGGAGATATAAAGATGGCCTACCACCAGAATAGGGGATAGGCCTTTGTGCTAGAGTGGTGCCAAGACTCAGCCGTCCCTACCAACCCCTATGTTAACCCATACTCAGAAACTTGAGCAGTGTTTTTGCTTGGCATTTCCCTGCAGGTATGTTCTCAGCTTTGGAGCCTCCCTGCACCAGTAAAGTCCTCAGGAGCCCCAGCCATGTTCTGAGGCACCTGCTGTGGGAATGCCTATTATCTTCAGGCACTGAATTGTAGGAATCTCTCTCCTGAATTAGCACATTCCTTCAGCTAGGACTCATGGCACAGGCCTCTCCAGTGCTAAAAGCATTGATGTGACACCTGCTTTCCTTCTTTTGAATCATACAAATAGGACCAGCTTTGAACACGGACAGAAGAGACAGCTGTCTAAGGGCTGATTTCGGGGCACCCAGGAAAATGTCCTTGTTAAAGAACTTTGTCTCCCACTGGACACTGCTTTTGTGCTTTGTGGGGCTTGGTTTTCTTTTAAAGGTTTACATTTTTCCACTGTATTTTTGTGAGGTCAATTATTTTTGCATTATTGAGCAACTAACTCATCCTATTTAGAGCTCTCAAACTCAATGCCATGCAATTACCTCCCAGAATTTCCCCATTTGCAAATGAGTTCGGTTGATTTGCAAAGGGTTCAGAGCTGATTTAGTCATCTGATTAATACTGATTCTGACACAAAAGCCAAGAGAGGCATTGGACTTCAAGCTTCAGCTTTGCAAAGCAAAAACATACATTTTTTCCCCCACTGATCTATTTAAGCAGACATTCACCCAAGCTGATCTGCTTCCCTTTAAGGAGACTTCCTTAGTATTTGCACAAAAGAGTAAATATTAACCTATAAACTTTGAGTATTTGCTAATATACAGAATGAATTATAAATCTAGAAAAAAATTATTAGAACTGAAGGAACTTAGAGCTCATTTATTTCAACCCACTGACTTTGTGAAAATCACAGAACTGAGAAAACACAAGTTTAGTAAAATTAAGAATTCATTCAAGCCTTCACAATTACTTAATGGCAGAGCCAGACATTAACGGAGGCCTGGCCTTTCATGTCAGCATTATTTCCTAATTTATACTGTGATTTCTTATGCAAGTTCATATATATGCTTGTTATAAATTGTCTCTACCTGCTTTCGAAATTGGATTAAAAAACATTGCCTTTTGAGACTAAAAATAAGTCAGGGAAAAGCTGTGTCTTAGTCTTTGAAGACATTCAAATAAATTAGGATTTATGCCAGCTTTAAAAAGAGGAAGTGTGACATTTAAAATGACAAATTAAAATATCACCTATTTCCAAAGTTTTATTCCAATTAACAGTAAATATTTCTAAACCTTCCTGTGCTTCTATGATGTAGCTCTGAGTGCAAACTAACAACCAAAAAAGAAAATACTAGGCAGTAGATGCAATGCCAAGATCAGGGTCATTTACAGAAAACGCCCTGAAATCTTCTGAGGAACAGTGTCAAGGATTATGGACCCAAAGTTCCATCTGTTTTGGTTCATGGGCTCACACCCACACGAATTATCTTGCTGTGCCTCTGCCAAGCTGACTTAGCCTTCAGATGGCCACATCATTCTTGGGAGCAGGTGTCTACTTGAACCCAAGGAACTGTCCTCAAATTCTGCCTGCTGAGGTCTTGGTCATCACATTTGGAAACCATTGCCCTCTCCCTTGCAATTGAAAATCTGTGACTCCCTTCCCTCACTAGTCACAGGTACTCAGTACAACCATCCTTATTTGAGTTCTTGCCCTATCTGTCCTATTAGATCATCAGGTGTTTGTGCCCATTACAAGATCCAGGTCAGTGCTCTTCATGGAGTCCATGATTCAGAAATAGCTATTGAATAAACAAATAAGTGCGTACTGCCTAAGGCAAAAACTTTACCTCCGTGAGTTTTCTGTGATACTTTTCTGTTCCAGTGGGTGTATTTGTGTGCTCCTCTGGGACACTGGTTTGTATTAGAGAATATGACTGATTCTGAAAATGTCTACGGGAATGCCTAAAACAGTCATGCTTCCAGGGTAGCAAAAGAAGATTAGGATAGACCAAGTTTCTTAGGGTACAATTAGGGCAATGAAGACCTAGGGAATTTTATTTGTTCAAGGTTAAAAAGCAAGGTAATGGCAAACATCTCTGTTTGTTATGGATGTCAAAGGCTTTTTGAAAACATACTTATGAGCTGTAAAATGCATGTACCTGCAGGTGTCTCTGATATTTCAGCTTCTATGCTTGAAATTAACATTCAGAAAAGAATTCAAATTAGACCTAGAGTAAAGCTCTTACATGAAAATACCACTAGCTGAGTCAAAGTTTGTGAAGACGATCTCAGAACTAGACCTTGAGGTTGATGACTCGGGGAGGGAAAGAGGAACAGCAGGAAGGGACACAGATCTGTCATTCTAATTTCTGCTGCTGCTGTAATTTTTTCCTTCTTTTTAAAGGATGAATAGGTTGTTATATGGGAGATTATCCTAAGAACACTTATCAATTGGGAAAAAGTAAGACTTAAAGAATGTAGATTTTAAGTGACTGCTGTTGACTATATAAGACTTTCCTACATGTATATATGATCATTAATTTAATTATTTTTAGTCAACCTTTTAAATAAAAGATATGTGGAAAACACAATACTAGCCCTTATTTACTTGGTGGTGAGATTCAAGTAAGGTTTTAATTTTACAAACCTCAAATCCTGACTTTCCTCCCCAGTGGAATTTTCATCCCAGTTGTCTTTCTTTTCTGTCCTCTCACACTGCAGTGAGCTAGTGGCTCTTTTCTCTCCAGTGGATCTGTTTAGTCATTTTCATAACTCCAGCCTTCCCTTAAGGAATGTGTATGCTTCCCTGGGATTTCAGACAAAGTCTTTTCATCATTCAAGTCCAACTGAAATGTCTGTCCATCAAGGGATTTCATCTTCCACATTAGAATTGCAGACTCTCTTTACTGCACTGTGTCAGATTTCTCCCACTCATGGCTGGATTTTATCTGAAGTTCAAATTTCCCAACATTACAGGACCCTTACCAGCTCTTGTCACTCTATGCTTGATCATTATCCCTGAGATAAGACCTGACTCTGGGCTTCCTCTCTCATGATCACTGTTGTCAATCACTTCCTAACTTCTTTTTTTCCTTCCCAAATCTTTGAACCTGAAAGCTATACTGCAGTAGTTTTAAAGACAGCCATGAATTAGCAAAACATATTACTTTCCTTTTCACAATTTAGAAAATTTGGAATATGTTATATATGTATAACAATGTATATTATATTCTGATATCTTCTATTCACTTTTTTTAATAGTGCTGTACAATTGCTGCTATGGTTTGTACAAGTGTCTCTCAAAGACCCCTGTGTTAAAGGCTTAGTCTCCGGCCAGTGGCCCTATTGGTGGGTGGTAGAACCTTAAAGAGGTAGAACCTGGTGGGAGGTCTTAGGTCACCAGTGTGCCCTTGAAGAGAGGGACACCAGCTGCTTTCTCTTCCTATCTCTTTTACACCCCAGTGATGAGTAGAATAGTTGTCACATGCTGCCACCGTGATGTGCTGCTGTCTTGCCACAGGTCCAAAAGCAATGGGCTCAGCAAATCATAGATTGAAACCTCCAAAACTGTCAGCCAAAATAAATCTTTTCTCCTTGTAAGTTGACCTATATCAGGTATTGTTACAGTAATAGAAAACTCGTACAATTGCATATTCCATATCAAAAATGAAGTTACATCTTTACTTCACATCAATTACAGCATTTATTATTTTTATTTTTAATATACTTTTATTTTAAATTGACACATAGTAATTGGACATATTTTGGGATATAGTGACAATTCAATATAATGCATAATGATCAGATCAGGGTAAATGGCATATCTGTCATCTTAGACATATCATTTCTTTGTCCTGGGACTATCCAAAATCCTCTCTTCTAGCTAATTTGAAATATTCAATTGTTGTCAACTATAGTTTCCAGGCTCTGGATACCACTATTTTTTTGCTGCTATTGGGGTTTGAACTCAGGGCCTCACACTTACCAGGCAGGTGTTCTAGCCACCCCCAGCCTGAGGTTCTCACTATTCTAGTCTCGACTTCTTGGAGATCAACATTTTAACTTCCACATATAAGTGAGAACATGTGGTTGTTGCCTTTCTGAGCTGACATTTCACTTAACATAATGTCATCCAGTTCCACTCATGTTGCTGCAAAGGACAGAATCATATTCTTTTTATGGCTGAATGATATTCAATTAGGTATATATACCACATTTTTTTTATTCATTCATTTGTCAATGGACATCTATGTTGGCTCCATATCTTGGCTATTGTGAATAGTGCTACAATAAAGAAGGAAGTACAGATTCGCATTTAATAGACAGCTTTCAATTTCTGTGGATATATTTCCAGTAATGGAATTGCTGAGTTGTATGGTAGTTCTAGTTCCACGTTTCTTTGTTTTTGTGTTTTTTGTGTGTGTGTTACTGATGGTTGAACTCAGGGCCTTGAGCTTGCTAGGCAGGCACTCTACCACTTGAACCACAATCCCAGCCCTCTTTGCTTTTGGGGGTATAGGCTCTCACGTTGATGCCCAGGCCAGCATGAGTCTCAATCCTCCTGTTTAAGTTTTCTGTGTAGCTGGGATGAAAGATGCACACTATGGCACCCAGATTTTTATTGGTTGATGGGGTCTTGGGAACATGATTCTCCTGATCTCTGCATCCCAGGCAGCTAGGATTGCAGGTGTAAACTACCACATCCGGCCTCATTCTAGTTTCTTGAGGAACCTCAATTCTATTTTTCTTGATGGCTAGCGTAATTTGCACTTTCATTCACAGCATGTGAGGGTCTCCCTTTCTCCACATCCTCACCAGCATTTGTTATTTTGGGTCTTTTGACCATATCCATTCTGGCTAGAATGAGATCGTATTTCATTGTGGTTTTGATTCGCATTTCCCCGATGATAAGTGACACTGAGCATTTTTTTCAGCATATTGACTATTTCTATGATATGTACTAGTTATATATCTGATAAAGGAATATATCAAAGACTCATAATTCAATAATAGAAAGATGAACAACACAATTACAAAATGCACAAAAGATCTGAAGATGTATGGGTGGTCAGTAAGGCACACAGGAGTGTGATTGTGCTCAACCACATTAGTCACTAGGAAAGTAGAACCACAAAGATGTTCCACAGCACACCAGCTAGGAGAGCTACACTCAGAAAGACTAACACTACCAGTTGGGGTATGTGGAACAACTGAAACAGCCATATAGTACTGGTGGAAATATAAAAATGGTACACTTTGGAAAATAGTTTAACAGTTTCTTAAACAGTTAAACATGAGCCTGGTGCAGTGGCTAATGCTTATAATCCCAACTATTCAGGAGGCAGAAAAGGGGAGGATCACAGTTTGAAGCCAGCACAGGCAAAAAGTTAGTGAAACCCCACCTTAACCAGCAGCATGGTGGCACATGTCTGTCATCCCAGGTATATAGAAGGCCTAAATGGGAGGATTGCAGTCCAGGCTAGCCCCAGTGAGACACTATCCCAAAAGTAACTCAAACAAAGAAGGCTGTGGTCATGGCTCAAGTGGTAGAGCACCTGCCTCGTAAGCTTGAGGTGGTGAGTTCAACCCCTACTATCACAAGGAGGAAGAGGAGGAAGAGGAGGAGGAGGAGGAAGAGGAGGAGAAGTAAACTTTTCATATGACACAGAATCCTACTTCTAGGGATATATACAAGAGAAAATACATATGTCCACTCAAACACTTGTCCACAAATGTTTACAGCAGCATTATTCATATTAGCTAAGCTGGAAATAACCTAAAGGTCCATCAGTCTGCAGTTAGATAAAATAATATGGTATATCCATACTGTAGACTCTTCATCAATAAAGAGGAGCAAATTATTATACTCAACATAGATTACCTCAAAAATACCATGCTATGTAAAAGAAGTCAGACACAAAACACTACATACTATATGACTGCATTTATAAAAATATCCAGAAGGGGAAAATTTAAGGAGATAGAAAGTTGACCAGTGGATGCTGAGGGTGGAGGATGGAAGCAAAGATGAACTGCAAGTGGTCATGAGGAAACTTTTTGGCATGTAGACATGGTCTCATAATGGTAGAAATGGTTTTATAACTAACTTTGCTAAAGTCCACTGCACTTTACATTCGTAACAGGTGAATGTTCTTGTATATAAATTACTCAACAAAGCTGACTAAAAATTAAAAACAATGCTGGTCAAAACCCACTAATTTCTTGACCTCCTGCTGGGTCATGATCCATTTGCAAAACACTGCCTACTGTATTATAAGCAAACTCCCCAAGATTCTTAAACTTTTAGTGAAAGTCCTCTCCACTTCTTGCCTTAACTGGAACCAGGACACCAATTCCATTTCCATCCAGATCTCTTGCAAACATGGGTTTGTGCCCTTTCCTCTCTGAGCTCCCCATCAGTGGGTTTCCGCTTACTCTTCCCCTTCCTCATATTCAATAACCAACTTCTGCAATGGTTGTTCCTCAAACCCATTGACTTCTCTGTAGCTCTGCTCCTTTGCCTTCCTTAGTTTAAAAAAGGCCCGTTACTTATCGAAACAACTTCCCTTTTGTTGCTTTCACTATAACCTTATCACTTTACAACAGATAGGACCCTCTAAAGCACAATTTTGAACTGCTAGTCCCTGTTTAATTATTTTAATGGCTTCCAGGGGCCGCGGGATGAAGGCTTAACTCCTCAACAAGGCAAGCTGAGAGTCTGGCTGACATCAGATGATGGAGAAATTTTGTGGAAAGATAGAATGAATGTATCATGCCATTATTTTTTAAAATTTCATTACATCTATTTGTATGGATGCTTGACTCTCCCACAAATTAAACTCTCATGCCCATTTGTCTTCCCCAGCCTTCAACTCAATGTACTCCACACAATAGGAATCTGATATCCATTTGTGAGTGAATGAGAGAAGAGGTCTTCTCAAAGACTTGCACTTAGGACCCAAGAGTTTCTGGCTCCCTGGGAAGTTCTTGGCTTTGTTTTAACCAGCAAAGCAAATGAGAGGTTCCTGGGTACAATATGAAAACTCACCAAATGTTCTACATTCTGGAAATCTGCCTGGGAACTCATCATTCAAGGCACTGTTTTGATTTGGGAGAATTGATTAGTTTGGTTCTGGACTTCATTCAGCAGCTTCTTCTTGCCAGGCACTCCTAGAATCTTCCAGAAAGTGAACACATTAAACATTTATATTGAACATAAAGAAGTGAAAGTTTCTATCCCTACATATGGTAATAGTTTATTTCCCAAATGTGATTAGAAAGGTTCAGTCCATCTCATATTATCAACCCTGGCAACGTGACAAATTTGCTGTACAGGAAGTAGCAAAGGAGAGCATCTCTGTCCTTTCTTCCTTCCAACTTGAAAATAAACTCTGTCAAAGTATAGCTTCTTGGTTCACTGCTAAACAGAGCTAGAACCTCCATGAATTACTGGTCTGCCTGTGTCTAAAAAGGTCATTTTCATTTGATTCTAAAAGTTCTACTGAGGAATATTTCAAGAGAAAAGTTGGATAACTATTTTTTTAATCCAAAGTTCTCACTGAAAAGAAAAAATTACCATTGCATTTGGCCAAATTAAGGCTGCCTTCTGTTAGAAAAGAATAGATTCTTATAAAAGACTTTCTATGTGGCCACTTTGACTCTGACACTGGCCTTGAAAATAGATTTAATTAAAGCTTGTTCTTGGGAAGACAAAAAGTAAAATAAAATAGCAAGGATCCAAAAGAACAAAAGTCTCCATTGAACTGACTCCTCGGAAGGAACCATTTTAAATGTTAAATTATCTCTTAATACATGTGTTAAAATAGTCTTAACTTTCCCTGCACACACTCTTCTTGCCATCTCTGTTTTTACTTATGCTCTTGCCTTCTTCTGGAAAATCATTATCTTTCTTCCTCCTGGGAAAGCCTCCTTTTCCTGCTGTGTCCAGTTTACGTGCCATCTCCTCAGGAGGCTGCCCCTTTACCCTCAATTGTCACCACTCATTGCATTTAAGCAGATGGTCAGAGGCGGGAAACACATTTGAATCTTAGGGGTGACTTGAAAAAAAGAAGAAACACTCTTGGTATTTGTTATTAGAGTAGCAGAAGAAACAATCTTCTCCAGGCTGTGAAAGAACCTCTCTTGCACCCCACGCTCCCCATATCCAAATCTTAAGTGGAGAAAAGCAACATGATGTCTAACCATGTGCACTAACACAGTTCTGTTAACACTAACGGTCACCATTCCTAAAGACCTTAGTTTACACAGAGTTCAAGCACATTTGTCAGTCGGTCCTTATTGCAACCTTGTGTTCTCCTTTCTAGGCATCAGACTCACCTTTGGAATGATATACAACTGATAAGAAGGAGACCTGGGCTTGATCAATATTTAGTTTGATTTCTTTTGTACCTGCTGTGATCTCTAATTTTTCATATCTGGTATCTCCAGATTTCTTGAGTCTTTTCTTCCTAAACCTCTTCATTGTATCTGGTACAATTATGGCTGGGTGGCTGGATGGATGGACTAGGGAGATATATTTAACGTATAACTTGCTGTATTGAAATTAGAGGAATAAACATCTTTGCTTTTCTGACCCTCTATTAATATTTTTAAGTAAAGAAATCCATAGAACCCCTAAAGCTATTTAGATGGTAATCATGATTATTCACTTGACACAGCTGGAAGGACTCAGGAGCTAGGATTTAATCATGGTCACAAGTCCATCACAAAGAAAAGAAGAAAACTTGCCAACATTATGAAAAACAGGTTACACTAAGGGGAGGTCACATGCAAGAGGGGGAGGGTAAAAGAAGAAAGTTAAATAGGTGAATATGGTTGATGTATTTCCTAAACAAGAATGAATATAGAGTATTTAAACCTGTTGAAATCACCATAAGAAGGGGACTAAAGTAGAAAGGAGAAAAATAGAGGGCCTGAACCAATTCTGGTTATAATCCATACATACATGGAAATGTCACAATGAAACACCCTGTCTAGCTGTCTTAAACAAACAAAAATGTCCATCTTTTTTTTTTTTTTCAAAAATAGAACAGGAAGGCAAACAGGTCCTGACTGTGGGGTGGCAACCTCCAGGAGGGGAGGACTTAAGGTAAGGGCAGCAGAGTATGCTGGAATATGCTGGCAACACTCTGTATACATATTTTTAAATGGAAAAATGAGGCCAGTTGAAACTATTCCAGGAGGAGGACAAAGGAGAATGATGGAGGGGTGAATTCAACTATGATATAGTGTAAGAAATTTTGTAAATATCACAATGTACCCCCAGCACAACAATAATAAAAGTAAATTATTTTTTAAAAAAGAAGAAAACTTGCTGTGATTCCTTTTCTGCTCATTCAGAATTATTTCTCTT
Organism: Castor canadensis; assembly: GCF_047511655.1. Taxonomy (NCBI): domain Eukaryota; kingdom Metazoa; phylum Chordata; class Mammalia; order Rodentia; family Castoridae; genus Castor; species Castor canadensis. Next base: position 17,118,975 of record NC_133386.1, read on the forward strand.
CTTGATACACATTTGAGCATGCTTATTTGTACTTAAACAGACTTCTCAAATGAAAACTAACCTGGTCTTTGAAAAAGACATTAAAACAATGACAAACTAGTCATCAGTTATTTTTCCATTTAAATATGACTTCCTCCCTCAGGCTTCCTTGATGGGACAAAATAGCCAGGATAAGAAAGTCCGTAGATAACAGAATTATCTAACATTTTTGTTTGTAAAATGTCATCATATCTGCGCAATCCAGCAATTCAGTTATGGTCTCCATGTGAATTTAGAAAGATTGTTGATCTGTGTGGTGTCTTAGATGTCAGATCACTATTTGAATGAGAGTGAAATAAATATTTCAAGTTAATCAAAGCTGTCTCCTCCTGAGGCTCTCACTAATGAAGACAAAATAAACAGTGCCTGCTGTTAATCACTGACTTGTGAGTTGCATCTCTGTGGGAAAAGCACACGTCATCCCAAGGTCTCTTCAAAAGCATAAGGACACAATATATGATTTGTTGAGAGTGCAGAATTAAACACATTTTATGATTTTTTAAAAAATAAAATTTCCAAATTGATGAATATTTTTTCATTAATTTCTAATTCCACGAAGAATTTTCGTATTTGATCATTGAGTCTCTACTATGTGCTGGGAGATTTTGAGTGCATTATTTGATTTTCACTCAATTATTATTACAGGAATTATTATTACAGGTCCCTGCACTGTTTTCAGGGACCAATAATTTGTAGAAAAAGTGCAGGCACATTTTTTAAAAAAGAAAACATTTGGTAAGACTCAGTACATTTTGTATTTTCTTATTTGACAGGAATATTCCATAAAGAGAAAACTCTGAACCTCATAACTTCAAAATATTTTCAAAAATTACCTTTATTAAAATGAATGGTACAACTAAAACTGCTTTCAAAACAGACTCTTTTGTCCCCAAGGGGGGGTTTCATATTTGTCAGATTTTCTTCATCTGTTTCATACTAATTATTTTATTTAAGAGCTGCATGAATTATAGAAATTATATGGTGATTATTTTAAATTCAGATATACACAAGTTCTATAGTGTTACAACCCTGAAATTTTATCTCTAAATAGTTTAAAGACTGAAAATTAATGTTTAAAAAGGTTTTTCAAATGTCATATTAAATACTTTCTCCCCAGGGACCACATTGCCCCTTACTAATTAACCAGTCTAATGGTTTCTGGCCAAAATAAACACTTTAGCAAAATTACATTCATGTGTTTACCATGGTGAAGTTGTTTTAAACACTTGGATTCCAGGAAATAATGCTTTAAAACATGTTTAGTTAAAGTTAAAACGTATTTAACTTTGTAATATTACCCAAATGATTCAGTTAACTTGATTTGCAAAATTATTAGCAATTTCTGTTGAGAAGTTAACTTTCAAGTTATTCCTGCCAATTCTTAAGAATATCTTACTGTGGATTGTCCCAAGTTTTAAAACCAACTTATATAATTTAATTTACACCTACTTCCTATGAACATAACATAACTGAACTCTAAAGACTAAAGTTGGAGTCAAGATACCTGAGTTTGAATGGAAACTTCTAGTTACAACTGAGACTAACATAAAGGAGAAATGGTAGGAATTCTGCAGAACTACTTGAGGCTTCAACTTCATAAACTGTGTACAAACTTTTTGTAAGTAGATGTTCAAAAACCCTTTGCTTTTCATGGGATGACACCCACCATTGAGATAAAAGTTGACTGTAGCAGGAAGGCAACTGGTGGGTGCAGCTCATTCTCTCCCACTGTTCTACAATTGGGATTTCTGCTTTGCCTCAGAATAATCTGAGCCTATTTGCTCCTAACAGTTACTGACCCCCACCCAACCTACCCCTGATGCCCCTCTCACTATGCTGGCATTGCCAGCTGATCACTGCGCTCACCTGTCACTAAATGTTCCCCACCCCCACCCCATTCTGCCTTCTCCAATTCTCCTTATACACAATCTTCTTCACATGCATTTTCATAGCAATATATATAAAAGCATTTCTTTTCCCTGGCTTTTACAACTGATTTACCTGGAGATATTTTGGTGACGGCTACAAAAAATGGTACTGCAAGATTATTACTTGCTAAATAGTAAACCTTATTTCCAAGTTGCACACACAAAAATAGTATGATAAGCTTATTTTTCCTGCCCCAAATCCCACATGGTTAAGTCAAATTTTATACTGCCTAAAACAGTATTTTAATGGGCATCTTCCTGCCTGCTACCTCAGGATCACATGGGATGTTATATAAAAGGCAGGTTTCTGGGCTTCTCTCCAGAACTATCTGGAAGACTCAGGGCTCTGCCATTTAAACTCTCTGGGGAAATGTGACCTCTCTGTGATTTGAGCACAGTGGTAAGCACACAGTCAGAACCACTTGAATATGTTTGGATTCACTGAGAAACAAACTCTGGTAGCTACATTTAGACACAACTCCATTATATTTTACTTTTTATCCCCAATACATTCACTGTTACTCTGTAATCCACCACTGAACCTTGGAGCTTCTGTCCAATCCCAAAGCATGTTCTGGGTATCACGTGGTGGGAGGTGGGGTCCTGCAGTGTGCAGCTACTTATTTCTATCCGTGCCTCAATCTCCATCCTGTTCTGCATCTAAACTTCACCCAGGCAAGGCAAGTGAATTCATTCTGGAGGGGGTCATGGAGGAAGTGGCAGGTTGCTCATGGAAGTGCTAGGTGTCCACAAGAGTAGACACGTGAGAGCAAGAAGCTCTATAAGAAATTTCTAAGCAAGAACAATATAAATTGTTTGAATAACAAATTCAACAATCACAATTTAAGTTGTATTTGAGTAATGTGAATTAGCAGGTTTATGTCATTCTAGTTCTTCAATAATACCAACTCTGAATCTCCTGTAGGCAAAAAGAATCTGTCCTAGTTACATATCAGAAAAAAACTCAGTGTGAAAATTTATTGACCAAAGAGCCCCATCATTTCAGGTGAGAATAAATTAATAAAGTATTGTTTGCCTCTCCACTGCTTTGGTGAGCTTCTCTATAACATCACTGGATCTATGAAGCTCTTTCAACTTGATTACCAATTCTCAATAAATAACCCCCAGGCAGGTTTTTGAGCTCTCTTCTTTCATGACTCTGTGGCACACTTCTTTTTTACCCATGATGGACCAAATAATGAGCATGCTGCACTCCCTGAAGTTCTTCACTGGCTTCAGAAGTAATATAACAGTAATGCTTTAAAGACCTGGACAGCCTCGCTGCAGAAAGCCACAGCCAAGACTGATTAAGTTGATAACAACACAGAGGAAGTTCAACTCCATCCAGCCACCCTGGAGGGCTAAGATTATATTTGCCTGGAGTCTCTAAATTCTTGTGCATGTGTTTACTCCATCATCTGGAGATTCTGAATGGAGTTTCATTTTGAGAAAATTACTTGTTAGGAGAAATGAGTCTGGGTAGAAAAGACACCATCTGAGCAGAGACACACAAGGGAGAAGCTTTTACACAGGGCTCAGATGTTTTCTTTGGGTTGTTTTCTCTGTGAGGAAACAAATACAAATATGAAACCTGGCCTGGGTAAAGCCCACATTTTGGGCAAATCTGTTAAAAGTCTTTATCCCTTTTTTGAGAACTGACATCACAACCCATCTGCTAATTACTTCTGTCATGCTCTTGTCCTCTGTCCCTGTTGTGCCTTTCCAGTTGTGACCTTAGTCCAATTTCCAGTTCTGCACACTGATATTCTATTTCAATCTGAATCCTGTGGAATCATTTCAAGGACGAGCCTCACACCTGGAACCCAGTCACAATGCCCATTTCAGAGGTATTTCCAGGATATTTACAAAGAAAAGTCATTGTAGTCAGCACAATAAAATATATGAAAAGTAGAGTAAAACACAGAGCAAGAAGTATAAAGAAGAAAGACAAATGGAGATTCTGAGCACATATTTTAATAGAGATCTGATATGTGAAAATGTGTATCTTCTGATGACATCACTCATGAGAATTTAGGGAGAATATTTTATTTCTTGAATCCTTGAACTCCATGCCCAAAAAGTTAATTATGAAGATATGGAGGCCCCTGTATACTTCACTTTCTTTTGAAGGGAACTGAACATGTGACAAATTTGTCATAAGTCATATGACACTAACATGATAAGTCATCACCAGCCTTTCAGGCCTTTCTCCAAAACCTTGCCAATTGCCACACATGCTCCAGGAAAAAGAGACATGTCATCTAGACAATAACTCTCAGCTCCTTATAATGGTCCCTGGCAGCAGAAAAGTGAAGAAACTGTTCTTAGAGAGTCCCTGAAAACCCACAGGTCAAGAGTCACAGAGCTGTGGTATTCTCCAGGGGACATCAATGTCACAAGGAATTGAGAATTTTCTCACTACTCTCGGGAACCCCATGTGAGCTCAGTGGGCACTTGATGCCACCAGCTATGCCCCACACTAGCAAGAGACACTGTGGCTGAGTATGCCCCCAAAGAAAAGAGTTGCTCACACTAGACTCTGGGACCCATCCAGAGAGTGGAACATTGGACATCCTGGATTTGGGAATATTTTTGGAGAGGCAAAACACAAGTTTTAGAGGCAGATTGACTCAAATTATGATTTGTTATTTACTAGCTTGGTGACATTACCTTGGACAAGTAATTTCTTGACATCAATTTTCATCACTTTTAAAATGGAACTATTTGTACCTTCTTCATAGGGTTGCTGTGTAATTTAAAGACAACACCTATGCAAACATTTTGGGCACATCCTACTGTTTTGACTACAACCATATGACCTCAAGCAAGTTCTTAAACTGTGTCCCCATCTCCTCTTTGTAATAGGACAATAATCATGGTAACCAACTCCTGAGAGGTGTGGAGAGCATCGAATAAGATAATACATTGTAAAGCATTTGTTGATTCATGATATCAACTATTTTATTAATAGCAATATTATTAAAATAAATAAAATAAGATATATTGCTAACATTAATATTAGCCTTTTTTTCAGTACTGGGAATTGAACTCAGGGCTGCTTAATTGCAAGTTGAACCATGCTCCCTCCCCCGCCCCAGTCCATTTGCTTTTAGTTTTTCTGAGATAGGGTCTCACTAACTTTGCCTGTACTGATGTCAGACTGTAATCTTCCCACTTCTGCCTCCCCAGTGCCTGAGATTATAGCATGTGCCACCACACCTGCCCAAATGTTAGCTATTAAGGGACTAAGCTCTCAATAAATTGAAGTGACAATCATTATAATTGCTGTCATCGTTAGCATCATTTAGAGACTATGTAAGTTAGAGAAACACTACATACTGATTTTAGCCCTTTCTATTGATTTACCCAAGCAGATTTTGCCAGATCTGCTCATTGCAGAACACAAACCTGATCTTCCTTCTTAACCAACTTCTTGAGTTATAATGTGATCAGTGTTTGGAAATGGAAATCTCCAGATCAGGCGATATGATGCATTTCTAAGACTTCATGCTTAAACTTAAATCAAATGCAAAACAACCCCTCTGAACCTTTCCAACACCAAGAAGTACTTGGATAAATCTTACATTTATACAAATGCTGACACTGCAATGAATATACTTATGAGCAACTTTGTCACAGGGTTCAAATTTCCTTGAGCTTTGATGGTTTGAAGTAACCAGATCCCAATACTTCTTTCTAAGTCATGCATTGAATGCTTGCCATATCATTTAAAGACCAGAGAGTTGGAGAACCTTACAAATCAGATTGATATCTTGGTGTTTTTCTAATTCAGCTACCTGACCTGTGACAGGTCCGTTTTTTGGGAGGAGGTTTACTAAGGATCGAACCCAGGACCACTCATACATGTTAGTCAAGCTGTCTACTACTTGAGCCATGCAACCAGCCCTTCTGTTTGAGTTTTGTTTTTGAGACAGAGTCTCCCTATCTTGTGAGGACTGACCTTGAACTTGTGATCTTCTGCCTCTGCCTCTTGAGTAGCTGGGATTCCAAGCATTTGCTAACTATGCCCAGCTCAGTGAGGATTTTCATCAGCAAGAATTCCCGATCATGAGGATCCAAGATGGCGACTAGAGTGCAGAAGCAGACAGTGTGAGCTCTGTAAATCAAAAATCTTGCTGAGATGCTGGGGCCACACTTCGCAGAAAAAAAGCATGAAGAAAAATCAAAATTTTGACACCCTGAACCCCCAGCCTATACCAAGCTTCTCCATGCCATGTTATACTGAGAAAACAGGAGGGCTCCTCTGGCACCAGATGCTGGCTCCAAACCTGCTTGGGAGACATCTGGCAGACCAACAGTTGAGCAACAAGCATCGTGTGGTATTCTCATAGCCACCCCTGGGATAAACCAGCATAGCCCTCTGGACAGACTGAACCCCTGCTCCACAAAAAAAAAAAAAAAAAAAAACTGAATAATAAACAAGGAAATAAAAAGGAACATGAAGCAGAAGGGGTAGGGTGCTGTAAGCACACCAGAGAAGGGGAGGAGAAGCAAGGAGCTGATCTCCACAAGAATTTTCAGTAAACAAAGACTGGAAAGGCAGAAGGGATGATAGCGGGTGGGTGATAAGCTGCTGCCTGAAATAGGGCAGGTAGCGGTCCACAAAACTTATCTCCTGAGCCAGTGAGCAACATCCAAAGTCAAACAACACCTCAAAATTGAAAAACAATCAGCAAACAATCATAACAAGTGGACAGTAGGGAGCTGGCTGATGGATCTCTGACCTTGCCCCAGAGAAAGGGGGTGAGGCAAAGAAACAAGCTCCCAGTAAACCAACACAGCAAAAACCCAACTCCAAATCAGGATGGCTGGTGGGCTATAGAGCCGTTCTCCAGAACCTGAGGACAATATACAAACTCAAACTGCCACACCTCACTGAGGGACAGCTGATTAAGCAACTGCTGCTGAAAGGGAAAAAAAAAAACTGGCGAGACTCCCCAATCACCTGGTGAGACTAAGACAGAGCCTCTGCTTAAATACCAACACCAGGACTGGAGGCTGAATGAGTAACACCAGAACTACTAAGACTGAAGTTCTATTATTCCTGAACCTGTGTGTTTGTTTGTTTGTGTGTGTTTGTCCATCTCTCCCTGTTGATTTCTTTTGTTTGTTTTATTTTGTTTTGTTAGTTTTACTATTGTAGTTAGCTAATACTAAATTACACACAGACCAAGGACAGAAATAGCATACATACACTAACTTAAAACTCAACACACCCACAAAACAAAATTAAACCAAGGGAAAGAAAATAGGTGACTGACACCACCAATAGCCTATCAACAACATAGTTACCTAGTACCAACTAGAGTTATGGGAAGAAGAAAAAGGGATGGAAAGCATTCTCCCCTCCAAAATTAATTAAATACAGGATTCAGAGGGAAATGAAGAAAATGGATACCCAGTTCCAGACTCCAAAAAAAACAAAGATAAACTACACCAAGGAACCCAATGAAGCTCACAAGAACATGCTGAAAGAAGAAATCCTGCAAGTAATCACTGAGAATTTCATGGAGATGTTACTAGACGTGGTCAACCAAAACATACAAGAGGCACTCAAGTAATTACAAGACACCAAAAATAAAGAATATAAGAAGACACAGAAACAAATAAATGAACACATAGGAGCCCTAAATAAACACCAAAGTGAAATAAAGAACACTATAAATAGAGAGATAAATGAATTAAAGATGAAAATTGACAATGCTAAAGAGGAAGTGACCCATAATATGGAAAAGCTCAGAAAAAAGAATGAAACAGAAATACAAAACATAATGGAAGGCCACTTGAGCAGATTAGAACAAGCAGAAGACAGAATCTCAGAACTTGAAGATAAAATGGAATTAAAGGAAAAACTGAAGAGCTATTAGTCAGACAACTCAAGTCCTGTGAAAGGAATATGCAAGAATTCACCAACTCCATCAAAAGACCAAACCTGAGAATCATGGGCATTGAAGAAGGAGAAGAGATGCAAGCAAAAGGAATTCATAATACATCCAACAAAATAATAACAGAAAATTTCTCAAATCTAGAGAAAGCTATGCCCATTCAGGTACAGGAGGCCTCCAAGACACCAAACAGATTTGACTAAAATAGAACTACCCCATGACATATTATCATTAAAACAATAAGCACAGAGAATAGAGAAAGAATACTGAAGCCTGTAAGAGAGAAAAAAACAAACATGCAAAGGTAAACCTATCAAAATCACAGCAGATTTCTCAACAGAAACCTTAAAAGCAAGAAGAACATGGAGTACGGTATTCCAGGCACTGAATGAAAATAACTTCAACCCTAGGATACTCTACACAGCAAAAACTATCATTCAAAACAGATGGAGAAATAAAAGTCTTCCATGATAAGTAGAAACTAAAACAACATATGACCACCAAGCCACCACTGCAAAAGATTCTTCAAGGAATTCTTTACACAGAAAATGAAAGCAAACAAAACCATGAAAGGACAGGCAGTACCAAACCAGAGGAGAAGAAAAGATAAGGAATCAGAGAATAACATTAATTCAGCTGCACACAAGCCATTAAATAACAAAAACACTAAGTGACAGGAATCACCACATACCTATCAATACTCACACTGAATGTTAATGGACTTAATTCCCCCATCAAAACACACCGCTTGACAAACTGGATTAAAAAGGAAGATCCAACAATCTGTTGTTTACAGGAGACCCATCTCACTGAGAGAAATAAGCATAGGCTTAGGATGAAAGGCTGGAAGGAACTCTTGGGGATATACCCAAAAGACTGTTACTCCAGAGGCACCTGCTCATCCATGTTTATTGTGGCACTATTCACAATAGCCAAGTTATGGAAACAGCCAAGATGCCCCACCACAGACGAATGGATTAAGAAAATGTGGTATCTATACACAATGGAATTTTATGCAGCCATGAAGAAGAACGAAATGTTATCATTCGCTGGTAAATGGATGGAATTGGAGAACATCATTCTGAGTGAGGTTAGCCTGGCCCAAAAGACCAAAAATTGTATGTTCTCCCTCATATGCGGACATTAGATCAGGGGCAAACACAACAAGGGGATTGGACTATGAGCACATGATAAAAGCGAGAGCACACAAGGGAGGGGTGAGGATAGGTAAGACACCTAAAAAACTAGATAGCATTTGTTGCCCTTAACGCAGAGAAACTAAAGCAGATACCTTAAAGCAACTGAGGCCAATAGGAAAAGGGGAACAGGTACTAGAGAAAAGGTTAGATCAAAAAGAATTAACCTAGAAGGTAACACCCATGCACAGGAAATCAATGTGAGCCAATGCCCTGTATAGCTATCCTTATCTCAACCAGCAAAACCCCTTGTTCCTTCCTATTATTGCTTATACTCTCTCTACAACAAAATTAGAAATAAGGGCAAAGTAGTTTCTGTTGGGTATTGGGGGGGGAGAGGGAGGAGGCGGAGTGGGTGGTAAGGGAGGGGGTGGGGGCAGGGGGGAGAAATGAACCAAGCCTTGTATGCACATATGAATAATAAAAAAAAAAAAAAAGAAAGGCTGGAAGAAGATTTACCAAGCCAATGGCCCCCAAAAATAGGCAGGAGTAGCAATACTTATCTCAGACAAAGTAGACTTCAAACTTACATTGATCAAATGAGATAAAGAAGGACATTCCATACTAATAAAAGGGGAAATAAACCAAAAGGAAATAAAATTATCAACCAATATGCATCCGTCAGTGCACCCAATTTCATCAAACATACTCTGAAGGACATAGGACATAAAAGCAAATATAGACTCCAGCACAGTGGTAGTGGGAGACTTTAATATCCCCTTATCACAAAAAATCAATAAAGAAATTTTAGATCTAAATCACACCATAGATCAAATGGACCTAGCTGATGTCTATAGAATATTTCATCCAACTTCTGCACAACATACATTCTTCTCAACAGCCCATGTAGCCTTCTCCAAAATTGATCATATCTTAGGACACAAAGCAAGCCTAGCAAATACAAGAAAATAGAAATAATCTGATCACAATGCATTAAAACTAGAACTCAACAACAACAAAAAAAACAGTAGAAAACATGCAAACAATTGGAAGTTGAACAGCACATTGTTCAATGATCAATGGGTCATTGATGAAATAAAAGAGGAAATTAAAAGGTTCCTGGAAGTTAATGAAAATGAAAACATGACCTACAGGAACCTATGGGACACAGCAAAGGCAGTCCTAAGAGGAAAGTTTATAGACATAAATGCATATATTAAAAGTACAGAAAGATCTCAAATCAATTACATAGTGCTAGATCTCAAATCAATGACATAATGCTACATCTCAAACTCTAGAAAAACGAGAACAAGCAAATCCCAAAACAAGCAGAAGGAGAGAAATAATAAAAATAAGGGCCAAAATTAATGAAATAGAAACAAAAAAAAATACAAAGAATCAATGAAACAAAAAAATGGTTCTTTGAAAAAATAAACAAGATTGACAGACCCCTGGCAAACCTGACTAAAATAAGGGGAGAAAAAATCCAAATCAGTAAAATCAGAAATGCAGAAGGGAGATAATAACAAACACCACAGAAATCCCGGGAATCATCCGAGACTACTTTGAGAACCTATATTCTAATATATTTGAAGATCTTTAAGAGGTGGACAAATTTCTAGATACTTACAACCATCCAAAATTGAATCAAGAGGATATTAATCACCTGACTAGATCTATAACACAAAATGAAATTGAAGCAGCAACAAAGAGTCTCCCAAAAAAGAAAAGACCAGGACCTGATGGTTTCTCCGCTGAATTCTACCAGACCTTTAAAGAAGAATTAATACCAACTCTTTAAACTGTTCCATGAAACAGAAAGGGAAGGAACACTGCCTAACTCATTTTATGAAGCCAGTATTACATTCATCCCAAAACCAGACAAAGACACATCCAAAAAGGAGAACTATAGGCCAATCTCCATAATGAACATTGATGCAAAAATCCTCAATAAAATAATGGCAAACCAAATCCAACAACACATCAGAAAGATCATTCACTATGACCAAGTCAGCTTCATCCCAGGGATGCAGGGGTGGTTCAACACATGCAAATCAATAAATGTAATACAGCACATTAATAGAAGCAAAGACAAAAACCACTAGATGCAGAAAAAGCCTCCAATAAAATCCAACACCACTTCATGACAAAAGCTCTAAGAAAAGTAGGAATAGAAGGAAAGTACCTCAACATTGTAAAGGCTATATATGACAAACCTACAGCCAATATCATACATAATGGTGAAAAACTGAAACCATTCCCCCTAAAATCAGGAATGAGACAAGGGTGCCCACTATCCCCACTCCTATTCAACATAGTTCTGGAATTCCTAGCTACAGCAATTAGGCAAGAAGACGAAATAAAAGGAATACAAATATGTAAAGAAACTGCCAAAATATCCCTATTTGCAGATGACATGATCCTATATCTTAAAGAAACCAAAAACTCTACCCAAAAACTCCTAGACATTATAAACAGCTACAGCAAGATGGCAGGATACAAAATCAATTTACAAAAATCATTGGATTTTCTATACACCGATAATGAACAAATTGAGAAAGAATATATGGAAACAATTCCATTTACAATAGCCTCAAAAAAATCAAATACCTAAGAATAAGCTTAATAAAGGATGTAAATGACCTCTACAAGGAGAACTACAAACCCCTAAAGGAAGAGATTGAGGAAGACTACAGAAGGTGGAAAGATCTCCCATGCTCATGGATTGGAGAATCACCATAGTAAAAATGGCTATACTACCAAAAGCAATCTACATGTTTAATGCAATTCTCATCAAAATCCCAATGACATTCATCACAGAGATTGAAAAATCTACCCTAAAGTTCATTTGGAAACACAAGAGACACAGCGAATAGCCAAGGCAATACTAAAAAGAGCAATGCTGGAGGTATCACAATACCCAACTTCAAACTATATTACAAAGCAATAGCAATAAAAACAGCGTGATACTGGCACAAAAACAGACATGAAGAGCAGTGGAACAGAATAGAGGACCTGGATATAAATCCACACAGCTATATCCACCTTATTTTTGAAAAGGAGCTAAAAACATATGATGGAGAAAAGACAGCTTCTTCAATAAATGTTGCTGGGAAAAGTGTTTTTCTGTCTGCAAAAAACTGAAACTAGATCCATGTTTATCATCCTATACTAGTATCAACTCGAAATGGATCAAATATCAGACCCAAAACTCTGAAATTAGTACAGAAAATTCAGGGAATACTCTGGAAGTAATAGGTATAGGCAAGGACTTCCTCAATAGAACCCCAGCAGCTCAGCAACTAAGAGAAAGGATGGACAAATGGGACTTCATGAAATTAAAAAGCTTCTGCACAACAAAAGAAATGGTCTCTAACTGAAGAGACCTCCCACAGAGTGGGAGAAAATATTTGCCAGCTATACATCAGACAAAGTACTGATAAGCAGAATACAGGCAACTCAAAAACTAAACTCTCCCAAAATCAATGACCTAATAAAGAAATGGACAACTGAACTAAATGGAACTTTCTCAAAAGAAGAATTCAAATGGCCAAAAAAACATATGAAATAATTCTCACCATCTCTAGCCATAAAGGAAATGCAAATCAAAACCACACTCAGATTCCACCTCATCCCTGTTAGAATAGCTATCATCAAAAACACCACCAACAACAGGTGTTGGCGAGGATGTGGGGAAAAAGGAACCCTCATACACTGCTGGTGGAAATGCAAACTAGTACAACCACTCTGGAAAACAATATGGAGGCTTCTTAAAAATCTAAACATAGATCTGCCATATGATCCAGCAATACCACTCTTGGGGATATACCCAAAGGAATGTGACACAGGTTGCCCCAGAGGCACCTGCACACCCATGTTTATTGCAGCACTATTCACAATAGCCAAGTTATGGAAACAGCCAAGATGCCCCACCACTGACGAATGGATTAAGAAAATGTGGTATTTATGCACAATGGAGTTTTACTCAGCCATGAAAAAGAATGAAATCTTATCATTCCCAAGTAAATGGATGGAAATGGAGAACACCATTCTGAGCGAGGTTAGCCAGACTCAGAAGACTAAAAATTGAATGTTCTCCCTCATATGCGGACTTTAGATCTAGGGCAAATACAGCAATGTTGTTGGACTTGGGTCACATGCTAAGGGGAGAACACATATGGGATGAATGAGCAAAGGTAGGAAACCCAAACATGAAATTGTTTGATGTCCCCACTGCAGAGGAGCTGATACAGTAACTTTAAAATGACAGAGGTCAATATGGGAAGGTGACCGGGAAGTAGTGAAGAGGTCAGGTAGAGACGAATCAATTAGGGTTGTAATACACTTGTGCATGGAAGCAATGCTAGAAATCTCTCTGTATAGCTGTTCTTATCTCAACTAGCAAAAATGCTTTGTCTTTTTTATTATTGCTTATGTCTTCAACAAAATTGGAGAAAAGGGCAGAACAGGTTCTGCCTGGAAATGAGGGGGTTAGGGGGAGGGGGCAGGAGAGAGAAATGACCCAAACAATGTATGCACATATAAATGAGTGAATGAATGAATGAATGAATAAACAAATACACAAATGAAAGAATTCCCAATCAGTCCCTCTCTTTGGGGAGAGCTTGGGCCATTGTTAGACAATCTAAATTGCACTGAAGTCGGCCTCCCCGGAATCTTTTCCTGGTGTTCTTTCCATCTCTGAGCATAAAAATATCAAGGGACCCCTCTTCTCCATGAAGAGTCCTCGCCAGCTCTAGTACCTCTCTCACCCCTCTCTTTCATTTTCTCATCTCTAGCTCTCCTGGCCATTACTCACGTAATCTATCATCATCATGAGGAATACAGTGAATGTTACCTCACAATGGACATCTGTTGTGCTCTCCTGTCTCTGCTTCTATTCATAGTGCTCCTCTTTCATGTGGGAATCTAGACATAATGGGGCTAGAGATAACCCAAGCCAGGAGTGGGCACGTGCTGGCCATAATGACTCGTTCAGGGGCGTGACCTAAGCATGGTGAATGGGAGTCCACCCTGGGACTCTGCTGGAACTAACAGAAGAGGCTTTTCATTCAGATGTGGCTTTACTAGGTTAGTAAAGTGTAAGTGATAGATGTCGACGGTTATGCTGGCTCCCATTAGATGAGAACCTTCCTGGGAATGAACACATACAAAGGAAGCAAAGGTCAAGAGACTGAGATCACTGTCTACCGTCAGCTTTTGGCTCCAGCTACACCAGCGTTTATGTATTATGTTCAACTCATCTGTTTTTGAGTTTTATTAATGTCACTTTCAAATTAAGCAAAGTTAATTAAGCCAGATGTCAATGTCAGACCTATGATCCTAGCTACGTGGGAGGCTGAAATAGGGTAGACCATAGTTCCAAGTCAGCTCAAGCAGACAAGATCATGAGATCCCATTTCCTGGAGAAAAGCTGGGCGTGGTCGTATGCACCTGTCATCCGGGCTGTGGCAGGAAGTGTAAAATAGGAGGATTGTGGTATAGCCTGGCTGGGGCAGAAGATGAGACCCTATCTCCAAAATAATCAGAGCAAAAAGGACTGGAGGCGTGGTTCAATCAGGATAGCACCTGCCTGGCAAGCATGAAGCCAAAAATATCCACCAAAAACACAAACAAAAACCCACAAAGATAATTAGCAAAACTTCCCTTGCCTATGTCACGGAGAGGAAGCAGCCAGGGCATAGTCAAATCTATTCCCCTCATCCACTCCCATAGTAGCTCTATATTCCCCTTGGGATTAGCCTCCCTCCCCAGAAATTAATGCTATCAATTGTCTTAGTTTGGGATCCCTTTGTTGAGGGAAAAGAACTTCACGTAATAAGCACTTGTAATAAGCATATTCGTTGAAAGATACAACAGTGCAATCACAAAGGAAGCCTCTCCTCCTCCCTGTTAAGTTGGATGTGATGCAATGTCTCAATGCATTGTGATCACCGGTCCTTCATCTGTTGAATTAGTTGTTTCTGGCAGGTGTGTATTCTATACATACATTTTTGAGTATGGCTTCTTTGGCTTTATTTTAAACCACTAATATAAAAGCCGATTAGGATAAGCCCTCTGAGTCTTGTGGTCCACCCCAAGAAATCTGTACAGGTTAGCCTGACTATTCATTAATACCCTTTGGGTCTGGTTAGTTAGCCAGCTGTAAAACTACCTAACATTTCTCTAATCCATTTCACATTTCACATCTGGTTTCCAATCCATGAACCCATCCCAAAGGAGACTGAAAACTACTTTTCTTTAAAAACAAAAATGAGTAGTGCACGGGGCTTCTGCTAGCCCTTCACGACTTCCCAGTGCTAATTTCTGCTAGGAAACTTGTCATTCTGAATCTCACTGCCTTCCTGAAAAACTATGAGCTCCTTGAGATGGGCCAGTCCAATGTCTGTAGTTGTATATTGGTATTGCCCTGCCGCATTAGTGGTCACTGTGCTTTTATTGAATAAAATAATGAAAGCTGCAGAAAGAATAAATAAATAAAATGGAGCAAACCAAACAGTTCTTTAAGGAATTACGTTTTAAATGTTTTATCCTAACTTGTATATTGATGCTTGAAGATAGATTATTAATTAGAAAAAAGTAGAGCGGTCTTGAGGGTAGTGGGAAGAAATAGAGATGGAGAGTTTTGTCCAACTCCAGAAAGGGTTAGTTTGACCCTTTTAAAGAATTTGTAGGGTGATGGTATTGGTTCATATTATCTTCATACTCAGTTTTCCCCTAAACAGGGGTGTCCTTACTATTATTTTTATGTTTATAAGCCATGAATAAGAAATCAGAGGGTAATAAATAGTTTGAGTAGAAAGGGAGAAAGAGAAAAAAATAAAGGAGACAGAATGGGTTGGAGTGAACTGCAGAGTACCAAAAGTCAGAGAAAAAATGGAAATGAAAACACAAAACTTGCCAGGTGCCATGGCTCACCGCCTGTAATCCTGCCTAGTTGAGAGGCTAAGATCAGTAGAATCATGGCTCAAGGTGAGCCTAGGAAAATAGTTCAAGAGATCCCATCTCTAAAATAGAGCAAAATGGACTGAGTTTGTGGCTCAAGCAGAACAGCGCCTTCTTTGCAAGTGTGAAGCCCTGAGTTCAAACCCCAGTCCCACCAAACAAACAAACGAAGCAAACACAAAACTTGCCTGATCCCTGGAAGTGGATCAAACCATCTGAGGCTATTGCTCACACCCAGGAAGATTATGATTTAGGTTATGTGGGGTGACCTCCAAGAAGGAAAAGAGGTGAGCTGTTCACATAAATAGGATGTCCGTCTATTTGGCTTCCATAACGCAGGAAGTTGAATGTGATTCCAGGGAACTGGAATGCGTGGGCATACAGGTGGCAGTGCCTCTGCCAGCAAACTTTTGAGCTTCCTGTTTACCAGTCATTGCAGTAGCATTTTAAAAACAAGATATCCATTTTACTTTCCATAGTAACCATGAGAAATGATAGTACTACTCTCTTTTTTTACAGATGAGAGAATTGAAGTTTAGAGAGATTGAATAATGGACAAATTAATACTTGCCACGTTGTGATTCTAGGCCATCTTGCCAGAGCTCACATAGGAAAGGATCCCCAGGTTCTGAGATTTCCGGACTTGATTTACAGCTCACCTTGGACTAACAGGTTAAAGCGTGTATCATTACCTCTAGTTTAGGACACCTGTATTCTTTTTGTTTAGTCATGATATGAACTGCATTTTATCACTCACTGTTTTTGCAATAAGGTTTTTAATAAATTTGAAAGCTTGGAGTCTCACTTTGAAGCAGAGAACAAACTCTTTGTCCCTGAGGTGATATCCATTCTTCTGAGCTTTGAAGGATGTTTGCTTGCTCACATGTGAAGTGTGCAATGACCCCTCAGCCCTTCTCAGAGAGAGATGGCCAAAGGGGCCTTGAGGAAACACCTGGAACATCTGGGTAAAGAATTTAGAGTTCCTACTTTGGTTTTCCCCTTCTCAAGCACCAATACATGACCTCCAATGACCGATTAGGATCCTTGGAAGTAGAGCCAAGTTGTTGCTCATGCTGTCAATATTTTTGTACTATCATTTTTATTGTTGAAGCCATTATGAAGCCAAAACAAAAAAAAGGAGAAAGAAAAAGGAAAGAAATAAAAAATTTAATATGACTTTTTCCAAAAAGTTTGCAACTTGCAATATTTATAAAAGCTCTTAGTGGATTCTATAACAGGGTATTACTTCATTCCTTTAATAATTAATAAAATATGAAGCAAATCTATTATTGTGGGTAATTATCTAGTGAAATCCATCAGCATAAAGTTGCTAAAAGCTGAATGCATTTCAACGAACTCAAAGAAGGTGATTTTTCCACAGACGCTACTTTAGAAGCAAGGTAGGGACGGAAGTCACACCTTTCACAGGAATGGAGCAGTGGACCCGGTCTAAGGGCTGCTTTGCACCTTTCTGCTTCAACACTTCTCAAACCACTACTCCTGAAACTGGATGCTAAATTTAGAGTGAATTTGGTTTTGGTGAGTTCTGATTCTGAGTTTCTCCAGTGGCCAGAGCTAGCCCTGGAAATTTTCCTATCCCAGGAACTGGGAATTGCTTGGTTGGTTCCAAACTTTGGTGCTTCAACTGCTCTGGGAGATGACTCAAGGTTTCCCTTCATCCTATCCCAGAGGGAAATCAGTAAGGGAGTCCCCAACCAAGCGTGGTTCAGTGTGGACTGGGTTTTTTGGCATCACTGTCAACCAAGAGCCCTGGAAGGTTAGGCCCTAACTCAGCTGGAAGGCAAGTGTAAGACTGGGGCTTCCCCAGGCTTGGGGCTGGCCTTGGCTAATTGCTTGTTCGAAAGCTTCATCTGTACTTGATCTGCTTAGTCTATTTTGTTCCCTGAAGACATTGTGGTATCAGAATTTGTGTGACATGTGAAAACCTATAGAGAAAAGGGACATTGTACTGTTGGAATAAAGTAGCTAACAAAATGATTGAGACTCTTAATGGCAAAGGACAGGGACATTTACTCAGCAAATATGAGAGAAAGAAGATTCACTGAAAGCTGTGGAAACCTTGTAAGGAAGAAGAAAGCCTATGGATATAAGAACTAAGACCAGCCACAGTCATAGCCAACACATAGAAGGTGGCACCCAATGGCACACTTGGTGTACAGCTGGCCATGCTTAAGGTGGCATCTGGTAACAGACTTGGCATATAGCTGGCTATGCTTAAGTCACACCCTAACCCCCAGTAGCCTTGTCAGGAACATACAGGTGACTAGGAGTGGATCTTCCACTTGGAGCTCACTGGATTGCCAAGAAATACAAAGCTTCAGAGGCTAGTTCAACTGAAAAGCAACTTCAAAGGAACTTGAGAAGTGTCACAGAATCTAAAACTGGTCAAAGAAATATAACCCTGACTTCCAGGGCTTGAAAAGAGCCCCCTTACCCCCACCCCAGGAATGGAATTTCCACTTGTTAGTGGCAGTGTAGCCTCATCTCTACTTCTCTCCCCTTACCTTCCTCATCAACATTTCACCCTCTCAAAAATGCTCACTCTAAGTCAGGCACTTGTAGCTCATACCTATAATCTTAGCTACTTGGGAGGTTGACACAGGGAGGAACAAGGTTCTAGGCCAGTCGGGGTAAGTGAGACCCATCTTCAAAATAACCAGAGCGAAATGGACTAGAGGTGTGGCTCAAGCAGTAGAGTGCTTGATTTGCAAGCGAGAAGCCCTGTGTTCAAACCCCAGTCCCACAAGACAACAACAACAAACGAAAATCCCACATGTATGATGAAGAAATGAGAATAAAATGAAGAGCATATGCACTGAGTCAATGATCATTTGCTGAGATCTTTATGAGCCAAGCTCCATTCGTGGTGTTAGGGACACATAAAGAGCTTGTCATCTAACTAAAGTAATAAATTTATAAATACCCTTTATAATGTTATGGGATAAATGCTTTACTAGAAGTTTGATTTAATTGCCACATGAATATAAAGGAAGAATAATTAATTCTTCCTAGGAGATGCGAAACCTAGTATTAGGGCTGGGGAAACCCTACTGCATTTTTACTGGATAAATATGAAGCAGCTTTCTTTCAAAGCATTATGACACTTGTATCTCCTAACAGTGCTGTGAAGTACATTGAATATTAGTCTCTTTATAGAAATGAGAAGGCTGAGTCCTGTTACATTAATCAACTAAGGCCATGTAGCTAATGTGGGGTAAATTCCAGATGAGATACTAAGTCTTCTAACTCCTAGTTCACTGCTTTTTCTATTTTTTTATGTATAGAGACAAAAGAAAAGGGCTGTTTCATTACTATGAATAGTCCTAGAAATGGGATTAATATTACTATGATTTTAAGCTGCCTCTTTCTTTTTTTTTTCTTTTATTCATATGTGCATACAATGTTTGGGTCATTTCTTCCCCCTTCCCCCCGCCCCCTCCCTTACCTATCCCACCCCCTCCCTCTCTTCCCCTACCCCTTCGCTACCAGGCAGAAACTATTTTGCCCTTATCTCTAATTTTGTTGACGAGAGAGTATAAGCAATAATAGGAAAGACTAAGGGTTTTTTTTATTGTTTTATTATTCATATGTGCATACAAGGCTTGGGTCATTTCTCCCCCCTGCCCCCACCCCCTCCCTTACCACCCACTCCGCCCCCTCCCTCTCCCCCCCACCCCCTCAATATCCAGCATAAACTATTTTGCCCTTATCTCTAATTTTGTTGAAGAGAGAGTATAAGCAATAATAGGAAGGAACAAGGGTTTTTGCTGGTTGAGATAAGGATAGCTATACAGGGAGTTGACTCACATTGCTTTCCTGTACATGTGTGTTACCTTCTAGGTTAATTCTTCTTGAACTGACCTTTTCTCTAGTTCCTGGTCCCCTTCTATTGGCCTCAGTTGCTTTAAAGTATCTGCATTAGTTTCTCTGCATTGAGGGCAACAAATGCTATCTAGTTTTTTTGGTGTCTAACTTATCCTCATACCTCCCTTGTGTGCTCTCACTTTATCATGTGATCAAAGTCCAATCCTCCTGCTGTGTTTACCTTTGATCTAATGTCCGCATATGAGGGAGAACATACAATTTTTGGTATTTTGGGCCAGGCTAACCTCACTCAGAATGATGTTCTCCATTTCCATCCATTTACTTGCGAATGATAAGATTTCGTTCTTCTTCATGGCTGCATAAAATTCCATTGTGTATAAATACCACATTTCTTAATCCATTCGTCAGTAGTGGGGCATCTTGGCTGTTTCCATAGCTTAGCTACTGTGAATACTGCTGCAATAAACATGGGTGTGCAGGTGCCTCTGGAGTAACCTGTGTCACAGTCTTTTGGGTATATCCCCAAGAGTGGTATTGCTGGATCATACGGTAGATCTATGTTTAGATTTTTAAGAAGCCTCCAAATTTTTTTCAAGAGTGGTTGTACTACTTTGCATTCCCACCAGCAGTGTAAAAGGGTTCCTTTTTCCCCCACATCCTCGCCAACACCTATTGTTAGTGGTGTTGCTGATGATGGCTATTCTAACAGGGGTGAGGTGGAATCTTAGTGTGTTAACCTGCCTCTTTCAAGCTCAATATCCATCACTTCTTTTGAAAAAACTCTTCCATTCAGAGAATTCATCTGTTCAAGTCTTGGTAGGAAACCAGCGCACTCAATCTGACCTGGGGAGAGTCTAATAAATGGATCATTCACGCCTGTGTGCAGGGTTTATAGGAGTTAACAAAGAAGAGTGCAGGATCCCAAAACAGGCACCAGAAAGTGTCCATTGTCATTGCTATTACCCCAAAGTGTGAGGGAAAAATGGGAAGACAGTTTATTAGAGTACAGAGATAGCATGAAGAAGCCACCTGATAGGACCTGTGGCTTTCAGGACACTGTCAACTCCTGCCAACTGCAGCCTCCTCTTTTCCTCTTCCAACTTTTAGAACATCTGCCAGTGTCTTCCATTGGATAATTCCAATAGAAGTTATTGGGCATAAGGACTCTTTGTTGAGATCTATAAAGGTTAGCTTCCCAGGAAAAGGTCACATTAGAGAAAGGCGGGGAATGAACCTAGGGAGGCAAAACGGAAGCATCCAGCACAGGGATTAAGAGGACGTTTGATGTGAGCAGCTAGGCATGATTTCTAATCTGTTTTTTCTTCTCCTCCCATACTCCACCATTCTCTTTCTCCTTTCCCCTGGCTATTTCTTTTTGTATTTTGGAAATCTGACATTCAAGTAAGTGCCCTAGGTTCTGGGCCAGGAATAAACTCCAGGTCAAAGTAGCCAAGTCTACTTCTCTCAGTCTCTTGGTCATTACAAGTCCTGAACTGAACTTGAGGTTGTATGCTTGCCCAGAACCAGGATGAGCAGCAGTGAAAGTTCTTACATGGTTCTATAGTGTTCCAAATCCCGTCCTTTTCAAGACCTTTGTAGTAAGGTCAGAGTGGTGGCTCAATGGGATCATTTTGAGGAAAAGATCTTGGGGTTCCAAACTGAGCTTTTGCATGAGTTTTGATCATGGAGTCCATTGTGTTCTAGCTGCAATCAGCCTGCTAACTTGTGCACCAGACAGGGGGCCCAGGTGGTCCAGCCTGGACTGGATGTACCACGTTAGTGTGTAATGCAATGCTCTTAGATGAGCCAAGCTGGAAAAATGATTCTTCTGCTTCCTCCCCTCCCCCCTGCCCTGCTTCTTCTTCATCTTGGCTATTAATATAATTTGGGCATCAAAAGTTTGTTTTTGTGGAGAAATAATTTTTGGTTTATTCTGCTAATGAATGAAGTCTGCCTTGATTTTTGCTTTTGACAAACTCCTAGGCATGTGAATTATATTTTAAATCTCATTCAATGTTGTTTTCCCTTTTGAAGCCTTGATAGAGAGGGCAATTTTGTAGATGTTAGAAAATTGGCTCTTTCAAAGGGGAAGGAGGGTGGTGGCACTCATTCTATATCAGGAAATTTTTTACTTTTCGAATATCTTATGTTTTTACCTGATAACTGTGTGTCACTGAGAGTAAACCAAACATATTCAGATGATTCTGAAACTATATTTCTTAAATGAAAGGTCCCAACTCAGCAGTGAGCAGGGAAGATGTTTCTAGAGAATCACCAATTGTGGCTCTTTGTGTGTTCCTCAGGTTCACCCATCAAAGTCTCACTTCCTGCTTCTGGCCAATCATCCCTCCAATGGGAGGTGGCCCACCCACAGGAGCCTCCATCTTGGGCTTTTCTATGAAATACTTTTTTAGTTCCCCTGCTATAGGCAACAGGGTACTTGGTTGTTCTGGGAATATTTTATCCTGGGAATATCAGAAAGGAGTGCAGGAGGATTCCAAGGAGGTATTAAGACAGAAGTATAAAATCTTCTGTAATAGGGAAACATTTTACGGTAAGGGAAATTGTTAAGAGAAAGAAGGAGGTTGATTTTTTGGGAAACAGAATGTTTGTTTTTTATCTTCCCTAACTTGCAACCTCTTTTTTCTTGGCTGAACTCTTAGAGTTGGGGGGAAGTATTGAGTAAGTTTCAAACATGTCAACTGGCAGGGTTAAAGGGCTTCACAAAATAATGAGTAGGTTCTAGCCTAATGTTACCCTGACATAGGAAACAGTAAGATTATGAAATAAGAAGTTTTCTCGTCTTCCATCTTATCTTCTCCATCATATGATGGCTAGTTTCTCAGGACACATTCTCCTGAACCAGTTATTCCTAGCCAGCAGTATCCCAAGGTCATACCCTTTGCGTTTCTGAACCTATCAAAACCCACCTGACTTTAATTCCCTCAGTATCCAACCTAAGGAAGCTAGTGAGTTCTCACAGATGTGAGCAGAGACCTAAGGAGCTAACAGATAACTAAATCAGGTACTGTGATTGTTTTTAAACTAGGACTTCTTAGATATTTTGCTCCAATAAACAGAGATTTCTTTAATGGTAATTTGGGGACTATTGGTATGTGATAAGGCAGTTATGTTCTGTGTGGACAAGGCTTTTTGGAAGCTTCCAGTGCTTGTCATTTTGTCCTCAATTATGCCTTTGTTGCATAGGGGTGACCCGTACAGTTTTACTGCAGGACTGGTTGGGAGCTGGGTCAGAACCACCAGATCTTCGACTGAGATGTGGGAGAATTTTGTAGTTGTTTGGTTTTACTTGTTTGGTCTTTCAAACACCCAAGCCAGACATTGCTCAGTAAGATCCAAGATTAGTGGCACTGCTGCCTGATGACTAAGGCAATTAAATAAGTCTTGGTGCTGGCACAGCACCACAATAACAAATCCCATAGTGTCAGACAGTTTTGCCAAATGGATTGCTCAACCTTTGGAAGCATTCTCAAGTACACATACTTAATCACTGCAGGCCCAGTTCATGGAAAAATGACATGGTACTTGTGTGGGCGGAAGGTTCCTGTCACTTTCTTTGGGCAATCAATCCTATGTCAGAGTCTATAGCCAATGTTTCCTGATTTCCTCTCTTGGGGGCAATAGGTATTTAAGTATTAGAATGATGGATTTAAGATATCTGATGATAGTTTTACCAAATAGCTCAGATTTTTCTAGAATGGGCCTGATTTCAAGTATCCATTGCTTGTTAAAGTACATTCTGTACTCATCATATTGGGCCTCAGTTTTTACTTAAAAAATCAGTTACAGCATTCCCTCTATTAGACTTACTATGGAATGTAAACTGTCTGCCCAAGTAGGATGTATGCATTAAAAAGTTAAGTTAAGCCTGTCAGAGCCTAACTGAACCAAATGTTCAATTTACTTATCCCAAGAAATCAACAAGGCATTAAATTTTTCCTTCAATCAATATTTGCCACACCCAGGGAGCTTGATGAGATAGCAGGATGCGCTCTCTGTTCTCAAATTAGTGTAGGTGAAGAGGCAAAGCTGACATTCATGAATGATTGCCAACAAGGAGCAGGTGTAATAACGACAGGTGCAGGTGGTTACTGTCATAGAAGTTTAGGATGAGGGAAATAAATATAGGAAGGAAGAGTCAACAAGTCTTAGAAAGGGGATGGCAGATGGCTAGACTCTGAAGTCCTTATTGATTTGGAAAGACACAGAGGAAGAGTTTCATGTAGGAAAAATATTGAAGCAAAGAGTGTGTGGTGGAGGAGTGGAAGTTTTGAATGGTGAAAAATGAGGTAAAAATGAAGACAGACAAGGTTAGAAAATGAAAGCCTTATGTCAGACAGAGAGATTCAGACTGAATAGAGTAGTCCACCGGACACCACTGAAAGGTTTTGATGAAGACCTAAATTTCAGTATTTAGGAATCATTGTGAATCAAATGGAAGTTGGAGGGCTGCTGAAATAGAAAAGGAAATAGAGGGGTAACTGACATTGAAAAAGAATCTATTAAGACTAGATGCAAGGAATAAAGAAGAGCTTACCATGGCTTATTTCAACTGCAGCGACATGACGGTCAGAATGAGTGCCCATTGCATGGCATGGAAAAAGTGCAGATGTCACTGTCAGACAGGAGGCTTTAGAACTTACTCTATCTGGGAAATGAGACAAGTTGGGTTTTGGATTGATGGATTGTGAAATGATGAAGGGAAATTGAAATTAAAGCATCACTTAGATGATCAGTGAGTGCATAGCTGTTAGGTGAGAGGTCATAAGAAAGATCACCCACAAGACTGTGACCCAGAAGCCATGATCGAGTCTGCAAGGGAAGAGGAACAGAAGCCCAGTGCAATGCTTTACAGCTGGGTTCAAATCACCAGCATTTAGGACCTGGCAGGGCTGAGATGTGACAATGACAGAGCTGTGTACGTAATCCTGCCATACTTGATCAAGTGATATTTTTAGTATTGAAATGCTGCAAGAGAACTGTTTTTGCCTTCTGCTAAATATGAAAAACTAGTTTGCAAAATTAATGGAGTGTGTTTCAAACTCTCAGCTTGAAGTACTAAGTCAATCAATATGATGTAACTCCAAATTTAGGTCTTCCACAATCTCTGCTTCTAGAATAATCTGCCCTGACTAAATCAAGTAGGTTTGATGCAGAGTTCTGATGTGCTTTATATCTTGCTATGCTGAAGTTAATATTATCCTGATTCTTAGGTGAGAAAACCAAAGAACATAGAAATTTGGTACTTGCTTCAAACCAAATAGCAAATGGAAGAAATAAGGCCGTTACCAATATTTTCTGATTCCAAAAGCTGTGCTCTTTTTTCTTTGTGATGAGAAGTCATTTTGAACAGCAATGCAGAAAAGGTGGAACCGTTTCCAAAAGGCCAGATGAACAAATTCCTACCATGCCAGATGTTCAAGAGGGGTTTTACTTCTTGTACCCCACCCACCATGCACGTGCGCACACGCACGTGTACACACGCACGTGTACACACACCCTCAAATCTCCTGAAAGGCCTGTGAAGGTCAGAAAGTGAATCATAGCCCATCACAGGTACACAGGTGTGGAACACAGGAGGAGTAATTATGCTGCTACATACTCAGATCTAATAAATGTAGGTGCTTCTCTGTCTACAAACTTTCAACTCACAACCATTCACAAAGAAGAGCAAAGCTACTTTTCAGAGGAAAAGGGGGGACTGGAGGTGTGGCTCAAGCAGTAGAGTGCCTTCTTTGTAAGCGTGCCCTACGTTCAAGTTCAAACCCCAGTTCCAAAAAAAAAACCCATGAGAGGAAAAAGGGCCCATCTCTGCATAGACATTTTGGTTTCAGTTTAGGTTGGTGAGTCAGTGGTCAGAATCACACACCCAGGCAGGTAAAGCAAATGTATGATGGTGACACTGATAGAAGACAATAGGAAATAAAGACCTGTGTAATGCAGCCAAAATTCAGCCCCAGCCAACTGTTAAAAGGAGGGATTGGGGGGTGTACCAATGCAAGATATTCTGATTTTTCAAGATGGTGAGAAAATTCTGATTTTTATGTGAAAGCTCTTGGTTGTTTAATTTGACAGCTGATTACATCTTATGAAAGCACTGTGCAAACTAAAGACGTGCATCTGTAGGCCAGATTGTGCTTGTGTTTTTTTGTTAGTTTATTAACATTATTAATTCCATTTTGTCCAAAAAGTGCAAAGCAGGGAGAGTGATGAGAGCATTAAGAAGGCCAAGAAGGAAGGGAATTCTGAAGTAATGCCATTGATACATTGTCTGCGGAGACCTAACTTCACACAGATATGGAGTACCAACTAATTAAAAAATTATGCATTGAACTCATGCACAAGGGGTCTTACTATGATCTTTTAAATCCTTACATGCTCATCAAGACAGAGCATCAACACATTTATACTGGGAAACTTATTTTAACAAGGATTCTCCTAACATGTTTATACAAGAGATTGCTCTGTCACTCCTGAGAGGTTGACAATCTCTGAGATTAAAAACAAAGTTACATCAAACATGAAATTTGAAGGCCAAGACTAGTTGAGAAAAAATAATTTGTCCATTAATTAAGAGAGAGACTAGAAGAAAGATACTGTGTTACAGTGAAAAAGCTACATGGGATTTCTTAGCTCTGTTATTAATACTTTCCTGATCTTGGAGGAATATAATACTTACATAGTTCAAGTTCACTTTCTGTATAATAGGAGTTAATGATTATTTCCCTTATAAAATTTTGTTATTAATTATAAATATTTAATAATATAATGCAATTTATAAAGATTAAACAAATGTTTGATGGTTTAAAAAAATTGCACATGTGAATAAATGAACAAAAAATAAAAATAAAAAAATCACTATTAAAGTTAAAATGCTAAGGAAGAAGAGGACAGTGTGGAGTGGGGACAGTGACATCAGATTAAGTGTACAAGGCAGAAATCATTTGTTCTCTGTGAAAAATCAATCTCTCCTGGCTCTGTTTCCATTGAGTGAGTACAGATTTATCTGGCTCTTTCATATAAAGAACGCTGACACCAATACAATGTGAGCCTGGGAAAAAAGTCACATCCCAGCATGGCAGCTCAAACGAAACCATCTTTAGGACTGGAACCTGGTAAGTCCTGGACAGTGATTTAACAGTTTACCCTCACTTGTACAAATAAAAAAATTAAATCACTTCTGTTACATTCAAAAAGCTTAATCTGGGAGTGAGTTATGTGGGGAACCATGATTTTCAATTAAAAAGTAGAAGATCAGGAAACTCCCATTGTAGTGAGAGAAAATTCCCTGCTAGCATTCAGGTAGGAAGCGAGAGATCTTGTGAGGTAGTTACTGTACTCCCACTTTTATATCATTTTGCATTAAATTGACTTATACATCAATTTATGTCACTTCATAGCCAGAATTTGGCAACATATATGTCAAAATTTCTTTAGCTATTTTTAGTGGTGTACATCAATTTTACAAGGGGGTTTCATTGTGATAGCTCCACACATGCATATAATATACTTTGATCAAATCCATCCCCTCTATTACTCTTTCTTAACCTCCCACTCTCCTCCCCCCCCCTTTTTTTTTTTACAGTTTTTAGTGGGTTTCATTATGCTATTTTCATACATATATAATGGTCTTCAATCACATTCACCTTCATCACCATCTCCTTCCCCCCAATTCCATTGTCCCCAACAGTCTTCCTTTTAGAATCATGTATTATTATGATTAATTACTATTATTAGATCTAGATTACACAGACAGAAAACATGCAATATCTGCCTTTCTGATCTTGACTTATCTCACTCAACATAATAATCTCCAGTTACATCCGTTTTCCAGTAAACAGCGTGATTTCATTCTTCTTTATAGCTAAATTGTATTCCATTATATACATGTGCCACATTTTCTTTACCCATTTCTTTCATTATTTTATTCATTCAAAAAGCTTTTGAGGGAAATGCCTCCTCTGGCCATGATCAAGTAACAGGTTGGAACTAGAAAACTGACAAAATAGGAGTAAATAGTTTTGAGATATTAGACAACAGCACCGTGATCCCTCTGAGAATAAAAACAAAAGAGGTGACCCAGTCTCTGCTTGGAGTCGCTTTCTACCTCAGGGAGATCCTAAGTAGAACACTCTGAAATTTGTAGGAAAAAGTACTAAGAGTAGGGGCATTGGGTAGAGAAAGTGCTCCAGAAAACTTCATAAGGATAGCAATCACATTAAATGTGAGTGGCTTAACCACTTGAGTTAAAAGATAGAGACCATTGGGCTGGAGATGTAACTGAAGACAGAGACTTGCCTAACACTCTCCAGGTACTGAGTTCCACCCATAGCACTGCAAAAGAAACCAAGCCAAAACAAAATAAAAAGATTGTCAAATCGAATAAAAAGAAAGACTAAATATATTTAATCCTTCTCAATAAAAACAAAAGCATGAATTAGTATCTAATACTTACACTATTTTAATCCTTCCATTTTTGATGAAATTGCTACTCACAGCTAAGTCACATGGTAGATCACCATTGCTCTTTTTTTCATAAAAATTTTTTTAATTGCTGATTGGTTTAGATTTGTGGAAATGAATGAAAACCAACCAAGAAGAACAAGCAAAGACAAAGGATAGAGTAGGTGGAGAGTAAGCATCAGAAATTATTTGTACTCTGTGGAAGAAATCTTTCCTGTCTCCCTTGGATTTAAAAGAGATACAAATTTCTTCAGTTCTGCTATTATTCAGAGTTTTCAAAGGAATCACCCCCCATCACTTGCACTTTGGTAGAAACCCAAAGATAGGTAGAAGAGTGGGAATGTTTTGCAGCAGAAATAAAGAAGCTTCCAGTGGGTTCTGACTGCAAGCCTCTAGCATCAGGAGGTTGTAGGCGAGTTAACTAGAAACAGGGCATCCTATGCAATTGCACACTTGCTTTCTGTGGTTAGTCCTAAGTCAGAAGTGGGAGAAAACACTAGGGTAGCTGTCAGTTAGTAATTATGTCCTGGCTGTTTTGGCTAGTTGGTAGAGATAGCAGTCTGACTTCCTGTAAGTGTGTAGATAGCTGGCTGGGTCCTGGGATGGTTTCTGTAGACAATGGGGTAGTTTCCTCAGCTAGTTGCTGCAGCCTGAAGTCAAAGCTCTATTTTTGTATATGACCTGGACATTATTCATTTGCATATTCATTCTTTCAGGATCCTATGCCTTATACTTAATGTAAGCCCCAAATTATCGTCAGATACTGAAATATCTTCTTAGGTATTCTATCATTTTAATCTTCACAGAAAAAGTACTCTGGCAATCCTTTATTTTGTCTCAGTCTAAATTTACCCTCTAACTGGGCATACCTGTGACCTAGGAACCAACCTTTCTGGTCCATTTAAGTGTTCCTATCTCCCCTTTCCTATACCAGATCTCTTTATTTCTATTTTCCATGCTTTCCTCTTGTGCTTTATTCCTGTATTTTCACAACACACATTAACTTCTGGAGAAAAATTGCATGGGGTGGTAAATTTTGGGGTCTTTGCACATCCAACTCTTTTTAGCTCAACCTCCCCTACAAACGAGAACTTAGTAGGTAGAAATTCCTTATTACAAAATGTTTGTCTTCAAGAAATTATCCTCTGGAATTGTCAGGCATTGCTTCATTGCCTCTCACCTTCAAACGTCACTGTCCTTCAGAATCCTTGTTTTTTTTGTGTGTAGTTTGTTTCATTCCTCTCTGGAATTTTTTGAAAGCTTCCTTTTCCCTCCTAACATTATAAGATTTCACAATGATGCCCCTTGGCATGGGACCCTTTGGTCTATGGTGCTGGGCACTCCTTGGGCACTTTTACTTTGGAAGCCACTGCCAGGTATGCTAGATTATTTAGTTGTTTGTTTCCATATTCTTTGAACTATTTCTAAAACATATATAAATATATCCATAGAAATGGATTGGTTTTCAAAGAGCAGCTCTTTAATTTTCTTACGTATTTTCTCTTTTCTCACCTCTGCCTTTGTGTTTTACTTTTAATTAGATTCCTACAAACTTATTTTCCAACCATGTAATTGATTTTCCTTTCTGCTGCTCCATCACCTTGCTGTTAGCTCTACCTCCACCCCTCCGTACAGAGATGCCTGATGTTGCCAAGTCCTAAACATCTGGGGCTGTGTACTGCGGTGGCACTTGGGTGCTTCTTGGTTTTTCACCTGGCCATTTCAGGAATGAATTTTCTCTACCAAGAGTTAGTTCTGGCTCTTTTACCTGCTTCCTAGTTTCAAAAATGTTATTGCTGCTTCCACTCCTGTTCTCTCTGTCCCTGGGGTTATAAACCTTAACAAAAATATCTTTTGCTAGCTATCTTTTTACTGGGGTTCTAGGAGAAAGTGAAAGCAGATATATGTGTTTAATCTCCCATCTTTACCAAGAGGTGCTGACCAAGATGACCTTAATGTCCTCTCAGCAGGACCAAAACTGTACCCAGATTTCTTCCTGATTGGGCACAGCTGACTTTCTTTTTCTTAGAGCATTTACTTTAGAAAGCTTGCAATCATAAAATCTGCCTCTGCCCCTATGAGATGTGAATCTTTTACCGGCATCAGGCTAGTAGTTTTATGTCTCAGAATGTCTTTCTCAAGGACCTGGGAGCCATTCCTTTGGAATGCAATCATCAGGGAAGATAGTGGTCCTGTCTCCCAGTCTCAGTGAGGCTGACTCAGTAAGTACAAATTAGGCAACATAGTTGGCCAAACTGAACTCATTGACCACCTCCCCACCTATGCCCTCCAGGGCTTTCCCACTGGCTCACTCCAATGTTTAAAATTCCCTTTTTGTTTCAGTGGAGTTGAATTCAATCTTTCCCCTCTATTGCAGTGGTCTTGAATAAGTCTTCCCCGACTCTTCGGCTCTGGGATAATTTTTCTTTTAGAGTGTGTATGCAGTTTAAAAAAAAACAAAAAACCTTGGATCAGTAACTGATAACAGCAAATATTTTATCTGGAAGTATATCGCATTTTTAACACATTAACACAGTAAACATCGCTTGAGGCATTAAAAATACAAAAATAAGTAACAAATGCAGAAAAGAAAGGGCAGCCACATCCAAAAGCATGGATTATAGTCCTCGAGTTTGATTCCTTTATTTATAAGGAGACAAAAGACTAGCTTTGTGTTGTCAAGCAAATTTAGACTTCTCTGTGCCTCTGTCCTATTCTGAAAAAAAACAGTATTGGATTAAATGGTTTCTAAATTTCCTGTTTAACTCAGGAATTCTGAAAGGAATATTCAGCAACTTGTTTTGGGCAATGAGATTCATTGCTAAAACCATTTTAAAATTTTTATTTTAGACAGAATTTATTTGAAATATTCAACTTGTTAGCAGTGATGAAACTCATTGCTAAAGTCAGAATTTATTTGACTATGTTAGTTCATTTAAAATAGTGATAGAAGGACTCAACTAAGCATAACTGAGTACTCTGAGAGGTACTTACGAATCAGTATTTGAGCCTTATCCAAAATCCTAGCAACTTTTTTTTTTCATTGCAGGATGTAATGTCAAGATCCAGAAAGTATCCCTGGAGAATATCATGACTTGGAGCTTGCTAAAAGTTCTTCTATAAATAGTCGAGCAAAGGAAAGAAAATGAGCCATCAGTAATCACTCTTGACAAGCATTTACTGAGCAGCCTGAATGCTGGACTCCGGTCGGTCGTCGGGGCTGTCAGGTTTTAAAGCAGCACAGCCATCATTCAAGTGGATTTAAGTGTCCATTGTGTCCAAAGACCTCTCAGGGCTAACAAGTTAAGATGGATAACACACAAGTCTTTTAGTCTTGAGGGTGGTTGGCACAGCAAAATACAAACACAAGAAAAGTAGCTTCCTTTCAGCTCTTGGCTGAGCTCAGGCCAACAGTGGTGGGGAGGTTCTGGCCAGTTAGAGCCATCCACACTCAGATAGAGTGGAGTTCATTTCCAGTCTATTCCCACTTGGTGGTTGTGTGACCTTGAGCAGGTTGGCTTAACTGCTTTGAGTCACATGCAGTCATTGAAAGAACGAAAGGAAACAGATTATATGGCATATTGAGCAAGACGTGGAAAATTGTGTTCAATTAATTTTAGCTGAAATTATTGATATTCTCAGTAAGGGCTAACAGTAGAGATAGGAGTTTAGACAACTCAATGTTTACTGCAGGGAGCTGAAAGCTAGGAGCGTAGGAGGAACTGTAAGATGTGGAGATCCTCACACAAGAAAGGGAAGAGCATCAGAGCTGGGTCTGAGATCCCACCTTTCTCAAGGGAGCTTCTCATCCGAACCACAGAACAGAAAATGCTTTCAATAGCCATTTTCTCAAAGAAGCGAATCCAGCACCTACAATGGAAGCATGGGGCTTGACGCAGGTCTTGGCCTTGATGTAGTCACATGGAAAGTGGGAAATGGTGTTTAGAACTCATCTGCAAAAACAGCATACTGTAAAATCCTATGCCTCTGCTTAAAAAGATGAGGTGGGCTTGCATATCACGTGAACAGAACAGCCAAGACTCATTGATAAATGCAAAAGGAAAAGTCTTCAATAACAAGTGTAGGATATTTTATTTATTTTTTAATCCTGTGTGCAAATATTTAAACAGAAAATAAGTCATAGACGATTCTACATCAAACTGGAGAAGAGGTTGCTTTTGAGGATGAGTTTTGAGTGTAAGGAATGGGTGAGCAAGATAAACTTTTATTCTCCATTTTTTTATTGGTTCACATTTCTCCAATGAGCAGCTACTTTATTGGCAATTATGAACTTTTTTTTTCTTTAACATTAGTTCAAATATGGTTTTTAAAAACCAAGATGTGAAAAGAGAAGGAACTTTGACAATGACAGCTGTGGGTGGCAGAGGCACAGGGCAATGAGAGATATTTTAGTAAGCACCTGAGGAATTGCAGGTGTTGCAGTGCTGATGGCTGGGGAGTGCACAGCTGGACAGCAGCAGCTGGAAGGACCCAGATGCAGGCTGGTGCTGGAGGGTCATTTGGGACAGCAGGTCCAATTTCCCTAACAGGTCTCCCAGCATCGACACCTATAATGCTCATTTGTCTCTGCAACTCTGTCGCCTGGTGGAGGTGCTACAACCAAGGTCTCCTGGCTCCTGAGCCAAAGCCTTTCTCACATTGTTATCTAGGATTTGCCACACCACATAAGTTATTCATCTTAGCTGGACTCTAGCCCAACTCCTCACTCTGCTTGTGGCTAGGCAGGGTGGAGGTCACACCCTAAGTCCTCTGTGACCAGACCAGTTGAGACCAGATAGATCCAACATGGCATAAAATAATCTCTGATGGACCCAAATCCCACGATAATACATCTGCACGCTAAATGACACACCTCCAGCTCCGTGAAGGTTGACAATTGCCATAGTGACAGACAGAAAAACCTATAAAAGGAGTGAAAAGAAGTGGCGCCTAAATTCCTGGAAAATCTCTGCCTATTCCAAGAAAAGACGTGACTATTCCCTTCCTTTACTGGCCTGTCCTTCCCCTCATTACTTTCACCACATTCATCCCGAACAGGTTGGGATGTCGACTTGTGAACTGGGCTCCAGCTTTGGTCCCTAAATAAATCCGTGCTGAGAATGTTGAGTCTCTGTCTCATCTTTGGCTTTATGACACTGAATAGAAAAAGAATCCCTTTGGGGGTCCCTCTTTTAGGAGAAGGGCCAACAGATTTTGAGAAAAACACTAGTAACTGACCAGAGTTCCCAAAATATATCTTATTCTCACAGCGTCTTCACACTATACCTCCCAATTTACTTATTTTTTCCAGATCAATGCATTTGACTTCATCCTCACTAGTAAAACCCATGAAATAATGTTGCTAGTCAGTTATATTTTCTACTTTGCCTATGTATGAAGATAAATCTTAAAAGAATTAGTCTATATCCCTCCTAAAAATCATCAGAACAAGTCACTTTTTACATTAGATATTTAGAGTATTATTGTGACTCTTATTACTTCATTCCATAAAGTAGGAGTGTTAAGTATTTAGAAAGAAAGTATCTATGTTTAAATGATGCTGACAACGTTGGGAGAAATATTCCCTAACTGGCAGATCGAGTACATGCTATTTTTCATGGACAGAAGTTTGGTCAGGGAAGAGGAATGGCAAGGGATATTGTGTGATAGGACTGTGTTGTAGATGTTGGACCTCATACCTTGTGGGAGGAGCTGGAGGTAAACGGTGGACTAGCAGAGTTAGATGCTCAGGGCAAATTCTCTCCCTGCCCAGCCCTCCCAACACACTGGGACCCACAGAGGAGCTGGAGTTCACCAGGAATGCAGAAGTCAGGCATTTCCACATGGCAGCCACAGTGCAGCACCATGGGACAAGCACAGCTGGCAGCCGGCGGCACCCGTGCATGTGGTGGGGGCCAGGGTCCTGTTGATTAGCAGGGCGAGCATCAGGACGAAGAGGCTTGCTTGGAATAGGCCAGCAGGAAGACAGACAGGCGGTAACTGGCTTCTCGGGGTTGATTTTTCACACAGGGGAAGTGGCCAACTTTCTTTTGGCCACCTATAATTCAGAACCATACTGGGGAGGGAACGCTGGAAAACAGAACAAACCTACTAGACTGTGAGAAGGTTAAACCCCAGTATGCAAGGTTCAAGACAGTATGGGCGTTCTCTGTGGTTAAACAATGAATGCAGAACTGGGGTTGCCCATTAAGGTGAATGTGCTTAGCTGGGCCTCTTTGTTGAACCTGCATGGGTTTTACCAGAACACAACGCAACAGCCGAGAGCCCATTCCTTCCACCTGTCTTCTATATGTAACTATGATCACTGTGTGATCAGTGACTTGTGAGTTTATAATTCCAGTGTGGAAGTAGGTATAACAGCTGAGGTCACCTACCCACTCAGTCAGCATGGATCCATTGCACACCTATGTGCTGACCCCTGTTCCAGAACCCACAGGTGCAGAAGTAAGTGCAGTAGACCAAATTTTTGCTCTCTTGATGCTTGGATGCTTGTAAAGAAGATGAGACAGGCAGCAGATAGACATGTATTCCATGTGGGATGGAGTAAGAGCTGTGAAGAGAAAGCAGGTACAAGTTTAGAAAGGGGCTGGAGATGCTCTTTTAGCTAAGGCAGTCAGGGAAGGCCTCTGTGAGCCATGAGTCTCTCTGGAAGGCAAGTCACAGGAACAGCATGTGCAAAGGCCCAGAGGGCAGAAAATTCATCATCATCATGGGCTGGAGGAACCACAGCAGGCTAGTGTGACTAGGCAGCAAGGGCTAGGAAAGCATAAAAGAGGCAGAGACACTACAAGGACTTTAAGTTTCTTTTCAGTGGAGTGGAATTGCCATGAGGGCAGCAAAGTGGCTTCATCTGAATGTGAAGGAATTGGAACTGCTCCTGCAGTCAGGCCTGACTGGAGTTCCACATGAAGCTTATACCTGTACAAATGAGTAGAGTTAGAGGAAGGAAATTGGAGTGGTTATTTGACTTTCAGTGGATGAAATCACTGGAGTATGGAAACAGCTCATTTTTTTCTACGTAATTTAGTGTGTTTCAAAACCATGCCCGGAGATTGGCTGAGGGCTTTTCAGCCAGAAACTCAGCCTCTAGCATTCAAGATGAAATTAGCTCTTTCTAGGAGTCCTGCGTGGAGCCTGAGGTGGCAAGCCCAGGACATCATCTCCACTGCCTGCCACTTTCTGCCACCCTCTCCTGCAGTGGAAGCTGGTAGGAAGTGAGAGGTGTTGCTCACCAGAAGGGGCTTAGCTGGCCAGTGTGGAGGCCATGATGGGAACAATTTGGCAAGTCAGAGGAGATGTGAACATAGGGAGCAGCCTGGGTCAATATAATTAAAACATCAGCTTCTATTTTGTGGCCAAGTGCCAGTTCCTTGTTGTTATAAAATCTTAGTGCTGGAGCAAAAATTCAGAGAACTTCAAGTCCTGTAGATGATCAAACTGTTCTGAGGCACTTTAAAATCCCACAGAGGTGACACAGGGACAGTCTGGAGGGGCAGCCAGTGGGTGGAGAGGGCTCCTCCCAAGTCTTCCCCCCTTGTTTCCATCTATGATAGAGTGGGTATCTATCCAAGGTTTTGATTAGAGGAAGGGTTTTTGCTCCTTCCCTTCGCCAAAAGTTTGGAAATGAATTGCAAATGTTCTGGACTCTTCACAAACTTGACTTCTTATCACTTCTTGCCCAGGAAGGATGTTATTTAATGAACATTTTTTAGGTACCAGATTGCTAGGCAAGTGCTCTATGGCTCGAGCCATGACCCCAGCCTTTCTTGCTTTAGTTTGTTTTTCAGATAAGGTCTCATGCTTTTGCCTGGGCTGGCCTGGGACTAAAATTCTCCTACCTCTGCCTCCTGAGTAGCTGGGATTACAGACATGAACAATCATTCCCAACTTGTGGTTTTTCTTAGTTTTTTTTGAGAGAGGGACTTGCCAACTTTTTCTCTTCTTTCTGCTCCTCTCAAGTTTCTACAGACATTATCTTATTAATCCCCCAATGACTCTGTGAAACAGGTACTATGGTTCTGTTAATGAGAAAAATTGAGATTTAGTAAGATTTAGCAATTTTTTCATGTCTTGTAGCTAGTAAGTGGCAAAGCCAAAGTTTAAACTCAAGCCAACTCAACTGACTCCTAAACTCAATTTCTAACTTGTGTGCTACATGAATAAAGAAAACCTGTCAGCCTAGGTTATTCTCATTACCATTCAAAGAAATTTCTTAGAACATTTAGAATAGCCATTAGATTTGTCTGTTTGGACTTCCATAAAAAAATAGCACAGGCTAGGTGACTCAAACAACAGAAACTTACTTCCTCATCCATGTGGATGCTGGAAGTCCAAGATCAAGGTGCCAGCTAATTCAGTTCCTGGTGAGGACACTTTTCCTGGGCTGCAAACAGCTGTCCTCTTTCCATAATCTTGTGTGGCTTTGACTTGAGGGTTAGAGTTTCAACATATGAATTTTAGAGAAAGACAAATATTTAGCTCATAACTGTCTTAAAGGCTAATATAATAATATTTATAAAGCTTTCAATATTTTAACACTTTCAATATTTTATTTTAACCTTCCTATGTGTAGTGTTTACACTAGCAAGAGCACTATTCTAAATTTTTTTAAACAATATTAACTCACTACTCCTAATAGCCACAAGAGATATTTATCGTCAATATCCCCAATTTGCAGATAAGGAAAACTGAGGCATAGAAAAATTAAATATTTTGACCCTAGTGATAAATCAGGAAGGTGAACATGTAAAACTCTACAAGAAAAGAAGTCATTTAAGGAATCAGGCTGTTTTCCAGCCATGGCTCTACCCATGCTTCCGTGGCCATGATGAAAGAGCAAAGAGTATGGGCAAAGCTGGCTTCCTCCCACATTCCATTGGCCAGACTCAGTCACGTGACAATACGTAATTACAAAGGATGCTGGGAAATGCCATTTAGTTGTGTGCTCATGAAGAGGAGGAAAAAGTTAAGAAAACAACCAGCCATTCCTTCTGCTATAAAGACACAGTCAGTCTTTTACAATAAAATGCACGCAGTTTAATTGAAATCAATCCAATTTCTCTTTTTTTTTTTTAAATTCAATTTATAATTTAAATGTTTAAAATTTAACCCTCTAGTTTCTCGGAGGGCTAAATGACAATAGGTGATGAATTTAGCAAAGAGCATTTTCTGAGTAGCCACATGTCCAGAGGTAGAATTTATAAAACTAATGGCTTGTGTTTGTGCCATGGACAGTTAGCCTCCCCAACTTCTTCCTGTGTGCACCCTGTCCCTTCCCCCAGAGCATCATCTCTGCCACCCCCAGGCTTTCATTGTCACTTTGATTTATTCCACTCTGACCTGTTTTCTGTGTGAAACTCAGCAGGGTCCCCTCAGACATGACTTTGCCAATGTCCCCTCCCACTTTTGGAGCCACCAGGATCCATTTGTCCCAGCCCTAACACTTGCCACCTCTAGTTGACAGGGGATGGCTTTGCTGCTTTGACCTCAGTTTTCCCTCTAGTTAAGGTCATCAGGTCTGAGGGGAGAGGTCCCTAGAAACTACACAGGGAGGACTGGGTCATTTCAGAGGACAGAGGGGACAGGAGAGATGCAAACCAAGTCTCCTGGGGTATGAGTTGGCTGCCCCCCAGGGAGGTAGCAGTGGTAAGTGAGTCATGGAAGGTAAACTCCTCTCTGCAAAACACACCCCCAGACCAATGCACACAGCCTGGGCTGCGACGGCAGGCAGCCCTCAGGGCAGGTGTGCGCGGACTCGCTGGGTGGGCAGGCTGTGATTTGGGATTAGGGCTCTTGGGCCCACTCATCCACAGCATGTCAAGTCTGGAATCTGCAGCCATCACTCAGGTCACTTTTCTACCCAGGAAGCCCTAAAAGTCAAGAATTACCAAGCAATAAAGAGGAAGATGACTTGGGGATGGGTCACTGCTAGACTGATGTCATGCTGATGGATGGAGTCCTCATTCTTCCCCTGGACAGGTGGAGCTCAAACAAAGTCACTGCCTGATTTCCACAGACCCTGTGCTCTTGCTACCTTCACGTTGTCCCCAGGACCCACACTCTGAAGTGTACCTCGTGTCACCTGGAGGGCCTCAGCTGCATAGTGTGCTTGGGCTTTGGCACCTCTGCAGCAGACTACTAGGGTAAACCCCAGCCCAGAAACTCAGAGATTTTCTTACATTAAATTTACAACAATGAAATTGAACTAAAATATGCCTCTCCTGATATTTATACATGTTCTGTAGGAACTCTGGTAAGTCCAAGTCTCTTGATAAAGTGTATAACTTGTGTCCCAGATCGACCTTCCTAATTCCTTGTATACATTCAGAATTATGTACACCAAGTTTCCTAAAATTAAGGCTCACATCAACCTCAGACAGCACTTGCGAGCCAGATGCCTGGATGACCCCTAGACTGCCTCACGAGTGAGGATCCTCACCAATGACCCCGACACTTGGGCAGAGTTAAGGAGGGAAAGTTAAGAAACACATGCAAGTGAAAAGGAGAAACAGTCTAAGAAAAAAATTATTTTAAAAGTTATTAACTATTTAGCATTATTTTTATTTAAAATTATTAAACTTTATCTTGTATTATTAAAATAAAATAAATGATAATGCTATATGTTATATTGAAATTATATTAACACAAACATTATTGGTAGAAATAAGTTTTTATAATTATTAAATTTTTAATTGTTTAAAAAGATTAACAATGAAGCAAAAACTTTATAAATATAAGAAACAACACATTTTTGTTATAATAAAATAGAGCACAATATACTGGTCCTCCCTTATCCACGGTCACAATTATCAGTAGTCCAAAAATGTCACCATTTTGTCTTGAGTCTTTCAAGAGAGAGAGACCACATTCACAAAACTTTTATTATAGTATAATGCTATAATTGTTTCATTATTAATTGTTGTTGGTAATCTCTTCTCAAGCTTAATTCAAAAATTCAGCTTTATCCTTGGGATGTATGTATGGGAAAAATCAGTATAACTAGGGGTCCTCAGTGTCTGCAGTATCCAGAGGACTCTTGGAATGCACCCCTCTTGCCTAAGGAGACCCTGCATACACATACATACATTGGTGTCATGTTAAAGAGCAAAGACAGAAGAAATCGGAGTTGAAATGGGAAATAAAGACAGAAGTTATGGGAGGAAAAGTTAAACACAGTTGACAGTTGAAAAGCTCTGCTCTTCCAAATCACGGAGTCTGCCAACTCGTGTTGCTCCCTCAGCAAGTCCTTAAGCCTTTCTTAGTCC
Source organism: Castor canadensis (assembly GCF_047511655.1). Taxonomy (NCBI): domain Eukaryota; kingdom Metazoa; phylum Chordata; class Mammalia; order Rodentia; family Castoridae; genus Castor; species Castor canadensis. Next base: position 17,158,565 of record NC_133386.1, read on the forward strand.
TAACTCCCTGGCCTATAAAAATGGGAACTATGCCATCAACCCTATCTATCTGTTTTATATTCTGTCAAAGGCTTAATGAGAGTTTTTTGTGTGAAGAGAGATAATTATGATAATATAATTTTAATAATAAAAAAATTAAAAACATAGAAGAGGACAAAAGCAGATTGAGGGGACCCAAAGAATGGGAGTGGAGGCAAGTTCTGCCTGCTTAGTGGCCATCAGAGCAAATTTTTCTCCTGTTCTTTCTTCCCTTTGAAATTCAAGCTGTCTTTGTAATTGTTTGAATGGTCCTCATCATCCCTTATTTCCAAGTTCAAAGTTTACAGTTAAAATAAATACTTGCTCTGACATGGCGTTTTGCAACAATTAAATGGATAAAGAAATTTAGAGATGAGTGTCCATCTGAACTTCAAATGTCTGTGACATTGAAAATCTTTATCCTTCACTTTTTAAGATTATTTTCTTTCCACTATAGGTGGGTTAGTTACATTTTGGATCAGCATTTTGTTTAATTATTCCAAGTCATTGTCTTGGAATGGCCTAAGTGTTTGTGTGGTAGTTCCAAGGAAAACAGCATGCAGCTAAAGGCAGCCCAGGAAACTTTGTCAGATTGGACAATGGGTGCTCAGTGAGGGGTCTCCAGGAAAAAATAAGCAATAATGAGACTAGAGATTATTTTATATGCTTAATCATATAAACAACTTAAGTAGTTGATTCATATATAAATAATAGATGGAGGAAAATTCTCTCTCTCCTCTCTCTCTCTCTCTCTCTCTCTCTCTCTCTCTCTATATATATATATATATATATATATATATATCAAAACAATGATAACTCCAGAAAAATAAAACATTTTTCAAGAAAGGAAGCATGGTAATTGTGGACAAATTGGGTCTTGCAATGAATATTATTTATATTCACACACTAATGTCAATACCTCTATTGATCTAGCTAAAAGTGGGATAGAACTATGAGAGGGAGCCAAGAGAGGCTGTGGGCTAGGGAGCATAAAAGCATTAAATTTTCATTTAGCATAACAGAAAATCAATAGAAAATGTCTAGGTTAAAAAATAGTTCTATACGCGTACTATCGAGAAATGTAGAAATAAATATCACACCCTTTATTATCCCAGTTATAGGGGTCTTTTTTCGTGTCCTGAATGCTTAATTCAAAAATTTCTTGCTCCATAGTTGTAAAAAGGATACTGTTTAGGGGGTGGGGGAGAACAGAGGGAGGGGAGAGGAGTTAGGGAGAGAGTGATAGAGGTAAATAAGATCAGAGTAATATATATGAAAACATAATGGGACCTACTAAAAACTGCTTGAAAAGGAGGGAGGAGAGAGCGGGTTAAGAAAGCATAATCCAAGGGGTGAGTTTGGTCAAGGTACATTCCATGCATGTATGGAAATGTCACAGTGAAACCCTTTTGTGCAGTTAGTTTACACTAGTAAAAAATACCTGTCTCCTAGGAAGCTTCACATAGCCAATGTCCCAAGGTTCACACACACTTTGTTTAAGGTTCATTGTTTCAGAGAATGGATGTGAGTCCCTATTTTCAGTCTTGATCATTTTTGAAGTTTTCGACCATCTTCTTATAAGGTATAATGAGGTGGTCATATGTTTTACCATTATCAATGCAGGGTTGACAAGGAAATTCCCCTGGGGCACTCTGCCTTTCTGGTTAGCTGTCCATAGGGCTTGCCTTATTGGCGTTCCCTTGTATATTCTGTGAAGATCACTTTGGTGTAATTCAGTAATATAAGCTTGAAAAGTACACCCATGGTAATGTGGAAACAGAAACCCCAGGAAATTCTCCAGAGCACAAGTGAATGAGGAGTATTGTCACCACCAAAGTACAGAACTTTTCCCACAGGGCCATGAAGCAACAGACCTAATGATACTGTCAGCAGTGACCCGTGTGCATAACACGTGCAATGATTAACGGGCTGGTCTTTCATGTAAGAACTATACACACACAGTAGTTTTAAAGTGTTCACCCTTGGTTCTAGTGAATTATCCTTCATAGCCCACTCTGTATTACACAGTGTGTCCTCAAAGTCCTGACCTCCATGAACTCACTTTTAGTGGGAGGCATTGAGCGCTGTAAAGGAAATTTGGCCAGTGCTGAGCAATCAAGACCATTCTTTGAGTTCTTTTGATAGACCTTAAAATTTTATGTGATTTTGTCTTGCATTTATACATCACGTTATAATCAAACGCATTTGCATCAGACTCTGGTAAATCTAACTAAAAGAGACAGCACAGGCAGAGGCCCACTCATTGCTTGAGTACGTCAGCATGATGAAGGAAAAATGTTAGTCTGGATTCATCATTAAAGAGAGCCGTCTATTGACCAGTGTTCATTCGAGCATTCCCCAAGTCTTTGGCTTCTGGGTAATATTAATAGACCTCTAAGCTTCTAAGAAATGACTTTTAAAAGCCACCCTTTTCATTTCACCATAACCTCAGGCCATTTCAAACTTTGGTGAGGGCAGTTGGCTGTTTGTGATAGCTCAGCAATTGAAAGAACGAGTATACAACTGTGACCTGGGTGCAGAGGACCTGTAGTTCCAGTGTCAGTCTTTGGAGGGCAGCAAAGGCACTACTTAGGTCACAGTTCCTTTCCATTTTGCACAAAGTTAGCATCATCTTGTTGCTGAAATTCCTTATTTATAAGCACATTAGTAGATATGGGTAGAGGTGCCAATGGATACAGACCATGTCCCAAAATATGAGCACAAATACACAAAACAGGAGTTTAAAACGTCACACATGAAGTGCAACAGGAGTTGAGCAGAAAGAAAGAGCTGTCCAACTTGGTGAAGGGAATGGCACAAAGCCAGGTGTTGGGATCTTTCTTTTGGAGGTACTAGGGTTTGAACTCAGGGCCTCATGCTTTATAGGCAGGCACTCTTACCGCTTGAGCCCCTCCACCAGCCCTTTGTGTGTGTGTGTGTGTTGGTTATTTTCAAGATAGGATCTTTTGAAGTATTTGTCCAGGCTGGCCTCATGGTCCTCCTGATCTCTGCCTCTCGAGTAGCTAGGATTACAGGTGTGAACCACTGGTGCCCTGTCAGGTGCTGGAATCTTAACCAATAGTTAGTGAAGAGGATTCTGGGGTGATAGAAATACAAAAAAGGGGCAGAAAGGGGAGAAAGAGTAACTCAGGGGCGGAAGCCATGATATCTGAAAGAGCTAAATATATTGTTTACTAGTGAATAACCATTTATTTGTTTATATTTCAAATCCTTTTTAATTGCAATAACTGCATGTGGTATGACTAAAACATTTTCATTTGAATCAAAGTCACAGTTGATCCTCTAAGTGTATTTGCAGACATAAATGTAATTTTAAAGTGTGATGTAGATGCTCAGAAATGCTGGTTGTGGGGTCATAGACGTTCTACTTTAAGCATATTATTTGTATTAGTCTTATTTTTTATATGACAAAGAAAACTAAGTAGTACCAAGTGGTTTACAAACAAACAAACAAACCAAAAGCCAGTTGTCCCCTCTGTCACTTCTGACCTTTACCCATGGGATCCTCAGAGGAGATCACTTTCAATTCTTTAACTGCTTTTTTGGGTATTTATTTCTAGATTTCTACATACTTTGCTAATGCTAGCCTAAAAAAAACTTGGACGTTATGTGTTGGTTTTCTGTTATTCTAGACGAAGATTTGGAGTCCCTATTTCTCTGTCCCCCACTTTCTTTCTTGCATCTTCCCAATAGGTATATTCCATTTTTAGCTAGATCAATAAAGGTATCAATATTAGTGTGTCCATATAAATAATATTTGCTGTGAAATCTAAGTTATCTATCAGTATTATGCTTTCTTTCTTGCAAAATGTTTGATTTTCCTGGATACACAATTACCTTTTTTTCCTCTTTATGTCTTTATGGTTTCCCATACATTGAAGGCTTCATCCCCCAGCCTCCCACCAAACTGATGCTAAAGCCTATCAGATGATCTGGTTTTTATTCTAATTTTTCTGGAGACTTTGATCCAAGCATCCTTATCTTCCTCACACAATCTGAGATGATCCCTTTGAAGCCTGTCATATACTGTCTACACTGTGACTTCGTTCCTTTGTTGAGTTAAGGTCTCTACTTCTTGGCTTTCCTATTTTCTTTGTCCCCAGCCTATTCTTCTATTTTTCTGCCATGTTCTTCAGTAGTGTTGTGTGGTATCCAGCCTCCTGAAGTCCCCAGCAATCTTCCCTTCCTGAAGTCCTTTCCCCTCCCCACACTGAGCCAAGGCTGAACTGAGTGGCAGACTGAATATAGTGAGAATGACAGCATGCAACTTCTAGGAAACACAGAACTGTTTTTTAATCTTTTCTTTGGTAGTACTGGGGTTTGAACTCAGGGCCTTGCTCTTGCTAGGGAGGCATTCTACCGCTTGTGCCATGCTCCCAGCCTTGATGGTACGGGATTTCTGAGGCCAACTTCTGAATGGCCACAGTGCCACCTCGCCTTCTTGGATCACTCAGATGCTCCGTGGAAGTCAGCTGACACATTAGATGCAATACCCTACCAGTGATGGCACAGGGAGTAGAAAAGTTCCTGAACTCTTAAGTTGATACAGGAAAGAGTAGGAAATACTCTGGAGTTAGTAGGTATAGGTAAGAACTTTCTCAATGAAACCCCAGCAGCACAGCAACTAAGAGATAGCATAGATAAATAGGACCTCATAAAGCTAAAAAGCTTCTGTTCATCAAAAGAAATGGTCTCTAAACTGAAGAGAACACCCACAGAGTGGGAGAAAATATTTGCCAACTATACATCAGACAAAGGACTGATAACCAGAATATATAGGGAATTTAAAAAACTAAATTCTCCCAAAACTAATGAACCAATAAAGAAATGGGCAAGTGAACTAAACAGAACTTTCTCAAAAGAAGAAATTCAAATGGCCAAAAAACACATGAAAAAATGCTCACCATCTCTAGCAATAAAGGAAATGCAAATTAAAACCACACTAAGATTCCACCTCACCCCTGTTAGGATAGCCATCATCAGCAACACCACCAACAGGTGTTGGCAAGGATGCGGGGAAAAAGGAACCCTCTTATACTGTTGGTGGGAATGTAGACTAGTACAACCACTCTGGAAAAAAATTTGGAGGCTACTTAAAAAGCTAAACATCGATCTACCATTTGATCCAGCAATACCACTCTTGGGGATATACCCAAAAGACTGTGACACAGGTTACTCCAGAGGCACCTGCACACCCATGTTTATTGCGGCACTATTCACAATAGCCAAGTTATGGAAACAGCCAAGATGCCCCAGCACTGACGAATGGATTAAGAAAATGTGGTATCTATACACAATGGAATTTTATGCAGCCATGAAGAAGAACAAAATGTTATCATTCACTGGTAAATGGATGGAATTGGAGAACATCATTCTGAGTGAGGTTAGCCTGGCCCAAAAGACCAAAAATCATATGTTCTCCCTCATATGTGGACATTAGATCAAGGGCAAACACAACAATGGGATTAGACTATGAGCACATGATAAAAGCGAGAGCACACATGGGAGGGGTGAGGATAGGTAAGACACCTAAAAAACTAGCTAGCATTTGTTGCCCTTAACGCAGAGAAACTAAAGCAGATACCTTAAAAGCAACTGAGGCCAATAGGAAAAGGGGACCAGGAACTAGAGAAAAGGTTAGATCAAAAAGAATTAAGCTAGAAGGTAACACCCACGCACAGGAAATCAATGTGAGTCAATGCCCTGTATAGCTATCCTTATCTCAACCAGCAAAACCCCTTGTTCCTTCCTATTATTTCTTATATTCTCTCTACAACAAAATTAGAAATAAGGGCAAAATAGTTTCTGCTGGGTATTGGGGGTGGGGGGGAGAGGGAGGGGGCGGAGTGGGTGGTAAGGGAGGGGGTGGGGGCAGGGGGGAGAAATGAACCAAGCCTTGTATGTACATATGAATAATAAAAGAAAAAGGAAAAAAATTAATTAAAAGGAGAAAAAAAAAAAAAAAAAAAGAAAAGTTCCTGAATTCCCAAGTGTCAGTCCATGGGGAAGAGCAAAGACATCCACAGAAGAATTTAGCCATTTCTACTTTGCACTGAGTTAATATCCTTAGATTGCTCAACACTGAACACATGGATGTATTCTAGCTTTGAATGCATTTATTCATTTCTGAAAAGATAAGGCATTATCCCATTATCCTGGGCACCATGTGGCTCCACTGTGCCATTGATGGCTGTCATCATTTCATAAGCTCCACCAGTGATGCATTTCTGCCACTTGCATCCTTGTGAGGAATCTACTTCAGCTGCTAATTGCATTAAAACCAAGCAGATAAATAAACCTCCAAGTCACTGAATCACAGAATGCAAATCAAGGTTTCCAGAAACGAAATGTACTTGTATAATCAGAGTGCTGTCATGAAAAATGGCATTTTCGTGTGGTGAAAGTTTAAGGGCTTTTGGTACCATTAACAAAGTGAAAATGTTTACTTAAATGATTACTTTGTCTTTACCTCATACTTTTAAATCTTGTTTACATTTCATAATGGGGATGGCAGTATATTTGCTTTTTTATCAGTGCTGGGGATCAAACCCAGGCTTTGCACATCCTTAAATATATACTCTATCACAAAGCTACACTCCTAGCTACTTATATAATTTGATAATAAATAAATGCACCTGTATTTGTGGTATGTATTCAAAGCTTTGCAATAGATAGAGATGTAAGGTCAGAAAAATTTGAGAAGTATTGATCTCACAAAGCATCACTTTTCCAAGAACTGCATTGGAAAACGAGGGATGGTGGCTCACACTTGTAATCCTAGCTTCTTGATGGGTGGGTAGAGATCAGGAGGATTGTGGTTCAAGGCCAACCCAGGCAAAAAGGTAGCAAGATCTCATCTCAGTCAATAAGCTGGGTGTGGTGGTATGTAGCTGTAATTCCAGCTACTCAAGAGACAGAGGTAGAAGAATTTGGTCCGAGGTTATCCTGTGAAAAATAGCTAAAGCACAAATGGGAGGGCCAGAGGCATGGCTCAAGTGGTAGACTGCCTGCCCAACAAGTGAGAGTGCCTGAATTCAAACCCCAGTACCACCAAAAAAGTAAAAAAAGAAAAGGAAGAAAGAAGAATTGCATCAGAAAGAAAAGTCTTGGCCCTAAGAATTGCTTTCTCTATGATGGACTGAAAAAAGAGTCACTCTGCAGCCCTTAACACTCCTTTCAGTTCACAGCTATGGCCTTAATATCAAATGTGAACCTTAGGTATTTTATCTCCTCTGGTTCTGTGTTGTAATGATTTCCCCTGCTTTACAGATGAGGAAATTGAGCCTGTGTGGTGTTAGTAACCATTGCTATATGACATAACTGTAAGCAGAAAAGCCTGTATTTGAACTCCAGTCCAGCTCACTGCAAAGCACATGTTCTACTAGGCTGCCCTTAGCCTTCATAAAAGGTGGTCTACAAACCCTACAAACCCATGTTTCATTCCACAAATATTCTGATTCCCACTCCTAGGAGGTCTAATTGTGCTGCATTTGAGCATCTCAGAATTCAGGATGCATCCTATAATGGACAAGTGGCAGTCCTCCTGCGTTGGTCACTGTCTGCACCACATGCACTGGCTGATGTTCTGGGGTTGGAACTGGTCTATGACAACTGTATGTGGTTTTGAATCACAAGCACCTTAAGGTCATGGGCGTTCTCTGTGTTTTGACCTAGACTTTCTAGGTCTAACACTCTCACTTCTCTCAACCGTCCCGCTGTACGTTCCCTAACTAACCACGCCCAGTTCTCTTCTTGCTTCTGCTCCTGTTCTTTCCTGTGTAAGAATGTCCTTCCCTCATCTCCTCCTGCATTGTTGTCCTCCAAGACTGAGATTTCAAGAGACAAATTCAAGAGTCATTTGGGGAAGCCACAAAACAACACTTAACACATTTGTTCCTTGTCAGTCCCCACCACTGTGCTTTCTGTTTTTGGAGAGCAGGGCTGTGGCCATCTCTAGGTCCCAGAAGATATAGAAATTAGCTTAGAGTAGTAAATATTCACAGTGAGTATTTGTTGATTGAATAATGAAGGAAGCTAAGATTTTCACTGCACAGAAACTGTGACCGTCACTGTGGGGCTGGATCAGCCTGCTAGAAGTACAGTGCTATGGTTTGAATATGAAACATCCCCAAAGGCTCATGTTAAAGCCCAGGTCCCCACCTGGTGATGCTATTTTGGAGGATTCTGGAAACTTTAAGAGATGGGACCTCGCTGGAGGATTAGGTCACTGGGGATGGGTCCTTGGGGGTATCTTGTCCCTGACCTCTTCATATCTCTGTCTGCTTCCTGGCCAGCAGGAAGCTGCTCTGCTCTGCAGTGTCCTCCTCATCAGGGACTAAGTCCTTTGAAACTGCGAGTTCAAATAAATCCTTCTTTTGTTTAAGTTGTTTATGTCAGGAATTTGGTTACAGCGACAAGAAAGCTAACTAATACATATGGGAGTCTTTAGTGTGGTGGCAGCGCTGTGAGGGAGAGCCACACGCCTTTGGAGTTAAAACAACAACAAACAGACTGACTCTGAGCACTGCCCCCCACTACCCCTGTGGTGCCTTGACACTGTTACATCATCTCTTCATAAACAGGGTGACAACAGGCCACCTCATACGATGCAGGGAGAAAAGTCAAGTGTCTGGCGACACACTGTTCCTGTTGGTTCTCTTTGCCTCACCTCCCCTGGGGAGCAGTCTGAAGAGTAGGGAAGTTTAACATACAGTAGTACATGGTAACAGAATTCCTACAATTCTACCTGGCCTCGGTGTCCATTTCGAATGGAAGTTGAACTTCGTTGTGCCTGAAGCAGGCCTTAGCCACCCTTCATGCAGTTTCCAGTTCTCTGCCTCTTCCCAGCTCCTCAAAGTGGTTGATCCAGAAATCTGCTTAAATAATCCTCTCCTAGTGGCTGCCCTCTTCTGGGTCATCTAGACTCACATCTAGACCAACAGACTCACATCTCTGACTTCCCCTGCTTGGATTGCATAGATATGCCACAGCGACCACCCGTCAATCATAGCAGGACCCCATGGGACTCGTAACCTTTGCTCCAACCCCACTAGTTGGTCTCCCCATAGAAACTTGCCTGGGTAACACCCTGGATCTTTGGCCCACAGTTCCTTTCTCTTGTTCTCTCTTGCTCCCCAAACTCTGGTTGATCATGTGTGAGCCACTCAGCTCCCCACTCTTCCTGTTGACCATGCAGGCAGGCTGCCGCCCTCTTCTTTCTGGACCTGTAAGTAATAGACTGCTTTCTGTTATTGCACGTGCTTTGCTTGTTGCTTTTTCTCTGTGTTACCTGAGCAACACACCCAAAGCTAATGTCTTTCCTGGTTAGGGCTTTACTGGAGGGTGGTTATATTGGGAGGATTAAACTGGACACAGGTTAAACAAGAGCCATAAAGGTGTCTGCCAGTAGAAACCAGGTTCTGTGAGTGGGACAGTTGGCCATGAGTTGCAAATTGAAGCATTAGGCTAAAGAAGTATCCCATGAAAGACATGCTGAAACCATCTATGACCAAGTCTTCTGATGCCTCACAAGAGCTCACTCTCCTGAGAGAGACCCCAAGACAAAATTTGTGGAGACTATAACACATGGCATAATAGTCTAATAACAAGAGTTAGCTCTAAAGTATAAAACACATCTCTAAAGAATATACTGAGGCCGAGAGTTCTAAGGGACAGAGCAAACTCCAAAGGGAGCTTGAATGGTGGGTGAAGTTGTCCTCCAAATGCATGTGTTAAAGTCCTACTTGGAAGATGGCCTCATTTGGAAATTGAATCATTGCAGACATAATTAGTTATGATAAGGCTATGCAAGAGTGAGCCCCTAATCCAGTCAGGCTGATGTCCTATAAAAAGAGAGAGAGTGTTTAGACATCCAAATGCACACAGGGAGGACGCCATGTAAATATGAAAGCAGACATAAGGGTGATGCTTCCTCAAGCCAAGGAATGGCAAAGACTGTCAACAAACAACCAGAGCATGGGACTTACTCTCCCTCCCAGTCCTCACCTTTGATTTATAGCCTTCAGAACTGTAAGACAATCAGGTTTTGTTGCTCACATTGCCATGTTTACTACACTTTGTCATGGAAGACAAAACATGGAATTTAGGCCCATTAGGGAAGTTGCGTGATAGGTCATAGATTACTGTGCTCAATTGTCCCAGATCAAGCCATAGGACTGAGGGGGACAAAAAACAGACCCCATCTCATGTAAGCTGGCAGCTGGAAGCGCCCCGAAACTTCTGGTGCCAGTGGGTTGTGCCTGCGGGGCAGGGCAGAGCAGGTGAAAGTTGCTGCTGAGGCTTGACGGGGGTGAACAGCGGTGAACGCCCACCCTCCTAGGTAGCCGTGCAGGAAGAGCAATGGGAAAGAGGGAAAAATGCTGGAGGCAGGGAGTGAAGCCCCGACCCCACCACTGCCCTGCTCCATCCACAGCTGTACTCATGGGGCTCAGCTTCATGCGAAGACAAATGCCTCCAGAGCTCAACTCCATGGTGAGTAAGCAATTCAGACCTGAGGGGCAAGAAACTAGTTGATGGTTCACCCCTCCTCCGTTTAAATGTATTTAAAGAATATTGAAAAGAAGGCACTATTTTGAGAAGTATTTGTTTGCACCCAGGAAGTGGCCAAGCAAAGGCTGGATGGCCACATGGCAGAGATGTTGTGCTTAAAATTTTGATGTCTTGAGTACCTTTGACTGTCTGGTAAAGTCTGTGTATTGCTTCTCAAAATATGTTTTAAATGCATAATCTGAAATATATAGAGAGACAAATACACTGAAATACAGTTGTAGAAATAGTTTTTTAAAAAGCCCCAAGTTCATGATATAGTGTAATGATTAATATGTGTGAAGTTGCCTGGGTCACAGGGTGCCCAGATTGCTGGTTTAGCATTATTTCTGGGTGTGTTCCCGAAGGCGTTTCCCAATGAGCTAAGCATTTGAATCAGTAGAGTGAGTCAAGCAGATGGTCCTACCCAGTGTGGACAGGTATCATCCACAGGGGAACTGCATAGTACAAAAAAGATGGAGTAAGAGGGAGTTTTCTATCTGACTGCAGCTGAGACATCAGTCTCTGCCTTGACTGGACTTACACCCTTGGCCCACTGGTTCTCAGAACCAAACAATCTGTTCTCCTTGGTCTAGAGCCTGAAGATGGCAGATCATGGACTTCTCAGTTTCTGTAGCCATGTGGGATGATAGCAATACTTGGCAGAGGGGCCAGCCACAGGTGAGAAGTCCAGAAGCTGGACCTAAAATCCAGAGGCACTTCACACACACACACTGGTTTTGTTTCTCTGGAGAACCCTAACATGTAGTATACACGCATGCTTCTTTATCAGTGTACTAAAAAACAAAAGCACAAGAGCTACGTAATTGCAAGGAAGCAATGAGTGTGAAAGACACTGTGGGTACCGTAGGACGGTAAGGAGATATGCGAATACCCGGGTTTGTGTTGACGATGTCACAGATAAGTGTTGTGGCTGGTGGTTGTTGCTTCTATTCGTAATTTAAAAAATGATACATGACAATTAGAGGTGAGTGGGAAGGAAAAAGATGTAATTGTTCCAAGTTTGGGAGCACTGAGGGAAGAACTGGTGTGCAGGAGGCAGCTCCAGCATTAGCACTGAGGTTGACCTCCATGTTTCTACATACTGACAGGTGCTTTTGAAACTCATGTCAGGGATACCAGCCCTGACATATCAGCTGCTCCACGTCCTTTCCATGCACAAAAAAGTGCTGTTCTGGAAGCTTTAGTCACCTCTCTCGGTGACCCACTGAAAGGGCTGTGCTATCTCACCCCACAATATTGCCGCCTGTGCGTGGGGAGGTGTTCACAACACAAATGCACGTGGTCTTTAGCATGAAGAAGAGGGACACTCCCAGCTGCACAGTGCCCTCTCACATGAAAACACAGTGATACACTTGAGAGGTTTTGCTGGAACGGTCACATGGTTCTACCCACGCTTGGCCAAGTGGGTCAGGCAAAGAGGAAACACTTGCATATATGCATGGGTGGGGTTGGATGGGACCGCTGACCCACTGGCCACTTGACTGCTGAGGTTAAAGACAAGGATGGCTTCCTTCATTGTGTAATACGCTCAAAAAACAAAGTCCCAGAGGTAGACACAGGACAGCGGACAGAGGAGCCAAAGCAAGCAAGCCCAGGCTTGGAGCACGGGCCTCAAGTCCAGAGGCTACACATTTGGTCTTTGCCCAACACCACTCTCCTTGGGGTAGCTGCTTGAAAAAGGAAAAGATGCAGGAATATTATTGCTGTGGACTGTTCAGCCAGCAAGTATCTCCTGAGCCCTGGAAGGTACTATGCATGGTGTTGGATGTTGGAAAAACAATGAGAAGTATCCCAAGTCCCTGCTCTTTGTGAATCCAGTCTAGGAAGGGACAAGTGGACAGAGAAGCAAGCGTCATGTGAGAGTGACACATGCTCCTCAACTTACAAGGGGCTTATGTCCTGATACACCCACTGTAGGTTTAAAACATCCTAAACTGAGAATAAACTTATACACCTGACCTACCGAACTCCCAGCTTGGCCGGCCTGCCTTACACATGTGCAGAACATTTCTGTTAGCCTACAGCTGCATGAAATCATCCAACAGGAGCCCACTTTTTAAAGAAAGCATCATCTATCTCATGGACTTTATTGAGTACTCTTCTGAAGGTGAGAATCAGAATGGGTAGATGGGCATGTTTTCACAGCATCATAAAGCTGAGAAATTGTTTTTCTAACCATCATAAGTCAAGGACGTTTGTATGGGCTCTGGAGTGGTATTGGAGAAGAGAGGAAGGGGGGTATTTTTATCCTACCAAACGGGGACCTCAGTTTAAAAAATGATATGAAAACTGCTTTACTTATACTATTAAAATGAAGCCCTCTGAACTCTGGATTACTTTCCCCTCAGGGTTTTATGTTATACAGCAATATGTATTAAAGAACGATTATTAAGGACTGGGGACTGAATTACTTGTCATCACTCTTGGGAAAGCACTTCATTCTTCCACCTCTATTTCCAAGACACCTTTTGGCTCAGTCCCATCTCCTGCCAAAGTCAATAAAGACACCAAGAAGTAAAAAAAAAAAAGGATGAAACAATCCCAGAACCAACAAAATTTGAAGACCAGTCTGGAAGCTGTCCCTTTGAGAGTTGTGAGCACGTGACTATGTGACAGAGCTCAGGCCTCCCAGAGCCATTCTGGGGCACAACCCACAGGGTTTCACCAAGGACTGGGGCCAGCTGTAGCATGACATAGCATCTACTGCTGAGAAACCTGGCAGGGGTTCATCTGCTGCCAGGTTTCAGATGAAATCGGGTGCCATTTCCATTAATGCTGGTGGACGGACAGCTTCTTAGGTGTCTGCTTTGTGATCAACCCCTGCTTTCCTGCAAGGGACATGGGAGAGAGAAGCTTGGAGCTGGCAACCTTGGACACCAACACTGGTCGCCTTACTGGCACCCAAGTCATTAACACACTTCTGGGGGTGTCTGTGGTAATGTCATGGGAGCTGGCAAGTCACCTCTTCTTTCCCTGGCAAAAATAAGAGTAGATTAATTGTCCAATGTGTACAGTTTTAGAGGGTGCCATGAGCAAAACCAGCAATCCTACCTCAGGCAGATACTTGGCCTCAGCAGGCTGAGCCTGACAGAAAATTTGATTTCTTCACTTGTGAAAATCATTCTTCACGAATACTTGGAATATATTCCCCGAATGGACAACTATACATTTTCTCTCCTTTTGGAGGGAAAAATATTTGCAAGGAAAAATTGAGTATTTGTAAAGTCCTCCCCTGTCCAACCAGCACAAACCTCTCACCAAGTGTTCTTTTGTGGGTAACTCCCTCAAATTTCAAAGCCAGCAGGGGAGGAATCCTGGGGAGCAAGGATGGGAGGTCCCCAAAGGCTCCTTGCATCTCAACAGTGTGGAGAATTACTACAGAGAGCCTCCCATCCAGGGACTGCAGAGGAAGTGCGCAGGTGCCAAAGTAAATGAGACTCCTCCCTGGGGAGGTGCCAAGACCCTGGATTCAGCCTACAGCTGGAAAATTTGTGGAAAGCTCCCCGAGGAAGATGGAAGCAATGTACATACTGTCTCTGTGTCCAGAGAGGGGTCCTGAGTCTACTCTAGGATGTACAGCCTGACTGTTCCCAGGAGAACCCTAGACAGACACTTGAAGTAGACTCTAAGGCAGGGAACCCAAACTGGGAAAAGGGACTTTCTCTTGTCAGTCTCAGGCCCTAAGCTGGGGCAACTTCTTGTGTTTCCTGTTCATCCTCCTTCCTTATAAACCTACCATTACCCACTTCTCCAGAAGCAGTCCCTTGAAGCAGATTTTCGACTTGGCATGTGGGACCAAAGACAGGAGGAGCCCCACTGGAGCCAAGTGAGCACTGGCCTTAACCACAGGTCAGGTTTTGAAATACATCTCACAACAGCCACTGGAGAGGACAGAGGGCAGTGTGGCCTCATATTCTGATGTGCCCCAGTGGCATGGAATCCCCAGGAGAGAGAGGTCAGCTCTGGCAGCTGTCCCTGGGCCTGCCCTATCAGAAAGGGGCCTTGTCCTCCCAGGGGGACTTGCCCAAGTCTGTCTTCCCAAACAGCTGCAGGAGACAGAAGCATGGAGACCACGAGGGAGGGAGGAGAGTCAGAGGAGAGGCCAGGCTGGTGAGAAGTCCTTGATGTCTCCTACATGGCTTTATTTGATTCTGACCCAAGGTCCCACTGTGTCAGAAACTTGGGCTCCTTCTGGGTACAGAATCTGAGCTGCTCCCAGCCTGGCCAACCAGGGCTTTAAGAAGCTGCCAGGGTCTCAGACATGGTGGTGCACACCTGTACTACCGGCACTTGGGAGGCTGAGGTAGGAGGATCCCAAGTTTGAGGCCAGTTTGGGCTACACAGTGAGATCCTGTCTCCAAAAGGAAAAGAAGGAAGAGGAAGAGGAGAAGGGTGAGAGGAGAAGCCTCCAAATACACCAGATTTTAAAAAGGGATCCTTAAGGTGCAGCATCACTAACTGCACTGGGACATTTGTACCCAGAAAAGCTCAGTCTCCCCATATCCCTTGTCATGTGAAGTGGTCACTGGCAGGAGTGTAGATAAATTGAACAGGAGTCATTAGCCACATGGGAAAAGAAACAATGATGGTCCCTTAGACCTCCACATTTTCTAGAAGGCAATGTGCTCAGAACTTCTTGGACTCAGATGACTCCCAGGGCTGTCCAGTAAGAACCCATCCTGGAAAAGGTGAATCTGGGTATCATCTGGGGTCAATCCCCCTACCCCAGGAGGTCTGTTTGGGGGCTGGTTTGGTAGATTGTTGGCCACTCCAGCACCACAGATAACACTTCCCAGTTGAGAGGGCATCTTGTGGGGCTGAGTGCAGATACCCATGGGGTGAGGTGGGCTTTAAACACTAGACAATCAGAACTGGGGAGATGGAGACTCTCCTTTGTTCCCCCTCAAAATAAAATATCACTGTGATTTTGAGATCAGCTGGAGTGATGAAAGCAAGGACCCATTTTCAACAGTGACACTGTGGCAAGCGAAATGGTGATGGTGGAAAATTGGAGCCTGTTCATAGTTGATGGGTTTCTCTGGCTTTAAGCTCAGCCTGTTGCTTGGAACCGAGGTGGGCCTCTTTCAGTTAAGCTTGGAGTTCTTGAGTAATTTTTTGTCAGAGCATCTTGGGGAGAGATACAGACTTTGTCATTTGGGCAAGTAAGGGCTGAGACATTTAAATTAAATAGAAAAAGACAACCTCACCTTGATCAAGTAAATCAAACTGGTTATCTTCAGAAATGGAACAAAGTCATTTTTAAGGAAACTGACGAGCATGTATAAGAGATAGTGAAATGCCTTTTGACAGAATTTCAGCTAACTTGTGACACTTTCAAATGTGGTTTGAATCGATTTATTAGGAATTTTTTTGGGGGGGTTGAACAAAGGGCTTCATACTTGCAGAGCAGGCACTCTACTATTTGATTCATACCTCAAGTCCATTTTGCTCTGGTTATTTTGGAGATGGGGTCTCGTGAACTATTTGCCTGGGTTTGAACCTCAATCCTCCCAATCTTAGCCTCCCAAAGAGCTAGGATTATAAGCATGAGCCTCATGCACTTGCAAAAATTTATTTATTGGGAAAAACCAAAGGAACAAATAATATGCTTTGCAGGTTTGGGGTGGCATTTGGGGTCCTTCCCTGAGGGCGTTTCTGTGGTCCAGAGATTCAGTGCTTCAGCACCAGGCCTAGGAGAAGGTTCTGGGCTGTCAGGAGGGGTGGAATGAACTGAAGCTGCTCACGTCTTGTTGGAGGTTTGACTTTGGATGGTGGGATTCAGACAGGCAAAGAAGAAAGGATAGGGAGAGGATTCTAGGATGGAAAAGAAATTAAAAACAGGACAGAAATAGGAATCCACTATGGAATGTTCTGGAGACATTGAAGAGACAAAGCAAATGATTGAAACAGGGAATGGCTCCTCTCGGGCTATTTCCTGAAGGCTCCTGTTGTAGGGCAGAGGGTTTTCAATATATGGAGACTCGAGAGCCAGGTGGGCTCCATGTTCAGCTAAGGTTACCAAATTGAAAATCTTCCATCTCCAAAACCCCACTGTGAGCTCCACAAACACAGGATCATTCTCTCCCTTTCCCTGGCTCATCCACTGCCAATCAGGGCAGGTGTTCTCAGCAAGCACTTATAATCGCGGGTGGGAGGTGGTGCCCTGGCCCCCCAGTAGCATGGAGGCCCCTCCCAGAGCTGCCTGCATGCTCTTATGCTCACTGTTGCCTGTGACGTAGCACAAGAGTCTTGCTCTCTGTGAGGGAAGCATCACCTCAGGAAGACCTGAACTGACTTCACCTGTGCCTCGTTGGCTAGAGTTCGGTCCTGTGCCCACCACTGGCTGCAAGCAAAGCCGGTCAGAAGGGGCCACACTGCCAAGCCTGCTTTGTACTAATCCCCACATGTGCCCTGGGATATGGAATGAGGAGGTGGAGTGAAACAGAGATTCTGTAATCAGACAGCAGGAAGAAGTGTGGATGAAGCTTGGCAGGCCAGTGGGGACCTATGCCCTCATCCTTCTCCCTGCACAGATGACAAGCAATGGGGCTGAGAGGTGAAGTGCCCTGCTGGAGTCACAGAGCATGCACAGAGCCAGGGCCTGCCTGCTCCAGGTGATCCTAACACAGCTATCCAAGGCTACTGGCTTAGTTCACATTCTGAGGCCCAGGGGACTTCCTCACAGAGGAAACTAACACTGCTTTACCCTCACTGTGCATCAGAATAACCCTGGGAACATGAAAAACACCCCGTGAGTAGCTGGGCTCTATCTCTTGAGGTTCAGATGCAACTGGCCTGGGGATGACAGTAGGGGGGAACCCAGGCACCCTTCCTTCCAAAGGCTTCTCAGGTGTGGTGGTGTTTTTGATGCACCGACTTTAGCTATCATATCTAATTAGTCAATAAAATGCCAATCCAGGTGTTGCTATGACGGTATTTTGTAGAAATAATTAAAGTCAATAATCACTTGCCTTTAAGAGAGACAATTCTGGGTCATCTGGGCCGGCCTCATTCAATCTGTTGAAAGCCTTAAGAGAAGATCTGAGGAAACAGGAATTCCACACGGACAGCAGTTTCAGCTGGCATCCAACAGTTCCAGTCAGCTCTTTCTGGTGGCCCGCCCTGTGGGTTTCTGAATCCTTCACCAGCCCCTGCAATAGCATAAGGCAATTCCAGGCAGTAAATCTCTAAAAACACAGCTTGCACTGATTCTGTTTGTCTACTGGAACCTTGAGTGATAAACCAGGGTTTATCACGCAGCTTTCCAACCAATTCAGTAGCAGTTAAACCAGAGGTCACCAGAATAAGCCAAGGTCAAATCTCATCTCTCCTACCTAGGGCCTCTGTGATCGTGGTCCCCTCGGTTGTAATTCAGGGATCCCAGTGACTACAACCCAGGAGCACAGTGCGGGTAAAACGCTCTCAGGTATGAACAGAGTTCAGTGCAGGTGGGAAATGAATGGTGGCCGCGCACTTATAATGCTGGGCTATTCTAGGCATGCCAATAAATTACCATTCGACTAAAATTGAGCCTGATGACCCCCTCCCTGCTTGGCACTTAAAGTGAACTTAGTTTTAGAGTCCCCTAAAGACTCCATCCCCCACCCCCAACCCCTGCCCCCTGCCACTAGCTTCCTCAGCAGGCAGAGGGCGCCTGCTGCGCAGGGAGACACCAGCCCCGCAAAGTGGAGGACACACAGGCAGGTCACCCAGTTCTGGCAAGGAAGAAATAAGGCAGGGATCTAAGAGCCTGCAAGAGATCCGCAATGGCTGCTAACACGGACTGCCAGTTCCATCAGCCACGCGGCGTCACTCTCCTAGCGCGTTTCGGAGGGTGTGCCGGTTACAGGGCACGTGGAGAGTTACGGAGGGCTTGCTCCGCCTCGCGCCGCCCGAGGTGGTTTTGTGGATGGATGGTGCTCTCCACCTCCCAGCCCCCCGCCCTTCCCCGGCCCCGGCTGCGGCTGCGCAATGCAGACACTTCGTCCGGGACCCGCTCCTCCTCCCTGCACGCGGGCGGCCGCCAACTGGCAGACCAGTGCCCTCTGGTGGCCGCGCGCTGCAGCAACCGCTACCTGAGCCGCGCTGGAAGCGTCTTGTTGCTCTGATTTCTGAGTTCAAACGCGCACGTGCTTCCTTTAAGCCTCAGATCTGCAGAATGGAGCTGCCTCTTTTTCTCCTTCCTCTACCGCAAGACATTCGCGCAGGATTCCAGCCGCTCCCGGTCATGTCTGGCTCGGTCCTCTCCAGCTTTAATTCTCAGATTCCTGGGCTGGTGACGCAAGTGGCGTCATCCAACACATACACTGTATCAAGTCCAGAGGTTTCTGGTTTTCCGGAGAGCAAACCTTAGCATTCCAGGATCTTTCACTGTAGCAGAAGAGTAAGAAATAAATTGCACACTACGCTGCAAGGTGATAAATGAATGTTAGGAACAGCACAGCCGGTGCAGGATCCAGAGTGGTAGTACAGGTGTAGGTTAGGGGAGGGTCGGTTGGGGATGATGGAGCCAGGGGACCTCAGAGCAAAGACCTACCTGCACGAGGAGGGCACGAGGGAGTTAGTTATGGAACATTCCAGGTAGAGAAAATACCTGCAAAGGCCATAGGTTTGAGAAACAAGGATAGGCAGATAGGCAGTAGTTAGGGTACAGTGTGGGCCAGAAAGGAGGGGTGGAAGCCATGGAGGGAGGGAGACAGTAGCAAATGGACAAAATTGTCCAATGCCCAGGGAGGACCAGGGGGCTGAAGGCGGGGAGTTCGGCTCTTGATTTAGCAGACAGAAGGTTGGTTCCATTGATAGCCTTCATTACAACTAGGGAGCAGTGGGCTGGGGGAATTTACAGAGAGTAAGGAAGAATAGACAAAATCTTTCAAGATATTTAGCTGTGAAAAGCAAGATTGAGGATTATCTAGAGGGGGAACTGGGGTTGAGATACACTTATTTATTCATTTATTGAGACAGTCTCGCTATGTAGCCCAAGATAGTATTGAACTCACAATCCTGCCTCAGCCTTCCAAATCCTGGGATTACAGGAGTGTGTCAGTATGTCCTGCTAAAGGGAGACATTTTAAAAGAATTGTCCATACTATTCTTGTTGGTGGATCTTTCTTTGTGGGAACAACAAACCATTCTGGTTCATGAACAAGAAAAGGAATGTTTATCAAGAAAATGTGGTATCTATACACAATGGAATTTTATGCAGCCATGAAGAAGAACGAAATGTTATCATTCGCTGGTAAATGGATGGAATTGGAGAACATCATTCTGAGTGAGGTTAGCCTGACCCA
Source organism: Castor canadensis (assembly GCF_047511655.1). Lineage (NCBI taxonomy): Eukaryota > Metazoa > Chordata > Mammalia > Rodentia > Castoridae > Castor > Castor canadensis. Next base: position 17,178,463 of record NC_133386.1, read on the forward strand.
AAAGACCAAAAATCGTATGTTCTCCCTCATATGTGGACATTAGATCAAGGGAAAGCACAAGGGGATTGGACTTTGAGCACATGATAAAAGCGAGAGCACACAAGGGAGGGGTGAGGATAGGTAAGACATCTAAAAAATTAGCTAGCATTTATTGCCCTCAACGCAGAGAAACTAAAGCAGATACCTTAAAAGCAACTGAGGCCAATAGGAAAAGGGGACCAGGAACTAGAGAAAATGTTAGATCAAAAAGAATTAACCTAGAAGGTAACACACATGCACAGGAAATTAATGTGAGTCAACTCCCTGTATAGCTATCCTTATCTCAACTAGCAAAACCTTGTTCCTTCCTATTATTGCTTATACTCTCTCTTCAACAAAATTAGAAATAAGGGCAAAATAGTTTCTGCCGGGTATTGAGGGAGTGGGGGGAAAGGGAGGGGGCAGAGTGGGTGGTAAGGGACGGGTAGGGGCAGGGGGAAGAAATGACCCAAGCATTGTATGCACATATGAATAATAAAAAGATTAAAATTTAAAAAAAAAGGAATGTTTTGAAGAGCCTCGTATAGTCTACTGCAAAGATGTTCAATGTGGGATTCTTTCCAGAGAATATTGCCTCTGATGGCTTTGATGAGAAAATCCAATTTTAGATCAATGAAGTTCTAAAGTTGATTCTACCAGTGCTCCTTCTCTTCTTACATAAATGCTCTTCTCCCACTTCACAAGAAAAAAACATCTATCTCAGCAGGTTGTAAAAATGCCTGGAGCTCCAGACTATTAGGCAGACTGGAAAACACTGGTATTGCAACATCTAGGAACAGGCACCGTCCACAAGGCAGGCTCCACCACCCACCATCCATCTAATGTGGCTTCACACAACTTGTGTTCACTGCTCAGAAGAGGATGGCAGAACACCACAACTGAAAAAGTTATTCTGGGATCACTCAAAATGTGGAGGATGCAGTTCCCCCAAAAAGTTCAAGGGGAGGCTACAGAGAAGCGGGGGAATAAGTGATGGCCTGAAGTTCCCAGGACAGGACCTTAAGAAGAAGGATTATACAGATGGACTGACACCTCTGTTTTGTGGCAGGAATAGGGAAGAAAGACTAGACAAGAATGCTGGGGATTTTGCAAATAGGCTGAAGCATCCAGAGACGTCCTATGTATGATTTAGAACATCAGGAATCTGGAGGACTAGAAAGCAAGGTGGTAGCTGAGTAACATCACCCTGCATCTTTTCTCATGGATACTGTACCTTTTTGAACAGCTTGTTCTCACACCAAATTCCCTGTAGAACCACTAAGGAAGTCAGTGTGGGTAGCAGAGATTTGATTCCATCAGCATTCCATGAGTCTACCAGCAGTGGATACAGATGCTTGGACAATGTGTTCCAGACCCAAGCATGGACTTTAAAAGCCATAGGAGAAAGCCAAGTGAGGAAAGCTGCAGGTGGTCCAGTCAGGCCCACCCACAGTGGAAACAAAGACAACATCAACTACATCCTAGAAAGTCCCATGAGATAAAAGTTAGCATTGTGAGGACTAGAGTAGCTCTGCTACTAGTCACACAGCTCTATCTTGGTGGTATGGACCTAAGTGGCCTGACCAGGTGGAGTGCCAGCAAAACCCAGACAGAGCACAGTACTTGGGAAGCAAAGAGTGCCTGTATAGAGAAACACCGACTGTGAGTTAACTAAGGTCTTCCTAGTTTATAAATTAATACCTTTAGTCCTCTATTCCTCTAAAGACACTGGAACAGTGACAGTGATTGTTCTTTACTAAGGATTGATATATTCTCATGATATTATGTTATCAACTGTAACTGCTTCCACAGTAAGCTTCCACTCCCTGAGTGGAACTCAGTCCCAGTGGAACTGCATCCAGGGTCTTAAACACCATGGTTGAAAATCTGACTACTAATCTACAACCTCCAGTCTAGTGATGAGAAAATACACTATAACCCAGCCACTACTAAAGTCTTGCATAAACATTATGAAAACTCTTAACAGAAAGGATACAGGAGATTAAAACCTTTGACTAAAAACTTGGCCTCAAATGTGTAAATTCCAAAACAGAAACATAAGTAGTATAAAAAAATAAGTCAACATGTCCTCTCCAAGAGTCAACAATTCCACAATAAAGGACTCAAATAATAGTGAAGTGGATGAAATTTCCAACAATGAACTCAAAAGAACAATGATAAGAATGACCAATAAAATTAAAAAGGATCTGCATAAACACATGAATGAATTCATGGAGGATACAAATAAACAGCAAGATGTGGAAGAGGAATCCAATAAAGATATAGAAATCCAGAAAAAAAAATCAAGTTGAAATCCTTGAAATGAAAAACTCAATAGCTCACATAAAAAACTCAAGTTAAAAGCCTTGTTAATAGAATGGATCAAGTTGAAAACACAATACCAGGGCTAGAAGATAAAGTATAAGTTAGATCAATTAGACAAAGAAAAAAAAAACACTAAGAAAATAAGAGTGAAACTTGAAAGCCTTCTTGGACACCATTGAAAAACCAAACCTATCAGTCATAGGTATAGAAGAAGGAGAAAAGGTACAAACTAAGGGAATAGATAACATTCAATAAAACAATGGCAGAAAAATTCCTCAGTATTGGGAGAGGGTCTTCCAGTTACAGGATACTTTCAAAACACCCATCAGGCAAGATCAGACACGAAACACTCCCAACATGTTATAGTTAAGACACTACATATACAGAACAAAGAAAGAATATTTAAGCTACAAGAGAAAGGCAACAAGTCACATAAAAAGGCAAATCCATCAAAATAACAGCAGATTTCTCAACAGAAATACTAAGAGCAAGGAAAGCATGGAATGATATATTCCAAGCCCTGCTGGAAAATAACTGCCACTTACCTTATTGTATATAGCAAAGCTTTCCTTCATAATTAAAGGAGAAACAAGAACCTTCCACAATCAACAAAACTAAAGGAATTCATACTTAAAGGAGAAACAAGAACCTTCCACAATCAACAAAACTAAAGGAATTCATGACTACTAAACCAACACTAAAGATATTTAAAGGAATCCTACACACAGAAGAGGAAGATAAACACAACCAGAAAAATACAAGAAAGAATAAATCCCACTAGACAAGTAGATTAGCATCCAACTTTATAAAACAAACAGTCTTGGACTTATAAGAACAGATAGACCCCAATACAATGCTAGCAGGAGACTTCATTACCCCATTCTTATGAGTAGATAAGTCATTCAGAACCCCCACAAAAAAGTCAACAAAAAAATTTCAGAACTAATCAGCATTATAGACTAAATGGACTTAACCATCATCTGTCATCCAACAGCTGTACAGTTCACATTTTTATTAGAAGCCCGTGGAATTTTCTCCAAGATCATATTTTAGGACATAAAGCAAGTCTTAATAAATATAAGAATATTGAAATAACCTTCCACAATGGAATAAAACTAGAAGTCAACAGCAAAAGAAACTACAGAAAACATTAAAACACATGGAGACTGAACAACACACACTGTTGAAAGACCAATGGGTCATTGAAGAAATAAAGCGGAGGGGAGGAAATAAAAAAAATTCCTAGAATCCAGTGAAAATGAAAATATCATTCTTTTTGATATAGCAAAGGCAGTGCTAAGAGGAAAGTTCAGAGCTATGAGTGCCTACATCAAGTAAAGAGAGATCTCAAATAAAAAACCTAATGCTATACCTCAAGCACCTAGGAAAACAAGAACAAAACAAACCCCAAATAGCAGATGGAGAGAAATAATAAATATCAGGGCAAAAATTAATGAAATGAAGACTAAATAACAACACAAAGAATCAATGAAACAAAAAGTTGGCTCTTTGAAGAAATAACTAAGATTGATAAGCCCTTAGCTAAACTAATGAAAAGGAGGAAAAAGACCCAAATTTCTAAAATTAGAGATGGAAGGAAATATCAAAACAAACACTAACACAATTCAGGATTTCAAAAATTATATTCTAATGTTCCAGTAAACTGGAAAATCTAGAAGAAATAGATAAATTTCTATATGTATTTGAACTACCAAAATTGAACCAAAAGGATATAAATCACTTAAACAGATCTATAACAAGCAATGAGAATGAAGCAGTAATGAGTCTCCCAACAAAGAAAAGCCCAGGATTGAATAGATTCACTGCTGAATTCAACCAGACCTTTATAAAGATCTAACACCAATACGCCTCAAATTTTCCCATAAACTAGAGAGGCAAGTAATACCACCAACCTCAGTCTATGAAGCAAGTATTACTCTGACACCAAAATCTGCCAAAAACACAACAGAAAAAGAAAATTAGAGACCAAGAAAACAAACAACAAATGCTGGTGAGGATTCAAGAAAAAATAGGAACCCTCATATACTGTTAGTGTGAATGTACACTATTACAACCATTATGGAAATCAGTATGGAGGTCGCTTAAAAAACTAAAAATAGGCCTATCTTATGATCTCGGTATCCCACTCTTGGGCATGTATCAGGAGTATAAATCAACATACAAAAAAAGATTCTTGTACACTCATTTTTCCCACACCACTACTCACAATAGCCAAGCTGTGAAATCAACGTAGGTGCCCAACAACTGACGAATGGATGAAGAAAATGTGGAATATAAACCCAATGGAGAATTATTCAGCCCATGAGAAAACGGAAATTATGTTGCATGCAGGAAAATGGATGAAACTGTAGATCATCATGTAGAGACAGCCAAGCTCAAAAAGACAAACATTCCGTGTTTTCAATCATGTGGAATCTAGATCTAACATCAACATGGTGATGATGAGATGATGATGATGATAACAGGATATGAGCATAAAAGGGGGGCTGTCTGGGAGGAGGAATTAGGAAGGGAGAGGAGAGGTAGTGGGCAAAGGAAAGGGTTCTTGGGGGAGAAAAGGATTGAAGTATGAAACATACATATCTCTATAGATAGATATGAAGATAGATTGAGATATAGACAGATGATAGATATGAAGATAGATTGAGATAGATATAGATAGATGATAGATAGATAGATATGAAGATAGATTGAGATAGATATAGATAGATGGATAGGTAGATAGATATGAAGATACCATATTGAGACTAAACACTGTTTTAAAAGGAGGGGAGAAGAGGGTTTGAGGGAGTATACCAGAGGGCGGTGAACTTGTTCAGAGTACATTGTATGCCTCTGTGGAAATGTCACAAACCCCTTTGTAGAAATAATGTATGCTAATTTAAAAAAAGGTATCTGGCCATGGTTTTTTTAGGAATCTAAAGAAAAATGCTTCTCTGAGTGAACTAGTGAGTGTGGTGAACACATATAAGGTTGTTGTTGTATTGATGGATTATATTGTGTTAAAGTATGAAAAATTGTTGAAATAAGAAGTATTAGCTAGTGTGTGTTAGCACTTAGAAGCCAGCCAGAGTGTGACAGGCTGATATGCTAATAAGCCAACCCTAAGGTGACAGTGTGGATAACAGAAGTGGTGAGGTCACCACAGGGTGTATAAACTCAGGACAGAACCCAAAGCCTCCTCGCCCAATGGAGACCACGCTGTCAGAGTCCACCTGAGACCCTGATGTAGAGGCAGCTGCTGCTTGTGAGCGCACCCCTTCTACCGACGACCACTGGGTGTTGCTGGTGAACCGTGAACTGGACCTGCACTGAAGGCGGCTGTGAGGATCCCCTGGGACGCAGCTACAACCCCCTCATCGGCTGGGGAGGGAGACTTGGGGGAAGGTCGGAGTAACTCCTGGCTGGCTAGGGTAGCAGAGACAGGCATTAGAATCCATGGGAAAGTGCCATGTGAATTTGTTTGAATAAAAACCCTGTTCTCTGAAATAAGAGTCTCCTGAGTACTGTCTCTGTACTCAATTGAACCAATAAGTGCTCGCGACAGTGAGTCTTAGCAGTCAGCTCAGGATAAGTAACATTTGAGGTTTATGTTTGGGTCTTTAAACTAATGCACAAGTTCTACTCAAAAAACACAAGAAATAACCATTTGCAAAATGGACTGGGGGTGTGGGAAGACAATGATTTAAAAATAAAACCCATAACAGTGACTTGTGCTTTAAACAAAACCCACCAGTGGTTTTAAAAATCCTACCAAAATTTAGAACACAAATAACTTTGTTATGTCACATGCTAAGTGATATAGTTGTAAGGATATTCATAACAGCTTTTAAAATAACAGCAAAAGATAATACATTCAGAGGACTAGCTAAATAAACTAGCTGCATAATAATAGAACCCATGCAGCCTTTAAGAAAATGGAGGGGTGTTGACATGGAAAGACTCCTAAGATAGATTTATTTTAAAACAGGGTAAGTGTGAAGAATATGCCATTACTTCTGCATCGAAAAATACATTATGCAATTGTATTTGTAAATATATGAGCATTTCCAAAAAGCTAGGCCAACCTTGTTATGATAGCTGCCTGTGGAGAGAGGTTGGTAGAAAGGAAAGGCAGATTTTGTTTTGTTTTGTTTCAAGTGCACATATTATATACTCAAAAATTTCATTACAAACATCCTCTTCTCCCAATAAATACATTTGTCTTTGAGGTTTAGGGGTGTAGTTCAGTGAAAGAGCACTTGCCCAGCGTGTCCTGGCTTCAATCCCTGGCACCACAAAAAGTTGATGAAGTATCTTTGTGTCTGTTGTAACACATCAATGATGAAAATGCATTTTTGTCAAGGTAGTTAATTCTTAGCAGACTTGGACTTTTCTCTCTCTCAATGGGACACCTGGGTTCTGTTACCTGTTATCATTTAAATGTATAATATAGGTTGGGTAAACCACCTATGTGGCCCCAGATTCTTCATTTGAAAATGATGGACTTAGAGTAGAGATGACTCCCCAAAATATTTTTGGTCTAAGATGCCATACTTATGACCCAAGTAATGCAAACAAACACAACCCAATGAACGGCAAAGAACTTGGGCATGTCAGGTGGTATGTCTTGGTAATATGACGAAAATAACTCTACACTAACTACTATTTCATGTGCACTTCCTTCTCTAGCCACACTTCCAAATTCCCCTTTCATTTCTACTCCATTCGCCTTTGAAGTACCCAAGGAACAATGAAAGAAGCAGATTCAACTGAAGAAATTTATTTACTTTTTTTTCTAAGTACATAGATGACATAATTATAGACAAGCTTTGATACATAGGAAAACCCTTCTGTCCACCTTTCTTTTTTTCTAAATGAATCATCACAATAATTTTTTTTTACAAGTTTTAAGACAATACACAGCTTTGTTGGGCTGAAGCAATTGCAAGAACATATTGGTACCGGTATATTACAGCTACTTACAATGTTTAAGAACAGCAATGGAGAAAAATAAGTTATTTAAATATTGATTTCATATACAGAAAGTGCAATGTTGTTAGTTGTTATATAACTTGCTCAACAGCTTGTTTTCTCTATCAATTTAAAATCAAGATAACTTGGACTCAGACAATTTTATTTTTTTTCTGAACATGATACAGTACACACGCAGCAGTGACTTGGTAAGCTGACCCTTTTGCTGCAGTTCTGAAAGCAAATTTGGCTGTCTCAGGGACTGAATTCTAACAGACAACTCATTTCCAATTTTAGTCACACCTGGGTTTAGGACAGAGAAAAAGGCCTTCAATAAGGCAAGACCATCAACAGATATTTGCTTTCAGTGTTCTGGGAATGTAAATTGTAGTTGGGACCAACTGCATTTCCTTCCAGATTGCTGTTTCATAAAAATTACAAACAACATTCTGTGTAGCTACCTGAGCTGAACTGCCTTTCCAGGTTTCTCTTGTGCTTTCCAAAAACAACAATTTTCACTGTCACTCAAAATTCTGTACCAAATAACAACTGATTAAAACTGGGTATTGCTAAAACCTACCACCTGTGCACTAACGGCCACAGGCAGCCCCAAGCCACCTCAGTCAGATGCCACACACAAGCATTCGGGCTTTTCTCAGACCAAATTAAAAGTTTAAAGCAAAAGAAGACCAAACAAACACTAGATATAAAAACAAAATTTAAAAAATAAAGCAAAAACAACCTCATAGCCCCCTCAGATCAGACATTCTCACTACAAATTAGGCGTGGTTCCCTGAATTTAATCTTCCATGCAAAGGCAATGATTTCCAGAGTAATAAAAATATGGTTTGGCATTGTCAAAACCTCTGGTGCTAGTTTTACTTAAATAAAAACTGGACACTGAGGATGAACTAATACTTGGAAATTTACATGAGATTTCTCCTTCTTCTTCGTGACCTCTAGACTTGTTGTGTAGTCTCTTTGCTCAACTAAAATCACCAGCAGGACCTGGTGGAATGTCAAGCAAGCCGAGGTACTTCAGAAGCAAGAAGAGAAGCTTGTTTTACAGCACCCACCTCCGCCATAGCACAGATCTGCTTGACTGCTGTAACTACCAAGAGCCCTGCAAACTCCTACATTCCAAAATGACAAAACTGAGCTCCCTTTTAAGAGATCAACAGAAATTGGGCAGCTTTACTTTTTTATTCTGAATTTCCACAACTTCTTCCCATGGTATCTCACAGAAGGTGAACGTAAGTGAAGAAACATACATTTATTTTCAAAACTTCATACCAAAGCATGAAAAAAATACACCTGAGAATGAGAATGTCCTTTTCCTCAGAGACATGAATCCGAATGTACAAAGCATATATTAAAGATGGCTTTGTGATGCATGAAATCTCTTCTTCCCACTCCCCTGAGGGAAGTCTTTTGTTTTAATAACTAGATGAACAATTACAGAACCGTTGATCAAAGTGTTTCTATCATAACCGATCATGTTTGATAATTCAAATGGTGCTCATAAGAATGTGAAAGAAAAATCATTTTGTAAGCAAGGGAAACCTTAATAGTTGTCCAAATTTGCCGTTTCCTAGAAAATCAGACACTAAAGTACATGAGGATAGAATATGCTGAAATCAGTTGGAAAACAACTAAAGAGGCGACAACTAACACATAAATAGCTAATGTGGTTTTTCTGGCTCCCTAATGAACCTTTGTTTGAATTTTTAAAAATAAGAAAAGAAGGATAACAATATCTTAATTATAGAATTGAAAAAAAAAAAAACCTTTAAAAACAGCTTGTAAACTATTTCCCTTTTTAGAAACATCTCTCTGAAATATTCAGCATTCTAATGACTTTCTGCAAAGGTGACCCATTAGCTGATGGCTAAGTTTTGGAATGGATGTGGTCAGAATTTCAAGTCCACACTGCAACACAGTGACCAATGTGGTACAACACTGAACCAAATAAAACGAAAGGCAGTTACCCACCCCACCGACACACATATACTCTTTGTGAATTTCAGATCTCTTTTCACTGAATTTGTAGTTAGTTTAAAAACCAAAAGTCAACATGAAATGTGTGCCTGATAAACACCCCTACAAAATAAGCCATGTTAGAATGAGACAATTAGAAAGCCCATTTTTTACTGGAAATAGCCCAGATATGTTAGATGGCAGTCTAAGCTGAAGATTTGGAACTAGTGTTACAGGGTTGTGGATACTAGTTAGAGAACTGCTTAAAAGCTTATATTAAGGCAAATAAAAGCTGATTGCTAGAAAGCAATTATTAAAATGTCTCGTTTATCTAAAGGAGAAAAAGGACTTATTTTTTCCTGGTGCAGCCAGATGTTCTAACTTCGGAACAAATGAGCCTGGTCAATAGCATACAATAACTCCCAAGTCTGTTACTTTGGCCTTGCTAAGCCCACCTGGCTTGGGCATCTTGCAGGGTGACTGACAGAAGGGCAAGGGTGAGATCGGAAACAGACAGGCCACCCTGCCCTCTCCTTCCAAGCCTCTGCCAGCACAAAGACAGACTAGAAGCAAGGATTTTGCAGCTAGTTGACATCTTGGCTCTTCTGTACCTGAAAATAAAAGTAAGTGCTTGTCCTGCCCTTGTGGGTCAAAGAGACCTGCACAATTTCCTTATGGGGGCTTTTCTGGAGGAGAGGGTTCTAAGTACTGTGTCCAGATCTCATACTTTGTAGGCCACATGTAAGGCCTTTCTTCTGGATCTGGTCAACCTGCCAGAGATGGAAGAATTGCATCAGGTTCGTAAGCACAGTGAAAGGCTGGCTCTTGTCCAGGGAGGTCCACTGCTGGCCTGGCTATATGGCCTCGGGGCTTGGTGGCAGTTTGAAGAGTCTGGCTGCGGATACAAGCTTCCTTATGTGTCGCTCCTCTGTGATGCCAGCCTCCTGAAGGCAAGTATGGGACAGGGAAGGCACTTGGCTCAGTGTGCTGAACCCTGCATCAGAGAGGGTGCTGGTGTACATGGGCAGGCCAATGGAGATGAGCCAATCATTCATGGATGCGACACATCCAGGAGACAGGGGTTTCTTGCAGATTTCCGTGAGCCCACCACTTGGGATCTGGATAAAGAAAGCACACAGTATCATGAAGACTTCTTATAGGCCTATGAAGAACAATCCTGAAATATGACACTGCTACATTATTATCAGAAAGTGATAATGCTATGAAATGTCAAAAATCAACACCAGCCTAAAGAAGTCTCAAAAATAAATCTTCAGGGACACGTTGAAGATCTACCAGTTATTTGGATTTAGATCAAATCCCAAGTATGTGTCCTAGGCCTCTAAACTGTAAGCTTTTATATATCCTGCTGTTTCATCTGTTCCGCAAGAGATGGCTACGGTGACTTGCAGAGACAAAGCTGTGTAGTAGTGTGAAAAGGGTACTGATGGGTAGTGTGTTTGTAAAGTAGGTTTCCACTGTATTTTGAAGCTACATGAATAACCACAAAACTAAGCATTTAATTAATGTAATTATGATAAATTTAAAATGCAATCATGTTAAGGGTTGGCTAGGACAAGGAAAAGGGCACTGAAACTTGACTGGAAACACGAAGGGTTCCATCTTTCAGAAAGGTGATTGGTAGCGTGTGTGAAAATCTTTGAGATTTTATACAATCTTGATAAAGCAAACGCTCTTTAAAGAATACATCATCAGATATTACCATGGAAGTCTACAAAGATTTATTAATAAGATACTCTCTGCTATGTTAGTTAAAAGAAAAAGCTGGTGAAAACCTGAATGTTTCAACAACATGGGGTTAGATATACTGCAGGACATTCACCTAACAGAACACACTGAAATACTGGTAACAAGAAAATAATTTTTTTAAGCAACTGTTAAACAGATTTACAATCTGATAAGAGAAAGTAATCAGGTTTCAAAACACATTTACTATTATGCATGTGCACAGAAATGGAGACTTTTTAAACTGAGAAGTAAAAATTGTATATATCTAGGATGCACAGATGACGTTCTGATAAATGTACACTCAACACACACATTAATCTCACGTACTTATCTTTTTTTATGATGGTGAGAACACTTGATGTCTATGCCTTAGTAATTTCAAGTATACAATATATTGTTATTAACTGTACTGATCACATGTTACGACAGATCTCTTGAGCTTATTCTTCCTGTTTACCTAAAATTTTGTGCCCACTACATGTGTTTAAAGAAAAAAAAGTTTTCATCGCGCTGGGATTATGGGTAATTTTCATTCATTTCCTAAAATCCTAACACTCAGAGGCTGAGACAGCCCAGGCTACACAGTGAGACTGTCTCTAAATAAATAAATAAAACTCTAGGGGGTTGGGGTGTCACTGCTTAGTGGTAGAGTACTTGCCTAGCATGTATGAGGCCCTGGGCCTCAGTCCTAGCTCCACAAAATAAAATAATGAAGATAAATCAATCAATCAAAATCTTGGCCTCCTTCCCAGGGCTCTGACGAGCATTTGCTCTTTAGCACTTGTCGGCTGGCCTGCTTATCACTGGGTCTGTAAAGCCAAGCGAGAGACACCCAAAGCACAGAGGGGCTGCTCACCGCCATGCGGTGCTGCTTGCGAAGCAGCTTCACCCGGATCTGGTCCATGTTGGTGGCGATGTCCCTCTCAGGCTGATCTAAGTCCTCCGCGTATCTCTGCACCAGGGCTTCAGGAATCCCACAACGGCCATGCTGCCAGGCGAGAACAGAAATGTGGCATGAAGGGCTGCACTGAATCTTTTCTTTGTCTAAGCTACACCAAACACAAGGCAGGATAACACATTTAGCTACTGGAAAACATAACCGAAAGTTCTCACTGGAAACACATATACGTTCTTGGTCATCAGGACTCATCAGGACGGCTGCTTTAGGGGGAACTCATTTGCACCTTCATCTTCCAAATACTGATAATATCTAGAGAAGTGTTTTGAATCATAATTAAGGCAGAACACAACCATCCTGTATTTTTCAGACCACTGCCTTCACCTCGCTCTACTTGATCATTTTGCAAAATCTAATTCCTCCCATAGTGTTGAAGACGGTCCCCAAAAGTACAGAAGGGGAAACTACTGCTCTACATTCATTGCACTCTTTGCTGGTGTACCACGTCACTGGGCCATGCTCACTACAGAATTGTCCCTATTTTCCCTTTAGAGCAGGCTACTCATGAAATATCTGGGAGGGGCAGGCACAGAAGCAGGGAGAGGCTTTTGGGAGGCATGCATGCTCACAAGATTTTATAACAAGGACTCTCAGGAACAAACTCTGACAGGACATGCACTTCCAGGGGTAAAGTGCAGCTACCTCCAGTATCATGGATTTGTCTTCAAGTCACTTTGGTGGAGGTAGAACTTTTTATTTATTTTTCTTTTTAAATGAAAAATGATTTTTGTTATAGATGTCAATGGTTTTGGTACAATGGGATTTTCTGAAAAATTTTTCCATATCATCTACAGGTAAAACAGAGTGTATTACATCTGAACAAGTTCTGTAATTTCTAATCTATGTTCCCATTTATTGTACTTGCACCTGGCAATCTTCTAAGAGGTGATTTTGCAGTTTTTTAAAATCCAGGTGACCTATAGTGAAATGAGGTGGGGGTGCAAATAATTTCCTGTAGGTCACACACACCAACTATCCTCGGATCTCTCTTGCTCACTAAACCATTCCTTACAGGAACAGGCTCTGGTACCAACAATCTCTCTGCAAAGTACACTTGCTAAAAATTAAACTCCCCCTAGTGAGAGCAAAAGAAAACTGCTAGGCTGAATTTGCACAGTCTGGGGCCTGTGCTCTGGGTTCACCAGCAGGTGAGCACTGTGACTAGATGGACAGAGGCTGCTGGTGGGGTGCCACCATGCTCTCAGCATGGCCCACAAACTTGGGCAGACCTCCCAGGGCAGCAGTGGCCTGCACCTCACCTGGCTGCCTGACTGAGAGAAGCAAAGGCCAGTGAGCGTGGGGTGGAACCTGGGGTCGGATACCTTGTCGGAGTAGGGTTCCTCGGTGAGGTCGATGCCCTCAGCCTGCAGCTTGTTCTCAGTGAGTGTCTCCAGGTCCACGGCCCGGACACAGGACACCTTCCTGCTCAGCACGGGGCCTAGCTTCACGCCGTGCTCCTGCAGACTGGCACTCTCTGGGAGCTCTGAGAGCCAGGGCGGGGGTCTGGGGCTGGATGGGCTGGCCGGGCTGGCTGGCTCCTGGCCCAGGACTGGGAGTGGGGGTGGGGGTGGCTTGGACACCTGTGCCGAGGGACAGTCAGTGGGGCAGGCAGGGCTGGCCTTCTTCATGGGCAGGCAGGGCACATCAGAGCCCATGGGAGCCAGGTGGAGGCCATTGGCCAGACGCTCTCTGCTCTTTTTGGCAGGAACAGGTGGGGGCTGAGAAGGATGTTTTGGCTGTGTCCTTGCCTCGGGGACCCTCTGCTCAGCATCTACCCCGTCTTTGGTGCCCGGGGGGTGGGATGTTCCTTCCAAATCATGTCCTTTCCTGTGCCCCTCGAGAGACGTCCTTGTTAAACTGGGTTTAACTCCGGGAGGCTGAGCCTCGTAGTTTCTGGGCAAACACTGAGGAGGTGACGGACCGCAGGAAGAGGCAGCGATGGGACCGTCCAGTTTCTTAGTAGTCATTTTCTGGGGGTCAGAAAATCTCTTGCTTTGGGTCAGTAGCGATGCATTGTCGGCAGCAGAGCTGTGCCCCGGGGGCTGAGCTTTTGCAGTGGAGGCGAAGGTCTTTAGTGGCACTTCTGGTACAACCCGAGGGGAAGATTCCGTCACCTCGGTAGGCACATCTTTTCCAGCATCAGGCTCTCCTTGAAGGTCATCCAGGGAATGCGATCGGGGCCAAGTTTCCACCGACTCAGGGTCCTCCAGGGTCTCACAGCTCCGACAGATGGAGACCGGGAGGCTTCTTCGGTTTTTACTCAAACTGGTCACACAGGGTACGTCACAGTGCTTGCCGGTGTCCAGGGTGGGACAGTGGCCCAGTCTGCTCTCCTCTCCCTGCTTCCTTGGGTCCACTGACTTCATTAAAGGCAATGTCGGGTAGGTACCCAGCTGACTCCGGTTGAAAGACTTCAAGCTGGACACGGCTGATGACTGGGCAGATAGGAGGCCAGTTTTCTGAGTCTTCCCTGTGAGACAAAGGAATGTTTTACGATCTCATTTTAAAGCAAATCAGTCCAGCTGAAGCACAAAGATGAGCTAGCATAATTGAAATCTCATTGTTGAGTGACGCTAAGGACACAAAAAGACACTGGGTGGTGTCAGTTATTATGGTCTCCTCTTTATTTTTAGAAGAATTCTTAGTTGTATTAAAGGACTCATGGAGACTGAAATTGAATGCACTATTTAAATAGGCTTAATGTCTGTTCCTAGCTGCACTGAGTATACAGAGGGTTCATCGTATGTGTCCTATTTAGAAGACATACCAATGGGATTTCTGTTGGTTGAGTATGGTTTCCCAAGGTCATGGCAGTTTCTGCTGGGTATTGGTGGGGGAGAGGGAGGGGGTGGAGTGGGTGGTAAGGGAGGGGGTGGGGGCAGGGGGGAGAAATGAACCAAGCCTTGTATGCACATATGAATAATAAAAGAAAAAAAAAACAAAAAAACAAAAACAGAAAGGTAGACTGATTTCTTCGAACTGGTTCTATAAATGGTGCCCCTGAATACTCAAACCACAGCTTCCTTGAGGCTGCTCCCTGATAATAAATTTACCCTAGAACAAGTGCCCCACCTTGTTATGAACAGTAAACAAACTGAAGTTAGTACTTTGCCAGAAGCCATCTATAAAATTTTTGTTCAGCCAATTACCTGTCCTGATTCAAATGAGTTGTTAGAATGGTAACTGAATGATTACCCACATACAATCTACCTATTTGGCAACTGTTGACTTTTCT
Organism: Castor canadensis; assembly: GCF_047511655.1. Classification (NCBI taxonomy): domain Eukaryota; kingdom Metazoa; phylum Chordata; class Mammalia; order Rodentia; family Castoridae; genus Castor; species Castor canadensis. Next base: position 17,193,699 of record NC_133386.1, read on the forward strand.
GAACTGCTGCTGCTTCTTGGTAAGTGTTACCAGGAGCCCTGTCCCCGGGCCAGCCACTGTGCTAATCTGTAGGTGCATGTCGTGCGAGTGTGCACACACCCAAGAATTAACTGTCTTTGTTTCATTTTTAGTTAGTAATATGTTCGATGTGTGCTATAACACTAGGTTAATGGCAGAGAGGAATACCCCAGCTAAGAGAATATATGAACCAAGTGATCCTATTACTCTAAACCTATAGAGGAGGGTGAAAAATGGTAAATTGACAGCAGGCTTGGAAGGTACAAAGAAATGGCTGGCTCTAATCTCTGAAAGCTACTGTGTTGTAAGTAAGATTTGCTTCCTAATCTATTGTTTCAGTAAACATTTAAATTTGATATTTTAATGTAGAATTCTGGCATTTACCCATTAAGCAATCTCACCCTTTCAATACAATACAAAAAGCTAGAAGGGGAAATTAGGCTGTAGACGAATTTAATAGGAGGGAGAAGAAAGGTGGGTGGGGCCCAATCAAAAAGGAAATGGTCCCGTGAGGGTAAATGAAAGACATTCTTTGATAAAATCTCTACATGAGGCTGAACAGAAGTGGGAAGAGGAACAGAAAGAAGAAGCCTGGGGCTGGGACCTTACAAGTGGTGTGGCTATCTTCAGCAGGGATTCCGTCCATGATTTCACAGCTTTCTACCAGACTCGCTCTAATTTCAAACTGCTAATAGGAAGTGTATCACATCAAGCATGTTTACAGACCCTACTGATGGATAAGAACAGTGGTCACCTCATTAACACTTCTTCTTTCTTTTTTTTTTGGAGGTATTGGGCCTTGGATTTAGGGTCTCACACATGTCGGGCAATCATTCTACCACTTGAGCTATGCCACCAGATCTTTTTTAGCTTCAGTTATTTTTTGGATAATATCTTGAGATTTTGCCCAAGCCAGCAACTACCTATGCTTCTCACAAAGCTGGGATTAAAAAAGTGAAGCACCATGACTAACTTATTGGTTGAGATGGGGGGGGGGCGGGTCTCACTAACTTTTTGCCTGGGCTGGCCTTGAACTAGGATCCTCCTGATCTCTGACTCCTGAGCAGCTGGGATTACAGAGGTGTGCCACTATGCTTTGCCAGACTTTTTATTAATGATGCCATCCTTTTTGATAAGACACAAATCAACACACTGAATATTTTGCATTTGGCACAGCACAGTCCTGGTCAAATTGTTTTTGCCTCCCTTATGAATAAAAACTTGTCCACCTGCATGTTTCACATGATAAACAGCAAAACAGGCATTGATTTGTAGGTTATTACTTTTTTGTTACATGGGAACCTACTGTTAATACTGACTATGCTGGCTATGCCCCATTTCTCACTAACAGAAGAATCATGAACAGATAGATAGATGCAAAGAGGAAACACCTCTTCGGGGAGCATATCCCATTAATGTTAAAAAATTCTTAAAGTTCCTTTAGCATAAATTTTACAAATAAGGGGCTTTTTTCCCTTAATTCCCAGTATGAATTACACACGTAAGTTTTATTTTTATAGTCTCCTTAGAGAGGAGAGATCCCTGAAGTCACCAGGGATCTTTCTGCTATTCTCCAGCAGGTGCTATCTGTGAATGCAGAGTTGGGATTAATTTACTGAAATGTTTTGACTAGGGAAGGTTATTAGCAGAAAAGAAAAACCATCCAGACCTACATGAAATTTAATGTTTGCTATGATCCTGACCACGGCAACTGAATATTAGAGTTCAGAGGACCTACTACTTTCCCAAACACTCTTGAGTGGCAGGGCTTACGGATTGAATTTTGAGGCCCCTGGGATGCTCATTGCAATGGGGATCAAGGTGTAGACCAGCAGCGTGCTGAAGATGGAAACCTTAGGAGGACCACACAGAGCGATGCACCGTGAAACCAGCACCTCATTGGAGTTTGCAATTGGGCATCCCCTTACCTTGTCTGGATCCTTGTTTTGTTACCCACAGTGATCCTCGTACTATTTTTTACGATGATGCACACTAAGAAACACAATTTATATTTGCCATCCAATACAGACATAGACGTAACTGAAATAAAGATTGTAAGCTGTGTCCTTACTCTGCTTAGCCTCACCTTGTGGAATACATTCTCATACCTTCTTCTCTATTTTGTCTCACTGCCCACGGTGAGAAGCACCCGCAGGTGGAGATAGCTTGCTTTAGTAGGTGTAAATGAATACACCAACACCCGCACTACTGGACGGCTTCTAATGGCAGCTAACAACCCAAACCCAGGCATTTTTCTCTATGGCCTTCAAGTGTTCAGCGAGATCTAGGTCATGGTGGTGGCATGACCCTTTATTACTGTTTCTAATCTTGAAGTAATGGGAATTTGGGGGTTACAACAGGAAACCACAGAGCCACCCACAGTGACATTTAGCCTTCATGACCCATTCTACTTAAGACTGAACTTCGGTTTGGGACAAGCGGGCTTTCTGAAGTTTTGTATCAACTGTTTCTCGGCTGTTAAGACAAGGAAGCCACAAACAGGACACGTGGCCTTCCAGTCACCCTCTCTGGTGGTAATTGCCTCTGGATTCAGGCTGTGCAGCTGGAGTGTTTATGACATGGCTTCTGGTGTGACCCTGATGGATAGGCTACCTGGTAAATTGTTTTCCTTGTGGGCCTAATAGTTCCCAATACTGAACTGCTGGTTGTTACTGCATAAAGAAAAGGGAATAGGGGACACACAATTTAGGTTTTACAACTGCAGATATTTTAGATGGGTTTTATTAAGCTCACACAGCAGCCAGAGGAATAAACACAGAGGCTAACTGGAAACGAGCATGGGGGAAAGGCCAGGAATGAGAAGATGACCACCGGATTCATCACGAACAGAGACCACTAACGCTCTGGAAATCAGGGATTTCAAAGTGGGCTCTGAGAGTCTGTGCTGTGTTACCGTTTTCCAGATTCTCACTGCTTTCGTAGCATCCCGAGTCTCGCGGGGAACATCCACTCAGGCCCTGGCCATCCACAAGCAGCTTCTCTTGGGACCCGGACTGGTCGCTGTTACCTGGAGAAGGTGAACATACAGCATTGAATCAATCATGAGAGGGTGAGAAGCAGAGGCCCCAAAGTCAGCTGGCTCCTAATTCTAGCCTCTGTCACTGCCATGTTTAAGCCTTGAACAAATTATTTCAAAGTAAATGAGCTCAATGAGCTCAAAATGAGCTAATGAAATCAACATTTTTTTTAAAAAAAAAAAGCATCAATCACATGAAAATAGATTTGGAGAGAGAGCACATGGGTTAGAATTTTCACAGGCAGACTGAAGCCTCTGAGGTGAGACGTGCAGAGCGTGGCGCTGGATGGGGGGAGCACTCATGGTCCTCGCTGAGTGACAGCACCATCAACCAGAAGCAGAGTGGACGGATGGCCCTCTCGCAAGGTGGCTTACTTAGGTCATGTGCTTTCCAAGATCTGTGAGACTTGTGCTTCAAGTCATTTATGTCACCAGCTCTCCAAATTTGGGAGCTTATATAAAAATGCCAAATGAACTATACACTGTTAACGTTCTTGGTGACACATGCTGGCTCTTGTATTACATCAGCAAGAAGGCTGGCTGGAGGGGCCCAGGCCCCTGCGATGAGGAGAGGCCTGAAGCAAATCCCCTTGGGTTGGTTGTCTGGAGTGAACGTGAGGACTTCCTTTCCTCTCAGCCTTCTCCCTCTGTCTAGGGCCAGTATTTCTAGTTCCTATACCCAAGGCCATGACAGGGAATGCTCAGGAGCTCCCCCTGACTAAGGGGGATGTCTGTCAAGTTGGACCTGCTTGTTCTGAGGAACCCTCTTAAAGAGAAACATCATAATTTGTCAACTGGATCTCAGCCAAGCTGGGGCGAAAATCAAGAGATGCACCAGACAGGTCTGATGGGGGAATCGGCCGAGAGTGAATCCCAGGGAAAATCACATGGCCTTTTCCCTGCAGGGCACGTATGTAGCCCTGTGTGGGACACTGAGGTTACAAGAGTGCATCTTCATATTATTATGTCGAGGAAGTGCTTAGTCACATAAACAGAAACCAAGAACACATTTTCTACATAAAAAAGCTAGTTGCAATGACAAATGGCTTTATTTTAATTTCTCTTCACCTCCCACTTGTCCACCCCAAACACATACACAAAGAAAAAAGAAATTTATAACCAGAAATATGATGCCTTTTCTCAGGTCATCGAATTAAATGTGAGGACGTGGAGGGCTGCCTGCCATTCCACACATGTACTGTGGTTTTATTGACCTCTCACCACTTCCTGTTTGTACTGCTCACAGGGAAAGCATTCTATCACACAAATTGTGGCAGAGATCATGGCAGAACAAGCCCTTAAATTAGAACTCCAAATTAAGAGTGCTGGTTATTAAATGATTAATGAAAACTTAACAAATTAGAAGCACACGAGCAAATGTTACCCTTTCCATCACCACGACCTGGAACATTCTACAGTGATGACTCATCAAATGGAAGAGCCTGTGGATTTGGAATGGCTTTTATTGTAGCCAGCATGTTATTTAGAAAAATGATAGTTGTAAATGAGGGCTTTGAACTGTCCACTACAACCCAGGAAAAGGAATCGGTGTCATTTGTTCCTGTGGCAATAATTCAGCTTACCAGAGAAGGCAAGCAGACTCCACAATGCTGACCAATGGGAATAAAAGAGAAAATGTGTCCCCTACAGCTGCAGGAAAATGAGTCCTGGTTCATTCTGGACTCCCAGCCTCACCAGACATAGTAGGATACTTTTGTTATAGAGAGGAACAGGATCCCTCCCCACTGCCTGAAAACCATACTCTAACCAACTCCAGCCACACTCTGTCTCCAAAATCATGAGCCAGAAGGGGCTAGAAGTCACTGTCTTCATCAAGGAGGAAAAGAGGTGGGTGCTTCTTGTCTGTACTGCAGGATCCAGCCCCTAACCTCCCACACTTGTTAGTATTAATGCCAAAGTATGAAAGACAAGAAGGAGTATGAACTATGCCAATTTTCATAGCCAAATAAGAGCAAAAGGACCGAAACCTCATTGAGCATGACCTGAACTTGGACCTGAAGGGATTCTACTTGGGCTAAGCTGTTCTTTACCCCCATTCAACCATGCACACACATGTATGCACACTCATGTGCACACGGACACAGGAAGACTATGCTAAGACACTTAGGAGATCTTCAAAGATCAAAAGTAGTTTGATGGGTATACACTGTTTTCGGGAGAGCAGGCACTTCAGGAAGGAAGAAGGGGAGGAAATGGGATTGTAACATTACTTCTTAGGAAAATAAGGATTGAAGCAGATATGGCAAAATGTTAAACTTTAGTTGAATTCAGGAAGTATATGTGTGTATATTTTAGCCATACATTTAAAAATGGTTAAGATGGTAAACATCACATGTGTATTTTACCATAATTAAATTTTTTTTTTTTTAATTAAAGGGAGTCTTCACTTAGGAGACCTGAGAAAGGGCAAGGGAAAGCAATGTGACAAGCAACAGTCTTTCCCAAATAGAACTGGGTCTGAAGGCTGCCTGCCCTTCCCCAAGCATGGGGAGATGCTGGGCAGGTCTGACTTCTAAGCAGTACTGGAAATGTATTTTTCGATATTGGTGGAAGTCCGAGCTAGAAAACTTCAAAATTCCTACATATCTTCAAAGACCTCATTAGATTTCTGTATCTTTCCAGTGATGGAAACCTACCTTGTTCTCTAAGTTATTAGTTACTTAGAGGGAATATTTCATATACAATGAGTGTAACTGTGGTGGATGTGAAGTCTTATAACCCCAGGATCAGTCCAGACCTGACTAATGGGTAACCCCTGAGCCCTGGAAGTATTTGTTTTAGGACCAAGAAAAGGAAATACTACTTTCCGTACAAGAGAAATTCTAAACAATAGACCTGCACAGACCCAAAGAAGATTTATAAAAATCCTTGCTGTTTGTCCAAGTTAGTGTCATGATGGATAAAGACTCTCTCCTACAAAGTGACCTTGGTACAAATCTCAGGATACAATCCTTGGACAATGAGTCTGAGCCACTGTAGCATAAGAATGAGCCCAGTGTCCTTCCTTTTACTCAGCTTTGTTCCTACTACATTTAAATGATAAAGGAAATGTAATGGATTGTATATAATCCATTGTTCTCCTTGGTTGAGAAAGAGCAAAGGAGCTTATATTACAGAGCAGATATAGTTTAGAAGAACAGATGATTTAATATTAATTCATATTAATACATCTGGTCAGCTATTCCCACCACCGTCCATGGTCTTTACACACAACCTGGCCAAAGATCCCATGGTGTCTCTTGAGAGACTCAAATACTATAGATATTAAGTATGAAACACAATTCCCTGCAAATTTATCCCTGAAGGGTACTTGTTTATCTAGGGTTAAGACCTCCATTTAATGGTGTTACTCTGTGTTATCAGTTAACTTAGAGGAAGTCATTTTAAGCAGAAGTGAATTTACTGACACACTTGTTCCCAAGTCTTGTAGGTCTGACACATCCCGTAATGCTCCTCACCTTAAAAGAGGGTTCCAGAACCCCATGAGAGTATTATTAAAAAATGCACTTCATACACCCAAACCTACTCAACACTCTAGTTTAGCCACATGGGGCACTATAGAGTACTGATTGTCACCCTTGTAATCCCAGGGTGATTGGGAGCTGTGACTTGCTGCCTAGCATCATAAGAAAGGATCAGATTGCATACCACCAGGTCAGGAAAAGATCAGGGCTCAAAATCTGAAGAAGAGTTTTTACTGATTGCTTATTGCTTCCACACCATTGGAAAGTCAAAAACTCCTAAACTGGGGAGCATCTGTCACATGTAATTTTTTTTCCCACCATTAACCGTGGTTTGGTGTGTTTTTCAGCAATAGAAATGCTATTAGCTGCTGATATCCAAGCAGAGCACTTGAAAGAAAATGTATTTGAATTCAATAACTGGAAAGGATACTCCCTTCCTGATGAATAATTTCAGGAATAATTCTGATGTCAGATTGAAGAATAAAGAGCAAGATGAGACTAAGTTAATGGAGCAACAGCTAGGATGCATTCAAATAGATTCCATAAAAGCTGCGAACTCACTGAATTCTGTTCACGGGCTATAAAAATAAGCTGCCATTTATTTAAGTTGAGAATTCTCTGCTCTACATATTCAGTTCAGAGACACTTCCTTCTTTAATGGAAACTGATGAATTTTGCTTATTCAGTAACCAACCAACTCAATGAGAAAACAACTCTTTGCTTGCTTTGGGAAATAATGACTCCTTAGCTGGGCAAAGAGCAGTCATTTTTGTGCCCAGATAAAGGTTGCACATCCCAACGGTACCAAGGTGGAGTCTACTGGTTTCTTAAGAAAACTGCATTTCAGTTCTCAGACTCTTGATGTAGCCTTCTCTTGCTCCCATATTCACAGGAATGTTTAAACGGGCAATTTATATGTCTTTGAGCTGTTTGGCATAATACAGAATTGACCATGGCTTTGGAAAGGGCAAGAACAAATCATTACAGCGTCCTAAGTGCATGCTGCTTATAGCTTATGGAAGGCCTACTGGTGACAAAAATGTGGCTGATCTACCAATGACCACTTCTGTGTGTGCAAGTGCTTACTGTCATATTCCTGTAACAGCTCCACCGCTGTCAGGAGAACAGCTCGGTGTTCGGGGTCCCTGATGTTTAATTCATCCAGGTCTTCCTCCTCCAAGAGCTTGAAGGTGTCCAGGTCCTCATATCCATTGAACAGGAAAGTAGGCATGTGCTCCTGTGAGACACAGAAAGAAGACTGACAGTGAGTCAGCAGCCCAGCCGTGGGATTCTCATGCTAATCAAATGATGGGCCATCATTCGTAATATATTCTGTGCCTCCCTGTCCCCCAGCTTAATAGACAGGTAGGGTGTTTTATTAATCATGGGTTAAGAAGAGGCAAATGGCAGACTGTGATGGATCCCACTTGCTGGCATTGTAAGTGCCTAGATATGTATGAACTAATCCCTTTATCATCACACACCCTATAGTAGAGAAGGCGTCTTCTACACTGGTAGGAATAGTGAAAACCCTGAGAATTTCTCAGGAGCAAGGTTTTGCAAGGAAAAGAAAAGAATCTACCACTACAGACCCACCCTCCAAGATGCTGAGATTCGCAGTGAGAGAGAGATGGGAGGAGAGATGCCTCATGCCCTGGGGAGCTGGGTGTAGCAGGGTATCTGGATTTTTGCTTAGGGCCTTTGCAGCAGCAAATTTTGATATAGGGCTTATACTACACGTTCATGCACAGCAGAGGTCAAGGGCAACACTCGAATACTGACAATTATTCTCATAGAACGGTTACTCATCATATTAATGGGCCACTCTTGTTGGATGACACAGACCAATTCCTCCCCTACTAACAGTGCCCTCAGCTGCTCAGTTTAAGAGAAGGAAAAGGCAAGGAGGACTCATGTGACAAGAATAAGAAGTGACTGACTTTCAGGTTAATCCGATCCAGAAGATCTTCTACAGACTTGGGCTGGGGCGGTCTTCCTTTTCTCCTCCTCCTGGTGGGGCGTTTGGGCTTCTCCTCTTCCTCATTTAACACATCCACATAGATGAACTTGAACGTGCCAACTTTGTTGTTCAATAGGCCCATCCAGGTACCCATGGGAGGTTTGCTGATTATATCAATGATGTCTCCTTTCTGTGGCCCACGGAACAAAGATTGTTCCATTAGGTACAATTGTAAGCATGAGCAGTGAAACAGTCAGATGCATGAGTCATGCAGGTATGAAAATGCTTCAAAGGCAGCATGAGGGCCCTGCCAGTCGCCTTTATGAGTGACTGATGTAGGATACCACTGGGAATTTGGCAGAGGCCAAAAGGAGCACTTTTGACTATGCTGGATGCCTTCAGGCCCCTGGTCACAACCCTCTCTTGCTTCTGTAGTGCAGGGCTGGCACACCTGAGCTGTTTCCCATGCTCTCAGCCAGGGTGCCTATCCCTGGCTCTCCGAACAGCCTTCTACCACCCACAGGGCTCCTACTTCCTGAAGAAAGAACCTCTCACCAGTCACAAGCCAATGGCAACCCCTGCTCTGTAACAGCTTCATACATTTTCAGTGCATAAATAGTTTTGTTCCCACACAGGAGGCAGAAATTGCCTTCGGACAGGAGAAAGCACAGAACTTGGGAGTGGAAGGTCATGGACATGTAAGAAAACAGCTGGAGTCAGGTGGCAGGGCCAGTGGTGACTACAGACAGACTGGTACAGACCCTCCTCTTCTGAACAGCTAGCTGGGTCTTGGTTTTGTTTTCACTACAGAGGAGACCAGTGGGTCAGTGTGACTGAGACTCAGTCTAGTCTGCATGGTAACAGTCCAGCATTCAATGGTAGGGAGGAAAGAAACCTTGGGACTTGGGTTACATGACAAGGGGAGAACATATATGGGAGGTATGGGGTTACATGAAAGCATTTGATGTCCCCACTCCAGAGGAATTAATACAGAAACCTTAAAGCAACAGAGGTCAACACAAGAAGGGGATCAGGAACCAGTGTGAAGATCAGTTAGAGATGAATCAACCTGGGTTGAAACACATCTGTACATGAAAGCAATGCTAGCTGTCCTTATCTCAACTAGCAAAAATGCTTTGTCTTTCTTATTATTGCTTATTTCTACTCTTCAACAGAACTGGAGAAAAGCACAGAACAGGTTCTGCCTGAAAGGGAGCGGGGAGGGGGTAGAAGGTAGGGGCAGGGGCAGAAGGGAGAAATGACCCAAACAATGTATGCACATGTGAATAAATGAATAATAATAAAAAAAAGAGACCTTATTAAAAAGGCAAAAGGGCTTAGGTTGGATGCTCCAAGGCCACAGAAAGACCCACCTTGAGCTTGAGCGAGTCTGTGTCATAGGGACTGGGGGTGAAGTCAGTGTGCACCCGGGCACGCCCACAGAAGGGGCCCCGGTAGGGCAGCTCCTCATCGTCACCATCTTCTGACTTGACACTTTCCCTGTTGCTGGCAGAGGAATCGGTGGTACTAACTGTCTGACCACCTGTGCAGGAAAACAGGAGGTAGAAGGGTAAATACAGAATTCCCATGGAGCAAGGCTGAAAGGCACCAATGGCACTGCAGACAAGTAAATGAAGGCGCAAAGAACGGAAGCCAGATCTACGTCAGGACCAGAGCAGGACCCAAGTGTGAGTTCTCTGACTGTTAATTCAAGTTCCTAAGGCACAGGGAACTCAGCATGTTATCCTTAGGACGAGGGAATCATGGCATGAGGAGGCTTCCTGATGGAGAATGCTGTAGGACCAGACCTTTGCCTTTGCATTAGCACTCATGACCTCTCAACATGCGTGCATGGCCTTTCCCGTGCCTTAGAGAGGCCAAGTGACTTGCCCAAGGATAAGAATTTAAAGTGGTGGATTTGAACTTGATCTCTTCCCGGTTACCACTGGCCCTAGAGTATTTGCTCTTATGATATTTTTAATTCTGCCCCCTTCCCCAGTCTGCTGTATTTTATTGGCCATCTTCATGTGTTTTTTTCCCAGTGGTTTACTCTCTTCCATTCTCTAGATCCTTCTTCTGAAATACATTCTCTACATTCCCCATTCAAAATTAATCATCCCCATGTTTAGAGTCGAATAAATATGACTCTAAACCCAGACATTTTGTAGGCCTGACTCTCTAATAGCATCCTAAGAGCAGGGAATTAATCTTACTTTTCAACTTGTTTGAACTTGATGCTCAATAAATGTTTGATTTTAACTACAAAGGAAATCATCTATAATTACAAATCGGACTTACTCATCGAGCTCTGCCCACTCAGTGAGCTCCGAAGACTTTCTACAGATCCTCCAGCTTTGAGCTTAGGTTTGTCCAAGTGTTCAGAGTCTGGCTTTGCTGAGGCAGGGGAGCCAGGCATTCCATCCAGGCCTGAATCCTGAAATGGTTTCAATAAAATCAAGTTTTGTAATTCTCAGCAATTCGGTCTTTGACTTTATTAATCAAATCAGTCTTTATACCCATACTTGATGCTATATCCAACAGTCTCCTCCCTTTTAACCAAGACCCTTGCTTAACTTTAAATGTATGGCCCATTGTATTATTTATTAAGTATTCCAAAAACTAGTTTTCAAATAGATAATCTTGAAATCTCTGGGAGAAAAAAAATCTATCTGCTACATAGACAAAATATTTAGCTAAAGGTTTAGGGACTCAGCATACTCAACCACTCAGTAACAAGCTGGACTTTTGACTACATTATTAATGTAGTATCCAAAAGTACTATCAGAGGATATTTAATCTATTTTGAAGGGGAACGTTTATACTGTTTAAAAAAAAAAAAAAAAAAAAGCATACTTCTTGAAAAACAACTGGCCAGATATTCATGTTTCTATTTCTATAAATCACTGAAATTGGCTAAGTAACTACCAACTAAAGATCCAGATATATGGAAAGTTTTTTAGTTTTTTAGTCTATAACAAAAATTTCATACTCCCAAATCACCTCCACTCCTACAGTGAGAACCGCTGTCACGAATAGAAGACCTGAGGCTTCATTTGAATGTGTGTGGGAGGCTGGTTGGTGCTCAGTGACTGCAACAGGAAGATGCTAGGTGTTTCACTCACCATACTCGCCAGGGGGCAGCAGCTGAGTAAAAATGTGCTCAGCTATTTTTACTGGGTGGATGAAGAAGCATTCTTTATATACTTTTAACAAATAACTAGCTCATATCCAGGGACTTTTGCAGGCTGCAAAATGAGTACAAAAAGTTGCCAAAAGAGAGGGTTTTGAAATCCAGTGGTCACAATTACTTCAAGGCCCAGCTCTCCAGGTGTTTTTATTCCTTCCACCTGTGCAATTTAGACAGAAACTGATCATGTTTCTAGTTATGAATATTTTTCTTTTTGTAGAACTAGTGGGGAAATAGATTCTGTGATATCTTAATGGCTATAGATTGGACCCATTAGCAAGATCTGCCCCTGTGGAAACCTAGAGACTAGTGATGTCCTCTGAGCTCCCTCCTCAGACCTGGTATGTGTTTCTAGGAAATTTCATGCTACCTCTAAAAAGTGTGTTGTCCAATGACATGCTTTCAGGCTGGATCTGGTGATAGACATTTTGTAGCAAGGGTATTTTAGAAAATTCTCCTTTTGTGATCAAATTTACACACTAAATACATTCTTTGATGAATAATCATTTGTTTATGTGACTACCTTTCCCTTTGAATGTAAAAGATAGAGCCTATGTTTTGTATTTCCAGCACCAAACACAGTGCCCAGATACCTGAAGTGTCACCAAATGTGTGCTGGAACACCACCAACAACAGGTGTTGGCGAGGATGCGGGGAAAAAGGAACCCTCTTACACTGTTGGTGGGAATGTAGACTAGTACAACCACTCTGGAAAAAAATTTGGAGGCTACTTAAAAAGCTGGACATCGATCTACCATTTGATCCAGCAATACCACTCTTGGGGATATACCCAAAAGACTGTTACTCCAGAGGCACCTGCACATCCATGTTTATTGCGGCACTATTCACAATAGCCAAGTTATGGAAACAGCCAAAATGTCCCACTACTGACGAATGGATTAAGAAAATGTGGTATCTATACACAATGGAATTTTATGCAGCCATGAAGAAGAACAAAATGTTATCATTCGCTGGTAAATGGATGGAATTGGAGAACATCATTCTGAGTGAGGTTAGCCTGGCTCAAAAAACCAAAAATCGTATGTTCTCCCTCATATGTGCACATTAGATCAAGGGCAAACACAACAATGGGATTGGACTATGAGCACATGATAAAAGCGAGAGCACACAAGGGAGGGGTGAGGATAGGTAAGACACCTAAAAAACTAGCTAGCATTTGTTGCCCTTAACGCAGAGGAACTAAAGCAGATACCTCAAAGCAACTGAGGCCAATAGGAAAAGGGGAACAGGTACTAGAGAAAAGGTTAGATCAAAAAGAATTAACCTAGAAAGTAACACCCACGCACAGGAAATCAATGTGAGTCAATGCCCTGTATAGCTATCCTTATTTCAACCAGCAAAAACTCTTGTTCCTTCCTATTATTGCTTATACTCTCTCTACAACAAGATTAGAAATAAGGGCAAAATAGTTTCTGCTGGGTATTAGGGGGGGGAGAGGGAGGGGGCGGAGTGGGTGGTAAGGGAGGGGGTGGGGGCAGTGGGGAGAAATGAACCAATCCTTGTATGCACATATGAATAATAAAAGAAAAATGAAAAAAAATAAAAAAAATAAAAACACAAAGTCAAGCTTCAAGATCTATTAAAAAAAAAATGTGTGCTAGAATTGAATGTCTGTCTACATAAACAAAGCATGGTACTGGAGCAAGTTAATGCCAAGAGACAGGCAAACTTAGCACCATTCAAAAACTCAAATGGATTAGCTCGGCCTACCCTGGTGTCAGATAGACCCATGGAGATTTCTGCTAGGGAGTTGCGTACCTGCTCAGAGACAGAGCTGCTGCTGTACTTTTTGGACATTCTCTTCCTCATTGTCTCTTTCACTGATTTCACCTTCTTTCCAAGAGAGATGCGGGAGGCAGTGGGTGACTTGATTACTTCTTTGTACACAAAATCTTCTTTACCCTGTGAAACAAAATGTTGTAAATGCCTTCATCACAGAAAAGGAAGCCCAGAAACAGGTTTTGAGATCCAAACTATTCAGATCCTAGGCTCTCAGAAAAATATTAGCATTCTCCAGGATCTTGGAATTTTTCTTATGTTAACTCAGTTCTGTTATTTATCTTTATTTGGCTGAGGGGGAGGGGAGAAAGCTCAGAACTCAGGCCCTTGCCCAAGCACACTACCACTTGAGTCAGGCTTTAGGTTTTTCAAATAGGGTCTCACAGTTTTACCTGGCGCTGGCTTTGGATTTGATCATCCTACCTATGCCCATGAGCCACCATGCTTGACCTGAGTTATTTATCTTTTCAACTAGAAATTAAAATCTACTAAGAGGTTGTTGTTTGTTTATGGTGGAACATGAGTCACTTTTTATTTTATTTAATCTTGGTACATTCTTTTGCAATTCTGTTTTTGTCCACTATTTTTTATTATTTGTTGGTACTGGGGTGGTTGAACTCAGGGTCTCACCCTTGTTGGTAGGCGTGCTACCACTTGAATCTGCTAGTCCTTTTTGCGATGGTTATTTCTGAGAGAGGGTCACACTTTATGTCTGAATCACAGTCCTCCTATTTGTGTTTGTCCACATAGGTGAATGACAGGTGAGTACCACTGTACCGAGCAATTGGTTGAGTTGGGGTATTGTGAACTTTTTGTTGGATTGGCATTGAATCATGATCATCCCAATCTCTGCCTCCCAAGGAGCTAGGATTAAGAGAGCCACCATGCCTGACCTTTTCCACTATCTTAAATATCCAAGAGGACAGCATTTCATCAGTAAAGAGTAATTTATATGAACCAATGTTCAGGTAACCCCACCAGTGTGGGAGGAGGGAGGTACAATGCTACTTAGTCACCCCAGAAAAGCGCTAAGCATACACTGGTAAAAGCCCAGACAGGAAAAGAACAGTATCTGGCTGGTTTTATCACTCTTATGCTCATTGTGGTCAATCCTAAGAGTACATATTCCTTCCCTGAACAAGCTAGGTTAGGGTGGCCATCACTCATTCCATTTTGCATTGAAAAACAAACTTTCCCTTGAGAAGGGGGAGGAAAAAAAATCCTTTTCTCATTTTCTAAAGATTGACTACACAGAATTATTGGTTTATGAGCCAATAAAATCTGATATCCAAATATAACCATTTACATCATCCAGGAAATTCTGCAACACTTCATATCTCACAGATGGATATTTCAGCTGACACATGATCACAGCAACTAGAAAGCATGAAATCCTCATTTTACAGTTTCGTGGCAAAATACATATAAGGGACAAGCAAAACTAGGTAAAACTCACATATACCTTTGGGGCTTCAGGGAGTGGAAGTTGTGTGTCACACTGGTGGCCTGGCCCTAGACCATGATCTAGAAGCAGGTTTGAGGAGGAAGTAACCTTGCCTGGAGGAGCCCAGTTTGTTTTGGCACTACAAAGATGGGCTCATTCTAGGACACCCCACATCAAAAATGCCTATGTTGAGTAGAGGTGTTGGGAGGCCATGTATGGGGCCCACAATCAATAAGACTGGTCATTGAAAATGGCAGCAAATACTCTGGGTTCCCAAAGCAGAGGGCTCCACTGGGTCACACCACGTAGATGCAGTAGTTCTATGCACCTGTAACTAGGTGGAAGACAAGGCTTGTGGACGCAAATGACCAAGACCACAGAAGCCAAACTCATCCGGATGTGTTACCTGAAGAATACTGGAAGCAAAGGCAATGAAGGACCTATGCTACTTTTAGGAGGTGGAGGTCAGAGGAGTGACATTCACTCCATGAACAGTGGAGTATCTTTAAAAGGGAGTTTCTTTTCAAAGAAGCATCACTGAACAAAACCAGCATCAACTCTCAAAGATACCAAATGGAAAAACGATTGTCAACCACACCGCATGAGTCCAAACCTTTCCTCTGGCACCTACTCACCATTGTGTCAGAATTATTAGTGCCAACGTGCAGGGAACGATTTGTCAGGTCAAATCCTCCAAAACTGCAGGTTCTCTGTGGAAAGGCGGGCAAGGCAGGAATAATTATGCTTAAGTTGGCTAGCAGTGCGCACCCCAACACATTTCCCCTCTGCTGGATCACAAATATGTGTACAGGATGAAAGTAGGAAACAAGAAATGATGAGGGAAAAAACATGATTCATGTCCTAAGGAAACTTTACTCACTTTGCACTTTCACAACCACTAGAATTTTCCCTACCACAGGTGTCTAGAATCCCCTTAACATGCAAAAGTCAATTGCTCTTAAAAAAAAAAAAAAAAAAAAAAAACCCAGCCAAAAAACCCTCCACAAATTTACTGTGGTAAGATTCCTTGTCTCTAGCACAGAACTTCCCTTAACATTAATTACTTAGAGTAGTGACAATAAAAGAATATTACTGAGTGGAAATGGAAATGGAAATCCAGGTTTGAAGTCCTGTGCTTGGCCACTGGCAGTAGGCTTTTCTAAAAGACTTTTGTTTTGTTTAGTTTTAAATTGCTGAGAAGGGGGAAAAAGGGTTATGTTTATAAAGGCCCAATCAGGCCAAAAGGATTACTCACTCACTGCCTCCCAGTCCTGGCCAAAAATGCTGATAACTTTCCCATCTAACTGCCCAACTTAATTAATTATAACCCTTTTTCTCACAGCGGATGAAGTTAAGGCACCACATTTACCCAGAAAGAAAAAGACTGATTGAGTGACTGTCTTTGACGATACTCTCTAATTTTAATAGGAAAAAATGCAGATGTTATAAAAATGGGTGAAAATTTTGTCTTTTTGGTTGGTTTCAAGTGTATAGAGCTGCTTATATTTCAGTGATTTTGTATTCCCAGAACTTGGATTGAATTTCCTTTGTTTTTCTAGCAAAAACCACTCAACCACCACTACTGACCACCACCACCCCCCCACAGACCCCAGGCACACTGATTAATTTTTGTTGTAACTAATGATAATCATTTAAAAGTTGAGCAGCAGATTTGGGCTCCAATATTTTGTATTACCTGTTTCTCAGAAATGAACAGAAAATTACAATGCATACCATAAACACTGCATATTTAAAATAAACATACTTTGGACATATATTAATTTGCTACATTGAAAACCTAAGTAGAAGCAACCTGAGAGGTAAATGACTAGGCTCTAGAAATCGCACTTAGGTAGATCCAAGTTCAGGTTCTGTCACTTACTTGCTGTGGGACCACTAGCCAAGTACTCTCTGAACCTTGGGGTCTGCATTAGAGAAATGCTGTCTTCAGCATCTGTTTGAAGACTTTTAGTACACTGCTTGGCATAAAGCAGACACTGAATGAATGCTGGTTTCTCCATTACTTTTCATTATGGCTATGCCGAGAACTTGGTAACTCGTTCTGACAACTGTTATGTTCAAGTCCAGGCTTAGTCAATATTATAAATGTGCAAATGAACGGCTTGAGTTCCATTCCAGGCTTTATAATCCCTAGACCCAATTCTAAAGTCAGAGCATCCCAGGATTGGGTCCCAGTGGGAAAAGTGGCAGTGTTGGCCCAGGGAAGGGCAGGTGAACAGGAACGCCCCGAAGCTGTTATTTTTTTATCTACCATTGTTGCTTCTGTTTTAAATCATCTACTTCTGACTTGTTTTCCAGTGGTTATTTAGACTACTTTTATATCAAATACCAACAGGTAATCTAACTGTTTTTATAGTCAACTTAACTAGACTCATGTCTAGTCTGTAAGAAGAGAAAAATATCTATATATGAAAACACCAAATCACCTAACAGGGAAGTAATATTACAGTCACTTCTCAAGGAAAAGTTTTAATGTTAACTTTCCCTTTCTAACTTACAATGCCAAATGAGTTTTCAGAGTTTTGCAGAGTCAGTTACTTTATTCTAGTTCCTTTCCTGTGACTCAGGGCTTTACAGACACAGTATGGCACCCAGATGCCTGATTACGCTGCCTTTTGCACGTCCCCACTTTAAACAACATCTTCTGCAACACTGGGGCTTAGCACATCATTTCTGATGTATATGAAATAACCAACAAAGAATTTATGTGCAAACTATGACTGCGATAAATTAGAAGCTTATTTAAGTTTTCACAAGCCTGTTGTATGCATTTATGCCTAAACTAAATAGCTTAAAGAATGGGCTGGTTTTCTTAACCATCAACTAAAGCCTTTCCCAGTGATGTATTACAATATCTGGAACTGATTCTTTTTTTTTTTTTTTAATTAATGGAGGTCCAACAAAGATATAAAACTAACATTGCTTGACTGAATCTCCAATTTCTTCTAATAAGATCAAGTAGCTCTCCAAATAGCACTCCTTCAGACAGGAAAATGGATCACAAAAATAGTAAAAGAAAAATAACCAGTCTTTGATTTTGGTAATCTACATAAATGCAGCATAAGTGATTTTTTTTAGCTCATAAATCTGTTGTACAGATAACGATAAACACATTTTAGATAGATGTTGGGGTGAGGACAGAGAGGCAATGGAATGGCCATGCAGTTGGAAACATGTCTGGATTTAAAAATGGACAAAATTTCAAATGTCATGCATGTCTGTTCTCCCAAACAAAAATTGAATGACCAAATAAAAAGCAAGACACATGACCATTGCCGGTGAACACACGGCGTTATCATTTCCCTGAAGTTTCATCAAGCAAATATGGCATTTTTGAGAGACAAAAAGATCAAGGTTGAAGATTAAAGGAAGCCGCATTTTGAGGTAAAATGAAGGAAAATATAGGACAAGAAGAATGGAAAAGAACCTTTTAAATAAAAGAAGCAAAGAAATAGGATTGAGTCTTTAAAAAAAACAAAGGTCTAGGGCTGAGGGTACAGCTCAATGGTACAGCACTTGCTTATCATGCCTGAGGTCCCAGGCTCAATCCTCAGAACTAGAAAAATAAACGAACAAACAAAAATGCCCAAAATCTCTATTGCCAAATTACTTATTTTTACTTACATTTTCTGGATATTTAGAAAATTAAATTTTGTTTTTGTGAATCATACAATTATACTTACAAGCTACGTGTAAATTTCTAATGTAGCACTGAACACGTGTTTTAGCAGGTATTAAAACTGTCCGGTACTGCCTCTAGCTCACAGCATCATAAAAATACCCAGTTCAGACTGAGTCTAGGGACAAAGATTGCACAGCACCCCCTCTAGTGAGGGGGACTTGGTGCTCACAGACAAGCTGGCCCAGATACTCATTCTCACAGTCAGCGAAGAATTAAACACTGGCCCACAATGCTAATTAACACAAATCTCAGAAACACAACTTCTTGAATAACAGTCCTGATAAAGTCATATTATTAATCCGGCAGCAAACGAGAGGCATGTGAGCACCTCAAGTCGCTCAAGCTGGATGAATTCAGTATTGCATGATTTCAACTCGCAGAGTCATGTCATCGATTAACAAGGAAAAGGCTCTGTCCCGTCGAGTTTCACGCCAAAAGGTACAAAGGCAGGTGAACTGGGCACAACAGTTCTGAAGGTTAAACACACAAACAAACAAACACTGAGACTGATACTTTACAAAAGATCTACGGATCAGAGCAGTTCAGAGGCTGAATGAGTGACAAAGAGATTTCTGTTATTTCAAAACAAAAACAACCAACCAAAACTATTGCCAAGATGTAGAAAGAGCCAGAAGAAAAGTTTTTGGAACAGAGTAATAGTACTGGTATTAACAGTGTTGCAAGAATCAGATGAATGTGAAAACACAGAAAATGCAATCTACAAAGAAAGTCAATTTGTGGGAGAATATTTAGAAAGCTCAAGGGCTAGGAAGGACCCAATGATCCTTTCAGAACAGAGGAGGTCATTTTAAGGATGGCATTGACCAATCAGTCTTCATTTTCACAAAAGCAGAACTGGATTGAATGAATTTAAATTACAGTAATCGTCTGGGGAAGAACATCCTATTCACGAGTGTGAAGGAACCCTGGGAAAAGGCAGTGTGGAAGTGTATTCTTCTCTCATGGCTCTTTCAGAACTCTCAAAGGGGCTCCCAGCCAGCAGTGGACCAAGCAAGGTGCCAGAGACGAGCAGTGCCAGCAACTCCTCACTCTGTGCTATTTTAGCTATTGTGTGAGCTAAAAGTTAGGTGGGAATTCCAGGGGACAAAAATATCTCTATTCTGAAGTTCAAAATGAGGCATGCCCTGAACACAAATTTTACTAATCCTTCAGTATTAAAACTGAAAACCATTTTATCATTTGAAAATAAGGACTTTCTTCCTTGCTATCCATGGAAGAATAGGAGAGGACATTACCAAGTGTCAGTTGCTCTGTTTAAAAAGATAATACGTGAGTAAAACAAATGAGCTCTAATTTATGTTTTCCATGTTAGACTTAAGAACTTTCTGCTTGCCCCTACTAATAAAAGAAGTGCATTTCACAGTGTCTTCCAGTTGTCAACTGGTGACTGGTGATGACACACTTTCTGTGAACTCGTTCCTATTGTTTTAATTAACTGAAAGACTAGGTGTCTCTTTTTGAGGGTGAAATGTCCTGTTTTGAATCAACCGCTTTAAGGTAAGTGATGTGATAGCTGGGCATCAGGACAGTCACGCCCAGCAGGTAGCCTGACCCACCCCTGTATCCTAGAAGCCCCTCTGGATCAGCTTCAAGGCTTAGTTTTAATTAAAAATTGAACACTTTCAATGGAGAAGAAAACCAGTGGAAAAGGAGGAGACAGGCCTAGGAAAGGAAGCAGAGTTAGAGGCTGGAGGTGACAGTCAAATGGGCCTGAAGTGATGAGAGGAAGAGAGGGGAGGAAGCCAGCTCCACAGAACAAAGGCCATAATGCTTGACTGCACATCACAGAAATGACAAGGCCGTCCGCACGAGCATCCTTGTGACTCACAGACTTCTGGTGGATTCTCAAGAGAACCCTTTTAGTACAGCGGTCCACTGTCGCAGCCCACTTCCTCTTTGCCTCCTCATCCTCCTCCAGCAGGCACCGCCTCAGGTCCTGCTTCTCAGCCTTGCTCAGGGTCCTGTCTGAGGCAGGCCGCACTAGCTGGGTCAGGTTCAGGTGGCTGTAGAGGCTCCGCTCCACCACGTAGGTGACATTGAACTCGCTGACCGTGCGCCCGCGCCCCCTCCTGCTGGGGAAGCCGCAGCCGCCGCCCCCCTTGGGCTTCTGCCGGGGCAGCTGCAGGTCGCAGGTGGTGCCGTTCACTCCTTTTCTGGAGGGACGCTGGCAGAGAAAAGCTCTGGAACAGGGATAATTAGTATCCGTTTTCTTCAAGCGGATTTGCTTGCGGACACTCTGAACCTCCTCCAGGGACACCAGAAAGTGGTGCCTGCGCCGATGGTTGTCATAGAAGAAAACACCATCTGTACTTACCCCGTGGCTCAGAGACCCGAGCCCCTTCTTCATCTCCCCATCTGTGAGGGATCGGGATACTTTCTGGGCTTTATCTTCCTCTGGATAGGAGAAGAACGTCCCCATCTTCTTGGGGGGCTTAATTAGGCCCCGACTCTCTCCTTTGCTGAAGGTTTTAACCAACTTCCGGCCAGCTCCCCAGGTATCCAGGCTGCTGGATGATGGAGATGTGGTGAGAGAGTCTGAGTCATCTTCAAGAGGTTTCTCTGGGGAGCCATCAAAGAAAAATGGCTTCTTGTGCACTCCAGAGTAAAGGGCAGCCCTTTCATCCAGGACAGGGGAGTTGTCAAACATGTGCTCCTCCCCACCTGGAGGGAAAAGCAACAGTCTCCGGTGAATGTGCCTCCCACACATCTTTCATTACACTCCCTGCCCTGCAAACACAAGCGAGTACACCCAGAAACCAGTGCTCCCCTCTTCACAAACACACCTCCTACTTAAATATGCACATAGTGGAAATAACCGAACTGTGCAAACGTAAGGTTTCAGGTCAGCTTAAGGTAAAAGCTGTGATGTGTTTGCTTCTACTTTCAACAGCTTTGTAGTCCAAACAATTCTCAGGCCTATAAAAAATGCCATGTGCAAAGTCAAAGCCAGTCCTTTCACGATTGGCCTTAGCTTTTCAAGATAATTACCTCCCCACTTGGTAAATGCAATCCTCAGAAGCTAGGAATCAGTCTTTTCCCCCTTCTGAAAGGCCTCACTTTGTGTTGGCTCTGGTGGCTTTTTATAGTCGGAGCGTGATAAATGCCATGTGGCTGACAGTGACTTTTTTTTATTGGTACATATGCCATTTAAGTGATTAAATCTCTAAGAGAATCTGGGTGGGGAAACACCATAAAGAGTTATACTTCCAAATGTGATTGACAAATGGTCTCCAGTTGACAGGACAAACACAAAAAGTTAGGGAACTGGGTGAGCTCAGTCAGATACTGCCATCCATCAGGCCCTGGTGGAAGTAGCGAGGGCATTTAAGGGCCTTGACACGCAAGCAGCTCAGAGTATTCCACTCTGTCTCAAGGATTCCAGCCCATGAAGCTCTCTCTGGAACCCAGTAGCGAGCCAAGCCTTCCGGAGCTCAGTGGAAAGGCCTGGACTTGCTGGCAAGAAAACTGAGTTCTTTTCTGCGTGTGTTATGTGAACAGATGTGAGAGAAGAAGTAGGTCAAGCTGTGGGTGTAGTGATCCCAACTGGCTGTGTCCCCTTAATTTAAGGAAACTTTGGAGCTCTGCAGCTTTCCACCAGCTGAATAGCAAAGAGGAAAAAATACAAAGTTTCTTGGAACAGATGGACAGCATTAAAAGGGGTGCCAGTGCGTGGTTAAATGTCAGAGAGAAAGAAAGAGGGAAGCTCAATGCAGGGGGAGGAAGGTGATGGGAATGGTAGCAGTCCTTTAAGACTCTAAAATTGGCTATCTTTTCTAACTGATGGGAATTACAGCTTCCAATACATGAAGAAAAAGAAACAGCTGCTATGAACTCCAACCTAAAATCAGCCTTATATTCACGCCCAGGAGATGGTGGTGAGGAAAGGAGAGAAGTGGAGGACAGTCATAACTACGTCTAGTTTTGAAATTCACTGCAGAACTGTTCAGGGATTTTTTTAAGGAGAGTTTAAGAGCAGTGTCCAAGGAGCTGGCAGGATATGGCGAGACCACAGGCAGTGCACAAATATCACGGATGCCTCCTGCTCTTTACTCAGGACACCTGTCTAGTAGGTACTGAGACCAAGGGTCCTCATGTGGTTGGAGGTAAATATGGCAACTCTCCTAGAGAGACTCCACTCTCCACTTCCAGGAAGTAGTGTCTGGGCCAAGACTGGAAGTAGAGTCTGGTGGCAGAAACAGAGAACCTCTACATGAAAGCAGTCCATGGTCATGACCTTTGTTCAGCTCAGATGTCCTGGGAATGTGCCAAGACCCTTAGAAGCCACGATGCTGAGGGGTTTCAGGGGTTTCAGTGGGACTGCTCTCAACATTCCAGGGATCTGTCACTCAGCAGTGGTCTGAGAGGGTGTCTTCTGGATTGTGTTTAGGGTTGTCATCAGTGATTCCAACACTTCTGAGTCACATCTGGGTCTGGAACCAGCCAGGGCACGCATGTCTATGACATATGTGGCTCTGTTTTTTGGTTCTAGAAAGGTGGTGGTGGCTGGTAAGGAATTTGGAGGGAAATCTGGTGAATGCCTCCAAAGAGGCTTTATCAGCCTGAGCTGAGACAGACTGTTTGCAGGTGGGCTTTGCTGCTGGTGCCCGGCTTGTGGGTCTGAATGCCCAGCACTGTCCTGGCTTTTTAGGATTTAGAGGGTTACTTCTCCATTCCTCTCATGGACAGGGACAATGATGCTACGGAGGATTGACAAGATAAGTCACTCCATCCTCTTTGGTGTAATTTGCTTCATATGGTGGCCTCTGTCTATCCTATGCAGCTGAGATCAGCACACCCAAGGAAAGGTGATTCTGGCAGGAGGATGGAGGTGACTTAATAGCAAGAACACAGCTTGTATATTCTCTGGATTCCAACCCAGGCTCCTCCTTCACCAGCTCCATGTCCTAGGGCAATTATTGCCTTCTCTCAGCCTCATCAGTAATGATGCCCATCTGTTTTTATCTACTATCCCCAACAAGGTGACTCTCAGAGTAATATTTAATGGAAAGAGACATGCAAAGGTACTTTATAAGCTGAAAAGCATTGCACAGAAGCTGATGATTAGGAATCAGGTAATATGAACTGGTGAGCTGAGGGCAGGAGTGTCACTTCTAGGGACAAGAAGCAGACAATGAACGCAGACATGTGTTAAATACTATCCAGGGCCACTATGCCAGATACAGACCCAAGACTCAAGTTAGGAGGGTTATACTAGGTGAAGAGCTCTAACTGTCCTGGCTTCCAGTGCAGACACAGGATATCCTAGAAGGAGGAGTTAAGGTTGCCAGGATTGAATTCTGGTTGGCTGGCTGGGTGAACTTGAGTAAGTTACTTAGCTTCTTGTGTCTTACTTTCTTCATTTGTGAAAGGATGATGAATAAGGACCTGCCTCTGGTGGGCCCATTCTAGGGATGACCTATTAAAAGGGAATATAAATTCTAAAGTATTTAGGGAAGTGCCTGACTCATAGAATGCTCTCAATAAATGTAACTGTTATTCAGTTACAGCTTAGTATTGGCACAGGCAGGCAGGAAGTCAGGGACAAGATCGAATTTCTAAAGTCCGAGGGCATAGAGAAGAAGGGATCTAGACAACTGAGGTACTCTCTCCAACATACCAGTTCTTTAGCCAATGAGAGTTCTGTTACACAAGGGTTGGAGGGAGTTTGGGGCTAGCAGGGTGTTGTGAGATAGCCCAGAGTGAATATACACACACACCTGGGAGCTCTCCTGTTGATATGGTCAAGTCAGTCAATGGTACCTCAGCTGCCCAACTCATCAGACACTAGAGTGTGAGTTGTAACCCACGCTCTCTAAGTCCATCTTCTACCTGGGAAGCCTAATTCATACTCAGATGAATTCATACCCCGAAGTTCATTCGGTGACTACTTTTAACCTCTTTTGGGTACCTCTTTTGGTATAATGCTTCCTTTTTTTAAAACTAGATCTCTCAGAGATAAGTAACAATTTAATCTGCATAAATATGAAAATTAGGGATGTCTGTATGTTCAAAATGCTACTGTAGTACAGCAGCTGCTCTCAGCCACTTGACTCCTGCATGGGAAGGGCTACTGGTGATGGACTCAGTAACTGGCACTTCACCCATTTTATCTCATTTACAAACAAGACCCAACAATTGGTTTGTCATAGCTGAGATTTGAGTTTAGCAAGTGAGTGTGAGGTTTAGCTTAAAATTGTGCCCTCAAAGCTGAATGCTGGCGATTCCATGTGGTTCTCCCCAACAGGACCAAATGGCACTCTACGTACAGATATCAGAAGACCTGCAGTGATATAAGGAAATTGGAGTATATTCCACAGTGGAAGCCATGGCTGACAGACAGGCATTAAAACATCCCAAAGTAAAATCAACATCGCTCTTTAATGTAAACAGAATTACTGTGCAAGAGACACTCAAATGCAACTCTAGAATTAAAGATAACTCCAACTTTATGAAACTAGCCATAAAGCCGGTCTCTTTGACAACACCCTTTTTGCCTTCTCTCTCCCATTCTTCCACAGTACCCTCCTCCTCATATACTTTTCTAGAATATTTAAGCCAATAAACAATAACACACAATTAGGAAGCATCATGTTAACAAGAAACCCTTATCATTTGCAAGTAAGGAAAAATTCAGTTCCTTACTTATATAGAAAAAAGGGCCTCTAAAATAATAATTTAAAACCTATGTGTTAAAAATTTGAAATTCCTCACAATATAGATGTGACTTTTTTTTTCTTAGAGGCCTACTCGTTCCAGAATTTTTTCCAATTAATTTATTACCATTTTCCAAACAGGAAAATTTTCTGGAGGGTCAGGGTTTGAGACGGGGTCTCATTATGTAGCTGGTTCTGAACTCACAATCCTCCTGTGTCAGCCTCCCAAGGGCTGGGATTATAGGCATTACAGGCCTGTGTCACCATGCCTGGCAACATTACTCTTTTATTTGACCTTTTTGGGGAGAATTTTATAAGATGCTGCAAATACATGCTATATAAAGGGAGTGAATAAGGTTCAGATTTAAACTATCATAATTACAACTCAGTGGTTACTATGCATCATGGAAAGCCCCAGCTGATGGTCTTTTGACATTAGTGCTTCGTCTTCTGAACCAGCAATATAGCTCCTAAAGATCCCTTTAGAATTCAAGGCCCTTAAAGTCCCATTTGAATTGAGCCTTGAGGTTGTTTACTGGAAGAACAAGTCATCCCTTGGGATTTGAAGGGAGATCAAGTGCCTTGATGGTCAGATGTTTGTCTGAGTCCAGTGCATGTGCATCAAATCTGCACTCTACTCACGATGCAAGAACTACAGTCCTCTTTGGAATGGAGGCTTATGTAAGAATTTAGTAGATTTATGTGAAATGGTATGAGCTCATAATTAAAGCTATAACACATCTTGAGAAGATGTCATTGTCACATATTAGTCATTTCCACTGTCTGTCACATTTAAATGATTAAGCACCGGATAAGCTTGATCCCCAGAATCCTTCACTCCCTCAGCCCCGGACATCGCCCTGCTGACGGGCAACCCAGTTCTGTCATCCCTAGCCAGCACTCAATCCATCTCCCAGTTGAATTCATATTCTGTTTCCACTGAAAAACTGAGCCCAAGTAGTTCCTTTTGGAAGAAACAGGATGGAGTTTGCTTTTTT
This sequence comes from Castor canadensis, assembly GCF_047511655.1. Lineage (NCBI taxonomy): Eukaryota > Metazoa > Chordata > Mammalia > Rodentia > Castoridae > Castor > Castor canadensis. The sequence goes on from NC_133386.1 coordinate 17,220,005, forward strand.
ACCTTCAGTGCTGGGCTTTTTCATTTCTTCCACCCTAATTAGTTTCTTTCTGACTCTGCGAGTGGAGTTTACCAGCTTGTGTAACCTCTTAAACTTCACCGACTCCTCGGTCTCATCATCAGATTGTTCTCTTGACTGGCAAAGAAACAGAGGAAAAGTTAATCAGGTAATTGTTCCCGAGCCTTGTCCTTGCGACCGATGCTGCTGGCCTCTCTGCCAGACTAAAAGCTCTGCCACTAAACTTGGGGCACCAGCATAATTACCCAACAAAACCCCACATACCATCTTAAGTTCTAATTCCATGTAGAATTAAGTCCTAGGCACGAAACACACATCCTTGCCCTAGACTGGAGCCTTTGTGTCATCAGACTACTTCCCTGTCTCTTTTAGGACAACCCCGGCAGGACTGTCTCTGAACTGGCCCTATAATTCCAGTTACACTGCTGTGGCTTGGGTCAGGCTCTCTCCTCTGTCTGGCCCATCAGGACTTGCTGTTGAACGTGGTCAACTACTTCTCCAAACCAAAATCTATTGAGTTTGTCCAGTCCTTCCCCGAAAATCAAAAACAGCAGGCAGGAAAGGGGAAGCGATGCAAAAAACCTTCTCCTGTCCCATTTGTGTGGACCGCCTGCCACATCACAACCACCCCTTCCACCTCCCCCAGCTCCTTCTGAAGGCGCACAAGGCGAGTGCGAGGACAGCCCGCATTCCTCCAAGGGAGACAAGGGAAAAAGCTGACCTTTTCAGCCATACAGTACACTCCATATTCCCCAGCATCCCATTCCGTTCTGCAGTGATTCAAGTATGCTCTGGCCCAGCTGTTTTCTCTCAAGTATCAAACATTACAGCGAGAAAAAAAATTCTCCCTCCACAGCAATGACCCAGGCTAAAAACAATCCTTTCCTTGTGAACAAAATGAGGGTTTAGTTTCCAAGTCAGCTCCAACATTCAATATGCAGCTTCCTCTGCAGTATCTGTTCAAAATGTAGAAAAGCAAAAGAAGTTTCCCACTGGCTGAGTGTACTGCACAGGCTGGGTGCTGGGTGCTGGGGTCCCCTTGGGAGTTAGGAGCTTCCACACCCTGTGCAGCTCGTGAGCGAGTCCAACTAATCCGCACATCCTGACACCAGCTTTCTCCCATGTCCTCAAACTAGTTCATGACAGAGCAGAGATGACTCAAACCAGAAACAAAACAACAAACCACATCTCTGAATGCAAGACCAATGTGCAGACTTTTTCTTCCCTGTGAAAAGCTCTCATTAATCCTCATTTTATAGGCAATAAAATAGGTATGGAAGAGTTAGCAGAGAATAGCTCAAAAGAAGAGAGGCAGAGATCTGATTCATTACTTAGGCATAAAAACAGTGCATGTTGCGGGTGCACAAGTATTTCTTGGCACTATGGTGCTCTCTACGGGGATAAACACAACAATTTTCTGGGCTTCTTCTTGCCCTAGAGCTCACAGCATGGAGCCACTGGACTTTTCCCCAGTGACTATGTACAAACCATTCACTCACTAATGATTAATTAGTACAAACCTAGCAGCAAGACATCAAGACAGGGGTACTTCTCAGACTTCCCATCTCTGAAGTGTATCAATATCTACACCCAGTTTCTCTAAAATTCCTGGATGAAATGCAGGATGGGGATTTCAGAATTAGAGCTAACTACTGACTACCTGGTAAAGATGAACGAAAACTGGACCTCAGTGTAATGGAGGAGGGCAGTTGTGTTGGGCAATTAGGCTTGGTGCATTTGACTCAACTGTAAGAGATTAAAATAAAATAGTAAGTGTAGTTTCAAATACATAATGGTACTGTCTGTTTTGAATATCATTTTTACTTGGTTGAATTGTTGATGTGTGATGAAATGATCCGAGTGGTCAACCAGAGGCATGAGATCTTGGTTAACCCACATTCTGGGTAATGGGCACCTGAATAACCCACAGAGCATGGAATTACATGCAAACATTTAAAAACACAGTGCCCTCCCCATGCAGCATGAGCACTGAGTAATTCTCACAGAAGAACCAACTGTATACTACATAGTCTTTAGACAGCCAGTGAGAAAAACCTAAGATATATCTCTAACCCTGACATTATAAAATCTGAAGTCAGGTGAGAATTGAAATAAACACAGGTTGTGATCAAGACAAAGGAAGCTATAATACCAGGTAAAAATGAGTGATACTTTGTACCTAGTTTGTTGGTTGGTGGTAGTGATAGTTTGTATATGTGGAGGAAATAAAGAAGTGAAAAAAATGGGACTTAAAAATTGGTAATACAAAAATCTTACCCTACAAACATCTGTAGGAAAGGTGTGCTGCAGTGAACATTCTGAGGAGAAAGGAAAATAGTGCCACCGGGACAACAGACTGGATGACAAGGTCCCCTCATAAAGTCCTACTCTCCTCTCTCTGCCCAGGTTCACTGAGGTGAAAAATAACACATTCATAATAACAAAAGCAATTATTTAATTGCTTTTACATGCTCCATCTACTTTTTGAGAAACATGAGCAGTTTAGAACTTCGAATTGATGTTATTTTTATTTTCTTAAAACAATGATGGTTTGGGAAGTGTTTGCCATTGACAAACCACAAGCCATGGCAACCAAGAACTTCCTCTGGTTTATCATGCTTTGGACATTAGACAAGTTCAGTGCAGCACAACTTATATGAAGACGAATCTGAGATAAAGTAGAACTCATTCAAGAAATTTATGTGTGTACAATTATATAATTGTATAATTAATATGCATTAATAAAAATGTTGGAAGAGAAGTGTGTGTGTATGTGTCCTTATTAAGTTAAAAAAAAAATTCTTCTCTAGTGAGCCTGGGAGTTTCTTGAGTTCCACAGTGCATCTCAAGGATGCCTTTTATCGATGGAGAGGGGTTCATTTCTCACTTCCTCCTGAGTCCCAAGGAAGAGAGTGGTCAAATATTTGCCTTTAAGAGAGTCTCTCTGGCTGTTTTAACATAAAGATACTATAAAAGGCTGCATTTCTTCTAAACTGAGTAGTAAAGCATAAATTCCTTATGTCCCGTCTCTTTTTTCCAAATACCGTGTGCTACTTCCCAAATGCTAAAAATAGCATATTATGTCTTTTTATTCAGGAAATTCACTACCAGGGAGAGGAGTTTGAGAACTTTTAAAATTAAGAATCATAAAAAAAAGAGTGAATATAATTTTTAAGTTAAAATACTATAAATAGTTTTAAAGAAACCTTCCTATCTGAAGGAAGTTTGCAGAAGATAAAGGATTTCTACATTGCATACAAAACAAATGATTCTACATATAAACTTAGAACTATCACAGAAGAGGTTTTGAGTAAATCAAAGTGTAAAAATAATAGTATATGTTCACACTTATTCAAACAGAAGATGGAATTCCCCCCATCTTGTCCCCCCTGCTTTAGTTGGAGTTCATGAAAGTTTATTAAAATACAGTTTAGTTTGATCATGCTATAAGCGAGAAGGTGACTCAATCAACGGTAAGCCACCCCATCCCAAACCTTCAAGAGAAAAAGGCAACTTCTCCCACCTAAGGATGTGGAAAAGTACCTTTACGATACTGTAAATAGAAACATTTGATTTCTAACCTCCCTCCTGCCGATTTTTCCACCACAAAGCCCATATGGCTCAACTTTTAATTACTTTGGCTAATGCTATATGTAGTAATTCTGTGGTGAATGCTTAAGTGTTTCATTTCTGGTTTCCATAGCAACATTACATCAGATTGCAGACAGCTGGCTCCACAGTTTTAAACCATAACAAATTGACCAAGCCAAGACACAAAACTATAGCTGCTTTAAAGAGATAGCACACCATTCAGCTGCCAGGGCACTGAATGGGGAGCCTGCAGGGCCATTTGGCACGAGCAGGAGGGTGGAGCCTCTTTCCTCCCCAGCTTCTTTTGGAACAAGTGCATCCTTGACACATCTGTGATGTTCTAATGGGAAAGCCACGGAGCCAGCGTGGAGAAGTTTTTATGACACAGCTACATGCAGGATGATCGGAAAAAGGGAACCAAATTAATCACATCTGTAAATATGAAGATTTGTGTGCTGTGCACACTGAAAGCATCCCCTCACTGCTCAATGAAAATCTGTCACTGCTGCCTGCTGCAGATACTGCTATGGACCCCATAGCCAACAGTGCTGACAGCTCTACAAGCAGAATAAGTGCTTTTCAAAAGTCATAGGGTAATGAATTTGCTGGAGAAAAGGTGAAAGCAAACTTGCAAGAAGCAACTAGATGCTTGAGGGACAGCTTGAGACCACACTGAACACAGGTTGCAGGAGCTTCCCAGCTCCAAAGCCACAGAACACTGTCACACTTCACACCAGATCAAGTCACCTTATCTCCCCCTGTCCCCCCAAACTCCCCCTCCCCGTGCCACATAACACTGTAAGATATATAACAACTTCTACCAAGTATTTTTCAATTGCAAATGTACTCGTTTGTGAATATCATACAATGGTCTCTTTTTAAGCCAATCTTAAAAGTGAAGAGGACAATCAGTTGTAAACTTATGAAAACACAATATGCAGCACTGTTTGAATTCCCACGAAAAGAAAAGTCAGCACAACTCACAACTGAGCTCCAACTCACACTCGCTCATTCGCTCGCATCCTCACAATAACTTTTGCTGTCCTCCTCCAGCAGCTCTGCCTGGTTACCGGGTGAGCCCGCCGAGGCAGAAGGCTCGGGGTTCCAAGGCAGGGGAGAAGGGCAAATCTGGAGGACTTTAAGGAGAAGAGAAAGTCGCAAGAGCAACTCCAAAGCTATTTCTTGAAGAGACAGAAAAATTTCCCTTTTGCAGGAAGGCGATGAGCTCCACTTACCGGCTTCGGCATTTAGCAGACGTGCAGGGCAGTTTAGAAAAGCTCTGGTCCCCCTGTCCCCTCCCCAGTCTGAGCGAGGCTCACTCCTGATCCGTCAGCCCTGTGATCTCCAAGTCAGGACCAGGCACTCCTGCGAGCATGGCCTCGGCAGTTACATGATCAGGCAGGCTCCCCCGTCACAGCCGACATCCAAGGACAAGAACGCAGACACACTGGATTCAATTAGCCTCTCTCTGCCTGTGCCCGATTCCCCAGTCGCTCGCTAACTGCAGGACTTGTAAGAAAGGCATAAGTCATCAGCTCTAGCAAATCTATTCACCACAAGGAAAAAAGGGAGTGTTGTGCGTAGCCAACAATCCCTGTTTTCACTAAGGAAGGCTCCCTGACCTCCTGCTGGCCTCCAGTTCCTTAATTACTGTCTATGGAATTCCAGAGAAAGAAAGAGAGAGCACCAGAATCTGAGCAACGACTAACCCTCAAAAGTGACTGAACTTAAAAAAGATCCCCTCGCAGGTAATGCTTCCACACGTTCCCAGAAGGGAGCAGTCTCAATTCAAAATAGACACCTTCCAGGGGCTATTTTCAAAATGACTGAATTAAAACTTGTGATTTTGGTTTTTCTCCTGGAGGTCTCTTCCACCCCCTCCCCTCTTTCTTTCTATTTTAACCATGAGAGTAAACGTAGGTTATTTCCCCTTCACTAAAGCTTCCAAAACTGTCTTCTCAAATTGTCTCTATCCAGGGCAGCTGAGTTCGCTGGCATTCTAGAAACGTCAACACAAGGACAGTGTCACAAGATGATCATTTAATTTTCCCAGAGGTCTCTGGGGAGCACTGAGCACATGCTGTTACTTACATACATCATCAAAACAAGAACAGACTGCAAACCCTTACGAAGTCTCCGTGACGTGGGCTCAGTTCCTTCAGGTGATCAGTCATTTATTCCCACTGCAGTCTGTGCTGCCCAGACCTAGCTGTGTCCCTACTGTGTGGGTCTTCATGCCTTCCACAAGGGACACCATCCAACAGAGAATGAAATAACTGACTAAACAGGGTTCACCAACGAGTGTGAACTTTTATCTCTTCTTAAAATAACTGAAAGGGTTTTTTGGAGGAGGAGGTCCAGAGGGTACCGAAACTGAAAACAAAAAAAGGGGAATTGGAGCCCAAAGCTCCCAAGTGGAAGGTCATGTCTTACTATGCAGAGACCCCAGGTTCTGCAGCAGGTCAAGGGCACACCCTCTCCTTTTTCTAGGCACCTGCTCAGTTCTCTGGCCCAATGGCATTTCATTCCTTGGGCTAGAAGGCTAGAATATCACCAATCCAGACTCCCCACAAAGTCTATTGCCCCAGAAGTGCCTCCTCCCACTCTTTATGGGATTTCCTCTTCTTTCTCCCGCAAGGGTACCACAGCTTCCCTGTCCTGCCCAGTTCCCCATATCATAAACCAATTCTCTCCCACGTTCTCTGGTTTCATAAATTCTCCCTTCCCCACTGTCGTTTCTGAGCCCAGAGGAGTCACCAGCAGTGGCAGGTGCTTTTCCAATGTTGTATTGCGTCTCATGTTTATCACATTTCCAGGTACCATGCAGAGTATTTTCGTGCAACTCCTCATTTTGCAGACAGAAATGGCAGGTGCAGAGTGTGGGTCATTATGGGTTTGCTCTACCTTAACAAGAATTTTCTTCACCAAGACTGACAACCATGCTACAGTGTTATGCTCTAAACCCCCAAGGGCTGTAAGGACAAGTCCTCAGTTGAATTTTCTGGTTACACTGGGAAAACTAATAAATAGGAGGATGAACCCAAGACTTCTGGAGGCAGAGCAACCCGAGATTCATGCCCAAGTCACGTGACTCTAGAGAATTCCCACATGAACTTTGGCATAATGATGTTTATCTTATAATGTCCTTGCTTTCTCAAAATTGTGCGAAGAGGCTCCCCAATGCCTATTTTAGAAGAGACAGGGGTTAACATATATGCCCAAGGCCACACACTCTTCCCAAGTGACATATCTGCTTAACTCCAGAGTCCTGGCTCAGTCTTATCTGCATCCTGACAGCTTGTGTCACCCAGCCCAGGGGTCACCTGTGACTGCAAAGCTATCCTTAACCACGTTCTGTCTATAGCACTTAAAAGATCAGTTTGTATGAATAACAGCAGCACTGTTTGAACTTTAAGTCAGTAATAAATAAGACTGCAAAGGTACAAAGCATTATTGAACTCCAGGTGTTAATTATGTACACACAACTTTGATTATCTTAAAATCATGGCTGGGCTCAGTTGCTTCAGCCTATAATCCTAGTTAGGAGGATTAAGTACAAGGCTAGCCTGGGCAAAACATTTGCAAGATACCATCTCAGACAATGCATGGGTGTAGTGGTACACACCTGTAATCCCAGCTATGCAGAAGAAGCACAAATAGAAAGATTGTCATCCCAGCCAGCCTGGCATAAGGTAAGACCTTGTCTCAAAAATAACCAGCACGAAAAGGGCTGGAGTCATGACTAAGTGGTAGAGCACCTAACAAGTATGAGGCCTTGTCCCTATAAGCACTAAAAAGAGCACCTATAGTCTCACACCATTGTCAGCATTGACACTTACAATACTCTTCCACTTGGATAAATAAAATCGTATCTATGTTGGTGCTGAACAGATAGTTCCTGACTTCCTGACTGAAATGCAAGGAAGATGAATGAATGAATGCGTGCACTGGCACTGGTTGAGAAGGATTGAATTTGCAAGACACTGAGAACAGCAAGGAGTACCATCACAACTAAGCAGCACCCCTGGACTTACAAAGGTTACAACTGAGAAGCCTGGGGTGGGGCTGGGGGGAGCGCCAAGAGAAGTTCAGCAACACAACATTAAGTCAATCGCCATGACTGCACCCAAGAAACACACATCAGGGATTCAGAGCATGGCTGCGGAGACTGGAATATGCTCTAGAGAGTGGGAATGCACTTGTCATGGGTTTGGGAGCATTCCCACGTTCTGAAATGAGCCTAGACCTCCAGTGTTTATGTGGTCCTGAGGTCCCACTTCTTTCTGCCCCTTCTGTCCTTAGATGCTGGTCTCTAGACCAAGAGGAGGTCAACTGATGCTGCTGCCTTATAAACAGCATGTGACACCCAACAAGTCTCCTGCTCTCCTCTTCTCCAAACTGGATTTCGTAATCTCTCCACCATGCCGATCTCCCTCATGGTCCAAGAAGTGACGAATTCACGTTCCCTCCCTACCTTAGAGGCTGGGTATGTTCAAGATTTTCCCAACACCGAGGACTGAGAAGTGTCCAGCCATGGCAGTGGCCTACAGTCACAGTCATCACGTTAATGTGTTGTTCTTTATGTTCACAAAAAATTAGTCTCACTGTGCTTAAGGCAGTGCCTGTCAGTTAAAAATGTGTAACTATATAAAGTATGAAACACACTGGGGTTTTATTTTTCCTTTTTTACAACAAAGAAGTTGGGGAAGGAGACTCATACGCTTAGTAAGAAATATTTTGTTCATTAGGTGGTGACATCATTATATTCTGAAATTGGGAGATTTTTGTCAACATATGGGAAAAAAGATGAGACTCCATTCTCCTCCCAGAGGAATAGTGTAACACTGAAATAATTTCGCTGGCAGCGTCAAGATTAACTGGTTGTCACCAAACTTGAATAAAGAGGAAGAGGAGGAGGAGGAGGAGGAGGAGGAGATAATTACAAAAGACTTTTATTTGGAAAAAGCATATGAAGACTGAGGTACCTATCACTCCCCTAAGGACAAAGGCTTGTCAGCACTTAATTTGCTGAAGAAACCTTAAAAAATTAATGGTGAACCCAAAAGAGCAGCCAGTAGAGGTTACATTCCACAGTGCTCTATTCTACTTCTTAAACCCGTGACTATGCCTTTACTTTTAACCACCCCCAAATAACGTTGCTACTTTCCCCAAAAGGAGGAGGAAGAAAGCTGAAGATTTCAGGAGTCCTACTGCAAAGCTTAAAGGTGACTCAGCACCTAACTGAGCCCACCTTGAATCTACAAGTTCCTCTGAAGATAAGAAAATATCTTTCTTGCTCTGAAATGATGGGGAGGGAGTGTTGGTAGAGGAAACAGGACTGACTATCCTTCTACCTGAAAATCTTAGGGTGATTTTCCTGCCCATAGGTCAGGAAACCAGCTGTTTACAAAAACCAGGCTGAGGTCCCAAAGTTAAGGTAACAAAAATGGTCAGAAAGGCAATCAATAGGTCTACAGGTTCCTCATTAGGAGAGGGGTGGTATGTCCAATGAAGTCTATGGCGTGAGGAACCCTGAAGATTGGGGCAAAACTCCAAGCCCCCTCATTTCCAAGTGCACTGGACTCTCACAACACCCTGTGCCACAGAGAAGGGGTGACTCAGAGCACCACGGCCAAGTAGGACAATTATACATGCACTGGAAGGTCTAGTTTCTGGAGTTGGTGAAGCAGTAAGGCTCCTCGGGGATTGGGTGGTGTTGCAAAGTCACATTACTTTTATGGCATCTCACACTGAATGACTCATGGATCAGGCATGATGACTTCTTGGACAGGGCTGCCAAACAACTTTGTCTAGGCAAACGATGATGTAGCAATAGAGGGGACTGGTGGAGCCAATGACCATGGTGGGAAGGTATGGACAACCAAGTCCCTTCTCTAACCCAAACCAATTCTGCCAGGTCAGCAGGTATCTATCAAAGCTGGGAGCAGGCAGACCTAAGGTCACCATAATTCTCTTTCTGTTTGCAGAGTGAATAATAAGCAAATTTATTTCAAATTCCAAAATGAAGAAATCTAGTCTGAATCCCTATCTTCAAAAAGGTCACCTAATTAGCAAAACTATCAGGTCACAGTTTCAGCTGAACACTGAACTCACTAAATAAACATCAGCACCATCCTCCAAAAACTATTAACTAAAAACTACCAAAAATATGTTCCCAATAACAACAAACAGGAAAGTATATAACCTAATATATTAAAACTTAAAAACTGCATAATTGAAGTTTAAAAAAAAAATTCTGAAGGCCCTCCACATCTTTCCACGTCTTCAAATACCAGGCTGGCAAAAAGCCAAAAAAGTTCTTTCCTCTACATTCTGGGTCAAATGTGCAGGGCAAGAAGTGAGTGTCATCCTTTTAGGAACTAATTATGCAATGCTTTTAGCAGTGCACTATAAAAGTAAATCAATACTGGACCATCAGAAGACGCGGTGTGGTATAAAAAGAGAACGGAGGAGATTTTATTCCAACTCTGTTGAGTTGGAATTTGGTGTATTAAAATAGTGCTTTCCAAATGCCTGCCATTGTCTGATGACTGTAGTTCTGAGAGTTTTGATATCATGGGCAACTGTGAGGACAAGTTGAAACACACTCTAGATGAGCAATGGGTAGCCTGTGACTTCAATGAGTGGCTTAGGATCCACTCCTTGGATCCAGGTTGTTGGATCCTCAGTGTGGATCCTGTTCATGAACTATGAGATTTCCTCATGGCTGAATAAGTAAGATTTGGCAGGAGGGTAAACGACTTAATGAGGAATGGCCATACATAACAATAACTTCGAACAAATGATGGAAATCCTTTCCTACCTCCACCTCCCTGAGGTTACTCCCACGAGCAAAAGAAGAAGCTGCTATTGCAAATCAAAATGCCATTCCCTAACCCAATTTAGATTATATCTGTACTTAGACATAACCAGCCAGCAGGGGAGGTGTGGGACATCCTACCTGGTAGCCATCTGTTAGGATGCCCAAGTAAAGTAACCACTTGTATAGATTAAAAACCACCCATACTTCCAATTACTCCACCCAACAAAAGAAACAACAGACCCATCCGTGTCCAAAACCTATCTTAAGTTAAAAACCCTTTTAAGATAGGCGTCATCAGATCACCTAGCACCTAGATATTTCATCAATGATTATTTTTATTCACACGGCCTTGATATGTTTAGGAGGTTCTGCAGGTGCCACTCTCAACTCCCTGTAACTGTGCAAGCCAGTGAAAAGAGAGATGGACCTGGTTAGTTTGCAAAGAGCCAAACATCTAGTTATTTTGGGGCCTGTCACTCAGCAGGTGGAAGCCACACTGGGCACTCAGTACAACCACCTGTGAGGTCCTAGATCATTTCATTTCAATTAAATGATTACTCCTCTCAAGTACTGCATCCAAGGCCAAACATGCTTGATGAAATCATACCATATCCTTCTCAAGACCCACTTCCACAACCAAACCTTCTGAAACAAAAAGCAAACTGCTTGTGCGTTTGGCTAGAGTGTAACAGAGTGAACATGAACTTTTTCAGTAAGCTGGGTCCGACCATTTTAGCCTGACTACTACTATGTACACTTAGTGGCAAGGGTAGCAGTAGCACTTTTAGTGGAACTCAGCAAATGAGAAGGGCAGAAGATCTTCACCCAGAGTAACAAAGGCAGCCATCACCGGGGATTTGCTACTCAATGCCATTCGTGCTGGCAATACCCTTCAGGGATAGAGTGGGATTGATCGGTTTTCCAGATGAGGAAACAGGCAGAGCTAGCAGGGGGAGCTGGATCAGGGTGTGGTCTGACTCATGACTGAACTCAACCAGCCCCCCTCCTGCCCATGCTGGGTGAATGCCTGATTTCCAGAGGCTGGTAGAGGCAAATGCGCCCTTCTGCTCTTTGTTTCAGCATGGTGCACTGAAAGGACTCACCAAATACACGCCTCAAACTTTGTCCCAGGGAGAAGGCTGGGAACAGGAGGAGGCTATGGGGAATATACAATAGGAAGTAGGGAATAAACGACAGGAAGGGACCTATGCAAGAGCTCACAGTCAGCTTCTATCCAGTGGGAATTTGAAACAAAATTCTTATTTCTCCAAAGCCCTCACTATGTAGGGTTTTCCATTGGATTGACTTTGCTTTGACTGAAGACCTAGGGAATTACGACTTTTACTCTTTTAATAAGAATTTTAATACATCCTTATTTTGCTATCATTTTAGTTTCAAAATTACCATTTTATTAAAACCTTCGGTAATAGTTCTTGCTGCATATTCCCATCCAGCCAAATAAAATGGAAACTCACAGAAATTTTTCATAAAAATCAGAATAATCATTTGAAGGCTTTAAGTTTGTATTAAAAGTCCACAATCAATTAAAAGCTATTTTGTACAAAGTTACATTTAGGAAGATTTAGAAAAGGGTAAATTATTCTGACACAATGTAACACAGCATTGTATAAAGGATCTGAGGAGCTGGGGATGTGACTCAGTTTAGCATGTGCAAAGCCCAGGATTCAAATCCCAACCCAGCAAAGAATTGCTAATCCCTGTCCCAACATAAATGCCCTCTGGTAACTACCGCTAGGCCTTTTTTTACCTTCCTCCTGGTCAGTAGTACAAGTGAAATACCTAAACTCATTTTTTGTGTGAAAAATAAAGAATTAAAGCACATGCCCAGCTATGCTATGTTTAAACTCAGCTCACATAACAGTTAAAACTTCAATGAGTAGAACCATTTTCTACCCATAAATCAAAATGCACCTTGCCAATTAGGATGCTTTTAGGTTGAAAAAAGAGTTATGAAAAATATTCCTGAGGAAAAGAAATACAAAAGAAAAAAGTAAACACCATGGAAAGCAAAAACCCTAATGTACATCTGGCCTCTCTTAAATTTCCTCATCATAAAGCAAAACAATATAAGACAAAAAAAAAAAAAAAAAAGAGTAGAAACAAAGCCAACCATTTTCCTCGGGAAAATGGTTCCTAGACCATCAGCTCTACCACTGTGGTGGATGCTCCACATCATCTATGCACTACCATTCATGGCAGGAAAATAGGAAATCAAATGTATTTCTTAAAATCATGGAATATTTATAGATGAGACATTTTGTGAATTCATTATGGCCTATCATAAAAGTCTGCTTTTGGGTCATATTTCCAGAAATGATGACACCAATGGCACAGGTTCATATTCTCTTTGAACACCTCTGAAATATAAAAATAAAACTTGATTATTATTATTAATATTTCTTTTTTGGTGGTGGTGGGGTCTGAACTCTGGGCCTCAAGCTTGCTAGGCAGGTGCTCTACCACTTGAGCTGCTCCACCAGCCCATGACAAATTTTAACTCATAGATATTGTCTATAAGTTCCCTCTAATAAAACAAACATATTAAAAATAAAGACATTAAGAATAGCCCAATTTGAAGCTGGGTGTGGAGTATGCACCTGTAATTCCAGCTACGCAGAAGGAGCACTTGAGCCCAGGAGCTCAGGATCAGCAGCCTGGGCAACATGGCAAGACCCCGTCTAAAAAACGAAACATACACACACACCAAGTTCAGTGTAGAATAGGAGAGTCTAAAAAGAGCCCTGGATATACATATTAACAGGACACTAACAGGAGTCAAGATGCAGGTGGCTCAGGGCACCTCCAAGTGCTCTCTGTTCTCCCACTGCAGTCAGCACATGAGACTAAATCTTTAACCTTCTCCTTTGTCACAACAGAGATCAGGTCATTTGCTACAGAACCACTGCAAAGCAACCACGTGGGATGCACAGGCTATACACATCCCGGATGCCAATGGCCTTTGAGCTGTTCTAGTTTACACTAAGGCTATGGTGACCTCCCCTTCCAAACCTCAAGCCTGAATCCTGGCAATGCCTGTTACAGAGGCAGATGAAGTGAGTGGGAGAAACCCAAGCCAGGGGCTGCAGGTGCGGCTCAGAGGAAGCATGTGTGCCCAGCTTGCACAAGGCTCTGGGCTCCATCCCCAGTGCTGCAAAAACACCTAAATAAACCTGGCTGCTACAGAGGGGCAAGGTGATGGCTACAACTTTAGAAGGTCCCCAAAAGCTTTAACAAATGCCACCCCATGCATCTTATAAGAGGGGATATTTTAGTTGAGACCTTGAAAGTCCTCCATCAGGGAAACACTGAAAATAGCATTTTGTAAAGGGTGAAAGAAGTGACCACATGCCATTCTGTCTCTCTATTGCCCAAAGTTCTGGACACAGTCCAACCACATGGCTGTCTCACACCTCAAACTAGGTTAGTGGCAATATTTATAGCAGGAATTGAAGACTAGGAAGAGACACACACAGACATAAGGTATTATTATAACACCACAGTCATAACACTCTACCATGCCTTGTATGGTATTTTCCTCCTCTAAGTCTCCATAATGTAAAAGGGATCACTTCTGAGAAGACGACTTACTTTTACTTTTTGAGACAGGATCTCACTATGTGGACCAAGTTGGCCTCAAACTTATGCCTCTGCCTCCCGAGTGCTGAGATTACAGCAGTGTACCACTGCATCAAGCTTAAAGATGACATACCCTACCTACAAAATAACACTTCACAAGCACATTTCAGCACAGTTGCTTCCCCTAGCAAGAAGCTCCAGAAACACAATCCCAACTTTTTCTGGAATACATCTTGCATAAAGTGAAGCAACCAAAGGAGACCAAGATACATGTTTGCTATGGATTGCCCCAGCCCTTGTGCTCTGCTGTCAGCACTGTTGTATTTTCTTTGCAATTATAATAGATACATTACATCTACTTTAAATAATGTAAAAAACATCATACTCAAATTCATATAGTTTGACATCTTTATGGAAAGACTTTTGGTGCAAGCATTTTCATTAGTTCACATGTCTAAGTGGCACACCGCTCACCACTGATACCCATCAGCTCTGTAAAAACATAAGACCAGTTATTTACTAAGACTTACACTGTGGGGAGAAACTACAAAACTCAATGAGACAGAGAGCATAATTTCTTTAAATGTTTTCCTAACAGGAAAGTAGACTGAACCCTCAGATACAATAATGGTAGCATAAAATGACGACTCAAGTTCCCCTGGCAGGATGCAAATGAAAATAAATTAAAATAAACTGAAAGGGAAATATTAAAGTCAAGATTCAGATTTTTAACATGGAATAAAGTTAGATTCTCAACCAAAACCCCTTTTTAAAACTCTGACACTCATGACAGAAGGTCATTATTAATGAAAACCAGCACAGAACAGATGCTCCTTTGGCAAAGAAAAAGCTATTTTTCACTTCCCCTGGTAACTATCTTTAGTACTTTACACTCTTGGCAACTAGGAATGTGCATATGGATTTATTATGAGGCAACACTCGATTAGCTAATAGCAGTTATGGGGGTGGGGAAGCCTATGAAATCAATGCAGATGAAATCCAAAAGCAGGCCAGGCATCAATACAGGCATTGAAGTCTGGTGACAAGGGCCTTATGATCCCTGAAACATTCATGGCCTGGGCATTCCTGACTAGAGCCAGTGGGCTATTTCCATCTCAGTATAGAGAGGAATCGATAGAAAGCTGAAAACTGCCTGACTCATGGCAGCTGAATTACAACACAGTGGGAATTATTTGGAATGGGCTGCCCTGCTAGAGGGGAGCAAGTCCAGAACACAGACAGGGAACAGCTTAGTTGGGGGTGCAAGCTGAATCTTCATAAAACAGAGGAAAGACTGAAGTCAGCAGGTGTAGCCAGGACCATATCCATAGGCTAACACTCAAGTTCAAGCAAATGCCGGGACAACGGTGGCTGGTTGCAGTTCTGAAGAGCATGACCAAGGGCTTGTGGGTATCTGCAGTCAACCAGTGAAATGCCACAAACATTCTGCTTCAGAGGACTCTCCCCATTCATGCGTAGCTATCATCAGCTGTACTTCTCAGTTCACACCTCTCAGTACACAGAGAAGGCACTCTTTAAGAGTTTCTGGAAGACTGTGCCCTCAGTGGAAGGAGCACATGGTATTTCTGGCTCCTTGTTCAATTAGGAAAGGCTGAATTTATTTTTGTGTCATCTATGAAAAGACAGTTTGGTAAGAATAGGGGAAATGTGTACATGGGAACTTGAAGCTGTGTGCACATGTGGGTGGGACTCCAACCTCTCTGTGTCATCAAGGCACAGCCTTGCTCCTTCAACTGCCATCTATCTCTATGCTTGCTACAAAGAAAGGGCTCCGTAAATGTCTCCCGAATGAACTCAGAGAAATGCTCAAGAGGATAAAACATTCAATCCTTTAGAAGAACTCACTTCCTTCTGACACTTCATAGCTAGGTGATGGTTTGGCTTGACGCTATGAAGGAGGTCCAATAAACCAAAACTGAAAAATTCTTTCTTAGCAAGCTGGTACAAAATGCCTACGGTCCTCGAATACTGACTTTTTCCTAAATGAAACCAGGCTTTCCTTGCAGTCTAAGTGCGTGAGGCTTTACCACAGCCCTGTTTCTCTGAATGGACAAAGTCCTCTAACCTCTCCCTGACTCAGCTGCTATTAATCAGGACAGCATACAGTGGGTCTGATACTAAAAGACCCACTATGGACAACTGGGTCTTTGTTTTCTCACTGCAGTTGGGTTTGAATCACATCTGTCCTGATTTACTGTATTTATTCTTCAGGATTCTTTAGGTTCATGATTTAGGTTTATATTATGCTAGTCTTTAAGATTTGGGATAAGAGACCCAAAAAGGCATATTGAAAAGCATGAACATGGTTCTTTTGATTACCTCATAGTCCCAGGGCATAGGGCTGGCTAGCCTATGACACATTTATTATTATAAATGGTAATGTCTTGGTTTCTTTCACACAAAAGCAAACCAGGCAGGGCTTTCAAATTTACAATCCTTTGGCTACAATGGAAATTGGGTGCTTGTTTCAGGAAATCAGGGACAAGAAGGTGGCAAGAAGGTTTTATTTACTTCTGGTGAGCTACCATTTGCTGCAAGACATATGATATGCTTGTTAAGAAGCCAGGGTGAGTGTTCAGATACAAGTTTGTGTATCACACTTTTCAATGTGAGCTGGACACTGAGCTAAGGGCTCACTGGAGAGACAAAGGACACAGCATGCTTGCTCGAGGACCTTGCTACTTGCAAGGAAGCCAACAATATTCTAGAACAGCTGTTTAGGGTTGCTGTATAAACCTAGCACAAAATAGGAAGCAATAATTATGCTTGAGGAGGCTAAGGCAAGTTTTATAGAGGAAGAAGAACTGGGCTTCACCTTGAAGGATGCATAGATTTCCACAGCAGAAGAAATTTGGAAGAAACATTTTGGGTAAAGGAAATTGCATGAGTTGAAGCTCAGGAGTACAAAAGCACAAGGTTTGTTTGGTAATGGAAGCAGGATCCAATGTGGCTGGAATAGAGGGTGTTGGGTGTGGAAATGAAAGATGAGATCAGAGAAAATGATTAAAGCCAGATCACATAGGGCCTTGCGAGTGCCAAGAAGTTTGGAATTTATCTTATAGAAATGGGAAACCATCAGGCTTTTCAAAATTGCAAGATTGCAAGAAAAGAAAAATGTAGAAAGAGACAAATGTAAAAAGATGAGTGGCTGTGTGAGGCATGGACAAGAGACTGAAGACATGGAGGAAGAATGACTTCCAAATTTGAAAGAAGGGAAAGCTTAACGAATAACCAAACAGACATAAAAGCAAAACAAAACAGAACAAAACCCACTACATAATACATGAAAAAGGGTAATCACTCCACTCCCACCCCACGCAGTTTGATGATGGCACAAGTACCATAAATGTCCATTTGAAATTCTGGAGTTTTAATTCCTACAGTTCCTTTGAAACCTTTAGTTCTAAAAGATCTATTTGGATCACATTAAAATAGTATAAATAATAAGAGGCATCTAGATTGCAAAGGAAGAAATTAAACTACCTCTTTTTGCAAAAGACATGATCTTCTATGGAGAAAACCCTAAGATTACACACCTGTGCACACACAGACCATCAGAGCCAATAAACAAATTCTGCAAAGTTATCAGATACAAAGCCAACACAATAAAAATCAGTTGCCTTTTCATACACTAACAATGAACAATCTAAAAAGGAAATTAAGAAAACAACTCCATTTACATGCATCAAAAAGAATTAAAAACTCAAGGATTAACCAAGAAGACCAAGCTTATATACTGAAAACTACAAAACATTACTGAAAGAAATTTTAAAACACATAAGTGGAAAGATACCCAGCATTCATAGACTTAAAAACTTTGTAAAATTCAGATGACAATACTAAGAAGTCTATGTGCAGATTCTATGCAATTTATATAAAAACCTTACTGGCACTTTTTCCTTTTGCAATAATGGAAAAACCCACCCTAAAATTCATATGGAACCTCAAGGGACCCCACAGAGCTAAGATAATCTTTAAACAGAAAGTAAAATTGGAGCACTCATGCTTCCCAATTTCAAAACTTACTACAAAGCTACAGTAATCAAAACAGTACGGTCCTGTAGAATGACAGGGATAGACTAATGGAATCAAATACACAGCCCAGAGAGAAGCTCTCACATATATGGTCAAATAATTTTCGAAAGAGGGTTCTAAGACCATTCAGTGGGGAGAAGAAAGTGTTTCCAACAAATGGTTCTGGAAAAACTGGATTTGCCATGACCAGAAATTGGACCCACACTTTTTATCATGTACCAACATTAACTCAAACTGGGTCAAAGACCTAAACTTAAGAGCTAAAAATTGTAAAACCATGAGCAGAAAACCCAGTGACATATTCATCATATTGGTTTGGACAACGATTTCTTATATGTGACATCAACAGGCAACAAAAGAAAAAATAATACTTGCATCTCAAAACTTAACTCTTCTATATCAAAGACACCTTCAAATGGGTGAAAAAGCAACCCACAGAATGGGAGAAAATATTTACAAATCACATATCTGATAAGGTATTTATAGGTAGACTAAACAAAAAACACAAGAGGGCAAAACACTTAACAGACCTTTCTCCAAACATACAAGCTCAACATCACTAGTCATTAGTGAAATGCAAATCAAAGCCATAAATAACACTTCCCAGCCATTAAGATAACTGCAAGCTTAAAAGGGAAAAACACCAAGTGCTGGTGCCGAGCATTGTTAGCAGGAATGTAAAATGGTGTAGTTACTAGAAAACACACCCAGTGGTTCCTCAAGAAGTTAAGAGAATCACCATGTGATCCAAACAATCAAAATCAGAGACTCAAAGAGAGGCTTGGAGATTAACGTTCACAGCAGCCTCGTTCACGATGGCTAAAGGATTGGCAACCCCAGTGGGGCACAGATAAACGGAAGGTAGCACACGCCCACAGTGCAACCGATCTTACACATCCACAAAACTCAGTAACGTTCTGGCACGGGCTGTACCATCATGAACCTTGCGAACATGGTGTGGCTGAGATAAACCAGACACAGAAGGATAAAATTCCACCTATGAGGTACCTAGAATGGTCAAACGCATACAGTGAGAAAATACAATGGTGGTTTCCAGGGGCTGGGGGGAGGGGAGCATGGGCAGCCATTGTTTAACGGATTCAGAATTCCTGTGTGGAATGATGAAAAACTTTTAGTAGTGGATTCCGATGCTGTTGCCCAGCAATATGACTGTGCTTAATGAAACTGAATTGAACACTTAAAGATGATTAACATGGTAAACTTTTTTGTTATGTATACTTTACCACAACAGAAACACAAAGCCCAAAGCCCCAGCCTGAAAGCATCATTGTGACTGTAGCTGAGCCTCTGTCAGCTGCAGAAGGAAATGCGAAGAACGGTGCAGGGCAGGCTGCGCTGGCACAGGGCAGATGGGCAGAGGCAGGGAACTCACGTTGCAAGTGGATGAGCCGTCAAACATCGGGTAGGAGCCATCCGGCCAGTCGGCGGGGTCCAAGGCAGCGGACTGCCGGCGCTGGGCCTCATACTCCTTGAGCTGTGGCAAAAGGAAATGGAAGGCTGGAGTGGAAATTACAGTCAAACGCTGTCTACCACACGGCACAGAGACCACTCTGGGCATTTCATGCCACTGTTGGTGACTTGGTGCCAGTCAAAGACAAACCTTCCAGAAGTACAGGAAGATAAACAGCTGCCCTGTGGGTTTTCGTCTAAATCAGACTCTTTGTATCTGGTGCTCCAAAAGAACCTTGACTTTTCTCCATCCAACATCCTCCAATAACCAAACTCATCTTTCCCTGGTGAAATTACAGGTTTGAAAACAGGAATCACCCCCCCACATGGAGAAGTCAAAAGCATGAAGTCCCTTTCAGGAGGAGACCGTGAGAGGTGGGGGGAGGGAGGAAGTGGTGCTCTAAGGACATCTCTGTAACACAGGGGGAGGCCAGAAACTGGCTTTTAAAAATGCCTTGCTTTTCTTCTTCGAGACTACTTCACACTACTAGTTCAAGGTTATCACCTCACAAATGTAAAGCAATTTGGGGGAGAAGAATAAGACAACTGAATGTCTTCAGAGATACTCAAAGTCTAAGTTTAGAAAGTAAGTTTTTGATTTTTGAAAAAAGAAAACCAGAAAGGCAAGTAAAATTCTACAGAAAAGCAAGCAAATTTAACTTAACGAAATCAGGTAAGAGCTCTTTCAGAATGGCATAGCTGAGAAAGTCCAGGTGTGATTTTATGAAATGCAGAGAAACTGACCTCTGCTACTAATATGATTAAGTTGTCACTGCATTTAAATCCTACTGTAAGTGGCTTTTAGATCTGAACTTAAGAAATTGATCAAGTTATGTTCCATGAACCAAGCATGTTAAAAATAGAAACAATCTGACAGTCCATGAGATAGTGTCATGACCATCCTCATCACTAGAGCTGTTGGATGTGGCAGAGCCACCAACCACAATGACACGGTCCCTCTAGGAGAAAGCAGCCTCCCCAGTGTCATTTCTGCCCTCCTAGGAAATTCTACAGATACCACACACAGCCCCTTGTGTTTCGGTTCCTCCATTGGAAAGCAGGGAATACTGGATCTGCCTCATTTATCGAGGCTCACGACCAGAATTAAGGGATATAACGCAGCAAGTTCTTAGCACATTGCCTCTGTGCGATAGAGTAACACAGTACTATCATCATCTTTGCTGTTTCAGATCAAAGCACACTCGCTGCTCGCATTAACTCCATGTGTTCAATCTTTCTGCTACTAGGGACACTAATTCTTTTAATCCTGATCATACACTAGGGGCGCTTCCACGGACCTAATCTTCATAGCATACCTATGCTATGCTTCTCCATCTGGATATGCCGTTTCTGAAATACCACAATCGTTCTGTCAGATCAGGAATAGCTGTCAGTAGGAAAATGGGATTACTATGGGGTTATCTAACTCCATCTTTACACTCAACCTTAGCTCCAGCTACTAGAAGTCACTAGTAAGTTTCATCTTTAATTAAAAAAACACACAAATTCCTATCTACGTTTTTTAATCTCTTGAAAACTTTATTTTGGACTTTCACATGAAACAGACACATACTTATCAGACGGATAAATGCATAATATTTAGCAATTAGATAACGTTAAAAAGTAGTCTTTAGTATTAAGATAATATTTATTGGGAGGAAGGACTGTACTAGAGTTTGAACTCAGGGCTTTGTGCTTGCTAAGCAGGTGCTCTACCACTTGGGCCACACCTCCAGTCCTTTTTGCACTGGTTATTTTGGAAATGGGGTCTTCTTTTTGATCAAGCTGGTGATCCTCCTATTTTTTAGGCTACCTGCTGTTGCTAGGATGACAGGCATATCACACCTAGCTTTTTTTCTGTTGAGATGGGGGTCTCTCTCACTTTGCCCTGGCTGGCCTGGAACAGGGATCTTCCCAATCTCAGCCTCCCAGGTAGCTAGGATTACAGGTATGAGCCACTGGTGCCTGGCTAGGATTTATGTTTTTAAGGAAATAAAACTGTTACATCATAGTCATAGATTGTTCTCATTTTCCTTAAGACAATGCTTCCAGTTAAAATTTCAAAGGATGTATTTTTTCTGTAACACGGCTCCATCATTCACTGCTTATCACTGTGCCAAAACAATTACTAATAGTCTTTGTTATTCCAGGCTTAAAATGTGAGTTTATTCAGTATTCTCCTAGCCTCATACCGACACACAAATTAACCTAGCACTTCCCAGTTTTTCACTGGGCTCTCTAGACCTTGCAAAACTAATACAAGAGTTGAATATCTTAAGTTACTATGTATGCCCTTAAAATTAATACCTAGAAATTCATTCTCTTCAAATACTTCTGCAGCTTGCAATGTTATTCACATAGTAGGTCCTTGTAGCCTTTCA
The DNA here is from genome assembly GCF_047511655.1 of Castor canadensis. Classification (NCBI taxonomy): domain Eukaryota; kingdom Metazoa; phylum Chordata; class Mammalia; order Rodentia; family Castoridae; genus Castor; species Castor canadensis. Next base: position 17,241,941 of record NC_133386.1, read on the forward strand.
CTTTGATCTTTATTTCTAACAGATAACTGGATTTTTAGGGATGTGAATCATGGGTGTAGTGGGAAAAACCCATCATCAAGATTAAATTATATGAATGAAATATAGTGGACTATAGTGTCTTGATTTGAGCACAGGCAAGATTTCCCCCAATACAATGGCGTTCAACTCCAAACTTCTCTCCCGATGGTTGTCCTCTAATTATGGATTGGGCTTCGAATCCAGGAGTTCTACCCAGGAGTCTTGAAGGCATGCTGATGTCCTGGTCTGGGGAGTTGGAGCCATTCTCATCACGGTCATTACATGAGGTCTGTCTTAGCATTTCTAGTATACAGCAATCAAGTAAATTCAGATTCTCAAGCTGGTCACATGACAAAGGAAGGAGACTGTCTCTACAGACTGGTTTCTCTTCTAGATAACAATTTCCTTGAAGTATTTTGTCTCTGGTTAAAATGAACCCCAGCTTAGGCTGGGTGCTGGTGGCTCACACCTATAATCCTAGTGACTTGGGAGGCTAAGGTCAGGAGGATCGCAGTTCAAAGCCAGCCCAAGCAAATAGTGTGTGAGGCCCTGTCTTGAAAATACCAACACAAAACAGAGCTGATGCAGTGGCTCGAGTGGTAGAGCACCTACCTAGCAAGCATGAGGCCCTGAGTTCAAATCCCAGTACTGTCCCCAAAAAGGATGTATGTTGGCCTGAGAAGAGCAAATAAACAAGCATCCTTGCTATTTCATCATCTGTCAAAGGGCGCCCATCCTTGTATGCAGATTCTAGTAAACTATGGAGCATGGTGCCATTTTTTGCCCCTGGCCATGTACATTTCTGGATTGCTTTGTAGGTGATATTTTTATTGTGCTCAGTGGCTGCATCTGAAGTGGGCCCACTTCTTCTCATGTGCATTTTCTAAGAATTCAATTGGACTTTTCCCAAAAGCCATGCCCACGGGAAGGAACTGTAGAGAAAATGAATGGGTGCTTTTTGCCCAGTCATCAGCTGCGCCAGGCAGTCAAGGACATAGGAAATAGACAAACCAGGCTAAGAATAAAGGTGCAGGTGATCAGCAGCATGGACAGGAGGCTGTCACCTGTCACCTGCCCCAGCACCAATCTGCCTATCTGCAGTAAGTCTGGCAATACTATCTCTGTTACTGTTACCAATGAGTCTGCCGGAGACCCTGGAGGTTAAGTTAATATCACTTTTCCAAATCTGCAGACACAAAGAAGCCCGCAGATGGGTGTTCCAGGGCTGTCCCAGTCCCCAAGTGTCTGTCCTACTAAACCCTCTACTCACATAAGTGCTTCTTCTTACAATATTATCTTAGAACACCTGATTCTAAGTTACTGAGGCTTAGAGTCAGGTATACTAAAGTAAACTAAGCACGTCGTTGCTGTTTCAAGGTTTCAGACCTAAGATTCCATTAGTGGCTGCTTTGGCTTCAGTGTTTATCCTCTCCAAACCTCATGTTGAACTTAATTGTAGGGACAGTGTTAGGAGGTGGGGCTTAGAGTTCGGGAGGTGTCAGGGCCATAAAGACTCTGTGGCCAAGGGCAGGACTAATGAAAGAGTGAGTTCAGCCTCTTTTTCCCTCTTGGTCCTTCTGTCATGTGAATCTTCCTCCCCTCCAGAGAACGGGATGTGTAAGGTGCCATCTTGGATAAGAGCACAGCCTCCCCCAACAACAAACCTGTTAGCATCTTGACACTGGACTTCTCAGCCTTCAGAACTGTGAGCAATAAATTTCTGTGCTTTAAAAATCCCCCCCGGTCTGCTGTATTCTGCTATAGCACCACCAAATGGACTAACACACAGGCAAAGTCATAACTCATTCAATGACTCCCCAGTGATCTGAAGGTTTTCAGTCATTTCTAACCCTGGCTATTATTTATGACTTGTCTGCAATACAGAACCAACTGTTCAAGGTTGAAAAGAATCAAATCAGTTCACTGATTAACAGCAAAGCAGAAAACATTCTTTTTTTGTTGTTCGGTGGTGCTGGGGTTTGAACTCAGGGCCTGTTTGTTTAGGCAGGTGCTCTACCACTCAAGCCATGCTCCAGCCCTTCTTGCTTTAGTATATATTGTTGTTGTTGTTAGGGGCTTGTATTTATTCTGGGCCAGCCTGCACCATGATCTCTTATTTACACATCCCATGTAGCTGGGATGACAGGTGCATGCCACCACGTCTGGGTTTTACTGGTTGAAGTGGGGTCCCATGAACTCTTCTACCCAGGCTGGCCTAAACATAGATACTCTTGAGCTCTGCTTCCTGAGTAGCTGGGATTGCAGGCATGAGCCACCATTCCGCCTAAGAAATATCTTAATGTGAAAGATAAACTAGGCTTCTGTTTATGCCTACTTTAGCTTAGTGAGGAAAAAAAAGATGTAATAAACTGCAACTCATATTACCGAGGAAAGTAAACTTTTAAGGTATACCTGACATCTTAGAACTCATGTCTATAATGTTTTTAATATATTTAATTTTAATTTTTCCACTGTTTACATTCTTTCATCAATTTTTTTCAAAAGGCTTTTGAATTTTGTAATGGTGTTCAGAGGGTCGTTTTCCACATTAAAGTGATCCACAATCAAAAGCAATTGCCATTCATTGATTCATGCATTCGCTCACCAAATAAGGAAGTTTCACCTCCAGAGGTGGTATGCTTGTATCAAGTAAATGGAATGGAATATTTTATCTGACAATGTGGGTACCTGATAACCACCATAATATCATCAAAACAAGGTACAGTCCTTGTCAAGCATGTGGGAGGCCCTGGGTTGAATCTCCAGCCCCATGACCCAAGGCTTTATGTATTATATTTCTGTACCTTCTGCTGCTCCCAATCATTTTTAAATGTGAGGGGCCAGACAGCCACAAACGAAAGCCACATGTCTGCACTCTTACCCTGGCAAGCGCTTCTTCAATGGTGATCATCTTTTCTTTTACCATCATCATTAGCTGAATCCGCTCCTCATCACTCATTGTTATCTCGCTCGCAACGTAACCGACATCTTCTCCTGGAGATGGAGGACCAAGGACAGCAGGGATGAAACAAGAGGCGAAACAGACTGCTAGTCCTGGAAGTCTGTTATCAGGGTGAAGGAAGGATATTCTTGGGGCCCTGTCTACCTTGGATGTTATAGATGGAACAAGAGGAAGCAGAGACAAGCTACTTCTTGGGAAGCCCATAAGCACTGGGAAAAAGGCTCCAAGAACACGTGGATGTTATCATAGAAGCAAATCCTTCAAAATGGCCAGAACTTTTGAGATGGGGCATCTAAAAGACAGCTGACAGAGAGGGAGGTGTTTGTTATAGGAAGTACACAGCACCCAACTAGAAGTGACAAGCACCCCAAGACTCCTTTGGCCAAGAGCTCTTTGTAGCTTCCCATTTGAAATGAGAACATGTTTACAAGTTGGAGAGAAGCCTCTGCCATGATAGATGGAGGTCAGCACACAGAGCAACCCTGCAACCTGGGGCACCTCTCAGGATAAAGACAAAAAATAAAACCATAGATATAGAAAGATACTACAGATGTCTACATCTGGAAGTACTGATGTCATAGATAGGTCTCTGCACTATGAGGGAAAATCAGCTTCCACCTCAGAACCAAAGGCAGCCAGCACCACAAAGGACAAGAAACCCTGACTAGGTTCCTTCTAGAGCTTTCTCCTGCAAAACAAATATACTGCCATTGTCTCTAATACACATGAGCACTGTTGGCCAGTTATGCCTTTGGTCAGTGTATGGGAAGGACATCAGTGACGGTGGCCTAACATGTAGACCAGGAAGAAACTGACAGTGTAGCCCCTCCCCTTTCTCCTCTGCCCCATCTTTCTCAGACACACTATGCTAGCATCTAGTGTCATCAGGATCTCAGTCATGGCACTTCGTTTGTCCTTGACGCGTGGGCACAGAGCGAGACTAGCTATGGACTTGTAGGAACCCACAGCAGGCAGAGCTTACCTTGGAATTAATGTTCCTTTGTTTGAACATCTCATTTGCATTTTGTAATCAATCAATTTTGCAATCAATCAAAAACACCCCTCAAGTTCCCTTGGACATTCACTCACTCAGACAGGAAGAGTGACAGGGTGTGCTGGGTACAGACTACAGCCTGCTTGATTGATTCTTCTTAATATCGTGTCCCCTCTATTTATTAGAAGAAGAGGTGATGGGGAGTTGTTTGGATTTTTAATGAACCCTCATGAGCTGATGATCTACTGGCTCTCTCTCTCTCTCTCTTTCTTTGTTCCCCCACCCCTCCTTTCTCTGAATAAGGTTTCATTAGAATCCAAACTTTATTCTTAACTACAGATGATCCCTTTTCCAAAGTTATTGTCCAACAATAACTTCTTGAAATGAGAACAACTGAGGAAAGTAGCCATGGTTGAGTGGCGCCCAGAAGCCCAGCTGTGCAGCTGGAGTGTGTAGTGTCCACATCCACTATTCTCATTTCTGTGTGTGCAGTGGTGGTGACAGTGGTGGTAAGTGGAGGGGCATTCTGAGCGGGAGAGGACCTATTACTTTGTAAAGGAAAACAAGAGGTATCACTGGTGAGCAATAAAACAATTTTCATTTATTGATAACCTTACTGAGCCAGACTGGAATGTGGAAGTGGATTTGTTCTGGTTTCCTCTGTGAATACTGAGGAAACATAAATTACATAACCAGGCCTCAAAGGACGACATATTTACTCACTATCTAAACAACAACAAAGGCACAGCCTGGAGCAGAGCAGGACTCCTTCACAAAGCAGCCTGGACAAATTCCCATGATGTCAGACTATTCAAGGGTTTCTAGGGGCAACAACCTCATCGCTATCACTGACACAGCAGCGTCAAAAGTTCAGAGGAACGCAGAGGTTCTAAGTGGGAGTGTGGACAAGAGAATCCAAAACTAACAAATACGAAGGCTTCCTTGACCCTTTGAGGTTAGATTTTGGCAAGTGTAAGAGTAAAGATGTTCCTGAGAACACAAAAGACTTGGTCTTTGGTGTCAGATCTAGGAGAAGAAAGAATTGCTAACTCTTTTCCACTCTGTTTTTCAGATTTGGACAAAGTCTAAAAAGTAATGAGAGGAATGTCAGAAAGTTGACCGTGCAATGAGTCACTCTAACTTTCAGGATCTATTTACATTAGGGGCACAGCCTTCTTAACATTAGGGCACTAAAAGGACCTACTGTCAGCTGGCTGTCTCACGGTACCTTTTGAAGTCTGTCTCATTATTCCTTTTTGGTTCTTTCGGAAGTTCTGCCAGAAATACTTATTTTTCTTCTTCCAATCTCCTTTTCCTTTAAAAAAAATAATAAAATAAAAGACACAAGCAATAAATTCATTGGTAACAAAAGCAGCCTCTTCCTTATAATTTCAAAGCTTGAAAAATACTGTGATTTCACAAAAGATGGTTTTTCTCTTTTAGTTTGTGAAAGACTGAGAAATGCCTATACAGTTCTTTAAAAGAAATGCAAATTTCCTAGTAGCAAGAAATGGAGCAGTGGGGTTAGGAAGAGGAATAAGGAAACATCAGAAGGGCAGGCAGAGCATGCAAGCTAGGATTCACTTTGATGTTTGCTTAACCAGTGTGCCTCATTCTGCCTCATCTTGTGGTCTATTTTCTTCTTTGGTCTTAGCCACAATTATTCCCACTGTACCATAGAGGCTCCTTTAAGAAGTTAAAACTGTGTTCTGTTGTTTTGCCTGTTGTTCATGTACCCTTGATTTATTTCTGTTTTTCCAGATTTAATGAAGAGAACAGAGTGGCTGGTCTGCCTTGTGCCCTACCGGTTGACATGGCTGGTTCTGGAGGTCTGGGGAGACTGACCTGCCGTGTGTCACTGTGTGTAAGGTTTGCATGGGTCTAGCTATGGAACTGGTGTGAGGTTTGCATGGATCTAGCTATGACATAGGTGGGGTCTGACTCCCACCTCTCTGGCATGCAGACTACCTGGTGACCTTCCTACAGATTAGCCAGGGCACAAAAATAAGAAAAACAGACTGCAGTCAGTGGTGACATCTTCCAACTCAGTCTCTCTCTAACTTCCTATCCTTCCCAGACTATTTCGGGTGACTTGGAAATGAAAACAAATTCTTTTCCATAGATAGACATTAAGTATTTGGTAGGGTTCCGATACCTTTCTAAAAAGCGGAAGGGGAGAGCAAAGGGCACGGGGGAGCAAATCTTTATTCTGTAAAAATAACAGACAGCAGCAGCACCCACAGCTGCTACATGCTGATGTGGCACACACAGCACAGCAGCTCTGTCCCTGTTTGGTGCCTGTCTGCTTGCTCCACGGCCACTGGAAACAAAGCCCAGCAAAGTGGAGGGTTTCCACAGTCTAGACTGGTGGTGCCAAGCAATGTGGCATGGTGTAGACATGTGGGAACCCAGTCCCGCCCAGGCTAGCACGGTGTCATCTGTCAACACAGGATGCCCTCATTTAAGGTCTGACAAGCCCAGAGCCAGGGGGATGAAATCAGAGCCTCCAGCCCCAGGCTTCCTGTGCGCTCCATCCTGAAGGTCAGCTGCGCCATGTCTGTGCCACTAGGGCTAAACATAAAGCAAATTCCAGCTAGCAAGGGTTAAGGCAGACTGACCGTCACTTACTCAGCATTTCTATTGGGCAGTTTGGGAGTCTAATGTATTTCCTTGACTGTAAACCGTATTTCTCCTCTTCTCCTGTTCTCATGCTTCTAAACTGGAGATGCGACCTTATCATAATAAGACTGACTCTAATAATAATAATAATAATAATAATAATAACAATAGGTACCATCAAGTCAGCACTTACTGTAGCCCAGCACTGTGCTATCTAATGGCAGATCTCATCTAAGACTCGCTTACTGTGGTGGAGAAACTGCCAAGCAAGTGTAAGGCCCTGAGTTCAAACCCCAGTACAATCAGCTTCCTGAGTGCTGGGATTACAGGCATGTACCATCACACCCAGCACTACTTGTCTGATCTATTATTGTTCCCACTTAGGAGATGAGAAAACCAAGGCTTGGAAAGGCAAATGACTTGCCCAAGGTCACAACGACTGAGTTGGCAGAGTCGATTCAAGCCCTGTTGCCTGATTTAAGCACTTATGTTCCTAATCACTTATCACCCACCACCCTCTGGCCTTTACTATATCAAAAGGGCATTTTTTTTTAAATAATTAAGGATACATCAAATATATCATGTCTTAACTGCATACTCTTTGAACTAAAAATTCCAAATTGTAGGGCGCATCCTAAGGATATTATAAGGGACAGAGACTCAGTATTTTTGTGGCAGCATCATTTGTTTGTGATAAAGAAAGAAAACCAGAAACAACTTAAATGTCCAGTAATGAAGAGATTGGTTAATTAAATGCTGACACATGCACTAAGATGCAGACTTAAGCCTTTTACTGTAAAGAACACTAAACCATGTGGAAATGCTCGTAACATATTCCATTTTTAAAAATTATAAAGTAGTATGTGGAATACGATCCCATCCACTTATATTTTTAAAAAGAGAGGAGAAATCTATGCATCAAAACTTTAACAGTGTTTATTTCTGTGTGGAAGGATTCTTGGTGACTTCTGTATTTTGACATGTCTGTGTTTTCTATAAAATATAAAAAGAAAATAATTAAATAATTGAGCCAAACAGTGATACTGACCTACAGAGCTGTCTTCTGAGTTCGATTTACGGAGAGGGTGTCTAGAAAAGAGAAAAACAAGTGAGATTACCAGGGGTCTTGTTCATGGGAGAACCAAAGTCTTCTGAACTAGTTTGACCCAATACTACTTAACCGAGGCAGGGAAACCTATAGGGTCTTTATCACTGGTCTTTCCCACCCATCTGTTGAATTCCTAGAAACAGACTGAGGTGCCATTTGTCAACAACTCATGCATACTAAATGAAGAGGACAGGTTTCACTACGTGGTCACTGAAGTGGCTTTCACTTCTGTGAACCACTGACTACAAGTCAAATTACTGCCACTGAGCAATCTCTTGCATGAGCGGAAAAAGAGAAAGCACATAATAATAGAAGTAAAAACATCAGCACAAAGGACACTTGTGCTAGCAGGTGAGTCACGTGGCCAGGTTTAGAAAAAATCAGGTGTGGGTAGCTGGAGCATGGGCGATGAGATCAACAGGAGACTGGATGCCCAAACAGATGGGGCAGCCAGGATGGAGCTCTGGAGCTGGTTGCTGCCAACTGTAAATGCAAGGTCCATCCTGCCAGCTCTTCAAGGTCAAAGACGAGTTAATTAACACATGTCAGGACACCAGATTTGGACGCACACCTCACCCTTTACCCTGGTTGCCAGTTTGAGATGATGAATACAGTGAACCAGAGGAACCTGGAGGATATACACAGCCTAAAAACTAGTCAGTTCAGCATTTCTCTAGTAAATACTTAAATACTGACATAAAGCAAAAAGGCAGGAAAAGCAAGGAAAATTAACTTTGGTTGTCCCAAAAAGGGAAGGCTAGAGACTGGAGTGAAATACTTTACTTGGTGAGTTCAAAGCCCAGAAGGTAAGTTCAATATCCTTGGGCTTGCAAGATTTAAATTCTAGATTTGAATTCCCTTTTCTACCATGCTGCCAACACAGAAAATGTAAGGAAATTTACCTGATCATCAAATTTTGCCAAAACGTAGCTCTAGGACTGACTTTCCTTCCTCCTATCCATGCCAAAATGAAAGGGCTTAAACACATAAGTACCTGAAAGGCTTTTAAGGTTGGATACCCAAACAGAGGAGCAGTCAGTACAGAGTTTTCAAATTTTAGATCATTCAGCCAACATGTATGTAGTGAATGATATCACAAGTAAGGTACAAGGATGAATATGAAGAAATCTGACCCACAGGTTAGGGGTTAGGGAAGGGGAGGAGGATACATACAAAAGATGAAGACGGAGTATAATTGTTATTCTTGACTGTCACCTTGATTGAGAATTGTCTAGGAGATTGGTAAAGCACGCTTCTGAAAGTGTCTTCTGAGGGTGGTTCCAGAGTAGGTTTTACTAAGGGAAGAAGGCCTGCCCTGAATGTGAGTGATACCTTTGAACACACTGGGGACCAGATGAAATAAAAGGGAAAGGAGGAGGCCTGCTAACCTGGGTGCTCTCTTTCTGCTTCCTGGCCACCTGGAAGTATATAGCCTACTCTGCATATGCTCTGACCAGCACGATTGTCTGCCTCACCTCAGGCCCAAAGCAACAAACCCAGCCTGCCATGGACTGAAACCAGAAGCCAAGATTAATCCCTTAAGGTGTCTTCTTTTCGGTATCTGTCACAGTGATGAAAAGTCTCACTAACAAGGAGAGAAGGAGGGAGGAGAGGAGAAAGAATAAAAGGAGATAAGGGAGGAGGAGAGGCAGAAACAGCAGACACAGGGCTACAGGGGAATTTTGGGCAAAACAAAAAGGTAGCAGAAAGTGAGCAGTTGGCTACATGGCTAGAGATTAAGGCAGGAAATCCCTCAAAGAGAAATGTTTAAACTCAAAAATCTCACTCTGTTACATTTTGAACACAGTCATGGTATGAGCCCATCTCACTTCAATGGGTCATGACTCCCAGAAAGTGTAGGTGACCACTTAAAGCACAGGAAGTCCCACACTGAGTTTTATACTTGCTCTAAGGACTATGAAAGTACTGACCTAATTGTTAAAGACCAAGTATATCAGACATCCCAGGCTCTGGATAAAACCGGTTCACAATGTGATAAGTTAGAAATATGCATAAATGTTTACTTTTTTTGAAAGAAATATTTTCATGGGAAAATGGTCTTCAGAAACATTTCTTTAGTCCTTTGATGATTTAGAATAATAAAATCTATCGTGTTGTGAGGAATTTTCCCTACCATTTAATTTAAGTCCCAAATTTGACAGTGAATTGTGGTCACCAGCAGTTAAGGAAGTGACCTGAGGTTCCAAAGCTTGGTGGTCACCAGGGACCACACCCAGGCAACCTATTGTCTTTCCAATGTGTGCCTCACTCTTCTCTAGATAAAATGCTTGTAAAGTCATTTCAATTCTATCCTTGAAGGACTCAAAGGCTTCTTTCTGTGTTTCTGAACCATTTTTCATTCTTTCAGCCAAATGTCAGTGCTCAATGCCACAAAAATGCTTCAGAACTTCCAGAAAAAGTTCGCACTACTACAGTTTTCCCAAAATGTAACAGAATTTTCTGCTCTGAAAGACTAACTTACAATGTTATTTTTATTTAATTTTTTCAAATTATCACACATTTTGAGTAATTTTATCTTCAGGTTTGGTGATGCCCACATTACTTGCATTTCACCCATGTCACCAGCAGATGGCACTGTTGTTTCTTTGTTCATCTTGCTGTGGTGACTGGAATTCTGTTTTTAAAATTTCCCAAGTTCACAACCTTCAGACTGGCCAAAAAAATAATAAGCCAATGTTCATAAGTGTAAGGCTCCTCAACTCATCAATTTGCAAAAGAGGAAAATTACACTGAATGAATTTGAATGCAGTGAATTCTTCCTGCTAACAGAAGCTGGCAGAGCAGGGATGCAAACTGCCATCTCCTCTCTCTTTGACCCTGATGTAACCAAATTACAGCGATGTAACCAAATTCCAAATTTGGACAGTAGCAGGTGGAAGCTCCTGGTGGATGCTTACAGGTCGGCTCCAAACAGTCCTCTTCTTACTACATCCTTCTTCCAGCCAAATCGTGCAGTCCTGAGAATGAACGGCAGGCACTGACGGTCATTTCCGGGCCCTTTTGGCCCATCACACTCATTGTTAATGGAGTAAAAAGATCGGAACTTCAGTACTGTTTCCATAACCAAGAAGCAGTAATTAACATTCTCGTGCACACTGAAAATATATTTAAGCATTTAATAATCATTAATTTTTGTACTTCAAGTCTCAGAACTGAGCCAGAGCAAGTATCTTTTCATCAATCATACTACAATTAGATCCCAAAACGGTTCACCTGTGAGCATTTTCCCTCAAGATCCCCAAACTACTTTAGCTGTTTCTTAAAGGCAAAATTCACATAAGAAAATTGTTTAGGTAAGGAATTATTAGATTTAATGCCAATTTAACAAAACAAAACAATTGAAGGGAGAGCATCTTCTAAACTTAACCAATGTCTTTCATCCTACCTCAGCCTTGACAATTTTTGTTAAATTGCTTTTACTCAACCTTCATATAATAAACATTTATCCACCTCTCAGGCATTGTCTGAGGCACTGGGAACGTACATTAAACAAACACAGGTGAGACCCTGGTGCTTGGATGGAGAGAGTCAGGCAGGGACCACAGAGCCAAGGAAAGGAGAGAAGAGTAGAAGCAGGGGAAGATGGCCTCTCTGAAGAGGTGACCCTTGTGTAGAAACTTAAATGAGGAGCAGGCATGACATTTGCCCTCCCAAATGGGGAAGGGCTGGGAGAACAGGGGTAGAGTCTACTTTGGATCTATGAAGTCTGGGTGTTTATTAAATCTTATGAGAGCCTGGAGCTGCAGATAAGAATTTGAATGTCATCACATATTTAAAGTGATCGGACCTGGGCTGGAGCTGTAGCTCAGTGGTAAGAGCACTTGCCTAGCATGCACAGGGCCCTGGGTTCAATACCCGGCACTTCAAGAAAACAACTTCTCTAAGGGGATCACACCAAATGAACACAATGAAGGGAAGCATTATAAAGAGCGTGTCTCTAGAATTGGGGCCCTCCAATTTTTAGGGTCAGAAACAGCAGGCAAGACCAGGCAACGGGACTTGGGAGACAGGCAGAAGGCACATGGGGGAGAGGGTGCACTGTTCACTTCTCTGCTGGAGTAACGTTCAACTCAATTTTACAAAAGTTATATGGCTGCCTCAAACTCCACACAGGCCATATCCAGCCCGCCCTGTTTTCTGTTGAGTCTCTTACTTTAGAGCAGAGTTCTTCATAAAACCATACAGTAGAGGGAGGAACAAATACAGGTCAAAATGAAATTCTTCACACATAAAGAATTCACCTCCAACCTTCAGACTCTCAAGGATCCACTATCACAGAACAGGATTACCATGGAGGCAGGTCTGCTTGAGTCTCACAGCCAGGCAGGTGCACAACTGCCATCTCACTGACTCCCACGTCCAACACCTGCCAACGCCTCGTCCTCTTCACCATGGTCCTTCTCATTGATGCAGCAGAATCTCATGCTGTGAGCACCACCTGCTGACCATTCTCTGTATTTAAGGGATGGACTGAAAGGACACACCAGTATACGTGGCCCTGTTCTGTAAAACACTGGACTGATACTCAGAAGAACTTGTGAAGATGCCACATTTTCAACACAAATCTGAATGAAGTCACTGGATTTATGATTGTTTTTTGTTTTTATGATGGCTCTGGGGTTTGAACTAAGGGCTTTGTGCCTGCTAGGCATGCACTCTACCACTTGAGCCATGCCTCCAGCTCTTTTATAACTGTTTTGAGAATAGTTTTCAGGAGCTGGTTGTATAATCGTTGCATGATTCTCTGGTCTGCTTGAAGAAGGAAAGGAAGCCAAATAAAATGCCACACACTCATTTCACTTCTTATGTCTATGTAGACACAAATATTCTAAAGTGCATCCAGGCAAAGACAACTCTATCTCAGTTTTACATATGGAGTCTGGCAGAAAAAGTGCCAGAAAAGTGCAATGTATGCTCAAGCATGAAGAAATTCCTAAAATAGACTTCACTTTTGGGCTTTCCAGAAAATTCACTGTAATTAAAAAAAAAAAAGAAAGAAAGAAAAAGAAAAATGGTTACGACCTAATTCTCAAGAAGGGAACATATGTTATGCGTTACTGGAAAACCTGTACTTAAAGAGATTTTTGTGATTTCATAATCTTAAGTCTCGGGAAATAAATTTCTCCATTGATTTATTTCCTGCTGAATTTTGAACCACGGTTCTTGCTGTGTCTGGCTCTTTCTCTGTACCATCCCAGGCCTGCCAAGGCAGGCCCCCAAGCCAGTCACTTTTTCCTGAAGAAGCATACAAAAGGGATCCACCAGGGCTACGGATTGGGTGTGTACAACGAGAGATACAAGAAGGCAAAGGTTGAGGGTCTTGAAAGATGTCAGTATTTTCTTTTTCTGAAGGCAGAGAAAGGAGGTTTATCACACGGCTCGGGACATGCCGGGCAAAGAGGCAGAGTGAGCACTCGGCTCATTTTCAGCCATCTTTGGGGTACAGACATGAGCTATAGGTTTAAGTAGACAAAAGAACCAGAGGCAGGGGACAGAGGTATGCATAGTTGAACAGTCCCAGTCACAGGTGTGTTTTGGTTGACCATTATCTGAGTCCAAGTGTTCCCAGAGGCGTTCTAGAGAAGACGTTATCGCTGTCATCACTTGAGGGGAGCAATCTGGTTTTCATGAGATGATTACTTCTGCTTCAGGATGCAGCCTCATCTTTATAGGTAACTGTCCTCATTTGGAGGGGTGGTCTGTCCTGCATGTTCCACTGTTATTCTGGGGAAGTTTCAATCCCTTGTCATAAAGATGTTATCAGTTCTGTCCTTTCTGGAATCCAAGGTGATTGCAAAGTGACTACGGAGAGAATGGCTTAGAGCAAAGACAGATACAAAATGGAGGCAGGGATGCCAAGCTTCTCCTGTTTTTAGTTAATTTGTGGCTCCAGATAAGAAGTCAGTGCTTTTTAGCAAAAGCAACTTGAGTGCCTCTCACACAAGCATTATGGAAGGTGTTATGAAAGTTCTTAAAAAACTAAAAATAGAACTATTATATGATCCACCTCTAGGCGTGTATCTGAAGGAATGTACATACAATAAAGACACTGGCACACCCATGTTTAGGTAGGAGATTGATTTTACAGCACAAGGGCAGATATGTGTGGGTTATATGCTAATAGGATGCCACTGAGTATAAGAAACTGGAGCATCCATGGATTTTGGTATCCACGACAGGTCCTAGAACCAATGTTCTGTGGGTACTAGGAAACCACTGTAATTTATTGTCCATACAAGTATTTTTTAAAAAGAGGGGGTCTCTGTGGATAATGAAGCCAAAATAATCTATACATCACTAGTGTTCCAGGTAAACACGTGTGGTTGCCTTACAGGGCAGAAACGGTATGGTTTCAAGTGACAGCCTCAGGTAGCTCTAAGGTTCTTGGTTTGATTAGCTTGCATGGAAAAGTCATTTTTCTTTTTAGAGATTTATTCCCCAGCACAGCATCATTTCATATCTTTATATTACATTTAATATCTTATTATTCCTGACAGATGAGAATTAGATTGAGTTTTCGTTCTTTTTATTTTAAGTTTTTACATTTACTCACATGTGTACACGTTATTTGGGCCACCTCTCCTCTCCCCGCTTGTGTCCTATGTAAGTATGATTTATAGTTTGTTTATTTGATGATGAACCAATGTATGTAAAATAATTTACATAAATTTAATTTGACATTTCTTGTTATCCTTGGGGCATCAAAGATATTTCGCATCATATGAACATAAATTAAATTCAGTTTATACTATCTGTTTGCTAAGGGTCACCCTACTGTTTGTCAAGTGTCACCCTTTCTCCAGCTGTAGGGTCAGGACTGAGATGAGATGAGAGAGACATGACAGCTGAGGCGAAAGGAGGGCCTCCCTCTCAGGGATGGGGACAAGTTCCTCTCTTGCTCTACTCCACATCTGGCCCTTCACAGCCAATAGAAACTGGATTTCATGTACATGACATAATTCAGCTTGCAAATTCACTGGCTCCAAATGAAAGCAATTCCAGTGCCAAAATCTGGCACATTGTTAAAACCCATGAATATTCAGTATCAATGACAACACTGGTGACATTTTGTCAACCCAGTCAAAGCACTCCCCATCCAGGTTTTTTCTTTTATTTCATGATCTATTCCCTGCCTATACTTTCAGGCTTTTTGCTACAAGGTCACTTTTAAATGATCAAGGCAGGTGTGTGTAGGGCCAAATCTAAGGAAGTGAGTGGCCCAACCCAGCCCAGGCTAAGAGTGACACACTCTGAAGTCAGCTGGACCTGGGGGAAAAGTCAGTGCTGCCACACACTGTGCCTTGATACCTCTGGATGTAAAGTAGTGATGACAAAACAGCACCCACCTGAAGTGGGTGTGATGACATAGACCTATAATCTCAGCTACTGTGGAGGCGGAAGCAGGAGGATCTCAAGTCCAAAGCCACCCAGGTCAAGTTAGTGAGACCCTGTCTCAAAAGACAAAAATGCAAACAAAAGGGCTGGGAGCATGGCTCATCGTAGAGAGCTTACCTAGCATGTTTAAGGCCCTTGGTACAATCCCCAGTAAAAACACACACACACACACACACACCCCAAAAAGTACCTACCTAACTGGGTTACTTAGGAGGACTGTGTGAGACAGTAAAAGTCAAGTGCCTGGCACTTGGTAAGTTCCAAATAAAGACACCTTTTGTGTTCTTTAGCACATTGATAGTCTTTGTCTTCTCCACCAAGCATCACCACCCTGTCTCCTATTCCAGACTCTGAACATTTCTAAATCATTTGGGAAGAGGGAACAGTGTCTCGCTATGTAGCTCAGGCTGCCCTTGAACAAGGCCTCCTGCCTCTGCCTCCTTAGGAAGCCATGCCTCAATGCCCGGCTTATAATTTTTTTAACAACTTCCCTCAAAAAATTAGGATGGATATCATGATTTCTCTTCTTCTCAGTCACACTTTATCAAAGCAATTCATGCTTTACTTAGAATTACAGAGAGAGAAAACGAGCATACATGCAATGATTGAACAAGATGTCAAACATTATATTCAATTTATTTTCAGAATAATATTTCCCTTTGTTTATATCCTATTGGCTTCCTCAAGCAGTATTCAGCTTAGGGTAGCAGAGTACATACTAAGCTTTTATTAATGCTGAACAATTTTTCAATATGGACACGTATCATGGGACATGGCTTGGGTCCATCGATTACGTAACACTAACTCTCCAAAGGAAATGGCAGGTTTTTCAGGTTTATGAAGTGTGGGTGTTGTTTTGAAGTAATATCCCACCCACTCCTTGACTCTGTTGGATAAATGACCTTTTTGCCATGTGGTACAAATTCTTACACTTAGAGAGTGTTCAAAGAACAATGAAAAGGTTTGAAATTTTCAGCCATAACCTTTGTCATTTATAACTTTTCCTATCCCATCTCTCTTTCAGAATCTTTGATTTAAAATGAACATCAAAACTACTTTAGGCCAGCCTACTCCTCTTCTATGACCTGTCTAAAAGGGTATCTTATTTGGGAAAATGATGAGGATACAGCCAATTGAGATATGCACCTGCCATGCTAACCTTCAGTCCTGCTGGTCGTATTCTGTACAAGCAAGTTCTAGAAGTCTAAACATGACCTTGCCTGCTGCAAATCAAGCATGTCACCTTTTGTTTTGTACTTGGTGAAGACCATGGGGAGCAGATCAGATATGCTAGATTCATTCTACATATGAATGAGGCCCACCCCTCAGGAAGTACGCAGCACAATGAATGGCTCATAATGGAAGTTCTGGAGTCAAATGCCAGCATTTAAAGTCAAGCTCTACCCTTAATGACTGATGACTCTGGGCAAGTTGCTTAGTCCCACTGAACCCCAATTTTCTAATATGCAAAATAGAGACAATTGTATCTATCACATGGGTTTTCCAGAGGTTTCTGTGCACTATGACTTGTACTGTTGGAATTTGTACTGTACTTAGAACATGCCTGTACATGAACTAAGTAACATAAAACATGCTAGCTATTGGACTGGACTTTCTTTCAACCAGTTCTAACTCTCTCAATCCTATGCATACTAGGATCAGTCTTCTGGTGTGTCACTAGCAGCCAAAAACCCCTCAAGACCAAACACCAGAGCCGCATCCCCAAATCCTTCACAAAGTTGAAAGAGATATGTGTCCTTTCATTCACTCACTGGTAACTTGTACTGAAAGTTAATGTTGCAAGTCACTGGCAGAAATTTAAGTTTCACTGAAAAGCAGTCAAATGCGTCTCTCCACAGTGGAGGTCCAGCTCTGGGTTGTGTCCAGGCCATGTAGCCTCAGTAAGGCCAGGACTGTATAAGCTCAGAGAACAGAGTGGATAGTGCCCATGGATGTGGGCACCAGTAGGGGAGATAAACCCATGACAGGATTTGGTCAGTCATCCTTCACAGTCTCCAAAGATTTTTCAGGGAGTCTCCGCTCTTCCTTCTGGGCCATATTTGCCTTTATTTGTGACTTCATGGGTCTAAACTGGATAAGGAGTGGATATGAGGATGCTGTATGGATGTCAGCTTTGCTTCTGATAACACTACTGCTGGTAACCTCATACATTCCAGCAGAAAGAAGTCACAAATGCCTTCCCAAGTCCTCTGAATTTAGTGACTCATCTTCTACATATACCCACAACACAAAGGGCCCACAAGATTTTAAGTAAGACTATATAGAAAGAAATCAACAATTGAATAGTCTTATGTAAAAGTGATCAATGACTGACTTACGGATTGCTTGGGAAAGATAAAGATGCTCTATGCAGCTTGATGTGGGAAAGAAACAGAAGGTACAGTCTACTCCTTCCAGGAGTTTACACACAATCAGGTAGACCTCCTTGACTTGCTGTAAGGTAAGGACAGTGGAGCCAGCCACTTCCCATCTCAAGATCCTTGCCTCTTCTTTCTACTTACATAACCCTGATTTGGGCTGGAGTGTACTTGGTTAAAATACTGACTTCCCCAAACTCCTTTGCAGCTAGGGAAGGCCAGCTGTCAGTGTCTGACAGGGAAGAAATAATGGAACCTCCTAGTGGAGTGTTTCTAAGTTAGTGCTTCTGTGGTGGAAAGGACTGGCTCACTACACACAGTTTGCCCTTTGCTCTTCCTGTTTGTCCTGCCTGGAACATGGGTACAATAACCAAGCCATTCTCATTTTATCAACAAGATTAATGTCATGTACTGGGGATGGGGGTGTAGGACAGGGAATAATTCATCGACTAGTTGCACCAGCCATGGACTAATAACGTCCGGGCTCCTTGCAAAATGAGAATATGTACCTATCTGTCTCAATGAAGGTAAGTATCAGCCAATGCAACTGAATATAATCCTCACAGACACAGGAGTTAAAAAATAAAAGGAGCTGGGCATGGTGTTGCCCATCTGTAATCCCAGCGTTTAGGAGGCTGAGGCAGGAGGATTGACAGTTCCAGATCAGACTAGTCTCAACAAAAAAAAAAAAAAAGGAAAAGAAGAAAAGCAATAAAAATGACTAACTTCTATGAACCATCATCATGCACGTTCATATATACTGCATATTTCAGGCCACAGAAACCTTGACAAGAGCTCGCCCCACTGTACAGATGAAGAGATCGATCGGGGCCCAGGGTGTGTGTGACCTTGCAATGTCACACAGCTGGTACACTAGTCTGCTTATCTGTGGTTTTTGCTTTCCACAGTTTCAGTTACCCAGGGTCAACTGGGGTTCAAAAATACTAAATGGAAAATTCTATAAATAAATAATTCATAATTTTTAAGTAACTTCTGGACAGGGGATGTAGCTCAGTAGTCGACCAATGTCTGAAATGCTCCAGGCCCTGGGTTTGATCCCTAGCTGCAAGCATAAATAATCCTGCTACTGTGTATTGGTATAATTGTTTACTATTAGTTTCTGCTGTAATCCTTGTATGCCTAATTCATAAATTAAGCTGTACCATAGGTATGTAGAGGAATGGCAGAGCATATCTAGAGTTCCACATTATTCCAGGCTTCAGGCATCTACAAAATGTCTAGAACTATATCCCCCATAGAGAAGGGGAAACTTCTGAGGTTTGAAGTCACAGAGCTAGGGTTTAAACTCAGCTGTTCAGACACCTAACTTAACATTTTTCCCACTAAAACTTGGGTTCCATGAAGTCAAGGCTTTGCCAGTCTTATTCACCACTGTTTTCAAAGTGCCAGGTACAATGCATGAGCACGAAGCCAAAATCGTGAGGATTTTCTCTAACTGGGAGTACAGAAAGGGCAATTTCAGTCTGCAGAGTGGTCATGGAGTCTGCAGCCCAGGTCAATGGGGCCTTTTGACAATTCCTCAACAGGTATAAAAATTAAGGTGTTAAAAAAAAATGGAAAGAGCCTTGACTTCCTTATGTTTGTTCTGGTTTTGGCAGAACCAGTCAAAAACCAACGCTTTCATTTTATAAAACTTTACTCAGGTCTTTGTATCTTAATCTAGGTCTTTGTGTTTTAAGAATTACTAAACTTTGACCAAAGCAAAATAAGATAAAACAAAATGGGTTGTAGCACATTCTTTTCATCACAAAACCTAGTTTTCACAAAATGAGAAAAAAAGTTATAAATAACTTCATATGAGCTTAAACAGTCTGCTTTAAAACAACAAAAACACCTTTAGGCTCAGAGTATAGTAGCCAAGTGATAAAGAACTTGCCTAGCACACACAGATCTGGGTTTGCTGACCAGTCCTACAAAAACAAAACAAAAAGGGAAAAGAAAAGAAAAGAGCCTTTGTTTACATTTTTTTAATGGCTGCTATCTATGCTGTATATGGAACAGAAGAATTACTCCTTCCCTCTAATTGTGCTTTAAAATTTGCACATGTAATCCGAAAAAGACTTCTCTGCAAGGCCCCATTGCTGAGGACTCAGGTCAGCTGGATGGACAGGGATGCCTCTGCACACCTCTCTGGAGGCCACGAGCCTGGCTCAAGAACTGGCCACTACAGAACATGGGGTGACTGATTCCAGCAGAGGCTGGCCCACTGCAGAGACCAGCTCTTAACAGTCTTACCAAATTTATACGGATGTAAGGAACTAGTCCTGGCCAGCCTCAGCCTTGGGATGGGAAGGAGAGAGGAAGAAGGGAGGAAAAGAGGCTCCATTTAATTATCTCCTCCCTGTGTTTCCATGGTGATGGTTCCGAAGCAGGTCAGAACTTTCTCAGTGGAAACAAACAGCAGCTCTCATTCACCATGGCCCAAGCCCGCTGGCCACTCTGGCTGCTTGTGCAGCCTGGGCACAGAGGATCAAGGGGAGGGAGGGGGCTGCATGTATTTCTGTGTCAGCTGCTCTCAGGAGCAGCAGAGAAGTCAGAGAGATGCTGACCAACGCTGGAGCTTTGGGTGTGGAGAGCCCTGCCTCTCCTTGCAAAAGGCAGTGGCCAGCCACCCCTCCAGGACACCCTGGTGAGAGCCGCCTGCCTGTGTACATCTCCCAGTGGGCAGCACAAACGAGGTGGCCTGAACCAAGGTCTTTTCAACAGTGACCACTCCTGGGGCCACTTGTGCTTTTCCCCACTTTTAATTCTTTCACAGACACAGCTGATGAAAATTTTAAATAGAAATATTATGAAGAAACACACCACATCTCAGTCACATCCACGTGCCCTCCACATTTAAAGGTACTTGCAGCTGACACCATTCTCCCTGGACTTTCTAATTCCACGAGCTGATGACTCTGGTCACTTCTGAGTCTGTGAGCCACAGATGATTCCCATGTCAAGAAGCTCTGCCAGGGTCGCCAGGAAGGTAAATGGCCTCTACCAGTACCAGCTGGCTGGTCCCGGTTCTACCTCTGGGTGAGAACCAGAGTGCTTCAACCTGACCACGAAGTCTCTGGCTCCAGCAGCCAGTCATCAAACCCAGCTGGCTGCCCAGCAATCTCCTGAAGCACTTTGTCTCCAGGGCTCCACATCTGGATAATCGATCTGTTAGGTCTGTGTGGGGGTTGAGGATGTGGTTTTTCTACAGCTCCCCAGGGAATGCTGATGTGTGGCTATGCTCGAAGACCTGGCCTAATCCAGTGGAGAAAGGGAGCACAGGTCACAGGTCACATCCTTCCATCTCCATCTTCCCTATCCTACCCTGGTAAAGTAGGTATTAGGGCAGTGTGATTTTCAGAAAGAACACAGAGCAAGCCAATAAAACAAGTGGCAGAGCTCTTAGAGAGTTATCCTGACTAAGAAGTTTTATTTGAGTAAAGCCTTTTGAGGAGAGGTTGGGGGCTGAGTTCAGTCTGAGCTTTATGGACTCCTGGTGCACAGGAAACAGTCCCTAAGAACCTTCTGGTGGAGTTGGCCCATGGGTGGAAGGATTTAAAGGGAAACACAATGCAGTGAGGCCAGGCAAGTTTTCAGATCCTCCCTATCTTCTCTATCCTGGAGGCCTTCAGTCCCCTCCTCACACCGACAATGGTTCTTCCCACAGACAGAAGGAGGACCATCACGGGGACCCATTCTTGGGATGTGTTCTGGATGTGGAGTCTGATGGCACACCCCTGGTCACTTGTGTCTCCTAGAGTCCCTCTTCCCTGCGTGGTTCCAGAGTGGGCCACAGGAGACATATGCTCTGAGATGCAGCAAACAGAGTCTGAGCAGGAGCCATTCTCTCCATGCTTCAAGGTCACTAGAGACCTTGTGATAGCTAAAACATGCCGTCACTGGTCCGCTGGGTGGCATCAGACAGAACCTGGGCCTATGGTGTTCGTGTTCCTGCTGGGCCACCTTCTTCAGGTTCTAGGAGTCTTGGACCCAGGCAGGGTGTGTTGAGCCACTGAGGAGGGACACCAGCAACTCCTGCAGGTCCCCTGCCACCATACTGCTGGAGACCTGCTTTGGAGTGCTGAGGGATGCTTGAGGATACTAAGCAATGCCGGGGTCCCACCCTTCCTAGAGGTGAAATTTGTCCTTACTCTCTCCCCTTGCATGTGGGTTCACCATGCGACATCAAAGCAACAGTCTCGCCTGGGCTGTGCAGCCACAAATTCATGAGGTCATAAGCCTATTGTAAAGCCTCACTCTGTCTCGACATCATCCTGCTTTCTCTAATAAAACCCTGGCTGAGGCTGAAGTTAGGTGACCCCGAGCTCCACCCTTCTCCCCAAGGAGTCCCCGTCCCTTCTCCTGCAGTTCCCTAGATAGCTGCACGACCATCATCTCTTTCCTCTGCTCCTCCTCTTGCGGGCTTAGCGTGCTTGCCCATACAGCAGAAACTTGATAAATGCTTATTAAATTAAGCTTCATTAGCTGCCTGGCCCATCATGATCTCTCCAGAGCACATCATTCTTTTCCTCCCCTTGCTGTGGGGTGTCTGATAAGAAGCCTGGCCCCGCAGATAAACAGACCTGGGTATGAAATCCAGCCCTGCCTTGCCCAAGCTTTGTAATCTCGGTAAATCTTTTCACCTTTCAGAACCTTGGTTTCTTTAAATGTAAAATACCATCCACGTTATAGATATGCGAAGAGGATTAAAAGGCATGCAAGGAGTACTCTGTAATGCAGGAATTACTCAGGAAATCCTAGGTGAGTCCTCCCTTATTCGTGCCAGTGTGGGGATATCACTAACTTCCCATCTTCCAGCTCTGACCCGATATTCTGTTCACCTCTCATGCAGAAGAAAATAAACAGCAGCCATCACTGTATATTAAATACTCTTGGAGGTCACGCCCGAACCCCACAGTTGTAGCAAGACAATTGCAAGAGCCTATGCACAGCCTGCCACAGTGCAGGGTGTAGCCCGGCACGTGGTCTCCAGCTGGGACTGGGCCAGCTGGAGGCTCCCTCACCAGACAGAGTGAAGGGCAACAGGGTTTTCGGATGGGAACAGCTGAGGCAGAGGACACTGACACAGCTGCTGCCACCCCAGCTCCTGCATTCTGGAATGCTGAGCCCCTCAAATATTCTGTGCAATGGTGCGCACACGTGTGGACACAGATATGCGTGCGCAAACACATACTTCAGCACACTGAGACAGCACAGGCTCTATGAAAATGGCTCTTGTTTTCTATTTCCCCCTTTTTTGCAACATTAAGAAGGTCATGTGGGAAGGGCATATTTTAAGTAGCCATAGCTCTGTGTGTGGCACCAGCTATGAAAGTGAGGATGGACACAGAGATACACCACTCCAGCTGGAAGCAGCACAGCACCTTAGAGAGGGGTAGAGAGAGGACAGGCGGGATGTGAGCACCTAGGACTCTTACTGTGTGCAGCTGATCTACTAGGAGTCCATGGTTCAGAGAATTTGAATCCATTGTTCCTGACTGCACAACCAGCATAGCCTAAATTCCAGCTCCAGAGCCTACACCAGCAGTACCTAAGAGCCCAAGCAAAACTCATGGGTGTCACTAATAGATTGGGCTGGGTCAGCAAAGGGAAAATACCTGAGCTAGAGGCTCCCTGGGGACCCCCAGCTCAGCCCATCACTGTGGAAAAGTGCAAGCAGAAGCTAGGAGGGGTTGGCATAAATGATGAATCACAGATGGAAGCATGTGACTTTGCCCCTGAGTCCTTGGCCTCTCTAGGTGGTAATCAGTAACTTGATTGAGGCAAAAGAAAAAAAAATAACATTTATAGTAATTAATACCTGGCTTTTGGCCCGGCCCATTTATTTTCAGAAACCTAACTGCCGTTCTATCTATACTTCCCACCTGGTGAACTCAGAGGACCAAATGATGGTAGCCCAGGTTGTCCCTGGTTCAGTCTGTGGTCTCTGACCATCTCTCTTTTCTGCGAGGACAGTGAGCAACAGAGAGGCCATGTCCACACTGCCCAGGAAGGACAACTGTTACCTTCTTGAAGGGCATGCTTCCAGCCTTCGCATCACTTCCTCACTTCTGTACACAGGGCAGGCCCAGAGCATGTTCCCCACAGGAAAACATTGGTGTACCCTCCACCCCACAGCCCTGTCACAAACAGGATGTAGAGACAGGATGCGTTAGTCTGAGCTCCAGGGGACATGACTTGACCTGGATTTCCTAGCAATCTCACGACCTCATCAGCTCTGCTCACCAAAACTGGTCTGCTTCCAAAGAGAACTGATAATCCCACAGCATGTGGACTGCTATCATCTGTATCTGTGAATGAGCACTAGAGCTGGACCCCGTCACGTAGGGGAAAACTCAACGTGACACCAGACAGCAGACCTGCCCTTGGGGAGTGTCCACGGACAGATGAAACCAAGTTCCTCTTTAATCTCAGCCCCAGGGACATGCTTGTAGAGAAACAACTTACTAACGGGGGAATCAGCCTTACACATTTCAGAAAGGCTACATACAACCGTACCAAGAGTTAATGTTATCCTTTCTAGTCTTAATTATCTAGTCTTAATATTGTCCTATCGCGATAACGAATTGTCTTTCAAAACTATACTTTCCCTCCATTTGTATGAAATGGCTAGAATAGGCAAATTCATGGTGATAGTAAATTGATGATTACTTAGGGTTTTACCAGCAATAAAGGTGTCATAGCTAAAGGGGATGAGGTTTCTGTTGAAATGATAAAAATATTCTAAATTTGGTTGTGCCAATGGTGACTGTGAGCTATGAATATACAACGTTGAATTGTACATGGTAATGCACTATATGCTACAGGTACCATGCCTTAATCAAGCTGATGAATACAACAAAGAAAACATCTGACCACAAAAACCTGTACATAAATGTTCACAGCAGCATTTTTCACAAAGGCCAAAAAGGGAAAATAACCTCAATGCAGAATGATCCAAGAAAGGAAAAATACGGTACAGACATCCAAATAGAATAAAATAATACACAGATATATTCTATAAAGTAGATGAACCTTGAAAAGATTATGCTAAGTGAAAGAAACCAATCATTGGCTATTGTGTATGCTGCAAAACTCTGAATATATTAAAAACCATTAAGCTGTATCTTCTTTTCCCCCAAGTGCTGGGGATCAAACCCAGCATGCTGCACGTGCTAGGTAAGTGCTCCACCACTGGGCTACATCCCAGCCCCTGAATTGTCTACTTTTAATGGGTGAATTATATGGTATGTTAATTACATCTCAATAAAAGTACAATGAAAGCTAAAACAAAAGAACCTCCCCAACATAATTGTAGGTTTAAAAGGTTTTAAGATTTTTAAAATAATTGTATTATTTTGTTCCTGGATATTGTACCTTTACCTGGAGATAGTATGTAGTCTCTTTTCTCTATTTAAAGAGGAGGAAAATCTGGGGAGACCTGAACAAGACTGCAGAATGCAATCAGGCAGGGGTAGGGAGGGAGAGATGGCTCTTAGATACAGATTTGGGAAGCTACTGTTCTTTCCACTAAGTCCTTTTTTTTTTTTGTGGGACTAGGAGTTTGAATTCAGGGCCACACCTCTAGTCCTCCAGTCCGTTTTGCTCTGGCTATTTTGGAGATGGGGTCTTGTGAACTATTTGCCTCGGGTAGCCTAACACCAACAGCCTCTCGATGTCAGCCTCCCAAGTAGCTAGGATTACAGCTGTGAGCCACCAGCGCCCAGCATTCCTAAATAATTTTATAGGTGACTTTTGAATGTTAACCTTCATGAGCACAAAGCGCTTCTTATTTTCTGCTGTCAGTTTAGGGGGACACTGACGCATGTTGGGTAACAGGTGAGACCAAGGTGGACTTCTGGGCAGGAATTCCAAATCTGGGAGCAATCCTTTGGAGGCCTATTTCAAAGAACCAGGAACATATGATAAGCTTGATGCAAATACTGAATGTATTCCTTCTCTGTGCCAGCCGCTGTCCGGACATTGCAGAAAATCGAGGGACGGAGACCATGCCACGCTGAGTGTGGGGTTCAAGGAGAACACAAGTGACCAGAGCCATGGGCAAGGGAATGCCTTTGGTCCAGACTGGATAGATAATGACCACAGACAAGATTACTAAGCATTTACTATGTGCTAATAGCTTGCTAAGTGAGATAAGTACTATACTATCATCTTAATTTTGCAGTTATGCAAACTGCAGACAGAAAGGCCAAGTAACTTGCCCAAGCACTGCTGAGCTAGTGAGCCTGAGTCTGAACCCAGACAGCCTGGTACCAGGTAGGGCATCTTCCCCCAAGGCCATAATGACATTCGGGCTGAGTTGAGATGTGTGTCTCCAGCTCTGGGGCCTTAGGCAAGCTAATTACTCTCAAAAACAGTATGTACTTTGGTGAGCTCATGAAAAATTAAGCCATAAAAAATAACAAGTGATTAGCACAGTGCCTAATCCATCGCTTCAGTTCTGGATTAAGAAGACTCCCAGGGGTAGTCTGAGTTGCTAAGGCTGGATGGAGTTTGCTCAGGTAAAGGAAGTAGGAGGGACCAGAGGTGGGTTGGACAGAGCACCTCACAGGAAGGAGCAGCAAGTTCAGAGGTTATCACAGAAAGCCAGGTGGGCTGGGGAGAGGGTAGAGCACAAGGGAGGAAGGGAGGGGGAGGAAAGGGGAGGGGAGGGGAGGGGAGGAAAGGGGAGGGGAGGGGAGGGGAGGAAAGGGGAGGGAGGTGAGCAGTACAAGCAATCGAGCAGCAGAAGACCCTAGCAAGGTTGTAAGTCAGAGGTACTGACAGATAATGTGTGCAGGGGCTCCTTTCCTGAAATCCAAGGGGGAGAAAAGCAAAGCAAAGCTGATGTTGTCAAGAGTCCTCTGGCCAGAAAAAAACTCAAGGGTGGAGTGACCCCGATGCAGCAAACGCTGGCACACAGCATCCACACATCACCTTCCATGCACTTCACCACCTCCAAACACCGCTCTACTGGCTTTTTATCTACCACTCTTTATATGTTTGGATTTTTCT
Organism: Castor canadensis; assembly: GCF_047511655.1. Classification (NCBI taxonomy): domain Eukaryota; kingdom Metazoa; phylum Chordata; class Mammalia; order Rodentia; family Castoridae; genus Castor; species Castor canadensis. Next base: position 17,268,454 of record NC_133386.1, read on the forward strand.
ACCATAAAATAGTTCAAGTACAGTCACAGGGTGAAAAAGGTAAAACCTAAATCAGTGAATTTTCTACTCTGGTGAAAGACTTAGTAGAAAACATGTTACAAATACTAGCTACAGTGAAGATTTGAGACTTATTTTGGACTCTTCAGCCTCCACAGACAAATGAGCTGGAGCTTAGATCTGGACGAATTGAGTTGGCTTTTATTTCCAAGAGCACCAGAAAAGAGGTTTCACTGAATGAACCTGATTGGCCCCTAAACTCTGATGTGCAGCAGTAATACAATTATAAGAACTTTGAAATTACAGCTGAGTGGTCAGGAGTTTGGGTACTTAACTGGGATAAAACCGGGGCTCTCCTATTTAGTAGCTGTGTAACCCTGGCAAGTTATTAACCTCTCTGTGCTTTAGTATCTGTCTTTGTAAACATACGGAATAATATATTCCATATATATTATATATAAATTATAATATAATATCACTATATCAACCTCATAGGGTTGCTTTATGTACTGAATGAGTTACCATTAAGCACTTAGAACAGCTCTTGATAGATAGCAGACGATAAACATTACGTTGTTACTGCTTTTTCTTTTCCAATCCTAAGTTCATATGAACCAACTCCATGAAGACACTGCTACAAACAGATACAGACAAGAAATAACCAGCCGGGTGCTAGTGGTTCATGCCTGTAGTCCTAGCTACTTTCCCTGGAGGCGAGATAGGAAGGATCTCAGTTCGAGGCCAGCCCAGGCAAATAGTTCATGAGACCTCATCTCCAAAATAACCAAAGCAAAATGGACTGGAGGTGTGGGTCAAGTGGTACAGTGCCTGCTTTGTAAGGGTGAAGCCCTGAGTTCAAACCCCAGTCCCATCAAAAAAACAAAAACAAAACAGATTGACCTTCTGACTACTGGTGTCCTTGAACTCCCAGAATCCAGATAATCCCAGCATGAAGCTTACTTGTTAGATATCTAACACATGAGAAATACAAGCAAATTACTGTTTTATATGCATAAATAAACAAGATTAATTTGGTGGAAAACTCCACTAGCTTTCTACCCAAGGTCTTCGATGCCTCTTAAGAAAAGGATGACATTTTGTTCAGAGTAACAAGGTGCTCAGCAAATGCTACTTCTCCAAAGTTCCTTGGCACCATGGTGACCTTATAACCAAATTCTTGGGACCCGTTTCTTGGCTCTTTGACCATACTACCATTTAAACACATAATGTTTACTGTCATTTCACTGTGCCTTCAACGTGAGCTGCAGCAACTCTCTCTGGTCATCATTGTGTCCCATATTCTTTGTGTGCCCTCTACACAGAGCAGAGACTCTGGAGACAGTTGTGCGTGGAGAAATGATGGGATAAACTGGAATGGGCTGGGTTTCTAGGAAAACTTCCAGTAGGAAGCTCCTGGGGTCTTTGCTCTACTGCTTTCTCCCCTTCACTTTGTTTTTCCTTCTCACTTGGAAGATACAGTAGCCACTTTGAGGCCATAAGGGAGAAAGCAAAAAAAAAAAGGAAACAAAAGGGCACAGCCTGAGTTCCTCAAGGCCATGGGGCCAGAACCTATCCATGAACCAATCCATGGAAAAAAACACGTGTCTAATAAACTCTGTATTTGTTTATGACACTGTGTGCCAGCTTTCCTGATATTTAGAGCTAACCTCATTCCACAGACACAGTTATAAAGCTATTTCCCAGTCAAGAAAAAAACTACTTTCTAGCTATCCAGGAGAGAAGCTGGTGAGTAACAAGAAATTTAGCTAACATTCACTTTTCAAGCCAGCAGACACAAATCCAAGATTGCTGTGTTAGAGAGGCCAGTCTCATCAGCAGGCCAGGTGAACAGGTACAGAAAGAAGGGGCTCAAATGAAAGCACATGGCAGGATGGACAGATTGAAAGAAAATAAGGGTGTGGGCTAAGGATATGCTGAGTGATAGAGCACTTGCCTAGCATATTAACCCAGGCCCTGGGTTCTATCCCCAGCACCACAAAACAAAATACTTCACTGAAAACACTGAGGAATGGGGAACTTTGTTAAACTGGTGATGAGGTAGGGAGGGTCCATTTTTTTCTTTCTATCCACTGGACAGCTGAGCTACCTATCTACCTGTCTCTACCTATGTATCTATGCTTGTTTAGGCGAGCACACCTGGAGGCTAACAGCCCCACAGAGTGGAGCACTGCAGTGTGCAGATTTCCACTTCTTGTCTCCCCCACAAAAGACCCACCGCCTCTACCTCTTCTGGTTATAATTAACTTCCTATAAGTTAAGACTGTAAACCCCATTAACTGCTAAAAATGCCCCTGGGAGAAGTGGTATGGTTTTTAGAAACAGATTTTTGCATCCAGATTCATGCCAAATCCCTCTCTTGGGGTAGCTTTTAGCTACTTTTTTTAGGGAAGAAGGGAGGGAGGCACAGGTGCTTGGGACCTATAGACATGTCGGGAGTACCGTGCAACAAGAAGGCAGGAGCCACAGGCCCAGTTTGCTTGTGTCTGGAAAGGTGGGCTGCTGCAGGACTTGTCTATTTTTTGTTTACCGAGTTCTCCTGCCTTCTGAATACAAAGCAGAAATTTCTGCCCATAAAACAACACTGAGTCAGAATGGTATTTTAATTGGCAGATACTTTGTGGACACTAACCAGACACAACTGACTGGCTTGCCAAGTCATCCTCCATAGCTGTAATATCGAACTGCAAAGCTGCCCGCCAGCATTTTGATGGGAGAAGAGTGGGATTTTCCATTTAAACAGATTTGCATCTTCAAGTATGCTACATAAAATTTCAACACACACAGTACATCAAACCTACTCACATTATAATCTGACCTAGGAATGTCAGAGTGATGCCTCATCTTTAAAAACAAAAACAAACAAAACAAAACCTCTTAGAAGATTTAATCTCAAACATTCAACAATTTAAGTATTACCATTTTGTAACCACTACATTAAAAAAATTGTTTGGGCAAGATTCACTGAAAGAATCAAAAACCTTAGGTAAAAGTTTGATGAGGGACATTCCCACAGAATATTTATTCATTTCAAAGGGGAAAGTAACTTCTCAGAAGAAACCAGGCATATATTACCCTTACTAAATGATAACAGTTCAAGTCACCCATCATGGGACAAACAGGAATCACATGCCTCCTGATGAAATGCACTGTGGAGAAAAACAGAAACAAAGAAACCCCCAACAAGGAGAACTGCACAGAACAGTTAGCCTACTCTCTTTAAAAATGTCAACTTCATAAAAGACCAAAAACCCCTTTCAGACTAAATATGACAAGAGACATAAAAGCCATGAGTAATTTTTTTAAAACATGCTGGATTGGACAATAAAGTGTTGTCAGGGACATTGGGACAATTACAGACACATGAATATGGACTGTAAATTAGGAAAACTCATTGTTAAACTTCCTATTTGGAAATTCTACTGTGGTTCTGTAAGAGGATGTCTTTGTCCTTAAGAAAAATCTGCTGAAGTACTGAAGTCGTTAGGGGTGATGGTAACCATGTTGCGGGTAACCACTCTCAAATGGTTTGACAATAAAAATAATCAGAAGCATTGTGTGTCCATGTGCGTGCGTGCGTGCGTGCGTGCGTGTGTGTGTGTGAGAGAGAGAGAGAGAGAACGTGAATGTCAACAAGTGTGAGTCTAACTTTTCTGTAAGTTTTTAAAAGTTAAAAAAGTACCATAGTTTTCAAAAAAACATTCATAGGAAAATGAAGACAAAATATTCTAAAAACTCTCAAACATTCAGTTTAGAAGTACTGAAGTCTGAGCTATCTAAAAGTACAGAAACAAAAAAGTACTACAAAAGGAGAGGCTGGGAGTTGTCATCTGTGTGTGTGTACTGAAAATTTTTTGGTAACCTCAGAGGAGGCTGCCAGTCTCTGGTGGCCACAGGAATCATGCCATATTTTACTAAGTAAAGGAAACAAGCACGGAAAGAATGACTTCCCACAAGTGAGGGGAAGGAGAACTACCCAGCTTGTTGAAGGTTAGCACAAATTTGGTGAGTCACTTCCTCCCGGGAGGAAGGCAAACATTTCTTGTTTCCTGAAGGATTCATCAGTTCTGAGGGAACACCTGAGCTCTCTGCCTGCATCAGACTACCTAAACGATAAATTAAGTCAGGAGAAGCCACAGTCTGTCCCGTCAAGCTTTGACACCACCTCAGTACCTCCAAGTTCAAAAGCAATGTCAACCTCCACATTACCAATTTTCTGGGAGGATAAAATGCAACTCAGACCAGAGATGTTCATAACTTAGTGTGCACACATATCCTCTAGCCTGGCATGGGGAATGACCTTGGTTTCTTTTGGCTCATCAGCCCCAAGGCTCCCCAGTCCTGAACCAAACCTACTTAGCCCCCAAGGTTCGGAACTGCAGCTTCCTGGCAAAGCAACCCTGACTCGGAGAAGCAGCCCCTGCCAGCAGCACGCACGTGGCCCGATTAGGCCGAGTGTGCTCTAAAATGCACACGCTCTCCCGACGGGTGCTTCTCATTGCAGGAAACCTCGCTCCTGAGCCACTTCTCGGCCTCTCTTAGCATGAAACGGACCAAGTGGCTCTGTGCCACAGGAAGCATCGTTTAGAGAGGTAGACTTTTAAGTTGCTTTACCTCAGAGGATCCTAAATAGAACGTTCTAGCATAATTACAATGGAATAAAGCAGAAAAGGAAAAGGTCATAAAAAAAAATGGAACTTGGTTAACTTTTGTGGGGTTTTTTTTTTTTTAGTTGCCTAAAAGAAATCATGAAAATATATGACAAGACATAGCATTATCTCCCATGAAAGTGGCAATTACAGGAGATTCCCAAGTTGGACAGGGAAACAAAAATATTCCCTTTAACAGGAAAGGTTAGGTAACATGTGCCAGCTTCTGGCGCACAGTCATCTAGGTTTACGGTCACCTGCCAATACGAGGTACATGCGGAGGGTAGTTTTTTTTGTTGGGAATATTTTTTGGTCTTTGTACTTTGCTCTTTATGACTTTCATTTTATATTAAGAAATAATGGAAAAGCTGGAAACTTCATCTCCGTTTCCTGCCCTTTCCTTATTTCCAGGTATTTAGTTGGGGTTACCCTTGTGTGAAATCTGTAACTTGCGTTAGAAACTCTCAGATATTATTGATTGGGTTGCAAAATAAACTCTCTCTCTCTCTCTCTCTCTCACACACACACACACACACACACACACACACACACACACACACACATTAAGGAAAACCACACCAACTCCAGACCCGAAAGCACCTTCCTGGAATCTCAGATCCCGGCAGATGGGACACTTACTTCCTTTCGACTTCTGGTGTTGACGCGGCACTGCAGAAGCCAAGCGACTCCTAGGAGAGAGAAGAGTGGCAGCGTGAGGACAGGCAGAGCACGGCTTCATCTGATTGCTACAGAATGTCAGGTAAGGAAAGAGACAGGCACAAACGGACACGATTAAAGTCATTGTGCTTACTTCGATCTGGGACCGCAGCTGAAGGGCCGTGGGGTTGGCTTCAGGTTTCTCCTAAAACAGAACAGATGCTGCTTTAATGAGGCTCCCAAACGTGGCACACTCCAGAAAGACAAATACATGTGTAAGAAGAGACGGGAGGATTTGGGAAACGCTGCACCATACAGTGGGAGGAGATGGTGGCCAGGCAAATAGTAAAACGACAGCTCTTGGCCTCTTAAAATTGAACAGTTTACCCAACTTCACGGCCATACCCTGCCGACAATTTGTGGTGAAATATTTCTCTTAGACTATCGCTAGGACACAGAACTGACCGCAGCTGGTTCGAGGGCAGTTTATTTTTCAATAACAATGGAGTTCCAATGCAAACGTTCTAAATATATTCAAAGAAGCCAGTAATGCAGGGCTTGCTGTAAGTGTCTTGAGGAACCTGGAAAGCTAACCTGATGTTATTTTGCACCCCTAAAAATCACCATACTCCTATAATAGAAAGGAAGTGACCAATCTGAAAATTCACAAACAAAATCTGTCATCATATAAGTGATAAATGAAATATAAATGCATGATATTGTGAGTGCATTGAAAAAAATATTAAATCATAAAGAATAGACAAAGGAAATAATTTTAGGGATAAAACCATGGAGTATAATACCTTCAATTTTATAGTTAAGGACACCAGATTCCTTCTGAAAGTAATACAAAAGGGGAGAAATAAACCAGTTACCTTTGGTAAAAATAATGGGTTGAAGTGAACTTCGGCAGTACAACATAAAAATCTCACTCTGAAAGTTTTAGATCTAATTTTAGGAAAACAAGAATTGTCCTAGTACAGAGTGCCACGTTGATGTTTTTCATAAGCAAAAATTAATTCCTAACCAACAAAAGTGTAAACTGAGGTCCTCACCAAAGCATCATTCCCAGATAAGAGATCCCTGATGGTCCTACTGCAAGCAGAATGCTGGGCACTTTCAGAGGAAGCAGTGATGATCACTAACATTATACATTACTGATTTCTCCAGTAATCCTATCGTGACAGTGGCCATCTATATTTCTTCAGGACAGAACAGGACTTTAGGAATTGTTTTGTTCATCTCTGCTAACATCCAGGAAGGGGAAGGTCATCTCCAAGAGAGTATCTGACAGTTCAATTTATTAAAGTTGCCTATTCATCATTAACAGGAAGCAAAACAGCACCAACATGGAAAAACGTGTGCTGAAGTAGAAGTAGCAGTGAAGCAAGTACAACTCGAGTACGGTGACATATGTAAGCTGGTAGCAGGAATCCGAATACAGAACTTCAAAATGACTGTGCTTTCGTGCAGGGTTGAGAGGGGTGGGCACTGAGGACCTGTGCACAACAATGTGCACGTGGATGACAACAGTGTGCTGTACTCTTTCAAACTAGTGGGAGGGTGTGTTTTCAGTTATGTGGGAAGTTTTTTGGTTTTGCCACAATAAAAACAATGAATGTGCTGGAAGGAGTAAATGTGAGAACGGGACAATTGTGGAGAAGCTTGAACATGAAAAGTGTCTTAATGGACAGACAACTCACTCACCCCCTTGTTCCAGCCCCTTGTCTGTTTCTAAAAGGGACCGGAGTGGCGTGCAGGCCCATTGAAATTTTCTTTCATTTATGTTCTCCTGGTTTTTATTGCTGCCAAGGTTAATAATGCTTAGATTCCTGTATCAAACTTGGTATCTTGTTTTTATAAAACAGGGTATGGGAAATGTGTGAACTACTAAGAGTGTGTCAGTCAGATGCCATCAGCAAACGGGTCTGTCCTGTGACTGTCCTAGTGCTTACAGACTAGTCTGGTACCTGAAGCCTGCCTTTGAGCATTGCATAGAGAAATTTACACACACAAGCAGCAGGAGGCAAGCTAAAGTAGTTTGCAATTTTTTTATCCCAAGTCTTCCTAAGCTGGTAGAGAAACCTCAGAATGAGGACAAATCTCTATTAGTTCTTCTCAAATTCTCTGAAATTGCCCTTTTAAACACTAAACTCCAGCCCACGTCCTTCTGTAGTCCAAAACAAAAATGACTGGTTCAACTCACACCTGCTCCACTCTTCTCCTTTCTTTAATCTCTAAATTTCTACCTCACTAGGTAATAGTCCTTGATAAGAAATTATCTTCTTTTATTCTGTATATCTACCTGCGTTCTTCTAATAGGATGTATTTGTGGAATCTATCACTTTTTGTGCCTTGTCACAAGTGTCATCATACATTATGCAAAAGGTACCTGTCCCTGTCTGCAAAGTTAAGGACCTAAATGATGCCTGGAGAAAAAACAGAATGGACTACTGCAAAATTCCATTGTTATGAAACTGATGGATGTCACATGATACCAATAACAAAATTTCAGAGGAGCAATTACTGTTATGTATGTGTACATGCTATGAAATATTTAAAGTATAAAAAATGTACAACAAAAAATACAGCAAATGCTTGTGGACCCATCATAGGGCCTGAAGAATGCAATACAGAAAGAATTAAAGCCAGTGAATGTTCTGATACACACTGGATGAAACGTCTCGTGGCAGTATGGAGCAAGTCTTAGATGAGAAGTGCTGGACAATGTTTTACCGTATCACTGAAAAAATAATTAGGCTTTCTTACAATACAATATGGAGTAAAACAGTAGAATGGAAGCCAACAGAAGAAACAGTAGCAATTTATGCAGAAAAAAAAGGTGACATTTTCAAAATAAAAGCAGCAAAGACTCAATCTACAAAGGAGCATTAATGTCTCACTTCCTTGTCTAGAATCTAGAGTAGATGCCTCCAACCCAATTAAGTGTCGTGGAGGGAAAGGGGCAGAAGGTCATAGTTCTAGAAGTTTTGGGTGGGGTTTGGGGGAGTCTGGATGAAGGAGAAAGGTAAAGAAGAATTTAAGAGACGCATGTGATGATCCAGTTACAACTACTTTATTCAGAGAACAACTGATGATCCACAATACAGCTCCTGATCTGGAAGTCATCGTGTTGATGGCAGTAGTAAGAATGGTGGACACCACCAAAACACAGCCTTGGTCATATGTCATGCACCTACTGACCATATGATGAGAAGAAATGTTCACTGAGAATAAGACTCTTCACTAACATGCTGGCTGTTTTGGTTACTTCTGCTGTGTAACAAATCATTCCAAATACAGTGACAGAAACCAACATTTTCTGATGCTCATAGATTCTGTGGATAAAAATTCAGAATGACGACAGCACCAAAGGCTCATCTCAGCTCCACAGTGTGTGGAGTCTCAGCTGGGGAGATTCAGAGGCTGGGGGCAACTGGATGGGTGGGGCTGTGCTCCCTGGAACACTCACTCACTCACATGCCTGGAGGCTGAAGATGGCTAACAGCTGGGGCCTAAGCAGGGGTGACCACTGCAACACTGATGTGTGGGTGCTCCAAGTAGGGCTACAGAGTTGCCTGGGCTTCCCCACAGTAGGATGTAAGGCTGCAAGGGTGAACACATGGAGAGAGCCAAACAGAAGCTGTATTACCTTTCACAATGCAGCTTCATCCTGTGTGACATCTGCTGGCCCCCATTTCTCAGTGGGAGAAGTGTCAAAGTCACTTTGTGAGAACATTGGGACAGGAAACATCACTGTGGGTACTCTTAGAAATTAGTCTGCCATGCTGGCTGCCAAGGGGATGAGCACACTCACAAGTTTCAAAATTAGAATGAGATGAGACCATTTATTCACAATGTGCATTAGGATTATCTTGTGATCTGTACAGTTTACCTTGGCAATACATTTCAGCCTAAAACTACCACTGAAAGGTAAAATATTGCACTGGTTTAGCCTACAACCATTCTAAATCTCATCCAAATGTAATAGAAAATCTCAAATATACAAAAGTAAAGAGAACAGTATAATGAACCACCGAATTCAATCACTCAGCTCCCACAATCATCAACGTGTGGTCATTTTGTTTCATCTACACCTCCATCCAAGTTGCAACTCCAAAGAGAATCCAAGTATGTACCGTGAACCATCACAAGTTTTAAAGTTAAGAATTAGCTATGAGGTCTTCTTAAGTCTTAATGGCTGCTTAATCTTCACCACCACGAATTTGACTCTGTCCTAGCACTGGAGGACTGTCTTTGAATACTGCAGGGGGAAAAATCATGTTTATGAGATTCAGATCTTACAGAAGAACTTGAAGAAAGACATTCTAAAGTTGACAGCTACTAATGAGTCCATCAAGAAAGTGCTTGCTATTGTCGCCTAAGTGTAAATACATCATCATTGTAACATTTGAAAATGACATGCCCATTGACTTTGCACTTCACAGAGCAGTAGGGGCAGATGAGCTACATAATTTGGTCCTTGTTCAATACAAGGATTCAGAATTACATGGGCGATTACCCAACACTGAACTCAGACCTACATTTATAAAACTTTGCTGAAATTTTCAAACACATTTTTAAGTGGACCTATGAAATTTGACCTATGGATTAACCCACACCTGGATATCTCAGTGAAGAACAACAAGCATCATTATGAACTCTTAGGACAACCTATCCAACTTACTAAGGTAGAACAGAGAAAACTCAATCAAAACATAAATACATCCCTATATGTTTGCATGTGTATTTGGCTTTGTGTGTGTGTACACACAGGGAATATCCCTGAGGCCCTGCACCAAGGGTTAAAACCATACCCTATGCCTCTAGTCTGCATTGTTTACAAGCATGCAGTCTTGCATTACAGTCATTACTTTTTCGAAAGATGAAAGATCAGCTTAAAATACAATCACTAGATTGTTTTCAAATGATTTATGTGCATATGTTTACAAATGCATAAGAAAACATGTAAGGACTCTTATACATCAAAGGTTACTTCTGCAGGGACCACTGCGTTTCCCAACTTTCAACATGTTTTTCAAATATATATTACTTTTACATTTCAAAAAGCATAATAAAAGACTCCCAAATTAAATAACAATTAAGTTGTATCACAGCAGTTAAATTTTAAAATCTACGTAGAGATACATTAAAACCTAGTTTCTCTTAATAAGATCAACTCATGTTTTTTTTTTTTTCCCTTTGTGGTACTGGGGTTTGAACTCAGGGCCTTGCACTGGTTAGGCAGGCGCTCCACGCTCAGTCCTTTTTTACTTAAGTTCATTTTTCCAATAGGGTCTCCGCTGTTTGCCCAGGGAAGGCTGGATGGAGCTCCTTCCATCACTGCCTCCAGAGTATCTGGGATTACAGGCATGAACATGCAAGGCCCTTGAGGGTGTTAAAATTCTTTAATGAAGGAAGGAAGGAAGAGAGGGAGGGAGAGAGGGAGGGAGGGAAAGAGGGAGGGAGGAAGAAAGAAGGAAAGAAAAAAGTACCACTGTGGGTATTCTGTAGTAAAGATGATGAATGTCATTTGATGGAAAAAGGCTGAACTATTGTACTATAGCTTTTAAAAAGTAAAGCAGAGGCTGGGATATAGCTCAGTGATAGAACCTTGCACAGTATGTGCAAAGTCTCGAGTTCACCTTCCAGTACCACAAAAACTTTAAAAGGCAGATGATAAAAAAAATTACTTGAGAGAAAAACCTCAAATCCATTGTTAAGTTGGGCAATCTGTGGGAACAATATTTCTCTAAATGTTTGTTAAGGCTAACAGAGAAGCAGAGACATAAAAGGATACACACCATTCAAGATGAAAATCAGAGGTTTGCCAAAATCAAAAGAGCTGTGGATGCATGTCTGTTTCCACCTGCTCGCCCCTGTGAGCACACACATACACACACTCACGTCTAGTTGAAGAAAAAGGACACAGGCCAAATACAAAACTAAAGCTGTAACCTTAAGTAAATACATTTTGCTCCAAAGTGCTACATCCCAGTGTACAGTATACCAAAACTCTCTAGGGAAAGAATGAGGTCCTGGAAAGAGCTATGATACCATCGTTCCCACTCCAGCTTTGCTTCTAACTTGTGGAAATCTACACTTCTCTCTCCCTTCCCACTGCCAGGATCCCAAGCCAAATGAAGTTTACAGCTGGAAAAGTAGGAGGGACAAACCTCTGCGCTATTCCAGAAGTGGAAAGGAAGAACACCAAGCGCCCACCAGCTCAGCTCCGTGCCAACTTCTCCTCCTCCACACCGGGTACAGGAAGGGGGAGGTGGAAAAGGCCAGACTTGTCTGCTTACTTAGCAGCATGCAGCAAAAAGACAAAATGCCACATGCTGTTGTTGACATGTTGGATTAATGGAGAGAACCTAGCTCTACACCACTGGGTGAGGTGAATGCTGATGGTAGACTTTAAAAAGTACTTCATGCCGGGCACCAGAGGTTCACACCTGTAATCCTAGCTACTTGGGATGCTGAGATTGGGAGAATCTTGATTTGGGGCCAGCCTGGGCAAATAGTTCACAACATCTTATTTCCAAAATAACCAGAGCAAAATGTACTGGAGGTGTGGCTCAAGCACAAAGCCTTGAGTTCAAACCCCAGTTACACCCCCTTCTCCCCCCTCCAAAAATGAGTACTTTACAAGAAGACTATGAGAGTGGGGCATAGTGGTACAGGCCTATAATCAAGGCTACACTGAGGCAGAGACAGGGATATCGTGAGTTCAAGACCAGTCTGGACAAAGTTAGCAAGACCAGAAACAAGGAAAAAATACAAACAAAGGGGCTGGGGGTGTGGCGAAGAGGTACAGCTCTTGCCTAGCACGCAAGAGGCCCAACACTGTGAGACTGCGGTTTCTTCTACCTGGTTTATTTATTAGTTTATTTTTGTCTTCTCGGCAGAGATCCTTCTCGAATAACAGGTAAACTAGACAAACACAGAAATTTGCAGGTAAACTTACAGGTGTACTATGTAAAGGGAAAAAAAATCTACTCTTGGCTTCCATTTGGTTCCCATCTTATTATAAATGAGTCTATCTATGGTTTCAAATTCCAGTAAGATATGTTTCCAACTTTTGAAGCTGGCCTCATTCTCCCAGTTTTTAAACTTATTTCTGGTTATTTTATTTCTCCAACCAGACAAATGCCCTCTTAAGAGCAATTCATCGTTCTTCTGCAATGCATCCAAGTCTGCTTACTGAGAGCCTGTTGTGCGCTGGGTGCCCAGTTCAAGACATGGTCCCTCCAACAGCCTGGCAGGGGCCCTCTGCACTGAACACTGTCCAGTGTGGGCCTATTACTTTGATTCATTTAAATCTGATCATTGTTTCTGGTCAGTTTGACTCTTCCTTTTATTAACTCATGTTTGCAATTTCACTTAGCGGACATGTATTCTCATGTTTTGATTTGAGGTTTACTTTTGGATCGTAGAGTTACACTGGCAAGTAAGAATCATTCAGCAAATATTTCTTAAAAGATCTCTAACTTAGATCTGTGAGAACTTAAAAGAAAATGCTGTGGTGTTTAATCATTTCTAGATAAAACCCAGCCGTATCCCGGGAGTTTCTACATCCACCCCTGCCTTTCTACTCCTTCATGTCTCCTCTTACCCCTATCGTTCATAGGTGAAACAGGAAATGCTATCATTTTCCGGCTTTTGTAAGTTCATGGTCTGCTATATGAACTTTTTTCTGGTGAGTGAAAGTGAATGGAAATGAACTCTCTTCCCATTATCTCCATGAAGAAGGCAGCTAAAAGGGAAAGTAGAACCTTTTTTTTCCACAGAATTCTATTTCACTAAAAATCCATCCATAATAAGATCAGTGAACTTCTAGATTCAAGAAGAAATAAACCTAAAGTGACAATTTCCACCTGGTCCTTAATGGTCGGGGGAAGATAATTGAGACATTTGCCTTATTAGTCTACGTTCTATATATTTATTTAAACCTCACCACGTTCACAAAAATAAAAAAAACCAAAAACCAAAAACCCACGGCTTATGAAACTTCAGTGTTACATGACAAAGTAAAAAAATTAAAGAGCTAATTTAAATGATGCAAAGGGGAGGTCAAAATTATAGAGCAACACTGATTGAAGTAGGCTGGTTCACAAAATTTGGGCCTTGGGATTCGACACTAGAGCTGGACCACACCTTCAGTTATGACAGTGATGCCCTATAGTTTCATGTTTTCAGGACTTCAAAAGGCACACCATTATTTCTGCTGGTGAGAATTTCTGCTTTGGCTTGTGCCCGACATCACAAGCAAGGTTCCTACAGGATTCATTTTGCCCCATGGGGGTTAAAAAAAAAAAAAAAAAAACCTGGAGATCAATCTGAGACCACCTAGTGAAACTGAGGACCGACCCAGGGACCTCCCTGAAGTGCACATGTCCCTATCCATTCAAAGGAGTGGAGGGAATCCTTAGGGCAGGGCAGAATGACACACAGGACAGACAGCAGGGAGAGTTCGCCCTCTTGAAACATGGCTAAGGACAATTAATAGTGATTACTAAAAGAAGGATTAGTTAAACTCAGGGATAATTAACTTGGTGGCTCACGCCTCACTTCAAACATAGCAGTATGGTTCTTTACTTTCTAAACTATCATAGAGAACAATGTACTAAATACAACTTTTAGGCTACAACCTTAACAAGGCTGATTGAGGGCACACCATGGAACAAGCATCTGGCATAGGGACAGGCAACTAATCATTTGAGAAAGATGTGCACATCATGTCAAAAGAATGCACCAGTACTACAAACGAAACTAGCATGAGGGTCATGTTAAATAAATGTAAATACTGAAAGGCACAGTGTCAGTGAAAGCATGTTAATTAACCTAAAAAAGGAATCTAACAAGCTCTATAACACGATTTTTTACCTTATTAGCAGGACTTGGCCTACTGACACTAACCTACAAATTAGCAATGCATTTCTTAGTTGTGGAGACCATGACATCAGTCCTTCTGTAGTGAGAATCCAAGGCAGAGATCCCACTCTGGGGATTCCACCATGCCAACTCTGGTCACTTATCCCAAACTAAGCAAATACAAGTAATGGCAAAAAAGCAGGAAAGGATTTTAAACAAAATGGCCATTTGTGGAAGGTGGGAAATGAAGCACCTCAGCCCATCTTCAGGTACTGACATGACCTTTAGGATTAGAAAGAGGAAGAATTGGAGTAAGGGGCAAAAACACGCATAATGAAGCAGTCTTGGTCAGACTTTGGTCTGGTTGATCATTATCTCAATTCTGTTTTTTTGCAAGATGGCCCTACCAAAGTTCTTATCACTTCAGGGGACAACCCAGCTTCCAGGGCCTGATCTCTCCTGCTTGGGAGGGTGATCTCAGCATGGTGTGATCTGTCTGTGAGGTTCTGCTGTTCCTAGAACCCGCAGGTTTAGGACAATGACTAGAGATTTTTCGGGTGCCTTGTTGGAAGTCTGGAACAGGACATTGTAAAAGCAGACAGTGAGATGCCACAGTTACTCTTATCTCTGTGACTTCAGTCTTGGGAGAGGAGTGATAAGTATCACCAGTTTTTAGATAGATCCTCCTGGAGGGATTAACATTCCTACTGCAGAGGTAAGCAGTAATTTGGTCCAAGAGAAAGGAGACAAATACGAAATGAAGGCAGGATGCCGCTCTTCCCCTGCTTTTAGTTTCCTTGTGGGCCAAGTGAGGAATGGGAGCTTTTAGGTAAAAGCAGTTCCTAAGCCCCTGCTATAACAATTCTAGTGATGTCCCTACCATCGAGTCCTCCCTCCCTGTTCTCACTCCACGTTCACCATTCTGAGGCCATCAGGATACTCCCTGGGATTGGCGGGCATGAGAAGTGACAGAAAGCAATGGCATGAGTCCACTTCGTTTTTAATTCTAGTTTCTTCTCATCACCTCTTTAATAATTTCTTAAGTATAAAAATATTTCTTGTGGCAGGCTCTGCTCTAGTTGACAGGGATTGAACAGTGAAGGAGTCCCTGCCTTTGTGGAACTTCTATTCATGTGCCTGTCCTATAGTCTGGGTGCTAAGTACCCCTAAAAGCTCAGATGTTAAAGGTTTGGTCCTCAGGGTGGCATACCTGGGAGATAGGGTCTGATGGCCAGTCCTCAGGTCATTTGGGGCATGCCCTCAAAGAGACTGTGGACTCTTTTGATTTTGGACTATGAACATTCAAAACTGTGAGCCGATCTGTAACAAGCAATGAAATTGAAGCAGTAATAAAGAGTCTTCCTACAAAGAAAAGCCCAGGACCAGAAAAAAAAAAAAGAACAAAACTGTGAGCCGAAGTTGAAAACCCTTTTCCTCTTTATAAATTAGTTGCCTCGGGTATTTTGTTGTGGGAACGCAAAGCTGACTTGCACAGTCACTCCCGGGAATCACTTGCATTATGGTGGATATCATAATGCAACGTTCCTTCTGTTCCCGGGAACTCTTCTCAGCACTGGATGCTACATACAGGCATAAAGGAGATAAAGGAAACCCGGAGCACCTTCACTAGAGTCGTGTCTGGAAATAGCATCAGATAAGTAGGACCCAAGGGCGGACAGGGGTGTTCAGAGAACAGAAGAAAATACAAGATGGAAAAGGTCCAGGGAACAGAGGACAGAGAGCTACCCAACACAGAGCTGGCAGTCTTTTGCCCATGGTGGCTCCCAACAATGACAGCACCCTGCACACTGGGGGACTCTAGGAAGTTTTGAAGTGGAAAAAACTATTACACTGTGAAATAATACCTAATGATGATAAAGAATACATGGAGTATTAAAGAAGACATCAAATACTGAATTGGTATAAAACTTCCTAGTAAGACCTTTTCCATTTTTAAAAACAAGAACCTTGAACTTACTTCCTTAAAAATAATTTTATTTAAAAAGAAATCAGGCTCTGTGTTTGAAGGAGCTATAAGTCATTCCATATTAAGAGTTTTAATGATGACCTCTGAATGCTCTTGTTGGTCATTACTAACAAATTATACTCACACAGTTAAGTGATAAATATTGTTTTAATCATCTTACAACCAGGTAAATGCAGCACTTTCCTTTTTTATTATCTTACGGCACTTTATTGGATGAACATCATAGTGAAATTTCTTCTGAAGATGTAACAAATGTTAAACCCAGTTGAAAATTTTCAATCAGCTATGACAAACTACAAACTGTGCAGCCCTGTGCAAGCAATGCTTATCCTGAAGCTAGCCAGGCCACACAGGATTAGAGAGCCCTGTACTCAATACCACATCTAAACCACTGTGCCTGGACTACGTGCCTAACCTTCAGCCAAACTCCTCCAGGAGCTCCTGGGACCCTGAGCCATGGGTGTTCCACAGAAGTGTGGTCCCTAGCTGGATGCTGAAGCACATGTCATTCATTGTATTCACTGCCCAGAGGAATCATCCACAGACACCCACTATGAGACCAGGCTCTAAGAACCCTGTAATAGTGGTTCTTAACCATAATGCACTCATTAAACTTAACACTGGTGACTTGTTAAGCATAGGTCCCTGGCTCTCACCTCTGGGCTTCCAGGTTTAGCAAGTTGGGGTGGGCTCGGGTGAAACCACACTTTGAGAACTGCTGCCCAGGTAAGGATGCAGAGCTACCTCTGTTCTGGGATAGTAAAGCAGTAGTCTGCAAGCTAAAGGGAGCCATTTGTTTAGAACACACCTGAACTCTGGTCTGATTTTCAGTGTTCCAACTAATGGTTTTAAAGTTGAAGTAAAAAGACAGACTCTGCATCATTTTCTTAAAAATGGAAAATACAGGCCAGGTGTCCAAGAAGAGAATAAACTGTTGAAAGTGTTTGGAAAATATATCAACACAGGATTTGACTTCAATGTCTGCTGCTAGGAAGTGGGGGTGAGTTTTCCCTGCAGTAACTGGTCAGACCTCTAACTACTAGGACTACTACTTGGCTAGAGTGCAATCACTGGAAATTAAAATAAGCCTTTGTAGCTTAATTTACATTTTGCATAATGTTTTATGGCAAAATGAACAAGTCCTAACCCAATGACTCAAACATTTTGGAATAGATGACCCTCAGAAACTGGTGACAGCCTGTAACTGGACACACATTCATGTATTCATTTATTCCACTAGTTTAGTGGAATAATGAGTATAGAATGTCAGCGCTATACTCAGTTGACAAGTTGAGTAACAGGAGTACAAGGGGCAATCAATGACCTTCAGGCACTCATGGCCAAGTAACAGAAACAAATAATTGAGAATATTTTTGAAAAGTTCCATGTGATCATTCATACAAATGCCCTCTTAACTGATTAGTATGCAGATTGGCTGTCCAAACATGGGTTTTCAAAATTATGTGTCCTAACCAAACCGGGGGTGCCAAATTTAATGGTTCCTCTAATAGATGAGTCCATACTTTGTCATGAAATGTTAGTGCTGCTGCCATCTTTGTCACTATAAAATCAAATGGTGCTATCATGACATTTAAACACTCTTTCTCATGCTTTGAATCCTACTTTCAAATCATCTTTAAAAACTGTGCAACTCAATAGCAATCCAGTTTATTCTGAAATATGAGCCACAAACTTACTTTGAAATTAAGTGGGAAACATGTATTTTATAAATTGTTACCTAACTCTCAAATCAAAACTAAAGGCAATTGGATTCTTTTAAAAATAATAAAATAAAGGAACTTTTGAGCTAGCCATGTTTTCTAGCTATGTACAACATTTTAAAACACACAAGTAAATGTTGTGTTTTAAAATATTGTATTAATTGAAAAAGAAAATAGTAAAATAAAAATTGGAGTCTCAGGAGGTTGAGACAATGCCAAACTTCAGCTCAGGGCAAACTTTTTATTATAAACGCTTGTAGAAATCAAGTTTATAATGGAAACACAGGCGGACACGGCTCCAATATAATATACATAAATGATGTTTCTGCTCGTGTGTAGTGATTTTCTTCACTTCTGAGCATTAATCTTTGAATGACTTACTCTATAAATTATTGAACTTAGTTCAAAAGCAAATGAAATTTAAAATACTCATTTATTGAACGGCAAAAGTGCCATGTTGAAATTGCTGTGATTTATCTGTTTCTTTAACAACTCCTGTAGCAAACTTACTTCATTGCTCAAAATTATTACCTGGTTGCCTACTTTGCTCTGGCTTAAACATAAATCTATCCCCACTGTTCAGAACGGATGTCATTTGTCAGGGTCTTGTTCACCCACTCGCAGCCATGAGGCCCAGCTTCTTCCTACAGCTCTAAACTGGCACACTGTATACAGATAGCACTCAATTTTTAGAGAGCAATTAAACTCATGTACAACACTGATCACTACAATTGAGGAGGGATGTGTTGGTGCCATTCTACCAAGACGGAGTTCACCCACCATGCTCACATGCCAGCTTGTACCCTGCACGGTTCCATCAGCTCAGGCAGGAAGCATCGGTCAGCTCTAGAAAGACAACCGTGTCTGTGGAACTAGTGTATTTCTTGAGTACTAATGCCTGTGGATACCGCTATCATAGCAATGACCTCAGTCCCTGCTGCTGTGACAGGGAAATGCTGTAAGATACAACTTATCCCCCCATAACTAGAGCAGGCCCCCCTCAAGGTGGGGGGGGTGTGGTTCAGTGTTAGAGTACTTGTCTAGCATATATGAAGCCCTGAGTTCCATCCCCAGCACCAAGAAAGAGTTTAAAAAGAAGAAGAGGCACCCTCATTTCCTTTCACACAATTTACTTAGTGGAGAAGCTGGGAGGAGTAGCGTAGTGTTGTGGTAGAGCCCTTGTCTAGCACATATAGGGTCCTGGGTTGATCCCTAGCACAGCAAAAACAAAAACACATATGCTCCAACTGGGGGAAAATGTGCCACACATGGGATAGTGGACTAAATGATTCAATTATAAAGAGTGTTGAAAAATAAATAAGAAAAAGATTACTTCAAGTAAAATAAAATGGACAAATGATTTTAAGAGATGAGTCATACAAATAAAGACATAAATGATTTTAAGAGATGAGTCATACAAATAAAGACATGAAAACATGTGTTTGTACAAATATTCAAAGAATACATCTTAGAAAGCATGATGAGAACACTTTTCACCAATGTTTATTTAATTCTGTGAAGTGTGAAATAAGAAAAGGGACATATAAATGCTGCTGGTAAAAGTACAAACTATTCAATATTTCCTGGTTTCTTTGTTTTTTTGAGACAAGGTCTTGCCCAGTCTAGTTTTGGAACTAGTGGTACTCCTACCTCTGCCTCCCAAGTGGTAAGATTACAGGGGTGTACCACCATGACCAGCTCCTGCTGGTAACTTAACAGAGTTTCAGGAGTCCTTAAAAAAATATTCCTACTTCTCAACCTGCTAAGCTCATATGTAACAACTGATTGTAAACAGATAATATATTATTAAGATGGAGATGTACATTAAAAAATGTTTGTGATCATTTATATTTATAATAAAAATTTAAAAATTGCCTACATAATTCAAATTGGGGGACACTTATATAAATTATGGCATAGTCACAAGCCAAATGGGTATATGGTCACTGAAAACAGCAATACTGAAGAATGTTTAAGGGAAATATATATAAAGGGGAAAGTATTCCTTACAGGCTACAGGATATAATGAAGCACACTGTATAAGCAGCTTCTTTCCAGTGTGTATTTTGGCATATGGTGTGCACATATAAACCCCACAGGGACTATGAAATTTGCTGTTTTGCTCAATAGCACCAGTGTGGTAATTAGAAACTGGTTACTTCATAGAAGACCATGCATGCTTCATGCACAGAAAATTTGCATTGCACAATCATGCCAATTTCTCCCTAGCAGATAGCAGTTTATTTTCAGGAAAGAAAACAAACAAGACCTCCAAAGAGGACAAACAGGAAACATATTTGAACCCGATGGCCAAGGGCAGCATACAGATGGTTGGTCCTTTGCTAGCATCCAGGTGACACCACATCCAATGACCAATGTGCCTAGGAACTAGGACAGGATGGCTAACTCCATCCCTAAATAACACTCTTTCATCTAAACAGACTGAAATGAATGTAGAGATATGGTTGTTATTTACACAATCAAGACGATAAAGAATTTTGCATGATACAGACATGTTTAAAAACAAAAAAGACCTCACCCCTAAAGTGAGTGAAAAGGTACTACTTCTAAGTCACTCACATTTTCCCTAGGAAGCCCTAAAACAGTGTATGCAAATTCAGAGCACTAACACTTGAATTCATCCTATGAAATTCAACAAAGAGAATCCAAAGAGAATACTCACCTTTGCCACAAAAACTCAAACTACAATGAAAAACCATTAGCATTCTTGTATAAATTTAAAGTATTACACCCTATACATTTTCAAAGTTGCTATGAAGAGTGTCCTTGAATATTCTAAATTTTTATCAACAGACAGATGCCCTTAGCATTAGCAATCCATGCAAATGCTTACTGTATCAAAGAGAAAAAAAACGACCTTTGGAAGCAGAGAAGATTCTTCAGTTCTTTGCCATAAAATATTCACACAACTAAGTAAATCCCTCACATTTCACCAAAAAATGAGTTAGAGCTGAGCTGAGCAACGTTCCCCATGAGAATGGCTTGACAGGCAAGAAATGGGGAAGGAGTACTTATCAGAAAAGATTCAGTGTTGGAGAAGACTACAGAAGGATTTAAAAGTCAGTTGTGGGGGTCTGCAGGTTGATGCGTATATTTGGGAGAACTTTAAGAAAATGAAAGACTCCACCTTCTCCATGGGCCTTCCTCATCCCAAGGCCGGCCCTACACTCCTGTCCCTGGGTGTACTCGCACCATTCTGTCTATCTGGGCTTCAGCGTCTTTCTGCTCAGTTGCTCACCACTGACTTAAGACCTAGCAAAGTACCTGGTGCGGATTAAGTATCCAATTAATTAAAATGAATAAATGAATGAAAGGTAGAAAAGTATAGGAAATTCAGAGTGGAAACACCAAGATACATAAAGCCTAGTGTTCTACACATAGGACATCAACAAACATTTTTAAACTGAATTTAAATTTTCATTCTGTTTTTCATCCATTGCTACTAATACCACATAATTTGATCCACAAGGCACGAGAAAGCCAGTGCACTGCAGCAGTAAAGGAAAACAATGAGCGAAACACATTCGAGGAAGGCCAGAAGCCACTGAAGTTCTATATTTATCTTCTACCACATGTGTGAGGGTTTTGTCAGGGATCACACAGAATGCCATTTGTCCCTGCCTGTCCTGGGTAGACCACCAGGGAAAAAAACAGAAGGGTGTGCTTTGAGAACAAAAGCAAAGAATTCTTGTCTTGAAAATCTCTACATAAATAATTATAATCAAATGGTTTGCACTTAAAAATTGAGCCAATGAACAACTTATCTACACCAAGGTGCTATCAAATAACTATAGGAAGAGCCTCAACAGATGCCTTTGGGGCTACCTGGCCAATATACCTCATAAAACCCAAGCACTAAAGCACCCCACTAAGTTGCATCCCACCTACCTCCCTGCCCCTCCACCCCACCCCGACCCTCTGCCGTGAGCAACAACTGGATCACCACCTATATAGTGAGTTCCAGTTCTCCACAGGTCCCAAGGTCAAAGGCTGGATCCCCAAGGTGATGCCAGTGGGAGGTGGTGGGACTTTTAAGGGGGGAAGGCCTAATGGAAGGTCATCACTCATTGGGGACATGTTCTCGAAAGACATTGTGGGACTTTGGTTTCTTCCTCTTCCTCTATAGCTTCACTTCCTAGCTCATGAGGTGAGCGGTTTACCTTGTCACTCACTCCTGCCATGAATGTTCTGTGTTGTCAGAGGCCCAAACCATGGTGCTACTTCTTAGACTGGAGCCCCAAAACTATGAGCCACAATTTGTTTTTGTTTATAAGTTAATTATCTCAGGTACTTCACTACTGTAATTTGAAGCTGATTGATACAATCACCATCTTTTTCACTTCATGACCATCATTGTCAACATTTACCAAATGCTGATCTAGACACTTTCTATAAGTTTTAAATCTTCTCAAAAAAGCTTATTACTCACTACCCATGAGAAGAACTGCAACACAGAGCAATCCTGCCCATGACCACATGCCATGTGGCAGACCTATTGGGTGTTATTGGTTTGATTCTGGCTATGAGTCCTCATCGCTACGCTAAGGGCTACTGGCCCTTGTGGTTGGTGCTCCAACGCTAACGCCGGCTTCCTCTACCTTCCTGAATCAATGTCTCCTCCTCTACTCCCTAACCTGTACCCAGTGGTATGTTTTGCCTTCTTCTTCCTAAGGCCTTATTCTGATAAATGCACAATAACCCTCCTCTTCTCCCAGAACAAGAGTTCTGCCCCATCCAGGTGACTATATCTCTTCCACCTGCTGCCACCTAACAAAGGACAGATGCCCAGATGCAGACTGGTCTCAGTGCCCCAGTGCCTTCCCACCTCACCATCCTGCTTCAAGGACCCCATCACCTGCTGCTACCCCAGACTTGAACTTGTACTCAGTGACTGAGGGCTGAGCCTCTCCAGTAGGTATCTGCCAGGAGACCTCCCCAGCAGGTGGGTCAATCTCAAAGTGCTGGTCCCTCTTCCATGCTCCTCCTTTCAATGATTGGCTTTAGAGTTGGAAGTATAGCTCAGTCTTAAAGATGTGAAGCCCTGGGTTCCATCACCAGCACCACAAAATAAACAATGAATGGCAAAAACCAGAAGTTACTAAGAATGGTGGAGAACCTCCCATGATATTCATGTCCCCAGGGAATCTTGGAGAAGGAACTTTCTCTCTCCAGATAGCACAACTCCAAAACAGACGGACACTGTCCTGAGCTGCTGGTGAATGGGCACAAGTTCCCTTTTCCTGCAAGCCACTGGGGGGCCTGCCACCTGTCAGAGGGCACTTGGTTAATTAGGTGACACTTGTGAAGGGTTTTGCAACATGGAGCACACATGTCGTCCGGGATCTCACACATGGTGCTCCACACTGCAAACTCCAACAGCTATTTATAAAATCTACCAGATGAGCAAATCTTATGAGCGTTTCCTTTTGCAGCCCATTGTAAACCCACTCCTCTTCCACACAGAGTACCTCAAAAAGAGTGCACAACTGGTAGGGATTACTAAAGAGGGTGCAAAGGACATTGAAACCAACTCCGTCCCAAAACTAGTCACCACCATGCCCAGTTTTTAGGGAAACCACAAACAGTTTGCATTGTTTCCTGCATTCTTTTGCAAACAAGCAATTCCAGGGAAAAGGAGGGAATGAACTGTTTGTGTCTGTGCAGATGTCACCTCCACGGATATGAGTGAGTCACAGAGCTGGTGGCCATCCCATGATGTGCAGAAAGGCCTCTGGGATGCCTCATAACCTTCAAGAACAGGCCAGCCTCTCTGAGCATGGCTAGACTGGTTTAGGCAGTTGAGTCAAGAGCCTTGACGGAAGCAGTGTAAATGTGGGATCACCTTTACCTCCCAAATTATAATCACACAAAGCTTGCTGGCTTTGGGAAACATAAAAGGTTTATTTTAATTAATTCCCTCTTTGAAGGAGCTTTCTTTTGCTAAAGGGAATCCTGTGGGTGAGTGGGGAGGTTTAATGAATGGCCTTTGGCTAAGAGGTTTGAGCATGGCTCTCTGGAAGAGTTACGTTCCTCCAATGGCAAAGCTGCTGGAGGTTGGCTTTCTCTTACAACCTGCCGACATGCCAGCCAGGGGGACCTTTGTCCACCCGGCTGTCATGTGATTACTGTCATTTTTTTCAGTTCAGCAAGTTTGCAGGGGCAGGTGCCAGCATGTCCTTAAACCCATTTAGATGACTCTATCCTAACTATGCTCTCAGACAACCTGGCTGTCACCCCAAGACACATGGTCAAACCTGAATAGTGTTTGTCCTGATTTCAACTGTGCTCATTCTTTAGGAAAACAATTGTGGACCATATTGCCTATGAAATGAATACTTTTCTTCAGGTTTTATCAGGTTTGTCTTTTCCCCCAGTTACCTGACATAACATGAGGGTCCTTCAGAGAAAAGCCTATGTCAAGCAAATGTCAGAAAAGGGAACTTCTCCCGCCCCCACCCCTTGCCATTTAATTGGAAGGGAAGCAAAGGGCAAAACTACAGGAAAATCAGTACCCAGGCCCCTTGAGAGTTGTCAGAATTTCCTAGGCCCACAAATGGTTATCACTGACTAAAACACCTAAATTGTGCAGC
Organism: Castor canadensis; assembly: GCF_047511655.1. Classification (NCBI taxonomy): domain Eukaryota; kingdom Metazoa; phylum Chordata; class Mammalia; order Rodentia; family Castoridae; genus Castor; species Castor canadensis. The sequence goes on from NC_133386.1 coordinate 17,292,968, forward strand.
TGGCACACACACACCAATACTAACACTAGTTCATTTCCTGTCTCAAATTAAGAATATGTCATGCCAGATTCTAAATTCATTTGCCAATAGTAGCCCTACCCATTTGTCATCTTAAAAATAAGAAAATAATGACTTCAAGCTATCCCAGCCTACTCAGGAGATTGAGGTAGGTGGATCACTTGAGTCCAGGAGTTCAAGGCCAGCCTACCAAAAGCGCTTCCTCTCTATGAAGTCAATGGTGTTGGCTCCCATTGATTAAACACAGCCAGATCTTGTGTTGGTTGATGCTTTATAGATTGTCCTTCTTGAGAAATGGACCAGCTCTTCCTGGATTCAGTGAAGTGGAAGCTCCCTGAGGGTTCCCCATTTTTTTCCACTGTTGCAGCCCAGAACCAACACCAGTGTCTGGCATATAAAACAGGTGCTCAATAAATATGTGGTGGGTAAATCTTGAAAAGTCACTTTCCATCATTCTTAGTGTAGCCTTTAAAGGTAAGCACCTTGTTTTCCCTTTGTATAGAAGAAACTGAGGCTCAGAGAACTGAGTGACTTGCTCATATCACTTAACCAGAAAGTGACAGAACCAAGATTTCCACTCCAGTTTGCCTGCCTGCTGAGCCCACTGTAAACCACTCTGCTCTGCTAGCTGAGAGCCCCTACATCCAGTTCCCTGCTAAAGCCATTTGCTTCCCACAGAATGTCCAAAAAGTCTATTTACAGGAAGAGTCTAGAAGCTCTTTTCATCTGTGCTCTCACTGTGCCTCATGACCTCATGGGTAGCACACCGGGATTCTCCAACCTAATGACTTAGTGCTTCTTCTATTATTTCACATCACTATCTCTTTTCAGTAACTACAGTAATAGACCAAAGTGTAGAAACAAATCCTGTGGGATGACTGGCACCTGCTCTAAGTATTAAAGATGTGCTGCTGGCAAAGGGACAATCGGGGCCACCAGCCTTCTATACTGTTTTTGGTGGTGCTAGAGATCGAATCTGGGGCCTCGTACATGCTGGGCAAGCGCTCTTCCACTGTGCTACACACCAGCCCGAGTCCCTTCCATTCTCCAGGGAAGGAAGGTCAGAGCTTTTCAAGCATTTTACAGAGACTTTATGAAAAGAGGGAGCAATTCACCACGTTTATTCTTTCTCTTTAGTTTTTACCCTTCATTATCATGGTTTCCTCTCTTCCTTCTAGCATGCAAACATGTCCAACTCTCTCCATAAAAAGAAATAGAGCAGAGGGAAAGGAGGAGGAAGGGAAATGGGGAGGGTGGGAAAGGAGAAGATGGATGAGTTAACTCTCTCCTCATCCAGTCCTCAGAGCCAGAGTGAAAACTTCTTGAAGGAATTTTCTACATCAACTGCCTCTAATCTCCTCCTGTTATCATTTATGGCCACCTGTCAAGTCAAGTGCTAGGAGCACATGACATGATGAATTGGTGTCACAATGAAGGGCTGGGGACATAGCTCAGGGATAGAGTACTTATCTAGCATGGCCCTGGGTTCGATGTCCAACACCACAAAAAAACAAAAAACATTGTTAACATATATGTTAGAACACACATCCCAGCATCTTCACTTATCCCTACCCACTCCATCAGGGTCAAGAAAGTTCTAAATCATTCCAAAAAACTCTGCTGACCTTCTGGTCATTGATTCCTTTCTGCATGGAGTCTCTGCTTCCTTCTGGACCTCAGCAACAGCCTTGTCACTGCTCTTTCTCCCAGCCCCCCACCCCCGAAGTAATCAAATGCCCCATTGCCCTATCAAACTTCCCCAGAAGGAAATTATGCCATTCTCCTAATCCAGAACTGTTCCATGTCCCCTCCAAACAACAGAACAACATCTACCTATTAAACTAGCATTCAAGGGTTCCATAGTTCTGATGCAACCCACCGTCCAGCTATTTCTTCACTAACTTAATCGAATCTGAACTCCACTCAGCTCCCTCGAGTATCCTAAGTATAATTCAAACTAACTAAAAACTAACGTAGCTCAAACTACTGTAGGAATAACAAAGAACTGTGCCTTGGGAAGAAATCAATACACAAACTAGGTTCACACAGTTGCCAAAACGGTACATATTTCCCTACAATCTCATCATTAGAACTGCAGAAAGATTCCGATGTGTTGAGTTGCTTTCTTTAAAACTACTGCTTTTATTTGGGCATGGTGGCTCAGTTATAATTCTAGCTACTTAAGAAGTGAAGATAGAAGGATTGTAGTTAAAGATCAGCCCCTTCAAAAAAGTCAGCAATGTCCTACTACAAAAAAACAAGCCACAGGTTGGCTGAGTGGCTCAAGTGGTACAGTACCTGCCTAGCAAGCATGAAGCCCCAAGTTCAAAGCCCAGTACCACCAAAACAACCCCAAAACCTGCTTTTGTTTTTTTCCAACAGTAGTAATTCAATGATTCTTTTTCTATTTCCTTTTTGAGAGGAGATTCTTGCTTTGGGGAACTCATTAGGAAGTGAAGTAACTGTGGTACAAATTCTAAGTTTAAAAACCAAATGCTACGTGCATCATGCTAAAGTTTTTTTCCTTTCATTCATGGAAGCTTTAGGTATATCTATACTGTACTGAGAAATCCTCATTTCAAAATCTGCTAGATCCTTGCTGCTGCTGCCAGAAGACAGCCACAAATCAAACTTTATGTGAAAATCAAACACAAGGTGCTAAAACGTTTCTTAAATGAGCTGCAGCTTTCTCTACCCGTGAATGAACATCTAACCAAGGCAATCCTTCTTATTTGCAAACCAATATAACTGTGTTAAAACCATCTTGAAATACTGCAAGTCAGACACACAGACACCTTTACACCTTGGTGAGGTTACAATAAGGCAGTGTGTTGACACCCAGTCAAGCTTCGGGCCAGGAAAGGCCAAGTAATACAGGAATTTTATCAAAATGGAGATCTGAAGGTGTTTGAAAAAACGGTGGCAAATCTACCAAGAGCAAAGCCTGCACTGGGCTTTGGCAGACATTCCCATTATCAACCTGGATAATCAATTTTCAAACAACTGGGACTGGAGATGTAGTTCAGTGTTAGAGCCCGTGCTTAGTACGTGCAAGGCCATGAGTTCAGTCCCCAGCACCAAAATAAATTAATTACGCAAATAAATTTTACAACAACTGAGAATATTACAGTGATTTCATCAAATTTTACAGAGGTCATTACTAAAAGGCCAAAGGGCATTATTTTATGCCATATGGTTTTAGATACAGGGTGAGGAGTCAACAAGTGTTGACCTTAATGTAACTGTGTGAGGCCGAATTCCAAAAATCCCACCCCTACTATTTCATGTGTGTCCTTTGAATGGGTAAACTTTTATACTGTACTTCTCTTTGTCCCCAAGGTATACAGTTAGTGCTCAATCAGTATTTTGTGTCCGATTAAGTCATAGGGTTACATGTTTCACTAGAATCCATGAAACTGCTTACATAGGACAGAACTGGAGGCTTGTGCCTATAATCCTAGCTACTTGAGAGGTAGAAATGAGGGAGCCAGACACAACAAAAAGTTAGCAAGACACCACCTCCACAAACAAGCAGAGTGGCACACACCCGTGATCCTAGCTATGCAGGAGGCAAATGTAGGAAGAAAGACTGTGTTCCCAGGCTGGCCCTAGGCAAAAAATGCAAGACCCTCTCCAGAAAAATAACAAGCAAAATAAAGGAGCTGGGGGCATGGTTCATGTGGTTGAGTACCTGCCTAACAAGTGCAAGGCCTTGAGTTCAAATCCCAGTACCACCACCACCAAAAAAAGAAAATACAAAGAAAGAAACAAAAGAAAAGAAGTTGCTCAAATAAAAATGCAGAGCTGGAAGGCCAGGCTGGTTTTATGTCTGTGTCACAGACGTAAGTATTTTCACAGGCAACATCCAGACGTGAGAAGTATGCAGACACCTGTCACAGATGTGTGAGCAAAGCTTCTATATATTGAACCTCTGGGTAGCATGTGACACTAGTGTGTTCGTTTACAATGACATCCTCCTCTGAAGTCCCTTATGACTAACTCACCTCAGAGTTAGTCATACCCCAGAACACATACCTCAAATGTAATGTGGTTGTTTATCGCTTTATGAAGTTTCCAATTAATACAGAATGTCGCTTTAAGTGCTATTATACCTGCAGAGAAAAACGTGATGCTGGTAATTACGGCCCTTGGGTTACGAAAAAGGTACCACTTTTAACTCAAGAGGATCAATTCTGAGAACGTTCAGAACATTTGGCGATAAGAAACATCTCTTTTTGCAATTCGGATACGGGATCGTTTGATGTGTCACTGTAAATCCACAATCACTACTTTTTTCTTATTAACACTAACACACATGCACACACCTCAGCGTTACTGCAGTTCCTGCTGATATGCACTCCCCAAGACTGCTCTACAAAACCTCTTGAAGTTCACTGTGTCTCACTTGGAGCCAGGTACGACTTCTGGCTGACGCCCACCAGGAGCATTTCCACAGGCAGCATCCAGAAGTGAGAAGTACACAGACCTGTGTCAAGCGAAGAGTGTGTTCCCTTGTGGTCTGTGGTGAAAGTGACTATCCCAAGGGCCAGACTTGTCATTTAATACTTGCCTCAAGACTGCCTCCAGCAGTTCAAGTTTATGAAGAGCACAAGGAAAAATCTCCTTGTGAAATACAGATCGCAGTCTTAAAAACTGTAAGTCACTTAGGTATAAAATCTTACATAGTCCTAAGGTGTAGTTGGTGTCAAATGTCTCCGTTTTCTTGCTTCAGTAATGTCGAAGATAGTTTATCATCATTTTGGAGACTTTAAGGAAAACAACACTTGAGATTCTATCAGAAAACTTTCTAAATTCAGTATTTCTATTCACAGAAGGGCTGGCTAAGTGGCTCAAGTGGTAGAGTGCCTGCCTAGCAAGTGTGAGGTCCTGGGTTCTATTTCACATAAAACCATCTGGTTACAGCTCTTTATAATTTGGTATCCAGTTAATATGTATCGAATCTCTGTAAAATACAAGTCATTGTGAGACACAAGAGACGATGGCAAATGCTCTGAAGGATACAGGGATGCAATCACTTCCCAGCCATCTTGGGGCTTATCATTTGATGGAAGAGTTGAGACAAGTTACATGAATTAAAAAAAAATGATAAATGGAGTATGATCAAACGGCACTGGGATTCAGAAGGACAAGTGTCACTTCCCCTGGAGAACCGAGGAAGTAGAGATGGAGCAGGCTGGCACGACAAGGTAGCACATGAATGATGGTCCAGAAGCAGAAAGATGCTGGAAGGGAGAGAGGGATTACTTTCAATCTCTTGATGATAAAAGCTAAGGGAGTATCTTAGCCTATAATACTTAAAATTAATCAAAGACCTAAACATAAGAGCAAGAAATATAAAAATTTTTAAAAGACAACAAAGGGAGAATCTCCTGACAATGAACTTGGCAATGGTTTCCTTTGCCTTTCTGTCTTGTTTTGTTTTGTTTTGATAGCACTAAGCATTGAACTCAGGACCTCACACTTGCTAGACAAGTGCTCTATCACTTGCGCCATGGCCAGAATCTTTGGCAATGGTTTCTTGGGTATGACACCAAAACCATAGGTAATAAAAGAGAATTAGATAAATTAGACTTCACCAGAAGTTTCATTTTTTAAAAAATCAACCTTTTGTGTGCCAAAAGACAATATCAACTTAGGGAAAAGCAACTCTGACTGGAAGAAAACACGTGCAAATCACTTATCTGATATGGGATTGTTATCCAAAGTATATACAGAACTTCTACATTTCAACAACAAAATAAATAACCCAATTCATAAAGGGGGCAGGGGTGTATTTAGACATTTCCCCAAAGAAGATACACAGATGGCCAGCAAACTATGCAAAGAGCCCCAACATCACCAGTCATTAGGAAATGCAAATGAAAGCCACAATGAGTCATTAGGATGGCATTATTTTTTTTTAATCAGAAAATAAGTGTTGACAAGGATGTGGGGAAATTGGAATCCTTGCTCACTGTTGGCAAGAATGCAAAATGGCATGGCCACTATGGAAAACAACACGAAAGTTTTAAAAATAGTAAAAAGTGAAATTCCATGTGATCTAATGTCCCACTTCTGGGGGTATTCTGATATTTGTACACCATGTTCATAGTCGCACTTTGCTAACAGCCAAATGGTAGAAGCAACGTAGTTATCTTTCAACAAATTAATGGCTAAACACAATGTGACCTGTGGAATACTACAGAATGCAAGGGAATATGATTCAGCTTTACAAAGGAAGGAAATGCTCACAGAGGCTCCAACAAGGATGGACACTGAAGACATGATGCTAAGAGAAATAGACCAGTCAATTTCACTTGCATGCAGCACCTATAGTAGTCAACGTCACAGAGACAGAAAGGAGAACGGTGGTTGTGGGGGGCTGAGGGTACGAGGATGAGGGCTTTTGGTTAGTAGGGAAGGGTTTCAGTTTTGTAGGACGGAAGTTCTGTTGATGGTGGTGATGGTTGCACAACACTGTGAGTGTACTTACTGTTACTGAATTATGTACTTAACAACTATGTAAGTTGAGATTGAGGGTATAGCTCAATGGTAGAGCATTTGCCTAGCATATGTGAGGACCTAAATTTGATCCCTAACACTCTCCCCACCCCCCAAAAGAAGCCTGGAAGAATAAAAGCTAAGCTCAACCAAAAAAGTTGCACCCTCCTTCACTCCCCTGGTGTGCACAGTGCCTTCCTAGACCTGTTCTCACAGCCCCCATGCTCACCCAGGGCCCTTAGGATTCGGGCCCCTGTCCCTGCATGCCTCAAAACTGAGTAAGGAGTCAAGGAGGGAACAAAAGGCCAGGGCACAAGGTGACTTTCTCTGCTCTTCATCCTTTCCATCTCTTTAGGTTACTCCTGGCTACCATTATTATTTGCTAATCTCTCTCTTCCACCTCTTTCTGTCTCTATGTTTCTCTGTCTCTCTCTCTCTCTCTCTCTTACACACACACACACACACACACACACACACACACACACACACACAATCCCAGGCAGTAAGAACTAGAATGCCAGCTAGAGGGAATCAGGCCTGTGAGAAGCACAGACCCCCCTCTCCAGGGTGCGGAGTGCCGAGAGGTAAATAAAGTGCGTGAGCACCACTGAGTATTTGCCCACTTATAGGAAAGCCGGTAAACTGAGTCTAGTAGCCCTAGGAGCAGAATCCACAATCTCTTCTTAGACCAGGAAAGCCAACACTGGCTCTTTCCAGCACTTCTGATTCTTTTTCTTTCCTCTCTGCTATTCTGCAGTTCCATCACTGTACAACAGGCCAGTTGTGTTAACTGACAACCAAAGTTGCTACCTTGGAGAGAGAATTCACTATCAGCCGGGATAGCATCTGGGAGTTGGGGGGGCCTGGGGTACTGTCAATGTGAAAAAGGACCAGAGACCAAAGGCATTTTTTTCTGATGCTGTAGTTTTTATGTTTATCCTCACTGCATCCCGAATCTTCACATCTTCATATTTATTATAAGACAACAGCCTATCCCTTAAAACCATATTAAGGAATAGGTTTCTAGAAAAGTATAGAAGAGGTTTTTTTATTATCTAATATACTTTAATGGGAGGCCTTTCTCCTCTAATTAGATGCTCAAACCTTAACATATTTTACATTTTTATTAGCCAGCAGGTTCAAACTGTAATAAAGGCACTTCTTTTCCAGAATTATTCTATCTAAAACTTTCTTGCTTGAAAAGGAGCTTTTCATATTCATGCTTACTTCTTAAAACAAAACAAAAAGAGGTTATTAAGAAAATTTCACTTTTTTTGTGAGACTGGGGTTCAACTCAGGGGTTCAAGTTTGCAAAGCCACTGTACCATTTACGCCACACCTCCAGTCCTTTTTGCTCTGGTTATTTTGGAGATGGGGTCTCCCGAACTCTCTGACGGCTGCTCCTCCCAATCTCAACCTCCCAAGTAGCTAGGATTATAAGCCTAAGAACCTGTGCCCGGCCACAAAACTTTACTTTTTAAGGACAGTAATCCAAATTGCTCCAAAATGCACCGCTGTTGTCATCTGTTTACCCTATGAACATTTCCTGATCTGCTGCATGCTGGGAACCGTGCTACCCACAGAGACACAGTGACAGACAGCAGCACCAGTGTGCACTTATTACAGGAAGATGAAAAACAGAATGCAAAGCATTACGGAATTTTTTAAATTAGTGGAAAGGTAGCACAACCACGAGAAAACACTAAAAACCAGTGAACTGCCTTTCAAGCTCAGCACTGTTGGTATGGCCTGCGCTAATGACAATAGCTTGTCCCTTACTCAGGAGCCAATACTGCACTGCGTTTTACATTTGCAGAGTCCTGAGCTCAGCCAGAGGCACCTGTTCCCCGACCAGCTCAGCTAAGCTGTCCCTCTCCCAGCCATCACCTCTTGCACCTCACTTCTATTGTCCTGATGCTTCACACATCTCCGTGAGAACTGACGAGTGCTAGGGTTTGCTGTAAGCGGATCTGGGTCCTCACTCACAAGTTAGACTAGTGCAATCCTTATCATTGCTTGTTTGTCCTGTTGTAACAAGACTCCCGGAAACATGGCTGTCTCCTGTCTCCTAGCCATTTCCCCATGACACCAAGTGGGTCACTGAAACACAGAAGAAAACCAGTAAATGCCTTCCTTCTGTCATTTTACCAAATACATACTGTCATTTCCCTACCAAATACATACTGTACACCACTGTTCAGTCATTACTGAAACAATTTGTACATAATGCACTAAAATTACAAGATTACAGAACCCCTAGTAGCCAGCTAAAGAAACAGTTTTCAAGGAGAAGTTACAGATAAAACCAAAATCTATTTCAGCCTCTTGAATGGAATTTTTCTGAAATGTTATTTCAGAAAAAAAAATTCAAAAATATGTTGTTTTTCAGATGGGAGTCTTGGGCTTTTTTTACTGGGGCCAGCTTCAAATGTCTATTCTTCTACCTACTCCTCCATGTAGCTGGGATTATAGCAATGTACCACCAAACCCAGCTTGTTTTTTTCAGATAGAGTCTTACTAACTACTGCTTGGGCTGGCCTCGAGCCATGATTCTCCCATCTCAACCTCCCAAGTAGATGGGAATACAGGTGTGCACCCCCACACCTGGCCTGATTCTTTTAAAGTTAGGATTGCCTCATAGAATTAAAAAGTATGTCAGTGGTTTGGCCCTATTTTAAATAATTCAGGCCTGAGCTTTTCAGGTTCTTCTGTCTGCTTTTTAAGTATTTAAATTTCTTTCTCTTCATTTATAACATCTCTTAGCCGCTCAGATGATTCCTTCCAGCAACCAGTCAACCCTCTTTTAAATTGCTGCTTCAAATCTGCTGCAGGCTCACACAGTGTGTGTGTGTGTGTGTGTGTGTGTGTGTGTGTGTGTGTGTGTGTGTGTGTACAAAGAGAGAGGAAACATGGATGACAATTGTTACCTTTGAGAAATGGGTGTTAGATTTAAAAATCCTTAGTGAATTTATTTTTCAATTTTTTGTAAGTATATTACTGGAAGTGTTACAATAAAATTTCATGTTAGTATTGTATACTATGCTTTATAATGCTGTACTTTCTAATATTACTTGAGCATGTGATCTATAAATCAAGACACCATGGACTCTCCAAGAGGCTCAGAGGATCTCCAGAGAGGAAAATTCGAGGTTAGCAAGTAGCCTTGGGATTTGAGAATTGACCACTGACCTCCTTATTTCAAGTCCCATCTCTGAAACTTACTAGCCATGACTACGAACAAGTCCTAATTTTATGATAATCAGCCTTATCAATAATTAGTATGTCTATCATACACAGTGGTAACATCTATCATAAATATTTGGTGAACACTAGCAAATAGCCATATGCTGTCTACACAGGACCTTATTTACAACACCTGGATGGGGACAGCACTGATGTCTCTGCCTGTTAGTGTAGGAACTAATGGTCCACTCGGTGAAGGTCCAAGCTGGGGGGGCGGGAGGGGCAATGTAGCTGGTCACAGCCAGGTAGTAATACCTCTCTTTTCAAAATACTGGTTTTTGTCTCTGCCCAAAAGAAACCATTAAGATTGCTCCTATCCACCTCACAGAGTCATTAAAAGAACTAAATAAGGTAATAGAAGTGGATGCCTCATGAACTCCAATGTGCTTTTAAAAATGTCATTTTTGTCATAATTATTGGTGTGGTTATTATTACAGCCTCCTCATACTTCATTCCTTCCTTCCTAGTTCTTGGCAGTATTTCAAGAAGCATAGCAGATAAATACCCCTAGGCTCCGACATGTATAGTTACACTAATGATGCAGAATAGCTTAATTGATAATTATAATAGCACGGGTATGTGAAAGATTCATCAAAAACATTAAACAGTAAATTTTTTCCTTAAATTAAAATTCTTCTTTAGAAAGAAATGTTTAATCTCCATGAGCTGAGTGCCAGATTCAAATAAAATACCAAAACAGATTCCGAAAGATGAAAGAGATCAAAGGCATATCGTGGAGAACAGAACCCCACGCCCTAAGGAGAAAGGACACACAGACAGACAAAACTACCCTTTGAAATCGCAGATGGAGAACCGTCTTCCTCTTGGCATCTTTATTAAGAAGCCATGTCTCTGCTGTCGCACACATTTGAAAAATAACTCGCACCCCCACAAACACATCCAGATGTTCACGAATATTCATGATGTGCTTCCAATTTGGTTTGGACTTGTCCTTGATTTATTTCTGATTAAGTTCCATCAACTTCTGCTGAAGTCCATGAGATGGATGGTGTGCCCGTAGCACAATTTCAGACCATCTTCGCAGTCTAAGTAATTGCAGAAAGGCTCTCAAACTATCCCTTACAAATAAATTCATGCACGGACCCTGGAATGCTAGACAGAGAAGGAGCTGGCCTACACCTGAACCTGAATTCTAATTCCATTGCTGGAGGTGTACTTCTAATGAACGGATTGACATGGCAAGTCGGGGGAGTGGCTAGAATCTGATTTTCTTTCTTGAGTAATACAGTGATACATTACAGGAAGGAAGGTGTGATGCTCTTGGGGTCCTGCGGTGTATTTTCCTATTAGCACATTAGCTTGTGTCCTTCCAACCATGAATACATGGTTGAAAGTCAGAATAACTGAACCAATAGCATAAAACAAATTTGATAGACATTGTAGCCTCTTGCTTTCTTCTACCTAAAACTCTTGAAACTTCCAAATTCAAAGAAAAGGCAGCTCCAAATCAAAACACACTGCTCACATGGATGTGATGGTCTGTTAAGAGATGGTCAGAAAAGTCTCCAATCAATCCAGTTAGTGATGGCGCTCAGTGGCAGAGTGTTGCCCAGCATGTATAAGGCCTTGACTTCCACCCCTAGTATTGAAGAAAGAGAAGAGGAGGGGAGGGGAGGGATCCTCTGTGTGTGTGTGTGTGTGTGTGTGTGTGTGTGTGTGTGTGTGTGTATTTTCATGATCAGGGAAAATTCTTCCCTCCATCAGTCATTTCGGCACACCAGAGCTGTGGTAGATCAGTCTAAAACATGAACCTGTGGATCTGGAGACCAATGTCAGTTGTAAGTGGTGAAAGCAATAGAACTCACTGTCCAGCCCAGGCGACTTCCAGGCAGGGCCCTGAATGAATGTTTCTGTACAATCCCATCCCAGATGTTAACCCTCCTCATTGCCAAGCAGGGACCTGGAGGACAGATAGGCCACCCAGCCCTAGCCACTCAGTCTTCACCAAAGGTCTCTCACATTTGACCTCAGACCTTATAACCAACTAACATTGCAGGTATGGCTGCAGAAACCCACCCCAAGGACCTGAAAATAAGCAAATATTATCACATTCTAGGTTGGTCAGTTTTTCATCACTGTGACAAACAACTTAGAAGTTTATTTTGCTCAAAGTTTCAGAGGTGGCAGTCCATGGTCAATTGGCTCTGTTGCCCCTGGGCCTGTGGGTGGTGAGGCAGAGGATCATGGTGGGAAACAAAACGGTTCCCCTCATGATGGACAGGAGGCAGAGTGAGACAAGACGGGCCTGGGAAAAGACATGTCCTTCAAAGGCATGCCTCCCAGTGACCCACCTTCTCCAACTAGGCCCCACCTATAAGTTTCCACAATCTCCAATAATGCTATCAAATAATGATTCCATCCATGGACTAATCCAGTGATGAAGTCAGAGTCCTTATTATCCAATCATTTCCAAAACACCCTCTTCAGTTGGCAAGCATGCCTTTAACACATGAGCCTTCGGGGACATTTCAGATTCAAACCATACCACATTCCTTTAAATTTCATCTCACTGTAAGACAATACTGCCTCTAGTGTGCTACAAATTAACATTTTTAAATAGCCTGTAATTAGCTTGCGATTAGCACAAATAAATTACACTGTAATCTTCTATGCTGAAAGTGTTTAATTGCTAAATGTAAACACTTAGATCACACTACAGTTTGGGGAACCTGATGTTGATGTACTCCCTTCACCCTCTCAAGGGTCCTGATCCCAAAACCAGCAATGCTCTTTTCCCCTCATCAAGTCGTGGGTAAATGCTGGATGCTGCCATCAACTGGCCTGTTCCTTGGCATTTCTTCCCAGTTAGGGTTAATTTGATAAACACTTAAAAACTCTCCCTGTCATATGTAAATGCAAACAACAAATCTCACCCTTTTCCCTTTCGTATTTTAAGCAGAATGCTGCTTTTGTTTTTAATTTCTAAGGCATATGATGTTTTGTTAATACAAACAAACAAAATCAGTCATTTCTAAATGCTTATGAGCAAAAAGAGGAGCCAACCCAGGTGATCCACATTTCAAATCTCTGGAGACTGTGCCATCCCACAGAAGAAGGTTTCCACAACTGTACAAGTAGCTGGCCAAGGTGTCGAGAATCAGAGGAGAGAAACACACAAACTTATTGCTGGTTTAGTAAAAACCTTCTTAATAAGCAGAGGTATAAGATGCCAAGATCAAATCCAGCATCAACAGATCTGTTTGTATCCACGTTCGCTCCGTGCAATGTGCAAAAACTGCTGACTAAACTGGGACCGGGCATTTGAACACAAATGCGACTTTGTCCGAGAGGACCCAGAGCAGGGAACTGCGTTACCATCTGGCTTAAGATATAATGCCTCAGTGTATTTGACATCAAGTGTGCGAATCCCACAGCAGAATGTGGTTCTGACTCGCCATCAATGCCCACTGACTCTGATTATAATCTGCAAGTCAACAGTAGTCCAAAGTTACAGAATAATGGGAGCTAACAGAGACAAAACAAAAACAAAATGCCCTCAGAGCAGCTGCTTTGAGGGTATGGGCTTCAGCAGGGTGACTGAGGCACAGGCAGCCAGTTCTAGTTCTTTCCCGATGGCAAGAACAAGAATACGGACAGTACATTTGTCTTCTGAGCTCTTGGCTCTGGGCACCTGACCTAGCAACACAAGTGACCAACAGACTAAGCAGGGGCAACCCCAGTTTTCTTGTCGTTTTCTTGAATATTCAGTGAGCAAATAGCAAAAGAACAGCAGTTGATAAAACAAAAAGTCCCATGCAGACCAGACTCTAAATAAGTCTGTGTAAAGCCACGGCAAAGCAAGAACAAGTTCACCTTGGCCCAGCCAGTCAGTGAAGGCAAAAATGGCACTGATTTTTGCTTTGTCTTGTGAAGAAGAGTGATAAATCAGAACAACATTCTACTCTATCATTCTATGATTGATAATACCCAAGGACCTGCAAAGACCAGCATGCACCTTTTCCCTCAATATTCAGACCCTACTTTCTAGCTATAGTCAACTTGCAATACTCTGTAAGAGTCACATTTTCTCCCTCAACTTTTGATCTTGACCCCAAAGACAACCCTGACCTGTGCCTCAAGTTATTCAGGACTGTCCATACTCCCTGTCAAACCACGTCGACCTTCTAAGTTTTCTGTGCTCAGGGGGCCTGGGTGTCACTTCCAGGACACCCAGATGTATTTCCTACAGATATATTGATTTCCTCTTCTGCCTTCTCACATATCGTGCCAGCAGTCTGTTGACTTGTTTCATGCCCCACTAAACTGGGACCTCTTTGTGGATAAGGAATTCATCTTTTATCTGTTTCTGAAAGGGGAAAATCCCAAATACAGATCCCATGCTCATTAAATATTTTTAAAGAATTATATACATAAACGAATTTGACAAATACTTCCTGAATTTGTGCCACCAAGTAACAGAAGTGACCAAGACAGACCAAACAAAATCCCTGCCCTCCAACCAGGACTTACTGAGAGAGGCTCCATGTCCTGCTGGCCTGGAAGTGACATGCATAAACCATCAATAAGATTGTAAGGCTAAAATCTGGGCAGTTTTACCTCAGAATTGAAGAACTTAAAGAAAAATGGGAATAGAGTCAAGTTGGAGCAGGAATGGCAGGACACCAGTGACTATGGAGGTTGGGAGTCAGAAACAGGAAGTTCACTGTTATGTAGTTTATATATGCTTAAAACTTCTCAAAATAAAAAGCTGAAAGAAAATCCTGCACTCATGTGAATAGATATTAATGAAGTATGAATAAGAGATACTCATATGCATTACTGCAGGAAATGTTGAACTAGGAAGGAAGAAAAAGAAACAACACACACAGCTGTAAGGTACAGATGAGATTAACAGCGTGTTTACTTAATTCTCATAATAACTGTGAGATATACTGATTTCCTCTCCATTTCATAGATGAAAATATTGAGGCTTGATAAGGTTATGCCAGGTAGGCAGAAAAGACAGAATTTGAACCCTTATCCAACTCCCCCTGCCCCTTCTCACAATTTTTACATATGCAACAAGCCCAGGAGTGAGAACTCCCATTTGAGCTCAGAGAATAACCAGTAGTCAGGATAGACACCTTTCATCTCTTGGCATATATCTCAGAATGGACTCGAATGCGACAATCCTCCTGCCTCAGCCTCTATGGAATGCTGGGATTACAGGCATGTACCACCATGCCCAGCCTAGACACTACTCTTACTGCCTGTGTTTATGCAGAACTGTATCTGGAAAGATTACAATATCTGGAAAGATTAAAATTTCTATTAAATTTCTATTAAAATTTAACTTGGAAAGTTAAATTATTAAAAGTCAGGGAATAATAATTACACCCCAGTATCATTCCCACACCATGGTCAATGTTCTGATATCCATTTCACTGTTACAGTAATAACAATACACAACTTTATTTACATTTCTGGTCCCTAAAGAGCTGGGTGAGTCTCTGGCTGGCTTCCCTTTTCCTTGTACACACACCACCATGATAATGGTTTGGAGCCAAGTCCAGGCCAGGCTTTGGCTGCTGATAAATACGTCATCATCAACAGTGTGCTGCCACAGGTGAGGACTTCCCCATCAGCTCTGTGAATACCAACAACCACACAGACTTGTTTTCTGCCAACATCCAAACAGCCTTGACCTCGAAGGTGCCAAGGAAGCTTGATACTGCCAGTGATAAGAGGCCACCTTGAGCATGTCCCTTTCCTGGCCAGAGTGTCACTTTGACAGATGTCAGACTTAGCATCTCTAGAGATGGGCCCATTATGGACTTGGAGATTTACTGTCATTTCTAATTGCAGCTTTTCCCATGCAAAAAAAAAAAAAAAATCACATGGTGCTCAGGGAAGTGACAAATGTAGGGAAATCTGGGCAACTTCTTGCTGCTCACAGCACTAATGTCCCAATCCCCAGCAGAGGCCAAGGCTGCCTTCCAAACACATCATTCCTTTTGGGCCCATTGGTGCTAAGTAAAAACTCTCCCCATTGTTATAAATTTGAATCAGAATCTTTGTTTGTACTGCTGAATTCCTACTCATCTCTACTCCCTGTCGCCTTCATCAAAAGTGGCTCCAAGGACACATGAGCAAAAGCTTTATTCCAGGCAGGATCTGGGCGATTAGGTCCTCAAGAAATAGCTTGACATCTAGTCCAGAAAGTTAATTACTAACATAATTATCCAAACCTTTTATTCTTCAGGGTTAAGTCAAGCATCTCTGTGTGCACAGTGTCTTTTTGGTTTGTGTGTTCTCCAGTTGACATGTAATTAGCTCCAAGGACAATGCGTTTTTTGACTTTTTAAAGCCAAACACAAATATCTATCTATAGAATCTTTCCTCAAGCCCCAAAATTCACCCAGAGGATTTAGAATGAAGCAAAATCATAAACCCAGTCAACTTATCACCCTAAACTCTCTGCACCGTCTTCTAAATGGCCTGCTCAACCACAGGATATACATCACACTGCTATTCCTCCTAGAGAATGTTTTAGGCTTCTAATATACTACGATGTCCTCTTCTTGCTTCGGGTGGATTATTCCTTCTGGAAGCCTTCTTGCATTTGGCTTTGCCTGGACTGCATAAGAACACAGAAAGAAAGAAAAAGAACATAGAAAAAAAAGAAGAATTAAGCCACAAGTCCTCAGACCTGGAGCTATTCCCCAGGCAAACATGGAGGCAATTTGTCTACTTGTCTGAAGAATTATAAACCTAGAAATACACTTAAAATTCAGAAGCAATAATAGGGAGTGCCACAGATGAAAGTTTCAGCTTTTGAGAAAATGAGCTGCCCTCAAAACTCCAATCCATGATGGGCTGGCTAGCCACTGAGAAAGGAACCCTGAGTAAGATGCTAGCATTGCAAGCATAGTCTAAGGGATAATCTTAAAACACGTCTAACATGCACGTCTAACACGTCTAACTAGACTCCTGAGCCATATGAACGACATGTGAAGACAGTCAGCACCTAACCCGATCGTCAGCAGTTTGAAATTTCCTCTCTTCCCCACTACAACACGCCTGGAATTTCATAGAAAAAGGATCTGAATGTCACTTGGGACCTCACTTTTCTCACTAAGTACAATTTAAAGACTCAACAGTCATGAACGTCCAGCCTGGCTTAAATTAGCGCCCATCAGTTTTACTCACCACCAAGTTCTTACACCTTTGATGGGAATTAATTAAGCTTGTGTGGTGGGTTTTGGTTTTTTTCCCCAGACTATCTTTTGCTGCTCTGGAACAGAGCACACCAAATTAGGTCCATCTGTCTAAATGGAAAGGAGGCTGTTTACCCTCCTTTCCTGCCAGAAGCTGTCTTTCAAGGATCCTGAATGCTATGGGAAGATTATGGTAACCCCAAACCTCAGACCAGCCAGAACTCTGAAAACAGTGCTGTCAACAATCGTCTACCAATTCTCAGCCTTCATTTCCTTACACAGTGAAGTGTCCAGGGAGACCCTACAGTATGCAACTCCAGGTCAAACCTGCAACATTCAAGAATTGAGAGATGAGGATGTAGCCCAGGGGCCAAGATGCAAGTATATTGTCATTAACTGTGCCCTAACAGGACTCCTGATTATTTCAGTACAGCATAAGCTTCCTTCGACATCGGACGTGACTTTCTGAGAAAGAAATGACTCTGCCGTTCGCACAGGCCAGGGGACAAAGTGATAGGGGAAGAAATCCCTTGGCAATGATGAAGCCCACATGCAGGCCTGAGCCAAGATGTTAGACTCCTGGTACAATGGCTTTCTCCCTGACTGCCACTTCTCAGCCTCATTCGGCTCTACTGAGCCAATGCCAATCCCTGCAGATAACGAAATGAGTGAACAAGAAGGAAAGTGCATGACTTACACATGGCAGTCATGATGTGATGTCACCCTGACCCAGGGACTCTTTGAAGAAAGAGCTCTACTTGCATCATTAGATAGAAACAGTCCACACTCACTCACAGAATATACATCAGTGGTCCCTTCTAGAACAGGAATCCTCTTAGAGAACATGCAGAATTATTAATAAAAGAATTACCTGTTCTTAGTTCTAAATTACTTAATTCTTGGGTTTTTTTTCCCCACCCTATGTAGACTTATAGAAAATTTTCAAAAAGGATAAATAAGGCTGGGCATGATGGCATCCACCTGTAATCCCAGCATTCAAGAGGCTGAGGTGGGAAGATCATGAGTTCAAAGCCAGTCTGGACTATGAAGTGACACCCTGTCTCCAAAAAATATGAGCGGGTTCATAAGGAGCTACCCAGATCAGGGACTGAGCCTCCTCTTCTGCCTTCCTCTCCAGCGGAGGTCCTGATGCCAGTACATGAAATATGATGATCTAAAAAGCATGGAACTAAAATGAATCCAACAGGTGCAAGTTTAAACTGATAAATCTGACATTTCAGTAAGGTATTTTACATTTTATAACAAATGTGCAACATGGAACTGCCAAGATGCATATGGACTACAGAGCACTCTTAAATCATTTACTTACTATTTATCATATGCAAGTCCAAATGTGCCACTAATTACAATCACAGAAGTCTTTACAGAGCAGCTAAATGAATTGTCCCTCAGTGAGAGAAGAGAACAGAGTCAAGCACAAGATGGTGACTGGCCTGGAAGAAGAGCTGTTATTATACTTTATTAAGTGTTAAGTAAAAAAGCAGGAAATGATTTTTTAACACATACACAGGAGGACTGTACTGAAGATTTTAAAATGTCCAGAAAAACACTGAAAGACCTCTAAACACCCACATTAGTAGTCAGATATTATGGGTGATTTCTTGCTTTTTTAAATTTTATTTTATTTTTTAAAAAACAGAAGAAAGAAGGAAAGACCTTGCCTTTGGTATTTGAGTCGGTAAAGGTGTAGTGCACACCAGTCAATAGTAAAAACATCTTTTCCCCTTAAAATTAAAAAAGAAAAATAGCAAATGTAGCCTTTTAATGATGACAAAAATGTGGTTACCTATTGCCCCAACCCACCCTCATTCAGCTTAACACCTGCAGAAAAAAAGCATTGGTCCTTTGGGAATCTAATTTTTTTTATGGTACACTAGGACAGCAGCCTGCAGCCTGGTGCTCTGGGACTGGCTAGGACTGTCAGAAGGACCACAGGCTGGCCGACCAGGAGCCCCAGTGCAAACCACCCGCTCAGCAGAGCACAGCACATGCCCAGAGCCACTCACTCACCACATCCAGGTCCTGGGAAACACGCCGCTTCCGCAGCTCCTCCATCCTCTCGCACACGTCAGAGATGCAGGTGTTGTAATAATCTGCGTACTGCTGCGCCAGGTCGTCAATGTTTCCCAGTGAACCATCCTGACAGGGAAGAGGGAGGGGAGCAAGAGACAGGAAAAGAACAAAGGTGGTCAGGTCAGTTTACCTGGGAAAAACCCCATGCCATCTGATCAACCTCCACACAGCGTCTCCAGGAATAATGGTGGATATTTACTACCTGGTGGACATGTGCCAGGCTGTTTTATGTGTGAGATCTCACTCTCAGGACACACTCTGAGATGAGACCTGTTTCTCACTGTCCCAATGGGCACACGGTAGCTCAGAGAAGATGAGTGATTGTCACCAGATCCCAGGGCTATCTATCAAGCAAAGAATAGGTTCCCCACTGGGCAACTTGGGGCCAAAGTCAAGGTCACCAGCCCATACCTCTTTGCCTGAGTGTGGGGCTAAGAGAGGAGGTGCCAGGAAAGAGCTTTTAGCAAGGGCACGGTAACAGGATCCCCAATCCCTAATTGTGGCCTAATTCTTGTCTCCCAGGAAGCTTCTAGAGACAGATGCCAGGCCTCCTCCAGAAACTCTGATTGGAGCCCAAGAAGTCTGAACTCCATGTTGACCGCTGCATTTGGGGCATAATGCCTGCCTTCCCCAAGACCCTTGAAACCTTAGTCGTTAGTGTGTTTATATTCATTATTCATTGTTGTAGTCATTAATATTCATATTATTCATTAGACTTATTATGCATTCATCAGTCCAAATACAAGGGCAAGAGCACATGTTACAAGTTCACCTAAATAAATAAGTAAACATGTCACTTGTCTCTTCCTGGAAGTGACTGCCCAGGTTGTTACTCTGAGTTTACACCCAGCTCTGCTGCCTCTCTGGTTAAGTGGCCTCAGGCTCATTTCTCAACCTCATGGTGACACTGGAGTAGTAACAGCCCCACCTCACAGTGGGTACTGATAAAGCAGCATGCGCGTGTGTGAGGCACAGACTGCTAGGCACTGAGTAAGTGTGCAGCCTTATGTAGCCCCAACACCTCGGCAAAATGGTATTGGCACTGTAGTTTTCCCTGAGGGCAGACACAGAGCTGTCCTCAGTGCATGTCTGAACACACAGAGAGGATGACAGAAATCTCTTGTGCCTTTGTGTGGTATACATTCTTCTATCACGTCCTCCATTCAGAAAGACACTCTATCTCTCAACCTGTCCTCCCTTTGGTAGGAATAAATGACTTTACCAAGACAGCCAAGTAACATGGTTTTGCCAAGACAATCAAGGAAAATGGAACTTTTAAACAACCTAAACGTGGTACTCATTTTCCACATGACAGACTGGCCACTGACCCTCATCCACAGCAACACGTCCACCACTGTGAACAGCCCTAGGTGCAAGAGAGGCTGGGGATTCCAATTCTCCCAAAGCCTCTCTGCTGCTAACACCTCAGCCCTGGTCAGGCAGCCTGGGTCAGAGCAAGCGATCACCTCACCCCATTTCTGCATTCCCTGATTTTAGGAACTGGGGGAAGAGAGAAACAGAAACCGAGAGAAATGATTTTCTAGAAGCTTTGTTCCTTTCCCACATGTTCTGTGTTTAAGGAAAGTGCTTCAAAGTTCCCAGCGCAGAGCATCTTTGAACATTTGAACATGTCCAGGCAAAAGTCGTTGTCTCTCTGCAGTCGGTCTGTCTGAGAAGGCAGGCGAGACACAACACATGAGGTGAGAGCCCATCCTCCCCTTTCAGAAGTCCACTGCCAAGTTTCCAGTAGGGAAGTAACAGTGGGCAAGACAGGAATCTTCTGCAGACCCCTGTGGGCCTGCACAAGGCAGTTCTCTGCTGGCCTAGAGGAGGAAAAATGCCTGAAAACAGAATCTCTGGGGAGAGAGGGAGTCAGACAAGAATACCTTAAGATGGGGTTCCTGAAATATAGCATGCTAGTCAAATCAAGATCTTGAGGACTGCCCTGACTCGTCTCAGAGCGACCATACCTGCACAAGCCCAGCACCAATATAGACCTCCAGCTTCTGTGCCTGTCTCCTTCCCCACCTGCCCTCGATGCCAGGAGCTTGCTAAGCAGAGAGCTGACCAGGTCTCCCTCCACCGAGAGCCTTCTATGCCACCCTGTAAAATCAACCCCAAAAGTACCAGCCTAGTTATGGGTCCCCTTCACCTCTAGTCTCTATTCCCAACAAGATCAAGAAAGGTAGCTGAGGCCTGCAGGAGCCAGATGGCAACAGGCACCAGCCTCCAGAAGTGAAGGATGCACAACTCAGGTCTTCACCCCACCACTGCAGCCCCACCACCTCCGACCCCTCATCTCTCCCCCCCGACACACATCCAGCTCCTGGGAGGTCAAGGTGGGCATCCACACTGCCCCAGGAAGTACCTGGGCAGTTGTTCAGATGAGAGGAACTGGTTGACTTTTGACATCAGGGCATTGGCCTTCTATTAACCTACAGAAATTTGTTTCTTACACTTCAAAGAAACAGCCCTCGCCATCCATATTCACTGCAGTAGATACTACAATGAGTATCTTTTATATGTTGTTGGCTTTTTTTTCCCCTGGTACTGGGATTTGAACTCGGGGCCTAGTGCTTGGCTATACCATTTAAGCCACAACTGCAGTCTTTTTTTTTTTTTGCTTTAGTTACTTTTCAGATAGGGTCTTACAGTTTTGCCCAGGGCTAGCCTAGAACCATGAGCCTCCCAATGTCTACCTGCTGAGTAGCTTGGATTACAGGTGTGAGCCAGGGTGCCAGACCTGAACAGCTCCTGTTTTCTTAGCATGTGCCAGAAATGACAAAGAAATACCCTTCTCTTTTATAACAACTGTTCCTGAAAATACATTTTCATGCATCACATCCCAGGTCCCCATGATAACCCGGACCCTGGAAGACTCTGGGCTCTTCAGAGTTGTCTTGATCTCTCTGCAGGTGATTCAGAAACTTCTGAGTTCACCCTAGGTAAACAACATACATGTTTGCTACCAAGCAATTGAGCTTGCTAACGGGGTCATATCTCATGTGTTCCCTGCGGCTCACTGCTCTTGAATGGAAATCATCCCTGGCTTGGTCATGCAGAGGTGTCTAGTTGTACTGTCTATACTACAACACTGTATTTGGAATCCTGGCTTCTCTCAAAAATGACCAGCTTCTCACACTTGTGAACTGTGTGACCTGTCACAACTGAGTGTTCTTGGGCCAGTGGAAGCCAGCAGAAAATATTACAATCAATTATTTATATAACTATGTTCAAGCTACTTTTTTCTCCTCTCAGATGTCCTGGGGACACCTTCGAAGTCACCTCTTCAGTTGTTTTCAATCTCCTGCCTTTTTTTCTACTTACTATTACAAAAATGTAATTTTCTATTCCATTCCAAATCCCTCAAAACTCCCCCAACAATTTGGGGATTTGAAAAACATACCTGTTGCTCATGAGGAAGACAACAGTTGTTCAACTCAAGTCAGGCCAGAGACAGCCAATATTTCACGCCCCCAGGACGGTGCCTTAGCCACTCCTCACGTAGTGCTCAGCAGGTAATAATTTACGGTGGGGTGGACAGCTGCCCCTAAGGATCCCATATCACCTTCCAGATGTGCAGTGAGTTCCCATAATTACCACTTTCATCCATTTTGATGATTTAAATGTCAAGAAAGAAAGGCAAAAGAATTTGTTTTAAAATGTAGATCTTGTCTGCCACCCCTCCCCCTGCCAAAAAATCTTTTATGTCCCAATAAATGGCACCACTAAACTACCTGGTGATTTTCTCTTCCTCCATTCAAACTCCAGACTCTTAAAAGAAGAAAAATAATAATGACAAAGGAAGAGGAAGGAAACTTCAGGAGATGATGAATGTTTATGGCCTCGATGATATCAATGGTATAACTTATCCCCAAATTGTCAATTGTATACATTACACATGGCTTTTCTGAGTCCATAATATAAAAGTCCATCTTCTTTTGTGCACTCGTGCATATGTGTGAGTCCATCATATAAAAGTCCATAAGCTTGCACGCGTGCATGTGTGTGTGTGTGTGTGTGTGTGTGTGTGTGTGTGTTAAACTCCATGTTCTTTCAAAACTATCTAGCAACCTCTGCATCATTTTTATCCAGCTTGTTCTTATTTGAGATAGGTAAGATCTACTCAGGGAAAATATTTACTCCCACTAAATGTATTTTCAATCTGATTCTGTAGGGAATTTGATTAATGCAGCTGATGTTTCAACAGTACCACACTTACTCCATCTTTCTCTGGGGGAATCTGAAGCCAGTGTCTGACTCTACACCCACAATGCCAGTGTCAAGCAGGACCAATGTTCTAAAATCAACTTGTAGCTATGATACAACTTGAAACCATCTCTACATACTCTAACAAATGGCACTGTCAGAATACTGAAGTAGATTCTTTAAGGTATTCAAAGTTTGTGGTCTAGAGTTTATAATTTGCCTAATCTGTTTCACTTCTTTCTTTTTTTTCCTCCTTGGTTCTCATGCCCTAGGTTAAAGCAATTATTAGTCCAAATTCAGGAACAGAGGGAAGCCTATTTCCTCAAAAGATTTTTTTTAAAGGAGATTGTGCAATTTTGAGTCACATTATCATTGTACAGGAATTTTCCCATCCCTGTCTTTAAAAAGAAGAAGAAAAAATACAAGCAAATTCAAAATCTCCTTCCTTTTCTATTACAGAACTAGGTCACAGCACAATTCCTATGGCCGTCCACTGCACTTGGTACAATTAAACCTTTGGCCCCACTACCAGGTCAGCTCAGGGCAAGCCCAACTTGTGTAACTGTCCCAAGGTCATAGGGCACATCTTTTATACAACCAATATAAAAATATGGGACAAAGCACTTTGAACCAAACAGTTCAGTGGGACAAAATGCATTTCTCTCAATAATTGGTTCACCAGAATTTCTGAGATTTATCCCAGTACACTTCTGTCTCTGGAAAACATGAAAACTCAAGAGTACTATGAAAACAGAAGGCAAGTATACAGTTATTTTTGCTCTCTGAAAACACCAGGAGACAATGTAATCTATTCTATGCAAATTATACACAAATGAACTGTGGTCTTGGTATTTTATGTATCTATAAAGAAGGAACCCCAAGGGAACACCCAAATGTGTTGCTGTAGATTGCAGGAAAGAAAGGGAACAGACTCCTAACTCATTCATTGTTTGTCTTCTGTCCTTATAAGTACATATACAATATATTTTATGTAATATGAATTACATGTTATGTTTATATTGCTCCTTGCTGTTCTGGAGAGGGTTGGAGGGGTGTGTGTGTGTGTGTGTGTGCTTGTGTACACACACTCCACAAGCCAAATCCATTAAAAGAAATCACTACAATACAACAAAGTCAAGCTGATTTGTGGAATGACTTTCACAATGTATTTTCATTCTTAATTAGCTTGCTTAAAGATTATGAGGTGATAAACACTTCCAGCAACCTTGCAGGTAAAATTGCTACAAGCATAAAAAAGAACTTAATTTTGGTTTCCTTGTTCAGCCTCATCGACTCTGTGCACTGTCACTGTTAGTACCAGCTCAGTCATCCCATCTCATCCCATTATTTTGGAGAAATTCATTGAATGTAGAATAATTTATCTCAAATATTTTTCTCTAAGGTATCATTTCCAGCATTTCCACAGATGGTTTCAACTGGAATACATTTAAGGAAAAAATTTAATGCATAACAACTAAAAGCATACACTAAAGGGACAGTATGAGGTCATGCTGATGGCAAGGGTGGCCCTGGAGGCGACTTGCCCACATGGCGGGAGGCCGAGGAGGGCTGACTTCATACCTTCCATTCCCCACTCCAAAAACTCCCACAACTTGTCAAAGCCTGTGTGTAATTCTCACCTTGGCAAATGTGGTCACAGTGACCATAGACCTACTACTGTGCATGGGTGTATCCCAGTGAACGCAAATCCACTCCTAAAAAAAATGAATGGCCTCACACGAGGCCAGACTGACCACTCCTTCCCACAGCTCTGTTAGCTCCCAACTTTAGAGCTGTGGGCTTCAACTATCTGGTGAAAAAAAAAAATCAGAGAAAAAATGGGGGCATAGAACTTGCTCAACAAATGTATAATTTATTTATTAATATATTTTATAATCTATATCTTATATGTTATATTTACTTTTGAGAACTTATTAATATCAATTCAATCTGTCTATAACTATAATTACTTACGTTAAAAATACGCAAGGGGCAGGGGGGTGGAGGGTAGAGCACTTGCCTAGCATTCATTCACAAAGTCGCAAGACCCTGTGTTCCATTCCAGCACTGCAAAAGCAACCACTGAAAAATAAGACACCAGTGAATGTGAATCCAGGTGCTGCCTCGTGCCCACAAGGTAGGCCAACAGACCAGTGACACCATGTGCGAGCCCATGGCCTGGCAACCTTCACCTCCTTTCAGATTCTAAAACATGGCTGTTGCTGAGCCACTTCCTGCTTCGAAATCTCACACAAGCTATCTCTGGTGGCCCTCAATAACCTTGGAAACACACTGGGAAGGGTCCACAGAGGGTCTTAAAATGAATTTTGACATTTAGGACCAGCATTTACTTAATTGACATTGCACAATGTAGTTAAGCACAGCATACTTGTAATCCCAGCACGTGGAAGGCTAAGACAGTGTGGTCCAAATAGCAAGAACCTGTGTGGAAGGAAGGAAGGAAGGAAGGAAGGGAGGGAGGGAGGGAGGGAAGGAGAGAAAGCCCCAGTAGAATCACCTTTGCCTCTCATGTCCCTCCCTTAGTTCCAACAGTCTGCTTGACCCTAGAATGCAAAAGTCTTTATTGAGATTTTCAGCAAAAATGTTACTACCAAAATCTCATGCATGAGCTAGTAACCACTATGGACCTGTTGAGAATGAATTTAAAGCTTAGTCTAAGTATGAACAAACTCAGTTTACTGGCCATGGGACAGAGAAGCTAAATGGCATGGAAAAAAGCCCTACTGAGCTGGTGTGGCTCAGTGGTAGAGCACTTGCCTGGAATGTGTGAGACTCTGGGTTCCACCCCAGCATTGAAAGGAAGGATGGGTGGAAAGAAGTGAGGGAGGGAGGGAGAGGGGAAGGATGGAGGGAGGGAAGAAGGAATGAGGGAGAGAGGGAAAGAAACAATTCCATTTATACTGGCACCACCTCCACCTTCCCATCCACTGGCACCTCTGAGTATCACGTTGAGTATCATGTTGATTGCCAAGTATGAAGAAGAAAGTGACAATGACTACAAGTTTTGCTCTTCCATCGTCAACAGTTTAAAGGGTATTTCACTAATTCAAATAAAATGTACTGAACACCTACTGCCTTCCAGATGCTGTGCTCGGTGCTAAGTATGAAATATACGAAATCAAGAAATCAAATGCTTATTATTACTAGACAGAAAAGCAAAGTGCATCACTTGGTTTATTTTAACGCAGTTGGATGGTAAGTTATGGGACTTGTTGAAGAGAATTATTAAGCTGTATGTATAACGTAAATTTGGGATTAAAAGTTCTGAAAGAGCTATGAGTGGCAGGAACCCTAAGATCTTAAAAATGCAGAGACATGATCATCTGCTTTTAAAAAGTACAAGTATAGACCCAGGCTCAAAACAGACATTTGGATTTAGCAGATGGCAATTTTAGATTGAGCCCATTTCCCACTTCTAAACTGCTCTGAGCTTAAGATTCGCAGATTTGGAAAAAAACAGCACAATTGGTTGGGTGGGAATAAAGTCACAGTTTTACACAGATGGGATAAGCATGAATCATGCTTTGTGTTTTCTCAGGCTGCCTTTGGCACACCAACCTGAGGATGTGGGCATTTTCATGAAGTATTGGACCAATCAAGATCTGACTGGGAAAAGGAGATCTAGGATATTCTTAGGATTCTGTACATTAATCTCAGAAGAACCCTGAAATTTCTGGCAATGTAGTGAAACAATTCAATATTCAAGTGTAGTGAGCTTTTTGAAAACTATATTCTGTCGTAGCAAGAGCAAAAAGGTGTGATCCCTGTATGGAATCAGACTGGCCTTGACGCTGCCTGATTTCCTCCTATCTCTCCACAGAACCACTGGTAAGTGAGACACAGCAGCCCAGACAACTCAATCAAACTTGACTGGTACTTGTCACTAAAGCTAATTCAGCTGTTTCTTGGTGTAGCTGCCAAAACTCAACATTTAAAAAAAAAACTAAATGGTCATTGCATGGTCCCTGACCTTCTGCATCAGTATAAACCATTCATCCCCCATGTCACATGCAAATAGCTTGACCTGGTGTCTGGATCTGCTTCAGAATCCTTGGGTCAAGATGAAATGAGATTAGTCGTGGTTTAAATTCTACTGGTAGAACATGTTCTTAAACATGTCCTCTCTGCTCTTACAAACATTTGTAAATTTCCCACTGTAAAGAGGTTTTAAAAGGAGGCTTTTGCCAGGTGCAGGTGGCTCACTCCTATAATCCTAGCTACTCAGGAGGCAGAAATCAGGAGGATCGCAGTTCGAAGCCAGCCTGGGCAAATAGTTCGCAAGACCCTATCCCAAAAAACCCTATCACAAAAAATTGGGTTGGTGGAGTGGCTCGAGGTGAAGGCCCTGAGTTCAAGCCCCAATACCGGAAAAAAAAAAATGGAGCTTTTATATGTTTATGTGTTTGTTGTCACTAAGAGAACAAAAAAACAAACAAAGAAAGCTTTGGCCAGGACTTCTTGATTTTTACAACATACCTAATATTTAAGCAGATGCCTGAGAAATAGCTGTCCAGTGTCTGCATGAGTGAATGGAGGGCAGTAGAACTGATGTCTCTCCTTGAGATTGTGCAATTACCAATTGAGACTTCCCCCTAAAAGCAGCATTTTGATATATAATGGGAATCGTTTAGTCAGTCCTTGTTCCCACTGACCTTACACCCATAAAACAGCCTCGTGAGTGAGAGAACGAAAGAGGAACTATGTCATAGAAACTGTGACAAGTGGACAAGTGAAAAACTGAGGGAGGAGGCAGGAAATGTGGCTGCAGACAGAAGGGACAACTGTAATTTTTTTGCTTTGGGAGACAGTCTAACCTGTTCCAAGATGACGAGCTACTTTGGGTGGCTAAAGAGTTAGACTGCAGAGGTATGGCAGGACAGGAAGGGGAAGGAACCCAGCTTTTGGGCTTCTTTGTGGATTCAATGGCCATAGACTTAATCTAGGAGACACAGTGAAAGCACTTTGCTGGAAAGAAACATTGAATTCCATGTCATACGCCTCACTGACAACTAAATCAAAGAGATTTGGAAAGCAGTGACCCTGATTTCATTAACTTTGCATTCCACATAAAAACCTCAACATAGAACTCTCAGCTGGAACCTGTGAATCAATAGTAACTTGCCCCTCACCCACTAGAAACTCCTGCTAACAAATGGGGAATGGATCCAGGAAGCCCATCTTGTCCTTGCCAGGCTCTCCTCTATTATATCTCTGTCCAGTTATGAAACCATGAATGCAGCTGACCCCAATAAAGTGGCCCTGGAGAACCATCACCAGTGTGCACCCCTGTGATCCCTGGCAGGGCCACCTTTGCCATAGAAAAGACTGCAGCTTCTCAACAGTGAAGACAAGGTCAAAAGCTGCTAGAGATTAGTCCATTTTCTAGGTTCGGCCTCACTCAATCAGGAAAAGAAAAGCTGAACAGAATAAGGGCCGCCCACATGAGGAAGAACCAGGCAGCCCCTAGGAACTTAGTCTGCGGGTTAGGTGGTCTTGCATTTAACTCTATTTGACTGTTACTAGCTGGGGATCCAGAGTTAGATATTTAACCTTGTGCAGTCTCTTCTTCCTCGTCTGCAAAACGGCAATGACACTGCTACCCCACAGGCTCTAATGGGGCCCAATGAAATAAATCTGTGCACCTTTAGCAGTGCACCTAGTTCACCTTTAGCAGGGCACCTAGTACACCTTTAGCAGTGCACCTAGTACACCTTTAGCAGTGCACCTAGTACACCTTTAGCAGGGCACCTAGTACACCTTTAGCAGTGCACCTAGTTCACCTTTAGCAGTGCACCTAGTTCACCTTTAGCAGGGCACCTAGTACACCTTTAGCAGGGCACCTAGTACACCTTTAGCAGGGCACCTAGTACACCTTTAGCAGGGCACCTAGTACACCTTTAGCAGTGCACCTAGTTCACCTTTAGCAGGGCACCTAGTACACCTTTAGCAGTGCACCTAGTTCACCTTTAGCAGGGCACCTAGTACACCTTTAGCAGGGCACCTAGTACACCTTTAGCAGGGCACCTAGTACACCTTTAGCAGTGCACCTAGTTCACCTTTAGCAGGGCACCTAGTTCACCTTTAGCAGGGCACCTAGTTCACCTTTAGCAGGGCACCTAGTTCTCGGTAAGCACTCAGGAAGCTATCCTCCAACAGGAAGGCAAAAAGACTTCCTGTGATTTGATAGATCCAGGTTAAATCACACGGTGGGCATATATCCCAATTTGGTGTAAACAGAGACACCTAGAATTTCAATACAGAAAAGGGTATTCAATGGCTTAATTTTAAAGATGAATAAAAAGCATCCATTGGTTTTGAGTGACTTGTCTCAGCTGACAAGAAACCAAGCCTCTTAAACCACAGCACAGGAATTATTGATTTCTAAATATTTCTACCAGTTGCTGATAATTTTTAACTTGTTCGAGTCAGAGATCTTGTCGGAATTCAAAGCAGCTTCTTGTACCCAAAAGATTAAAGGAAAAAATCCCTTGTGTAGTGCGGCTAATTAAGGTCTCCATCTTCCCATATCCTGAGATAAAACAGCATTAAGAGTTTCAAAACAAAGACAGGCCATATTAAAAAGCCCTAAATACATCAGGAACATATGGGGCTGAATCCTCGGAACCCCACTCCCATCAGGCAGACCAGTAGGAAAACACACCCGGAAAGCCACTGGGTCCTCCCTGGACCAGGTGTGGTAAGAAAACAAATACAAGTGCAAACCAAGATCACAGAACACATGCACACTCCCTTTATGGTACGAGCAGCTAGACAGGCCCCAGTCTGAGGCTGAAGGGAAACCTGTTTGCTCCTATTTGCTGGGAAGTGTTTTAGAGTCCTTCATTCATGTGACACCAATCGGGTGACACCTTTCCAAAGTCAGGGAAAAACCAATTCAACTAGAAGCCTGGAAAAATGCCAAGGGATCCCAAAACAACTCTTTATGACACAACTAACCCTCTCCCAGCACATTCATGACACTTTCTCTTCTGACAAACTCTGTCACACTACAGCAATCAGTGTGCGAAGGATTCCATTCAGGAGCAAGAACCACGCCTCTGAATGTCGGCGATAGGCAAAATGTGTTGCTTTCATCCTGTACCACATTCTGACCTGTAATGTACAGATCATCTGATTTAGAGAACATTAGCTTCACAAAATTTCTCTTCCATACGTGATTATTATCTGTTGCTACACCTGTCTACACACGCAACGATATAAAATACAACATCCGACATGACAAACTTATTTCAGTTTCTTTGGGGATAAAAATTCTTTCCTCACCACATCATTTCCCCTCAAGATAATTCCAATTTTCATCACAAGAGACTTTTGCTTTTGCCAAGAATATAACGTGAAAGTTCTCTGAGGAGCATCGGAAGGAAGCACATGGATTTGTTCTAACTCTTAGATTTAAAACATCTTAGAAGTTGAGAGCGGAGAGGATTTGCTTTGTACTGCTTTCTCCACAAGGTGACAATGACTTGACAGTCATCTTATGTCTAAGAGAGCAAAAGAAACAACTGCAACAACACATCCATAGTGAATTCACATCGTTCTACCAAACCAATTATGGAAAGAATGAAAACATGCATTTTTTTCAATTTGTTCATGAGTGGGAATTCACTAACATCACACTGGCTTTACAGCAACATCTAATGTTTAAGTACCTACTGAATACTTTTTTGAAAGAGCAACTGATTTCACTGAATGAACATTTTGATCAACTGATCAGCCAAATCTTCTTGGTGAACAGTTGTACTAGTCAGATTTTGCTTGGACAAACCCACCTTTTTCCCATTTATGCTCTTGGGTTTACAATGAAGCAATCTCCTGCAAGGAAATACCAGCTAAGATGTGCCCAACAACCACCCAAACTTTTTGATGCTTTTTGATGGCCCTGTTAAAAAGGGCAATTCCACTTTCTTCTCTATAATGCGGATAGAGCAAATATTTTTATTTTAATTGTTAGCCGCTTTGTGGGGGAAAGCTACCAAGAAACCACATGTACTATTGACACATGTGTTTGTTTGTATTTGTTTTCCAGGTGTTTTTCCATTCACAAAGCACAGCATTCAGCAACTGCATTTTACACAAGAAATTCAGGACTGGGCTGGGCTCCCTCCCTCTGAACACAGCAGGTGGAGAGATTCTACCAGAACCTGAGTCAGACCACACCCCTCTGCACAGGACCCTTTCTCAAGCTCTGGTTTCACTAGTACTAAAAGCCACAGTCCCCATGAGGACCTCAACAGCAAGTCAAAGATGCATCATACCCACTCATGGCTCACTGTCCCCAACAGCAGCGGCCACCTTGTTAGTCCTCCAACACTCCATACCTTCTCAACCTGTCCAGAACTTTGAACTTGTCCTCTCTGTCTGCACTGCTACTCCCTTCACCCTCCCTCATCCCCTGAGGATGTTCCTCAGATACCCTCTTCTCAGGGGACTTCCCATCTAATGTTGCAGCCTCCTTCCCCAGCATATGTTGTCTCTAATCCCACTCTGTCTTACAGTTCTTACTGCTTTAGCCATCTAAAATAGTTTGCTTAGACTGGTAGAGTGGCTCAATTGGTAGAGCATCTGCCTAACAAGCATGAGGCCCTGAGTTCAAATCCCAGTGAAGCCAAAAAATAAAATAATTTCCTTATTACCTCTTTATGCTTTCTATTTGCTCCCTCTCCTAACTGAAGTGCCCAAGTCCAAGAGGACAGAGACTTTTCTAGGTTTTGTCAATGCCTAGCAAGTTCTCAGTATAAATGTACTGAGTGAATGAATGGATGAAAAGACAAACACCTAGTAGTAAATAAAATGATCAAGCAACAAGCACTGTGCCAGTTACTTTGCTTGGCAAACGAATATGAATAATTTATATATGGCTTTATGTTTTAATTTTCCTTTTAAGTAACATAGCTGCTCTTCAGTCCTCACACTTAAAAGTAACTACCAAGTTTTAACTTCTGAAACCTTCATGACTTCATTATAATTTAAAAAGCCAGCATTAACTCTGCCGGTGCCTAGTGTACATGCATCACCCTGTTCTTTGTATGGTTTCAAAAGAAGTAAATGGAAAAGAGTTCAAGGTGTTAATTACACAAGCTTATTAAAAACAATCCCCGAGAGGTGTCAGTTCTAACACTTAGCACTTTTATGTTTATGCAGTTTATTAGTTTGATACAAGTGAGAAAGTCCAATCAATAGGCATACTATTGCAAAATAGCCACTACCAAAGGAAAATTACTTCTCTCCATAGACGAGCTTATGAACTGCTCAAGTCTGAAAGTCTCAAAGTGAAAGGGCACAGCAGCAGAAACAGGTTTTCACATGCTTGGTTCCGGATTCATGGTGGGAAGATGGGTGCCTCCTCCTGCTACTGCAACTGAAGCAAGGAAACACACTATTCCATTTTGTAAGGAGTGAGGATTGTTTCAACACATTCTCTGTAGCAGGTCATAGATAAATTTTTTTGTATTACAATTAGAAACAAAGTTCTCTGAAAAACAGCTAGTGGGGAAAATGGTTCTGTTAATGAATATCCCAGAATAAGACCTTCTGACCTCCAAGCTCAAGCCAAGGCCACAAATGCAGGAAATAAAGATTCTTCACAGGCCACTTGAGTTAACTCCTCCAAGAAGCAGCTGGTACTTCCCACTCTGTGGGATCACAGAGGGTAGGTGTGTTGGAGCCCGGACAGTGGAAGACGCCCTGTTCCCCATCATGCCTTTCCTTGCTTTGAGCATCAGGAACCCAGAGGCAACCTGGCTCTGGGCCTAAGCTAAGGTTAGGTCTGTACCTACTTGCCTATAGACAAGGGCAGCCATGGGGCTTGGCATGATTCTGGGGTGAAAACACAGAAGGGTAACTTAGTCTCCATAGACAAAAATTCAGAAAATGCGTAAGGAGGCTGTCAAGTAATTTCAGCCTTACTTCATTTTCTCCTAAACATTAGCTCAATGGCATCACATCTTCCTCTTGGTGGCAAGGAAGTCCTTATAGGCAAAACACAAAGAGAGAGATTATACACTCCTGAAGAAGACACCATGCATGAGGCAGGTGGTGATACACTGCAACAATTCTTTTTCCATGATAAAAATTTCACTACTTCATCCTCATTTGGGAATAATTTATTAGTTTGGAACACATTTCTGAAAAGACACAAGACTCTAAATCCAAAGCAGAGAGAAAATTTAACAAGAGAAAATCAAGATGGCACAGTTAAAAGACAAGGAAAAGCCCAAGCTGAGACATTTCCACCCAGCGTGTTCAAGTAGATGTAAGTAAATTGAGGACTGGAGGGCTGGGCTATTTCAAAACTTTCCACAGATGGCTTCTGTACAAATTTCCTCCGGATTCCAAATCTTGCCAATTATCTTTAAATCTCTAATGACAGGTAATTCCCTACTTGTTTCTCAGAATTGCACTGGATTTAGTCCATATCCCAACAAAAGATGTACAAATGGACTTAAAAGACCACAGAATACTTTGTCTATAAGGGGACATCTGAGCAATTACTTGGTCTATCCTTCTACCCATCTTCACCTTTACCTTCCATTTACGAAAGGGAAAATACTTCTTGTTATTAACAAGTAATTTATCTGTCTGGGGGGTTTTTGTGGTTGTTGTTTTTTGGAGGGAATTATCTGGGGCATATTTGCCAAGGAATGGGAAGAACCAGTATTGTGAAATGGTTAAGATCCCTGGCTCTGACTTCAGGCCTTAAGTGAACTATCAAATTTCTTTGTGTCTTAGAGACAGACGGACCTGTCACACTAGCCAACACTGACAAACAAACAAGATGACACTCAGTGTCTTACACCCAGAACTCAATAAATGATAACTCTTACCATTAACAATTACCATTGCTGCTTATAATTTTATGCACTATCGTGACAAACTCTTATATTGTCTATCTTCAAAAATGTTTCTGCATAATAATGAAATCACCTTTGTCCAGGTAGAAAGAGTTCACATGTGTGAGCAGATAGTACTACAGGTAAAAACAGTATATAAAATTCCCAAAGATTCATGCTAAACCCTTCCCTTTACCTAGCAGAGGATGTAGCTGAGGGCAGACCCTCCTGTGCTGTGTAATCCTCAGTGTATGCAACATTTCTACCTTGCACAGGCTGGTTTCTAATTGCTTCACACATGCACACTCAGGTATTCTCAACATGGATCAGCTCCTGCTAAAATCTGAATGCTGAATGGCAGGTAAAGGTCCATGTGTTAAAGGCTTGGTTCTCAGCTTGGTACTACTGGAAGGGAGTGGAAACTTTAGGACCGGGAACCTAGTGAAAGCAAGTAAGGTCACTGGGGGCATGCCTTGAAAGGCACTTTGGGATCCCCACACCTTCCTATCTCTCTCTACTTCCCAGCTACATGAGATGAATAAAAAGGCCTCCTCCACTATGCATTGCCACCAAGATGTACTATGCCGCCACAGGCCCAAAGAAAGAGGGCCATGTGACCATGGACTAACGTCTCTACAACTGTGACCCAAAATAAACTTTTCTACCTTTTGATTACCTCGGGTATTTTGTCACAATAACAGAAAGCTAACACAGGTCTAGCAGGCCAATACATGAGACAGGTTCCTATCATGGTGACCCCACAAGGTCCCCACATGGTCGACATTTACTGAAAGCTTAACAGTTGAATGACTCTTTACTTCCCAGAGTAGGAGAGAACATGCAGCTTCATATATCATGGATGCCTTGACAATTATTTGTTTTTGTCCTATTTGGTCGAGTGTGTAAACAAGTTGAATACCTTCTTTTGAAGATTCCTGTATCTATTTGAGGCAGAAAATAGAATCTGTGGGGTGTGTGCATGTGTGCACACACTCGTGCATATGAGTGTACATGTGAGCTGGGGATGTTGGAAGGATGAGAATTAGGGGAGAAATTAATATTTTTGAACATCTATAGAACTATACTATGTGACAGGTATTTTTCTACATTATTTCACAGAAAACAGAGGAGACAATGTAGGTCTTACTAACTATACGAAACCAACAAGAACATAGACGTTCAAAGGTGACAAAGTTGTCTACCATGACATGGCTAATGAAGAGCAGATCCCAGGTTTCAAATCCATGTCTGTCTACTTCAAAATTCAACCTCACTACCCCAGGAGCATGGCCTCAGCTCAGCTGAGTACATAAGCAACTTAAACTACCTTACTGCTTATTTGAATGACAAAGCCAACTCCTGAGGCCTTCTATGAAGGAGCCTCCCATGGGGGTTGGCACCAGTGGTGGGAGGGGGGAGGATTTAAGGAAAGGGTTTGGGAGGGTGAATGTAATAGAAATATTACTTACTCATGTATGAAAATGGAAAAATGAGACCTGTTGAAACTATTCCAAGGATGAGGGGAAGAGGGATAAAGGAGAATGATGGAGGGGGTGAATTCAACTATGATATATTGTAAGAAGTTTGGTAAATGTCACAACGTACCCCCAATACAGCAATAATATAATATAAATAAATAAATAAATATAAATATAAAGAGTTACAGTATTCCTGAACTGCATACAGTATGCCTGGAACACAGCTGAATAATCCAGTTGACCACAGATGAGGATGAGGAAACACACGCCTGGGTATTTGGCCAGCCCAAACAAATTGTCACATCCTCGGATATATCATTTCTTCCTGAGGCCAAGCTCAAGGCTTGACCCACAGCCCTTGAGTGACCCCACCCAAGGCCCTGTGGGAAAAGCTGGGGCGCCAATTCTGATACAGCTGCTGCCCAAGACTCTGGCACAACCTCTGAGGGTGCCTCCTCTGGAGTCTGGTGCCAGGAAGCAGAAACTTAGTCCATCCCCCTGCCACCACCCCCCCACACACACACAAACACACACATTCCCCCAGCCCCATCTGGGCAGGAGAAGTAATTTAGAATGCATGGGTAGAAAGGGTGGACCCAGATACACAGCCAGGCTTGACCTCAGTGAAGCTGGGGTAAAGGAGGGTAGGACTGAGTGTCAGCACATCCTGGTCACCCCACCCGCCCACCCTCCCCGGGAAAGCTTCCTCAGGAAATCCTGAGCACTCCAGAGAAATGGGTAGCCTGGGTCTGAGGATGTAAACAGGAGCTGTGTGCTTTTGTTCTGTGTCCCTGTAGACCTGAGCGGGGCCTCTGGATCAGGAATTGTTTGACAGTGTTATAGCTAAGAAGAGGGCTGAGCAGTGGCTCAGAGGACTAGAATTTGTAAGTCCAGCATGTGCACAGCTGACTCGGCTGAAGACTGCTGGAGGACGGAGGTGTTCTCACCAGAACCACTAGCTTAGGAATGAAGACTTACAATACCAAAAGACACACCAAACTCTGACAGTGAGCTCTCATTCCGAAGAGCAAGATTCCCAGAATGTGAGCAGCTAGAGACCAAACTCCACAGTCAGGGTCATGGCCCCTGGTATTCCCACCAGAGAGCCTGGCACAAGGCAAATGCTCAATTACTATTTGTTGAATGAAGACATCTCCTCCCAGCCCACTCTTTGCCTGCACACAGACCACCCATACAAACCAAGACCACTGCCCAAAAGTTGCAAAAACAAAAATAAATAGGGAGAATGAGTAGAAAGAGTGTCTTGGGTTGGCTATATAGCTTGGTGGCAGAGTGACTGCCCAGCATGGACAAGGCCCTGAGTTTGATCAGTGCAAAATCAACAAATAAATATAGTGTTCTTTCCCCACACTCACCCCCCTTTTGCTCACATCAACTGTCCACCCATCCCCACCCTTATGACTGTGCTTGTCCTTACAGACTTTCTCAGACCAAGCGGTTGGTTCCCAAGTCCAGCCCCATCTCAAGAA
This sequence comes from Castor canadensis, assembly GCF_047511655.1. Lineage (NCBI taxonomy): Eukaryota > Metazoa > Chordata > Mammalia > Rodentia > Castoridae > Castor > Castor canadensis. The sequence continues at coordinate 17,330,050 of NC_133386.1, forward strand.
GATGCGTCACCTGCCCCTCGTTGCTCAAAGCAGCAAAACAGGATTCAGATAAATGATCCCTCCTATGGTGGCTTAATAAAAATTCAGACTCCAGGGAGCCTGAAGGAACTGGTGTGTTCATTTTATCCTAATGTAGAAAACTGGGTCCCTCGCCCAACCCCTTCTTTCCCTGCCCATCTTTTGGTTCTCCCACCTCACCAGGTACAGAACAGAAAAGAACAGATGCTGTCAGCTGTTGATGCTGTCAGAGTGGATGGCAAGCTGCACCTGGTCATCACAGCCACCATCGAATCTGCATGTTGGCAATGGCTCATAGCTCCTTTCAGGAGAGAATGTAAACATACAAAGGTTCATGTACCCACTGCAGTGCAGTAGGAACCAACATGGGTGATGAAGCCAGACTTCCTGGGTTTCTATCCCACTTGCAGCACTATGTGACTTGGGACAAAGACATAACCTCACTTGGACTCATCTGCAAAATGGGGTGATAATGACAATCCCTACATCTCATCTCATTGAACTGTACACAGTTAAAACAGTGGCAGCACTGAGTGCCTGCTTTACAGTGTGCAATCAACGCGTCTCAGACAGCATCAGTTACTGAGCACCAGAGCTACCAAGCACTTCTCTAAGCCCTGCCCTCAGAAGCACCTTTTGTATTTTATTCCTAGGACCAGGGACAGAGGTTTCAGATTTTTGACACATTTAATTAAATCTGAAACAATTATCACCACCCCACCCCCCACAGTGAGATTTAAACACAAAGCTTCATTTAAATTTTATCTGGAGTCATATTTTTTTAAGTACCGGAAACTGCACAAGTGTTTTTATTTGTATCCGTTAGAGCTATCTACTCAGTGCAGGATTTTTAAAACTCTTCCTTCTGGTGACCTCACAGTCATTTGGGCTGTGGGATACGCTGCTCTCAGCCACACAGTGGGTTCTACCACCTCGTCACAGGAGCTGGCAAGGGCTGATTTTCACCACCAGCTGAGAACAGTCTTGTTCACCTATATGAATCAGGGAGTTCTGGGGACTTCAGCAGAATGATCATGCCTTACAAGAGTGACCATACAGCTTTTAGTCACTGTACTTCCAGAGAGGAGCAAGCGATCCAGGTGAAAATATACCTTATTTCAGAAGATAACATACAAGCTTGTCACACAGTAGAGGAGTAGAGGGACTACTGGAGGTCCTTTCTAATTGATCAATTGCCCTTGGAAAATTCAGGAAAATAGAGTGAACTGTTTGAACTGCAAAATTTAAGAGTTAGCTGAAGAGTGGACCAAGGCAAAGGACACCCATCTTATTCTGCTTCCAACAACAGATTTGCATCAACTCTTTCCAGCAGAGTTTGCAAGGGTCACTATGAAGCAAACACAATGCCATTGTCCTCCCTCTCTCTCATCCCGTCCCTCCCCAGTCAGACACAATGTCCCATGAGAGATCTCTTCAACAGCTTAAGTCTACTGGCACCAGTACCTCAGCTCCCTTCTCTCCATCCTCACAGGGAAACGTGCATCACTGTAACTGATGTGGGTCCAAGCGTGGCACCTCTGCTCGGTGGTATAGGCTACAACGCCCTTTGCTGGCAGAGCCTACACAAGTGATGGCCTCTAGTGCCCAGGAGAAAGGTGAGTCTTCTGACTGCTCAACAGTTTTTAAATCTCACTGTCGTCAGTTGACTGCAAATTGACTGTCTATCTTGACTCCCCGTCTGTACTCACAGCTCCAGTGCAGCCAGATCACCAGACAAAGCACCTCACTGCTCTCCTAGGTTCTCCTCTTGCCCTCACCTTTTCCACTAATGTCCAGCCCAAATCCCAAGGCTCCACCTCCCTAAAATGTTCTGCATCTGATCCTTCTCACCAAATCCAAGACTACAACCTGGCCCAGGCCACTACCAGCTCTCATGTCCCAAACACTGCCAATGGGCTTTCAACAATATCAACTGCTTGAAACCCTCCCACATTTTCTGACCATACTTCCAACCATAGGCTACCAGAGCCTCTTCCATCTAACCCCCAACTCACTGTCTGACACAATCTCAATAAGCAATAATCAGGTTGGCCTTCTCTCTATTCTTTTCTTTCCTCTTAATTAATTAATTAATTTGTTTATTTATTTAGAGACAGGGTCTTGCTATGTAATCTAGGCTGGGCTCAAATTCTTGATCCTCCTGCCTCAGCCTCTCAGTTGCTGGGATTATATTCTCCTTCCCAAATATGATGAGGAGAATATGCTAAATGGATGCCCTACTTTCTATGACAGAGTGAAGGACCTATGCTAAAAGTCTGCCAAGCTTATCCTCAGGTTCACACATTCTTATCAGACACTAGAAACCCACCATCACCACTCCAAGTCTAGACAAAACTCCAGTAAATGAGGTCCTCCCTGTTCCAACCTGCATTCCTTTCCCCCTCTGTAGCCAATTCTTTCTCCTGCTTGTACCTTAAAACTAATTCCCTCGGCACAGAACCTTCCTTTCCTAAACCTGTCCTCAAAAGATCTCCATCTTCCCAGTCTCCTTCCAGGAGCACTTCTGCAAGGAGGAGCAAGATGGCAACAGTGCTTAACAAAAGTGGGGGGGGGGGCGGGGGTGCATCACTGAAATTTCTAAAGAGACATCCAGTCATGGCCTGCTCCTCGCATCCTCTACGAGGACAGTCAATGACGGCTGCTAACATGATTCAGTAAAATAAAAGTCATGAAAAGAATCTGATCCAGCAAAACATGAAACAGAAAACAGACCTCAGGAAGACTATAAATATCAGATAAATGATACCGATCAGGCAGATACTAAAGATAGCTCAGCTAAGAGAAATACTGATTTTGCACTATCAGGAGATACACTTTATATATGGTAAATCACATGACAGTGACGCATGAGAGCCAGAATCTGCCTGGTCATAACAAGACATAGTAAAATACTTGGAGAAAAAGATTTTGCTCATCATGGAATGGTCCTTATTTTGTAGTATTGAAATCCTTGACTCTATGTCTCATTTTTAATTTTTTGCAGTGTTTTCTGCTGTCAGAATTCCTAGAGAGCTGGACACGGTGGTACATGACTATAATCCCAACACTCGGAAGGCTGAGACAAGAGGATCTCAGGTTCAAGGCCAGTCTGGGCTACATAGCAAGTTCCAGGTCAGCCCGAGCTATACAGTGAGACCCTGTTTCAAAAAGAAAAACAATGGCTGGGGTGTAGCTCACTGGTAGAGCGCTTGCTAGCATGCAAAGGCCTTGGATGGGGTCCCCAGCACAGCTGATTTTATCCATGTGCTCTGCTCATGGTAGAACTTGCTTTCACCTTGACCTTGCAATGCAAAACTTTCCTTTTAGTTTTGAGTCATTGCCTGCAACTGCTAGTTTTATGTTCTTGAATATTGAATCATAAACTCTAAATGTGTTAGTGACAGACAGTTTTTACATTTCAATGTCCACACTCCAGGAATGAGACGTTCACACCCTGTCTTTTGTGTCCATGGCTGATCTTGATTCCAAATTGCAAGAAAATGGTGACAGTGGTGGGCCATCTTGAAACTTCTGGGCCCCCTTTGCCTATGGAAGCATGAGTCCCAACTTTAAGCTTTTCTTTTCCTCCGCAAATTGGAGTTTGTTATAGGATGTGTGCTGGGCTGTGTAATAGTCTCCAAAGGGAAATGGCGGAGGTTTTGGCTTGAGTCAGTGAGCTGGAATTGGACAGAGTAATGAGCGGTGATGTGCTTCAGGGAGCAGTGCTTTGCTAAAAGGATGGCCTGCAGATGAGCCAGGAAATGTGATTTTTCTAACTGCTTCTTTTTATATTACTGGATGAAGACATTTCTCTAAATGCATGTACTCTGAATGAACGAAAGGGATTAAAATTAATTTACTCTGGGATCTGAACTTTTTAGAATAAATGGTCCATTTGATTTTAATTAAAAGGTCCAACACAGAATCCACAGAGACTAAAATATACTATAAATTATTTCCATTTTCTCCACATCCTCTCTTAACTTTCATTCCTTACCCTCAGCAATCTGGTCAGGAGTGATTTCTGACCCCCTAAATCCTATGTTATAGGAATCTAATATCATAGGCAAGATGTCTATACATTGTGTGAAGACTCTGAGACTTGGGAGCAAAGTGATGCCAGAAGGGGTCTCAAGCAGAGGTGAACATTGTCATTCCAGAAACTTCCATCACTCCCTCCCTACCACAATCCTCATAAAGTACCAGGATGTTCTGCTGAACAAATTTGAAGGGTGAGTCCATGGGCAGCCCTGGGCACATGGCTATTACCACCAGCATTCTTTTGGAGTCATGCAGCCCTACGTCCCAAAATCCACAGTCCCTGCTCCACCAGAGAAGTCAGTTCAGGAAACTTAGCATTGACACTTTTGTCTGCATTAAACTAAGACTTTTTCTTCTTACCCTGCCTGTCCCAACTTTGTCCTGGCTAGCGGTTAAGATGGGGAGGTGACTTTGGGGAATTTGAACTCAATTTCACTACTTCGTAACAAAGATGTAAAGCATGCCTAACATCTTTTCCTCATCTGTTATATTTGTTTCCTCATCACCACCATTCCTCACCCTCTCCTTAGCATCATAAAAAATACATACACTCAGGGTGAGCAGAAGAGGGGAAAACCAGAGGCATCGGGCTGAGACTGGGTTTGGGTGGGGAAATGGGACACATTACAGTGTTTTCCCAATCCTCAGTCTACTTGCTCACTTGTGGAGGAAAATGACATATTTCCGGTCTTTGTCTCATCTTATTCACATAGTACTTTGGGGGAGGCATCTGTCTTCTTCGTCCCTGGTAGCCCCACCCAATAAATAAATTCATTCATTGAATGGGCTTCTATGCTGTCATGGCCAGGTTGTTACTGAGGCTCATTGCCTGCCTATTTTCTCGATTTTCTTCTTCCTACTGGTCAAGGTGCTGCACTGTACAAAGTACTAAACCTGGGAAAGGCTCTGATCTTTACACGTTCCTTTCTCCCAATGGCTCAAAGCTGACCCTCTGTAATAACAGAGTACCCACCCCAATTACTGTCCAAGGGCTGCCACAACAATGTACCAGCAAATAAACAGCTTAAAAGAACAGAATTTGGCTGGGCCTGGAGGCTCACACCGTACTCCTAGCTACTTGGGAGGCTGAGATCAGGAGATGCATAGTTGAGTTCTAGGTCAGCCCAGGCAAAAAGTTCACGAGACCCCATCTCAACCAATGGCTGGAACATGTCTGTCATCCATCCCAGCTACACAGGCAAGCACAAACGGAGGACCATGGTCCATGGAGGCCCAGGCATAAAACAAGACCTTCTCTCAGAAATAACCAATGCAAAAAGGGCTGGCAGCCTGACTCAAACGGTAGAGTGTCTGCCTAGCAAACACAAAGAAAGCCCTGAATTCAAGCCCGAGTACCACCAAAACACAAAAATAAACAAAAATTTATTGCCTCACAGTTCTAGAGGTGATTAGTCAGAAATCACGGATCCTTCTTTGCCTCGCCCAGCTTCTGGTGGTGTGCCAGCAAGCCTTGGCTTACAGATGCATCGTTCCAATCCTCTACTTCACGTGGCATTCTCTTCATGTGTCTTTATCATCTTTCCTCTCTGCATATCTGTGTCTATGTCCAAATTTCATTTTTTAAAAAGGACATCAGTCCTAATGTATTGAGATTCACTCCAAGGACCCCATCTTAACTCAGTTAAATCTGCAAAGAACCTATTTCCAGATGAAGTCAGGGGTTACGACTTCAAGATTTTGAGGGGGGTGGTGACAACACTCATACCACCACCTCACAGGACCGCCGGAATAATTAAACGAGACAATGTACAGAAAGAGATTAGTACAGCATTTGGCACCTCGTACGTGTTCAGTAGATATCAGTGGCTGATATCCTTATTATTACTAGGTCATTCATTCTTTTTGCTAAGCAAGTCTTAGCTGGGCTGGTGGTGCACACCAATAAACACAACTGTGGCAAGAGTATCATAAGTTCAAGGCCAGCCTGGGCTACACAGTGAGTTTGAGGTCAGTCTGGGCTACACAGAGATCCTGTCTCAAAAAAATGAGCAAATGACTAAATATAAGCAAATCTTTGTGACAGCTAAGTTTCCAAGAAAAATATCCTAAGATACAAAAATATCACCTCCAAACCAACTCTGTGGGAGAAAATAATGACAATGGCTATCTGGGTAATAAATTGTAGGATGTCCTCTGTTCTGTCCACTGAGCTCTAAAGCATCAGGAAGCTGGAATGCAGAGCTGTGTAGGAATCAGTAAAGGAAGTCTTCCAAAGAATCTGCTGACAACTGAATTTCTTCTTTGGTCTGTAGAAAAAAATTCAATTCTACCCCAAACAGTCTCCCTACAGTTCCAAAAAGAGTATTTCTGAAGTCCAAGTACAATGGATGCATAAATGACATTAGAAAACCAGAAACTGAAGGACCAACTGTTTAACGAGGAGAAATTTAAAGGAAAAAATGACAGTGTTCGTTCTTGATTTTAACAGATATTTAAGAAGCCAGGTACAGTAGCATACAGTTATAGCCCCAGCTACTTGGGGGCTGAGGCATGATTATCACTTGAGTCCAAGAGTTTGAGACAGCCAGGGCAACAAACCCAGTCTCAAAAAAAAAGAAAGAAAAAAAAAAAAAGGCAGAGAGGCAGGAAGATCCAAGGTCGGCCTGGACTGCTCAGTCAGATCCTATCTCAAATTTGAAGAAGTAAAAGGGATTAAGGGTGTAGCTACATCCCCAGTTGCACAACACTATCAGTCACAATCGAGCATTGATAGAATACTAGCAAGCCTTTCTCTGCACTCAAATAGCTTGTTTTTACACAGACCCTCGTGGGACCAAGGAAGGTGGTATGTCACTCCCTCCTACTCCTCCCACTCATTTTGCTAAGTCATTTTTCTACCAAAACAACCCTCAAAGCCTCATCAATCACCCTGCCAGCTACATTGCATAAGTCCCTGCTTACTTATCTTGACACGACTAGTAAATTCAAGATGCAACCCAGTCTGCTTTGGCTTGCTCACTTGGTCTTTGGCTGATCCTCTGGAACCATGGGTAACCTGGTGCCCTTGAGCAACTCTTGCTCTGGATTTCCTTCTTTCTATGCAAGGACTTGAAACAAAACATACTCAAACTTGTCTGCGAGTAAGTCTGCAGCCACACAAACAACAAATTGATATGTCCTACAATCTTGATTTTTTTTTTTTTTAAAAAAGCCAAACCTAGTATTATAAAACCAAACTGCTCTGCAGCTTGGAAATTTTTTTGGCTGACATCAGGAGACTGTCTTTCACAATGTTGTGGAAGTGGGCTTTCCTGTTTTCCACAACAGAAGAGATTGGAAGTCACAAAACAAGCTGTGCTGGGCCAGACCTTGTCATAAGCATCGCCATAGTAGCGATAAGGCACCAGGTGTTGGAGCTCCTCTCAGCCTCCTTGGAGTAGATGAGCCTGCAAGTCAAGTGTTTGTCACACAGACCAGGCCATGGCAGCCAACACCCCAGGAACCAGGCAGCCTGGGTGCAATCTGGGAAAATGCCACACTGCAGGCCACTTTCTGGATTTATATTCACACTGCTCAAAAACATCAGAGCTCTGTCCCTCTGGGTATGGCCTCTCAGTATTTTATCTTTGTTTTACCGATAAAACAGATAAACCTGGAAGCCTGATCTTGAAACTGACAGCTAATTTCAACCAGCAATTGTTGAATCATGGATACTGAACTATGAACAATGAAATATGAATGTGTTTCAAGAGGAAACCAGCCTAGGCTGCTTACATGGCTAAAGAGGAGTGTATGCTAACAGGCTGAGTCACTGGTAGCTCTGAGGGCACACAACTGGTCAATGTACATAACGACACACTATGACATGCAAGGGATTATTATACAAACACAAATACTAGCATATTCTACAAATACTAGCATTCTTGGAGCAAGAGAAGGAATCCGCTACGAGTGTCTTCACGCCCACAAAGTACATTGGTTCTATTCCCCAACCCCCGGTTTCTATGGAATCTCCTCCACTATGGAAGGCATCCTGCCTTCTAGAGTCACAAACTCAGAATGTGTCACTCAGCAAAGGGACAAGTGCTAAGTGGCTACTGAAGGAGGGGGTATTCTGTTGAAACAGGGCATTCTTTGCTAACACTGAAGTTACATCACGAAGATTTTACTAGATCTTTCGCCTCTGGGTGATGAGTCATTGGCTACCTACTGACTTTAATGTCCACCATGAAGTCTCAGTTTCATAACATCCAAATCAAGGCAAATCACCGCTCTGCATCACAGTAATTAGGCACTTCCCATAAATTCGCACCTAAGTGATGCTGACATGTTTTGGGAAGCAGTACTGACCATTCCCAGTAGATAGGGCCTCATATACCACACTCTCAGAAAGTTCTTAATAAAACTGTAATTCATCATAAAATGTGCCTTAAAAACGAAATGTGCTACCGCTTCTGAAAAATTTGTTCATGGTCTTTATAGACTTTTCCAAACATCTCAGATCCCTTCTTCATGTTTTCTTTAGATTCATAATGAAGTTACTCCAAAATCGTTTTTATCCATCACAGACATGATTCTTCATCACTTTCTACCAGATCCACACTGAAATGCGCTATCAGGTACTTTAGGCTCTGGTGGAGTACCACCGTGTGATGCATTTGTAAATCCTTGATTGGAAACTGAAAATTACTAATTAAAACACAAAGATACGGTATGAATGATCTGCAACCCCCACAAAAACAGCCGCTGAATGAAACCCTGGGAAAATATTCCAAAACAGACTCAGTACATTATTCCCATTGAGTTCAACCCTCAAAAGCGAAACCGCTAGTTAAAAGGATGCTTTTAATATTTTACCTATTGCTAATAAGTCAACTATTAGAATGCTTGCTTCTGTGATCACACACGTGGAACAGAAAAAAGTTGATCTCAGTCAACTAGTGACACACACCTATAATCCTGTAGGTTAGAGTGACACACACCTTCAACCCTATAGGTTAGAGTGACACACACCTATAATCCTAGCTACTCAGGAGCAGAGATCAGGATTGAGGTTCAAGGCCATAGTGCGTGAGACCCTATCTTAAAAATACCCAACACAAAACAGGGCTGGCAGAGTAGGTCTGGTGGGCACAGTAGCTGCCTAGCAAGCATAAGGCCCTGAGTTCAAACCCCAGTGCCTCTAATAAATAAGAAAAGAAAAAAGTTGACCTCATGGAAGTTGAGAGAAGAATGGTGGTTGCCAGAGGCTGGAGACAATAAGGGGTTTGAGGGTTGAGAGAGGTTGATCAGTGAGTGCTAAGTTAGATGAGGGGGATTTAAATTCTGGTGTGCTATTGCACTACAGTACCACTAAGGTACTGTAGATTTCATAAAGCTAAAAGAGACGAGTTCAATATTTTCACCCTAAGGACACAGTCAATGTTAGAGGTTTAACATGTTTAAACATGCTTAAAACATGTTTAACCTGACTGGAGCATTACACAACGTATTCACCTCAAAACTATCATAAAATAGGCAGGGTGCTCGTGCTTCATGCCTATAATCCTAGTTATAATCCAAGCCTAGAATCTCAGCAGGGAGACTGAGATCAGAAGGCTCTCAAACCGAGGCCAGCCCAGGCAAATAATTTGCGAGACACCATCTCCAAAATAACCAAGGCAAAATGGTCTGGCAGTGTGGCTCAAGAGGCAGAATTCTGTTTTGCAAGTGTGAAGTCCTAGTTCAAACCCTAGTCCCACCAAAAAATAAATAGATAAATAAATAAATTTAGAGCCAGGTATGGTGGGTAGCAAGACCATACATTTCTTAACATCCAACCTGGGGGTGAAAACATTGAAGTGATTCCTGCACTCTTCTTTGTTTTTGTTTTGTTTGTTTGTTGAGACAGGGTCTCACTATGTAAACTCAGCAGCTGTGGAATTCACAATCCTCCTTGCTTTAGCCTCCCCCATGCTGGGATTACAAACACGGTGCCACCAAACCCGATGTGCATTTGTTTTTAAACTGTATTAAGAAAAGGGCATTTGAGTAGCAAATGTAAAACTGTTAGTGGTTTAATCTTATCAGTGAAGTCTTTAAAATCCTTTGAAAGTGAATGTAATACTAGAGCAAAGACACATTTTTTGGTAGTATTAGGGATTAGGATTAAACCTAGGGCCTTGTGCTAGAAAGCAAAGGTACATCTTCTTCAACTAGAATATTCCTTTCTTCTCTAAATAACTTAATATCCAAGACTACATTTTCAAAGCATGCACACAAAAGCACAGAAACCTTTTTTGCTCTTTCGGTGGAAAAAAAAAAACAAACTTGGGAGATGACAAGGCTTAGGCAAAATTATGACACCAACAATGGCAAGGGCACCCAGGATAAACTGTTAAAGCTAGGGCTCAGGACACATACCGAAATTGAAAAAATTTGCTTTCGAATGGCATTTTAAGTTAAAATCATGTAATTCTCATAATGCATTTATTTTCACTAACTGCATGTCAAGAGAAAGAATGAAGCCACAACAGCACACAGTAACGGGTCTTCCTCCCTCACTATGTACTGTAATCTGCAATGCCAAATGAAGAAATGGGGCCCTTGCACATTACAGTCGGCCTTGAATGGAGCCCATCACAGACACCCAAGGACAACTACAATGTCTCTGTGTGGACACATAGGTCTGAGGACATATATGCTGAATACAAATGTATCCACCTTTTACCAATCATCTTGTAAAGGTGAAAGACACAGGAGATCCCTTTTAGAAAAGAAAAAAAGTATAGATCACAAAGAGAAGGACCATCCCATTGTCAAGTTTGTCTTCTGAGTCTCAGACACCACAGCATCTGGATGGCAGTCTGCAGAATGGAGATGTTGGGATTACATGACTTGACATGCCACAGAAAACAGAAGACAGGTTGTCTCCAGGCAGCCAGCAGCCCTCCTCAGAAAGAATTAATGTTGCCACTGAAATGCCTACAAAACAAAGGGGACCCTGGGCTTCTGGCTAGGAGCTATGCTAATGGGCAACGGACCCAGCGTTTCCAGGTCTCATTACCAAAAGTCAATTCATAAGTAAATGAGCATACCATTTAAAACGTAACCATTTCATGTGGATTCCAAAATATATTTTACCTCAAAATTAGTCTGAAGGTTTGGTAAATTCTTATGATCTTAGTCTATCCTACCGGTGCAGCTATACTCCCTGGCACGGTTCATCTGAGACTCTAGGCCTCTGTCTTTGAACTCACTCTTAGGGTTGCCTAGCAACCTAGGTCTCAGGTTTGATTCCTAGCACCAATAAATAAATAAATAAATAAATAATAAAATAATTCATTCTTTAGAGGATAATTTTATTCCTGCCCCATGACAAGAACGTGTGTAAACTATGGAAGGGCACAATGTCTTTTACAGTGGGATTTTTTTTCCTCCAACAGGTCTCATTATGTGCTGGGGTCAGCCTTGAAATCACTATGCAACCCAGGCTGGCCTCAAACTCACAACTGTCATGGCTCAGCCTCCTCCAAGTGCTAGGATTATAATCATAGGCCACCAAGTGCAGCTAGTGGGATTATGATAGCTAAGTCTTAAACAGGATGCAGTCAGCTAGCAACACAGCCCTCTTCACAACAATCTATGAGAGAGATAAACTACTGAGCTACTGTGAGTTCCCTTAATAAAGATTATTTTGAAATCGTTTAGCTGTATTATGGTGTGCATACTGTTGCAAAGTGTAATTCCAGTGGGCACCGTGGCTCACGCTTGTAATCCTAGCTACTTGGGAGGCAGAGAGCAGGAGGATTGAGGTTTGAGGTCAGCCAGGGCAAAAAGTAAGACCCTGTCTCAAAAATACTCAACTTGTTGGGCTGGTGGAGTGGCTCATGTGGGTGGAGTGCCTGTCTAGCAAGTGTGAGACCCTAAATTCAAACCCCAGGGTCAAAAAAAAAAAAAAGAGAGAAAGCAATTCTCTTTTTAAGGAACCACATTCACTCAAGTATAAAGACATGTACATAGATATGTGGGTAGAGATAGGCATTTTCTCCTTACAATGAAATAAAATCACAAAGCAATCAACTTCTCTCAAACTCCTCGAATTAACTCAACCCATGTTTGAGCATTAAAAAATTATCAGGAGAGGTGTGACTCAGTAGTAGAGAACTTGCCTCACATGCTTGAGGCCTTGTGTAGCAATTCTTTTTTTTTTTTTCTTTAAAAATTACTTACTGGCTGGTATAGTGGTTCATATCTATAATCCTAGTACTTGGGAGGATGAGGCAAAAGGATGATAAGTTCAAGGTTAGCCTGGGCTACATAGCAACACCCTGTCTCAAAAAAGGAACTATCAATTTTTTTTAATTGACAAATAATTATAAGGTACACTGTGGTGGACTGGTCTTTGTATACATCAGTACGGAGCTATACTTAATTACTTCAGAGCTGCACATGTTGGGCTGAATAGAAGGAAGAGGAGAGAAAACGCTGTGCAGTGTAGACTTGCGGTACAGGCTCTCATCATACCTGTCTGCACCACAGGTGGTCTCCTCTTCCAAACTCATTGCCAGTTCATCACCCCCAAAAGTCAAAGTTTCTTGCAGTGCTATGGACTCAACCCAGGGCCTTGTACATGCTAGCAAGCATTCTGTCACTGAGCTACATCCTCAGCTCCAAAAATCAGTTTTCTAAAATTAATGCCATGTCCTGCACCAGTTTAAATAATTTTCACTGCAGCCTGCAGTCAGATATCTAGTCATGTGAGCATCACAGATGTGCCCACCTCCATATTCTGTGCTCTCTCACCTGTGTCCCACTTCCTCCCCTGACTCTTCACATGAGAACCCTTTGGAAAATTCCTTCTCACCCAGCCAGGGCTAAATCCAAAGGTTTTGGTGTGGATGGGAGGGAACATGGAACCACAGATGTTTTTCCTGCAAAAGTCATGATCAGTACCTTCTAGAACTCATGGTCAGTAATCTCTCCAATTCTGCAGGAGATATGTTCCAAGACTCCCAGTGAATGCCTGAAGCTACCGGGAGTACCGAAGCTTAGATATACTGTATTTTCCTGTACGTACATACTGTGACAGCTTACAAATAGGCACAGTAAGAGATTTAACATTAATAACTAATAATGCAGAAAAACGATCACAATAGGCTGTAATAAAAGTGATGTGAACAATCTCTCTCTCTCTCTCTCAAAATACATTGTACCACAGATCTTAACAACCTTGGCGAAATTATTTTTCTTTCCCTATGGTCTAGATTTTCACCTTTTCACTGAAAGTTTTCACTGTAGTTTTTCTCTGGCAAAGCCCAATCGCATGCATTACCGCTCAAATGAGAGTTTCTGAAACACAAGTACTGACATTAGATCTGATAACCAGAACTGACAGTGACCAGCAGGTGGGCAGTACACAGTGGATATACGATGCACAAAGGGCAGTTCAAGTCCTGGGCAGGACTGAATGGGATGGCATGAGATTGCATCAGGATATTCAGAAGGCATGCAATTAAAATTTAGGGGTACTGGGTGTGGTGGTACATAAGTGTAATCCCAGTACTCAGGAGGCAGAGGCAGGAAGATCTCAGGTTCAGCCTGGCCTACATAGTGAGACTGACTCAAAATACTGGTTGGGGACTGTAGCTCAGTAGTAAAGTGTTTGCCTAGCATGTGCCAGGCCCTGGATTCACTCCCCAGCACCTCAGAAAATGAATAGACAAATAAAATTTATGAACTGTTTATTTATGGAATTTTCCATTTAATATTTTCAGACCAAGGTTAACTCCAGTTAACTGAAACTGCAGACAAAAAAATAAAGATAAAGGGAGACTTGTATCACTAACACTTAGCTTGATCACTTAAACAAAAATGTAGCTTAAACAGCAAACAAACTGATGTCTTGATAAATATGTGAACACATGACTATAATGCTACAAAAAAAAAAGAAAGAAAAAAATTGCAACTAGAGGTTAATTTGAGGAAATCACACTTGACCCAGATCTCAGTTGTTCTGTTTACTGTTTTATGACTTAGGACAGCAAGTTTACCTTCAACTGTACAACAGGTACAACAGAGCCACTGGTCATACCTGCTGAGAGGATCAGCACTGGAACTCTTTCCTCCTAAGTGGTGCTCCAGCCCAGCACCCACCTCACAGCTCCACTCCACCACTGAAGTTGGAGTCAACAATGAAAAACAAGGACATCAGTAGACAAAGGGAGGGTTTGATGACTGAGCAAAAGAAAAATCAGAGAATGGCAGATGAACCCAAGAGGCAGAAAGGGCACAGGATCTGGTTGGCAGGAAGAGATTCAGCTACCCAGGTCTACGAAAGCCACTGACTTTCACTTTGGGGAAGAAATGCTCATCAGGACGCCCTCCTCCGTTACCTGAGTAAGTCATTACCCAGGCCCTCCAGGTCCTCCATCCAAAGACAGTTCAGGGCCCATTTCCAAAGGACCCATTTCACCCTGAAACCTCTGCACTTATAAGAGCCATAAGGCTGTCAGCTGACTAAAAGAAACATAAAATTCAGATGAAGTCAGAATATTTGAAACTGGGGCTGACTCAAAAATTCCAATACATAAAGTTAATATCAGTTGACAGGCTTAACTGGAGACACCCCTCAGGAGAACATGTAAATTAGCTGCTTTCAAAGGACTTAGCATCTTAAATGCCCCATCCCCCCAGGATCTCCCTGGCGTCTCCCCTCCCCCACAATGGGGAACAAAGAAAAGGGGTGGACTTTCTTAGTTTTTCTTTTAGTTGGGTTGGGGGCTTTTGTCTTTAGGATAGGTGTAAACAAGGCCAGCCAAATACAACATTTCTGTAGACTGAATCCTAGCTTCAGTAGCCCGCCTTGGAGTGTCTCCACTCGAGGAGGGAAGCATTGCTGGGAAATGAGTGTAGACTGTAGACAGAGCCCAGGTCAGAGGAAATTTCAGGTTGGGGGAGGTGCATCTTAGGAGATCCAGGGAACAATAGGCCAGAATCAACCTCCTTCCCAGTTAACAAGTAGCTTTCAAAGCTTGACTTGGCCCCCAAATTCAGGAGGCAGAAGCTAAGAAATCATCACACGGATAATCAGTCCTGAAAAAATAACCTTTCCCATCTAAATATACCTAATAACCTTAGCAATCCCAACTCAAAAAAACAACTAACCTCTCCAACACACACGCCAATAAAGAGGAATGCAATGTGTACGTTATGGAGTGAAGAGAAAAACAGAAAAATCCCACAAGGACTCTTAACTAATTTTGCACTTCTCAGCAGCCGTGTAGGCATGTCACAGGGACAGGTGACATGCTTTGAAAGCCCAGGGCCACCATATGCTGCATCGTCAGGGAAGAGAAGGGCACATTTCATGGGTATGCCATGGCTTAATTGCTCAGGGCTTACAAATATTTCACAATTGGCAATTACCCCTTGGAAGTGCCAGGTTTTTAGTCTGTGTGATGAAATTGCCCAAATGATAGTGTCCACCAGAGCAGATCTTATTAACATCTTCAGAATGATGCCCCATTCTTATGGACACACAAGTCTTTCCAAAACAGTGTCGTGATGTGACTCCTATATGTAAGAAGTATGAACTTGTTTTTCATTGAACAAAATCATATTCCCAGCACCCAGACCTCCAGCCACTCACAACCCAGTACTTTTATAAGCTTGTTTTCCCTTCACTCAGTATCTACTTAGAACTGCCTTATTAGCATGTATCTGTGCAAGCACAGCTTAAACATTTTCATGCTTTAAACTCTACTATTATTTCTACTCTAAATAAGCACTTTGTTAACAATTATCTGAAAGCAACTATTTGGTGCTTAACTGTGCTTGGACTGAATTAATTTAAATGCAAAATGTGTCCTTATGATCTCAAACAGCCAGTCCTATTCAATGAGACCCAGGAGGAGGGGCAACACCCTTCCCTAAATTACTTAGAGCCCACAAATGCCTGGGGGACAGACACCTCCCCAGCCGAACAGAACCCCAGGGGACAAGGGAACTCTGCTCTTTCACTCTAACCTACTAGGCTGTGAAGTTGATTTTCACACTTAGAAGAGTCTAAAACAGTAAAGTAGCAACTGTGCCTCAAATCTTTCAGTATGCTGTTGGAGGTGTGAGTCTCCTCCTCAAGTTCAGTATGGAAAAAGTATCTTTCTAATCACATTTTATCTAAAATACTAGACGTAGTTACATTCTAAATTGCTTGGAATCAGTTAGCACTGGAAAATCATGACATCCAGCTGCTGGCCGGTGGAGGCCATCAACCTAGGATCAACTCAGACACTGCCACTAACAAGGTGTGCGCCATTGGTCAACTCTCTTCACTTGTTTAGGCTGAAGATGACTGCAGAATCTCATATTTTAAACATACAACAAAGGAAATGATGTCTGTATTTCAGTAGAAACACAAATAGTTAACTACTAGTTTTGAGTGTTGGGTGACAGCTGTCTTATTATAAAAGTAGAAAATTCTTCCTTTTTAAGCTGGTATCACCATACTTGCATGTACAAAGGGAGAGGGGCCATCTTTTTTCTCTGAATTTTAGTAGGGAACAATCCCAATGTCCAAGTCTACCCAAAAGGAAATCAAGACTGCATAAAGGGAAAAAGCGAGCAGACAGAACCTGTGTGGGACCCGCTTATCTTCTTTCCTGCCTCATTCTCAACTATTAGCTGGGTAAAGAGAACGTACTTCCTTTTCTCCTGCATCTGCCTTTTGAATAACAGGTTTGGGCTTCTAGGGCCCCACCCCATCTTTTAACTCAGCCAAAGAACACTCTACGCCAACTGACCCAACAATGCTGGAATCTGCCAGAGAAGGGAAAGCAAATATTCAGAAAGTGCCACCTGCCAATGGTCCTCCCGAAAACCACCCTCAGCCCAACTTTCAGTAAAGCCACACACACCCGCAGCCCACCCGCCTTAAGGATGTAATGTGATGTTATCAAACCATGTTCTCAGTGACTGAAAATTTACAGGATGAAATCTCAGCAACAAATAACAAGATAAGCTTCCTGCTTGATGAACTTAAGAGTCTATCACCACTTTAAAAGGGAATTTCAGTTTAGGATTTTACTTATCCAAAAGGCTTTAAAAAATGCAACAACAGAAGCTTTTAAATCCAAAATAAATATTGTACATACACTGTACGCATATACATGATGTAGGTAAATGTCTATTTTATCATACATATTTTTAAATACTGAAGAGTGAGAAGATAGAAATCTTTAATTAACCTTTCCTGGTTCTCTGTATAGTAATAATCATAAATACTAATGGACACTTCAAGTGGAATAACTGAGATGTGTGGAAATTACAGGAAAGCAATATGAACAGAGCTGTGTTACACGCCAGGCAGTATGGTGAACACTTAATACACATTGCCACAGTTAAAGCTCGAAAAAAACAGGATAAGTCCTCATTTTTCCTCATTTTTTTCAGGTGATGAAACCGAGAATCAGAAGGGTTGACTAACATGGTCAAGGCAATACAGACAACCAGTTGGAGAGCCGGGATAGCCCACTTCAAAGTTTAATCATTATGGTAAAAACTGTACACTGTTACTCATTCCCAGAGATGCTTCCTAAAAACATCTCCCATTTGAAAAAAGGAAAGATCTCAAAGTAAAAATGTTCAGTCTTTTCTAATGACCCATGCATTTGGTCATTCCAGATCTATACACTACAGTTCTCTTTCTATACAAGAAATAAGATGCCTGACTGTAATAACTCCCATCCATCTAAGTGCAGTGGACCTGCCTAACAACAGCTCCACCAAACAAGATCTATTAATTCCTCAGAGTATTAAACTCTCCTCAGGTTAAAACTTCACCCTCTCTCCATGTGTAAAAACTGCTTTCCCAAATTATGCCAACTCCGTGGGCGGTTTTAAGTCACTGGACATTTCAAAAACACTTGACAGCACAGACTTAGCAAAATAAGTCCTATTGTTTTTAGCCCCAAACATATAAAACAAATATACTGTAATTCTACTAACTGCAAAAACTGCGAACAGAATAAGTAAACACACGCTGGCGGCCCTGAATAAGGAAATGGTTGTGTTCTTCCCGTGGCCACACAACAAATGGTGACCAGATAAACATCAGTCCCATCAGCCTCTTCCAGATCCCACTGGGAGAAGTCCACCAGCCAAATGTTTACAAGTAGTATTTACATCTCCTCTTTGAAGGGCTCTTTCTTGCTTTTTCTACACCAACTCTTAGCAGGTGTCCCTGATTAAACTGTAGCACATTCTGCCCGGTGGTAGAAAAAGTGTCTTTGATGTGATCGTGGCTGGTTATTTTTTAATTGGGGTTTGAAATCCTATCCTATGTGTATTTAACCCTCTAAGAACCAGAGCAAGGGGAGGGAGACTCGGCTAAGAGAGGGGCGCCGGGTTGGATGGGCGAGAAGTGAGCCCGGGTCCCCGCGCCTCGTTCCCCAGGTAGCTCACCAGGATGCCCATCACGTCGGTCCAGAGCCGGGCGAACGCCTCGGAGGTGCCGGCTTCAGGCTCAGGTTGAGGTTCAGGTTCGGGCTCCGGCGCCGGGCCAGCTGCTCCCGCGTCTTCCTCCATGGCCGCGTCCCGCGCGCGGGCCGTGCGCCCGGGTCCCCGCAGCGCACTCGCCCTGCAACAGCTCCCGGCCTCCGGGGCTGCAGGGTCCCCGCCCGCGGCGTCACCGAGCCGCGCCCCCGCGCAGCATGCCCAGGGCGGCCCGGCCAGCCCCCCGGGGCCCCGCGCAGGCGCCCGCACCTCGGCTCCAAGTGGCCGCGGGCAGTGCGACTGACAACTCCAGAAACTTTCCCGGCCCGACTCGGCGCGGCCACCCGGAGCCCGAGCAAAGTCCGCACCACTGGGAGCGGCGGCGGGGAGCTCGATCGGCCCACCAGCAATTAACCCCGCCGCCGAGGCGTCGCTTCCTGGGACGGGGACCGGGCGGCGGCGGCACGCGACTCACTCCTGCTGGCAAGTCTGGGCAGGACCCCGCAGGGGGACGCGGCGCGTCGGGACCTGGGATGCAACTGCCGGGACCCCTCCGTTCAAAATGAGCTCTTCCAGCTCCACATGACTCTCCCCCCTCCAGGCGCAAGAAAGCGTTTAGCAACAAAAGGTGCTCTGATGGCAGGCTCTTTGCATGGAAATGAGCCCGGGACAGGAGAACAAATCGCCTGTTGACAGAGCCACCGCGCCGCGGCCTCAGGCCCGCACCGGTCCCCAATCACGCCATTCACTGCGGCGCTGCGGGTCCCACAAACCGCACAAAGTTAATCTTTAAGCCACTCCTGCCGAAAGAATTCACAAGGAGGGTCGTTACAAGGCACACCTCGCCCCCTCGGAAAGGCAACCGACCTAAGGAATTATAACCCTGCTTTCTCAGCCAAGACTTCGCGGGGGAAAAAAAAAAACAAGTGTGAAGGCTTGGGCACGAGCCATTGTTTGGATCGTTTTAGGAGTGGGACATTTTGGCTCCTGAGTCCCCACAATGCTAGGCACTGCTAGGGCTTTCCGCTAATTAGGGGAAATGCCCCTTGGCTCGGGGGCGCCTTACTTTAAGCACACAGGCAACTGGCTCTTTTCAAAACTAGATGTTAATGGTTGTAGCCACTCAGACCCTGCACACTTGGACCCCGTGTGTTTTTTCCAAGGGGAAGATCCGTGACGGATTTATTTTATGAGGGAAATAGCCCTGGAGAGGTTATTTTTTCCTTCTGTGATTTTTTCTTTTAAGCCACTTAGTATTTTCCCTGGGAGATGACAATTCGTGTCACGTTTGATTTGGTGATTGATCACGTTGGGAAAGTTAAGAAATCACAAGGAATCTCTGTTAAAGAGTTGGGATGGGGGGAATCAGGTGAGGTGCCGCAGGGAGAAAAAAGTCTTGTGTTTCAGAAGTTTCTCCTGTTTTATGGGATTATTTTTTTTTTTCTCCTGAGCCCACATAAAAAGGAGGGGTTGAGAAAGTATCTTTGAATTCCTCTTGACAAAGCATAATTGCCTTGCTGGGGACACCAACCCATGCAATGATGAATAGCTTTACAGGAAAATTCAAAACATACAAAAAAAACCGATGGGGCTGGAGGTATAGTTTAGTGGTAGTGTGCATTCGGAGCCCTGAATTCAATTCCCAGCACCAACAAATTAATCAGTTTATGAGCACAATTCCTGATGATGCTGTTTTTGAAAAGAAAGAAAAGCAAGAGCCAGGCATAGTGGTACCAGCTTGTAATCCCAACACTCAGGAGGCTGAGGCAGGAGGATGCAAATTTGAGGCCAGCCTGGGCTAAACTCTGTGTCAAAAAAAACAAAAGAGAAGGCTCTCCCTTGGTAGTAACCAGATATCCATGCAGAATGAGAAAGAGCACTGGACCATGGGACAGTATTGCCAGGCCTGATGCTTTTCTGGGCTGATACAGAGTTAGACCAGATGGATTTCCAAGGCTCTCACATGATCTATGATTCTGTGAACCCAAGTAAATTCTGTTAAGGTGGTCTCTAAAACAAAAAAGTGACCAGGTGCTGCTGGCTCATGCCTGTAATCTTAGCTTCTTGGGAGGCTGAGATCAGGAGGATAGATAGGTTCAGGGACAGCCTGGGCAAATAGTTGGGGAGACCCCATCTCCAAAATAATTAGAGCAAAATGGACTGGAAGTGTGGCTCAAGCCAAAGCCCTGAGTTCAAACCCTAGAATCACCACACACAAAAAAAGTAATTTCTATAGAGACATGCAAATGGTTACATGACGAGAAAAGATATATAACCCCTACAGTTGATTTTACAGGTATATTTAAAGTGTTCAACCAGGTAGCCATATGGTACTTTTTCAAATTCAAGAAAAGGCCTAGTCCTGCTTCCACTAAGGGCAGCTTATCCTCTGTATAAAAACCTCCTGGCAAGTGACTGGGCATCAGGCAAGCAGGACAGGGGGTGGGAATTAGGATAAGAGTTGACTCCTCAACACCAGTCCTGGGTCTTTGTCTTCTTACTCACATGACTGGGGGCAAAGCATTTGACCTTTCTACTGCTGTTGCCCCATCCCAGATGAGGCAAGGCCAAGCTAATTGCCACCCACAGTTTCCTGGTCATCTTAAACACAGGTACAACTTAGCCACAAAACATACACACATATCACTATAATTGAATCTTAGCCAGCACTTGGCACTTGTAGAAATCGGTCTACCCTTGAACACCCTAGATATTTAAGCTCCTTTTCCTAGGTCTTCCTAACACCTGGCTGGGGAAATTAGATAACAATATTTGTGGGGGGGCGTGATGATACCTCTAAATATAACGTGAAATTTTACATTTGCTGTATTGCCTGATGTCTCTTTTCTACTCCTGGAGCATGAATAATTTTGTTGACCACTTAAAAATGAAGCTGATGAACTGGAGATGGAGCTCAAGCAGTAGAGTACAGCTTTGCAGGCACAAACCCCAGAGTTCAAATCCCAGTCCCACCAAAAAAAAAAAAAAGAAGATGAATCTCTTTACTCATCATCTTCCATGAATGAACTAAAAAATGAGTCTGGTCACTGCCCTCAAGATTGAGTCTTTTCTCCTTTTATCTAACAAATTCCTTCAGGAGAGTTAAAAGAAAAAAACAAAACCAGTTTCCTTATAAAAGAATCACCATCACCTTTAGCCTTATCTTACATTATTCTTTCAGAGTCCCAAGGGGTTACCAGTTCCCCAGGACTTATTTATAGTAGCATTCTAACCCTGAAGGCAGGGAAGGGCTTGAAGATCTGGACCATACCCCTTATGTTATAGATCAAAAAACAGCTTTGAATGGTCAGTCCAAGTGAACACATCTATGTGGGTAGAATCAAACCTGGTTGTTTTGAAGGCTCTTTCATCTATATTGTACTACATTTGATTCCCACAAACCTCTGCCAGGCAAACAAATGTGGACACTTCACTGATGATGGCTTTACTAACTTCCTGCTTTCCTTTTTTTCCCTTTCCTCAGGGCTCTCATCTGGCTTGTTGAACGTGAAGTCAATTCTGTGAGTCCTGACAAATGTTTCCTGTGACAAATGAACAAAAAACTACCAGTATGCTTTTACTGAGAATATTGGTGATATTGCAATCTCCATAAGCATTAGTTATTGGAAATGAGTTTCTAACACACTGTTAAACATGAAGTGTATGACACATGCATACATATACGTGTTTATACTGACTTGCTTTGTAAAAAGTGGTTCTGACTGTGGGTCAGGATTACAAAAGTTGCAGGGTATTCAGGGTACAGTGGCAGCCTAGGTAGGTCTGCAAAAGAAAGGCCAATAAAGGAAAGATAACTAGTCTATTGTTTGGCAAAGGTTCAGTTTCATAGTAGAATGCATAAGTACAATGGAGCCAAGTCAAAGCTAGGCTTGAATTTTTACTCAAGTTTTTAGAAGACAGCAGACAAGTCATTTTTCCTTCATCTGTAAAATGGGAAGGTTCCATCTATTAACACAGTTCTAAGGCAATCTATGACCATGCAAGAATTTCTATAAATCTGAACTTTGCCTCCTTTCCTACCTTTTGCTCTTCCTTTCCCATCCACTCACCTGTGGACTGTGTCTATAGACAGGAGATTTCCTTGTTCACACTTAAGTCTCTTGAATCACACAAATGAGTTGTCCCAGCCCTGGAATGTGGTTGCTGAGAAATGGAGTTGGGAGTTACCTCTGGCTAAGTTCCATGATGAGAACTCTTCGGCTCTCACAGTGAAGATAAAAGCAGCAGAAAAACAGTTCCATTTATTGAAAACTTACTTTCTGCTAGCAATCATGCTTGACTTTTTTTTTTTCATAGTACTGAGGATTGAACCCAGGGCTTCTTGCATGCTAGACAAGAGCTCAGCTCCTGAGCTACACCCAGCCAGTTGGGCTTGTATTTAAAAGACATCATTGAAACTTTCAACCCTCCCAAAATGGAACAGGATTTCCCATCATAATCCAGTACTGGCACC
The DNA here is from genome assembly GCF_047511655.1 of Castor canadensis. Classification (NCBI taxonomy): domain Eukaryota; kingdom Metazoa; phylum Chordata; class Mammalia; order Rodentia; family Castoridae; genus Castor; species Castor canadensis. Next base: position 17,353,013 of record NC_133386.1, read on the forward strand.
CAGCTCCTTCTCACTTGAGTCTGTTACATCCATCCACTGATTGACAGTCCCATCCAACTTTCTCAGTCAAGGTCAAATTTATGCACTTCTCCCCACCTCCAGTACCCACACCTGAGACCACACTGCTATCATTTCCTGTGATACTTTATCTGGAGAACTGCTTCTCAGAGTGGGACATGGGGTGAGGCCCTGAGTTCAAACCACTGCTATGTGGCCATTAGCACCATATAGAAACTTGGAAATGCAAAATTTCTGGCCCAACCCCAAGCCTACAAATCCAGACAATGTGGGTGGGTGGGTGGGGGTAGGACAGGCATTATGGGGGGGAGGTTGTTTTGTTTGGTTTGGAGCAGTGATGGAATTTGAACTCAGGGCTTCGCACTTGCTAGGCAGGCTCTACTGCTTGAACCTCTTGCCCAGATCTGTTTTAACAAGCCCTATGATGTGTTCTTAAATTAAAAACTAAGTATTTAAGTGAAACGTTTTGCCCTTGCAAACTTTGAGCATTAGAATAAGAAAAAGGGACATATTGCTGAAGAAATATGAAGTTTTAACACAGAATATATTTTAAAGGTACACAAAATCGCTTGGGTCTTTTGTTTATTTTTGGTTTTGCTTGTTATGATGCTGAGGATCAAACGGAAGACCTCATGCATGCTACGCAAGAGCTCTCCCACTCAGCTACATCCCCAGCCCCACCAGTAGATTATTTTTTTAAACTCCCTGGTAAAAGAAGCTGTCAAAGACAAGTGGTTGGAAATCCCCAAATCAGATATTCAGAGATATTTGGTTTTCAAGGGTATTAAATATTCAAACAAAAATATGTTCTCCGTGAGATCAGTACATGTTTTAAGAAGAAAGATTCACTTAAATCCTTAGTTTTTTTTAAACATCACATTTTCTGCTTAGAACAAAAATTCCATGTGAAGGATTATAAATAGCCCAATTTCTTTTTTAACCATACTATCTGCTGCTGAAATTGAGCAATGAAAATAAGTTAAATTTATTTTCATTGAAATTTTATTTTTGTTAAATTTTTGCCAATAGTCAACAACCCTCCCTGGCACTCCTCCCAGGGGCTTTCCACAATGCCTTGGGGAACTAAATTCAAGGAAAGACTGATATGCTGAAGTGCTTTTCCCCATTACAACCTCCAACAAATTTCGTTTACAAATGCCTTCAAGGTGAGCCAAACCCATTGAAACCATTACAAGCCCCTTCATGAGGCTGGTGGAGCGGCTCAAGTGGTAGAGCACCTGCCTAGCAAGCTTGAGGCCCTGAGTTCAAACCCCAGGACTGCCAAAAAATTAAATAAATAAGTAAATAAATAAGTGCCCCTTTATCAGGGAATACTGAGTAAGAGAGATGAGAAAAGAGCTAAGAGCAAATCAAAGAGAAATTAAAATACAAGTGAAGTTAATCAGAATAGGTCAGGGGGAGAAGGTAAACTAAGTACCGATACAGGGCTATAAATGCTTTTCTCTGAATTCTACTCTGCTGAGCAATGCTAGCTGATTACAGGGTCTTCATCCCTGCTGATGTAAACATCAAGGTTGTGCCTGGCAATGATTCTGTCATACAATAGTACTGTCACAGATAGATATTTCATTTACATTTATACCAGAGGGTCAGACTAGATGATTTCTCTATGTAGTCCAAGCTGGCCTCAAACTTTCTATCCTCCAGCCTCAGCCTCCTGAGTGCTAGGATTACAGGAGTGTACCACTGCACCTAGCCAGACTAGAAGATTTCTAAAGCTGCCTATAATTCTGAACTAGGAGGATTTTGAATTCACACCTTAAGTTCAGAATTATAGACAGGAAACAAAATTCTGATGGGCTGTATACAGGTTTTGAGAATCAAAACAGTGTGCTACCCAAATTAAATATCATTCTGCTTAAGACAAAAAAAAAGAAAAAGACTTCAACTTTCAACTAACCATCAAGTGACTCGAATTAAGATGAGAGCAGTCTCTCATGTGAAGTGTGATGAGGGAGAAGAAAAAAGAAATATGAAGAGAGGTGATTTTTAGAATTGTATTCTCTGCTATTTATCTTTTTCACTTAGGAGAGTATAAAAAGTACATGTTAAAGTACATGGTAGAGTGCATGCCTGGCAAGCACAAGGCCCTGAGTTCAAACCCTAGGACTACATAAATGAGAACAAGAACAAAAAGAGATCAGAGATTATGTTAATATTTCCAAGTTATGCAAGGACAGACTTAAAAGCACAGCTGGGAAGTATCCACCACCCAAATTGACTCATCAATCTTGTCTATTTTATAAACTGTACCTATGAGATGCCTACTTGGCTGTCTCTGTTGCTTAAACATGGTTGTGGAAAATAATTTTCTTCCTGTTAAATTTAAAAGCTCCAGTCAAAATTGCCCTCTGCTTCTTTGAGTTGCCACTTTAGAGTACACAGGACAGAAGACTCCTGCTTGCAGAGTGAATTCTGTAAACATAGACTGTTGCAGTCTTGCCTGGATTGAGGTACTATCCAGAATACTTTGGTTGAACAACAACAAATTCATGATTAATGACACTCATGTATGAATTTTTTTAAAGACTCTGAGCTGATGATAACATTCTGGGAAAACCATGTACTGACCCATTAAAACAAAAGTGTGATGTCCTTTTTACTATCTTTTTTTTTTTCTTTTGGTGGTACTGGGGTTTGAACTCAGGGCCTCATGCTTGCTAAGCAGGCACTCTACCACTTGAGTCACCTCACCAGCTTACTATCTATTTTTAAGAAGAGTTGGTAATCTATTATAGAAATTGCTTGAGGAACAACCATGAGTCTTGGGAACTCAGCCCTGCTGACTCTTATTTCGTTCTGTTCTATGTTGTTCATGAAGGAGTCTAGATTTTGGATCACAAGGAAGAAGATTTCAAGATTTTTTATACTGTGGGCTATTACAAAAAACAAAACAAAACCAAAAACCTCCCATCTTGTTCCTACAAAAAGAGTAAGGGGGGGAGGGGAAGGAGTAAGAAAGAGTAATAAAAGGGGTAAACATGGCAAAGCACATTATATGCAAGTATGGAAGTGTCATGAAATCCCCTCCTTTGCATAATTTAATATATGCCAATAAAAAATAACCAAAACAAGAACACTCCCAACTTTCCTCCAGCTGTAAAATTCTATTATTTTAGAATTTCAGAACCAGGTCTTCCTTTCCATGTGACCTAACTCATATTTTCCCACAGATAGTAAGTCCTATGGACTACCCCGAGTTGTTCAAGGCTGTTTTCCTCTTCTGGGTACTTTCTTTCAAATTGCATTTCCTGTGACACACACACAGATGCACACACACACACACACACACACACACACAAAGACTCAGTTATCTCAGTTTCTCTGAGCCGCCTTACACAATTGAAGATATAAATAAGTGAACTCTGTGAAGAACTCATCAAAAGAGGTGGCGCCATGGGACTGTTTCAATGAGCTTCTCACATGTGGGGACAGAAAGCTTTGAGTAGCAGGACTTTGGGGTCAGGGTTACTTCTTTAATTAGTGCCTGGTCAAGTTTGGTGACCAACTCTGTTTAGAGCAGAGCACGGCATGCATTGCTCCTATGGGCTGAATGAGATTTGAAAAGTAGAAGCATTATCAATATGTGCGAGCAGCACTGGGTTTTCTGCACTATTTCCCTCTCAATGAATGCAATAAAAACTTTTTTAAAGAATGAATTATCTAGGCATAATTGTCCCCTCTGCCTTATAAGTGAAAACACCTAGGTGCTAACTACCCTCTATTTCATGAATGTTCTCAAAAATCAGATGATGCTGATTCCAATAGCAAAGAGACACTTAACAAAGACGCCTTGTTCTAAAAATGAGGTCATTTGGACAGTCCATCCATTAAGAAAAAGCCTATTTTGCTTTCAGAGGTCACCTATCGGGGCAGGAAATCCATCTTTCAGCCAGTGAACCAACATCTGGCCTGAGTCTTCCAGGCTGAAATGTCAATTTCCTGACCTAAATGGAACACACATGGAAGAAAAAAAAAAAAAGGCAAAAATACAAATCTTCGTTTGCTGAAGTATTATTCAGCAACTGCATAACAAGGATCCTCAAAAACGAACAAATAAGAAAACTACACCTTATTGATCAAAATAAATGAAAACAGTGAAGTACTTGTATGAAATTTAGATTCCTGTAACAACCCACATATAAATGATAGCAAATGAAACAAATCAATCATTCACTAAAAAGTCCATAAATAAATTTATTTTAATCTAAACCAGTTAAAAACAAGTCATGCTGATTCATTCCAGGCTAGGCAAAAATTTGCTTCTTTTGTTTTGTTTTTTGTGCTGGGGATTGAACCCAGGGTTTCATGAGTGCTAAGCACATGTTCTTCCATACAACCCAGTTCCAATATTTTCTTTTGTGCTTTGAAAAGAGGACTGGGGGAGGAGTTGACTACCCTCATCAACAGGATAAAACTTGAAGGACAGAACTGAGAGGATGTTTGTTATGGTTTGAGTATGGGATATCCCCCAGAGGCTCTAGTGTCTTCCCAAAATAACACTATTTTGGGAAGTGGTGAAAACTTTAGAAGGTGAGACCTAGCTGGAGGAAGTAACCCTTTGGGGTGAACTTTGAAGGCTATATCTGGTACCTAAGCCCTTTTTATCTCTCTCTGTTTCCTGTCCACCATGAGGTGACTTACCTCTGTCCCACACTCCAGCTGTCAAGCTGTTCTACCTCACCACAGGCTCAGAATCATCAGAGTCAATGACTATGGATGGAACCCTCTGAAACCATGAGTCAAAATAAATCCTTCCTCTCTGGTTTGTCTCAGGTATTTGGTCACAGCAGCAAGAAAGACTAGCACAAGAAAGTAATCTTTTAGAGGTGGGCTGAAAATGCCATAAGGCTTTTCATTTATAGGGGCTGAGTGTATAGCTCCAGTCAATAGAGCAAGTGGATGCTTGACCTGGGCAAGGCTCTGAGTTGAATCCCCAGCACCAAAACCAAAAAATCCTATTTCATGTGTAATTTTCAAATTTGCCATTCAATTTGTTCTTTGTACTCTTAGAAAATAGTTCAGAATTTTTACTAGCTTTTTATTGGCCTAAAATTCAATCATTCCTTCATCCATGTAACAAACAGTAATTGAATGCCAATTATATCTGACATGGTATTAGGGATCCACAACGGACAGGCTTGTTTTCCCAACTATCTACTTCGCCAGGGAGACAGAAAAGGAAATAATAGGAATACACACAATAAAGAAGTGCTCAAGTGGGTGGAGAGAGAGAAGAGGTCACAGAAGAGGTGATCCCTATGAAGGGTGTTGCCAGCCAGTCAAGGAAGGGAGAGGAATTAGAGTGTAAAGTCCCAGTGAGGAAGGTGTGATAGGATGTCTGAGGACGGACGACCTGCGTGCCAGGGTAAGAGGGAGGATTTTGTTATGTCTGCCCCTCTAATGTCATGCTTTGCTGTAACTCCACCCCATTCAATTTTGAATCAAGAAGTCGGAGTAGAACAGGGGGTACAAGCCGGTTGTAGATAACTTGCCTAGCATTTGCAAAATCCTGACTCACACCCAGCACCAGTAAATAAATAAATACATAAATAAATTTTAAAAAGAGAGAGAGAGAGAGAGAGGGGAGAGAGAGAGAAGAGAAAGCAGAGTAGCCTCTGGGTTCCATCTCTAGCATGAAACAAACATGAGAAAAAGAATTTAAAAATAAAGCAGAGCAGTAATGCAAGTGTGTGTTAAAATCTGATTATATCACACTAGCTACTGCAATAAAAGCAATATGGAGTCACTTGGGTTTTGAATGGGAATGTATTAAATTGTGATTTAGGTTTGTTTCTTTGAGACAGGGTCTGGCTATATAGCTCAACCTCACAATCTTCCTGCCTCATCCTGGTGAATGTTGGGATTACAGTGTATGCTGCCACACTCAGCAACTTCCAAAAGTCATGTTACTAATCTAAGCTTGAGGTTGTAATGGTGCCATGGCAAATACCAGGACTCACTCTCCTGACGCTCATTTCAACTCCTTTCCTGTACGCAGGGGCTGGGAAGCTAAAATTTATACTTCTTAGGGTTCCCTTGCAGCTACAGCTAAGGTTCAACCACTTTAACACATTTGCATAAGGCTTTGAGACTGGACTTGCTCCTGCACAGCTTGGTTACAAGGATGGAAGAAGTCCATAGCACTGACTTTCTGATTTGGAGGCACCTGATGGTGGCAGAAGCATCCGTTAATTCTGGGTGGTCCGTTCTGGGTGCAGTTTTCCAGATTTAGGGTGACCAACCATCCTGTTTTGCCTGTCAGCTATAGCACTGAAAATCTTTTTTATTTTAAATAAATTTTTATTAGGATATATTCATTATACGGGGGGGGGGAATTCATAGTGACAATTCTGATTAGACTTATAGTGTACATTATTTTATTGACCCATCGTCTCTCCCTTCAGCACTCTCCCCACCCCACTTAAAGCAATTGCAAGAGATTTCTTAGTTCTGTTTCATGTAAGTATATGAAGTATACCATCACCTTAATCTCCTTCCTTCACCCTCCCCCACACTGGTACTCCCCCTGCCATACATACACACACGGTACCTATTTTATATTCTTGGTTTTCGTATTAATGTTTAAGATGATGTTCAAAGGGGTCTCTCAATGTATCTCTGCTGTGAGTATTCTTTACTTTGGTCCATTCAGCCCCTCCCATTGCTCTCCCTTACCCCTTTACCTCCCATCCCCCATTTTTCAACAGCTTTCAATATGCATCCTTATATCCTCTACCTTCACATCTTAGGTTATGCGATATTATTGATGCTCTATCATTCTCTTTTCTTTTCCCTCTTTCCCCGAGTTCCATAGAGTTGTTCCACTGTTCCAAACATGTTCTACAGCTGAGTTTGTACATGATCATGTTTGTTTTTGTGTGTATGTTTATGTTTATCTTTGGATCTATCTTCCACATATGAGAGAAACATGCGTCTTTTGTCTTTCTGATCCTGGCTAACTTCACTTAACATATGTCATTCAATCGCATCCATTTACCTTCAAACCACATGTCAGTATTCCTTGTGGCTGAGTAACACTCCATTGTGTGCATATACCACAATTTCTTGATCCATTCATCAGTTGTAGGGCACCTGGGTTGTTTCCAGAGCTTGACTGTTGTGAACAGTGCTGTGATGAACATCTGTGTACAGGTGTCTCTACTCTATCCTGTCTTACGTTCCTTTGGGTAGACACCCAGGAGTAAGCACCAAAAATCTTTCATTCTGAAAATCCTTCAGTCTCAGTCACAGGGAAATTGCAGTCATTCTTAAAAGCTCAGCTGAGTGCATTTCTTCAGTCTTCCCAACAATTCTGAGTGGTCTCTGTTTTCATACAGCTCTTAAAAAAAAAAAAAAAACTAAAGTAGGTCCTTCTTTTCTGCACCTAAAAGCTCAGAAGAAGGTAGCCATGAGCAATGGCTCTGAGGGTGGAGTGGAGAAGATTCCAGAACATTTGGAAGCTGGCTAGGAAGGGCTGGGTGGTGATTAACTGGATAGGGGAGTTTGGCTTATGCAACCAGGAGGACAACAGTGCCACTCACAGAGGTGAGTGGGATTGGAAAGCAGGAGTGAGAAGGAAAGTATTGAGTCCAGTTCAATCTGTGAGGAACTGTGCTTGTGGAATGGCCACATCTACAGTTCCTGGATGATCTAGAACTCAGGAGGGCACTGTGGGCGGTGAGGACAGGACAAGCCTTCCATGACTCCTCCTTATTCCTCAGTCCTTCCTCCTTCAATCTTTCCAGCCTGCTGCCCCTCCCACTCCCCATGCCTCAGTCATACTGTACTTACTTGGAGAACCTCATTCTTGCCTTCTAGCCCTTAGACATGTGGGTCACATATGATTAGCTCCTCTCTTAAGCTGGTAAATACAGGTTACCAAGGAAGCCTTGCCTGGCCTTTCCCAAAGCTGGGAGAATTGCATCTTTGTAGCACCCAGCTGTTTTCCTGTCATAATAGTTAATCTTGCTTCTTGCAGTTACTTATTGAGTTGCACCCTCTCCCCTGTTTAACTGTTCACGGTTGATATTCCAGTAGCTTGCTTTGTACCTGGCACATGGGAGGCATTAAAATGTTATGTGACAAGGGAAATCACAACACAGAGGAAAGAGGGCAGTGAGTATCAAATGTGGGCATGCATTGTAATCACTGTGGTACTTTAAAAAGCACAGGTATACAGGCCCTAGCTAGAACTATGTCAGAATCATTGGAGATGGGGCCCAGGTGCCTTTATTTTTGGTTTTGAAAGAGCCACAGGTGATTTTCTTGGCTAGTTAGGAATGAAGTCCACCCATGTAAAAATGAAAAACTGCAAAGGGCAAAAACTGGAGAAAGAAGAGCAAAATGACACAATGTCTGATAGAGAGGTCTCACAAGCAGGAGGAGAATGAGGGTGGTATAAGTTCTGAAGATGAGGATTTTGGGAAAGAGAGAGGCATCCCTGGCAGTGGCCAATACTAGAGAAAAATGACAGAGGGGTGAAGCAGCAGCTGATGATGCATTCTGGAGTTACTGAGACCCTTACTCAGTCACTGCAATTTCAGGGTCAGGGGAAGTCATAGGAACTGGGTTATAGCAGACTGAAGAATGGCTGGCAGAAAAAAAGCCCTAAGGGAGGTGATAAGGACTGTGATAAGGCACTCAGAGGAAGAGTGCCTAAGTGCTAGATGCCAGGTTCCACCCCCAGCAAGGTAACAACAACAATAACAATGAAGGAAAGAAGGGAGGGAGAGAGATCACAAAGTTTGGAAACATGTTTGAGAATATGAAAGATTTGAGCCAATTTATAAATTAAGCAGAAAAGAAAATAGTACAGGAGGAGAGTTTGAAGGTTTAAGAGAGGGTTCTGCTGAAATAGCATCCCGGAGGAGGTGAGGGAGGTGATAACAATTTGCCTCTCTTTTAGAGGCCAAATAGATGACTCTTCCTATTAGCACACATTTCTTAGTAATAGCATCAAAATTGTAGTTTTTAAAATATTTTCAGAGTTAAGTATTGTAAGTGAGGGTTGTGTTCTAGTCCCATTTTCCTGAGCCTACTCCCAGTTCCATGACTATTTACTGAATGTTATGTTGCACTAAGCATTGGGAATATGAAAATACATCACAGATCCTGATCTTGATGAACCTTGACAGACATAAACAAGTACTGTCCACCCAGGGAGATTAAAGAATGCACACGGTGCTTTAGAAGAGGCCGGACAGTCAGTGTGGCCTTAAGGCATCATGGAAGATTTCCTGTAAGAGATTTCATCAGGTTATTGGAGGAAAGGCTTCAACAACAACAAAAAGCATTGCAGAAACAGTTGGAATTAAGCAGCTAAGCTGGATTTTTCTCCTTTGTTGAGAATAAGAGTAGTAAAGGCACAGTCACATACACTAAAATAACCTTATGTGTTAAAGAATTTGAACCTCTACTTTTAAAAAATGCAAATGAGAGAAGGGCTGGGTCTGTAGCTGAAACCAGGCAGATGGTGAGTCACTCAGCACCTTGTACACTGTAAACTAAGGTGTTAATGCTTTGGAAGAGCCATCTTTTGTATTTTGATGCTTCCTTAAGCTTCTGCCTGGCACACTGCTAACCAAGGACAGTGCCTGGGCCAAGGGCGACTGCAAAGCCTGCTATGACAGAGTACACACATTATGGAGGGAAAAAGTAAAACCTGGAACCCTTCACTATGTTTACCTGCCCAAAAGCCACAGTATTTTCTTTTTCTTTGAAATACTGGTATATGGGTCACCTCCCTTGAAATTTCTTAGTAGCAGTACCAATCAGGATCTTATCTGGATCATCTCAGCTGCTCCGGGATCTGAAGTAATCCACAAGCTTCCATGCTCGTGGTTCTTCTAAACTCCAAGTTGAAGAGCATAAGAAGAGATGTTGACAGTCTCTTACATTTCCAACATCTAACCCATGAGGGGTGCTAAGGTGCAGTAATTGGCTTAGAGAATAAACAGAAAGGAAGACTCTGAAAGAGTAAGAAGCAAGAGTATTCCTTTACTATTGAGTGGCAGCTATCTACTTAATAGGTAGATTAACTCATGTAAGAAATGCATGCATTGCAAAGTTGGTTATTTTTTTAATTTTAAGTTGCCAGGGATGCTTTGTACGTGCGCTAGACAAGCACCATAGCACTGAGCTACACGCCCAGTCCTGAAATGCATGCATTAGTGATGAGACTAGGGTATTCCCCATGTCTCCATCTAGAAATCAAGCAGTATGTTCACAAAGGTGCCAATGAATATGACTGATGGGAGGAAAATTATAATTATAAATTGGTATAAGATTTAAAAACTTGGCAGGGTGTGTCAAATAGCCATAAAAGGTTCACATCCTCAATGACCCAGCATTTGGATTCTTGCAAATTTATCTGAGTCAGTTATTGGAAAGAAATCAGAAGCTCTGTGCTCAGAGGCTTATACTGCATTTTACATAATAATGAAACTTTGGAAAGTAGCATTCACACTCCTTAACAGAAGAATGATCCAATAAACGATGATGGGGTATCTTGAAAGATTAATACCTACAGATTAAAATGTTAGTAGAAACACAGGTAAGAGCACAAGAAAATAGCCTCCATAGGAACTTAACTCAGAAATTACGAGGGCATATTATATGCACAAAGGTGAGGTGAGAACCTGCAAATGGTCTGTGCCAGAGTCTGCAATACAGTAGAGCTGAATATATTCTATTAGCACATAATAATTGTACAGTGGGGATACACTGTGACATTTACATATGTGCTCAGACAATATCTTACTAGATTCATCCCCTCCATCATTCTCCCTCATCTCCTTCCCCTGTAGAGCTGAATATTTTTAAACAAATAAGTTAATATAAGATAAAAACTGTTGATGCATTAGGATGGTGGAATTTTGAATCAAATTATCTTTGAAATTTTTTCTAAGCTGTTACCATGGTGCTTAATGATAAACATTGTTAATAACTAACATTTCTTAAGGATTTACTGGGTGCAGACCCTGCCTTACATATCAACTATTTTGTAATGCTGCCTATTCATCTTCCAAAACATGCTTGCTGTTTTCCACTTGCAGATTCAAGCATTCATGGAGGCAAATCCAAATCCAATGGCAGCCAGACCCTAGCAGTTGAGGGGGAGAGAGAGAGAAAGAGAGAGAGAGAGAGAGAGAGAGAGAGAGAGAGAGAGAGAGAGAGAGAGAGAAAGAAAACGGAAGGGAAGGAGAGAAGGAAGGAAGGAAGGAGGGACAGAGACTGAGGATCAGGACACTATTGTCTTAGATCATGGGGTCTCTGGTGGAATGCATGGGTAGGAATTTTCAGAACTCACTCAATCTAAGTGCTAGATGCCTGGTCTCGTTATATAAATACTTGCTAGAATTGGAGCCACTGAGTTCCTGAAACTGAGAGACAAAGGTAGAGTTCTTTCCCAAACAACCTCAGAAAGAATAACCTTTTACCTTTCTTAGGAGGATGTCTGAATGGCTCTCTGTTAAATGATAGAATGTATTGAGAAAGGTTTCCACACTGTAACATTTCCAAAAAGGCAGGAATGTGCCATGGCAAATAGTTCACAAATGGAAACTGAACAGATCCAACGAAAGCAAGCAGAAACTGTTGGGAGTCCCCTCAAAAAATTTTTCTCAATATTACCTCAAACCTCCTTAATAACAACAAATATCCAGAAACCACCTCTTTTGATCTACCCATAGAGTTGAACTTTCCTGGTTTTTCAGGTTTGATGATAAACATGGTGTCACAGATGATCAAAAGCTCATTATTGGAACAAATTTTACCATTGGCTCATGCATGCAGTGGTCTGCAGGGGCCACTGGATTTGCTTCCCTACAGCCAAGAGAAGTATTTAGCCTTTGGTCAGTAGTACAGCAATTTCACCCTTGATTTTTCTCAGCTACAGAGTCTACCTTCTTTTCTATTCATCTCTAGATTTTCCAATGATAGTCACTATTTTAAAAATTACTCTGTGCCATTCGCTCCTTCTTCTGATTCCTTTCCAGCTGACTTAGAATAAAAGGCAAAGTCAACCAGGTGCCATGTCAGGTCACCACTATGTTCCTCGAGGCACAAATGTCAGTATTTGTAAGCACAACCAATTCTGGATTCTTTGATTTCATTAGTTCTCCCCCACACAAAGAGCCTCACTTTGACTTTGTGCACACACACTGATCCTAGATACAGACCTTGTCCTGTGATTCTATGTACTTATTGTGCCACAGCTCAGGAACTAGAAAAGAAACCATAAATACTACCCGGACCCTCTCAACAGATGGTGCCTATTTTCGCTCAGGAACAGTTGTAATCCATGAAGGAAAAGCAGTAAAACATTTCATAAACCATGGTGTCAAATGTCACTTGCTCTCTTGTCTACAAATAAGGTTTCTAACTTTCAGTGCCTAAGAGAAGAAAAACAGAGACCCAATGCATGCTGGCCAGCACTTCTGAGAACTTTCTTCTAATCACAGATGCATTTTGAGCAAACCAATTAATCTGGGCGCCGCGCCCTGAAGTGGGCCGTGGGCCACTAGATGTTAATAACAGCGTGACATATATCTTTGCCCTGTACCCATTTGATTTGTCCCTGGCAGGAATACATGGACTTTTATTTGTGCTATTATCATCATATCCTGTCTAGACTGAAAAGAAAGAGCTCCAGAGTGCTCCCTTCATGTTCTATGAATTAAAAATGAAGAGGCCAGTCTGCCCCATTCTGCCTCAACCTCTTTCATCTAAACTGGAAAAATTGAGGGGACACAGAAGAAACTTTCAACTGGAAGAACCCAGATAAGAGTAAAACTTGACATGACATAGTGATTCTACTCCAGTACTACTATTTTTTAAGTAAATCAGTTGGAAAAATAAGGAAAGTTTTAAATTAAGCTAGGCAGAAGTAATGTTTGGACTATGTTTTGGTTCTATTTTGAAAACACTGGTAGAGATGAATGAACAAAAGGATTACTGTATCCTTAGTGCAGTGGAGAGAAAGAACTTCTGGTCCCCAAATCAGGGATTTGGGAAGGCTCAGTAGGGTGGCAGCCTACTGAATTTTGAAGTTTTGACAGGGCAAGAATGCTCCTAAAATGAAGGTAAGACAATCTCTTCAATTTAAAAAAAGTTTGGATTTATCTATAGTGGATCAGTTCGTAGGGTTATTTGCATCAGAAAAAAAAATGCTGCTCTTCTCAGTATTCATCAGAAAATGTAAGGTAGCGTCTGCACACATGGACTTTGGTTTCACACAGACCAAGGTCAGCCCACAGCAAGTTACTTTCTGAGGTTCTCTCTCTTCAGTTGTAGGTAAATGACTGTGTCCCCAGAGGGTTGATGTGAGTAGTGAATAAGACCATTGACAAAGATTTAACACCATGAGTGATGAGTGGTGCACAGTAAATAAAATAAAATATACTAGCTACATTTTTGTTTGTTTGAGACACGGCCTCACTTTGTAGCCCAGGCTGGCTTTGAACTCATGATCCTCTCGCCTTAAACTCCTAATTACTAGGATTACAAATGTGCACCACTCTGCCAGCCTTAGCTACTTTTTAATTATTATGTAGAAAATCTGTGATGAATGTATACATGAATTAATCTCAAAAAAAGAAAATCTACCTAGCAGAAAGGGAGCACTAGTCAATAAATAATTATAGTGGTTATTAAGTTTGCATTTTTAGTCTATTTAATACCAATGACACTTAATCCCTTGAACACTTATAGACAACTAACTTCCTTAAAAAATCACTTAGGGGATTGGGGTATGACTCCGTGGTAGAGCATTTGCTTAACATGTATGAGGCCCTGGGTTCAAACACTAGCATCACAAAAAAGAAATCCTTTAAACTATTTTTGTTAATATATCTGGTGCTTAGGCGAACAAAAGGTATCCTGTGTTTACTTTTCTTGTCCCTCCTCTTGTGTTAAAGACACACCAATGCTGTTTGGTAGGAAAGAGAGAAGGGAAATAGAAAGGATGTCTATTTTCATTTTCGTAGTTTTTGAGACAGGGTCTTGCTTTGTATCCCAGACTGGCCTCGAACTCATGATCTTCTGCCTTAGCCTCTTGAGTGCTAGGATTATAGGCTTGTATCACCATGCCCAGCTTATTTCCAAACCTTTGTTTTCAGGCCTAAAATGAAAACATATGCCATTGATTTTAGCAAAATGACCATGAATGTCTCAGAAATAACTCCTAGACGCAGGCACAAGGTAATATACTCAGCAGGCTCAGTAAATTCCTCATTATCATATAAATTGTTTTTAAATCTGATCTAATAGGATATGAGTAATCATTGTGATTTGTTCTCTTCCAAGGAGCTGAATGATTGAAGAGAACCCAATGTAGTAGTCCTAAATTGATCAAGTGGGTTTTTTTTTTTTGGTTTTGTTTTATATAAACACAAGTACCATAATTACTGTGCCAGGTCCTCCTGCATGCTGAGTGGGGAAGAATGTGGGTGTGGCTGTGGCATTGCCTTGCATATGTTCACTACAGGGCATGGGGCTGCATCTCCTCGCCATATGGCTTATAAAACGAGAACTGCAAAAATTATGACTGGTCAGGGACAGGACTTCTGCGTCTATGTCGACTGTCCTCTGATTAGAATACCTGGTGGGCTCCAGGGATAGTTTGGGCGACTTCCCACTCCTTCTGGTTTCCTCTTTGGACCATTTCTGGGAAGCACACGCTTGTTTCTGGTGTAAATTTAATGCAACTTGAGTAGTTCATGAAAATCTGGACAAGAAAACACTCAGCTTATGCTAAAGGCAATTTTCAGAGGAACAAGGTTTCCTTGTTGAAATTGTCCAAAATTCAGAGCCACGCAAGGGGGAGGGAAGGGTTAGCAAGTCAAGAGACATAAAATCAGCAAAATAAATCCTTTGATTCAGAGTTAACATAACACATTGAAGCCAGTTGACACAATTACAGGTGCTCCTGTGTCCGCCAGGGGAGCAGGTAGCAGTTTCTCATTCCACTGGCCACCCTACACCAGGCACACAGCCCCACGTGCCATAGCCACCAAGGCCCTCATCAATTAGAAACATTAAAGTGACATCCCATCTGCTCTGCAAATGTCAGTGAGCTTGTGCCACCTGTTGAGGGCTGCGGGGGCCGTAGAAGGGTAAAGACTCTTGCCACAGGTTTGTATATTTATGCAAACAAAGAGCCAGTTGATTCAACTTTCTCCCTCTGCCACCATCCTCTAGTCCCTTCTTTGCCAGAAATCCTTGGAATTTTTGCAGTGGTATTTTTGTACCCAGAAGCGCATTAGTTGTATTTAAATACCATGCCCCAGGAGTCACGGGACCTCAAAAAGTATGCAATACACTTCAACCAGTAGAAGAACGAATAGCTTTCAACTCTTCCTGAACCTTCTGCTTGCCTTCGCAAATAAGCATGAGGGAAAACTACAGCCAAGAGGGTTCCAATTTGAGCTCAGATGAATTTTCTGTGGTGAATCCTGATTCAATGGAATGGGTAGGGAGATTATAAAAGCTCTTTCCCCATGATCTGGACATTAGGATAGCATGACAGAGTCAGGATATCATGTCAGCTTCCAGGGGCTTCTATCCTGGCCTCTGCTAATGCAAATTTCCCTCCTTCTGCAACATCTGGGCCCAACTTTGAGGTTTGGCTGAATTAGTCACTCCTTCCTCTGCCATTAACTCTCCAGGCGTGTTTTTTGTTTGTTTGTTTTGGTTTTGTTTTGTTTTGTTTTGTTTTACTGGGGGTCAGATATGCTGGTATCCTTTAGTAAGTCTCTTTCTTTCATCACTGCACACGCCACTGGGTCAGCTGACACTCTGCCTGTTCTTTGAGATACCTTCCCTGGAAGATTTTCTTGACAATCTCTTCCCACCCAGCCAGAGCTGCCCCACCTGTCCCCAGCCTTTCCTGGAGCAGCACCCTGCAAAAACCACTCTCAGGGCGCTTATCACACTGCATTTGAATTGTTAGCTTGCTTCATTGTCTCTTCTCTTCCACCGGGAGCTGCCTGAAGACAGCAACTACACTGGTTTTGGGGGCTTTGCCTTATTATTCTTAGTACCTAGCATAGTGCCTGGACATTGAAGATTCTCAATAAATGCTGAGTCAACTCAGCATGTTTAAAGCAGAATCCTTCTTCCAAGGTTGTTAGAATTGATTTGTGTAATGAGCACAAAGCCACATCGAAGGCCTGCCACAGAGTAAGTAGACAATCAATTTTAGCTGATTTTACTTCCTGTATTATGTACTTTCATTCTCAGAACATGTGTTATACAGTGCTACCACTAATTTTTCTCACTTCAAAGATGAAGAAATGGAAATTTAGAAAGGGTAAAAACCTTGTTCCTGGTCATTTACTCAGCTTTCAGTGCCAGAGCAGTTTAGCAACACGGTCTTCCTAGTTTTTGATGACCGAGTACTGTCTATAGTATTTCTTTTTCTTCCAAATCCAGTTTAGATCTTTTCTTTTTGTCTGGTGCTAGGGATCGAACTCAGGGCCTTGCACATGCGAAGTAAGCACTTTGCCACTGAGCTACATTCCGGCCCCAAATCTACAGGGCTGGAAGAATATGCAGATAATATTCATATACTGTGAAACTCAAGCTTTTATGGCACCATGTGTTTTACAACCTTGTAACCAATACCATAGTCAAGACCGAACGGATTCATCTCCCCACAGAATCTACTCAGGCTATTTTGTGGTCAGCCCACCCCCAAGCTCTGGTATATACTGATCTGAGTTCTGTTTCTCCCAAAAGGTCATTCTCATGGACTTAGGTGGGTCAGAGCCTTTTGAGTCTGGATCCTTTCACTCGGCATGAAGGATGTGAGATCCATCAGGTTGCTCAGTGAACCATTAATGTCTTCCTTTTTATTACCACCTAGTAGTTCACTGTAGGGACATACCACAGCTTCTCCCCTTATCAGTTGATACTTCTCTGGGTGTGTTCCAGTTTTCATTGATTATAAACAAAGCCACTAGAAACATTCATGGGCAGGTTTTGTGTGAATGTAGGCTTTTGTTTCACCTGGGCAAATACCTAGGAGTGGAACTGGGAAGGCCATACAGTAAGCGAATATGTATATTTAATTTATTTTGTGATAGTGGGGATTGGACCCAGACCCTCATACACACTAGGTAAGTGCTCTGCCCCTTGAGCTACACCTACCTCACCCCCTACCCTGTGTTTTATTTTATAAGAAACTGCCAAACATTTTTCTTTGCCATGCTTACTGTTTCGTTTTCTAAATGGTAGTATGTGTAAGAACATTCAATTTGCTCTACTTCCTTGCCGACACTTGGTATTACCACTCTTTTTATTTCTTTAAGTCTTTTTAAATTTTTGCATTCCAAATGACTATTGAAACTGAATATCTTTTCATGTGTCCTGTTCAATTGTTTTCCCATTTTAAAAATCAGGCTGTTTTCTTTTCTTTCCTTTTTTTGGAAGAACTGGGCTTTGAAC
This sequence comes from Castor canadensis, assembly GCF_047511655.1. Lineage (NCBI taxonomy): Eukaryota > Metazoa > Chordata > Mammalia > Rodentia > Castoridae > Castor > Castor canadensis. Next base: position 17,370,500 of record NC_133386.1, read on the forward strand.
TCAGGACCTCATTCTTGCTAGGCAGGTGCTCTACCACTCGTCTCATACCCCCAGTCCTGAGCTGTTTTCTTACTAATGAGTTTTTAGACATCTGAATGTAGAAGCTGGATATAAATCCTTTATCTGACATATGTTTGTCTAACATTTTTCTCCCAGTCTCTGGTTGTCTTGTCATTTTTTACTATCTTTCAAGGAGAGTTTTCAGTTTTGATTTATTCATTCTTTTTTCTTTTATAGATCATATTTTGTTGTTTTAACTAAATATTTAATATAGTTAAGTCACAAAGATTTTCTCCTGTCTCTTCTTCTGGAAAACTTTCTAGTTTTAAGTTTTATACTTAGATCCATTATCTCTGGTGAGCTAATTTATGCATAAGACATGATGTGTGGTTCACTTTTTCATATATGGCTATCCAATTGTTCTAGCACCATTTATTAAAAAAAAGATAGAGCAGAAGCCAGGTGTGGTGGTATAAGTCTATAATCCCAGCACTTGGGAGGGATGGGATAGGATGACCTTGGGTTCAAGGCCAGCCTGGGCTACATAGCCAGACACTGTCTCAAGAAACCACACCTCACCAAAAAAAATTAAAGCAGAGATTTTAATTCATGTTCTTCTTGTTCTTGAGGCTAAGTTCTTATCATAAACTTTCTGCTGCTATGTCTGTTTATAGTTTTAATCTTCTACGAGGTTCTAAACTCTGTCACACTCCCCTCATTGCCCATAGCACAGTGAGGATGCCTCCCTGAATATGCCTGGTTTGAATATGTAAGTAGAGGATGGAATAATAATTACTCACAGCTGGCCAATCCTTGCTCTCCCTTTCCTGGGAAAGGAACTGTATCCTTACACATGGAGTCTGTGTGTTTAGAGCTCTAACTAACCCAGCAGGCAGGCAGGAAGAGATCTCCTGCCCCATAATTATAATTGACCTCCATACCTTAAGCCTTTCATAAGGGTAGAGGAACTAGTCTTTCCCTTAAAGCAACACAGGGAGGTAATGTGAGCCCTGATTTACTAATGGCATGAGTACATTTCCTGCGATCACATTCCTGTCTGACGTAGGAGCCCTGGTTGTGCTAAGGAATGATCATTTGACAGTCTGTTCTGAGCAGTGGGCAAGGTCAGCGCAGGTGCTACAACTGGTGGGTAGATGTGGGTGGAGGTAGGAAACACGCAACTCAAGTGTAACTGAGATTAACTGAGGTTTTCCTTCTGATCTGAGAGTAAATAAACTGGTGTGGACAGACCCTGTGCATGACCCCAGCTGAAAAGACTTACAAGTAAAGGCCTCCTGCAACTCAGATGGCAAAACCAGACGGCCATTGTTTAGCTTTTGCCATTGCAAAGGCAAGAAAGCCTTGCAAAGTCCATTTGGAAAGATGGTGCATTTATAACCTGCTATGGTTTAAATAAAAGTCCCCAAAAGCCCATGTGTTAAAGACTTGATCTCTAGTCCATGGCACTCTTTCTTTAAGAGGTAGAATTTCATGAGAGGTTGTCAGGCCGTTGCAGTGCCCGTGAAGGGATTGTGGTCTCTCCACTTCCTCTCTCTGTTTCTCATGGTCAGAAGTGAAGTGGGTTTGCTCTGCCACAGGCTCCTGCCACCATGTGCTGCCTTGCTACAGGCCAAGAAGCCATGGGGCTGATTGATCATGGACTGGAAACAATGTTTAGTCTTTCTAAGTTACCTCAGGTATTTGTTACAGTGGCTGAAAGCAGACTAACACATACCCATCACTCTTTTTAGATGATAATAGCCTTCAGTTCTTATCCAATATTCCACACTCTTTTTTTCAGAGCAGCATAACTATAAACATCAAACCATTTTTGTTTGAGCCACTTACAGAAAGAAAATCTTACAGATAAAAAAGGAGTAATTCCACTTTACAGATGGGAGAAACTGGATTCTAAGGTAGAAAACCAGAAAATTCTTTAAAAAACTACCAAGTTTTTGATAACTGCTGATATAATGAAATGTTTGTGCCCAGGGCTCATTACAGAGCAAGTGCTAAGAAATGTCATATTGTTAGACGTTATGAAACATTTTTACTGTTATTTAATTGAGCTAAATGCCCTCATTAAAATTTCTATTAGGTGTTAAGGGGAATGGCAGAGTGGCTCAAGTGGTAGAGTGCCTGCCTAGCAAGCATGAGGCAGTGAGTTCAAACCCCAGTATAGGAAAAAAAAAAAAGAGAGAGAGAGAAAAATTTCCATCAGGTGCAATACCCTGATACACATGTATGCATGCGAGACACCAGAGGAAGAGAAGGAATAGAGAGACATAGGGATTAGGAACTCGGAGAAAAAGATAGATCCAGATATAGCAATGAATGATACCAAAGGTAGTGACAACACTTTGGTTAGTTATACATCTTGCTCATCTCCATAGTAAATCTCTGAGTGTTCAGGCTAGCTCTTCTCCATGTCTTCTATTCTGCTGTTATCACGGAGTCATTTTGGGGCCGGCCATTCTCTTCAGTGCTTTGCACATCTGAATATTCAGTGTCAGCTGAGTTACTTTATGGAGAAATTAATAAAATGTGTTTGTCGCATAAATTTTGATGGAAAACCCATCAAGTCCTGAGCCAAGTGACCAATTCAACAAAATTCAACTAACTAAGGGATTTACTTTCCAACAAAATAAAATAGAGTCAACTTAAGTTGAGTAAGAAGCTGAGCAAAATTTTTAATAACTTAATTCAATAAGGAGCTGCCCATTAGCAGCACAAGGGAGATGGCGAGTCATTCTGGAAGGGCCAGATTCTCAGCATAAACCATACCTTATCCTTTGAAGCCTGAGATCAACAAGGGGTGGAAGACCAGTATGTACAACAGGAAACCGAAAGCTTTGGGTGGCCATAGAATCTGGTCCTTAAATATCCTGTTCCAGAAGGAGGCCAATGATTTATGGGTTTGGCAGCTCGTTACACTATAAGCAGGGCAGGGCTCCTAGATTCCTTTTTAGTTGCCTATGAAGGTTATGCTTGAGGATGTGGCAAGTGGCCATTTCTCTGGGGCAGTCAAGGATGACTAAGAGGAGCTGTCACCACTTAATTTAACCAAGGTCTGGTCATCTGACCTACATCTGCTTGAGCACACTGTTCAAAGTGAGTCCCTAGAGGCACTAACCAAGTCCTGTGGCTAAGATGAAGTTTTCCTAATCCTTAGGTGCAGCTGGTGATGGGCTGACTACTTGTGACACCATTGAATGACGCAGACCGGCCCACTTCACTTTCTTTGTGACAGTAACACCAAAGCAATGAGATGGTGCAAAGGCTTGGCTACTTTCAGTGGCGATGTGAACACACTCCTAGTCTTACCTTTATGTCCTACGCTAGTGGTTCATAGACTTGGACCTGAATCAGAATCTCCCAGACGGCTCCCAGAGTGTCTGATCTAGTCCATCTGGTCTGGACCTGCCAATTTGCATTTCTAGCAAATTCCTAGGTGGTGCTGCTGGGGCAGGTTCAAGAACTACCATTTAAAAATCACCACAGCAACCTTTGGGTAACAATTCCTATTCCCATTCCTTTAAACTTGACATATCATGGAACTTCAGAATTCAATACTCACTGGATGACTCTGTAGAGAAAGAAAACAGTAGAAGCAAAACCAAGGATAATTCATTTTTATAGAGGTCAGATTCTTGGCAACCTCACTATTTGGAACATACTCAGAAGAATGATAAAAAGATATTTAAGTTAGAATAAGGCTATGAAAAAGTTACGGTATTCTTTAGGGGACACAAGTGGGGAACCCCTTTATGTCTGGGTTTTGTAAAATAAGCCAAAAATGGGGAAGAACTAAGATTAATCAATTGCAAGGTAACGAAAAAAGAAATTGAAAGGCAAAGTGTTGGCATAAATTATCTCCAGGGGCAAATTGTCCAATTTAACCTGGTCGTAGTCGTCCATCACCATATTATAAGCAAAACATAAGAACCGATTTTCAAAACACTAAGGCTATTTTTACACAGCTCCCTCCCACTAGTGCCCCAGTTTCAAGTAAAGGGGATTTCAAATGGCTAATAAGGATCTCTCCCTGAAGTGGGTATAAAACAATTCAGACTCAGCTTGAGACACACAGTAACTGCAAGGTGGAAGAGGTGGTTGTGTGGTCAGCTGGTGCTATGTTCTTCAGTCTCTTTCTCAGGGAGAAAAGTGAGATGAGAAAGAAAACCTGATCCTGACTCAGCAGAGGGGGAACCTGTCTGTGATCCTAGAGAGAGGAGGCTATAAAAATAGAGTTGAAGGAGGCTACTTTAATAACCAAAGGAAAGCTATAAATACTAGTGGGGAGGTCTCCCTCCCCTAACTCAGCATGATCAAAGACTCCCTGGAGAAACCTAGGAGGGGTTTAAAAATGGCTGCCTTTGAAAGGGCCACCAATTACTGAAAGCAGTGGAGAGCAGCACTAGCCAGGGTGAGCAGCAATGTGAGAAGTTCCTGAACAATCGAGGAGAGGCCTTAAACTCGATTTAAACACAAGTCCTGGTGGGTCAGGACTTGTGTTGTTCATCTCCACCTGCCCCTCAGATCCAGCTCTGTTGTTTCTGCCATCTGTCCCCGAGGGGCTGATTCTGTAGACGGTACTCTGGTTCCCTGGTTCTCTCGCTTCCTTTGGGTTGGATAAATGGTGGAGGATGAATGAGAGAATTTAAGGAGAGAGGGTTAGGGTAGAGTATTTATGTTTGTCCTCACCTGAGTCCTGTACTTGCTAAAGTTTTAGCAGTTGCTATGTTCCCCTAAGGCTAGGAATGACAGGCTTCTGGTTCTTGATTTAACAACTACTCCCTCTATTTTCCTGTTAGTTGCAGAGATGGTCAAGACTTCCAGATGTTCCTGGTCTCTGGTACTTTGTTAGCCTTGCTTATTCTCCAATTCTGTCTACATCTTTATTTAAAAGTGCCCTTGTTCAACTCTAGTCAAACATTTGAGTCAGCCAGGTATGAAGGTACACACCTGTAATCCCAGCAATTGAGAGGCTGAGGCAGGAGGATCATGAGTTTGAGTCCAGCCTAGGCTACATAGTGAGACTCTGTCTCAAAAAACCAAAACCAAAACCAAAACCAAACCAAACTAAAAAACACATCAAGTTTGCTGGCTGCTTCCTGCCTAGACCCTGAATGAAACAGGAATCGAGGTAAAAGTTCCCCTGATTGAGCAAATGCTTTGCTGAGCTCCTGACTGCAAGTTCAGGAATAAATGAAATCAATAACTTCCTCAGGAACCATGCAGCAGCAGTAGAGAAGGGAAGAAAAAGACGTGAGAAAAGAAGCCTGTGACTCAGGAATATCAGTGAGAAAATGATTCTGGAACCATGACTGAAAGTGTATACCGAGGGATACAGGTGAATTCATTATGAAGAAATGTCTATTTGGGAACTTATTATCACAGAATGTAGGAGTGACTTAAGTAAAGTTTTCTAGATGTCATGAAATTTTAGAGCTAGATTTTAAAAAAGGCTCTATTTTTAGTTTCTTGAAGTAGAAGATTTGCTTACTGAGGTGAGCTCTTTCTTCCATACACATGTAGCATCAACAGCAGACATTGCCCTCTGAGTGTTGGGTTAGCTGCATCTTGTAACTTGTCATATGTTATGTTGTTTTATTTCATCTCAAAGCATTTTCTAATTTCTCCTATCTTCCTTAATCCATTGGTTATTTTAGAGTGTGTTGTTTAATTTTCCCATATTTTGCATTTCTCAAATTTCCATATGTTTCTGATTTATAGCTTAATTGCATTGTGGTGAGAATGCACACTTTGTGTGGTTTCTGTCAAGTCTTGTTTCATGCCTTAGCATGTGGTCTGTCCTGGAGCTGATCCTTTATTTGTGCTTGTGATGAATATATATTTTGCTGTTGGGTGGATACTGTTTTGTTTTGTTTTTTTAATTTAAATCAAGTTGAAAGTATAGAAGTGCCTGGAGTCAAACACATTTTCATCTCCTTCACCTTATCCATGGTCAAACTGAGATTAGAAGAATAGTTATGGTCATCTGTGTCTCTATGTCTGTCTGTCTGTCTAATTTCTGCAGCAGGGAGAAATTATAAGAGTTTGGGAATAAGGCAACATGAAGTAATGGAAACCATGTGGATCTAAGATTTCCAACTTTAATTCTCAGATGTACGTTTTGAGGCAAACCCTATAAAATTGGAAGGGTGGATCCTATGATTCTAAACGTTCCTTCTGGTGTTAAAGTGGCAGGCGAGTTACTTAATGTGTGTACCTCTCACTTTAGTCATGTGTATTAACCGGTCATAATAAAACTAGATTCTTGGGTCTTGTAAAAATTAAACAATGGATTTTTTTATTAAATGAGAAATGACATAAAATTACTTAGCACATCTGGCACACAATAGTCATTTCATGAATGCTAGCTGTTTTAAGGATCTAAACTGCTATTACTACTAATAAAGAAGGATTACTAGCCCCTTTTCTTCCACAAAGTGAAAGATTCAGGGAATCCTTAACAATGCTATTGGGTTTTCCTGTTGTTGTGTATTTGTTTTTGTTTGTTTGGAGACAGAGTCTTGCCATGCGGCTCAGGCAGGCCTGGAACTCTTGGACTTAGGGAACTACTTGGGTCTCAGGTATAGATACTGCTGCTTCAGTGCCTGAGACCTTAGACAGGCACCACTCTGTCCAGAGCTGCATTAGGGATTTTGAAACTCTGGCTTCAAAATAAATGGAATAGAATACCTTATTTTGGGGAGGCACAGAGGGTTTTTTTTTTTTTTTTTTAGTACTGAGGTTTGAACTCAGGGCCTCACATTTGCTAGGCAGCTGCTCTACCTCTTGAGCCACTCTACCAGCTCTTTCTTGTGATGGTTTATTTATTTATTTTTTGACATAGGATATTGAACTATTTCCCTGGCCTGATTTTGACCCTCGATCCTCCTGATCTCTGCTTTCTAAGTAGCTAGGATTACAGGCGGGAGCCACCAGTGCTTGTCTTGTTTTGTTTTTAACCAGCCCCCTTTTTAGGGTACCTAGAAAGGGTGGACCATTGGTGAAGATATTATGCAGGAGAATAAGCATCTGATGGGCCTAGGACAGTTTTCCTGGATGACCTATGACATCCTTCTGACTTTGAGTTTACTGCAGTGGATAAGAGAAGCTATGGAAATGAGCACTAGCGTAAAATCATCTCATGAATCTGACCATACTAATGAAAATAGGACACATCCATCAATTTATTTCCTGGAACTGTGTTTAGTTTTCTAGTCTTCCTTATTCAGTTTACAAAATCACTTCTGACAGCATGTTACGGTGATGTAATGACAGGGAAGAGTTAATTCATTTCTACCCAAAAGCAATTTACTCCCTCTCAAGTGTAGAATAAGAACTACAATGTGTTGTTAAACTGATATCCATGCATCAGTGGAAGCATACCCAGGGAACTTACAGTTTCTTTTTCTCCCCAATATCTTGACAACATTCTCTACTCCTAAACATATCCACCGAAATGTGAGGAGTGGTGAACAGCACCCCATAAACTTATTTTCATTGATAAGTTGAGACTTGGTGAATGGAGCAAGTATGGTGAATTACTCCTTTGCTTCTGGTACCCTCCTAATTCAGTAAACATTTACCCCAAAGTCTTCTTAAGTTTATGTAATTCTGAGGTATAAAACTTCAGAGACCTTCACAAAGGGCTTAGATGATATAAAACTCTCATGTCATCAATAAATGCTAAAAAAACCAATCACTAAAAATTATTATGAAATGTTTGATTGCCCTGCACAATATCATTAAGTATCCTGCACTTGGTTGTGCTTTTAAATTTATACATCCATTTATAAAACCATTCTCTAGAATCTTCAACCCCCAACAGATGGTGAAGTTTGTTTGATTCTCTTCTGTGTCCCAAACACCTCTAACTGTGTAAGGCATGGAATGAAGGTTCAAGAGACAGTCATTGAATGAATTCCCTCTTTTTAGCCCCAAAACATCTTAAAGTATTTTTAGATGCTAACAAAACTTTTTGTATGCTTTTATTTATGAATTACTTAATGATACTTCAACTCCAGAGAAAATCTCATCAACCTGCTTTTCTGACAGCAAACTTGCAGACTTAAAGTGGAAAATTGCCACATAAGAAATTATGACAAAATTAGTTGTAAGTTATCAATTCATTACATTTTCATTCATTGACTATTTCCCTTAAAACTTGTAAATTATAGCCACAAACTAGTTTTTTTTAACCAGGGTAGTGGTATTCTGTTATCATTGATGCTTTAATGGGGGTGCCAGGTAAAATATGAGTACTTTTTTATATACTTATATCTCAAATTTTGCATAGGAGATATATATATATATACTAAAAATTATTCATGGCTTACCTAAAATTCAGCTTTAACTGGACATCCTATATTTTTCTCTTCTAATTTGACATTCTAGCTACGAATCCCTCCATTGTTCTCAACAGTCAAATTTGACTGTTGTCACCGTCAAATAAAGGTTGCTTAGTACATAAGCCCATAATTCTCTTCAAACACAAAGCCTCAAGTCTTAGCTATTTTACCATCATCTTTCTGCAGGAAAGTAAACAAACTAAGGAGGAATATGGCTTCTTGCTGGAGGACTTGGCGTGACTCTCTGCAGGAACACTCCTTTGTAGTTCTGAGGGTCAGCACTCCCAGGGCAGTGCACACCATGGCCTCATTTTCCTCTCTGTGACCAAATGACCATCTCTCACATTACAGGTCCTCATCAGGATACGCTTCCAGAAGTTTCTTCCCATGTTTGGTAAGGCAGTCTGTTCATGTGGAAACGCTCGGAATGTTATGAGCACAGTAACAAGGAGATTCTCTTCCTTGAAGACCTTTCTTCCCTCAGGTCAACCCCACATAGAAAGAAGTAAAGCACCCGCAGATGTGGACCTTTGGCTTCCGCCTTTGCCTTCCCTGGTAAGCCCCAACTCCTTTCTGCGAGAGATAACAGTCAGAGAAGCGTAGGAGACCACTTTGTACTTTGGTATTCTCCCATGTCAGCTCCTCCTCATTGAATGGTGTGTGCTGAGAAAACATGACTTTCCTTCCCCGACTCTGCCTCCTTTCTCTACTTGCTGTCAGTCAGGTGGACACTGGCCCTGTGCCACAGATGTGTGACACACTGGACAAGTAGGCTAAGGAAGTCTGCAGGTCCTAGCATGCTCAGACAATTTTTGGCTTATTATTGAGTCCTCCTTAGCCTCAGTTTTCTCATCTCTAAAATGAGGCTATATGAATAACATGTAGCACATAGAGCTTCATGAGATGGATGTGTAAAGCATTTAGGAATGTCACAGGTGCTAAGTAAATGTAATTATTTTAACATTAGGGCTTATATTTAGGAACACACAACTAGGTCATAGAAGTTGGTATTTAATTTTATTACTTTTTGGCAGTACCAAGATTTGATATCAGGGCCCTTCACTTACTAGGCAGGTACTCTACCACATGAGCTATGCTCTCTAGTCCTGTTTGCTTTAGTTATTTTTCAGATAGGATCTCATGCTTTTTGCTCTGGCCAGCCTGGACTGTTCTTCCCTCCTTAGCTGGGATCACAGTTGCATATCATCATGCCTGGTTTGGTTGTTGAGATGGAGGCCCCACTTACTTTTTGCCAGGCTGGCCTCTAAATGCAATCCTCTTATCTCCCAAAATTGGCATTTTAGCAAGTATTCCTTTTTTTAAAATAGCAAGGATTTCCAGCAGTTTTTAATGGTCATTAACTGTCGAACTTTACTAAAGGTCAATCATATAATGAGTGCTATTGGAGTATCACGGCATTTCATGTTTCTGTGTTTGGAAGAACTATAAGCAATTGGCTCCCCAACTCTTTCATGGAGGTTATAAGAACCAAGCAGTGTTTTTGTCTCCATTGGACCACTGCAGAGGAAAATCACAGTCTATTGGAATTTTAGAAATTGGTCATTTCACTAAAAGGTCAGGTGTGGCCAGTAGAGCAGTTGTTCCACCCACCAGGTGAACCACTGGCTACTGTCACCATGTAGCCCTGGTCTGTGCTGGGCTCTTAGGAAGAGGGGCACTCTGGGAACCACTCTGAGCTGTTCTTCTGGCCAAGTACCTTTCTTCAGGTGGAGGACAGGGATTTCTGCCTGTTTCCTGTGCCTGGCTGCCGTCAGCCTGATCTGAATGTACCACAGACCTGAGAAAACTCTCCTCTGCCCTGTGTGCTGATGTGCCACTCAGTACTCAAGAGGCGGCCAAGTGAGAGCTACTGCTTGCTTCAATTTTTCTGTTTCTTCCTCTCAGGAAGAAGCTAGGAACAGAAATCAGAATGAGATTCTGCTCACCCAAAGAATAGCGCCTCTGTTCTGTTCAAAAGGAGGCCTGGATGGTTGGCTTGTTTACTTCAGCTCCTTCTCTGAAGGAGTGTATCAGAATATTTGGGGGACAAAACAAAAATTGGGGCAGGAGAGAGAGAGAGAACACGTGTGTGTCTGTGTGTACAGAGTTCCTTTCTCTTCAGTGTTCAAAATGCCTCTGTGGTGAGCCTGCCCATCTGACTGAGGCATCAAAACAGGAGTTATTTTTTTCCCAAATCACCTAATGTGGGCATCAGGGAATGAAGGCGCTCACTTCATTAGCCTCACCTTTGTTTGCTCATCAGTAAAATGAAGGCATTGGATTCGACATCATCTCGGACAGTTAGATCTACGGTGCACGTGGTTCTTATCTATGTAATTGAATCAGGGATAGGGGACTAGACTTTGCCATAAGCAAAACAAGGTCACTTTTCCTTCTCCAACGATAGCTGACATGTTGTTTGACTATCAGGGCTACGTTATAGTATCATTGGCAGAGAATTGGGTCTGCATGATTAGTGATGGCTCTAGCTGATGGCTTCCCCTAAGGATCCTAACTCACTGTGCCTGTGGACAAGCTACAGTTATGTGTGTGTGTGAGAGAGAGAGAGAGAGACAGAAAGAGGGAGGAAGGAAAAAAGGGAGAGGGAGAGAGAGAGAGTGAGAGAGAGACAGAGATTAGTACAAAGGCTAACTAGTCGTCCATGAATTTTTTTCTTTGCCAATTTCAAAAGTAGGAGTCAGGTTCTATGCATTTTAGTAAAATGACTACTTAGACTTTTCACCCACTTTTTTTAGAAAAGGTGAATGTTAACATGTAGCACAGCACTGAGGCTAGAAGACCCTACCGAGCTGTTGAACCTCTAGAAAGAAAATTGGTGCTTTTTTCCACTCAGCAAGAATAGAAATGCAATTCAAATTTGCAAGAGAATTATTTTGCTCCACCTTCTTTTCCCATTACAAGTAAGAGTTTGGGATTTGATCACACAGGCTGAAGTTCACAGCTCAACACTGCCATTTATAAGATATTATTTAAAACACGGGGTGTTAGTAATTTTGTATTAGCAACACATGTAATCCTTTCTGTGCGAGGGTAAGAATAAAAACAGCAGCAGTCACCATGCATCAAGCACTTAGCTGTGGTCCAGGTAGGATGCTAAGCAAGTGTTTAACCAGTTCTTGTTTCATCTTCCTATGTCCTGGTGAGCAAGAACATCTGACATCATTCCAATTTGGAGCTCATTCTGGTGAGGAAGGACCCATCACCTATCTCTACAGGGGTGCAGCTAGCTATTTGTTCCGGGTCTCACAGCTCTCAAGGAAAGGACCCAGGATTTATACAACTGAACCTGAAGTCTGTGCTTCTAACCATTTTCAGATTCTGCCATTGGTCTCTGTCCTAAACCATTTTAAGTCTCTGCTACTGGTCAGGGTCCACTGACTCTGTGACAGTTTCTTGGCTGTGTAGCCTCATTTGAATTCCTGTCTGCCTTTCTCTTGTGGCAACAACACATCTACAAAGCCATGTGGCCACAGAAATGAGTTTCTCTGCAAAAATCACTACAAGTGATCAGGGCCATGTGCGCATTTGTTTGGCTGAGCCAGTCCAGGTGTGGCAGATGGAGACACAGCACATTTTTTCAGAGACGGTTTCCCCGTCTGCCTCTCCAGAACCATGCCAAAGGCCCAATTGCAATTCACAGACTTTTCCATGAAGCAATGCATGCTGGCCACCCAAATTAGACCAGTGACTAATTTCTCAAGTTTCTCTTGCTCTCTGATGCATGAGAATGCTTGCAGAGTATAAGCATAGCAAATATTTCCTAAGTTCCAATAAGGGACTAGAACCTTCACTTTTCCTCCTCCAGGCTGACATATTTGTTTGAGGGTAAGGACCATATTACAGCATCGCTGGCAGAGAATTAGGGGCGCAGTATTTAGTGACTTGTGAGAAGGCACAAGCTGATGGCTTCTGAGAATCCTAACTCATGGAAACTTATAGGCAAGCTGAAGGATGCTGGTAGGCATATGTTAGAAGATGTAGATTCTGGCATAAGTGATATTTCTGTAATTCTCCTTCCCTCCAGGTTGAGCTGGGTCTCTGGCTCCGAGGAGAGGGCAGGTGGAAGGCTGCCAGTCCTAGTAGTATCAGCTCTAAGTAAGTGGACGTTAAGTTACTGCCTTCTGTGAAACCTCTGGGACCCATCACTCCACTTCCATTCTGAAGGGAAGGAAAGCAAGCAGTTGGAGGCATTTATCTCAAAGAACTGAAAACTGTTCAGGGTTGTTTCATTTGTTGCTGAATTCTTGCTGTATGCAAGGAGCTAAGCCTAAGGACAAGAGCAAGGTCTTCGTCCAGCAGTGGCCCAAGAATGCTGGGAACGCCTAGAGGTATATTCCCAGCGCTACTGACCTCCTATAGGGTTTGGGTCATCTGGCATTTGCAGATTGCTCTGCGGTCACTTTGTATGGAACTATAACAAAGTTGAATGAGGTCGTCTAGCTTACTATCAATCGTGGTAGATCTGATCCACTTCTGGAGGCTGCTGTTGACTCAGAGTTTTTAAAGCTTGGTCTCGAACCTGTGATGAAGGGATCTGCATATCATTTGCTTTTGTTGCTGTGGTCTGATGCTCATCTTCTGGAGAGAGGAGCAGAGCTGCCAAGGCTAGGTTCTGCTCTGGCCACATCTTGAGTGACTTAGACCTTGTGGGACCCAGTGTCTGAGCAGCTTGTCCTTCCTAGCTCTTTCAGGGGCAGTCTTCTAAAGGCCCACTGCATCGATACTTAGGAGAACCTGAAGGGTAAGTGCTGCTAGTATTTGTACTAATATCCACACTCTGAAAAAAAAAAAAATCCACTTCTGTGGAAGGCTCCATTAGCCCATAGCCCAGGTGGGAGCCTGGGGTCACTGGGAGCCCCTGGACAGCTGTGACACTCTTGGCTCATCGTGGTTAGCAGGTGAGCTCAGAGCTCAGGCAGGCAGTGATTTGACAATCTTAAGAAAAGCGAATTGTATAACCATTTAAATTTGGATGGCTTAGTTATATAGCTCTCTGAAGGCAGGAAATAAGATTCCCGCTCTCTCTTCCAGCTGCGTGAGTCTATAAGGTCATCACAGAAGATAACTCTGTTTACCTTCTAGTGTCAGCCATCTCTGTCTGGAAAGCACTTCACTAAGAACATTTCACAAAGTTAGTTCCTTCATGTTCCATATCCAGTGTTTTCTTTTTAATTCCTTTGCTTGATTTTATTACCAGTGTTAAAGATGCTAGCTGCTCTTTTAAGGGAGGAACTTAAAATAACTAAATTCTTTTAAGTACTACTGTCTATTTTTCTTGGCTCTAAACTTTTCTTCTTTTCCAAGTCTGGATTTTTTCAGTTCTTTTCCTTTTACTTTATCCCCCAAGCCCCCTGGGAAACCAGCAACAACATGGCTAACCATTACAACAAACACCTCGTGCCCTGAATTGTGGTTTTCTTATTCTTATCCCTTATTTTTAGCTTTCATTTGCCCTCAGAGAACATTTAAATATTCAACAGATCAGTTGTGTCTTGTCTTTTCTTCATCTCTCATCTTTTTTTCTCTTAGCATTCTTGGAGAAGGCTTAGCCCATCTCACCAGACGGGGTGAACAGTTCTCACAATTTGGAGGCACTGAGATTGGACAGAGTCCAAAAAGTCACTTCCATTACTCATATTAGGTTGAACCACATGAAATTGCCAATATTGGGCTATTTTTGACTATAAAAATAACTTCATATAGTTTAAATGCATTGACCTCTCACCCTTTAAAAACCTATTTTTGATAATCCTTTTCAACTGATTTTTTGAGTACATTATGGATAAGCGGGTTTTCACCATGTCCCAATTGCCCAAAATATGGCGGTGATGTCTCCTTGTGGATAAGGGAACTATAGGGGTGGTGCCATCTTTTTTTCAACCTGTGGTCCCTCATTTCTGAAATATAAATGCATCAATGTCATAACTTTTTTTAAAAGTTGTAGGTAGATAACCAATTTGTATGTATTATGAACAAACTGGGAAGCCAGAGTACATATGTATCATGTTTATATATGCTATCAAATAAAATCTAGAAGTTAAACTAATTTGATACACACTTAATGGAGTGCATAATCATTATATGTTGTATGATAGGTATAAATGAAGCATTCCATACAAATCACTGTAACTGTCAAACTAAATTTTTAGATTTTCTCTGACAACCTTGAATTTTCTAAGATCTATAATGGGTACAGATATGGACAGTGTCCCCTCTCTCAATGTGCCATGGTCATCATCACACACTCACCATTGCAGGGGTCATGCAATCATTCCTTCAATAGTTAGGGTTTCCTGTGCCCTCCTTCCCCATCCTAGTCTTGGATAGCTGCTTCTTGGATTCTGTCTATGCCCTTTGCACCTCCTAGTTCCAAGCTCACACCTTGAAGGGGTCCTTCAGCACCTACTAAAGCTATCCTTTTTTCTATTCTTGTCTTGGATGCTGAAGGCGTGAGGAGGCTCATCTCTGGGCTCTGATGTTGTGGCTGGGAGTGGTGCAGGTGTTGATTGAAGGAAGGAGAAGCACAGTTTGAGGAAGGAGAAGCAGGTTTGGGCCCACGTTGCTGACTGAATATGGGATCTGTTTGTAGTATGTGACCCCATTCATATTGGTTTAAGCCAAGGGCAATTTATCAACTCCCAAACTGAACTATTGGTGGTGGATCCAGTTGTTCAAGGATGTCATTGGGAATCTGTCTGTCTTTACCTGCTAATTTAATCTTAGGTAGACTTTTATGCATGGAGGGAAGATGGCCATCAGCATCCAACCTTATTTGAGAAACTATGGAAAGAAGCTCTTCTTTTCCAATAGGTCCAGCAAAATTTTTGAGATCTGCTTTGAGATGCCTGATTTGGTTATCTGATCCTTCCTTGAACTAAGCAAAGAAGCCATGGGGGTGTGATGCTGTAACGGCCAGGCCTCTGTCCCAGGGCAGAGCTTAGAGCTGGGGGTGCATTCAGTATCATGCATCATGGAGAGTTTTGAGAAGGCTCTTGCTGGTCAATACAAATGGAAATTGAGTGACTTTATGATAAATGGGAAACTAGGGCAGTGGAAATTAATGGATGTCCATTCTAGTTAGTGAATCAGAGTGCAGAGGGAGCCCAGGTAAAATAGCTTCTGAGCCCCCATATCTTGGAGACTTGACTCAGAGAAAGAAGTATCAGGATTAAAGTAAATAGAAGAAAGAGGAGTAGATACATTGCAAATGACCTGCTGTAGCTACTGAGTGAGTCTTACATGACTGAGTAGAAACTTTACATTTCTATCACTTAAAACATCTCCCTTAACTGTGTGCTGTTATTTGAAATTCCTTCAACCAGAGACAAGTCTTTATTCTAGACACAGAGAAGGGGGACATAAGTGTAAATGCCTTGGAAAAGGCAATACAGAAATAAGAGTGACTTGTAGCCATAGAAGAAGTTAGAATATCATATTGTTTCTGATTTTGATAAGGAAAGAGGATTACAAAGAAGCGGGAGATAGGAGGAATCATTTTTAGTGGTCTTTAGCACAGTAGGATAACTATGGTTGACAATAATTAATTAAATATTTCGAAATAGGTAGCCGAGAGGATCTTGAATGTTCCCAATACAAGAAAATGAGAAATATTTGAGGTGATGGATATGCCAATTACTTTGATCTGATCATTACACATTGTCTACATATACTGAAAGAGCATACTATACCACAAATATGTACAATTGCTATGTGTCAATTAAAAATAAAAACACATTTCAAAAAAGGAGCAGGGAAAGAGAATGCCATTCAAAGGAGACAGATAAAAGAAATTCAGATGACTGAAGACAGAAGACAGAGACAAAACATTCCTGTCTTTCCAAATTTTCTACCATCAAGCCCAGTTAATTGAACACAGAGAATAGCTGTAAGTCTCACCTTAGTGGAAATTCTATTTTATCTTATGTATTTACTATTGATCTCTGTGCTTTTAAAGCTTCTTGGCTTATTGAATGGAAACCAAAACGTGCATTCTTAGTGCTTGATCTTGTTTGAGGATTCTCAGGAGCCTGAATAATCCTGATTGAATTAGGTCATAATTCTAACTAGTGAGAAGAATTCAAGATAAAATATGCCACAGAGAAATTCATTGGTTCTCAGCCATATCAAGGGCCTTGGAATTTCTTAGTGAAGTTAAACTTTATTTTCTTTTGTGATGTAATCTGTGTTTTGCAATACAGGGCTTAAAGTGTCTTGAATTTTATTCCAAAAGAGTGAAGGAGACAGTTCAAACAATGATATTACTTCCTGGCTCTTTAGTTGCAGAAATTCAGGTATATCTGATATTGAAAAGTATAGAAAATGGAGCTGTGTTCCCCCAGTGTGACATCATTTCAATTTCACTTTCAGTGGACAAAAGGGTGTTTGTGATCCTCATGGCCACCAGGCTCTGAGATGTCACCACATGGATCAGATCACTTAAGCTATTTGAAAAATTTCCCATTTGTGGTCAGTAATATGAAAACCAAAAAGTGATATTGCAGTTTCAGGTTTTAATTTTTATTTGTTTACTTAATTTTTTCTTTTTTTGCATTGCTGGAGATAAAACCCAGGGTCTTCACATGGTAGGTAATTGCCCTACCAGTGAACTATGCCCTAGTCTGTGATTGTTTTTATAATATTCACTCCTCAATATAAGAAATAGTTGAACAAACGTAGGCATGGATCAAATGGTATTCTAATAACACCAAGAAAGGGAATCAGCACCACAAAAAGTTGTCCTAATTACCTGATAAAAAACTGTGTGTTTGTGATAATTTCTGAACCATTTGTCACTGGCTCTGATGTCACAAGGAGTGGAATGGGATAGGATGATGTAAAGACTAAAACAGAACAAGGCAGGCATAAAGAAAAGATGTGCTTTCATCTCTTTCATAAGTCATACCAAAATCTAGAACATCTTTCTCATTAATTCTCAGTTCTTAACTGGGAGAAAGGAGAGAAACTTTTAATATATCTGGGAATCAATGACTAAACGCTGAAAGGTGTTGGTGGTATTCTCAGATAAAAGCGAACCCTTTCAAGAACACGTAGACTTTGCTCAGGATTCATGGCTTTTATTTATGTTCACGTTTGTTGTTTAACATGTGAGTGCTGGAAGCACAGAAATGAAACCAGACTCTGGTTATATATTAAATCAGCAACATCCCCACCCCTTCACCTACAACAACACTCATTGCATTTGCTTTTAAGTCTCTATTTTTCAGTCTTATCAGTAACAATTGTCTATGTCTCTGAGGCCAAACAGTCTTAAAAAGAAACCTTTTCTTCGGGTTGTTTTTTGTTTTTTTTGTGGTACTGGGGTTGGAACTCAGGACCTTGAACAACTCCGGCAGCCCTTTTTGTGGTTTGCCTGGGCTGGCTTCGAACTGCGATCCTCCTGATCTGTCTCCTGAATAGCTAGGATTACAGGCATAAGTGCTCAGCCCTAAATGCCATTTTTTAAAGCTTATTCTCCCATGACAAGGCTACCATTGGCTACCATGAACATTGTACCCCCTCCAGAAAAATCCACCAGAAGCCTGGAGACAGACTCTGAGGTACTGGCTCTTCCTCTTATCACCTTACCTCCTTTTATCCCAAAGCCAACAGGAAGGGAAAACAGCAACAAAAATGAGATGAGAGGCTCTTGAGATGGTGAGTGATGCATTTGAAATCAGGTGGATTGGGTACAATCATGTCTTTACCCATGAATGGACCCATGGCATGTCTGTACAGGTGAGTCATCCTTGCCTCCTTCTGAGTCAACACCAGCAGCTACCACCCCCTCCCTTTCCTTGTTGGCCATCTACTCAAGGTATAAAAGGTGTCCCTAGTTATGGATTGTCAGGTGACTTGGGCTGGGAGTTAACTCAAACAATCCCCTGAATCTGCTATTGTATTCTCTTTCTTTTTTTTTTTTCACAGTAAAAAAAGAAAAGGCATGTCCTTAGTGTGCACTGTGTGAGATTCAGCAGTGCCTTCCTAGCAATCCAAAGACTACAGGTGAGACCTCCTGGTTCTTGTTTGGTTAACCAGACCCAAACATAGCCAACAGGCTATGTTCACTTTTAGAAGCACAGATCTGGGCTACCTGCTGAGAACCAAGTTATTATTGGAAATAATGGAACTGCTACCAGGACCCATTTTTCTGATTGTGGGGTAACCCCAAAGTGGTATGTTTTGTGTGTGTATGTATTCTATGTTGGCTCTAGAATTGGCATGGAACTTAACTACATGGTAGGGTTTTTTTTTTTTTTTTTTGGTTTGGTGGCACTGCAGTTTGAACTCAGGGTCTTATGCTTGCTAGGCTGGCGCTTTTACCACTTGGCCATTCTACCAGCCCTTATTTTGTGTTAGGTACTTTTGAGATAGAGTCTCATGAACTATTTGCTACATGGTAGGGTTTTTTTTTTTTTGGTTTGGTGGCACTGCAGTTTGAACTCAGAGTCTTATGCTTGCTAGGCTGGCGCTTTTACCACTTGGCCATTCTACCAGCCCTTATTTTGTGTTAGGTACTTTTGAGATAGAGTCTCATGAACTATTTGCTTGGGGCTGGCTTTGAACCCCAATCCTCCTGATTTCTGCCGCCTCAATAGTTAGTATTACAGGTGTGAGCCATTGGTGCCCAGTCTGATTTTTTTTTTTAAGCTAAGGGATCACTTCCTGTTTCATGTAAGCCCAAGTAGCTAGTCCAATCCATTCCTTTGGTTTATTTCTATATATTTTGTTATATTCAGTTTTAAGCACTTGACTTCTAAAGACATCTGGGTGCTGTTTCTTTTAGGTATTCAACTTTGGAGGCAGATTATGTTGCTGTGACAGTGACAGGACTGGGCGTGATTTCCACAACGCATGATGGTGGAGACAGTAATGAGTACCCTCATAGGTGACTCCCAAGGCTCCCTCTGCTTTCTCTAAGTGATAGAAAAACACACTTGACACGCACTCCCTTTATGGAGATCAAGTTATAATTAAATCCAGGAAGTCTGGCTGATGGCTGGAGCCGCAGGTTTTGAGCTTGATATTTGTTCTTGCAAAGCAGGCAGCCTAGCTTGTGTGCCGCTGCCCTGGGCGGGAGCAGTTAGGGTGATTATGAAATGTTTGTTCTGTCTGCAGTTGATTTTGTTTGGTGAAAATGAAAGCTCGCCAGTAAAATGACTTGTTTGGAATACAAATTTAAGCATTTTCTTGAACGAAAGTCAAGGCCTATTTTTTTTATCAGAGAAGACTAAAGGTTAATTCCCTATTGGACCAACAAATAGGAAACCACAGCTAAGCAGTTAAGAATAGGTAATCACCAATGTCTTGGGAGGGGGAGATGTCTGGTGGGACACCAGTGTGTAGCTCAGACTTAACACCTTCATCAAAAGGGATGTGTTAAATGCTCATTAACTAAATTCACAAATTATTCCCAAAGGAGAGGTGTTACAAACAACAGAGGAATCACGAGCGCGCACACACACACACACACACACACACACACACACACTAATTACATGCACGTGTGCTCAGAAAGCATAGTTCCATTCTGCTTGGAAAGCAGACCTAAGATTAAACAATCTTCAATATAGACATCCAAAGAAAGCAGTAATAAAGATTCAATATATGAATGAAGAATGAAGTTGACAACTCAAGAATAGCAAGTCTCTGTCTTTAATGAAGGTTACTGGGACTGAATGGAAGACTGTGGCTGGGGTTGTGAACATCCCCAAAGATTTGGAAAAGATCTGAAACACTTCCAAAGGTGAGAATGCAGGGTCACTGACACCAACAGAGGTGGAACAGTGACGGGAAAACTCTGGCGTGCCACCAGAGTTAAGTCCTTAATATTAATCTACCAAAGCTTCAGAAGTCACAGGCTCTGCCAGTGACTGTGGATCTCAGTGGCAGAGGAAAGGTCTCACTGGATCACTTCGGCACCCCGCCGTCACCCCACGGATCCTTTACAAGCCATCAGGAAGACTCCTTGAAGTATTGCTTTGGGCGTTGCACAGGTACCTTGAGGATAATGGATCCTTAGTCTCATCCTGAAGTCATCACAGACTGGGGGCAGGAGCAGTACCTCCACTCATGTCATGCCCCCCCAGATCTGACCCTTTGGACTTTACCTGTAGGTTGCTGGGACAACACACTGTGGTCTAACCAAGCACATGGAGATCAGGCAGGGGACATCGCAAACTGTGTGACAGGATACCTGGGCTGTAGTTCTGCCTCTGTTGCTCAATAATTGTGTGGCATGAGTCAGCTTCAAGGGGAGCTCCAATCCCATGATGTCTGGAAATATTTTGTGTATGTGTATGTGTCCTTTCTCTATTTTTTAGAGAAACATTCATATTTATAGATGTTCATGATGCAAGAAAGATAACAACTTTTGACTATAAGTAGAGTGTCCTTAAAGTTCCTTATAGAACCAAACTTCAACCCTAACAAATATTATCTCTTCAATATCTACCCCATATAAGAAACCTGAGATTCTGGTGATTCAGAAGGAATCTGAGGTATGGCTGATCATATGTCACCAAAGCTAAATCCGAATGTCTGACTGCCTTCATTCTGTGTGTATTTGTACTGAAAACTCCTCTTGTGAGATCGCGTGGTTAGAACACGGTGCAAATGAGTCCAGGTTTGTAGGATTGCTGAGATCATCTCATCATCATGAAAAGCAAAGAAAGGGGGAAAATCTTCTACTGAAATTACTCAGACATCTTAGCAACTTGAAGCCCAAGGAAAATTGTGGAAAACAGAAAAATACACAGCCTCTTACTGCTTTGGAAAGATAGCAAGTATGACATTAACTTGCCCCCTCACAGACTTGTAAAGAGTTATCTGGCTACCAGCCTGGAAAATGGCTTTCCTTGAGTACCCAGTGCACAAAGGCCACACTGTAGTAGGATGCTGTACACCAAGGGTGCTAGGTGCTTATCTTGGTTAACTTATGCCACAACCACAGCAGGTGGACAGCACCAGCTACATCCTCACTTTTCATGTGAATGAACGGGACTTTGCAAATGGCTAGGCAACTTTTCAAAGGCCACAAATGGCAAGATTCAAGTGCGGGCAGCCTCACGTCAGACCCAACTCTATTTATTCTGCCTTATTGTTACCTGGCTCGATAATTGTGTCTGATTTCTCTCTCTCTGTCTCCCTTCTGCTCCTCCTCCTCCTCCTCCTCCTTCTCTTCCTCCCCCTCCTCTTTTTCTTTTGAGATGGTGGGAATCAAATCCTGGGCCTTGCTATACTAGCAAGTGTTCCACCACTGAGCTACACTGCCAAGCACCTCTTTCATTATCCAATATAAAGATCCTTTTCTTGAAGTTCTGTGCCTTAAAAATCATCTTACAAATTCAGAATCATGGTTTCCTTTGGAGCTGAGGGATGTGGGCTATGGTGGAGAGAAGTCCAGAGTGGCTTTTGCTGTATAGGCAATGTATTTTCTAAGCTGGATGTGCACATGCATTTGCTGGTTTATTCATTTTGTCTGAGAAGTCTGGTATTAAATATTAAACTTTTCAACAATCTGTCTAAAAAAGGTTTACTAAGCCTTAAAAGTGTTCGTAACACTGGACTGAGTAGCTCTATTTCTGGGATTTTATTGGGAAGAAATAATCTGAAATGAAGACCAGGATGTATATGCCAAATTCGACATAGTGTTATTTCTAATACGACAATTTTAAATAACTTAAAAAGTCCAACAATGAAGAATGATGGGGCAAATAATGTTATTTCTATGAGCTGAAAACCATTATAGATTTCAAAGATGCTTACAAAGAGTTTTTAGTGGTATGAGGAAATACCTTTGATAAAATTTTAAGTGGAAAGTCAGGATATGAAATTATGCATAAAATAATGTTTCAAAGCTCTGGAAAATACTTTGAAAATAAAACACAGAAAGAAAACATGGCAAATAATGAGTATCTCTGGGTTTTGCAATTATGGCCCTTTTTGTACTTTTTCTTAAGTTTTTTTTGTTGTTGTTCTTTGGTTTTTTGATTTCTGGTGCTAGGGATCAAACTCAGGGCCTTGTGCATGCCAGCAAGCTCTACTGAGCTCTGTCCACAGCTCCTCTAAGTTACACAAGTGAGCATGTTTTTATGAAATAAAAAAATATCATCTGCCTATTTGGTCTTACCTCCAAAAATCTGGTGGGTTCCTATATTGGCAACTTGGGTGACTTCCATCTCTTGGACTGAAGGAACTGATGTTTGCTGCTGTCAGACACTGTAGCTGAGTCGTAGACTCATGGGTGGGCATTTTGGGGTTTCTGCTCCCTTCTGATCCATACTGTTTACTGCACTTTTTCAGATATAGGCAGCAATATTGTCCTCAGTGTTTCCTGTATTACCAGGCTTAGCATGTGACCTGGGCAGACGCCCATGCTTCTGACCAGGTGGGGAGGGCTCTTGTTCTTTCCTGGCATGACATATGGTGAGAGGTTTCTCTCATGTGTGCCCCCACCCCGCCCTTTGTCACCTGCCTGCATTCCACCCTGTCTGAGCTCCATGGAAGGAAGGCACATGGCAGAAGTCTAGAACAGCTGTCTAGGGCCCAGGGAGCTTCCAGGCACCAGTCACAGCTGCTGGGGGAGGTGGGAGCAGGAAGGAGCTCACCTGCAGCCATCTTTCTTCTTCATGTTCACCTCCTCTTTATGTAGTCTATTCAGCCACACAAGAGGGAAGTACTTGAACTAGTTGAACCAACCACTGATGTCTCAGAGGAAGGAAAGAAGAAATCCTTGCAAGCACATCAGCCTGCCCAATGAAGCATTTGCTGAAATTCAACCTCTGTTTGGCAGGCTAGTATCTTGTATTTTTTGGTATTTGGGGATAGCTTAATTATAAAAACGAAATCAGCTCTTTTAAAGGCATAACTTACTTAAGTTGTATTTATATTAGTTATTTATTGAATTTGCAGAATTTATTTTTAAAGGACGAGATTGTTATGTACACTCAAAAGTGCCTTTTTCTAGTTAACCTACTTTTGGACAGTTAATTTCTTTTTTTACTTTATGGAAAGCCTTTTATTCAGAATTTAAATTAAATTAAAGTTTAATTTAATAATAATTTCTAGAGCACCTGAACAGATGTACAAAATGCTCCAAAGGGATGGATTTTACATGAATGGGCTTTTAGGTCAGATGTTCTCCAGTCAGGCAGGAATAAGGAAAAAAATTGGGGAGGAAGACCTAGATAATCCACTTACTGTGTCTCTCTCTGCCTCCTCTCCCAATGTCTCTCTCACCTTCATCCAAGGAGAACATTGGGGCTCCTGGCTCCCAATTTTTATTATTCTAGATATAAGGTACTATGTTTTCCATTCTCCAAAGCTAGGAGTAAGAGTGGGTCACTGAGTGGATATTTTAGAGATCGATAAAATTTCCTTACAACCTTTCAGACACTGTTACCTGTGTATTCATCCATAAAGCAGTGCCTAACACATCAATGGTCACGTGAGTGGTCACGTGGGGTGAATGATAGCCAGAGAATCTGATAAGCTCAAAGCATTTGCATAGTGACTTTATTTATTATAAAAATGCTGATAATAATTCAAGTAGATAGGAAGGGGGAGCCTTGCATTATTTCTGCCTGCCTAACATGATCTTGGATGGGAAGTTGTTAAATTTTTTAAATGTGTTAACTGTTTGAAAGAGTGCCTATTTTTGATATGAGAAAAATGAAATCAAAATTGCCCAAGGCAATTTGGGGAGAGGAAGGAGTCCAGGGTTAGAATAAGAATAATGGTGTTATCTTAGAAACGAATCTGTCAAACCCAATTGAGGAAACAGAAGCAGTGTGTTTAAAACTCTATATTTTGTTGCTTTTTGCAAAGGAAAAAAATAAATGATTCTTGGGCTGGGGTTGTAGCTCAGTGGTAGAACACTTGCCTAGCATGCAAGAGGATCTGGGTTCCATCTCTACCAGTGAACATTTTTTTTTTTTATAAAAAAGAAAGCACCATTGTTTTTATTTTCATATTTGGACACAATTGGAGTATCAGCATAATACTATCTATAGACTTGCAAAAAGATCTTTTGTAAATTTATGTGGCTATTATCTGAATGGAAGATGGTGTCTTTCTACTACAGTAGTACTTTCTTGGTAGTTGAGATGTCTGGTCTCTGCCCTGTGTCTGTCCCCAGAGACTGACGAATGATCCACACCCACTTTCCCTGAAACTCTTGGCATAGTCAACTGGCTGATCTGGACCTCATGAGCCAAATATCCCTCCATGCTATAGAAGTGTACCATTCTAACTTTTCAAGTGTCAACATGATATCTTGAAGGGGGCTTCCACCAAACTGGACTTTACTGGGCTATTAATGGTTATGGTGGAATCAGCTATCTGGTCTATGCTGGGAGCCTCACTATCTTCAATTATAATCCTGTGGGAAGTACAGTTATGGTTGTCATTTTGATTCAGAGAGCAGACTGTAGGATCAGACTGCATGGGTTCGAGTACTAGCTCCTACACATTTGCGTTATACCACTTGGTGTGTGTCCTCTTTCCTTATCAGCAAAATATGTACCTATCTCATAGCGTTACTGTGAAGTCTACAGAAATTAATATGTGAAGAGCTTAGAGCAGTGCCAGGCACAGGGTAAGTGGTATTTAATATTAGTAATATGTTATTCTCATTATTTGTTATGTGGGAGATACAAGGCACTTCTTGGGTTACAAATGCCCAGGAGTGCACTCACAGGTATCTATATTTAAATTAATAATTGCTCTTTTATAATCCTAGCAGCTCAGTTTCCCCACAGTGCAGTTTCTCTTCTTTGTCCGCTGCTACTCCCTGCCATACTCAGCAACCTTATGGCCACTCCCTTTTTCCTCAAGTCTACTGTGTTCCTTTTACTTCAATCACTTTGATCACTTAATTCTGTTTTGGGCAATTTCTTCCTTACACTTACAAACTCCCTGAACTCTTCCTTTTTTCACTCTCTCTCTTTCTCTCTTCTAAGTTTTACTGGACTTTATTTCAGTTGCATAAGCCACATGAGAAGTGGGTGACAAAAGGTGGAACCAGGCTATTGACATGTTGCACCGAAATGAGGGCAGTCCAACAGGGAAAAGGGAGTGTCTAAGGCTAGACAGGTTCTTTCTGGTTTCTGAATTCTGTTTGTCATTTCAGATTTAGATTTGTTATTTTACTAACACTTATCTTCCACCTCACACGGCTTATGTGCTTGGCTTGAGCTTTTGAATGGATTATTATATAGCTCTTACAACAACTGCTTGAAGGCAAGTATTACTACCATCTTACAGATAAGAAAAGTTAAAAATGGAAAGGTAAATAATTTACCCAAGGCTATGCAACTAAAGAGTAGAGAGCCAGAACCGGAATTCATATGCTCTGACTCCAAGCTCCTTTCTCTTCCCACTATTCATAATCCCTTCCACATATAAATGTAGAACTAAAGTAAAAATGGACAAATTCCATCAATCTTTTGATCCTGAAACTGTCTAAAACTCTAATTCAGAATCTTATACTAATTTCTCCTTAGGTCTTCACCCTTCTGTAAATAAATTACTTTTTCTACAGTATTCCATTCATCCATCCATCCATTAGTCCATCCATGCAATCATCCCTCCATTCATTTATCTGTCCATCAAGTCACATATTCATCTGATTATGCATAAGTTCTGAAGAATCCCTGTCTTTAAGGAGCTCCTAGTATAGTGAAAGGACAGCACATAAAATAAATTTCACTGTGATGTGGTAAATGTTAATACACAGTGGTACTTACAAGATGTTATCAATGCTGGCATGGCATGGTGACTCACACCTGTAATCCTAGCCACTCAGGGGGTACAGGCTGAGAAGATTAACGTTCAGGGGCAGCCTGGGCAAAAAATCCATGAGATCCCCTAAATTCCATGAGATCCCAAAAATCCATGAGAGCCCATCTTGACCAATAAAAATTTGAGTGTGGTGGTACCTGCCTGTCATCTCAGCTAAGTGGGGGGATAGATAAGAGGGTCATGGTCCAGGCCAACCTGGGCAGAGATGTGAAACGATATCTGAAAAATATTCAAACTAAAAAGGGTCATGGCTCCAGTGGGAGTGTGTGGACTGGCCAAGCCCTGAGTTCAAACCTCAGTATCACCAAAAAAAAAAAAAAAAAAAAAAGGTGGGGAGGGAATGCCTAGCTTTTCCAAGAGTTTTTTTGTTTTGTTTTTTAAGATAATTGCTCATTATGTAGCCCAGGCCTGCCTCAAATTCTAGATCTGCCTCAGCCTCCTGAGTGCTGGGATTATAAGTATACTCCATAATGCCTGGCAGGAGGATTTAAAAACTGGGCTACTTGGAACTTAAGGAGGTCAACGAAGGAACAGCTTGAAGCTGTGTGCAGAATTTTTTCAGAAGGGGGGTTTGTGGCCAAGGGAGGAGAGGGGTGGGAGTTTGAGTGGGGTATCAAAGAGGAGTTTAAACTGTGTTGATGTTTGACTTGATCAAGAATTTGCCAGGAATGAGAAGGGGAAGAAGACATTCCAGGCAAAAGAAACCACAAGTGGAAAAGTACATGCAAATAATTTTCTTGGACCCCAGCCCAGGGTACCATTTGAGGGAGCAGGAAGAGACAAAGCACCTGGGGTAGGTGGTTGGGGTCCAGACCAATAAAGCAATGGTGCACAGGCCAAGAATGAATTCTCGAGGATATTAAAAATGCTCTCAAAAGCATGATTATGGTTCTCTGTACATTTTTTTTTCTCCAATGCCATTTGACAAAATGATAGAAATTCTTTCTGTCCTTTTCCAGAAGCTTGAAGCAAATTCTATTTTGGGATAAATTTGCATTCAGGAGTTGAGTTGGGAGTCTAACCTTGCTTCTGGAGGAGAACGTGTTCTGAATTCCAAACAATAGTTTGCAGAACTTTGGAAAAGCAATGAATTGGCATGGTGGCGTGTTCTGTTGGTGCCACAGTGGCATGTCACCAAATGCCTGGTGTTCACATATGGGGCTGTGAGCAAAAAAAGGAGCAAGAAAAGAGAATATGGTCCTCTAGGAAGACCTGATTATTTTGTTGGTGAGGAAGAGGTTTTTGAATGTTGAGATTTTACTTGAGATGACAATAGTTAAATTCATAATCCAGGTGTCATTGTGGAGTCCCTCCACAATGCCTTTATTTTCTTCCCAAACATCTGGGGTTGAGGAATTAATCAGGTAGATTAACTAGGTTAGTTAAATTAAGATAATCATCTCTCCAAAAGGAAACTGGTCTGCACTGGAAGCAGCTTGTTCACTGTTGCCTTAGATAGAACAGGAATGATGTCCCTGAGCGCGATAACTCCTCTTTCTGAGTTGATCAAGGCATCTTTTTGCATCCAGCACAAAACCCCAATGTGCTTCCTTCCTTTTCTAAAAGAAAGCCTGTCTTGCTGGGAGTAAGAGGACATAGTCCCATGACACAGTTTCCACTCAAATTTTGGCATCTGAAAAACCTTCGCTCTTTCAAGAGCAGTGGGCACCCTGTCAAGAGGGAGCAGCCTTTTGGCATTTGGACTGAAAGTGTTACCTGCCAACTGGACTGCCCTCAACCCGTTGTTTCTGAGACCGGGAAAGCACATGGAACAGAACAGGCTTTGTGCTGTCGGAACACTTTTGATGAGCACATCTGCACCAAATTGAAGGGAAAACTGGCCACTGTGTCTGTCCACCTTCTCCCATCCTGGCCTTCCTGGAAGTCCTAAACATTCTCACAGGGTAGGACTGTTGCCTCTCAAGACTTATGCTGAGGAATTTTCACTTTGTTCAAACCACAACCATGGCAGCATGCACTTTATACATCGTTTTTCTGAGTGGTATTCTGGTATTTTTCTCTCAATTACCCATCAGCCCCTGTTCTCTTCCTCCAGTCCCACCTTGCCAAGAACGAGAGACGAAATTCACTCAGGCAGAGACTGGCTAGTTCCGTGTGTCCAAACTGACATTTCTTCTAGGGTCTCCTTCCACCATTCTGTCTTCATTCAGCAAGTATTTACTGGGCACTGACTCTACCAGACCCTTTCCTCATCTCCTGAAACACTGGTGAGCAAAAAGAGTTCTGGAAGCTAACCCGAGAGGCCACGACTTACTAAAGCCCAGTCCAAAACAAGAGAAGGAACCAGGCCAGAGGGTGGGTCTCCACCTCCATGTAGCTGGCGGATGAGCTCAAAGATCCTTGTTTGTGACTTCATACTCTTTCCTTTGATCATCTTTCACGAGCAAATCTAATCTCCCTTTTAATTAAAAAGGCAAAGAACTTTACACTCTGTGAAGGGCTGTTTCCACAGAGAAGACGGAATCAAAGTTGTTCAGCAAACTGAGAATCGAACTCCTTCAGTAGAATATTAGATGCTAAACAGTTAATCTGGTGGTGGTGGTCCCCACAGGTCTGTGACATGAGGCACACAGTTACAGCCCTCATGTGGAAATCTTTTTACAGTTTTCATAGATAAGCAGAGGATGGAAAAAGCTCTGGTGTTTCACAATAAAAACTTTTCTTGGCTTACAAAACCTTTTTTTTAGAGTCTTGGAGGAAAAGAAATATCTACTTATCTATATATCTTATATAATAAATGATAAGGCACAAAAATGGTAAAACCTAGCAGTGGAATTCTGAAGCACAGACTGTTTACTTAGCCTCTTGGAATTTGCATCAGCTCCTTAGTAAGTACTGAAAACGCCCGTCAACCAGCAGTTTCCCATGAAAGCCCCTTCCTCAATATTCCTGGGTAAACGTCAACAGGACACCAAAAGAGTCTTAAAACTCAGAAAAGAACAATGTACGTACCCTGTAATCTTGCTCCTCCATGAAGGGTGCTGCTTGTGGTCCACTGGGCCATACATTCAAATGGTCCCCACTTCCTCTCTGACTCACAAATCCTCAGCACTGATGTAAGGCTCTGAATGAAATCTGTTTTCAATTCAGGGCAGATGTGGGACACTCATGTAGCCCTAGAGATTATCAACTTTAAAATAAATCGCCTTCAGGGTGATAAGTCCAGAGTCAGTAACGGCTTCCTGAGGCCTCACTGGGGTTCCTTCCAAATACCCAACATATAACACAATGTCACAACTGTGACACGAAGGCATGATTTACTCTTTAGGTTCTCAGACTATAAAATGAAGCTTACAAATACCCCCTCAGAAACCAGGCTTCTAAATATATCTCAGAATGTTTAAATAGACATTCAGATATTTTAGTAACATACATTGGGGATCAAAATGCACCCCTCTACTCCCCAACTCTATCTTTGCAGTGTGTTTGGCTCACTGAGTTTAGTTTTTCCACAAATTGAATTGTTCTGGTTCAGGGTTTTCTTGGCACAAGAAAAGGAAGGGGAGGACTATTCCAAGACTTGCACGGAGAAACATCCAGAAATTCATTTAACACGGTAAGTGTAATGTTCTAGAATTGGTGTTCACGTGGCATGAAGTGTCTACATCTTAGCACACCCTCTGTTCTAAGACTGCTCTGTAGGGCTGGCCCAGCTGACAGGTTTTAAATTCTAAAAAACCCTAGCTGGGGTTTAATGTAATTTAACCCAACTTAGTTACCTTGAAAAGAAAGAGGTTACAAAACTACTAATTTTGATGACATCTGAAGGAAAAATTTGAAAATTTAACAAAAAGTTCCTTTTAAATAAAAGTTTTCTATAGTCCTTTACAATATTCAAAGTTTAATGTGCATGGCATTGCTCACACAGAGATAAATTTAGGTGTAAGTCACATCAGTGAATAACCAGAAGAAGGTCACATTAAAGATGCTTGCTCAGAAAGTACAGTCCAGTGTCTAAAATCGGTACTGTGAGTAGCAGATGACAGAGCTATGTATAAAACATGAAGGCATCAAAGAACACAGGCTACTAGTTCTCCTACCTTCATGGGTCGGCTGAACTGCAATCAACCTTCCTACATGTCAGGAATGTGCTAAAATCAACAT
This sequence comes from Castor canadensis, assembly GCF_047511655.1. Taxonomy (NCBI): domain Eukaryota; kingdom Metazoa; phylum Chordata; class Mammalia; order Rodentia; family Castoridae; genus Castor; species Castor canadensis. Next base: position 17,400,805 of record NC_133386.1, read on the forward strand.
CTAGCAGCATTATAGAGGGTATCAAGAATTCTGGATGGGACAGAAAAGAACCTGTCCCCAGATCCCTCTTTAAAGGAGTGGCCCTGGACTAACCACCACCCTGGTCATAGTTTGCTTATTGGTAAAAAGGCTAAATTAAGTCAATGATTTCTAAAACCTAAGCCTCAAATATCAGTGATGACTTGTTAGCCAAGACTTGAGAACAGAGGGTAAGGGCTTTTTATTCTTTTTTTCTTTTCAAAAGTCATCACTTACTGCCACTAACTTGACAGCTCAGACAAAATTCTTCTCCTTCCTTGGAACACATATTTACAGTTAAGGCTGATAAAGCAAATTGTAGCTATAAAGTTGGATCTGAAAAGTACAAGACTACCACCTTATGCAAACTAGACGCCTACATTTTATTTGGGTTGGATTTTAGATAAACAATTACTAAAGGCCTAACTTCCAAATTTGGACCCTGCTTATGAGCATCATTAATATACTTACTAAGAAATTAGGATCAGTTTAATTAAAAAATTTGTTTTTGTATGAAAGTGATTGAAGACAGCCAGATATTGTCAGCGAGAGTGAGTAATTTTGATAGATGGAGGTAAGGGGAGGACCACCCTAGGTGGAGGACAGTGAAAGAGCCCTGGTGTATGAGTCAGGAGACCCAGGTCTAGTTCTAGGGATGCTACTCGCTGATCTATGTCTTTTCCTGTTCTCAGCTTCTCCTTCCTCATCTATACAAAGAACTTGCTTGTCTGTTCATCCTTCAACTTCCCCATGGGATGTAGCATTTGTTTTCAAATTTAGGTCTCAGGAGCACTGAAGCCAGACCAAAAAAATCAGTGTCTATGAGTATACAGTGTTTCTCAGGCTATAACTGTCAATTACCTCTGAGATGCTGTTTTTTTTTCAGGTTTTAAAAATTTTTTTGGTGGAACTGGGATTTGAACTCAAGTCTTTGCGATTGCAAAGCAGGTGCTTTATTGCTTGAGCCACACCTCCAGTCTATTTTGCTTTGGTTATTTTGGAGATGGCGGTCTCAAGAACTATCTGCCTGGTCTGGCTTCAAACTGCAACGCTTTCATTTTCAGCCTCCTAACTAGTTGGTATTACACGCGTGAGCCTCTGGCACCCAGCTGAGATGCTGTTTCCTTAGATAAGGGAAATACGCACTCGCCTGTAGGAGCTCAGATATTCTAGTACATTACTGCTATTAAGAACATCATCATTATTTTTTCCACAAATCTATTTTTTTTCAGCTATGATTTGATAATATATGATCATTCTTTAAAATACGGTTGTTCAGGGTCAAATTGTGCTCACCCATTCCCAGACTTGTATGTTCAAGTCCTAATCCCAATACCTCAAAATGTGATCTTCTTTGGAGATAGGATTTTACAGAGGCAATTAAACTAAAAGATAGCTAATAGGATGGGCCTTAATCCAATATAACTGAAGTCCTTATAAAAAGGGGAAATTTGGCCACAGAGACTTGTGTACAGAGAGAAAACCATGTGAACAGGAAGACAGCCATCTTTAAGGCAAGGAGAGAGGCATGGAACAGATCCTTAAATCATAGTTCTCAGAAGAACCAATCTCACCAACACCTTGAACTTGAACTTCCAGCCTCCAGAACTACAAAACCACACATTTCTCACTATGGCACTTTGTTGTGGGAGCTCTAGCTAATGAATACAACTGGCGTACTCTGAGTCGTGAGTTTGCATTACATCTTGCATCCTACTATGTGCCAGACACTCTAGATATACAAACCAAGGCACTCTGAAGCTGAAGAATGTGAGAGCTGGAAGAAGCAGGCACTGGGAATGGGCCCACAGTAGGCAATCGGCAGCCATTTTTAAAAGTTTTATATGCTTACAGTCCCTTACATGCATGTATGAAAATGTCACAACAAAACCTATTATTTTGTACAGTTAATATTACTAATAAAAAATTTCTGACATCTGTCTGTCCTCCAGGTCCCAAACATACAATGTATACTGAAATGACTGAACAAAGCACAACAAAATACAAAAACACTCCCATAAAAACCTAAAGAAACCAGGTGATGGGGAGGACACACACCTAGGAGCACTCACGATTCTGTTTTTGTTCAAGGTATGCATGAGAATCAGTGCTCAGCTCTGTTATCTACCAGCCCCTCGGTGGAACATGTGACTGCAGGCGTCTATCACACTCCCTCTCACTGAGTATAAGGACTTTCCTCCGTGTATAAACCAATGCAGCAAGAACGTGCTTCACAGCACGAAGAGGTAGGCTACATTGATTTTCTCTATTAAAGTAGTTTATCACAAATAAAAGGGCGACTGGGGATGTCGCTCAGCGGTAGTATGAGGCCCTGGGTCGGATCTCCAGTACTGCAAAATAAGCACAAAATAAAAATAAATGATAGCAGATGATTAGAGATGGGATGAGGAATGCACTTTAACACAGCACTTATCACACACAGCAAACTGCTACATTTTCCAATGATAAAATTCAGACTGAATCCAGCATCATGAATTCCAAATGCCTTATCTGGCAAAGTTTAGAAGGGAGTAACTTGTACAAAACCATCATGAAGGAAATACAAATATTCCAAACTTCCAGATTTATTAAAATCAAGCTCCATTATCTTTTTTCTTAAAAAGCTGAGAGGTAAACATAGTCTCTAAACACAGACAGTATTTATGACTCAAAGCTGAGATTGAGTAAGACAGGGCTCGAAGAGTGCCGAAGTAGAAAGGAGGAAAAACTTAAGGTTAACTCCATGGGCCAGTCAGGTGGATGTGGCCCCAGAGGAAATGGGATTCCACAAGACAATGTTTCAAAGGTCACTTTAGAATGTTCACAAATTCATAGATCAATGGTTCTGGCAGAGTTTGATGCCTTCAAAATGGCAAGGAGTAGAAATGCTGGCTGCTGCGCACAGAGTTGATCTGAGTCTCGCATCCTGGATCTGAACTTTTCCCTTCATATTTGCCTTTGTCCATGACTTAGGAGCCTCTATGTTATCTACATTAAACCTGATCTGCTTAATTTTCCCACAAGAGCCAAAAGTAATAGTGAAAGCTTTATAGAGCTGTGCCATATATCCCTTTCGGAGGGGAAAATAAAATTGTAGTTATTTCTGTCCCATCTGGAGGTCAGTTCCCACTGTGCACACCAGAAACTCAGTATCTTAGTTTATTTCACAATACTCAAATATTTCTTCCCAAATCAAAGAATTCTTTTAATGCATTTCTTGGCATTTCCAGTTGTTTGATTCAGAAAAAAAAAATCATAACATTGAAGATCTTTTTGGTTAAGCAAGAGTTCCTGACCTAGAAAGTGGCTGGTGATGGTTCTTGCCCAAAGAGATCTGCTAACAGTGAATTATTACTATTTTCATTATTATTACTTTGCTGGGACTGCAGTTTGAGCCCCAGTTGTATTGTTTACTGCTCACATAGCTGGTTAACATACATTGGTCTTCCGTTTGTGGGATTTCTAAGGTTTCTCATGGTTTTGAGATGATTCAAGTGTGAAGACTTTAAACAATATCTCTTCCAACTCATGAACTATGATCAACACATGGTTTCTCAGATTTGGCTGCTGATAAGAGCCAGCTAAGGGGCTTGTGGAACACACCAGCTCCCATGCCCTGGGAAGGCTGATTCAGTAGGCACTCTACCACTTGAGCCACACCCCAGCCCCCTTTTTTTGCTTTAATTATTTTCTGAATAAGATCTCACTTTTATGCTCAGGCCAGCCTGGACAGTGATCATTCTATCTGTGCTCTCACTTTCTCGTGTAGCTGGGATGACTAATAAAACAAACTGTGTTTTATTAGTTGAGATGGAGTCTTACTAACCTTTTTCTCCTCAGGCTGGATTTGAACCTTGATCCTCCTGATCTCTGTGTCAGGGTAGCTAGGATTACAGGTGTGAATCACCTTTCTCAGTGCTATATTTTTTTTATAGATAAGCAAAGCAAAGCTAAGAACAGTGAAGCAGCTTGATGTAGGACCCATTTAGGTCAGAATTCTGGAACTTGACTACTATTTTGTCTCTTTGCTCATCTATCTGCCTCTTACTAGCTCTTCAGCCTCCCAGTCTCCCTCTCAACAAACGTCCCTCCTGTGTGCCTAGAGCTTCTCTGACCTGGAATTGTTATTAATCACAAGAGCAGTAGGTAATGCTGGCCTTGTTTTGCTACTTGTGCCAAGTGCTCTGTGTGCATTTTCTTAACTATCTCAAGGACTCCACGAGGTAGGTCAGACCCCAGTTTTGTAGGTCAGGAAACAGACTTTTTATTTTTCTTCCATTCAACCAATTTTTAGCAAGTGACAGAGAGGAAAAAAATCTGATACTTAAGAGAAAGTTAATACAATTCAGCTTCCTTGAATTATATTACCTGTTCTAATATGGAATTTGATCTTTTAAGAAACTTCTAGAAACAGTCATTTAGACACATGAGAATTCAGCATTTTAGTTCCACTGGAGACAGGGTCTTACAATGTAGTTCAGACTGGCCTCCAACCTGTGATCCTCCTGCCCCAATTTCTGGAGTGCTGGGATTACAGGTATGAATTTGGGATGTTAATCCTTAATTAACTCCACCTTCCCAGTTCTAGTTCTGACACAAGAAGGCTTAGTCCTGGGTCCTCAATGCTTTTTATTAGGTGTGGGTTCTTGGGCTAGTCACATCCAGGACAAAGATCATGTTCTGAGTGAATCAGGCCAGGTTGGAATATTAATCAATATTCACCTATCTATTTTTTTAAGGTTTCCAAAATACTGAGCTTTTTGTTATTTCAGTATTCAGAGCTCAAAGTCAATCAAGTAAAAAAAAAATTGGGTTCTAGAAGTTCAAGAGGCATGAGGAGTATCTTGTGAATATAAAAGTCCTTTATAGAAATTTGGTACCATTTTACTATTCTATGAAGGTGGAGGAAGACGTAAGAACGGAACGTTTTTATCCCTCCAGTGTCTGTTATTTGGAGTGGAAGTTTTAGTTCTTTTCTGCAAAGTGGAGGATATATCAAGATTGAATAGGAAAGTTATACTTTTATGTGCCTTATAAGAAAATAATAGCTATTAAAGCTTAAGCTTACAACAAATCATCTTATATAGAAAGCTCATATACAAAGCTCAATTTATTCAACAAATTTTCATTGAGCACTTAGTATGAGCTAGACCCTGGAAATACAGCAATGACAAAGGTTCCTTCCTTCATGACGCACACCTTTTAGATGGACATACAGACAAGGGACAAGCACAAACACGGATCAGTAAAACAATAGCTGTTCTGAATCTAACAGAAGAAACCAGCAGGGGGTTGAAATGGAGACAGGTGGGAGAGGCACCCACTCAGACAGAATAGGCAGGTAGAGGTGACATTTGAGCTGGGGGAGTATGAAGGAGTTAGAGCTTCTGAATGTGGAAAGAAGAGCCTTGCAGGCAGAGATTTGTGAATATGAAGTCCCTGAGGCAAGGGAAAAAAGGTGGGTGCAGTGAGAAACTAGAAAAGTCAAGATTAATTGGAGCATATGGGAGAGAGGGCCTGGCATGAGGCCACAGGCTCTTGGGGGGTCAGCTCACTAGCCCTCATGGACAATGGTAAGGAGTGTGCATTCTGTTTCAAATGCAAGAAGAAGCCACTGAAGAATTTTATAGAGAAGTGGCATGCCCAGTTTGTGCTTTCGTGTACTCCCTGTGGTGTGTGGAGAAAGGACCAGAGGACGTGGATAATGAGCTTTCTCTCCCCAGACAATACTTGTTAGAAAAAGCTGAAGTAAGAAAAGCTGCTTTTAGTTTTAAAGCAATCTTTTATGGATCTACTCTTTTCTATTATTATTCTACACTAAAAGTTGAGACAGAATTATAGATACATAGACCATCAAGTATTAACCTGCTTAGCTGAGGTCAGGAATGAATTTCACAACACTTTGTGTGTCTGTATATGTGTAAAAATAAAAGAGAGCAGAGTCCATTCAAACAACTGTGTGTGAACAGCATGCCTTAGGTCTCCCTTTCATCAGAGAAAGGTGCTGCATTGAAAGTGAGCAAAATCCAGCCTTGGAAACTCATTAAGTTTGAGGTGGAGCTTTGGAATTCCTTTCTTCCTCATTTTGGACAGGTAACGGTAAGCAAAACACACCTAGGGATGTTACTTTCCAATATGATAGAACTTCTCAGCATCCCTTGTATACATAAAAGTCAAGATGTTCAAGTTTGCCCTGGGCCAGCTCAGAAATGAATCTTCCTTCTGTCCAGGTAGTCTGTTTCCACTGTCCAGACAGACAGGGGACAGGCTCCATATAACACAGAGTTGGACACATGCAGATGAAATGGATATCTGAAGTATTTTATAGTTCTGAGATTTAAACTCTCTTTACCCCATGATAGTTTCCTTATCAGGTTTCACTTCAATGCAAAGTTTATTTCTATGATTGAGTTATGAACTGTAAAAATAGGGGCTTGTCGTAGCAATGTGGGCAGACGCCTCACTGCTGCCACGCTACTGGGCACTGCTACAGTCATCAGTTTTAATGAGAGCTGTTAATGTCACCTCCATCAGGATGGTTGCCTTGGGCTGGCTTTCTGGGCCGTGCACAGGTGTTCTCAGCCAAAACTTTAATGTAGGTTATTATACTATCAATGAGGCACAGATGTGCTTTCTGTCTGAACTCAGGATGGTGTTCCTGCCAACTGCGTAAGTCTTTCTTCAGGCCCAGGTCTGCTGGTATCAAAATGCTGTTCTAGCTCAGTGAACCTGAGCACCGCCGTCTGCTTCCCCAGGACAGGAGTTTAGAAACTCAAGAATGCAAAGAGGTTGGGCTTCCCAAAGGCGGGCACCGGCTTCCTTGACAACACGAAAATGATCTTACCACTTACTTTGTCTGTGAAGTCACTCATATGCATTTGTTGACTCACCAGGTTTTCCTTGGGCACCCACCTGGCACCAGGTACTCTGGAGGAGCCAAGGTTGGTCCTGCCAAGGAGTCTGCCTGCAGGCACTTGCAATGGTTCCTGCCCTTCTCTTTGGCTTACTTCTGAATTGTCACTCAAAACTCTGTCTCCATTGTCTATTCCTAGGGATGGTCCTAACAGTATGGCATTTTTCTAGAGTTGGATGTTTCCTGGATTTACCGCTCTGACTTCTCCTTTTTCCTAAGCTTGAAACCTCCATTTCTTGAGCCTTTTGTATTCAACTTGGCCCTCAGTATCTACTTACCTTGAAGCCCAACATTCCTTTGAGCTGGCAGCTGCTGGTGCTGCATTTTGTCTCATGGCACAGCACTGCCACACCATCATGGTGGCCTGGGTGCTGAGAACTGGCTTGGAGCTGCACCCAGGGGGCCACTGCTCATTAGCTTGTTGCCTCAGTGCAGAGTCACAGACATGGAGAGAAAGATGGCTCAGGAGGAAAAGTGGGTTCTCTTCAGCATGAGGGAGCGATTTAGAATTGTTCTTGACTTTGAGAGTGACATTGCCTTCTGTCCAGGAAAATCTCTCTTACACAGGAGCTAAGTGGTGAGAAACGAGGTCAGATCACTGGCTACCTGGCCACGATACAGCCTGTCTGCTGTCATTCTAGTTTTAAGTACAGAGGTGAACAGAATGTGTGTATGATCAGAAAAGTGAGCAATGCTTTTCTGGTCTTCTGAGTGCATCAAACTTGGGGAAAACATATCGAAGACACAGTGAGGACACAGTGTTACTCATCTTTCCTTCCTATTGCTTGTTGTATACTCTTCTGCTACCAAAAGTGACAGAAAGATCCTGCAGAAAAATGGTTGCTCCATTTCCTTCTGTCTCCCCTCCCCCATGAAGTCTGATTTCAGTTTACCTCCCCTTTTCCCAAGTCCCCTTCCTTTTCTACCCTTCATTTGATTGATGATTTGTGCTGTCAGCATGAAGGGGTGGCTGGTGGCACAGACCCTGTTGTCCCTACCCTGCAGGGATATGGTTGCTGCTGGGAGCACAGGACTGTCATTCCTACAGCCTGCCTGAAAGCCCTGAAGATCTGGGCCAGCAGCGACCAGCCCTGTGGCCCTGTGGCTGTTCTACATGGCTGATTTGTTATGACAGGCAGTTCTCTTCCACCACCTGTATGTAGAGATCCTTTGCTAAGGCTGTGAAACACATCAGTGCTCTCTCCTCCTAGCTTTACCTCTCACGACATGTGTTGCTTCCACTTGTCATACATGGCCTGGTTTGCATTTCCATTTGGTGCTTGAAATAGTCTACTTCTCCTTTCTCCTAGACTGATAGGCATTGTTTTGTAAGTGGGAGAAAGCAAGCCCATCAAAGACCCAGCAAGTGATGGTAGAAAGTCAACGTCAAACTGATGTGCTTCTGACTCAGGAAGACCTGTGTGTGTATGTCAGCAGGTGTGTGTGTGGGGAGGGGAGGTTGCAGAAGTCCCTCCAATAAGAATCTGCAATAGGATGAGACAGAGGTGTGTGTGTATCTGTGTGTGTGGGTGATTTTTTATCTAGGGACTTAGTGTGGACATTTCTTTTGTCAGATACCAAAACAATTATTTTATAATAGGACAATTAAGCTCCTTCAAATTTAATAGAAGTTGAAAGGAACATTACAAAATTGGCATCTTGTGATCTGTTTTTTAAGTACTGAAAAGTATTCTATGGTTCATGTGTATTATACTTAAAGTTGGAATAGAGAGGGTTTTTTTTTTTTTGGCAGTTTTTTTGGGGGGTTTGAACTTAGTGTCTCATGCTTGCTAGTCAGGCAGTCTATCACTTGAACCACTCCACCAGCCCTTTTTTTTTGTGTGTATGTGTATTGTGTATTTTCAAGATAGGGGCTCATGAACTACTTGTCTAGGCTGCCTTTGAACCGTGATCCTCCTGATCTCTGCCTTTCAAGTAGCCAGGTTACAAGCATGAGCCACTGGCACCCAACCAAAATTTCAGTTTTTAAATATGTCATTTTATCCAAAAATAAAAAATAGGGAAAAGTAAGTCAAAAAGTCAAGCTCAAGGTGCTTTGCAAAGGTGTTATAATGATGACAAGTGCCTTAGTCTTTAAAAGATCTCAAAGCAAAGACAGTCTCTCTTTGCAGAAAAGGCTTGCCTCATTCTTAGTGGCACCCTCTCTGAGATACAAGGTCTTCTCCATGACAGGGAGTCAGTTCTGAGGCATATTTTCCAGGCATTTCTTCTTCCCCATTGACCTTGTAATCGTGTTAAGTTGGGTGTGTCCTGGGCTCTGACATACAATAATGAGCAAACTGGGCTTTCACGGAGCACACAGCACAGACAGCAAAACAAATCACAGCCATGGAACCAGGACCAGGATGGGCCAAGGACTAAGCATTATTTATGGGGTCTTCAAAGGGCCAGCTCTCCTACCCTTGTTTATTGGTGAGGATGGCATGGGATGGTAGGAGGCATTTTGCTCTTGTTTTGAAAGACTTCAAGAGAATGTCTGGATTTCTTTGTTCTCTGCCCATTGGAAATTCATTGGAATTTCGTTTGAAATTTGGGAACAGTTTACACCAGTGGCATTGACAACTCTAACCCTTCATAGAATTTTGGCTTAGTACTAGATACATGGAATGGCCTGAGTGTGAATAACTTTGGTTCTACTTGTAATGGCAGCACTGGTTTTGCATGATTCCAAGCTCTCCTGAAACAGTTGTCGCTCCCACTTTGGGAATGAACAGCTCACCCCTTCACCTCTTTACCCCACCCCTTCTAGGCTTAGATGTTTTGAGTGCTGTCCAGTCATAACATATATACAGCCAAGGTAATGGAGGTGAATAGAAAGTAGGAAAAATACCAGGCTGTTTGCTCTGGAACGTGACAACTGTGAAATGAGCAAACATTTAATTTTATTTATTGAGGTTAAATGCAAGCTGCTGAATCTGTTATAACAACTTTCATGACATGTGATATATGCCTTTTTGAAATACCTTGAGCCAAGCCTGTTGTTCTGAAATGTCAAAATGTTCCATTATAGCAAACATTCAAGTCATATTAAGTTCTCCCTTTGTGTGGAACAGCTACACACAAAGGTTCTGTGAGGTGCAGCTAAAATGTATGAGGGGATGAGAAGACAACATGAAAACTGTGGAAGCTGTGAGATACCAGACAGAAAAATAAAACCCTACAAAGCCTTTCTGAGTTTGGTTGATTGCAGAGTAAGTTTATGGCGAGCAGAAGTAGCCCACCCATTCTTTCTGTGTGCCTATTTTTATGGTGCCCTCCTCAATGCTTGGGCAGTAGGTTTGGCTTATGGAGTAAAGTGAGCTTGTCACTGAGAGACTATTCAGAAAAGAGATTTCCCCAAAAGAAGAGGGGTACATGCTACTTAATTTTCCAATCATCCACTGAAACCCCAGGAATGTGAACTAACAGGGAAAGGAATTTTGAAGCAATCCAAGATGGAGGCACCCGTGGTAACAGGACATCAGAGATTTATTTAGTGTAGGAAGACAAGGCAGGGAGAAAGGCAAAAGGGAGAATAGGCTAGCACCTCTAACAAGCAGTCAGAAGGCAGGAAGCTAAGGCTAAATGGGCGATCTTCGACCTAGTGGTATTTATGTCTCTTAACTGGGGTTGTGGTTCTCAGTTCAAAATCAGTCACCTGGATGTAATGGTTACCTAGCAACTTGCCTGATTTGATACCATCACCCAAGCATAGAGGCAACGGGGCTGAGTTAGCCTTATAATCAAAGGGTCTTATGACAGAGATGTCTGTTGTTTTGTCCCTTATGGTCTTTCTAGGTATTCTTTCTGGTCACAAATTTACAAAACCAAGGCACATTCAATGCTGGACTCAATTACTCATCTAGGTTTTTTTTTTTTTTTTTTAAATCTCATTTAACATTTAAGAGAGAAGGGAGGGTGATGGAAGGAATGAAGGTCTATACATCCTTGAACAGTTGGTTCAGTTCCTTGCCATTCTGGTGACTTTTCAGCCTTGTTTGCTGATTCTGTTTTAGCAACTAGAATTAACTTATCATCATTATTATTGATATTTTTAAATTTCCCTGCAATCCTACCCTATCTATCCTGCCTCAATCTCAGAGCATTGCAGCCTGAATTTGAAGAATCTGTATGTGGTTCTGACCCAGGGAGGGCTTTGCTAATCTTTGACCCCAAGAAACCTTCAGATACATGAACAATCTCAAGCCACAACTCTTGCTTCTTTTCCCATTTCCCTCTGACCAGGTGACCCTTACTGCTACTTCTCTATTGCTATTTCCTCTGTGACTTTGGGCAAGTCACATAACTACTCTGAGCCTCAATTTCTACAGCTATAAAATGGGGATCATAAAAATACATACTCAGGGGTTTTTGAGAGGGTGAAATGAGATAATCAATATAAATTACTCAGTGCGGAATTTAGTCCAGAATTGTTCCACAAATGTTAAGCTATTATTATTGATACCATATCAACTCTGGAAGAATCAATGCTTTAATTAGGATTCTTTAGTTTGCTAGTTCTGAAAGTGGTTTGATGAAGCATAAGCAAGAAGGCTTGTACATTCTAGTAAGTCAAAAATGAGAAACCAAGTATCCATTTTTCTGTTTATTTAACAAGCATCTGGGCATTTTTTGTGTGTTTGGCAGTGGATAAAGACTGGGGATTCAGGTAAAAAGTAAAAGTTCCTGTCTTTTAGGATCTTGACGTCCTGTGGAATACATCACTGTAAACTGACAGTGATAGTGTAGCTAATGGGATTTATAAATGCAGTATGGCAGAACTATGCCTTGAAAACCCAGGGGTCGTGAAAGAATCTGAGATTATAGGCTCACGAAAGTCTGACATTCTAACTCTAAGGAATGGAAGAGGAAGCCAATAACATGTGAAAGATTAGTTCAGACCCTGCTGACTTCCGGCCTCAGGAACTCTCTTGTCCCTAGACCAGGATGTCATTCTTTGGTCTCTAAGATGAATGCTGTGACTCAAATTTAAACCAAGACTGTATCCATGGAAGTCAAAACCTTGTGCTCCAGATCTGATACCTGCCCTTCTGCCCAGAAGTCACCAGTGTATGAGGAGGGACAGAACAGTGTTCTTCCTTCCTTGCAGGCATTTAAAGAATTCTGGTTGTGGCTCGGAAGCCCACGCTTGTGGGTAGAATCCTGCTGCTTCTTAAAGACATCCCCTGTGATGTCTCTGACCTCTCTGGCTTTATGCATACACCATTCATATAGCACACAATTCACATATTTAAAATGTGGCTTTTCGCATATTCACAGAGATATGCAACCATTATTAAAATTAGCCCCAAAACATTTTCATCACATAAAAAGAAACACCCAATACCTTAGCCATCACCCCAAATCTTCCATCCCTCCAAACCTGGCAAGCACCAACCTACTTTTCATCTCATGGATTTGGCTGCTTTGACCATTTCATATAAGTGAATGTTACAGACTGAATTGTATTCCCTTCGAAATTCATTTTTTATTTATTTTGGTAGTACATGGGGTTTGAACTCAGGGCTTCACACTTGCTAGGCAGGCGCCCTATCGCATGGGCTGCTCTGCCAACCCTCAAAATTAGTATTTTAAAACCCTAAACTCCATTGTGACTGAACTTGGAAGTAGGACTTTTAAGAAGGTTAATTAAGGTTAAGCGACATCCTAATACAATATAAGAAAAAAGAAGAGCTACCAGGAGTGCATGCATACAGAAAAAAAGGCCATGTGAGGACATAGGGAAAAACAGCCATGTGCAAGCCAAGAAGAGAAGCATCAAGAGAAACCAAACCTGCCAACACTTTGATCTTGGACTTCCAGCCTCCAGAAATGTAAGAAAAATAAATTTCGGTTGCTTAATCCACCCATCTGTTGTATGTTGTGACAGTCTGTTATGGAACAAATGTTTGTGTCCCTTCCCAAACTCATATGTTGAAGTCCTAACCACCATGGTGGCAGTATTTGGAGCTGGGTCTTTAAAGAAAATAATGAAGGTTAATGAGGTCATAAGGGTGGGTGCCTGGTCTGATAGTATTATCGTCCTTATAAGAAGAGAAACTAGAGGATTCTGCAAGAAGGTGGTTATCTACAAGTCAGGAGGGACCTTGCACCAGGAACAGAGTTTTCTAGCACCTTGATCATGGACTTCTAACCTTCACAATTATAAGAAGATAAGTGTCTGTTGTTTTAAATCACCCAGACTGTGGCGTTTTGTTATGGCAGCTCTAATGCAGTGGACTCATACAAAATGTGGCATTTTGCTTCTGGCTTCTTTCACTTAGCATATTGTTTTCAAGGTTTGATTGTGTGGTAGCACCTATCAGTACTTTATTCTCTTTTTAACCAGCAAACAATATTCTATTATATGAATATACCTTATTTTGTTTATTCATTCATCATTAGGTAGATATTTTGGTTATCTCTACCTTTTGGTTATTGTGAATAATGGTCCCATGATTATTCAGCTACAAGCTTTTGTGTGGACACAGCTTTCATTTGTCTTGAGTATATATTTAGGAATGGAATGTCATTCCAAGTGATGTTGCTATGCACTCCTTTCAATGCATGGGAACGTGACAGAGAACCCATGGGGACATCAAGGAACTGCCAAACCCTTTTCTGAGGTGATGGTACCATTTTACATTGTCACTAGCAATGAATAGGGTTATAATTTCTTCACTGTCAACACTTGTGAGTGTTATTATAGCCATTCTAGTGCGTGTGAAGTGGCATCTTTTTGTGGTTTTGATTTGGACTTCTCTAAAAACTAGTGTCATATTGTATGCTTATTTAAAAAAATTTTTAGCAGTTAATTAAAAATTTTTAATATTGAATTATCATTTCTTTTATTATCCATGTGCTAGCAGTGTTGTATACTTATTTATGAGTTATCATTCTTTGTTTTTTGTGATATTACGGTTTGCACTCATGGTCTCAGGCTGTCTAGGCAAGTGCTTTACCACTTGAGCCATGTGCCCAGGCTGTTTTTGCTTTTAGTTCTTTTTCACATAACTTCTGATGGTTTTGCCCAGGCCTAGCTCAGCCTGCAGTCCTCCAACCCATGTCCTTTGTATAACTGGGATTACAGGCATGAATCATTATGCTTGGCTTGTTTGTGGAGATTGGTCTTGCTAACATTTTGCCCAGGCTGGCCTCCAACTGTGACCCATCCAATCTCCACCTGCTGAGTAGGAGATTGGGATTACAGGTGTATGCCTGGCCTGAGGTATCACTCTTTATATATTCTACAAGCAGTTTCCTTATCAGACATGTGATTTTTAAATTGTCTTACAATATGTGTTATATCTTCACTCTCATTGAAGCACGAAAATTTTATTTATCACAGAGTCCACTTAATGCATTAAAATTATTTGCTTAATTTTTGGTGTTATTTCTACAAAATCATGACAAATTTGAGGTAACAACAATTTGCTCATTTTTTTCTAACAGTTTTCTTAGGTTTAGACCTTTGATCACTTTTGACCTAACTTTGTGTGTTGTGTAAGGTACATGTGTAACTTCATTCTTCTGCACAGTTATCCTCCCATTATTTGTTGAAAAAAACTGTTCATTTTCCAATTGACGTTTTTGGCAGACTTGCTGAAAATCAATTGACCATAAGTGTATGGATTTATTTTTGGACTTGTAATTTTATTTCATTGATCTATATATTTGCTTTTATGCCAGTTCCACACTGTCTTGATAATTGTATCTGTGTAATTAGTTTTGAAATAGGGAAGTGTGAGTTCTCTGGCTTTGTTCTTTTTCAGGATTATTTTGTCCCTTTGGGTCCCTTGAAGCCCCTGGGTTTTTGAATTTCTAGATTTCCAATAGATGGCCATTGCAGGGTCTATTTGTAGGCTGGGACATTGAGGCTGGCCTGCACATGTGCCAGGACTGCCACATGGGCTGGTCCCCAGCCACCTCAGTATTAGTCAGTGTGCCTGACTAGATACTGCCTGATCCCTACAGCTGGATCATATGAACTCAAATTCCTGATGGCTACCTTGTTGGGGAGGAGATGGAATTCTGAGCCCAGCTGTCCTGAGTCTCAAATAGGATTGATATGGTAGGACTGATGGTTCCCTTTGAGTCTTTAGAATTCACTAGCTTTGACTGATAGTCTGTCAGTGTAGCCCTGTTGTAGCTATTATTTTAAATTGGTCACAACCTAAAAGAAAATACAGAGAAAAAAATTCACCATAATCAGAATTTACTTGTTATAGGTTATTACATAATTATCAGTATAATAAATTATAAGATATACTTGTCAATTGCATCATTAGAGATACAATTTTTCCTCTATGAAGAAGTTTTTGCATTATTTTTGGACTTTGAGAATTCCACAAGGGATTTTAGGGTCTGTTTTGGTTCCCTTTTGGTTGGAGAGGCCAGACACATTTTTAGAGGCATAATCAAGCAAAATTCTCCTTTGGGCATAGAAAGAGTTTGTTACTTCACAAAGATGCATTCACAAGGATGCATTTACCTGGACTTATTTTGAAGTTAGGCTTGGACTTAACATGTGTTTTTTCTTTATATTACACTTTTACCTCTCTAACATTTCTGAATGTATCATCTCAACCTTATGACAAACCTTAAACTCGATACTGATATGTAGGTTAAATTAGCCTGGCTTCCTTCCTGCGGGAGTGGAGCGTGCCACTCCTTTTATTGAAACCTGGGCTCTGTGATCATCGACTCAGACTTTCTTCAGGTTGTCCAGCAAGGGGCACTAAAGCATAGCGTCTCTTCCCTTGTGCCTCCGGCAGCAGACTTACATTTAGTCTGTGAGTAATTGGGCCAGAGTCTGGAAGCTGTGCACTCACAGTCAGATCAAGAAACTGGCAGGAGTCTCTTTGATATTTTTCAAGGGTATTGATATTTTTAAGAAGAGAAAAATTCTGATTGGGCAAAAAAGGTAGCAAAACAATTCCAAATACAGAATCACTCTTTGCGTGCAAGCCATAATTCTCCTGTCGAGTCAATACTATTTGGTAAACCGGCAGGATCCTGTCATTACTTTTCTGTGAATTACTGCATTTTCTTTCCAGCCGTAGAGCATAATAGGCAAGCCACATAACGAGTCCTTAAAAGGATGAACTACTTGATGGTGCGCTGACAAGCAGTTATTATAGAGAACTACTGCTTGGTCTTTTTTTTTTTTTCCCTTTAAATTTTGCCTGCCTATTTATTTCTATCAGCTACTAAGGATGACTCTTTTATTGTTTCAAATGAAGGATGCAATCTATATGCTAGGCACATATTATGAATAATTCCTGGTCATAACAAGGTGCAAATGTCCTTCAGAGACAGGCATGAAGTTACCGAACCTGTTTAGTATTTGGTAATGGGTTTTTCTTTTGTCCTTTCTCTCTCTTTAAAATTTTGGCTTTTATCTATGTTTAATCACATCAAGGTACTGAAACATTGAAAATGATAGAATTGAATAATTATTTCACCAAGCAAACGCCCAGTATGCTTTTTAATTCTAAATCAAAGAAAGGATTTTTGGAAGCTTTATCTACTTACAATACTATGAAAGTATTGCATATGAAGGTAATTAATTCAAGATTCATGTTCAATTACAGGTCAATGTATGATATTCTGAGAAACATTTCATCTTGTTTAAAGTCAGTTTTCTGGCTTTCTTAGGGTTTTGGGCTGTGTTATTTGCAGCCTATGAGAATTCTATATTAATGTGGACAGCATTCTTCATTTGTCTCATTACAACCCTCTTCCCTCAAATACAGTCCTAAGCCTGAAATGGCTGATTACTTAGGAACCCTTAAGAAGTCTTAGCTAAATGGTGGATAGCTCAAAGCACAAGTTCTAATATTTTTCTCTCTGCTAGCCAAAATTAGCAATTGGAGGTACTAGAGAAAAGATTTTGGAGGGTTGAGGACGATAGGAAGAGTGAGATGCAAAAGACATAATAGGAGGAGGGAAAGGTGGCAGACACAACAGTTTCTGAACAACCTGCAGAGTGCTCTGTCTTAGCTATTTGAGGTGATTCTTATATGCCCAGGTGTTGTGTTATCTCCCCTCCTCCCAGATCTGTCTTCTCTATGATGGCAGGAGATGGATGCAGAGATCATGAATGCCTGGCATGGTTAAGAGCACAGGCCTTGGAGTGTGTGGGACTGAGCCAGTTACTTCTCTAGGTCTCTCTCTGAACAGTGAAGATACATTCAGTTATTTAACAAATTCATAAAATGCCTGCCATATACCAGGCACTATTTTCTTCTGAAAATCAGATGAGAGAATGAATGTATAATGCTTAGGACTGTGACATTCAACAGTGGTTCTTATCATTTTTAAGAATCTACTGTGCACAGACACATTGCTGCAAACTTTGGGCAGTTTCATAATTACCTCTGCCTGCCTCAGTTTTCCTCATTCGCAAAGAGAGATTCTTGTCTTGTATGACTCCTGTGAGTTTTACATGAGGTGATATATATGAAGTGCACAGAACAGAGCCTGGTGCATGACTCTCTGGACCCAAAGCCTAAGCTTTTCCCATGGTACCTTGGTGCTCCCTAGAACCACTCAGTGCTCAGCTTGAGAGCACACAGAAAGTCTACACGCCAGCATCTCTGTAGCTTGGGAATGCCACTCTCCAGCTCTTCCAAGTCTCCCCACATGCACACACATGAGCACTCATACACGTTTATGCCTTTGCATTCTGATACGCTGCCTCTTGATGTATAGAAACTATGCTGCCAGTCGTATATTTAGCAGCGTTACCCTCCATTGCCGTAGGACGTGTGTACTTACTGCTGGATAAGTGGTAAAAATGTAAATTAATATATTCCATCTGTGAGCCTTCCCAAGGAGAAAGTAATTTTGGTGTCCTGCTTATTTAATCATCCATCCATCCATTCATTCAATCATTCATTCTGTCACCAGTCATTTATCAAACCTTTACTGTGAGGCAGGCCCTGTACTAGGTAAATTGCTAAACATTTGTGAGCCACGCCCTGTTTTCTCAGTATGTAAAATATTGACTCCTAATTGTAGATCTTAAACAAATTAGCTGAAAGGGACAGAATGCTGCAGAAGACAATGTTGGCTTGTTTGCTTTTAACATCTCCAGTGGTTGTCACTGTCTGTCAGAAGAAAATAGTTTTATCAATACTTCACAGCTTCAACAAAAAGCAGATTTCTCCCAGTGTCCTTTGTGCATGTCTTCCCCTTTGGGATCACAAAGCTACAGATTGTGGAGATGCTACAGTGCCAAATGAATCTCCTCTGAGACTCGTGGGGAAAGTGACTGCTTTTCTGAACTATTCTTTTTTGACTTGAAAGTGAAAATGTCGCAAATAGGCCAACGAGCAGTGTTTTACTAAGTTGATGATTAATTTTTTGGAAAACAATATTCCATAGTCAATTATAGTAATTGCTTCTTGAAAAAAAAACAAAAAATCCACCGGAAAACCAAGAATAGTTTCCTGCACTAAATGTGGAGGGAGATGTTGAGGACTTGTACCCGTATGGTATAAGTTCTAACTTCTATGCCCCAAAGGGCTGTAATTTTTGAGAATATGTTTGTTGATGGTTGTTCAAGTTTTCTTCTTATAATAATATGTCAACTTTCCCTTGGGGAAAGCTTTGTTCTGGCTTTTGGGTTAAAACAAATGAACAAACAAACAAACAAACTTCTTCCTAGTCTCTTGGGAACATGTGCTGTGACTGTTTCTGATTGCTGGCCTCTGGCTTCTTCCTTAGTGGTTCTTGTTCGAACTGCCCTAGAAGGAAGTATTGCTTAAGAGATAAAGGCTTCCCTCAGCTCCATTACTTGACCGATTATTTGGCAATTCAGAGAATTCTAAAGAGAATTTTATGTATTTTCTGACTTGTATTAGTTTTCAGCATTTAGGGGTTACCAAGAATTTTCTGTCCACAACTTGCAGTAAAGAATTGACATTAAGCATTAAGTAGCAAAGTTGATACATAACCTATCACGATAGATTGCCTTGAAAAGAGAGACGTGTTAGAGGTGTTTGCCAGAGCAGAACAGATGCCATAATCACAGGCTGATTCTTCAGTTGCTGGAAGTGGGGAGGATTAGGGTTCCCCAGGAAGGGGGCAGGATAGCCAGGGCGCCAGTGCTTTACCAACTAGCATGAAAGCATTCCCAAGTTTAACAGAAAGGTGGATTTTCTATGAAATGAACAGGCCCCTGCTTCCATGAGTAGTTTTTACTCATGAAGGTTTGTTGTTCATTTTAGAGGTTCCACAAATATATAAACTTTAGGCTCCCACAAACTCAGATTTTTGACCCCTGGGAAAATTCCCATGCATGCCAGCTGGTAACAGCCCAGCCAACATGGCTGGATGGTAACTGTGAAAGGTATCCACATAAGGGGTGTGGGTGGTCAACCTTGGCTGTGCCCAGAGAGGTACTCACCATCCTTTGGAGAAAGTGTTCTCACCAAAGCTTTGGTTTGTTTCACCATATGTCAGGTCTGCCCACTACAGGAGAGGGATAGGCTATCTTGGCCTGGAATCTTTCACTGACATCAATATCTTCTATTTAATGCTTACCAAGAAGCCTCAGGATTACAACTTAGTTTTTGCTATGGCTGCCTCTGGGATACTGGCCATTGGGCTTAAGAGTCAGAACCCTTGGAAGTTCTGCTTCTCAGGACAAATGAACCAATTGGTCTTTTAATCTATTATTAATTAGTGTAATTGCTGGGTCAATGTGAGTCCACTTCTGAGAGAAAATCTGCAAAGGTTTCTGAGTCTGTGAAACTATATCGAGGACCATAGCAAATTGACAAAAGCAAACACTGTGTCTCTGGGGACACATGGTCCTTGACTTTTTTCCTATTCTCATCAGTAGTTGTTGGAACTATTAATTTTTTTATTATTTATTTAGAGTTTTTGAAACAGGGTCTTGCTCTATAGCCCAGGCTGGCCTGGAACCTGCTATATAGCTGAGGCTAGCCTGGAACTTATGATCCTCCTGCCTCAGTTTCCCAAGTGCTGGGGTTACAGGCACATGCCATCATGCCTGGCTGACTGGAACTATTTATTTGTCTCCCTGGTAGACTGTAAACTCCTTGAGAACAGGGGCCATTGGCATTCCAGACCCTTAGTCCACACACAGAGCACAGAGGAAGAACTCACAAGGAAATTCAGTGAACTAGTAAATGTAATAATAAAACATGTGGGGTATTCTTTGGAGAGTCATAAACTTGCAGTGATGCTAACTTTTACTTAAATTCAGAAATCATTTTGGTTTTGGACAAATTTGTTTTTTCATTATAAAAGTGTTCATAATACTTAGGAGGCTGAAGATCTTCCATCTGTGTTAATAAGCGTCAAATATACTACAAACCCAATCAGGGTTAATATAACGTAATACTTTCCTTATCATATTTGCTGGCTCACTGTAGAATTTTATGGTTTTTTGTCTATCAGATGTACATATACCTAGGGGGATTGGAAATCTTTTTGTACTTGGTGCTCAAAGTTAGTGAGGCGAAACTAGTTGGATCAAGAATAAAACAGTCCTAGATGAACACTTTTATTGAAAAATGTGAGCAATTACAAATGAGTGGCACTGATGGTATCACTGGAAACGCCTAGAAAAGTCTAGTATTTGTTTTAAAGGTGTATATGCAAGGAACATGCATGAGTTGAGTGATGATAAGGGACAGAAGAATGAAAAGACTTCTACTTACCTATAGTTATGTATCCTGTTAGTGCCTCTCTTGTTTCTGATTCCACTGTCCTGACAGCTCTCAAGGATATGGTTATCTATAGGGGTGGTGGTGGGGATATAAAACACAAGCCACCCCCCCATCTATGTTGGGGACAAGAAGATGCCTCACAGATTAATTCCTGTTTTTGAAAACAAAATCAAAACAACACACTCTATCCTTCTTTCATTAATGTGTCCTCTGCAAGAAAAAATAAATCCTTTCAGTTCTGAACTGTGCTGCCAGTTCTGACATACTGAAGAATCACAGCAGAGAAAGCTGCAATGTCTTTACTATGGGATAATTAATTGCTCTAAATTAACACTTACCACATCTAAAGCATTATAGGCTTTTCTATTAGATTGACACTTTGACCTCAAAGGTGAGACCAGAAACTTCCTAGCCTCAGGCAAAAATGATCTGCCATCTTTGTATCATTTGCCAATTTTTAGTCTTAGCATGATGGTAAGCAGTATGCATGCCATAATATCAAGACCTGATTTTATTAGCAGCTTCTGTAACTTAATTATAAGCTACTCATTATCATCTTCACCTCTGTGACAGAACTGAGTACTGGAGAGAAGCAATCACTCGAAAACTATGTTTTGAGAAAGAGCAGTTTGTTTGTTTTCATAAGCAGAGAGGAAGTTATCAACCCTGCAGATTCTACAATCCTAACCCTCACGAGTTTTTAATATTTCCTCTTTAAGGCTCTGAGCAGCTGTTTCTCTTGGGAGGGTTCCTGGCAACTAGCTGAGTTGAACATAGGGTACTGGAATGTGGGCTTGCAAAAGAAATGCTGAGAGACAGCATGTAATCACACACACACACTCACACTCACACACACATACTCACACTCACACACACACACTCACACTCACACACACTCACACACTCACACACACACACACACACACACACACACACACACACACTCACTCACACACACACACTCACACACCCCCTCCAGAACCTTTGAACAGCTCAACTGAAGTTCTTTTTCCTTCCAGACAGACAAAGCAAGAATCCACTCTGTCAAGTGGAGTGACCTTTCTCATGTTGCCCCTCCCGGGGCCCTAGGACTAGGAGAGCAGCTATAATCCAGCTGTTTTGGGACAGCAGCCACCAGACATAGAACCCCAGGAGAAACACTAGCACTAGGGCAGCAGCCTCTCCTGCAGACTATCACGTGACTGTATTAAAGACATTGTCAGCATATGGTGTATACCTGGAATGTCATGCTACTTATTCCAGACCATGGTCCTTTTCCTTCTATTAGAGCTGAAAATTGTCTCTCACACCCAGCAACACTGACCCACTCTAAATATATCTGTGACACTTGGATTATTGTAATAACCATGTATAATAAAACGACTTCCTGCCACGAGATGTGTTCATCCATCACGATGTGGATGTATATTCTGATATGGTTATCATGTAAGGCAATGGGAATGGCCAGGTTATCTACCTGCAGTGTAGGGAGACATTTTTCCAGTGTCAAACCTTCAGGGAGAATGTATTTGAGGACAGGAACCATAACTAAGTGGTGGTTAGGTCAAGGCTTGCAGGAATGTAATCAAGCTCCTGACCCCACCGGGGAAGAGAGAAAGATGGCCTTGCCTAGACATGGGTGCAGGCCCAGACATGGATACAGGAGCTGGGAAGGGAAGAATAAGACCAGTTCCAGGTGGAGGGCAGGGTGGACAGTTGCATGCATTCTATTCTTTTTGTTATCCCCAGTTCCTCATTAAATGTAATGGCCTAGAGTAAGAGGAAAGTGGGGTACCCTGAGTCAGTGTGGTGATTATAGGAAAGACTACAAATCTTAGCTACATTAGCCCATAGGCCTCCTATGTGGCAAGTCTCCCTGCATTGCCTAATTTGGAAGATCAAGTCTGATTTGATATAAAGAGTGGGATTCCTTCTTCCATTCCACCAGAACATAAGATTGTTCACTCATTTCCACAGTCTTCCCTCAACTAGATGTTGATAAAACTCAACAATGACTGTCACGATTGTTTAGAGAGCTGAAAGCTAAAATGTGGCTTTAAAGCATGATTCCAACTTCCTTCATCACATCCAACTCTAATTCTCCCATATGATCTGCCAACTGAAACATCCTGTTTTTATGGGGTGGCCAACATATGGGATTTATACCATGAGTAAGGATAAAAATAACACATATCGAAGGCTAACAAAAGAGAACTTAAATTTATACAGTATATAGCCCTGGCCCATAGTTCTTAAGGAAGAAACTAATTTTCCTTTTTTGGTTTGGGTTGGTCCATGGGAGAAAAACATCGTTAGAAAAACTCTGCCTAGCTGTCTATGAAGCAATGGTGTATGGGGCCTGGAGGCAGCTATATCATGCTCTATCAAAGAAAGCTCAGAATAAAATACAGTATGAATTTGTTACAATGGCAGCTACTGATAGGCTATTGAGCCATCACCTAACCTATAAATCACCTTGCAAATGATGAACCCTTAGTGCAAAGTTACAATAAACCTGCAGGTGTGAAGGACTAATGAAAGGGACTTGAGCTAGGTGCACACTCACACTTCATCTGACCTTGAGAAAGATTGAACACAGAAAATTGGAGTCTTTGTTGTTAGGGGAGAGCTCCTGAAATCACTTGGGCATGAAAACGTTCCCAGGCTAATTCTAAGCTACCAAAATACAGAGTCCAAAGACAATCAGAGTCTCAGAAAGTATCTTGCCAAGAAAAAAATGGAACTTTGCCTTCTTGGCTTCCAAAAAGAGGGTTCCCATCCAGGTTCCCACTGCAGTGGAGAAGACATTCACATATTTTCCCACCCTTCCTGGTCCCTCTGAATTACAATGGCTTGATTTTAACTAGTTATTTGCAAAAGGAAAAATGGTTCCTTAAAATCAGGCCAAAGTCTTGTCTTTAGGTTATGAATAGCAGGGTATAACATTACATGAGTACAAGTATGGAATAAAACACATATAGGAAGAAGACTGGTGAGAAATAACACTAAAAATGTTGTCTAATGTAATAAAATAAGCATATTTAAAATGAAGGTGATTTCTTTGATATAGAAACAAAACTTCCCCCAATCCTATTTAAAAATAAATCTATGAAAAAATAACTTTCATTTCTAACTACCATTTAGCACTACTATTAGTAACTCCCTGCCATTTGCTTGCTGACTTACTGCTTATAAGTAGTAAGAGTTTAACTGCCTATAGCTAATCCTAACTAGTCCTACGTTATTTATAGTGTCTAGACATAGAAACCACTGAGGCTCCAAGAAACAAACAAAGGCCACGCATGACTTTTTTTTTTCTAACTCTTTCAATTAGATTTAAAATTATAAGAAGATTTAATGGAATAATCCATTCATAAGAGACTCAGGCTGTTCGTTTTTAACCGGATCCTTGGTTTATAAAAACAATACCTAATATTTCTTTGAACTCTGGTTTTGTGCCAATAGCTGAGGTAATCGCTATCAATGTGTTATCTATTTGAATCCTTACAACAGTTATGCAAGTTAGACACTGGAATTAGCTCCATAAACAGATGAGAAGGTTGTGGCATGAAGGGCTAAGTCAACTTCCCAAGGTCACAAAGCCTGTAAGTGTCAGGCCAGAGATGTGAACTACACCCACGTGGCTCCAGAACCTGCATTCTTAACCATGAAGCTTTTCTGCTTTACAAAGCTGAATGATACTGCAGCTTACTTCTTCTCTGACTATGTGGTGCTCTAACTTCTCTGTTTAAATATTTATGCAGAATATAAATATGTACCCTGAGACTTTACAATGGGCATATTCCTATGAATTTCTTACACATAATTCAAAGATCTATAAATTTCAAGTCTTTAAAGCCAGGGTGTTGCCATTTGCCTCATAGTTTTCATCTCAAAGCATGTATTTCCGGAAAATTCTAGAAGTCCAACTGCAAAATGTATGACATCAGCCCTTGTCTGTGTCTACTTGTTCAGAGGCATTGGATTTTTAGAGATCTTAATCTATATCTAATCCAGCTCTTCAGCTAGATTAAGTGACTTGCTCAGTGCCCGATAATAGGTTAGCGACATCACCAGGATTCTTGTAATTATTTCTCCATCTTAAGTCCAGAAGTAGATAGAAGCAATCTTTTCTTTTTTTTTTTGGTGGGGGGGGTTTGAACTTGGGCTTCACTCTTGCAAAGCTGGTGATCTACTGCTTGAACCACACCTCCAGCCGAGATAAAAGCAATTTTAAGGGAGCAACAGGGTTTCCAACAACCTAGAATCTGATGTTTCCAATTCCAGTGGATATTTTTTCCCCAATGATGGGCTTTAAACATTTTACAGATTTTTTTAGCACTTACCAAAAATAGGTCTGTGGAGACTTTAAAATGTTTTGATTGTGGGAGAGGAAAAGACATAAAAACATAACCTTAAAAAAAAAAAAAGAAACAATGACTAGGAAGGCAAAACTAGTGATATGGGAAATTAAATCCTGCCTAGAGGTCTGGACCTGATAACTTTTCCTGACCCCAGCAGGAAGATATTTTTCTTTCGTAGGGAGCACTAAATTATTGGCTGTTCTTTTCCTCTTTCTTTGAAGAATATCTCTTCCCATTATTAACTCAGCCCAGATCAAGTGACAATAAATCCAACTGGGGATTTAAATTAAAAATATCTTCTCTTCTATCATGTTGTAAAGCCTTCAGCTCTGAGCTGGCAAGTGCTGTGTACTGCGTTGGCCCTCAGAGGCCTGACACATAGCAGTGCATGGGTATGAAGAGGCTGTCACCCACCAGCAGCCTTGGGGTGTGG
Organism: Castor canadensis; assembly: GCF_047511655.1. Lineage (NCBI taxonomy): Eukaryota > Metazoa > Chordata > Mammalia > Rodentia > Castoridae > Castor > Castor canadensis. The sequence continues at coordinate 17,426,236 of NC_133386.1, forward strand.
GAAAGTATGCTTGCGACTCAGGGAAGTCAGCCCAAACTCTAAAAACTTGATCTCCTTTTGCCAGAGAGTCAGCTACAAGATTCTGAGTTCCATCACTGTTATTTTAAATGTAAGGGGAAAAAAATGACTTAATCGTAAACCAATGACCTCACCCTAATAGCCATGTTCTAATCATTTCTAAAGAAAGCAGCCTTCTTCCTTCTTGCCAACTTGCAAATGAAGTAAATGACATTGGAGCACGACTGTATTCATTAGCAATTATTCTATGAAAACAATGAGTTTTCACCCTACACTTAACCCAGACAAGTCAAACTGCAGTCAACCTTGGGCCAAATGTTGATCAACCCTGAGTTAGGAGATGTTTATACTCCCTGTCTGTGAGCAGCTGAGCACTTCCTTTCCTTAGTGAGACATTGGAGCAAGATGGGGAAAACAAAGTAACAGAAATGCCTTTCCTTTCAGGCATAGGAAATTATTTACTTTGGAACTTTTCAGTGATATCCTCTGATTCAACTTTGCAATTTTTAATGGGAAAGACTGGCACTTGATACAAGCCTCTGTTTTACTGGAACATGACAGGGTCCTGAGAGATGGAAGTGATCATGCTGAGACGGTGTGAGGATTGGGGCTGGTGTATGAGCACTGGTTAGGTGCTGACACCTGTTGCCCTGTCTGGTGTACGCATGAGCTCTCAAGTGTGGCTCCAGGCAGGGATGTTTGCTGGATGTCTAGGCATCCCTAGGTATCCTGTGTAGGCAGAAGAATGAATAAAGGCAGGTTTTTGCAAGTGGGAAAAAGAATAAAGAAGCATTATTATGGAATGGCAACATTTCCCCAAATCATTTTCATGGCCCATTTTTGAGCTAATCTATATATCATAGCTGAGAGGTTGATTAGTGAGGTCCCACTTTTGCAGATGAAAGAGCTAAAAGAGTAAAATACAGGTAAGCTGCCCAATGATTGCGATCAACTGGCAAGCCTAAGCAGAACCTGGAGTGGAATTCCCGATGTCAGCAACCTGCTGATGAGCTCTGACAATGCAAAATCCAGATTCTGGAAGGGAAGATGAAAGATGAGTCAGCTTCCTTTCACAGTGGCCCGGCTGACTGGGCTGCTTTTGAATTCATGCCCTTGGCCATGGAAGAGCACAGGGTTGGACACATGTAGTAGGGTGAACTTGTACCAGCATTCCCTCTAGTAAAATATCCTGGGGCCATGTCACAGTGTGAGTGGATTGGTATTATATTCCTACCAGGAGGACCACTCTGGGTGATGTTGTCACTTTATTTAGGGAATATCTACATCCTCAAATTATTTAACCATCACATATCCCTTCAAAACAAACAACCCACATCTTAAAGTAAGGAAATACATCAGTGCATCCAAAGCCCAACTCAAACAAGTTGCAAAGCCTTTCTAAATCGGACAGTGGTAAGAGCTGCCATGGTTTGATTGCTTGTCCCTTCCAAACTCATGTTGAAGTTTAATTGCCATTGTAACATTATTAAGAGGGGGGCCCTTTAAGAGGTGGTTGGTGGGATTAATGCTGTTATAAAAGAATGAGTTTGGTCCCCTTTTGTCTTTTTCTTCTGGACCTTCCAGCCTTCTGACAGATGAGGATCCAGCCTTCCTCCCTGAGGAGGATGCAGTGTGCAGGGCACCATATTGGAAAAAGAGAATGGCCTCACAGACATCAAACCTGCTGGCACCTTGACCTTAGACCCTGCAGAACTCTGAGCCAATAAATTCCTGTTCTTTAAAAATTACCTGGACTGTGGTATTTCCTTATAGTAGCACAAAACAGACTAAGAGAAGAACTTAAGTAATTCTCATATCCTTATTTGAACCAGCCATCTGACCTGACAAACATGATGGGCCAACGAAGTGTTTGATACTGTGCAGATTCTGACCTTAACCTTGCCCAGCTGCCTGCAGTCTGCCTGCTAATTTGGTTATAGAATGCTAACATTACTCAGAGTGACTGTGAGAGACATTTTTGAGCAGATCCATATTGATTGTTCCACAACTAAGCTGGTATGGAGGTAGAGTCAATAGGAGAGATGTGTTAGCCAGTTCTCTGCCTCTGTGATAAAACACTTATAATAAACAATTTAGGAAGAGGAAAGATTTACTTTGGCTCATGGTTCACAGTTCAGTCCATGGTTGGCTGGCTGTATTGCTGTGGACCTGTAATAAGGTGTGGTGAGGCAGAACATCATGGGAGGAGGGCATGGTACCAAAGCTGCTTACCTCATGATGGCCAGGGGGAGAGAGGAGAGAGGAGAGAGGAGAGAGAGAGAGAGAGAGAGAGAGAGAGAGAGAGAGAGACTGACTAGACTGACTAGGGACAAGATATACCCTTCAAAGGCATGCCCTGAGTGACTCGTACTACCTCCTAAAGCCCATTCAGTTATTCATCACTGAAAAACCCACTAATGAAGTTAGTGCTGTCATGGTACAGTCTCCTCTCAACTGATGAGAGCTGGGGGAAAACCACCAGCTGTCTACCAGTTGGAGACCAAGCTTTCAATGCTTAAGTCTTCAGGGGCCATTTCATATCCAAACCACAGTAAGAGGAATGTATATAATTATATTAAGTAGGTGGAACTGATACAATAAACAAATGTTTATTGAGAATTCATTATATGGCAGGTACTTTACTAGTCTTGAAAGTATTGTATGAGTAAAATTCATAAGAGTCTTTTCTTTCACAGAATTTATGATTTGTTGTGTGTGGTTGCAAGTATCTATTAGGAATAGGGTAGGTAAGATACAATGCCCAGATAAATGGAAAAACGTATATAGTATGTTAGAAATAAGGTACTGATGAGCAAAACTAGAGAAACAGGCTGGAGTTTTGAACTGGAAGTGATGAATAAAGTTCAAATAAAGTGAAAAGACAATGTTCAGTGACAAGATAACATTTGAGCAAAAACTTGAAGAAAATGTAGCAAGCTTTAAGCCCATGTGGCGAAATGGTCCAGGCCCAGTAAGGGCAAGTGTAGAGGCTCTGAGCTAAGGCCATATTGATGCCCAGTTTTGGGTGTGCCATTCTCATGGTACCCACTGGAATTATGTCATGAACAGTGGGCAGTGAGAAACATGACAACTATCACGAGATGGGAGCTTTCTGGAAACGAGGATGCCAGAGAGAGAACAGGGAAGTCAGAGAGGAAAAGGAGGCTCAGGTGTTTTCAGACTCTTTCTTCTATGTGGGAAGGCTAGTTGGTTCTCCAGGGAATTTTCAGAAAATCCCATTGTTGTGTCTGCTGACACCACACACTTTAACATGGCTGTGCCATAACTGGGCTACTTGGATTTGATAGTTAATATGTAAGTTTTATGAGGGACATACACAAGTGACATGTCTTTGCACGGTGGATTTTCTGTTCTCCAGTGGCCTGATGAAAGTGGGAATGAAATTTCCATCTGAAGCAGCACCAATTAAAACGTGAATTTGCTACATTGTTAGAGAATGTTGATTCTGCTCTATATTTGGCATCTTTTTTTTTTTTTTGGTGGTACTGGGGTTTGAACTCAGGGCCTCATGCTTGCTAGACAGGCACTCTACCATTTGAGCCACTGCACCAGCTGATTCTGCTCTAGAGGACAAGAAAAATGGAACGATGAAATCTATAAGAAACCATGGGAAAAGTGATATGTAAATCAGTACCTTATGCAATACAAGCAAAACTCAGAATGTGTTTGGTATAGATAAAAAGTAAGATGTAGTAAAAATAAATGGAATATATGATGAAATAAACAAGGATGTTACAGACAGAAATGGATAAAATATCAAGTCATAAGTCTTGATTTTGCTATCTAGATTAACACCTCTAGATTAGTCACCCATTGGTAACCCTTAATATGTATACTGACCTTATGTGAACTGTGTTAAAAATGAAGATAAAGCTGGGTGCAGTGGCTCAAGCTGTAATCCTGTTGGAATCCTATGTGGAAGTCAGAGATTGAGAGGATCACAGTTTGAGGCCAACCTGGGCCTCATCTCAACCGATGGCTGGGCAAGGTGTTGTGTGCCTGTTCTCCTAGTTACATCATGGGGCTGGGGAGAGTGGGAGAGGGAGTGCAAATAGGAGTTTCATGGTCCAGGCGGTCTGGGTAAGAAGCAAGACACTATCTCAACACAACCAAAGCAAAAAGGACTGGTGGAGTGGCTCCAGTGATAAAGCGCTTGTAACAAGTGTGAGGCCCTGAGTTCAAACCCCTGTACTGCAAAAAATCAAAACAAAAACAAACAAAAAAATCACAGATAAAACCTCTGGGACTGTTCAGCAAGCTAGTCTGCCAGAGAGGTCCTTGTCCCTCTATTTCTCTGATAAAACAAAGACACATCATTGGCCCAGGGGCCTTCTGTCTGCAAATTCTATTGCTCCAATGTCAACTGTGCTCCAATGTCAATCAATGCAGAGAAAGAGGACATACAGGCTGGCTTCATCCAGGATTCAGGAAGGTGTTAATCTTCTTGTACTCCATCCTCATGAACTGACCCTTTCTCCCTTGCTTTTCTCTGTGTGTTTTAAATAAACTGAACAAACTGTGTGATTCCAGAATGTTAATTTGGTCTGGGTACCTTATGTTGGCTGACCTCTGAAACAGCTTGGGATAATTTCCATTTTTCTTCCCAAACCCTTGCTGCTTAAGTGCAAAAAGCCCAAGGGGCTATGAAGTTTCCAGCAATCCCTATGTTTGCCTATTATTTTCTGAATTCTGTGTTCTGATGAGTGAGCAAGTTCTTCCTTCAGGGATCTTGAACAGAAGGAAGTAATCCTAAAATATAAAATGAAGAAAACTAGCCTATAATGCCTTTATGTTAATTGTGAGTGACATTTCAAAGCTTGACTGAATTAATCTACTTGTAACCTTAAAATAGAGATTCTAGAGACAACAGGTAATTTGCCAAGTAGGAAAATTGAGGGCCATTTTGGGATGAGTGGAGAGCTTCTGACAGGCCAGGCCTTGAATCCTGAAGTTCTCCTATCTGCATTTACTCTTATTTACTGCGTGTAATTTGTTAGAAACTTGTCCAAACTGGTCTCTTTGAATAAGTGGACTGAAACAGAAGGAGGTGTAGGTTTAAGTCATCAAAATATATGAGTTTTAGAGCCTCTGGCCATGTCGTTACAGCCTGGAAACTGCTGGGTTCACGGACAATTTAGACATATGAAACCAGGCACAGATATATATTCTAAAATTTTTTCTACACTTTCTAATCAGTTTAACACGTTCTGTGGAAAATAATCATGCTGAGAAAAACAAGAGTGAGTTCTCCCTCCATAATTGATTAGGTTATAAAAAGACAAAAAGGAGTTATAGTAATTAGCGATATTTATCTTTCTGATTTTGTCTTTTCTTCCAATGAGCTGATTACATTTGACCAGATGAAGGCATGTGATTGTGTAAGGATCAGAGTCTGTTAACTTCGCTACAACCTCTCCCCACCACCAAACTCCTAGTACATGATTTTTTTCTTGTTCTTCCCTATATCACCAATGACTGGCACATAGTACACACACCATACACATTTTCCAAAGAGATGGATGGGTGTTTGGATGGGTGGAAAAATAACAGGAAGGAAAGAAGGAAGGAGCGAAAGTGGTAGTTGGTGAGGCAAGGCTGCAGCCTGCTTGTAGGCCTCCCCTCTTTCTCTGGCAGATCACTGGGCAGAAAAGTAGGGCTCTGTTACAAGGTGCCTTGGAGAACTGAGAAGGGCTTGGGCTTTAGGCAGGTAGTCTCTCAATCTTGAGAAAATGGGAGCAAAATGATCATTTGTCATTGCTACCCATGCCTACCTATCACAACGTCATACACCTTCCATTCAGTGCTGGAATTAATTCTACCGTAGTCTACGGCTAGGTCATCTAGCTTGGGCTTGAATCTTTTCAGGGATGAGAAAATCCAGTTTATATTTTAATAAGTTTAGTTGTCATAAAGTTCCTTCTCAAATTGAACTGAGGTTCCCTGCTTAGTCATTTAAACCATCTGGAATAATAAAGAATTCACTGACATCATTTCCCACATTATAATGACATTTAAGCCTATGAGGTCATGTCTCATGCTCCAAGTTTTTACTTCATCTCCCAGATTAAACACCACACACTTTTGTAATCTTTCTCCCAATCCCCTCTGGATTCATTCTACTTTATGAATATCTTCCTTAAAATATGCTGTCCTAAGCTACTCATGGAAATTCCACGGACTGAGAAAAGGCAAAACAACCCTGAAAAAGAAGAACAATCCTAATTCCAAAAGTGAGTACAAAGCTAGAATAGTCAACACAGTATGGTACTGGTTTAAGAATGGACATATAGATTAAAGGGATAGAACTGATTGCCAACAAGCGTGAACAGATAATTAAATGAGGAAAGAATAAATATTTCAACAAATAATGCTGCAACAAACTGGATATTCACATGCAAAAGAGTTAACTCACAAAAGTTAACTCAGTGTGGCTCATGGACACAGATATAATAGTTAACTGTGAAACTCCTGACACAGAAGTAACCTTCCATGTTACTTCCAGAATGGGAGAAAAATATTTACAAACCACATCTCTGAGACATACATTTGGAATATATAAGAATTCTTAAAATTAAGATAAATAACTCAATCAAAAGCAACCAGAGGATCAAACAGACATTTTAAAAAAGAAGACAAATGGACAGTGAACACATGAAAAGATATGTATCAGCGCATGACAATAATCTCAGCATTAGAGAGGCAGAGCCATGAGGATCATGGGTTTGAAGACAGCCTTGGATACAGAGTGAAACCTTGTCTCAAAAAAAAAAAAGATACATGTATCAGTATTAAGGAAATCCACATCAAAACCACAATGAGATACCGCTGCACATACTCTAGGATGGCTATAACCAAAGAGATGACATTAATTAGGGTCACAAGAATGTGGGGAGGCCCAAAACCTTGCTGGTGGGTGTGCAAAATGCAGTAGCAACTTGGGAGAGCTGTTTGACAGCTCTTCAACATGTTAAATGCAGAGTGATCACATGTTCTAGTAACCGAAGGTGTGTACCTAGGGGAAATGAAACATATACTTGCACAAAAACTTGAACATGGATCATTACTCATAACAGGTATAAGGTGAAAACAACCCCAAATATCCATCAGCTGTGAATAGAATAATAAAATGTGGCTTATCCGTACAGTGGGGTATTATTCAGCAATAAAAAAGAAGGAAACACTGCCACACGGTACAAACTGGATGAACATCAAAACATGTGCTAAGTGAGAGAATGTAGTCTGACTCCATTTACAGGAAATGTTCAGAGTGGGGCCGTGTACAGAAATGATTGCTTAGGGCCTAGGGTGGGGGGGAATGGGGAGTGACTGCTAGTGGTTACTGGGCCTCTTTAGAGATGTGAAAATGTTCTAAAATTAAATTGTGATGATGGCTACACAACTTTGTGAATATATCAGAGCCCATGGAACTGTACACTTTGAATGAATTATAAATTATGTGAATTAGATATCAGCAAGTCTAGTTTTAAAATGCAATGTCCAGTTTTAGGATACAGCTTTGCTGCTTTCTGACCAGAATGTGTTCACTGGGATTATTTGTTCATTTTGAGGCTTATAATTTATTTGTATGTCTTCAGCACTGTTGTATTTGTTTGTGTCTACCACAAGTTGTATGCCCTTAAGGACAGGGATCACTTTTGTTAATTTTATAACTTCATTTCTTTGTATAGCATATTGGGCAAAGTGTTTAACTTAAAAATGTTAGTTAAGTGAATAAATTTTAGGCTAAATAATTTGCTTTAGTTTTAGGATAGACATTTTATATTTATCAACTAACCCTCCCCAAGACCCTTTAATGTGAATTCTCAAACCAGAGAAATTGTACCCTATACTTGAGCAATAATTCTGATTTTTTGAATCAAAGTTAAGCTCTTCGCATTTATTTCTAAATTGTATCATTAAACCCATCAGTCATTCTACGTGGTTAAAATTTTCTTGGATTCTTTCTCTGTCATGCAGTATGCTTTTATTTCTACCTTTGTATTACAAGAAAATCTGAATAAGCTCACTTTCTAAGTCTTTCTCCAAGGCTCTAAGGAAGACCTTGAGCAGGACAGAGCTGAGGCCAAAGACTGGTGGCACATTAAACACTCACTGAACACAGGCTTGGTGAAAGGCTCTAGCGAACTGGGGCTGGAACTTCTCTGGGAGTCAAGCCTCAGAATCCCTTGACAAAGGTCAGATCGAATGCCACATTCCCAGGGGTCAATCTCTGATCACCTTAGCCAGAATATTTATCATCTTCTATTTAATTCATCATAACATTTTGTTTGGTTTACTCTTGGCACATCTCACACTACTAAGAGAAGTTCATATGTGTGAGTTATAATTATTCACACGTCTCAGCTTTTATTCTAAACTATAACATATTTGTTTATTAAAAGTACACAAGTTTAATTTTTAATCAGAGTTAAAATAATATAATTATATTAATAACAAACTGTGTATATGAACATATACACTCTTACATATAATTACAAAGCATATCAGCAGAAGAGAAAGAAATTTGCATAAAAAGTGAACTGAGAGAAGCAGCCCCATAGCCTTATTTGCATAAAACACAGTTTAAAACACATACCACACACTTCGGAGCACTGAATAATGCTATGGATTAGTATTAGAGCTCAAAACTAGCACCAGTATGTTTTATGCTTTTGATGTTTTAATTGAGTTATAAACATTTTAAAGCATAACATATTTCAAAGGAGGAATTATAATTTCTTTGATACTTTTGCCTGTTTGAACTTATGGGTGCATGATAAGTATTAGAAATAGCACAAATAAATAAAATATTTAGTGCTATTAAAAGTGCTAGATCAACATCTTCAGGAGATATTACCTGAAAAATATATCATATGTACACAAATTCCGAAATAAATTGAAATTGTTCCTATCAAAAAACTCTGCTTCAGTAGGTACCTTTCCCTTATCTTCTTCAATTATTCACAATCTACTTTTGCATGAGCATCACAAATCGTATGTTTAGAGTTTAGGGAATGAATTATCTCAGTTTTCAAGCTGGTCCATACTAGCTTGAAATTTAATGTTTCTTGCAACTTGGATTTTTTCTATTTTGCTTCTGCCAGATGCTTGGGTACCTTCTGTGCCTTTTTATGTTATTATGGTACTTACAAGTGTGTTGTTCTAGCTGAGTTCTTTGCCTTGGATGTACTAGATTAAGGTACAAGCAAACCTCTTCTGTCTGCTCCATGTCACAGAACTGCTTCAGTGATTATTCTGGTATTCTCCCATTTCAGGGGAGAACAAGCATATGCATAAAAAGATGGATGGCTTTACATTTTTGGCTTGCAAAATAAAAGCATAATTACAAATTCACGATTTCCACACTGTGGGTGGAGAATTCCAATAAACTGCTTGTAATTTTCACCACTTACCCAACAAGTATTTCACCAATTACATTGCACTTGATGTCTGAGATGAAACTGTGAACAAGACAAATACAGTTTCTACTGTCAAAGGACTTACATTCTAATGGAAGAGACAGAAAAACAACCCCCCCCCCCGTACATAGATCTGAGAGTGTTAATAAAATGGAACAACATGGTATCTGAATTCTAGGTTGTTCATTTTAATTGCTAGAATACCTAGAACCACAATGAACATTTCAGAATTAGTAATTCACACTTCATAAAGCTATATTTATGTCAATGTATGTTTAGAATTTCCTATAGTTTAGATCTGGAATGTCCTCCAAAGGTCAATGTGTTAAAGACTTAGCTCTCAGCTTGGGGCTATTTAAGTGGGGGTTAAAACCTGGAGGTGGGTCCTAGAGAGAGGCACTGGGAGTGTGTCTTTGAATGGGATGGTGGAAACACATCCTTTCTTCTTTCTCCCTTGTGTCTCAGCCACGGGGTGAGCATCTTTGCTTCATCACATGTTCCTTCCCACGATGTGCTGCCTCATCACAGACCCAAAAGGAAGGAAGTTAACCCACCATTGACTAAGCCTGCAAAAACTGTGAACCAAAATAAACCTTTCTTTTATTAAGTTGATTGTCTCAGGTAATGGAAAGCCAACTTGCACAATACTGTTCCCTTCCCAACAGGCACCTGCCTCTTCAGTCCATTGCAGACCCCAACCTTCCCTGCTCATCAATCCAGACTTCAGTTGGGTTTATACTCCTCCCATGGAATGCAGGGGTTCATTGGAACCGTCTAAGCCAAGTATTCCCACTGTTCTTGACTGTGAATGTTTTAAGTGGAAGGCTATGAGCCAATCCCTGCCAATAGGACCTGAGGTCTGACAGAGGCACCCGGGAGATAAGGGACTCTTCCTTTGTCCTGAACGAGACACCTGTACTTGTGAGAGTCATCTTGCTAGCAAACAGAGGCAGTGTGAATATACAGTCTATGTCCCCAAGAAGGGACAGAAGAAAGAAGAAGAGAACTGTCTTGCTGTTGCCACAGCTCAGCCATTGAATGGTCCAGCCCTGAGGGCGCCCCACTTCGAGTTTAGTTTTTAGAGTGATAACACATTTTCCTTACTTTTTAAACTACTTTAAGCTGAGTTTTCTGTTACCAGCTGCTTAAAGCATTTTACAGATAAAAGCAGATACAAATGCACATACATAATGAGTATTCTGAATGACTGATTAAATGTATATGCAGGCATAAATTATTTCACTCCATTTATGATTGTCACATTTTGTTTTACTTCAGCAAAAGAAACTATAGAATTAGAAAATATCAGGGTTGAAAATACATGTCTGAATTTACTACAATTAAAAAAATCAATTCATTATACAATGGTACCAGATGAACATAAAATAAATGCTTACAAATTGGTTCACTGCTTAAGATGTAGTAAGACATCAAATAAACCAACTTTTCTTTAAATTCCTTAATAAGAAATATCTGATGTGGAGTCCAGCCTTTCATTTTTATCTCTGGAATAAATAGAGAATAGTCATTTCAATCAATTGCCTTTTTGTTTCGCAGTGAGCTCTCCCACAAACGCACATTATGTATGGAGATGAGATGGGGAAGTGAGCTCCTTTTCATAGTCTTTTCTTCTAAACTACAATTTCTCCACTGGGCCTACTTTTAAATAAAATGAAAGCAAAAATGCTCAACTATTGCTGTAGAAAACAGCTTTCTCTAAAAATGAAATGCCAATTGTCTTGCAAATATTTTCTGTTTCTCATTTGCAATGTTCTATTGGTCAGTTTGATATTGTTGTTGAAGCTTCTGAATATTTATAAAGATTTCTTTTTTTTTTTTGAAACAGGCTAGAGAGGCCTTTTTCCAGCAAGAATCTCGCTGAGTTGTCATCTAGCAATTCACTCTTTGTTTTATTTATTTATATTTTTGGTGCTTGGGATTAAACACAGGGCCCTGTTCATGTGAAGCACATACTTTACCACTGAGCTACCTACCCAACCCCTTCAACCTTTATTTTTTTTATTTGTTATTTTTTTATTTGTTTTATTATTCATATGTGCATACAATGCTTGGGTCATTTCTCCCCACCCCCTCCCTTACCACCCACTCCGCCCCCTCCCTCTACTCCCCACCCCCTCTATACCCAGCAGAAACTATTTTGCCCTTATTTCTAATTTTGTTGTAGAGAGAGTATAAGCAATAATAAGGAACAAGGGTTTCTGCTGGTTGAGATAAGGATAGCTATACAGGGCATTGACTCACATTGATTTCCTGTGCATGTGTGTTACCTTCTAGGTTAATTCTTTTTGATCTCACCTTTCTCTAGTTCCTGGTCCCCTTTTCTTATTGACCTCAGTTGCTTTTAAGGTATCTGCTTTAGTTTCTCTGTGTTGAGGGCAACAAAGGCTAGCTAATTTTTTAGGTGTCTTACCTATCCTCACCCCTCCCTTGTGTGCTTTCGCTTTTATCATGTGCTCAAAGTCCAATCCCCTTGTTGTGTTTGCCCTTGATCTAATGTCCGCATATGAGGGAGAACATACGATTTTTGGTCTTTTGGGCCAGGCTAACCTCACTCAGAATGATGTTCTCCAATTCCATCCATTTACCAGCGAATGATAACATTTTGTTCTTCTTCATGGCTGCATAAAATTCCATTGTGTATAGATACCACATTTTCTTAATCCATTTGTCAGTGGTGGGGCATCTTGGCTGTTTCCATAACTTGGCTATTGTGAATAGTGCCTCAATAAACATGGGTGTGCAGGTGCCTCTGGAGTAACCTGTGTCACAATCTTTTGAGTATATCCCCAAGAGTGGTATTGCTGGATCAAATGGTAGCTCAATGTTTAGCTTTTTAAGTAGCCTCCAAATTTTTTTCCAGAGTATCAACCTTTATTTTTTAAAGCACAAATGATAAGAAATTGTATTTATAAAAAATACAAATGTATATTCTTTATAAATTTATTGATCTAACCATAACTCTATCTGTAACCTTCACTATACTACAATTAGGAACACAGCCATAGCTGATATCTGAAGTCTGCTGGGCGAGGAAGTAGGTGGAATAGTGTCGAAATGGCCCCCCATGTTTAAATCAAATGGCCCCCCACGTTTAAATCAATCCCAGGTCTTCTTTCCACCCACACCCAGTAGCACCTCTCACATGTTCACCTTCTAACTTATTCTTTTATCTTAACCTGTGTCTGGCAACCAAGGTAGTTCTTCCTACTTGTTTCTTCTAACCACTACATCTTGGTGGCCCTCATAGGGAGATAAAAAGCACCCCATCTTCCACCTGTCTGGGAAGCTGAGGGGCACTGTGGAACTACTCTGGTCCACTACACATATGCCTGGACTTTTAAAAGGGACCAGTTCTAATATCCTCAATTTTTATATCAGGTTTTTTCTTTTCCTAAAATGATCTACCTGAGAGGGAGCTTGGTTCCTGTTTAGAAAACATTTTAGAAAAATTATTCCTATCAGTTGAGAAAAAAAATATATATTCATCCTCCATCCCAAGTGTTACTGTGGTACATTATCCAGGCATATAAAATCTTTTGAAGAGGAGAGCTAAACAAAAGTAGATATGGAAATAATAGTTTGGAGAACCCTCTTCCACTGATTTATCATGACAATTTAAACATATAAGTTTTCTATCTTTGTCTTATACATGATGTTATAAAATCTTTGTACTAGTAAAGTTATATTTTAGATCACATAGAGGTGGATGTTCTCAATTCCAGCCAAAGCAGTACAGGTTATTGTAACTGATCTTTTTAAATGTAACTGAAATGTTGTGTGGGTCTACCAAAAAATTGGGGGGATAAATTTGATAAATCAATATATCAACATTTCATGTCCTCCCCCCCAGATTTTTTCATTCTATATTCAGTAAGTAGGCAAAGTCCAGTATTTTTTATTTTAATTAGGAGATATTTTTGCAATTGTAGTCTTCATTTTATTTCATATTTTATACTGACTTAAAAACAAAAACAAAATAACAAAAATAAAGTCACATACATTTGTAATACAATTTTAGATATCAGATTTAAAATGGGTGCGTTATATGAGCAAACCTTTCAAGAGCTAGAGACAGTCTAAAGACCCACAGTTGATGGATTGCTGTGACATATGGTTGCTTCCTCCTCTTGTGTGAGGTGAAGCGCTTTTGCTGAACTCAATCTTGCTTATTGACATGGCTGTGTCAATAACTAAAGCCATGCCTCCAGCAATCATAACCATATTTTCAGACAAAGTGGGGCCTTTTTCCAGCCATCATTAGAAATGTGAAATTCTTATTTACACAGCACTTTGACATTCGAAGGGCTGTTCTAAGAACTTTATAAAATATTAACTTGTGTAATCCTAATTACTGTCTTCTGAGGGTATCAACAATACCCACATTTCACATTTGGGGAAACCAAAAGAGGAGGCTCTCCTAGCTAGTCAGAAGCAAAAGCAGCATTCAAATCCAGATAGCCCAACTTGTGGTTCTTCTTCACGTTGTATCAAACTCTTGTACGTGCCAGGCGAGTGCTCTTCCACTCACTGCCAGTCCCTGGGGTCTATGAATTTGACTGCTGCTATCACACCTCTCCGAAACACTCAATCTTGGGCTTTGCAGAGGGAGTTCTCAGGGTCATCCTCTGTGTGTGGTAGCCACACCCACATGGCCACACTGTTTGAGGATGATGATAGCATTTAAGAAGACTTAGTTACCTTTCATCTGAGAATCAGTTTGCATGTAAACTATCATTATCCTCATTAGGTAGATAAGGAAAGGAGGAGCAAAGAGGTGAGTTATGTGTAACCTAGACAAAATTGGATGTCGAAGCCCCCAGCCCTCAGATCTAATCACAAGAGAAGCTTCCATTGCCAGGAGTCACTGAGTACACAGATTTGGAGGGGGAGTGAATGAATGGAAGGGGAAGCAGGGAGGGAAAACCTGAAACAAAACCCTCATCTGCACTAGTCATATTATAAGGTAAAGGAGGCAAAAATGTTGTACATATTTATTCCCATTTCCTTCTGTGGGGGATAATGTATCATCATATGCATAGTCACAGTCACCATGCTGTTGGCATTAACTGGACAAAGCAGTTGCAGGTCTTTTAAGAACCTGGAAATCTTAGAGGTCAGAGGCTAACAGAGCTGTGCATCTTGGTGTAAGATCTCAGCACATCTGGGCCAATCGAGTGGTTGGGTACTTGGCCTTAAGGGACTTTGGCCTCTCTTCCTGAGGGTGAGGCCCCATTTTCCTTTCCCGCTGTGAAGTGAGGAGTCATACCCAGCTCTGGGCTGGCATGTTCCTTACCTAAGGAATAGACTGTTTCTTGGTTTTCATTAAAGTAAGAAGGAAAAATTTTGAACTATTCATGTGGCGAGGCAGTTAAACATAGGGATATTCACAGTCTGAGAAAAATCCTAATGCTGATTTATCTGCACAAATTCACTATTCCCAATTACCTAAGATTTTTCTGGGGATCTATTTGATATCATGTCCCACTGATGTAGAGGGGGAAAAACAAAATTAAGGTGACTTGCACCACTGGCAAATTGGGATGGGGGGAGGGGCTCAACTTACTCTTGAATTTAAGAGGAAAAATTAATAGTTTTTCCATTTCATTTTATTGGTCATGAAAAAAGATGTGAAGGAAGAGACTGGAGAAAGAGAGGAAGAAAAAACAATGAAGAAGGCCAGTATGGAGGAGTGAGAGGGAAGAGATAAGCTCAGACTCTCAGAGACAGGAGTCTTCCAACGCAGGGAAGGAAAGGTTCAGTGACTTCCAAATGTTGTAATGGACTTGAACTTTTCCTGTCCTGTTCTGTTCACCACTGTTATCACTTCCCTTTGAAATTCCAATTAGCCAATTAATCACTGTTCAAAATTACCGCAGCTCACCAAAGGGAAAATTACACTCTGGGTTGTAGCCAAGGCAATATCACTGCTGGTGTAGATGAACCGAAATCAAATCAGTCTTGCAGTTAAAGTCTCTGTTCTCCTGCCTTATGTGGCCACAGCAAATTCTACAGTATCCAGGTCATTTTCAAAATAAAATGTTCCTGAAAAAAAATGTTGCCTAAAAAAAAAGTCAGAATTATCATAGGACTCTAAAACCTTTACAGACAGAGGACTTCTTTCTAAGAGAAGGCTATTTGCTTGCTTATATTCAGCTATGCAAATGGGGGACATAAATTCAGTACTAAGTAAGCTCTGTTGAGGCTTTGTCATGTTAAAACCAGCCACAAATTAAAGTAAAATTTTATTTTTAGATTTAACCTTGTAAATTGCTCAAAAGCAATTTTTTATTTCCAGCTGATTTATTTGAAGAAAATAGGTTCAGATTTATTGGGTCTGTTAATAAAAAAAAATTAAATGACCTCCTGTAGTTTCTCCTGCTATCTATTGATCTCTTTCAGATTTAGCAAGCGATTCAATCTGCAGAAAGGCGTGTTGAATGGAATGGATTGCAAATGTAAAAATGAAATGAACATTTAGAAAGCAGTTTCAAGTCCCAGGAAGTAGCTTTAATAAATGGGAACAAATTAAATTCACATCACTAGAGAAAAAATAGAGGGATTTTGTTTTAATGGTGGACTACACAAAAATAGTTTATTGGATATAGGATATATTGGCTACTTGTAAGAGGCTGGCTCACAGGATGAATTGCTGTCACTCTGATGAGTGAAGGGTCCATCATAATCTATCATGGTAATGCCCCCATCAGAAACGTCACTTTGAAAAATCACTTCTGCCACCATGAGGGTAATTCACTCCTGCTTTCTCCATCCAATCACTGCAATTGCTATATAAAAAAGTACTGCTGTGGTTTTTATGTGCCCCTCCAAAACACATGGAGAAACTTAAGCCCCACTCTGGTGTATTAAGAGGCAGGACCCTTTGGGAGGTGATTAAGGAGTGAGGACTTCTCTCTCACGAATGGAAGATTGTCTTGTAGAAGGGTTTGAGGAAACTAGCTAAGGCCGTTTGGCTGTTCTCTTCTCCCTCCATGTGAGTATACAGCATTTCTCCTCTCTTTCTCTCTCTCTCTGGCTATATGGGGGTTTGTACTCAGGGCTTCACGTGCTTGCTAGGCAGGTGCTCTATGGCTTAAGCCACCCCTTCAGCAGTCATCCCTCTCTTGCTCTTCTGTCTCTTTTACTATGTGGAGGGCACAGAGTATAAGGTACCATCTTGGAGCAGAATTGGGGCCCTCACTGCATACCAGACCTGCCAGAGCCTTGACCTTAAGACTTTGTAGCATCCAAAATTATGAGAAATAAATGTTTATTACTTGAAAATTACCCAATCTATGGTATTTTGTTGTAGCAGGGCAAACAAATGAAAATAAATACACTCGACTTAAAAGCAAGAAAAATTATTGGGGGTTCTTTCTCAGAATTAGATGAGGCAGCCTCTATATGGCTACTCACATGCATGTTTCCATACATTTCCTATTTTGCCTTGTTATAGCTGCCATTATTGACTGTCCCTTTTGTTTTTGAAACTTCTTTGACCTTCTCATTATCATGCACCACTCAGTGTGGGTTCTCTGCAGACTTCTCTGTCTTCTACACCTCTTCCCTAGGACCCCTGGACTCAGCTGAGGCTTTTAACCTGTACCTTTAAAGTAAGTTTTAAAGTGCTCTGCTATGGATCTTTTCCTTTGCTCACCCTTTCTCTGGACAACCTCATTTATATCCTTTGGGTCAACTAATTCCTGTGTGCTTTCTCACTTTCTCTCTCTTTTCCATGGCTCACTGTTCACTCTTTTCAATCTTCATGTGATTAAAACTGAGCTGATTAGTTTTCCCAAATATGCCTCTGTATCTGTTCCAGAGTGTTACTATTATCCAGGTGATCTCAAATGGAGTCCTTGCAGCTATTTTCTTGATTTTTCCAGCACTGGCATGTATCTAGACCTATTCTAGATGCTTGGGAGGTAGTAAACTCACTGCATACAATAGATGCTTCCAGACAGAAGAGTTTATTCGTGCAAGGAACTGGGGTTGGGAAAGGTTGTTTCTAATCTGAGAGCTGGCAGTCATCCCAAGCAACTCTTTCCCTCACTCCTCTATGCAGTCATCCTCTTCACCTTATTTATCTTCCTGGCTACACGAGGGGGAGGGCCGGGAGGTTCAAATACAGATTTGCTGGCTACAACCCCTCTTCTTTCTTCTCTGTGTTAAACTTTATCTTGATCTAACCCCTGCTTCCAGCTTGGCCTTCTCATACCGCTGCCCTGTGCACCCCGCCCCCATTCCTCATCTCCACCATCTTTCCAATGCAAATTTGCTCATGCACTTCTCAAACCCTTCAATGGCTTCTTCTGGCTCTCAGACTGAAGTTTAAACTCTTTTTTTTTTGGTGGCATTAGGGTTTGAACTCAGGGCCTCATGCTTGCAAGGCAGGTGCTCTTACCGCTTGAGCCATTCCACCAGTCCTTTTTTGTGATGCGTTTTTTTCAAGGAGACATATTTGCCCTGGGCTGGCTTCCAACTGCAATTCTCTTGATCTCTGCCTCCTGAGTAGCTAGGATTACAGGCATGAGCCACTGGTAACTGGCTGAAGTTTAAACTCTTTAGCAATACCTAATATATTGTCACCTTTGTCTATATTTCTAAGTTCCCCTTCTCTCCCCTCCTCCACAAACTTAAATGTATTTAGAAAAACACTCCCAAGTAAAGGTAGGTTCCTTTATATGGCCCCCTTCAGCACCCTACACTTTTCACCCTTTAGTGCATCTTTCCATCTACCCATCCATTCATCCATCCATCCATCCATCCATCCATCTATCCATCTATCCAGTGTATATCTATGGGGTACCAACTTCATGCCTGGAACTGTTCTGTGTACCTAGAAAATAATTATAGGCAAAACAAAGTCTTTGTTATCTAGAATCCATCTCAAGATGGGAAAACAGACACTAAAAGGTAGACACATGAAGAGAAGAAAATAAAATAGTGTCATGGTATAATAATGGAGGTGGAGGCATTTTAATTAGGGAAAACGGGGTAAGTCTTTCTGGAACTCATAGGTGAACTGAGAAATAAGTGATGAGAAAGAGGAGGCCTCATGAAAATACAGGGAAGAAGGTTCCTGACAGTGGGAATGATAATTTCAAAGACCTCTGCAATGGGAAAAAAATATTTGAGGGGTGGACAGAGCCAGGCCAGGCACCCAAAGTCACTGAAGTAGACGGAATGATGGGGGAGAACCAGGAGATGGGCTGGTGAGGTCCATGGGACAAACTTAGGTGTTTGTATTCTAGGTTGTAATGGAAAACCATCAGAGGATTTTAAGCAGAGTTGAAGGTTCTTATGGCAGCTGACTGGGAACAGATCATAAGCAGGGCAAGTGCAGAAGTCTATTTCTGGGCAGAAGTCATGAGGTCTTGCACTGGGGCTTTCTTAGAGGAGATGAAAGGTTTTACCGTATTTGGGGTAGAATATGGACAACTTACCAATAAGCATTGCTGATAGATTTTGCATGTGGGTGTTTGATTCTGTGACTCTTTTTTCCTAGGATGACAGCTCTTTGGGTGAAAGGGACCTTTTCTTTATATCTGTATTTTTAGTCCCTGGAACAGTGCCTGGCATTGCATAGGTTACTAAGACTGGTCTGTCAATGAAGGAAGCAAAGGGAGAAATAAACTGTGGTCACTGAAGGCTTTATGGTGAGAGTGAGATTTGATGTATAACTTAAAAGATGAGTAAAACTTCAACCAATGTAGATGGAGGTGTAAGGAAGGTGAGACCCTCACATTTGCAAGTCTGGGCAGGAATCCAGATGGAATTCACATACTTTCTGTCTTAATATTTTAAAGTCATAAGTCAGACTATAGACTGTTATGTAAAATGTGCTCTATCTGTTTTAAAGTTATAAATGAAGCTAACAAACTGTTAAATAATACATGTTCTATGCTTTTATCTTGAAAAATATGTCTTATAATCACCAGGTTCAGATTTGAACTCTTGACATTCTTCAGTGTTCTAGAACTTGGCATTATTATGGGAGAGCCAGCCCCTGGCAAGAGGCATACCTACTTCCTTTCCCACCCATCATAAGCAGCCTCATCTGCACATGTATGAACATTTCAGTCTGCAAGTCTAAGCTCATCCACTTCCCCACCACTCAGGCCAAGAAAGCTACTATTGGCCATTGGAGAAGAAAATTCTGGCACCAAGGTTCTAGAGCAAAGATTAGAACAGATGATGTAGCTCAGGATGGGCACATTTGCTTGGCCTGGCCAATTCTTCACCTTAGGATGAGGACCCCTCTAAAACCAGAGTAGGATCTTCTAAAGTGTGGAGCCAGAGTAAAGACCTCACCTTCATGATGAGAACCATGAAGCATGATAAAGGGCCAGGGAAAGGTGAGGTTGCTTGGAGCAGATAATTCATGCAGCTGAGGAGGGATCAGATTTTAGAGGCACAAGGTTTTGAGGATAATGAACTTGAACTCGGATCATATGGGCAATGAGGCATTCCAAACACTTTTGAGCAGGGAAGGAGATGGCCAGACTTTTGTGCACAGGTTAGATGAGAAAATGGGAGTGACAAGAAGGAGACTGGCAAGGTTATTACACAGTTGGAGTATGATATAATCAGAACTGAAAGCAGAGAAAAAAGGGGCTTATGAGATTTCTGCAAGTGGGGATGATCTGTTTGATGTAGGAGGGAGAAAGATGGAGAAGTTGGGCCAAACTTAATTTGCAAGACAGTTTGTTTCTTTTCAGTCTGAGAAGTCAAGACCCTATGTGGGCACTATTCCTGTAACCAAAGCCAAGCCTGACTTGTCATGCCTCCTATGACAAGGGCTCCTCCTTACGGTCTTTTCAAGTAAGTCTCCTTTCCCCAGTAGCATGAGAATGCAACTTTAGCTCTGAGTTCTAAGTCAAATTCATTTTTGGTTGTGGGGAGGATGCTGCAGTTTATAAAAATGTAGGGCCCTGAAATAAACAAGTGATTTCTGAGGCAGGCAGACTATTCATGGTCAGATAAGGTGAAATTCATCATAGAGGAGCTGAGGACGTTGACAGGATAGTGTGGAATCCAGGCTGCCTGGATTTAAACCCTGTTCTGCCTTATCATCTGTGTGAACTGGAAAGTTAGGGGCAGAACTCTTCCCAGAGCCCTGACAGCTTGGGTCTGTTTTCTATCCTGATAAGGGTGCTGGGCAGGAGCACGAAGCTGCCCTGCTAGGTGCCAGGACCAGCCCTCCTCCTGCCATGCCAGGGAGGAGAGGACAAAGCCAGGGAGCTTTTGGCTGCAAAAGGCAGGTTCCCGTCCCCTCCCCCACATGACCTGGGAAGGCCTCATTGGGATAGAGCCAACAAATAAAAGGAATTTCCCTCTAAACAAAACGAGGCTTACAGATTCATGTCATTCAATACATTAAAAAAGAAAAGTTTTATGTTTTCCATATTAGCACATAAAATAACTTGGCACAAAACCTCTGCCATCTTTACGAAAGTTCTTGTCTTGGGTGGACCCTCACTGGGACCATTTGTAGCAACGTGCTAACTAGTTGTTTGTCCCTAATTCTTTTCTCCTCTTCCACAGTTGCTTAGCAGATGAGTTTGTTTTTCATTTCAATCAGCAGCACACAATTTCAAGCAGATGTTTTCAAAAGTGCTTGACTTTTAAGCAGAGTGTGTGCAGTGGCCTCTTGACAGTGTCTCCACTCAGCCCCAAATCTGGCTTGCAAATGAGGTGCTGGGTGCTCCACAGCCTAGGAACGGGGCTACCTGAGCTATGAGTGCACCAGGTCCTTGACTGCTTTCCTTGGGGCTTGTAGGACTTGGACCAGCCCTGGAAGCATCTTTGCATTTTGGATTTGCCCAGGGATACAGGCCCAACCCAGGTAGACCCAGGGGTTGGCAGGCTTCAGGTTCACTGGGTATGTTCTTGAGTTCTGTTCCCACTCTATGCTGACTGTGTGATGTTGGCCAATGCTCTGTTATCCTATCTGTCCAACAGGGGACCAGTACCCCGTGGCTCAACACCTGACACTCTGTAGTTGAGGGTACCGAGTAGGTGCTCAGCACTTGCCATGTAGAAGTACTGTTCCTATTTAGAGTTTTAAAGTCTTTACAACAATCCTGTGCTGTGAATATTATTGTCATGGTGTTAGGGACAAGGACAGAGGTAAATAACACTGAATAGGTTACTATTAAGTGTCAGGTGGAATTGTGCAGTGCATAATACACAGTCAAGATTGTGTTGGGTGCTAGAGATAAACTTTGTTTTACAGCATTGGAACTCACTCACCTCTCTGCTCCAACTCCCTAATGCTCTGTGGGAGGCCATTGCTATCTTCATGATGGAGATGAGTCAGGGACACTGGAGGCTGAATGAGGTCAGAGAGGAAATAAGTTGCTGAGAGAGGTTGATCTCCAGGGTAGGCTCTGGGGCCGGCTCCTGGCCTGGCATCCTGATCTCTTTCCCTGCACTGCTGGCCCCACCATCCAGGTGCTGGGTGGACCTAAGGGGCCATCTCATATATACGTTTCTCTGAGGCCAGTGACCTTCCGAGAAGTACATGACTTGGATCCCATGTGTCCTGACTCCAGCACATTGTTTTTGTTCCCGGTATTATAGTAACAGTATCACTTGCCACTCTAAGTAATTCAATATACTTCATGGGTATTTTTTCCTCCAGCCACAAGTCTTATCATAATAAAATGTTACCAAAATGAATAAAAACCTAATTTGCACAGCACAAGGAAGTACAAAAGGGCAAGAAAACAAGAAATCTGGGCATTTTTAAAAAAGAAAATAAGAGTGGTAGAAAAAAAAGCTAAAAAGTGATAAAAGTAGATGTGAAAAAGTTAATACTGCAAATTTCTTCCTGTCTTCCTTGTTCTGGAAAATTCCGTATTAGAAAGTATTAGTGCCAGGATTTCTTTTTTTTTTTTTTTTTTTTTGGCAGTACTGGGGTTTGAACTCAAGGCCTCATGTTTGCTAGGCAGGTGCTTTACCACTTAAGCCACACCACCAGCCTTTTTTTGTGTCGTATATTTTCAAGATAGGATCTTGCAAACTATTTGCCTAGGCTGTGAACTATTTGACTACAGTCCTTCTGATCTGTTTCCCAAGTAGCTAGGATTACAAGCGTGAGCCATTTAGTGCTTGGCTCAGGAATTTTTTTTTGAATTAGGTTATTTTATGTTAATTCTGTCCATTATATACCATAACAAAATTCTGGTGCTGGTGAAAAGTCTGGGCAGGCTCTGCATCTTAAGTCTAACTGATTTTGCATTTTATGGATATACAACGAAAACTACACCAAAATTTATCATCAGTAATAAGACAGTCATTAAACTGTTATATTCTGCCAGGAAAATTATTGACTGGGTTTCCTACTGCTTTCCAAATGGGTGAGGTTCTTCCCAGCATTTATTGGATTTCAGTTGGAACAAGACAGGTGGCTTTAGGCTCAAAGCTACGTAAGGCTGATAGAGCATTGGCACACCAACATCCTTCTCACAGACAGCCTGTGCTGCCGATGGCACAGTCCCTTAGGTCTTCACCCCCTCTCCGCAGAGCAGGTGACAGAACAGCAGAGTCCCCAAGATGAGCCAGATGAACCAGGCATCTCTGGGCTCCAGGAGTGTGGGGAGATGGGTCTCCCTGACTACCCAGAATGCTTTGTTCTGGAACAGATCTTCTGAGTCCATCCCAGTGATAGCCACAGTGTCAGGGCAGGGAGGCGTGGGTAGATGCATTGAGCACAATCGTGTTCTTTGTCTCTCTGTTCAACTCTGTTCAGCAGGAACTCATGCAGCCCTGCACTGCCACACAGTATGAAAAAAGAGCTGTTTATAGTGAGGGCTTGACATCTCGCCTGCCAGACCAAGCTCTATGGTAACTTGAGCATCACCTCCTCTCTGCTTGTGTACTCATTCTCTGACATCTCAGAGCTGGGAGAAATACCAAACACACATCTTGACACATCTTGGGACTCAGTGCGTTCAGGCCCAAATAATGCTGGAGATGGATCTTGTAGGAGAATAGAACTGGAAATTATTATCATCCCACGATAATATTAATGATGGCAGACACGCATTGAATTACACACTGTGCTAAATGTGTTCTGTGCATTATCTCAATTAATCCTTGGAACTCCTCTTTGGGGTAAAATTATCTTAAATTCCAGGGAATGAGGCCTAGAGGGATAAAGTAACTTATCTATAGTCCTTTAACTGATAAACGATGGATTTGACATCCAAAGTGGAATTAACTCGAGTCTGAGGATTTCGCCATTTTTGCCAAACTGCATTTATCATTTAATCTTATATATTAACACGGAGAAATGAGGCAATTTGTAGAATCATGCCTATTTTTAAACTTCACATTCAAAATGCATGCACCATCAGTTTCTATCAGTTACCAAACACGCAAATCAGAAGCAGAACTCAGCCCAGTGTCAGGAGCCATGGATACCCCTGTCAGAGCAAAAGGAGCCTGAATATATTGTATTTGGTGTGGAATGACAGAACTGTCACAAAGGTAATCATGTAAAAAACAAAATCTGCCATTATCAACTTTTTGAATTTCTGAGAAGGAGCTGTTTTCTGCTCTGGTTAATGACGAATTTACTTCTTCTAGTCGTTGTTCCCATCTTTGTACTCTTGGGAGCAGGTTATCATAACTATCAAACCAGAGATATAAAAGACGAGGAAACATTTAGTTTTAGAAAATAATGGCTTACAACCCTAGTAAATCAAAAGAGCAAGGGGAAAATAAACTAGACAGTTAAGATGCCAGCTGGAGATCTTTATAGTCGGCCTTGACGGTGGTTTGCAAGTAATATTAGGATTGCAGATGATGAAGAGGAGTCTGCCAAGGAGGTCCAACATCTCTGAATGCATCCAGACAAAAGATCCTGGAACTAAAGTGACCTCTAATCTAATGCCTGCATTTGGGACTGGCCAATGGGTGTTTATAAGAGTAGAGGCCAACAGAGCAGTAAGAGGATAATAATATAATACCTGGGTGGGTGGTTTTCTTGAAAAGACAGAATAGTCACTTCCCCTCCATCTTCTTCCAATACTCTAACACACACACACACACACACACACACACTCACATACATACTCACTCTCACACACACTCGTTCTCTCTCACATACACACTCAGTCTCACACACACACAATTTGCCCAGGGAATTACAGGCTTCTGTAGCAATTATATCTAAATTAAGTCACTAAATTAGATTAATTGAAATGATCTTCATTCTTTAAATTTGAACCTTGCTATTCATTTTGTCACACAAAGTGTGCTTATCCCCTAAAATCTAAGAACAGAGATTCTTTTTCTTTTGTTACTTTTTTTTTTTTTATGGGATAACTGCTTAATGGCACTGGGAAAAGTGTTATGAAACAAGGTGGTATTAAGTAGTAGATAGAGGATGACATTACTTTTGATAAAAAATTTAGAAATGAACACATGCAAAACAAAACCTTGAATGTTATGTACGGATAGATCGATACTGTTACTTCTGTCCAGTGACTATTCTTCACTTTGCTTTTGTGTATTTTTTAAACACAATTATTTCTTGAAGCACACAGCAAACAAACAAATAATACTGAAGGGAGAGAGTAAATTCCAGGAACTAGGAATCCAAGAAGCCAGGCTAGGCACCCAGCAGTCAAGGTCAGAGATTTTTAATCAGAGATTCACAGACAGGATCTCCTCAGAGTGAGGAACTTTCCCATGGAGAGAGTTCACAGCTTTCAACAGATTTGTAGAGGAATCTGAGATCCTTCAGGATCCCAAACTACTGTCTGAAAGGTCCTCTGATGTCTCTGAAAGACTTCAGAGCTTTAAGAAAATCCTATCTCTCTTGAACTCAACATTTCTAGAACTTTCTTTTTTTATTAAAACAAAAGTATCTGTGAGGAGGCAGAGGGAGAGCACAAGGCATGGAGGACCACATACTTTCTTGAGCTGCATCCCTGAAGTCCCTCCTCAGGACCACTAACTACTTTCTGCTTCCCAAGCCCCACTGGCACAGCTTCAGGAGCTGAGTGTAAATTCTTTGGGCTCAAGCTTCACACTGCTTCTTTCCAGTGGTTGTGGGACTGTAGCCAAATTATTTTCCCCCTATCCATTTTTTTCATTTATAAGATGGTTTAGATAACACCTGCCTCTTATAACTTCTGTGAGGATTAAATAAGCTAATGAGGAAGTATGCATACAACACCCTTCCCCTGTCTGAAAGCTGGGGACCAGATGCGTTTCAAAATTCAGTCTTTGGGCTTTCATAAATATAGTAACATATTTTTATTTTCTATTATTTAATACCACCAGCACCATCCACAGTCAAATACACGAATACTTCTATAGCAAAACTGTATAAACATTAACATTAAGAGGAATGAGTCAAGATGACAGACAGCATTACATGAGTTCAGGATAGGTTTTGCCACCAATAATGATCAGTTTTCAAGTATCTTGGACTTTTGGATTGAGCAGAAACGATTGTAGACCTGTCTTTTTTCACAACTGCTACTTGAAGCCTAATTTCTTTGGTGCCCAAGATCCTAATTCTTCATCATTGTTGAGTCACCAACCCCAGCTTATCCCCACGTTTATCTATCTCAGCATAGGTAGCACCTTGGGCCCCATGACTGAATCAGCCACCCCAGTGTATTCCTCTCACCTTCCTGAAGCTCATTTGAGCCATTTCTGCTTGGCTTGGTGGCCCCTCTCTGCTGATGCTCTGGGTGAGGAGGATTCTTCTTTCTTGGCTTTGTCCTAAACTCCCAAATCCTTGCCCCAGCTCCTTTATCCCAGGAGCCGTGTGGTGCCCACAATATCCTCCAGAAGCTATCAGAATTGTGCCTGGTGACTCTGGTTGGTTCACTGGTTAGAAGAATGCTCTTCCCTGGAGATGAGAGAGGACATTCCTCAGCCACTCTCAGGTGTGTCTGAGAGCTGTTTCTGGGCTGCTGACCATGACGCAACAAGTCTACTTGAAGACAGCACTTCTAGCTCTCTTCCCCATTCCAGAGTGGCCTGAGAGAAGGAATGTGGGCTCCAGCATCAACATAACAGCTGAGGGCAACACTTTCACTAGTGTGGTGGCAGTCATGGCAGATGGCAGCCGTTAAATGTCACTGCATTATATTACAATGCTACAAAGATGTCCAAATTTAATATTGATGTAGTGGAAAGAGCAGGAGAGGACAGATGAAGGTCTGATTTCTAGATCTTTCCAATACTCTGTGACCTTGGGCAAGTTACTTTCAATTTTCTTGGCCTTGGCTGTAGGATAGGGTCTAGGGTTATCTGCAATTTGGAGTTTGTGAGATAACTTACAGAGGTGCCCTGATAAATATACACTTCCTTCCTTTAGGAAGCTTTCCTTTCTTTCCATTAGCAATCTGGGGGACTCTTGGAGGGTGGGGCCATGGCTTTTCCTTGTATTTATTTCTATCACAGCGTCTGGCCCATGGCAGATGGTGTAATAAAACACAGAATAAATGAATAGAGAATGTAAAAAAAAGCATACCTTTTTTTCCTTCTAATTCTGATATCCACAATTTGATAAGAGGTCACCAGAGTATCTCTGAATCATCGCTTCAGTGTTCAAAGAGCCAGATTTTCCTCAGATGTGGACAACAGAGTTAGACTGCTACTGCTCCTCACGTCATGATTTCCTTTTATAATGAAACTTTTCGTTCCCTAACTGATAATGTATCCTAATAGCTAGCATGAAAAGAGTAATATCTAATACAAGATGTCTCAATTTAGATACGATTTGAAAACCTACTGTAAGACATTATCTTCTACACTAATCCCCCAGTGTTATTAATTAGAGCTTCATTTAATCCTAACGTTCCCTTGAGTTCAAACAGATTATAATGACCAAACTAACTCTGAAAGCTTTGGCAGACCCCAAACTTCTGAAGGCTTCACCGAGGCTTGGGGAATGAAGACACACTGCATTTGAAGGCCAGTTCCAGCAGCCCTGTGTTTAGTCATCCCCGCTCTCTTGGAATAGCAACGACACTGAGTGACCTCTAACTTATTAATGTAGAAAGCCATGATACTGTTTGTATGGCATTTCCTTTAGGAAAGAAGTCCCAATAGCTTTGGTGGTCAGCTAGAAGTTTGGCCATTATAACTACCTGCAGCTCTTGGATATCACTTTACCACGGCATAATGCAAACTTCCCTCTCAGTGCTAATTTTTCATAGTTCTAACATATGGTCCAGCAGTAAATGAAAGTCATCTAGGTATAATCTCCATTTTTCTTTCTGTTCAATGCTCATTTTTGTTATCTTTCAAAGAAACATGGTGGGAAGAAATACTGTGTGTGTTTTCTGAGAGTACACTTCTTTTTTGCCTATCATAGAGTAAAATCAAAGACAGTCACTGGAGAAAGCACTGTGACCAGAATTCAAGGAAGAAGGAAAATCAGAGAGGAAAAAGAGCTGAAGTTAGATGAGACTGGAAGTGTCATAGGTTGGGAAGTTTTTCACCTTCTGATAGGTGTTATAATGCATCTCCTAGGGAATATAAGATGCTACAGGTGAAAAGAAACAAAACAAAACTGCTGCTGGATGCTTGAGGTATGGAGAGGTAAGAGGCTCCATGCAGTGACAATGGGTGGGGACAAAGTGGGGAACAGAAATGGGTCAACTCCTTTGAATTGGCCTGTGTGACCTGACACTCCTTCCAGCATTTAAGAACACATGACACTCAAGTTAGCTAAGCCCTGAATGCTCCTCCCCACAAAAAGGAAAATTTCTCTCCATCTGCTTCTTATTTCATTCAATACAAACTTAAATTTTATCTGGGCAGAAGTAAATGGTCACACGGATGTGTCTAGTTTATCTCTTCTGATTATAGGGGTATGTGTGAGATGGGAGCAAAAAGCTACAGCCTTTGATTAATATTTCAGTCACAGGAAAGGAATTTGGCTGCAAGATGAAGGTGAATTAAGGAACAGCTCCCAGATAAATGCATCTTGTGAGTTCATCTTGAATCATCCGACATCTGATTCATAACAAATCAAAATTCAGGTGATTTATACATTCGCATTAGGTTCTGTTAGTATTAATGGGAAATATGCATGTGTATCAATAGGCACATTACTGAAGACAGACTCCCTGGGGCAAAAGCCACTATTCTACCTTCTCCATGGTGGAAATAGAATCGTGCTCATTAAAAAAGTGTTCAATATTCCACGCTCAGCAGAAATAGGATTCTTTCTTAAAAGATGCAAATTAAACTATATTTTATGTTCGTAACGAAAAGCATATTGCAAATGGCGTCATCTTAATACTACTATTTACAATTTGTTACCTAGGATTTCTTTCTTATTGAGAAACTGTGTTCAGTCAGTTTCCATGAAGTAGCAAAGAGCACCCACCTAGCCCTTTATTCTCATATCAAAGACGAAGAAAAAAACAAAGTTTGGCAATGACTTAAACAGAGAAATATTCTAAAAGTAAAATAATAAACTGTTAGAAAAGACCACTTCTGTAATCCACAAAGTGAGTATCCATGGGTGGACAGTAAATAAATAAAAATCCCCGAAGAGGGTGGGCCCCTTTGAGTGAGGAGTAGACTTGTTCTCTAACTCTGTAGGACTAGACAAAGTCAAGATGCTGAGGACTGCAAAATTACTGGAGTTAGTTGGATCATGAACAAACTGAATTTTAGTTAAAGATCTACAATGTATTTAGGTTAATTCTTATTAATTTATGTTTTCAACTTACAGCAAGTTACATTGGCTTTGTGCTAAGTGACATAAACTTTCTTTTAAAAATAGCCGTCAAAATTTGAAGGGACCCCCAGTACCACCAAAAATAGTTTTTGAAAGGGATGAATCTAAAGAAAAATATTAGCTGAAAGCCAGAACTGAGGAAATGTGATATGTTAAAAAAATGTTTTAGGCTGGGGTGCAGATCAGTGGTAGAGTTGCTTGTCTAGTGTGAGCATGGTCCTGTGTTCAATCCCCAGCACTGAAAAAAAAAGAAGTTTAAATATGGTTTGTAAACCGTTGAAGTTTGAGGAACACCGATGTAAAGCCAAAGGTCTGCCACAAAGATGTGTTTCTAGGTAGTGCCAATTTATCCACCAAGTGCTCTGGGTACAGTGCCGAAACTCACAATACTTCTAAGAACCACAAAAATGTACTACATTCATTTAGAGAAATTAAAGTCAAAAGAAAAATATACTTTTTAGTTGAAAATATTTTAACATAATATTTGGTTTTTATGTTGACACAATTGTAAAATATTTATTTTTTATGGAGGAAAATGTTCACAAAGGTGAAGGTGTCTAGGGCCCATGAAAATCATAACATAGCCCATTCTAGGACCCTCTGGAAGGGACCAGGGACTCAGAAGGGTAGATCTTACTCAGCACCACCACCAGAGGGCAGGGCTGGTAGTTGGATTTGAGCAGAAGGGCCCACGCATAAAGCAGAAATGGCAGCTCCCACCATGCTGGCTCACAGGTAGCTATGGCATGAGGTCAGCAGACAGGGTGCCCTGGGCTCAGTTCCAGCCTACTAGACCCCAGGGTGAGGACAGCTGGGATAATCCCTGCTCAGGTGATGACTCCCTGCTGTCAGGATTGGTTGGGGAGTAGGGAGGGTTCAGTCTTCAGGGTGAAGTTTTTATAGAGACAGGAGAAAGGCAAGAATAGACACATAGTGGGATTAAAGGCATCTTCTGTTAGACCTATTCGGACTGTTTATCCCTGAAATCACATCATAGAGGTCAAGGGACAATCACCTACTTGGCTCCAGTCAGGCTGGTTATGATTATAAAAACACAGACATGAGAAGCACGCACATATACATGCATACAATCTTAAACACAAAAAGTGACTTGGGAATGCTGTCAGATATTCCTTTGGGAAAAAGAAGTTTCTGGAACAATTACATAGTATACTCTAAGCCAAACTATTGGCCAACAAAGTGTATAAGCAGATTAAGGCTAACCCCAAGACTTCTTGATGGGTCCTGCAAGGGCAGAGAGCAAATACCATCTCAAGTCAGAGCAGTGTGGTTACAGCCAGGAGTGCAGACATATTCTATAGCATCTATGGTTGTTCTCCTGTTGCTGAGGGAGGTGAATGACATTGATAAATAACCCTATTATAACTTGTGATAAAAGTAGTAGGTGCTTAGAGACTGACCAATAGACACCTGAAAAAGACAGATGGCTGCAGGAAGGTGACTGATAGAAATTGGAAATTAGTGATACCCATTGTGAAGAGAACAGAACGAAGCATGGCAGACAGAGATAATATCCCAGTCTCATGAATGTCCGTTGATTTGGGTCACCTGACAGTCTTGGGGAAAAGTCTCAATTACTAATGATATCTATGAAACACTCTGAAAACGGCAATCCATCATGCAAATTTGGTATTATGCCCAAACCAACTGAAGTGGAAAATTGCAGCAATTATATGTATATACTTTCATTTGGGGCTCAATTTTGGAGCATTTGGTCAGGACTTTTTAAAGTTAAAGGCTTGGAATATTTACCACAGTGATGTGTACAAATAACATAAAGAATGTTTTGTTTTTCTAAAACCTCCATATTTTAGGGGGACACAAAATGACTATGTAGGGATGGAAGCAACTCTTGCAGATAACTTCTCCATGAAACTCGTCTGTTATGCAGTCTTGATTGTGGCTCTTTCTACAGGAGCAGCCAGCACCTATTCCACAAATCACTTCCTTCTTACACCTCAAGGGTTTCTGGAAACCACATTCAAAGGGTCTGTAGAAAGCGTTAGCTTCCATTTTCCATTATGTCAAGTGGGCTTGGGGGCTCGGTGGTGGCAGTGGGAATTAGTATGCTCCAGTGTCCCCATGTGTCTGATTAACCACAAATACACAATATGGTTCAGCAATGGAAGAAGCCACCATGGCAAGCCAGGGTGAAAATTCACTGCAGTTTTTCTGGCAGCTGTCACCAGTCAACAAAAACCAAACTGAGACCTTCAGCTGCCAACAGTTTTGGATAATACACGTCCCCATGATCTCAGGGTGGAAGGGCTACTGGTTGAGTGGGGGTAGGATTGAATGAGAGTTTCTCTACTAGGCAGAATGAAAGTGGTTAGAAAGACAAGATTTTGAGAAATTAATGAAGAGCCTAATGGATGAATGGAAGGGAGGGATTTGTAAGTTTCTGGTGAGGAATTAGTGACGGGCTGGAAACTACATGTGGCATGCAATAGTTAGCCCATTTTTACTTGAAGAAAACTCATTCTCGCATTCTCAGCAGCTGCTACTGTTTGGATTATGAATAGCAATAAGCCATATGGTGTGGCAGGAATGAATCACACATATTTTCTCATGGACAAATATTATTCCAAAACATAAACACATCAATATAAGTGTTTTTTCTCCTGGGAGGAATATAGCCCCTGATCTCAGTTATAAGAAAATGACTCACTCTGTATGTGCAAAAATTACCTGCCAAGGATATTATTGGGAAAAATCTGCACTTTAGCCCTCTGTATGTTTTTCTTTCCTGATTTGTAGCCAGTCACATTTAATGTGATAGAGGAGAAATGGGAAGAAAGAGAGAGAGAGAGAGAGAGAGAGAGAGAGAGAGAGAGAGAGAGAGAGAGAGAGAAAAGGGAAAGAGAGTGAATGAAAAGATGATCAAGGAAGGGGTTCATGCTCTTCCCAGCTCTGCCATCTGGTTGGCTTTTTCCATCCCAGAATTCTCACAATGGCAAAGACAGTGTGCTTGCCTGGGAATTAGCATGCCAAATACCTCACAGCCCAAACTGGGAGGCAAAGGTGGAAAAGCCTTAATTAGGTTGTTTAGGCATGTCAACCAAGGGGAGTTCTGAAAGTCCAGTTCCCACTCTTGCTTTGATTTCGAGTGCCTCAAGGACAAAGCACCCGTAACAGTCAATCTAACAATTTACATAGATTTCCCATTTCTTAATTTGGTCTTATTACTTCTTATTGTCACTTCCAATTTCCTTTATTCTTCATTTTCTCAGATTTTATTTTGAGAAAGGGTTCTAACTCATGATCTGCATGAGCAAACCAAGTACTGGGGTCACAGCTGTGAGTTCCCATACCCAGCTCCTAGAAATCCTTGCATAAATTTCTCTTCCTGAGAGTCTCCTACTCTTGGGTCAATGATTTTGTAGGACGCAGAGCCTTTTCCCTTACCTCTCTTCCTCCTGAGCATTGCTCACCTTCTCCTTGGCTTCCCAGGCTCTGAAGAAAGCATGCTTATTTTCCAGTAGGGTGGACCAGGGCCCCAGTGGGGTTCAGGAAGGGACCTGGGACCATGTGTGCAGAGAGGGATGAAAAGGGAGAGCTCAGCCACAGTCCTTGGGTGTCTTTTTGCCATTGAGATCTCCTTGTCACCAGGGATCAACTGCACTAATGTGGCACCAGAATTGTGCCCTATTGAGAAAGACACTAGGAAATCCTGTTGCTTTACTTGCCATATGTCAGTACAATTTTGAGCTCCAGGTCAGTCGTTCACAGAATACACACCCTCGATCAGCATCAACAGGCCTCACTTGGCAAAGTGGCATAAATGCTAATTTTGGGGCCCCACCTTACATCACTGAATCAGGAACTCTGGTGAGGCTCTCAATTGGGGGTCCAATAACCTGTACTTTAATCAGCCTGCAGGGAGAGTCTACTCCAGGTTCACGTTTGATAATCACTGCCATGTTAAATTGGCCTCACCTGCACTTGACAATGTACATCTGTTTGCCTGTATCCCTCTTATATTTCAAAATATTAACCTACACACATTGTAGCATTCATTAAAGAAATAAAGGGATGTCGTGAAGATTAAATTAGATAATATGTATCCAGCACTTTCTAGCACTTACTAAACTTGCCATACACATAAGTTATTATTGTGCCATCATTAATACTACAGTATTACATAAAAAAAATTAACTAACCTTTTTTATGTATGAATACTTTCTACTGTCAACTCTTAGAGTCCAACACCTCTACAGGCATTTTTATCTCTCATTTACAGCTCACATACTTACATGGTAAATGGAAATACAGAGCCTCTATAGAAAAACAGTAGCATAAGTGGTAGAGCAGAAACCTCCTCACCACCAGGGAGGAAGTGATCTTGTTACATCAGCCAAAAGCTCCTAGAGTTTGGAGAGGAGGAGAAGAGAAGACCGTCCCCCCGCCAAAGAAAGTAAGCAAGCACAGCTATACAAATACTTTGAGGAGGACAAGTGTGAAGTAATGAGAGAATGAATGTTAGGTTTAAAGCTTTTCTACATTTCAAAGAACACAGAGATCTCTCTTCCCTATTTATCCTTTAATTCTAAATGCCCTGCAAGATCTCCATCTGTCTTCTATTTTAGAAATGCCAGCCTGTGTGAGTTCTGTATTAAAATCCACCCAGGAAAGAATTCTAGCTTTCATTAAAATTACTACCACAGGAGAGCCAAGAGCTTGCCCTTCACGTTGTTCGAGAGCGACAGCAATCACCCCACCTTGGCACACTCATAGGTTTCTTGCAAGGATTTCAGCAGGTGTTTCCTGAATTGCATCCAGAATCACACTGGACAGGAACACAGCAGAGGTCACATCAATAATGATAAGCGGGACAGTGGCGGCCCCCTCCTGCTGGCCCGGGGAGTTGGCAGTGCCACTCCAAGCTTCTAGCCAACAGCCAATGTCACTTTAACATATTCAAGACAGAGACTCTAGACAAGCTAGAGTTGTAAAAAAAAAAAAGTGAGATTAGGAGAGAGGAAGGGACAAGGAAAAAAATGTATTTTTTATCAGGAAATTCTATTTGGAAAATTGCGACATTTTCATTCAAATGCTTAAAATGCATCACAACTGTCATAGTTCCAAAAAGTCTACTTTTTAAAAGTCTCATCAAATTATAGTAAAGGGAGAACGCTAACTGTGAAGTATAGATGTTTCTTCTAGGTATTATAAGGTAGCAAGAAAAATAACATGAAGTAAAACCCCGTGAGGGGCCACGAGAAATATTATTATTCTGGATCTCTCTAGATTTTGACCTGCTCAGTGTTCCTCTTGACTGAGGAGTGTCTTTCCACATGTGTCCTTTGCCTTTCTCCAGTTCCCCAACCTTTCTGAGCCTGTATTCAAGAAACAGCTATAGTCCAAAGAGGTTGCCAAGAACCCATAGCAAAGAGCAGTCCTCATCCTTGTACTGCTGCCTACCTTTTTGGGTGATATTAAAAGTTACATAACTTCTCTGTGACTCAGTTTCCTTTTTTGTAAAAGGAAAGATCAGGGGGTCATAGGCTGAAATGTTCACAGGCCTTGACAAGTTCTTAAAAATATCAGTAAGGAGGTAAATACTTGCCTTATCCACAGGCAACAGCTGTCCTCAGCCCTAGCTGTTGAATCTTTTGCAAGGAAGTTCTGTCTCGGGATTGTTATGTGAAATCTTGTGGTTTTAAAATGTGGCTAACAATGCACGCAAAACAATAACAACTATAACAACACTATGCAAGTCAAGTAGAAGATATCTGTGGTCCCTTAGAATTCTTGCCTTCTATGTCTCAAAATCTTCCCCGTGTAAGGGAAACCTGGGTAAGCCCTGCCAGTCTGAGCACACAACCCCTTCATTTTGTTCATTTGTGTACTTGATGTGGGAACTTGCTTCTCTTTTCAAATTATCAGAGGAATTGTATACCACTTTCTCCTATAAATAAGAGGCACTGTGTGTCAAATCAACTATAAATGGCATATGTGTTTATTATCTAAAAGTGAATTATGCTGCCAAGTAACCAAATACCAGTGGGCAGACAAGGTGATATGAATAAAAACAGAGGAGAGATGAGAGATGCAAGCTAAAAATGAACTGACACAGGGAGGAAGAAAAAAGAAGCGTGTTCTATGCTCACCAAACAGAAGCTAAGAAGCAGATCTTAGGAAACTGACCATGGCATCATGAGTCTAGCCTGCAAGGAGGAAGAGCTTTGAAGAAGAAAATGCCCAGGAGGCAGGAGTGTTACCTAGAAGATACATTTTGACCTAAACTCTCAGGATGGGCACTGGAGCATGGAGAATTTTCCAGAAATGACTTGGTTAACTCGAGGAACAGTGTAAAAAATTGTATGCCAGCCTTAGGAGTAATCTAAGGAGAATTACTCTTCTGTTCTATCCTGAGCAATGGTGGACTGTTATCTAAACCAGATGGCCAACATCTGGCAACTTATGTAGTTTGTACCCTGTAAGCTCCTGTCAATCGGGTAGTGTTTCAGATTTTCCCTTAGAAACATTTTTTTTTCTCCCTATTCCACTTATATCACCCTGGCTTGCGGCCAGTGCCAGCTCATGTGTAGGTCCAGTAACAAAAACTTTTGGACGGGCCTCCATAATCTTTAGAACCCAATCTACCTTGCCAGTCTGATTTTTCCTCAACACCTCTCTCAGCATGTATTTTGTTGTCCTGACACCTTCCATAGCTCCCATTCCTCTGCTTGCCCTTTAAACATCTTCAGTGTCTGCTCAACTTTATCTTCTACCCTTTCCTGTTTAGTCACTCTCTAGTGTTCCAGAACCAGGGGTACTTCTGCCTCAATGCTGTCCCCTTCACTGATTGCCCTTCATCCCCCCCTTTCAGGCCATCATTTTCCTTCCTGAATCTTCTCTGACTCTTGCAGGCCCCACTGACATCCCCAACATTGGCATTGCTAGTCCACTTAATTTCTATACCCCGCCCTCCGTCATTCAATTATATATGATTTTGTTCTCTAATCGTTTCATGCATGTATATCAGGTCTCTCAATTATATTTTGACCTTCATGAATCAAGATCACGTCTTCTTCCTCTGTGTCCTCTGTAGAAGCAACAAGTCTAATACAGAGGCCAGACTCAGTATGCATTTGCCTGGGGATTCCTTGAGAAAGGTGTTCATGTGAGCTCATCTAGTGAAAGGGGATGAGGCAAATGAGGCATGAAAAAGGAAAGATGGCTGGTGTCCTTGTGGAGTTGATTACATAGGACCATGTAGCCAGTTACCAGGGTCCACTTTCCCAAATAACTGTGTGTAGACTCCACTCTCCCTGCTGCCTGACCATTCCTAGGCTTGTTGAGGCTAGACTGGGTTGAACTGTCATGCTGGGTTTTGTGCAGAGCAGAGCCCAGTTCTACCAACTCTCTGGTGATTTGCAGCTGTACTTGGAGACAAGCTCCTGAATTTGAACTTCCCTGGGTCCCTATTATCCTCTTGAAGAGAATTGTTTTCCAGTTATATCCAGCATGGAGGTGAATCACTAAGTGACACAAGTATTCTTCAAGAGAGAAGTCATGCAAGAACTCAGGTGTGCTAAGGAACCAAAAAATGACTGGAACTAGAATTGGAACTGGAACTCTCGCTGGAGAAACTATCCTGTATGGCAGAGAAGGTGGGGAGACAGTGTCCAATGTTCTGGATGAAATCACCAGCTTCGCACAGCACAGGCTTCTATTTCTCACCTCCAACCTGCTCACTGGCAGAGCCTGTTATTAAATCTACGCCTCACAATCTATATACTAAAGATAATAACCTGCTGACTCCATGAGAGGTTGGGTGAATTAATTACTATAGAAAGCACTGTGAAAATACACCAGGTTCTCCAAACTCCATGTCTGTTGATTCACCCAGGCTCCTGAGCAGCCATCAGCTCATAATGGATTTCAGTCTCCCCTGCCCTGGGCCAGGTCCATCCCTGGGTGTCTGAGTTGGCAGGTGTACCATCCATCACCTGGCCTGGAAGGAGTTGGGGAGAGGCTGCTGGACCGTTGCCAGCTGCTTCAGGCAGGTTCTGGGGCTGCTGACCTGGCTCTCTCATTTGGTGTATCCACCCACCTTGCCAAGAACTGGTGACAATGTGTAGTGGCAGAGGAAGAGCCAGGGGCAGAAGAGAGATTTCAAATGAGAGAATTTTCAAAATGGCAGTTTGCATATTCAAGTTTCCACAGAACAACAGGCTAGCTTGAATTGCATGGCAGGTGTTTACACTATAATTGTATAGTTCTTTCCTGTGACTATTGTACCGGGAATTTGTTGGACAGGGTGGGACTTGGTGCTGAGTGGGAAGGACCAGTGTCTGCCTCTCAGCCTTTTGTGTATTCCATGAGCTCTGGCCTTTGCAGGGGCCCACAAATTGGCTTAGGACCCTGGAGCCACGCAGAGCCTGCTGCTGCTTCAGCTCTGAGCCCCTGAGAGAACAGATGCTCTTTCCTGCCTGGAGTAAAGACCCTTGCTAGTTTCTATAGACTATCAAAATGAACTCTTAATAAACCTGAAGAAATTTAAAAGATTCTACGTAACAAGAACATAGAAATGGCTGAGTTTCCAGATACAACTTACTGACATGCTAGCTAAATGATGATGGGATAAACAGAGACAGATATATCGAAAATTGTGTTTGGAAATAGTACATTATTTTTTGCCTTCTTTTTTCCAAAAATATCACATAATCTGCCTTACCAGCTTAGATACAGAGATTGTGAACATTATTTAATGACCACAAGTGACTACTTCAGAAGCCAGTGTTTTAATTTACTCTTGGGGTCAAGTTCATGTCATAAAAGAAAGCAATACAGGTCACACTGACAAGCCAAAGATAGATGGGTCACATTGTTGCTACCAGAAAGTAACATACTAATCTAAAAATCACCTGGGTTTTCAACAGAATTTTCTGTTTCTAATGAAGCTTGAATTCACATTAAAAAGGAGAAGAAAACAAAATGGAAATTTATACTATGGTACAGTGAGATTAAAATCACTGAGAAAACACTGGGGTTGGGGTTTGTGATACTATAGCTTGACTATAGATTGTTTGGGTAGGGGACTTCAGTTCATTGAACTATTACATGAAATGACCAGCTAGAGGGACCACTGTCTGAGAATGTCTGCCATCCTACAATGTTTTCAGGACTGTACCAATTCATTTGAAGTGAATGCAGCCAATCTTAGCGACAGAAAGGGAGAATGGCAGGTCTGAACCCGTCCAGTTAAAAACCATGAAAGTTAGTCTTAAACATTAGTATGTGCCCTTATCATGCTCTTCTGATCATATTACACACAATACACATGTGTATATATGCATGCCTTACATATATACATATGTACAGATAAAAAGCTTAAGAAAAGTATAGTTAAACACCACCAAAACCAATAATACTACACAGAATTCCAAGAACACTTCATTTCTGAGACCCAAAAATCTAGCTGGACTTTAGACTTCCTTTTTATAAGCAAGCCTTCTAGCTTCAATAAGGCCACAATGTCTTGCATACCAGCAAGCTGTTCAATATTGTTCATCAATAAAATCAGAAAAAAAACTACATCCAAACAATTCATTCAAAACCACTTATCACTAACACCATTTGGAATCTAGCAGGCATGTTTCACTTAAAACTAGTGAGCAAGACCACAATCTTTTGATTATAAATTCCCCTTTCATCTTAATTTTATAAAAAGCCACAAGGAAAATGCCCAGCCTGATGTCTTTGATATTTAAACACTCTGTTCCACTTACCATTAGTTTGCTCCAAAACTCAGCCTCCCTTGCAAAAGCCTCCATCTTGAAGGGATCAGTTTCTTGTTCTGCCTTGTTAAATGTGTCACTTGGACTGCTCAAGTGACTGAGCACAGGAGAGCAAACATGTCAGCCCAGCCACTTTCATAATATTCACGGTTGCATTCTCTCATAGCTGGGAGTCTTGGAGCAGTGGAATTTACACACTTTGGAGTGAGATGGGTGTGGGCATTTCCCACAGTTATGATTCAAAATCGAGATAGGTCTCATTCAAGGAGATAATAATATAACTCAAAGAGGAAAAGTGTCCCCTAGCATTACTGCCGCTTATGACACGACAACTCAGATTGCCATGTGCAAAGCACCACGCCTCAGTCCTCATGCCAAGAACAATCCTTCAGTGGGTGGTGTTGGTTCCTTCTGGCATTTTTTTTTTTCAGGGCAGACTCTGGTAATTACACATCTCTCAGCTCACTTTAAGGTGTGTACAGTACGAAAAAATGCACATCTGGAATGCAAATAAAAGGCTTCAAGTTCAGGAGGACAGCTCTTGGCATTCTTATTGGGTAAAATTAACCGAAGTGG
Source organism: Castor canadensis (assembly GCF_047511655.1). NCBI lineage: Eukaryota > Metazoa > Chordata > Mammalia > Rodentia > Castoridae > Castor > Castor canadensis. The sequence goes on from NC_133386.1 coordinate 17,465,781, forward strand.
GCAATCAAATGATCTATTCTGTATGTTACTCTGTTAGAACAGGTAAAATACTATTTTATATAGACACAAAGATATATATGCTTATAATAGTCCCACTTTTTCTGAAGAGGCAGGAGAAGACATAACTTCCTCAAAATATCTTAGAGAATTAGACCTGGGATTATCGTGTTAGGCATAAGTCAAATATGTAGCATTCCCATCCTCCCTTGTGCAGATGACTGCAATGGTCACTCAAAAGAAGCACTATGAAATCTAAGGCCCTACCTACCACTCCTGCAAGCAGGAGGAAGGAAAAGTAGAGACCAGACAAGGCCTGACGGTTGAGCCCTAGAAGACTCTGGCTACTTCGTTCTGTAGTCTCATTAGCTTTACATGTTCAGTAAGCACTCCATGGATATCTGGAGCCACTGAAGTTGTCAAAGCTTATGATAAAAAGCAAAACTGAAATGCACAGTCTTCTTCACCTTTGATCACATTTCCCTGAGTGTTCTGTCACCATGTCCTTTCCTGAGCTGATTTCTGATTGCACAGGACTTCCTGTGCATTGGCCCTTGTACGGTAAAACCTAACTGTGGTCACAAGCTGAGCTGTCCCACCAAAGCTTGGTGTGGAAAACCAGCACCCAACACCCCAATGCTCCTTTGTGCACAGAGTGTACCACTTAGACAGTTTTCCGCTTGTGGGAAGATATGAATAAGGCTTTCTAGAATGCTTAGTTTAATAAAGTTTTACCCATGAAAGCAGTGATTTATGTCTGGTACAGTTTCTCCTTTTCCTGGGTACCTCAAAATACCCTTGCCAGAGTAACTGCTTAGATACATGAAAACAATTGCCTACAAATCAAGAAAACTGAGCACATAGAAAGTGGGTGGAAGAATACCAACTTTTCAGAAAAAGAAAGATGATTTCACTGGAAGGGGAAGGATGGGAATCAAAAAGTCCTGTTTATTCTTTTTCCCTGGAAGCCCAAGGAAAGCTACACTTAAGTACTCCATTAGCCACTGGGCTTTTAGAACCTGTTGTGCAGGTCCTGCTGCACAACCAGTCCACCTCCGTGCTGGTGTTTGTGGCTGGTGAGCCATGCACACACTGTGAAACTGAACCAAAATATGTCTAACAACTCCTTAGGTCTGACAGGAAGTTTTCTTCTTTTCCTCTGGGGAAATCTAGTTTTCTACCTGGTTTAATAGGCATTTCACTGACATGGGTACACGCACTTTTATAAAGATAAGCTTTTGAAAAGCTACACATAAATCGTTCTTCTAACCTGAGCTATATACATATGTGTATATATATGTAATACCTGGGCTATATATACATGTATACACACATCCATGTGTATATGTACATATATATGAACTTCAAGAACATTTGGACACTAAAGGAATCCCTTGGCATATTCACTTGTCAGGTTTTACAACTTCTGCAAAGCTGCCTGCCAAATGAATGTTTTACAAGTATGGGGTTTTATAGACTATGTTTTATTCATTTGAGGGATCCAAGCTCATTCTGTCTGGCCTGAGACTGAGTCATCTAAGGTCACTAGAATGTAAAAGTGACTCCATGGACAAATTTGAGACTTCTTTCTTAGCAGTTATGAAAGCCTTCCAGAGTAGTAGTGACTTCTATTCCTTTGCAAAGCATTTGTGAGGAAGCAAGGAGGTACATCAACTTATGTTTTCCAACAAATTAAAATGATTTTAGGAACAATCTGTAGGGTGAGGCTGTGGGACCTTGACAATGGGAGCTAAACCCCCTTCCCCACCTCCTTGCACAAAAGCAGGCAGCTGATGACCTGAAATTTCCTTCTCTGTTGAATGTTCACTCTGTTTTCTTGAGGAGAAGTCTTAGACCCTTGGGTGGAAGGCAGTGCTGTGCTGATTGCCACCATAGTAACAACAAGGCTTGGAAGTTTGCTTAGGGTTTTTTCCTTCCTCTCTATATGTTTCTCCCTTTCCTAAGTGCCTCTGTGCCTCCTGGCCTTGGAATGGTAGAGGTCAGATATAGCTTGCAAAGCTTCCTGGCCTTTGTTCTCTAAAAGCCTGATTGCCAAAGGGGAAATGGAGGGTGAAGAAAGGAGTGGAAGGTCTTCGTGAAAGCAGTCATGGTAGGATGAGGAAGAGCTTCCTCCTGGTCTGGGCACAGGGAAAGGCCCAAAGGTCTTAGAGAAGCATGGTTCTCTGGCTTTTCCCTGGGGAAGTGGAAGGCTATAGGGACGATGACCCTAGGTGTATCTGAGGAGAAGCTATAGGAATAAGATTCTCAGCTTTCCCAAAGATCCTCCTGCCTTGGAGGGCATGAGGGCCCAGAGAAATTCTGGGTGTCCATGGACCACTGTGGTCTGGGACAATGGGCTTCTAGGGAGACCATGATAGACCCCATAGTCAGGGCTTTTGATCTTTCTGAGCATTGTGTGAACTTCTCCATATCTGGTGTAACTCTGGGGAGGGGAGCCCATTAAGGCCAAAAATGCAATGCTGCTGGGGTGTGAATTACCTTAAAGGAAATGCCGCTGGTTAAGGACAAGGGTTCATAGCAGCTCCTCATTCTGGTGCCCTGTGAAGGCACTGAAGTGAGGCCTTTTGAAGTCTGTCATTTTGTTTTCTCTGTAAGCTGGTGGAGTCACATCCCTAGCAGTACAACCAGTTAACTAGAATGAACCACCTGATAGAGCTGTGTGTAATGCTACCCCAGACCCAAGGTCATCCAGAAGCCTGGCTTCTTGGGCATTGCCTTGACCCTCACTGTTGGGCTCCAGGGTGTGTAATTTACTGCCTTTGTTTCTTGGCCCTGCAGAGTTCCATGGCACTGAGTGGAACAACAGATGGTGAGGTTTCTGAATTAGAAGTGGTATCACGTTCACTGCAATCCTAGCTTTTGGATCATAAAAGAAAGACAGCATGTCCTGACCAAATAAAATTCTATAGCAGATAAAAAGATACATTCAGGACCAATTCTCAAAGGCCTCCTAGGACAATGAGCATGTAGCTGGGATAGACAACCTGGTCTTGTTCTTCTAAGGTTAAGCATAGTGGTTTCTGAAAGTGATACATACCACCTTTGTCCATTGCTAGATGTAACCCCAAACTGAAAATAAACAGTCCTGCAATGATGATTTGGAGCCTGCAAACAGAAACTAAGACATTCTTCAGCCTTCCTAAATGTTCACAGATGCAGGAATAGATCAAACACATTGAGCCTTAGATGAATAGTCAAAGACACAACAAACCACTGATGCCCCACTGGAGAAAGGCATGCATACACAAAGATGGGGAAGCCTTCTTTGCCCTTGGAAGAAAGTGCCTAGGATACAAGAAGAGAGGAGGAGTGTGGGTAGAGATGAAGGACATGCTGAGGCTATGTCTTCATTTCAAGATACTGTCTCCACACACAGTGCAAAGGCCTGGCAATTGTCAGGTTGCTGTTTTCAGCTGCATTCTGTCTTACAGCTGGCTGCCTTTGTAGCCACTGTAGGGCCATAGCCTACAGGGAAAAGTGGTCTGTTTTCTTGTCTCTGTCATGAGATGGTGAGCAGGGCCAGGAAACAACAATAGCAAGAAAGATACTAATACTAGAGAGAAAGCACAGAGGGTGATGATAGGCTCTTTGCTTATGCTTATATGACTAGAGGCCATGGGGGTCCCTGAAAGAAAAGAAGAAACATATGCTCAGGCGAATATTCATGTGTTGCACACATTTCTCACTTTCTCTACAGCCTACAGGTTGATTGGAACCTACTAAGCCTGAAAATGTTGTGTGAATCTTTTTCTGGACAAGAATCTAGACACGGGGTCTAATTAGAGTGCATTTAATGTTCCCCTGCCGTCTCTAATCTAATCTCAAGATCAGAGTGAACTACTGGCCTGGGAACAACGAGTGCTTGAAGTATTTCCTGATGTTTTTAAGAAGAGGGGGAAAAGCCAGGGTGGGGGTAGCTCATCCCTGTAATCTTAACTACATGGGAGTCAGAGATTGGGAGGATCAAGGTTGGAGGTGACACCCTGTTTCAACCAATAAAAAGTTGGGCACAGTGGTACAACCCTGTCATTCCAGGTATGAGGGAAGTATAAATAGGAGTATTGAGATCCAGGCAGGCCTGAACAGAAACACAAGACTCTATCTTAAAAATATTCAGAGCAAACAAGAATGGGGAGGGGATGGGCGTATAGCTAAGAGGTAGAGTGCCTGCCTAGTGCAAGGCCCTGAATTCAAACCCCAGTACTACAAAAAGAAGGCAGTGGGGAGAGGAACATATCTTGAACTGAAGTACATTAAACACATGCCAAGCTCCCAGCACTTCATAGGGTCAGCATTGTGTTATATTTATAGCCTTGGGAGGTACCTTTTTGCATTGAAGAGGAAAGGGAAGGTCAGAGAGTCCCCCAGATTTCCCACAGTCACTTAGCTGGCAGGAGTTGCAAAAGTAAAATTGATGGTGATGTTGGGGTGGTCAGAAAGACCTCAACTGTCCTATGTGCTGGAGCCTTATATACTTATTTCGTTTAATTGCCCAATGGCTAGGCAAGATCTCATTCCAACTTTGCAAAGTAAGGGTCTGAAAATGTTGAAAGATGACAATGATCATTTAGACATTGCATCAGGATTCAAATCCAGGCTGATTTGCTTCAAGTTCATGCCTCTCCATCACATCATGATGCTCTTTCACTCTAAGGTATAAATATTGTAAAGTATGTACTCATAATGAAAGATTTAAGTCTGAATGGAGAGCACACAGGGCCTTAGATTACAGCTGGTAAAAGTTGCTTTGTGCTAGAGGCCTGAGAAGATGGAGGAAGGGCCTACCTCTACATTAAGGGCCTAACTGATTTACTTTATATAAGCCCAGAAACTGTGCCCAGTGGTTTCAACTGTGGTTGACAACAGTTGAAAGATATAGAGGATGGATATCCTATATTATCTGGCTGACATTTCTGTAATTATTAATTCATATTCTTTATATTTTGCTCTGAGCTATATTTTGCAGTTTAAAGTATAAATATAATGATAGGTTCATTAAAATTGAAAAAGGATAATTGTTACTAGAACATTTCTCAGTTTTCCATACCTATAGAATCAGTGTACTAGGACCAAACAGCTTAAAACTACAAACATTATGTCACATACAGAATAAGTCCCTGGAGAATCACCCAGATCTACACATGGGTGGTGGCTTCCAACTATTGGAGCACTCCTGCAGCTGCAGATGTACTTTGGCTCTCTCTCTCTACTACCTTGTTCTCTCTCCTCATTTTCTCCCTTGAAGAAAGAGAGGTTAAACCAAATTACTGCTAGGAGTTGGTGGCTTAAACCTGTAATCCTAGCTACTCAGGAGGAAGAGATCAGAAGGATTGTGGTTTGAAGGCAGCCCAGGCAAATAGTTGTGAGACTCTATATTGAAAATACTCAGTAAGAAAAAGGGCTGGTGGAGTGGCTCAACTGGTAGAGTGCCTGCCTAGCAAGCATGAAGCCCTGAGTTCATAAACCCAGGACCGCCAAAAAAAAAAAAAAAAAAGTTACCTTTTTTAAGAAAGTTTGTTTCTGATGATATTAAAATATTTTTCTGCAACCAAACCCACACTTATAAAAAGTTGACAAAATACAGATCAAATACACTATTGTGCAAGGATCTATGTTTCTTAGCAATAGTTGCTATGACCCACAGTTAGCAATCATATAGAATCTGAAAGAGTACAATTTGGTCCCATTTTGTGTTGACCCATACTTCTTGTTTTGGCACATATTCTAATCCTGGTTTAGACAGACAAAGATAGGAATGTCCAACTTCCATCCTAACTCTTCACAGCACCTGTATCCTGTCTTCTATAGAACTTTCCATAGAACATTTAATGCAAAAGAACAGTGTGTTGGCATCAGCTCAATCCCTAGTGCATTTTCTTGGGACATTATTTAGAGTTTCAACATATTTGAATCTCAAAAACATCATTTACTCCTCTGCCTAAGTCTATACTAGAATCAATTTTTTGCTGTCTGACAAATTTCCCCTTTCCCCTAAGCTCTACTCTGATTTCTGTCTTGCTTTCTTCTATTTCATTTGTGCTAAAGTACAAAGTGTACCTGAAGTACACATGACAGAAACAATCATGACAGAGAGAGGGTTCAACCATAAAAATGAATTCCTTAAATTGATCATCTTGTCAAAAGACATTCTCTAAGAGTTATCCACTGCTTTTGTGTTTATTTTTGGAAAGATCTAATTAAATGAATTTCTTGAATATGTTGATTCAAAAACCTAAATCATCAACTGGTAATATTCAAGGGAAATTTTTTTTTTTTTTTGGTGCAACAAACTGGTTAGAGGATCAGCCACCTTCAACCTTCAACTAAAGTTTAAAGGACTTTAGAAAACTCAGCTATTGTCCACGGAAGCTAAAGTTGGTAGGTATTAAGATGAGCTATCTTAAAAAATAATCCATGTCTCTCTCTCCTAAAAGATACAAGGAGGCCAGATGTGGTGGCACATTGTCTATGATCCTAGCTACATGGGAGACGGAGGTATGAGGATTGTGGTCTCAGTCAGGCCAGGAAAAAATGCGAGACCTACCTGAAAATAATTAAATAAAAAAAGGACTGAGAGTATGAGTCATACACTCACCTAGCAAGTGCAAGGTCCAGAGGTCAAACTCAGTAAATTGCCCGCCACCAAGAAAGGTGCAAGGAGCTGTTTAAAAGAGTGTGCAAAATCCTTCTATTTAGAGGCAAGAGATAGAAAGGAATGTTGGAATTGAAAGACCCTATAAGACCAGGCCGGAACTCTGTGAATGAGGAGGTAATGCCACATTACCTCTGTTCCCTTTGCCTCCTGAGTAAGGCTAAGAGTTGCTTTGGAAATGTTACAGCAGCCCCTGCAGCCAGGTGATGGCCAGGGTGATGACAGGTGTCTCTCAGCCTATACATCAGTATCAGAGTACTTCAAAGGGCTACTTTGAAGCATGCAATAAAAATGTTATAAGCCAAGTGTTGACTACGCCATTATTTTCTAGAATTATTGAAACAAGGAAACCAAATTGAATTAGTTATAAAGGACAAAAACTCAGAGGTAAAGCATATCAAGTCATTTCAACCATGCACACAATACTTATGAAGAGAAAATTGAACAGGCTTTCCTCACGGGAGTACTGTGCATATGGGAAGTCATGCATAAGAATCAAAGGAAAAAATATAGATTATCTTCATGTGTTATGTTTTTCTCCTGTACCCTCTACCTATGCAGCTACAAATTTTTAAGATTAAAGGATTATATTTAAGTTCATTTTGTTGTAAGCATCACGTTCTCAGATATCCTGTTAATAATTCAAACTAAAGATTTCTCCTACATGTCAAGTCTTTGAGTCACCCAGGAAATGATGGATACTGAAGTGCACAATCCATTCAGGCCTTTAAATCATGTGCAATGACTGGTTTTCCTAGCTGATGGGCCAAGAAGGAAAGCCCTCCAGCAGGGAACTGGCTTCCAGTAAGCATCCACAAATGGTTCCTGTCTTCCTGTGGTGTTCACACCAGCTCTTCTGCCATCTGTACTGCAACAGGCCCCTGACCCTTTTCCTCCTATAGGCTTATTCAGATGTTGCTCTGGAATTGGGCAGAAGGGTACTGGCATGATTTGTGCCTGTGGCCATCCACTTCTTGTGAGATAAGCAGCATTTACAGGTCAATGATGTGGAATGTGGACCGACAGCTTCGTGGCCTGGCTCATGGTTCCCCCTACCCTACTAGTGTGAGATTACATGTGGAGCAGGCCTGGCTCTAACAGCACCAGGAGGGTGGCTGTCACTCATTGACTAAGGCAGACACAGGTGCTTCAGGAATTTGGATGTTTACTTCACAAGGCAGCAGCACAGGGCAATTTATAAGCAATGCAATTTCACAGAGAGGAGAAAAAAGGGCATATTTGTAACTGATGAAGGGGAGGTAAAACTCTGCAGTCTTGTTTTTTTCTTGTCTGTGTGAGGAGATGAAGACCAGATAAGTGGCACTGAAGGGACATTAGTTGCAAATTAGTTTTCCTGACTTACAAAACCTCCCCAAATAATTTAGTAATGAAGATCTCTTCTGTGGACTGTCAACTTTATTTATCTGTCCTACCTCCATTCTGAATCACAATCATCTGTATACTCCTCGTGGAAGGTGTCACATTCAGCTGACAGAATCCAGCAGGCTATACGGATTTAAAGAGGGATGTGTCCTTTAAAGTCAACTAAAATGACGGTTTTTATCACATAGAATGTGACTTACAAAAATAGCTTTTTGAATTATTTCAGTGACAGACATACTCCATTTTGGTCAAACAATCAGTATCATTATTTCTTACAAAAAGTAATATGCCATTTCTCAAAATGACTGTAAAGAGCAGCCTCGTCGTGTTATTCTGTTCTGTAAACAAGGTCATTTGAAGGCATTGATGGGCTCTGGACAAATAAAATCAGAAGAGACAGGCATGGTGGTACACACCTATAATCCCAGAATTCAGGAGACTGAGGCAGGAGGATCATGAGTTCAAGGGTAGCCTAGGTTACATAGTGAAACCCTGGTTCCAAAAAAAAAAATTAGTAAAATCAGGACAGGGTGAAGCAGTTCAGGGTAAGCCTGGTGGGCAGGGTGGGAGACCTGAGTCTGGCTGTCCACCGGTTAGTCAGGTGACCAGGAGCAGGGCACACCTCCCCATTTTATGTCCTATTTTTACCTGTTTCACACTTTAGGGAGATTGCAAGGGAAATAAACACCTTTTGAAGATGGCAATGTACCATGTACTTATGCTGGGGACCCATCCTGATGCTCTGAGGTACCCCCTCAGCATCAAGAAGTGTCATCCTCCTTTTCAATAACCACATGTATAGATTTTAGGCCAGGGGAACAAGATGTGGGTCACCCCACACACTTCCATCCTAAGTAGCTGAAGCTCCTCAGCTCATTCTCTCTTCTTCTTCCTGTCTCTAGACCATATCAATTTCCCCACAAAGGGAACTTATGATCTCTTGTGGTCTGATGGACTCTGATCGTGCACATCTTATTGCCATGGGTTCATTTCATAGATTGGGCACCTGCTCATAATCAAGGCACCAGTCTCCTTACACAATATACACAATTTGGTCTCTCAACCCTGGCTCCCAAGCTTCTCATCCAGAGAGCCCTTTGGGTCATGCTACTGAATCTTAGGTCTCCTATCTGGGGAAAGAGACTTTCTAGTTCTACCAACCCAGGTGAATTTCCTTGTTGCCAACCCACCTTCTGTCTTTAATTGCCACAGAACAAGTTTGCATATTACCATTATTTTTAATGCACTTTTATTTGATATTTATAAGATGAACTTCCTTGAGATGAGGCTTATATTCCAAAATGACCTATAACTAATAGATATTTTTGGCAGTACTGGGGCTTGAACTCAGGGCCTCATGCTTACTAAGCAGGCATTCTACCACTTGAGCCACTCTGCCAGCCCTTTTTTGTGTTGGATATACTTTGAGATAGAGTTTCATTTGCCCAGGGTGGCTTCGAACCATGACCCTGCAGATCTCTGCCTCCTGAGTATCTAGGATTACAGGAGTGAGACACCAGTGCCCAGCCACTAATGGATTCCTATTGAAACTTCTTGATTGTTAGTCATTAGATGCTTTGTATTAAAGGAATTATGTTATAGGAAACATTCATTCATTTGCTCATTTCCTTAGTCATCCAACCAACATTTACGGAACCCGTACATGACCCTTCAAGATTTAACTACTATGGAAGTTTTGAAACAATGACTTGAGAAGCAAAATTATGAAGTACTGAGAAGTGCTTACAGTAAGAACCCCTCCCTCTCAGCCATTCTCTGGACTTTGACTCTTTGCTCTTCAAAATAGAAAATTTCTCTATAGCTTTCTTCTAAAAACCTATGTTTGACTAAACAACCAACTCTACATTTTGTGCTTTAAAAAATCACAATTTGTGATTGTCCTTTATGGTCCAGGCTACACTAGGCTGTGCTGGACAGGTTCTTGCCTAGAACGTGTCATATAGCTGCTGTTGATAGAAGCTGAAGTTGAAGGGTCTCAAGACCCAAGTTGGCTAGATTTGACAGTTCACTGTGTGGCCGAGTTGATGCTGACTGGAGACTGGAGGCTCAGCTAGACGGATTGCCCACTGGAATTCTAAATATGGCCACTTCATGTGTTTTGGGCTTCTTACAATCTGAAGGCTAGAGGAGCATCGAGAGAGCAAGCACCCAAGAGACACAGACGGACATTGTAAGACTCCGTAGTCCTAGCCTTGTAAGTCCCACACTGTCACTGTCACTGCAACCTATCAATCAAGCTCGTCACAGAGGCCAAGCCAGATTGAGAAGAGAAGGGTTAGACTCTGCCTCTTGATGTGAGGAACAGCATGTGTACACAGGAAGGGAAGACTTGATGGCAGCCATCTTGAGGACTTCCTACCCTGGGCCTCCTTGAAGGAAGCCCCCTAGGTACCAAGAGTTGCTATGCGCTCCTGGCTGCTTTATGTGTTTCTCAATTAATTAATTCTCACAACAACCTGATAAGCTAGGGTTATTATTTTCCCTATAGTACATAGGCTCAAAATGGTTATGTGACTAGTTCAAGATCAAACCAATAGTAAAGGGCAGAGCAGGCTTTTTTTTTTTGTGGTAGTGTGGTTTGAACTTAGGGCCTCCAACTTTCGAGGCAGATGCTTAATCACCTGAGCTATGCCCCCAGCCCTTGGAGCAGGGTTTAAATCTTGTGCACACCTGCTTCCAAGCACAGTACATTGTATAGTCTTATCTGCAATATTACAGCTATGTGTGCTGTCCAAAGCAAAGGAAGGTAAAGAGAAAAGAGGAAGTGGACAGAGGTGCTTTCACTTAAGTGACTGTAATTCTCTGATGACTGCAATCTCTCCATTATAGATCTTATTACTCTTTAGGTAACATTTTTGGATACTCAAGGCCCCAAATATTCTTGTTTTTGGGAGAACACTCTCTGATGTTAGATGAAGCATTTCAAGGACATACTTCAGTGAAGTAAAATATTTCTTATTAAATGAAACATTTTCTGGTAATTTTAAATTATCTTGAAAATGAGACCCAAATTAACCTTCCTATCAAATCTGAGCTTTAAAAATTAATTAAAAGATGGAACTTTGTAGTATGCTATAATGCAAATTGAATTTTAAATAAACATTTACAGTACTAAAATGAAACATGGTTCAGAGAACAAGACATATCAATTGTCTATTTCTTTTCAGCTACAGGGGGTAGCACTGGTCAGTTAATTCTTCTTTCCCCCCAACCCCTTTTGTCCTTTCCTAATAAAAGGAAGAGTCATTTCCTTCCACAATGTGTTCATTTCTGTTCTGTTACAGGTTGTATCATTTTTTTCCTGAAGAGTTGCCTCTCAAGTTTCTTTCTCAAGCTCTACTTCCAATAGGAGAGTTTGTTTTGGGGGAAAGTGGGATTGGTAAAGGATTCTTATGTTTCTATGTAAAACTATTCTTCCTCCAACTAGAAGCAGCTAGGTAATAAAAAGAAGATAAAGCTCAAAAGGAAAATCACCCATGAGTGAGATCATCATTGAAACTATCAGTGGGGAGTACGATTGCACATCTGTTGGGTAGGTGTTGTTGCTGCCTTGAATCTGGAAACCCTGTAGGGCAATGGCAGTCTTTGGCTTTGGCCCACTTACGTGTGTACTGAAATGCCAAAGAGATAAATCCTTTTTCTGCACAGGGCAGAAAAAATGTTCTAAGCAGTGCTGACCTCTGCTGGTAGCAGTTCCACACCCCTGCAAACAGGTGTTTCCTGCCTTGTTCTTTTCAACATTTGCTGGGAAACATTTAGAATTCTAAAGTTCCCCAAGCTAATCCTGGTCATACCACCCTGCCCTGCCTCACCTCCAGCCCTGGGAGGGGAAATGGCGGGTTGATCACCACAGCTTTCACTGCTGGTCTCTTTCTACGCCACCCAAGTTCACGAACACCCAACACGTGGAACTCACAGATCCAGAATAGATGTGATTAACGTCACTGTGTTGTCTGGGTGTTCTTTTAAAAACTATGTGTGGGGGGTTGAGGATTTAGCTCAGTGGAAGAGCTCTTGCCTTGCAAGTGCAAGGCCCTGAGTTCGGTCCCCAGCACCGAAACAAAACAAAACAAAACAAAACAAAACTATGTGTGGAAGTTGGTGCTTCTAAGGTGACTCCTATTCTATGGATCTGACTTGTTTAACTAGAACTGTCAGGATTTTGCTTAAATACTGAAATGTGATTCCTAGAATGTGCATTTATGACTTCCTTATCTCTTTCATGGAATAAAAATAGAAGAACTTCACATACTATTCTGCAGTCTAGTTTCTAGGGAAAGTATTCTTTTGTAACTGGACCTATTGATTTGAGGATGGGATCAGAGTGAGGACATCTCAATAGTCTTTCTAAATTTTCAGTATTTAAGTTTTACTTAGGGTTTATTAATACTTGAGTCTTAAATATAATTCAAATAATCAGAAAAGTATCTGTAAAATTCTATTCTTTTGGTAAATATTCACATACTATGGTTTAACTAGTTATCAGTTCCAAGATGGCATCTCAGTTGGGGCTGCCATAACAAAATACCATAGACTAGAAAGCTTAGAAACTATAGAAATTTGTTTTTCACAGGTCTTGAGGCTAAAAGTCTAAGATCAGGGTACTGGCATGCAGGGTTCTGGTGAGGGCTGACTTCTGGGTTGCAGACTGCTGTCTTTTTGTTATATCCTTGTACGATGGAAAGGGAGTGGGAGAATGCTCTGAGGTCCCCGTTAGAAGGTCACTAACCTGTCATGAAGTCCCCACCCTTGAGACCTAATTACTCTCAAAGGCCCCCTCCCAATATCATCACATGGGGATGGGATTTCAAATACAAATGTTCTGGGGACATTGTACTGTCTATGTAACAAGCATGGGCATGGTAATTGAGAGCCTGTAAACTTTCACATCTAATGAGCTTGTTTTCACAACTATTGTACATTGTGACCCATGGAAAACTTCTGTACAGCTTCTTAGCTTGCTTTAGCAGCAGCACAGTCTCTTGTCTCCCCTGTCATCATTCTCTCTCGCTTAAGCCCCGCCCCAAATATGGTTGACTACAATAGGCTTTCTGTGAAGGATTCCATCTGACCTTGGCCCTTTCTCCTTTTCATAGTAGTCTGGTATACATATTCTCAGACCTTGGGGTTCCCCTGCCCCCATTGTTGTGCCTGTGTGCACAACACTGCTGTAGACAGAGCTAAACTGTAAATCTCCTGAAAGTGGGCGCTGAGTCACTCATTTCTTTGATCTTGTTCTATGGTACCATCATTTTCTAAGGTAAAGACTCAAATGATGTTTGACCAGTGCATTTGGTATTTCTTTAAAAGCTGATTGTAGGAAAAGCCTCATGGAGGAAACTAGACCCTGTCCTCCTTAGCAAATGTGTGTGTTTCTCCCAGACACGGCCTGCTTATCCTGCAGCCTGCCTCTTTCCCAGTCACTACCAATTAGCATAATTACTATCTCCAGGCCTTGCCCTTTATTGATCCTGATAGTTAAAGCAGATTCTAGTCAAGAGATATGCTGACAGAGGTACAAATATATTCACTGGGACCTCTAATAGAACCTTGTTCTTTTTCTTGCTTTTCAGGATTGCTTCTGTCTGCTTTTGTTTTAGATTGCACTTTCTTTTTTCTCATTTCCCCCAAGTTTGCTGCAGCAGAAATCAGTGAATTACTTAACACAGCGATGGGGAACTGTGGGAAGACATTTACAACAAAAGCTTGGTTTCAATACCAACTAATGTGATCAACCTGTCAAAATAAGTGTACAGTCAGGTAAATAATCAGCAAGGTATTTGTCAAATGCCACAGCAGCACCATATGGAGGGTTATTCAGGGAATTTTTAGTTAATAGAAGGGGTTGAGGCTGGAGTCTCTGAGTTCTGAAAAGACTCTCACCAAGATGCTATTAGGGAAATGAACTAACAGTGAGGAAGCTGGCAAAATACCAGCCTTTATCCTGAATGATTGTTGGAAAAGGCATGCTTGGGCGTCTAAATCCTGGAAGTATGAGGTGACATTTACTGACATGAACAATACTGTTTTTAATTTACACAGGAAGTACACCAAGCCCAGGAGTGTGTTAGACACCAGTTGAACATGGATACTTGATAATGACTATGTCTTTGCATATTTGTAGGCACACAGAATAAGCATACAGAAAGATGGTGGGCTCCAGAGAACTCAGGTGAGGAAGCCTTCCAAGGCAGGTAGCTCAGAAGGTCCAGTGGAGGCTTTATGGCCAAAGAGTGGGAGAGCAGATGGCTTAAATTTTCTGAATTAATTCTGATAGAGTGGCAAAATCTACCTTTCCTGGCTATGATGGCGCATGTGGGTGCAAAAGTGTACATTGCTTAACTATGGGTACATCAGTTACACGGACCACACATGCTGGATTCTGAGCCTGGCCAAGGCTCCTGGGAACAAATGCCTTGATGGACATGTGATGTTCACTGTGACACAAGACGGGAATGGGAAGAGCCCTGCCATGGATTCAATGTCCCTGTCTTCTTGCATTCATCCGTGGCCAGACATAAGCCAAAGGTTGATTCTGTGTCTGTCCCTCTGCTGCTCAGCTGTCAAATTTTTTGTTCTTTGGTAACTGATGTGTGTCGGCTGTCAATAGTCTTTCCTTGTTATTGGCTTTACTTTTCTGTCTCTGGCATCTAAGCACTCCAGTGCGCTTTCACCTTATTAAAATGATGAGAAAACGAAAGCAAGAATTGTAGAGAATTTGAACGCTATGATTCCATTTGAATGAGATAATAGTATACACACGTGTTTAGTGCTTTGGCTATTTTTATTTAATATACTTAGTGTAATGGATATTGCTTTTGTCTGCTCAGCACCCAGTCCCCTGTTGGTTTTCAAGAGAACCAGCCTTTTCTTACTGTTACCCCTCTCAGCTCTGGGAGTGCTCAAATGTCCCAGAACAGGCCAATCAATACTTTTTGTCCCTCTTGCACAGTGTTTGGTTTAGGAGTTGTTATGGATTGAATTGTGTTCCCCCACCCCAAAGATGGGAGGGGTGTCCTCAGCATTTTAGGATGTGCCCTTATTTGCAGATAGAATTCTTAGAGATAATCAAGTTAAAACAAAGTCATTATAATGGTTCCTGGAGTCTTTATAAAAGTGATCACTTAGAAACTTACAGAGGAAAGACAATGTAACAGCTCAGGAAGAATGCCATCCACAAGCCAAGGCTACCAGAAGCTAGGAGAAAAATCATGGAAGACTCTCTCTCATGTTCAGTGGAAGGAACTAAGCCTGTTGATACCTTGATTATGGTCTTGTAGAATTATGAGATGATAAATCTCTGTTGTTCAAGCCACCCAATGTCTGGTACTTGGTCAAACAGCCTAGCTAACTAAAACAGGGATGACTATGCAACTCAAGCCAGGCAAATCAGAAAGCATTCCAGGACTTTGGTTGGAAAACAGAAGATCTTGCTTCTTTTCTAGCTGTTAGGAAATAAGTTTCTGGGGCTGCCAAGTAGAGAGAATCTGTCTGAGGCTAAAGTCTGCACAGGGAGGAAGAGTGAGAGTCTGAGTAAATAACATGGAACCCTGGTAACATGTTTGAGCTACAGGATTAAAGGATTTAGTGGTCTCGAGTTGTCTATTACATTGGCTAATAACTTCTCTGTTTTTGCTTCATTCAGGTTGAGTGAGATATTCTATCAGTCTCATTTAAAAGGGTTCTTACCATCTTGGAGTTGATTAGGGCCATGACTGAGCTACCTCTGGGTGACAGTCCCATTATCTGGGTCCAACTGTTGCATGATTGTGACTCTAAACAGTGAAAAGAGGTATCATTATGCTCTACAAATTACATACCAGAACTGAAAAATGTTGTACCCGCATGGATTGGGAACTCCTTCTGAGCAGTCATTGTGTAGCACATACAATGACATGAAAAGAATAAGTGCTCCATAGCAAAGTGTGAAATTAAGTAGAATCATTCCAATATTGCTGACACAAGTCAAATCTATTTTTGCAATTACTTATGACACATTCTTCATGCTATTCCCAAATGACACTCTATGAGATAGATACTTTAAAAAAGGTTGGTATTAAGTTGCTGGGCATGGTGGTGCAGGCCTGTCATCTTAGCAATGGTGGAAGCTTAAAATAGAAGGATCATAGTCCAGGCTGGCCTGGGAAAAAAGTGAGACTCTATCTCAAAACAACCAGAACATAAAGGGCAGGAGGTATGGTTTAAATGGTAGACACCTGCCTCACTAGTGCAAAACTCTTGCGCTCAAACCCCAGCATGGCTTCCCCAAACAGTTGGCTTCAGAAACATCACTTAATACTAAGAAATAGAACTATGGGACACTTCAAGTTCACCGATGGCAGGATATTTCCATAATCTCTGCTCTGCACTGGAGCCCTCTGGAAGTTCTTTCTTCCTGGCAAGAGAGTATTCATAGACATTCATAGTGGGATGGTTCTGGGGAGGTGTGTGGACTTTGGGGGAGTTGCTGCTAGGCCAGATTGGGACTATAAGCCTCAAAATAATTGAGAATCACTGGTGAAAATCTGGCCCGGGATAATCATGACCCTGAGTGATCACCATCTGTTGATTATTGGTCTCAATCCACTTTTCGGTCTGGTATCCACATTAAAAAAGCTATACACATATATTAGCATCAAAATAATTAACCACAACAGCATCTGTGCCAAGGACAGGATGAATGGGCCATCTGAAATGCATTGTCCAGTCACGCCTAAAGGTGACCTCTGCAGTCACTCTAGAGCAGCTCTTAGGTGGTATTTCTGGCTTGGAGCAAGATTCTGACTTGCTGAGTTCTGGGATAAATAATAGATTATTCAAAACTAGAACTCAAAGGGAGGGAAATATAGATATATATGGCTATGCATTATTTATTTTTGATCAAGGATAATCTTTCTTCAAAAAGTGATTTAAAGCAGCTGGCATAGTTGCACATAATACATCTAATATGTTTTATTTTAAAATAAAAGCAAAAAATAAAGCAAAGAAGAAAAAGTGCAAGAAAGTCAGATCATGCCAGGAGTGAGATTAGTATTAAATTAGCATGCCAGGGCCAGGAGTGGTGGTACCTACCTATAATCCCAGCTTCTTGGGAGGTGGAGATAGTCAGCATGGCAGGGACTCAGGGGCAGCCCGGGCAAAAAGCTAGTGAGATCTTAATGAACAAAACAGACATGGTGATGCAAGCATGTGATACCAGTTATGTAGAAGGATATGTAGGATGGTGTGTCTGAGACCAGCCCCGGGAAAAATTAGACTCGATCTGAAAAATAACTAAAGCAAAAAGGACTGGGGGCGTGGTTCAAGTGGTAGAGTATCTACCTAGTAAATGTGAGGCCTTGAGTTCAACCTCCACTAAGGTCCCCCTGAAAAAACGCAAGAATAGCTGTGCATAGGACTAAGGACGTAGCTCAGAAGCAGAGCACCTGCCTTGTGTGTATAAGACCCAGGATCGATCCCCAGCCCTGAAACAAATAGCATGCCATGCAGTCCTAGATTTTTGCTTGTGGTCTGCTTTCTATATTAAAATATGAAGGGGAAACCGTGATCAGTTACAGGAGTCGCAGTCTTTCAATAGTAAAAACAGAGAAACAAACCACCCTTCATTAATTCAGTAAAGAACTGTCCAGCATAGAGAGAGACAGGATCTTCCCCCACTGCCTAGCACCGAAGGGATATTGTAGAATGAAAGGCTCGACTCTTCCCTTTATTTGGACCTCTCTCACTTCCCCATCCCCTGTTTCACCTCAATTAAGTCTTTCTGATCTTAATGAAAACAATACAAGTTCACGTTTCACAGCCCTCATAGTGAGCAGGGCTCTGATGGTTGCCTTACCTGCAGTATTTCACTACCTCAGGACAATACACTTGGGTTAGAATGGAATGGAAAACACTGTTCATGGTGGAAGGCAGGCCTGGGGTAGGAGTGACACAGCCATGGGTCAGTAGATTCTGACTCCAGAGTCTCTGTCCTTATCTGTGGCAATTTGCAGTTTTCAATGAAGGGGATGAAGGGTCACTTAGAAAACAGTTTCTATTAAGGTTATGTTTCTTTAAAGCATTTCCCCAGTGTGCCAGAATGTTTTTGATGGTTCTATCAGGAAAACAAGATGATAATCTTGTTAACAGATCATGTGTGCGATCATAAAAATTTATTGTGCATTATGTTTATTTCATGAAACCAAACTCTGGATCTTGCTAAGAGTCTAAGTTTCAGCACAAATACAAAAGGCTTCGATTTGGTCTGATTTGAACTTCTCCAGCTCAAGTTCAACAGGTCAGAAATAATGAGGGAGACCCAACCCTGTGGCTCATGCCTGTAATCCTAGCTACTTGGGAGGTGGAGATAGGGGATGATTGAGGCTCGAGGTCAGCTCAGGCAAAAAGTTATTGATACCCCCAACTCAAGGAAAAGTAGGACATAGTGGCATGTACCATGTCCCCCCAGGTACTAAGGAAGTTTAAGTAGGAGGGTTACGGTCCAGTCAGCCCAGGAAAAAAAGCCCTAAAGATCCTATCTAAAAAATAACTAAAGCAAAAAGGGTGAGAGCCATGGCCCAAGTGGTAGAGTATCTGCCTAGCAAACAGAAGGCCCTGAGCTCAAACCCCAGTTTTGCCAAAAAAAAAAAAAAAGGAAAGAAAGGAAGAAAAGAGAAGTTTCCACACACAGAAGTCTGGCCAATATACAGTTTATGTGGGAGCCAGACAGGCCATTCACCCCATGGTCCTAGACCAGGTGAGCATGTGAACCTGCTGCATGTGTTGTATAACTTAGCTTTACTGCTCAGAAAGGTGAGTGATGGAGACAGCATCACAACCAAACTCCTGCACTTCCGGCAGAGTGAGCTGGGAAGATCCTTCTAGCAAAGGATGCTGCAGAAACAGATATTGGTTCCTAGCAATATCAACAGCTGACACATCAGAATTCAATGCCTTAAAAGGCAGTGCAATGGGTGTGTCTGGGGAAAACTGTCATGGGATGAAAAGTAGAGTCCAATACAGCACCGAGCTCTGCAAACGTACAGCACACATACCTAGAAAATATATTTATAGACATACATATTTTACCATGTGCAGCATTGTCATGGGCTTATGGTTACCACTCACTTAGATCACTGTCCACTGTCACAAAGGTTCAGAGGGCAGGATACAGCCCAGTGCTTTCTCCTGAAACCTGAAACCATAACATGCCAGTGCACAGCTGTGTGGATGACAATGACAAAGATGACACAACGGTTAATGGATGTAGGAAGAAAGCATCAACTATTTTGCAAGATCCCCTCTCAGCAAAACCTGGAAGGAATCAGTACCTCTAACTGCCTATCCCTCCTCACTGGATGTTTTCCTAACAAGCTTGTTTATTCACAGTGGGCGACATTTCAAACAGATCTGTTTGAGAATGCATTTAATTACTGTCATGTTGATAATAGGCAGTCTTTGCACCCTTCTACCTCCAAACTTAATAGTATGTTCACCCATCTTTCCTTATTAACCTCATCTCCAGATAACTTTCCTTCCGTTCAGGGCTAATTTTAAAGACCTTCCTGTTTCTCTCACTTCCTTTTGAGCTCTCACCATCTGTTCTTCCTTCTCTCAATGTCAACTAGTACTTGCTCCCTTAGTTTTTTCCCTTAGTATTTTCATCCTGAAAATAACCTCCTAAGCCGGTGGCTCATGGCTGTAATACTAGTTACTCAGGAGGCAGAGATCAGGAGGATCACGGTTCAAAGCTAACCCAGGCAAATAGTTCACAAAAAAACCAAACCAAACCAAACCAGAAAACACTGGTATCTTGAAGAAACTTATCACAAAACAGGGCTGGTGGAGTGGCTCAAGATGTAGACTCTGAGTTCAAGCCCCTGTACAGCAAAAACAAACAAACAAACAAAAACCTCCTGAGATACTCTTTCATTGTTTGCATTTCTCTTCTGTCTGCTTCCTTGAGAGTACAGTCCATACTAGTGGCCTTGCCCTAGCTACACAGGGGTGCCATCTGTAGGGATTAACTGTTGTGGTAGCGTTTAAAATACTAGGTGATTCTAATACGAAGCCAGAGAAGACTAGAAACCCTTGTTTTCTACTCATTCTTGAAACCCCTTCACTCCTGGTTTATGCCACTTCAGTTCTCTAAGATTTGCTAAATGAATCCATGGTGTGATCGCAGCATTCTGTAACTATTTTTAGGTGTGCTAGGTGACCTCTATTTCCTTTGTGCAACTTTCTTGCCATTGACTTCTGGACACACAATCTTCCTTGCCCCAACCTCCACACTTGATTGTCAAAAGTTATATTTCCTCACTTATAAAAGTGTAATTGTTGGGGTACATGACATAATACCCTAAAATATGGCACTTGGCATTTGAGAAATCAGCAGAAGCAGGAAGGCCACTCCCCTCTTCCTTCCACCACTCTCTTTGGAAGGAGGACATAAAACCTAGGAAGGTCATTCTTTGACCTTCTCCCTTCTGCCTTGAAGATCCTTCTATATCTAAGACAAGAAATGTCACCCAGCAATGACAAGAAGAATATGAGCACAGAGTCCTTGCTAAGTCTCTCCTGGTTCAATACCATCACATCATTCTTTTTTGCTCTCCAATCATCTTTTGGTGTGACTGTCCATAAACAAACACAGATTTCCCCATTTTTTTGGGTCTTTCTGAAGGCTCCCATGTCATAGAAAATTTATGTCAAGTAAATCTGTGTTTTCCTCTTGCCAATCTGTCTTTGTTATTGGAGCCTCAGTCATGACCTTGCAATGGGTGAGGAAAGGACCACACTTGACACTGTCACACAAGCCAGAACCAGGGCACCCTGGTCAACACTCTGCCTGCAGTTTCCATGTTCAACCTGCCACTCCATCTTGTTCTCTACCTTGAAGAGCTGAGTATCTGCTCCATTTTCACTGCCTGGCTTAGGGCTTGACCTTGTAGCTGAGATTAATGGAAGACTTTGGTTGCGAGGCTTCCTGACTCCGGTCTTGACCCTGTTACATTTATCTTCTTTATTGCTCCCAAAGAAATAAAACAAAATTTGGCCATGTCACTTGCCAGCTTTAAGCCCATATCAGCTTCTGCTCTCCTGGAGGATAAGTCAAGCTCCCAACATGGAGCCAAGTTTCTTTATCACAGGACTTCCAGCTTTTTTGGGACCATCAGCCCTCACTTCCTGCTAGTGAGCCCTGTCTGGCAACAATAAGCTCCTGGCAACCTTCTTTATTTCCATACCATTGCATTCCCCTCATACTGAGCTGATGGAGGGGAGGGATTTTTCACCTTTTGATCCCAGTGGAGACTTTAGAATTTAGTACCTGGGGACTGGTTAATACCCTGTGGCTCAGTGAGTAACTGAGTTAATACTCAGTTCTCCTCGGACTGCTGGGGGTGTCCATATCTGGCAGCTATTTTCTGAATGGCTTTTCTATAGTCATTAATGAAGGCAGGCAAGGATGAGAGAAGAAATGCAGAACACAGTAATCTTGACTCCAGAGAGCTAGAGCAGGGAAGGGAAAAGGGAAAGAGCTGCTCACGTGAATGGGCTGTGCTCTAAGCATTGGGTTCTCTTTCATGACTAGTTTTGTGCATATAAAAATAATTTCTTTGTGACAAGTTCAATGCCATATATGAGTTTCACTTCAGGACAAATAGAAGGAAAAATTATAGCATGAAGATATTTGTAAATATGGGCTGGCTCAGCATTTGAATAAGGACTATATTTAATACAGAAGGAAAATATTCCAAGCCCTTATGCTATCTGAAATAGGAGGGAAAAGAATGAATGGTTTGTAGGGAAAGGTTTGCCATGGAGACGGAAAAGGAAGTGACTTTTTGTTTACTGTTTATTGTGTTTTCTCTACAGCATGTGTATTTCCTAGGAATTAATTTGATTCCAACAAGTGAAAGCCCATAGTCTAGCCTTCTGTGAGATACGATTTTATAACAGTGTGGAGAAGCATGCCTGTCTTCAGGTTCATACCTACGTGTTTGGGAGCAATTTGGCAAAGAGATTATTAGATCATCCACAGTAAATTGTGTACTTGAGGAAGGAAGACTGCTCATTGCTAATGTACTAATTAAAGCAATTCTTCTGATGTTTTGCTTCACAAAGCAAAGGCAATAAAAATGTACCCAGTCACCTTTTCCTGACCACTCCCCAACCTTCTTAGATATGAAGAATGAGAATGTTGAGATTATTTGAATAACATTTCTGAAACTATTTTAGGCTTCTATAATGATAAGGACAATTAACAAAGGCATTTGAATAGCCACTTTCTGGGGAGCTAGTTTAAATGATGGAAAGGCTGCTTCCTTTGGTTTAAGCACACAACACTGAAGCATAGGCTGTTTACACGACCCCATTTGTCTGTCCACAAGATGGCAGTAAATGTTTGGTAAGTTTTTAGAATAATTGTAGTCTTTTGTGTGTGAGTGTGGGTGTGTATGAGGGGGTCGTGAAAAATTTTGCTCTAGCAGAAAAAAATTATTTGGTATTTTATATTGTTTTATATTTCTATGTCAAATAAACTCAGTAGTATATAACTAATTGAAAATGCTTTCAATCGGGTGACTTATTTATCATAACTGGTAAGCTGTGTATCATAACAAAAATAATATAACTGGTCTCCACCTCAACAACTTGACCAAAAAGGTAAGCACAAAGTTAACATTTGGCTTGGGGATATTATAGAGTTCTGAGATTACTGCCTAATAGCTTGAAAACATATGGACATATTGGTTCATTCCAAATCCTAGGTGAGTGCCATGTGCAAGAGTTTTTGGGTGATACAAAGTCAAACACACCAGAATGTTCTTAAGAGATGAATCAATTTGGGTTGTAATACACTTGTGCATGAAAGCAATGCTAGGAATCTCTCTGTATAGCTATCCTTATCTAAACTAGCAAAAACGCTGTCATCTTATTATTGCTATGTCTTCTCTTCAACAAAATTGAAGAGGGCAGATCAGGTTCTGTCTGGAAGTGAAGGGAGTGGGGGAAAGGAGAGGCAGAGGGGAGAAATGGCCCAAACAATGTATGCACATGTGAATAAATGAATAAAGAAAAAAAAAAGAAGTTTTAGCTGTGCGCTGGTGGCTAATGCCTGTAATCCTAGCTACTTAGGAGCAGAAATCAGGAGGATCATGGTTGAAGCCAACCTCCTCTCCCCTCTCCCGGCAGATAGTTTGCCAGACCCTATCTCAGAAAAACCCATCAAAAAAAAAAAGGACTGGTGGACTGGCTCAAGTGGTAGAGCACCTGCTTAGGAAGTGTGAGGTGCTGAGTTTAAGTCCCAGTGCTGCCAAAACAAAACAAAAAACAAAAAAAAAGTTTTAGAGCAACTGAGAATCTCAATGTGCATGCATACAATTGCTATACAAGGTAATGGGTGACATAATATGGCTAAAGAACTGAGTCACCAAAGTGGAGACGATCTTTGAGGGGAGCCAGGGAGGGTATTTTGGAATGTGAGGCACTGATGAACATTTGCCCTGACAAATGAGTGGTATCAAGACTGGCAAACTGTGTACACATAGGTGTGAGAGTGCATCACCCCTAGGACAGGTGAGGATACTAGGGATGGACAGATCAGTGTGTTTGATTTCCAAGTCTATACACCTGCAAGGGTAGGCTGGGGAATGTGAACTTGACTACTGAATGCTGGCTTTAGAAGTTTGATTTTATTCTGGAGGCAATTGAAGGTTTTTGAGCTAAGAGGTAAGCCTAACAGCAGTGGTTCAGAAAGAACAACCTGGAATCTGATGGATTGAAGTGCAGAAAGACTGGCTGTGCAACCATGCATAGGTGTGGAGAGAGGCGGTGGTATGGTCACGTCCAGGATACAATCCTCATGCCAGGACCATTAACTTCATTTCTTTAGGTCATTTTCCTCATTAAAAACACAAAGTGTTGGACCAGGTGCTTCTTTTCAGTTCCCAAACTTGTAGGACTGGCTAGCATAAAGGCAGGATGTAGACAGGGCAATTGAGGATGAAAGGTAGACAGTGCAGCACCTGGTCTCTGACTGAAGAGTGAATGGAGGGACATTAGGTTAGGTGTTGGCAGAGCAGAGATAGAGGGAGAAGAGCATTTCACACAGCTGGGTGCCTAGAAAGACATTGGGGTCATAGTAGAGATTGGTAACGCCAGCATTGTGAAGAATTTGTGCTCAGCTTAGAACTTATTATACTGGTACACTGGCATTATTTATAGCATTGAAATCACTTAAATTCATCTAAAAGACTTGGGTGAATTATCTGAACAGATATCCAAATGACTACCATGGATGTTTCTATTCATCCTTCTTGCCTTACTAAATATAATAGTTATATTTAATATTGTCAGAGAGGCTCTGAAATGCGATGTTGCAGCAAAACAGGAGATTCTTCATATATAAGATGGCGCCACGGATGTGCCTTATGAGAGTTAGGTTCTGAGCTGCTGGGTTTTTTCAGTGTTGGGGCTTTCACCAGGGGGGGTCTTGCACATGCAAGGCAAGTGCTCTACCACTAAGCTATATTCCCCATCCTAGGCTGTTTTTTTCTGGTGGAGAAGCCACCATGTTTGCCCCTCAGTCTGGACCACACAGAAGAAAGTGTGGAGGGAGTACAGCCTTTTGGAGTCATCACAGAGTCCCCAATCCTAAAGTCATCTTAACAACAGGGGAAAGCCCATGGTGAGAATTCTCTCTACAAAGTTCTGAGTAGATTATTGAGCAAAAAGGATAAATGTGAAGTCAACAGTTTCAGGAAGTGATTCAAAAGTGCAGTTTCCAAGACTGTCACAGGGTGAGATCTGACAGTTTCTGGTGAATCTCCAGGATGACAATACTGCACAATGACAACTAATGCCCAGAGGGGCGACTGTGGGAGGAGTGAACCCAAGGTGCTTCTAGGTCATCATCAGAGATTGATGTCTCCTTCACATCATTCAGTGCTGTGCTCCGAATGTGACATGGACGTTTTCATTGAGCGTGCAGAATGTGGTAAATCCATTTCCAGAATACTCGCTTCATCAGCATACCATCTCCTTGACCTTTCTTCATCAACAGGCATTTGCCATATAATAAATGTATACGTGGATGTGTTAAGACAGAAATCTATGCTCCTTAGTAAATGAAGCTAAAATATTCCTAACTTGGTTACTGTATCTGTTTCATCTGTAAAATTAGCCTAGTGAGGAACAGAGTAGCATCACTTCTTTCACTCTGATTGTCTTAGCTCCATATTTGTATAGAAAGCATTTGATTTCAAAACTTTCTAAAAAATCTAAAGTGCTTTGTCTAAGAGCCTGGACTAGCTCACATATCAGGACTTAGAAAAGATAAGGAGCCTGAAGACAGATATAAAACACAGGATTGGGATGACCACCACTAACTTCCTTAGTTTGTCAATAATAACGAAAATATTTGAGTCTGGCATGGTGGGGCACTGCTGTAATCCCCACTCAAGAGGCTGAGGCAGGAGGATTGTGTGTTTGAGGTAAGCATGGGCTACACAGCAAGACCCTGTCTCAGAAAACAAGCAAACAAACAAATCGACTATTTCTTTGATACCAACAATACAAGAGGTACTATACAACTTCCTCTTTCTTATTTTTTTCTAAATTTAATTTCCCTCTTAATTTTAAAGGCTTAAATGTACTGGTTAACAGCAAAGCTTTCTCTAATGTGGTAGGGAGTATTAGAAAAGACAGATACAAGATTGTTGGATACATAAGGGAAAGACATTTTAAAAGGAAGGAAGCCAAGACCAAAAATTAATTTGGAAAAGTCAGGAAAGGAAAATGGGCTTAGTGGATTAGTGGATTTAATTTTCTGCCTCTGGATTAACCTTTGTGAACACAGCCCTTCTCTTAGTTCTCGCTCAGTCGGGGCTCCTGGAGTTTAGGGAACTGTCTTTCATACCACGTCTCAGGGCCTGAGGACCTTGGTGCAGAACCCTGTCTGTATACGAGCTCTGACTTTGCCAGTGCCTGACTCAGGGCGTGTTTGCTTTTGCTGCACAAATGAATGGATCAGCCCTTGGCTTTTCCATCCCAGTCTACATGTGCTCACGATGCCTGTCAGCCATAACAATAACCCTGTGCCAACACAACACACAGTGGGAAGGGGGGGCTTGATGTTATAGAGTCAATACCAATGAAAACTAAAGAGAAGAGCCATGGTCTCAATAATTTTTAAATGATTTCCTCCTTCCCCTCTTCCCTCCTTCATTCCCTCCCCTCTTTCCTTCCTTCCTATATGTGCTGAGTTGCCCTTCTCTGAACGGTATTAAGAATACAGATTGTCAGAAGAAACCTTAAGGTGACCTAGGACAAGCCTTGTCTTATCATGAGGTTTTTTCCCTAAGAGTCCTATGGCCTTTGCCTGAATGTGAGCAATGAGAGGGACCCATTACCCCTCCTGGCAGCCCACTGTGTGAGTGTCTGGGGTTGTCAGAAGGTTCTTCCTTATCATGTGGATAAATCCTGCCCCCTGTGCGTCTATCTATTGGTTCTGCTTCTAACTTATAAAGAATACTATTTTTTGAGACAGGGTCTTTGCCATGTTGCTCAGACTTGCCTGGAACTCACCATGTAGCCCAGGTTGTCCTTGAACTTGCAATCATCTTGCCTCAGCCTTCTAAGTACTGGGATTACAGTATGTACCACCATACTCAGCTCTATAAAGCGTAATTCTAAGTCTTCTATATAATGACTCTTAAAATATCTGAAGTCATGGATCATGCCTGTCCTTAATCTCTTTTTTCACACAAAACTCTTTACATTTTTCTCATTATTCTGTATATATGTGGAACCTGGGCTCAGACACTGGTGATGGGGTTACCATGTTCCTGAACCTGAGCCAGGTAAGAATGGGGGCCTCAGCTATTTTCAGGCTGCAGTTTGTGGGGTGTTTGTTGGGTGGCATGCAGCAGCTCCAGAAGATTCACATTCAAAAAAACTGGCCAAACTGTTCACACAATCTTCATGTCTGCCATCTCCAGACCCCATCTCTCCAGCTTAAGCCTAATTCAGAATCACCTTGAGGGGAAGTGAGATGGCTGGTCTCAGCCCCCAGAGTTTCTCCTTTAGTAGGTCTGAGGTGACACCTGAGACATCCCCAGTAATGGTGGCACTCCTGGTCCAGGGCCACACTTGGAGAACCACTGCCCCAGACAATGCAAGGAGGCCAAGGCCAGTCCCTGATGAGGAGAGAGGGTACAGAGTGAATTGCAAGTTCAGGACTGAGACTAGGGCTAGGCAAGTGAGGGGCCTACTTAGGCTGAAAACTGTAAGGAGGCCTCATCTCATAGCCATGGATGTATAGGGCTGTGCAGATAAGAGTCAGGTGCAACCAGCATGCTGGTGGCTGGGATGGTTTTTGTGCGGCAGTGTGACATCCATGGTAGGTGGAATGCTGACCATCAAATATGTCAGCTGGCTATGGATGCATGTAAGTGTTCCTAGTTCCTTCAGTATCCTGGTGACTGCATTCTGGAGTCTTTGCTATGGGTGTGAAAGAGTTAAGTGGCGACAGTAAGGACCCTCTTCCAAATATGGTACATAAACACAGTGGAGTGTTCAGCCATAAAAAAGCACGAAATCCTGTCATTTGTGACAACATGAATGGACCTGGAGGATATTATGTTAGGTGAAATAAGGCAGGCACAAAAAGTCAAGCAACCACACAATCTCATAAGTGGAATCTAAAACCATTGCTCTTAAAGAAGTTGAGTGTAGAATATTTTTTGCCAGAGACTGGGGAGAGTAGAAGGAGGGTGGTTGATGGGTACAATGTTAGGGTTAGGAATGAGGAGTGAGTTCTGGTGTGGCACAGCAGGCTGAAAGTAATTAACAATAATACATTAGCTATTTCAAAATCGTTGGAGGAGAGGACTTTGAGCATGCTCACAATAAAGAAATGTTAAAAGTTTACTGTGATGGCTAGGCTAATTACTCTGAGTTGGTCATTACCTAATATGTACATGAATCAAAATATCATGCTGTACTTCATAAATATGTACAATTACTATGTGTCAATCAAAAAAAGTAGCAGATTAAGGTGTTCATGGATTTGTTATCCCAAAATGTCCTTGCTTCTCTGACATTCTTGGCTTAGGGTCTCTACTATGGATTTCCAGACCCAGGTAAAAAGCATGAACAACAATGAAGAGTTCTAAGAAGAAGAAAGGGCCCCTCTTCCAGTAATGAATGACACAAATGACCTGCAAAAAGTCTGTGAAATTTTGTGCAGTGCTATAGCAAGGCTACATTCTTGCAAATTATTTAAAATCTAAATACATGAGAGTAGATTTAAAAATTCCATTTAAATCCTTCAAATAGTAGATTTGGATTTCTTTTTCAAGAGGAAGTGGAATCATGCAAAGGATGACAGATTGTAATAAATAAAGGTTGTGATCCATGAACTATTATCATTTCATTTCCATCCTCAAAGGTTTCCTGTCTCCTAGGAGACAGTCATGTAAATAAGTGATGCTACATTGCAGAATGAAATAAGCAGAGGTGCAGAGACAGGGCTCCAATGGACTGCCCTGGTGATAAGGATAGACAGTGTATGTTTTTGTGTTTGTGCTTCCAGTAAATTTACTTAAGAATGGGTGCTCCACTTCTGGGAAATCTGAAAGTGGCAGTTGGAAGTTCCAGATGAAGAGGGATGATAGGAGGTAGGACAGAGTTGTCCCCAAATTGTGCTCTGACCTCACACCTTCTCCCAATACTGCTGGCCTCAGGAAGTCACTGTTCCCTACATAGCCTTACTCTAACATGAAAGAAATTCAACCTCAAGTCTAGCTAACATAAGGGTGCCATCCGTCTGACCTTCGGCTCCAGGTAGAACCTTAATAACCAAGGCAAATAAGAATTTGCAATCCCAGTTTTGAAGCCTCTGGAAAGAAAGGATTATAGTATGTCCTCTAAGTTGCTTATCAGAGGCACTTCCTTTTTCTCAACTGACTCAGGTATTTCTTTTCTTTGCCCATTTCAACCATCTACCACTTGTTATTAAAGAAGAGAAATGACAACTAGCCATTTCTCTAGAAGTGTCCCCTTCGAGGTGCACTAGGGGATGAAGTGCAGCTCAGATTCCTGAAGGTGAGGACAGAATCTGGAAGTCCTTCTTCTAGGAAGAAAAAATCACATGGCTCTGTGAACAAGTGTCCTGTTCCAGAAGATGGAATGAAGGGACTAACAGACAACTGTACTTCCTGGGCCAATGAATTGGCAACTTATGTGCAAGGCAACCTTAGACTCACACCCACTGTGCTTCACATGCTACATTTCCAACACCAGTAACATGGGTGGATTTCCTAAGTTAGAAAAGAGGAAGTTGGTCTTAGTCCTCTGTGACTTTATGCAGACACAATACCTTTCCCAGCATGGGCTTCAGTTTACTCATCTCTAAAATGAATGACTTAGATAAGCTATGAATCAGATCCCATCCACCTCTTACATTGTCTAAGTGTCTTTGGGTCTGCAGTGCTTACTAAAAGCTATCCTCATTATGTTTTATTTGTCACTTAAGAAACAGCTCAGATTTTCTTTTGTCTGTAGAACAAATGGATGTTTCTCAAATACAGCTTTACCATAGCTTCGCTGCTCAGTGGTGTTCTGTTCACCAAATTGTGCATTCCAGACTTGTCCCACAAACCTGAGCTTGTCATTGCATGTCGCAGGCTAATTTGTTCTAATCCTGTCAAGTTCATAGCCCTGTGGATGGGTTTTCCTATTGGCAAGCTCGAGGCTGATTAATGAGCAATTACAACAGGGAACAAGGAGGTAGAGAGGGTCGGCAGCCGGGGACGGATGGATGTTACCTGGAGTAATTCACTAGCTTCAAATCAGAAAATATTAACCTCTTTTCAGAAAAACATGGCCATGCTGAACTTACAGTTTACACATCACAGGGGCTGAGGGACGTTGCTGCCTGGTGGTGAGAGGGCATTTGTAATAGAAGCTCATCGCAGAGACTCATGACACAGTTTGCAGTCAGTGCTGCCTTGACACCAAACATGTTGGTTGGCTGGCTTCTTTTCCACCAAGTTGTTATTTTAAGCCCCAAACCACCTTGCATAATTTCTGGCCCACTTGCTCCAAATCACAATGGAGCACAGTTATTTCCTTTGCAGGAAAAGGCTACCAGGGAGCTACTGGAGATGACCAGGAAATGTACTTTGCTCATTGAGCCTTTTGCCTGCTTTGTATCTCCACAGAACAATGCTGGCTGGAATCAAGTTCAAAAGCATGGTTTATGCCTGAAGTTAAGGAGAGCCTGCTGTGCACTTTCAATTTTCTAAAACCTTACCTCCTGATTACCTTTCTATGAGCAGAGCCTATTTTATTTTTAATTTGTCCTTAGAATAGGACAGTTTTGACTAGAAATTTTCAACAAGATTAACTGTAACCAGGGCTCATGCAAATCCAAGTATACGTTTCGCCACTCCATTCTAGGGCTTCAGTTCACAATTCAGGAATACTTTGTGGTAAAGCAAAGGAGGAGGAAAAGAAAGAAAGGAATGCTAGTGGCAGTGTTGATGATTCTTCTAGGTTTTATCATGGTCACTACCATGTAGACTCCAAGAAGTAGATCTTCTGTTCCAGAATTGCCAAGGTAAGGAAGTGGAGGACTGTTGCTCCAGTAATAAGAGGACACGTGAAATTTTCAATTATTGTTTATTGAACAATGTTAGTGAGCATATTCCCAGGTATTGTGTGGGTCTCTTCAACCATATTACCTCACTTAATCCTCAATTCAGTTCTCTGAAGGAGGCATTAGTACCCTCATTTTCTAGGTAACCCAATTCTTTGAAGGTCAAATGACTTATTAAGGTCATTTAATTAGGTGGTAGAAGTGGGAATGCAACATGGCTATGTTTGATTTCAAAAGTAGTGCTCTGCCAATCTCCTCCCATGAGCCTCTGGAATAGAGAGCATTTATTTCATTGTAAATTTTATCTTCCAGCACTACTGATATTCTGATCCTTCATATTCAATTTGACTATTGCTATATAGGATATATGAGCTAATCCTTTTTATGAACAGAAAACTGGTCTACGACAATCTTTAAACATTTGTCATTAGAACCTTTTTAATGCACACATCAGTTTAATGTCAAGCCGGAAGCTTTATGTATTGGGCCCCTGGTACCAATGAGTTGAGATTATACATAGCTCTGGGCCTGTTTTACTATAACAGGGCCTCATTCTCTTAAATATATCCATCAACCACCCATCAGTATAATCCACATCACTCATTTAAATAACACATTTCCATCAGACCTTTTCTCACTCTACTTCCTATGACCACATATGGCAATTACAATTTTAAGAACCAGAAGGCTATAAAGTGAATAATCTAAAAATGATTAACTTTGTTCTGTTAGAAATCTGTCACTTCTGCTCCTAAGAAATGGTAATAATAATATCATCCTTCTACTTCTTTTTCTAGGATATAGGCTAAATTAGATAGGGCTACTATAATAGAGTATGACAGTCTGGGAGGCTTAAATAATCACAGTTCTGTACAAGTTCAAAGTCAAGGTGTTTGCAGAATTGGCTCCTTCTGAAGTCTATGAAGGAGAATCTCCTGCATTCTTCAATCCTAGTTTCCTGGGGATTAGCTGGGAATCTTACAGAGGCATTGTCTCTGTGTATATGAGTCCAAATCTGCCCCTTTTATAAGGACATCAGTTATATGGTATTAGAGCCCCACCCTATACCAGTTTAAACTCATTATAACTAATTACAAGGGCCACACCTCTACTTCTTAATAAGGTTACAGACTAAGGTACTGGAGGTTAGGACTTCAACATAAGGGGGGGGGGGTGAAGGGGGCTTTTAAACTCACCCAGGCTTGTTGGGTAGCAGGTAAGTTAGTGTGGAGGAAAGCCCAGCATTGAGCACCTTCTCCAAGGTTCTTATTGTGGGTGGAGAGCAGCTCAGATACTCAGGAGACACTTGTGGGAAACTGAGGTCTGCTGTGATAGTGCACACAGGCCAGGCTGCGCTGGAGATGAGTAAGAAGCAAGGTAGGAAGTGTAACGTGCGCAGAGCACTGAGGACCGAGCATTAAATCTGCTTCAATTTCTGGGCAAAATTTAGCAAAACACTTTCTGCTCCAGACCAAATGTTGATGAAAGTTTAAATATGATTCCATGCTGTTTGAAACCAGGGCTCTCTAGGACTTCTTAACACTTAAACTGAGAGGAAAAGGGGAGGACATCAATCAAGAGTTCTAAGAGGTAGATTTCCTGCCCTCTTAGCAGAACAATTTGTCTTTTTGTGATTCTTATTTGGGAACAGGCATGGAGTAGAGTGATGGATGTAAATGAGTCAATCAACAACTACATCTTAATATTCCTAGGTTTTATCTCTCTACAATATAAGTCAAATCTCATTCAAATCAATACATTCTACTGTAAACAATAGCACAGCAAGAGGGCTTATAATACTCGGTGGTGGGTTACTCACACTAAATAGTGTGGACGCTTTAAAATTCCAATACCATAAGTCAATGGATAGATGCTTGGGGTTTGTTGCCAGGAGGTTTGGCCTGGATTTGTAATAACCACCCCACAGGTTACAGCTAGCCATTTGTTTTATCCATGGGGCAGCATTAACTGGTTTCTAGTCTGAAATGATGGGGCACACATTATATCTGAAGTCTGTATCTAAGGCAAAGGCAATAACTTTTTGTTAATTCCTATAGGATGTCAGCGCACTGTTAGAATTTAATACATAGCGGTGATAATTAGAAAGGTACCATAGAAATTTCATGAAATAAAGAAAACACATATCCAAGTGCCGTAGAAGTAGCTAGAAGTTAATCTGTTTTAATTGTTTCATTTTACTCTGGAAATATAGTCACCACATCCTAATCCTGGACAGGACAAATAGATACTTTATTAATAGCCTCTAATTTAACTAAACAAACATCTCTGACATCTTACCCTCTCAGTGTTGCCCTTCTTCACAGTATCATTCTCCCATGATAAGTTATGGGGCCCCAGGTCATCTAAAACTGCTGGGAGAACATTTTTAGGAGAAGGGGTGCCAGATGCACATCTTAAATACTACCTCTTTTCCTGTCAGTGTGATGGAGACTTGTAAGAACTGAGGAACTGAACGTCCCCAACAGGGAGACTCTTCCCAGGGCAGCATTAAGTTCCTGGAGAGCCACTAGCTGTATTCTCCTCTATGACTTAAGGCTGGAAAAACCACAAAAGATGAACATGCTGAAACCCTGAATATATTCATTTGGAAAATCCATCTTTAACAATTGTGGGATGTGGATGAAGGACTTAGGGTATTTTAGGATTCTGGTTATTGAGAATGGTCCAAAAAGAAACAAGAGAGCACTGGGGAGGTTTAGGTTTTGATGACAGATAACTCTTAAGCTTCCAACTTCTTACCCAATGTCTCCCCTCAGATGTCCTGTGGTCCTTAAACTTGATGTGAACAAACTGAAAGCCATGGATTGTCCCTTACCTCTGCCAGACATCCCGTAATATTTCTCCAGCACTGTCTGCTGCTTCCAAATGTCAGTGAATAATGTCTCCATCCATTTATAGTTACCCAAGCTGAAGACTTTGTTGTCATCTACTTTACTCTCCCTTACTTCCGACAGCTGCCATCACAATGCACTGTTCTTTCTCCTTTTTAATTCTCTGGCCCTGTTGTGACTGTCTCCTGTTCCCTTCACTCCTGCCAAGTCAGACCTCAGCAGCTCCCCCATGGGCAATGCATCTGACCTGGCTTTCCCATGAACCGTGCTCTCTCTGCATCCCACTGATCTCTGCTTTTGTATCACCAAATGCATGACCAAAGTGGCATTAACCTTAAACTTGAAATCCTCCAGGTTTACCTCTGTCTATGGAATGGAGTTCAAGTTCAGCTTGTCAGACAAAGTCTTTCCCTGGGAGGCTACCTGTAAGCTCCTTTCTAGCCTAATCTCCCCTCTTGCTTGAACTTCTATTATGAAAAGATCATGCACTTTCATATCTGCATGCAATTTCCTCTGTGTAATTCCTCCCCATTTCTCTCCTGTAAAATGCTAATTTATGCCTTCAGACCAAGCTGAAACTACCACTTTTTGACTAAACCTGGAGAGATTTTCTAACTATCCCTTGGCATAATTATTTTCTCTCTCTGTGCACACAGCTTCTTTTGCATCCTTTGCTCTGCTCATAACATAATAAAAGCCTTAATTTTTTATCAGTCTCCTCTCCTAGGTTTACTCCTTTGGGGCAGGGACAGGGATTGTGTCTTATTCAGTTTTCAATTCTTAGGCTTATCTGAAACATGACAGGGATTTAATGCATTTTTGATGAATGAATGAATGAATGCAGTTAATCCTATCATTTCTTTCACATTAGGAGCTGTTCCCCCTACCCTCAATTTGCAGGTTGCTATTCTAAATGAGGAATAAGGTGGGGAACCTGTCCTATTAAATAGCAATATTATAAATGGATATATTGTTGACACAGAAATGGAAAACTGGAACAGTTGGAGTAGACAACAGAGAAAGAGATATTTCTGCCATTGTTATCCAAGGGAAAAAAAAGGACTTTTCTTTTCTTTTTTTTTTCTTCCTTCTTCTTTTATTATTCATATGTGCATACAAGGCTTGGTTCATTTCTCCCCCCTGCCCCCACCCCCTCCCTTACCACCCACTCCGCCCCCTCCCTCTCCCCCCCTCAATACCCAGCAGAAACTATTTTGCCCTTATTTCTAATTTTGTTGAAGAGAGAGTATAAGCAATAATAGGAAGGAACAAGGGTTTTTGCTGGTTGAGATAAGGATAGCTATACAGGGCATTGACTCACATTGATTTCCTGTGCATGTGTGTTACCTTCTAGGTTAATTCTTTTTGATCTCACCTTTTCTCTAGTACCTGTTCCCCTTTTCCTATTGGCCTCAGTTGCTTTTAAGGTATCTCCTTTAGTTTCTCTGCGTTAAGGGCAACAAATGCTAATTTTTTAGGTGTCTTACCTATCCTCACCCCTTCCTTGTGTGCTTTCGCTTTTATCATGTGCTCATAGTCCAGTCCCCTTGTTGTGTTTGCCCTTGATCTAATGTCCGCATATGAGGGAGAACATACAATTTTTGGTCTTTTGGGCCAGGCTAACCTCACTCAGAATGATGTTCTCCAATTCCATCCATTTACCAGCGAATGATAACATTTCGTTCTTCTTCATGGCTGCATAGAATTCCATTGTGTATAGATACCACATTTTCTTAATCCATTCGTCAGTAGTGGGGCATCTTGGCTGTTTCCATAACTTGGCTATTGTGAATAGTGCCGCAATAAACATGGGTGTGCAGGTGCCTCTGGAGTAACCCGTGTCACAGTCTTTTGGGTATATCCCCAAGAGTGGTATTACTGGATCAAATGGTAGATCGATGTTTAGCTTTTTAAGTAGCCTCCAAATTTTTTTCCAGAGTGGTTGTACTAGTCTACATTCCCACCAACAGTGTAAGAGGGTTCCCAAAAAAGGACTTTTCAATAAATGGTTCGAGGGTTGTTGATTATCCATACAGGGAAAAAATGAAATTGGATGTTTATTTCTTATCATATACAATATTTAATTCCAGGTGAATTAAAGATTTAAACACAAAAAAGCATAACTATTAGTATGAAACATTCAAAAAGCAACATAGAAATCTTTTTTGGGAGTGGGTACCAGTGGGAGGGAGTGGGCACAAGGAAAGGGGGAATGATGGTATATATGGTGGATGTATTTTGTATCCACATATGAAAATAGAAGAATGAAACCTGCTAAAATTGTTCTAATAAGGGAGGAAGGGGGAAGAGGAAGAACGATGGAGGGGTAAAATTAACTAAGACATATTATAAGCAGATATGTAAATATCACAATGTATCTCCCTGTACAACTATTATATATTAATAAAATCATAAAAAGACAATATAGGAAAATATGATCTCAAAATCAAGAGCAATTTATTAAGTAGGAAATAAAAAGCAAAACCCTAAAGGGAAAAAAATTGAAAACACTGTATTAACATCTAGAAAGTCTGTTCATGGAATGATAGCATAAAGAAAGTGAAAGACAAATGATGAACTGGGGAAAGATTTTTAAAATATATCCAACTAGGGTTCCAGTATTCTACTGAAGACATTATTTCCAAATGATCAGGCAGCAAAAACTTTAGGCTTTGAAGAAAGCATTAAGTGTGAAAGATAAAGATTAATATAACAAAAAGAAAAATTATACAACTCCAAGCACCTAGAGAATATGTCAGAAAAAGGAAACTTCAAAAATGTAATTAAAATAATTGGCTATGTGAAGAGTTGCATCTGTAAATAAGAACAGGAATATAAAAAATAAATATTCCAAGCAAAAAGGAGCTTTTGGGAAAAGTAAAAGGCTTATGGCAGAAATGAAAAGTTGAATCAAAGTCTAAAAAGAAAAAGTCATAGAAATCTACAAAAATAGATTAAAATGATGAAAGGATGGAAAATAGGAGGGAAAAATCATAAGGAAATGTAAGAATTACACCAGGAGGTCCAACATACGTGTAATAAAGGCAGATCAGAGAAGTTGGAAAGGAGACAAATATTAATGAAACAGTTGAAGGAAAGTTCTTCATAACTGAACATGATTTTCCTAACTGAAAGGCTCATAAGACACAGTAGAAAGGATTAAAATAGCCCCATTGGAAGGACACTTTCCTATTGAGATTCCATGCCATTTGTAACAAAGTCTTACAAGCTTGCAGAGAGAAAAATACAGCTTCCAATCAAAAAATCAAAACACAAAAAGACACTGGACTTTTCAATAGCAAGACTGGAAGTAGAAGGAGTTCCCCAGATTCCCAGGGAAAATGATGACTTCCAACCTAGAAGTCTAGAATCAGTCATTGCTAGACATTCACATATCAAAAATTTTGATTTGCACATATGAATATATGAATAAAGAAAAAAATTTTATCATCCATGTGTCCTTTCTTACAAAGATACTGTCCTATGTACTACATTATAGAAAAAGGGGTGTAAAGCAAGGGAAAGAAAGACCCATGGTTCAGGAATTGGGAAATCCAATGGAACAGAGGTGCAAAGGGGGTCCCTAGAATGACAGTGAAGGCACATCCCTAATGGCAGGTGTTGATTCTCCAGATTGGAACCAGTCAGAAGACTTCTTCAAGAAGATGAAAATAACGGACTGCTTAATAAATTTGAACATTTTGAAAGGAGATTTATACAACTGAAGGACATTTGAGAGTTGAATTTATGATGGGCATACAAAAAAACTAACTGAAGAAAAGTTTATTATTAATTTTAGGGAAAACTCAACATAGAAAAGAGAAAGTAATCATAGTGTAACACATAGCTAGGCTGTGAAAAAGTATTCACAGTCGTAATTGTGTGACTATTTAGTTAGACTAATGGTCTAACTAAAATACACTCTTATTCTATCCCAGAGGATGAGGGAGGAAGTGTCTGTGGGCGAAGAGATGTATACCAAAGAGTTATGTTTTCACATTCTAAAGTAGGGAGAAAATGGTATTTTCTAAACCCGAACAAGCCAATTAGCTGATTAGCAAACTAAGTATGTTATGCAAAAATATATAGGTGAATCCTCCAAAAATCCATTCAGAGTTGAGTGCAGTTGCCTCCAGGGGACAGGGAATTGGGCATGAATATCGGGATGGGGCTTGATGTGGTTTTTTTTTAAATAATGGTTGCCTCTTTATGTGTTTGTGTAGCTTGAGTAAAATAACTAAAATAAAAAATAAGTAACAAAAGAACATATAAAGTTCTATGTATTTTAAAAAGAATAAACCAAACAATATATGGTTTAGGATTGCATACATGTATGGCACATCATAAAGGAAATGTCAAAATGACTGACAAAGTGGGGAGAGTTTTAAAGAGCACACACACACAACCCCAAAACCAATCAGGAGAGCAATTAGCTGGGGTGGAGGGATAAGAAAGAGGAAGAAACTTTCAGAAGACCTCAACAGCGCAGGTAGATTCATCTCTCAGAATGAACAATGTGTTCATGGTTTTAATGCTTTTTTTAAAATACATACTTTTCACTGTAATTGGCACATAGTAATTTTAAATTTATGTGAGGTACAATGTGATATTTGGATACATGTATACAATGTGTAAGGACCAGATCAGGATGTTTGCTATAGTTAGCACTGCAAACAGTTGTCATTTCTTTGTGTTAGGAACATTTAAGATCTCCTCTACTAGCTATTTTGAAATATGCAATTAATTATTGTAACCCTAATTAAACTACTGTGCATTAAAAGTTTTCCTCCTGTCCACCTGCACCCCTGTACCTATTAACCTTCTCTCCATCTTCACTCCCCTACTATTCTACTCTACTTCTATGAGGTCAACTTTGTAGCTTCGATATGTGAGTGAGAACATGCAATACTTGTCATTCTGTATCATATTCATTGTACTTAATATAATGCTCTCCAGTTCCAGCCATGTTGTTGTGACAGGATTTCATTTTAAATGGCTAAATAATATTGTATTATATATCTATATTTTATTTATCCATTCATCATAGATGGATACCTGGATTGATTTCATATCTTGACTTTTATGAATAGTGCTGCAATAAATGTATTAGTGTAGATATAGCTTCTTAAAAATTAGGATATGTTTGTTGTACAGGGGATTCATGGTGACAATTCCAAATGTTTATATTGTACACTGATTCTATCATCCCTACTGTCTCTTCCCTTTAACCCCCTCCCTGCCCCACTTGAAGCAGGGTCAAGAGGTTTCTTTGTTCTATTTCATGTAAGTATATGAAGTCCATCAACCATATGCCCTTACCTTAATCTTCATTCACCTTCCATCCTCCTATAAGTACCCTCCCCTGCTGTACTTATTTAACAGTCCCGTCTTTCGTTATTAACATTTAAGTTGATGTTCAAAGGGGTTTCCCAATGTATCCCTACTGTGAGTGTACTTTACTTTGGTCCATTCAACCCCTTTCATTGCTCTCCCTCACCCCTTTACCTCCCACCCCCCAGTTTTCAACAGCTTTCAATACACATCCTCATAGATATAACTTTGAAGTAGTCATTTTCTTCCCTTGGGATATAGTTCAGTTGTAGAATTGCTGAGTCAACTGTTAGTTACACTTTTAGTCTTTTGAGAAATTTCCAT